>NC_142881.1:58080000-59330000 GCF_051225735.1 Oryctolagus cuniculus | reverse complement strand
ACAGTGGTAGGCAATTCACACACATCATGTTGTTCAAATGAAGCAGGGGGATATTTGTAGATCAAATAAATGCAGAGTTCTACCTGCTGCAATAAAAATTATAGTTAACCTTTATTGAATATTTTACAATGCGCCAGGTACTGTTTTGGTGTATCTCCTTTAATTCAGTCCTCATTATAGCATTATGATTATGATTCCTGTCTTACAGAGGAGGAAACTGTGGCCCATTAAATTTAAATAACTTGCTCAAGACAACAAGAAAAAATAACACTTTTGGAACTTTTTTTTAAATTTTTTTTATTTTTTTTTGCTTTCAAACTTTTATTTAATGAATATAAATTTCCAAAGTACAGAATATGGATTACAATGGCTTCCCCCCCAAAACGTCCCTCCCACCCGCAACCCTCCCCTTTCCCACTCCCTCTCCCCTTCCATTCACATCAAGATTCATTTTCGTTTCTCTTTATATACAGATCAGTTTAGCATACATTAAGTAAAGATTTCAACAGTTTGCTCCCACACAGAAACATAAAGTGAAAAATAATAGATGATTTTTTAAATGATGATGAAATCAGATCAGACCTATTGTCATGTTTAATCCCAGTGAGAGTCAAGTTGGGAGTTGATAATTTCTTTTTTCTTTTTTTTTTTTTTTTTTTTACAGAATATCAGTTTAGTATGCATTAAGTAAAGATTTCAACAGTTTGCACCCACATAGAAACACAAAGTGAAATATATTGTTTGAGTACTCGTTATAGCATTAAATCTCAATGCACAGCACATTAAGGACAGAGATCCTACATGAGGAGTAAGTGCACAGTGACTCCTGTTGTTGACTTTACCAATTGACACTCCTGTCTATGGCATCAGTAATCTCCCTATGCACCAGTCATGAGTTTCCAAGGTTATGGAAGCCCCTTGAGTTCTCCGACTCTTATCTTGTTTAGACAAGGTCATAGTCAAAGTGGAGGTTCTCTCCTCCCTTCAGAGAAAGGTACCTCCTTCTTTGAAGACCTGTTCTTTCCACTGGGATCTCACTCACAGAGATCTTTCATTTAGGTTTTTTTTTTTTTTTTTTGGCCAGAGTGTCTTGGCTTTCCATGCCTGAAACACTCTCATAGGCTTTTCAGCCAGATTGGAATGCCTTTAGGGCTGATTCTGAAGTCAGAGTGCTGTTTAGGACATCCGCCATCCTGAGTCTGCTGAGTATTTCGCTTCCCATGTTGGATCACTCTCCCCTTTATTTATTCTATTGGTTAGTATTAGCAGGTACTAGACTTGTTTATGTGATCCCTTTGACTCTTAGTCCTTTCATTATGATCAATTGTGAACTGAAATTGATCACTTGGACTAGTGAGATGGCATTGGTACATGCCACCTTGATGGGATTGAATTGGAGTCCCCTGCTATGTTTCTAACTCTACCATTTCGGGCAAGTCAGCCTGAGCATGTCCCAAATTGTACATCTCTTCCCTCTCTTATTCCCACTCTTATGTTTAACAGGGATCACATTTCAGTTAAATTTCAACACTTAAGAATAACTGTGTATTAATTACAGAATTAAACCAGTCATATTAAGTAGAGCAGACAAAAAAAAACTACTAAGAGGGATAATGTATTAAGTTGTTCATTAACAGGGCTATGCTGATCAAGTCACCGTTTCTCATAGTGTCCATTCCACTTCAACAGGTTTCCTTTTTGGTGTTCAGTCAGTTGTCACCAATCAGGGAGAACATATGAGATTTGTCCCTTTGGGACTGGCTTATTTCACTCAGCATGATGTGTTCCAGATTCCTCCATTTTGTTGCAAATGACTGGATTTCATTGTTTCTTACTGCGGTATAGTATTCTAAAGAGGGAACTTAGTACTCTAAAAGTTAGAATAGCTTTAACTACAAATAGCTTTTAGAAATGTGTAGATGAGTTCATAGGCTTATAACAGGTTAATAAATGAAGCTGAGTGTGTCAACATCTTTCATTTTTAAAAATGAGTTATTTTATTTATTTGAAAGGCAGAGTGACATGGGGGAGATAGAGAGAGAGAGAGAGAGAGACTGACTTGTTGGTGCCTTAACAGAGCCTGTATTGAGGGTAGATGATTTAAGTTGTTTATGCTGCTCCTCCGCACGTGGAGGAGCTGCACCGGACCGGACGCTTGTTGTTCCCCTTTTTTACAAGTCTTTTCTATAGTAAAGTAAGAATAAGTAAACAGCGAACTCCCAAAGCAAGAATGAGTAGAGAGAAATGAGAAAGAACGAAGCAACGAACTTCCCCGCGAACTCTCCAATGCACTCTCCAACCAACCCACACCACCATGCCGTCTCTCTCCTCCTATATAGTCCTCTCCACCAATCCGTGCTCTGCTACCCACACGCTGAGAATGCTGCTCTCCTCCAATCAGGAGCAGGTCCTGCTGTTTATTGGTTGAACTGGAGGCAGCTGTGTAGAAGCTGTTTCCTCCTCTCCCAGCGCCACATTGTGGGAGAGCAGATGCATAGAATAAGTCTTAATTCGAGTAACAGTCTAGTCCGAGTTGCTCCCCACAGTTTATTAGCTTGTAGACCACAACAATGATACTTCATCTATGAAAAAGGAAGTGGAATCTTATTAAAGAGAATGGAAGAACTTTTGTGGTGAATTTTGATTTCTCAAAATGATTTCATCCTTAGGAAACATTAACATATACAGTGGCCTTTCATATCCACAGGTTATGCAGATTCAAACCAACATGGATTGAAAATATTTGAAAAAAAATTGCCTCTCTACTGAACATATATGGATATTTTTGTTATCGTTATTCCTTAGGAATATAATAACTACAAATTATTTAGATTATATTAGGCATTATAAGTAATCTAGAGATGATTTAAAGAGAATAGGAGTATGTATGTAGTGTATGTAGGTTACATGCACATGATCTAACTTTTTTTTTATAATGGATTCGAACATTTGCAGAGTTTGGTATCTGTTGAGATCCCCATTATACTGAGGGATGCTTGTATATGAATTATATTATCAACTCAGCTCTTTCAAGGTTTCATATAGAAGAAGATACCTAATATGTTTTTGAGATAATCAAGATTTCAATGATTTAGCCTAGCATTTCCAAAAATCTATTTTATAACCTGTCCTATAACATTTTTAATTTGAAAGGTTTTTTTAATAGTCAATGTTGAAGCAGAAATTCTCTGAATTTTTTTGACCCATCTTACCACATTAAGGTTCTTTGCTGATTGTGCTGGCACTGTGGCATAGCGGATAAAGCCTCTGCCTGCAATGCTAGCATCCCATATGGGCGCCGGTTCAAGTCTCAGCTGCTCTACTTCCCATCCAGCTCTCTGCTATGGCCTGGGAAAGCAGTAGAAGATGGTCCAAGTCCTTGGCCTCCTGCACCCTTGTGGGAAACCTGGAAGAAGCTCCTGGCTCTTGGCTTCGGATCAGCGCAGCTCCGGCCATTGTGGCCAACTGGGGAGTGAACCAGTGGATGGAAGACCTCTCTCTCTCTCTGCCTCTCTTTCTCTCTGTATAACTTGGACTTTCACATAAATAAATCTTTAAAAAAATTCTTTGCTGAGAAATATTGTAGCAAAGAACCTTATGTAACCTTGTTTAAACCAGAGTTTCCCAAAATGCTTTTTGACCCTAGAAATCTTCTATAATATATTAATCCTGCAAGTTTTAAAGCTGTACTTTGGGAAATACTAGTTTGAGATTTCTCTAATAATGTGTATGGTAATATTAAACTTCTACTTGGAATCAAAAGAATCATAGTGTTTTTGAAGAGACAAATGGCACAATGGGAGAACATGTTTGCTAACTCTGCAATTGATAAAGAATTAATATCCAGAATCTATAAAGAGCTCAAGAAACTGACAACAACAAAGCAATTCAGTTAAGAAAGAAATGGGCTAAGGACAAGAACTGGCATTTTTCTTTTTCTTTTCTTTTCTTTTCTTTTTTTTTTTTTTTTTTTTTGACAGGCAGAGTGCACAGTGAGAGAGAGAGACAGAGAGAAAGGTCTTCCTTTGCCATTGGTTCACCCTCCAATGGCCGCCACGGCCAGCGCGCTGCGGCTGTCGCAACACGCTGATCCGATGGCAGGAGCCCGGTACTTTTCTTGGTCTCCCATGGGGTGCAGGGCCCAAGCACTTGGGCCATCCTCCACTGCACTCCCTGGCCACAGCAGAGAGCTGGCCTGGAAGAGGGGCAACTGGGACAGAATCTGGCGCCCCGACCGGGACTAGAACCCTGTGTGCCGGCGCTGCAAGGCGGAGGATTAGCCTAGTGAGCCGCGGCGCCGGCCTGAACCAGCATTTTTCAAAGCATAAAATACAAATGGCTGACAGACACTTGAAAAAATGTTCAGGATCAGGGAAATGCAAATGAAAACCGCAATGAGGTTTTACCTCACCCTAGTTAGAATGACTGTCATCCAAAAATCAGCAATTAATGCTAGTGAGGATGTGAGGAAAAAGGTATCCTAATCCACTGTTGGTGGGAATCTAAACTCATATAACCATTATTGATACAGGTTGGAGATTCCTCAGAGATCTGAAAACAGATCTAAAATATGACCGAGCCATCTCACTCCTGGGAATTTACCCAAAGGAAATGAAATCAGCACATAAAAGAATTTTTTGTACCCACATGTTTATTGCAGCTCAATTCTCAATAGCTAAGATATGGAATCAACCTAAATTTCCATCAACCAATGACTGAATAAAGAAAATTTGACACACACACACACACAATGGAATACTACTCAGCCATAAAAATTAAATCTATCTTTTGCAATATAATGGATATAACTGGAAATCATTATGCTTAGTGAAATAAACCTGTCTCAAAAAATAAATGTCATATGTTTTCTCTGATATTTGGCAGTTAATATAGGCATGAAATGGTAATTTTGGGATATGATTGCCATTTTCAGCCCTTGTGTATACTTCTGTGAAACTAGTCTTACTACTTTTACTTGTTGATTATGATTAGTGGCAAATTAAGCCTATTAGTACAGAGTGGATTAAAATTATGTACTTGCAAAAATTGATGAAGAGGGGAGAAGGGGAGGAGGATTGAGAGGGAGCAGGGGGTGAGGGAAGTGTGGTTAACTTTTTGGAACTGTACTTATGGAATGCATAAACCTGTTCTCTTTATATTAATAAAAATAATTAAAAAAGATCTCTGGAGAGTTTACAGTGATCTACTACTGCTAGACCAAGAGCTAGAATCACTAGTGCCCTCCAGTGGTTGGCTGTCAGCTTTTATAGTGCTGCCCCACAGTGAGCATAGAACTTGTGCTTCTGATCCCTGCTTGGATATCAGATTCTAGCAGTATCCTTCCTCACAGGACGTATCCCTACCCAGGGACCCTTGAACAACCCTAAAAACATCAGTTGCTTGTTTCCATTTGAATCCAGAGATTTGCTCATCTGCCTACTAAATATCTGTGTGATATCACAGTACACATAAAAAGGGATTAATTTTGAATTGGAAAATTTCCAAAAGAAAGAGAAAAACAGTAGTTCTTTTTAAATTGAAATTCTTTGTCACAAGTGGAATTTTTAAAGGTAAAATAAGAATTTTCATTTAAAATTCTTCCATTTTTTCTTTTTTATTGTGGCAAAATACATGTAAAATTTACCATCTTAACCAGGTAAAAACATCTAGTTCTATAGTGATAAAGATGTGTGTATTATTATGCAACAAATCTCCAGAACTTTTTCATCTTACAAAACTGCCACAACCCTGTTCCCATTAAACTACCTCTCATTCTTTGGAAAAAAAAAGACAAATATGTGTTTACTCTGATATATGGCAGTAAATACAAAAATTGTAAAGGCAAAGTGGACATTTTTGGATGTGATTGTTACCTTTAGCTCTTGTTTATATTCCTACGGAACTGTGGTCTTCCCATTTGTTACTTGTTGAATATTTTGATTAGTGGCAAATTAAGTCTGTGAATATAGAGTGGATTGAAATTATGTCTTTGCAAAAACTGAGCAAGAGAGTGGAGGGAGGAAGGGGAATTGGGGGGAACAGGGGACTGAGGGACTATGGTTGTCTTCTTGGAACTGTACCTATGGAATGCACAAAATATGTTCTTTTTATATTAATAATAAAAAAAGGAATCATAGTGGAGAAATTTCAGGGCCCTTATATGTTTCCTGAGGTAGAAAGATTGTTTGCTACAACATGTGATATACACAAAATGCAGCACACACACACACACACACATACATATATATAGTTTTGAATGTTCATAAATATGATTACTAACAATGAAAATAATATCAATTCTGTGAGACACTGAACCCAATTTTGGACAGTTCTAAATTGTCAGAGACATCTTCCTCAGACTCAGCTTACAGTTACATCCCAGCTGTTTCCATTCACTACTACCAGTTTTGCTTTTCGGAGTAACATAGAATCAAAGCAAGAGTTAAAATATTTTTGAAATAATGATGATTACTTTTGGTACTTACCTATATCTTCCCCTATCTGGGGCTAAAAATTTCTTGAGCCTTGGACATTCCTTAAATGACAGTTTCAGACCACTCTGAACCCTCTAAAATGTCTATTTTTTTTCTTCTTGGCTAAGTTCTTTTTGGATGATCTTTTGTTTCCTACTGAAATTTTAAATATTTATTTTGATCCACTTGAATACATTAAGCAGAGTTTTCTTATGGTCATATTTGAAAAATCCCGCATGTGAACTCCCTGAGCGTCTCTGCTTCTGCTTTCATTTTCCTGATTTTCACTCACTTGTCTTCTCAGGTGATGGCTGTCTTTGTGATGAACATAGCTTTTCCTGCAACTTATTGGAAAATTCCCCACTGGCTTATTGGCTCTTTGAAATTTTTAAGATGAAGTATTTTATATTTCATCTAAGCTTATTTGTTTTCTTCAGCAGAAGGATTGGACTGCATTACTAATTTGCCATTAAAGAAAATAGAAGTCCTCGAAATCATTTCAGTAAATCCTTCTCTATGCATATTCTAGATTTTAGGTAACTCACATAAAATATTGAGATCAAAACTTTTTTTTTTTTTAAAAAGATTTATTTATGTTATTTGAAAGTTAGAGTTACACAGAGAGAAGGAGAGGCAGAGAAGAGAGAGGTCTTCCATCTGCTGGTTCACTTCCCAAATGGCCACAATGGCCGGAGCGGGACCGAACCAAAGCCAGGAGCCAGGAGCTTCTTCTGGGTCTCCCATGTGAGTGCAGAGGCCCAAGCTCTTTGGCTGTCTTCTAATGCTTTCCCAGGTCATAAGCAGAGAGCTGGATCTGAAGAGGAGCAGCCGGCACGAATGGGCTCCCATATGGGTTGCTGTTGCCACAGGCGGATGCTTAAGCCTACTAAGCCACAGTGCTTGCCCCCAAGATCTATTTTCTGTGGCATCATGGATTTTTCAGTCTAGTAACCCCTGATACAAAGGAAATGAAGTTAGTTGGCATGATTTCATAGTACAGTAAGAGCTCTAAGTGACCATTGCTTATTTGCTTGTAATTCATTTCTTTTTCTTTTTTTCTGATAGTTTTTCATCTATTTACACTCTTACAAACACTTGTCTGCTGGGATCTGCTTGCCTTTAAGATCTAGATATACTTTGTACTCTCATTCCATGTTCTGTCAAGTATAATGTTCTCCCCAGGTTTTCTATAAATCTGTAAATTCTCTAGGAGCTCATATTCTTTAGGTCACCTCTGACTACAAATTTTTTGCTTCTGCTGAAGGGTCTTCATGTATGGATTTGTTTTTCTATTTTTTTTTTTTTTGCATTATGTTCATCCAGAATTAGCACACATCACACACAAGCACGTGTACACACAAATACACACAGAATCACACACACTCCAACCCCACAAGGCAAGACATTTCTAGGAATATAGCAAAAGTTACTTAGTGATTATGTAAGGGAGGGTTCTATATGTAATAATATATTTTAAGTGGCTTTGTCTTATTTCTTTTCCACATTCTTTTTCCCTATTTCCCCCTTCTCATACTCCTAAGTTCCTGTTAATTTGAATGAAGAGTGGCTATCTCTCTGCAACTCAACTTGGCTTCTGCTATTTGTACCCTCAGAATATTATCGTCTACCTTAAATTGCTTAAATTACTTCTTAATGTCTTTTCTTCGGTATAGACAACACTTTCTTAAAAACTCTGTAGGTAGTGCATGTTTCTCTCTCTCTCTCTCTCTCTCTCTCTCTCTCTCTCTCTCTCTCTCATACACACACACACACACACACGATGTGCAAAACCTACTGTGTAATAGACTTTTATAGACTTTTGTGAGGGATAGGGCCATCTGCTTCAAAGATACAGTTTTTTTTCTTCTGAGTATGCATTATTCTTTCTGAAAAAGTGGGCTACCTTTTTATTTTGTGACCTTGTTTCCAATATAATGAACAATGACCTGCCTCACTCCATCTTTTAAAAATATTTTGTTATATATTCATAAATTAGTGTTGTCATTCATTTGTAGACTTGGAATGTAAATTAGTACAAACATTTAGAAAACAGTATGAGGGTACCTCAAGAGTTCATGGAAAAGTGGGATTAAAAGATAAGTTTAATTCCATGCAAAAAACTGATGTCTGTGCATAGTTTTATCATAATACGCACTTTTTGATAAATTTCTTGAGGTGTCCTTGAATGGAGTTTCCTCATAAAACTGAAAATAGAATTGCCATATGATCCAGCTGCCATGCTTCTGAATATTTATCATATTTTTACTGTTTCATGAAAGCTTCTGGATTTTTTTTTATGTAACCCTTTTTTTTTTTAAAAAAGATTTATTTGAAAGGCAGTTACATTGTGAGAGAGACAGATCTTCCATCCTCTGGTTCTCTTCCCAAGTGGCTGCAACGGCCAAGGCTGGGCATTGCTGAAACAAGGATCCTGGTACTTCATCTGGGTTTCTCACATGTGTAGCAGTGGCCCAAGTATGTTGGCCATCTTCTGCTGCTTTCCTGGGCACATTATCAGGGAGCTGGATTGGAATTGGAGCATCCAAAACTCAAATTGACACTATATACAGGATGATGGTTACAGTTGAACTTATTGTGTAAACTGTGGCCCCTCCCTGAATAAAAGTCTCTGCTACCTTTTGTTTTTATTCTTTGCAAACCATTAAAAAATTCTTCTGCTTTCACACTACTTTCTTGAGTGGCCTTAATATTTTATTCTTTTTGAATACTTTTTCTAAATAATAGAATTTTTCATTTCTAACAAAGTGTGTTTCCATTTAGATATCAGGTAAATGAGAAGTTACTACATTTTTGATTAATAGTTTGTACCCGTGCATTTCCTCATATCTTTCTGCTTTCTTATTTCCATTGAATTATTCTCTTTACACTGAGAATGTTCCCAGAGATCCAATTATGATCAAGTACATAGTTTGAGACCACCAACAAATACAACCATGGGTCACTGAGCAAATCTCAATGGGAACCTGCGTAGAGTTAATATGTAATTAAAGAATCAAGGCTTCCTGACGTGGTGGTTTTTTAAAAGTCTCTAGTTCTTTAAGGAAATACATGTTTTCTTTTAGAAGAAACAGGTCCAAATCAAAGATAACAAGGGACACAGAGGGGGATATTTTGATATTTCATTAATTGTACAAACTTGGAAAGGCAATTTGGTTTGATTGCCACCAAGTGCTTGTAATTTTAATAGAAATTTAATGTTTTTTTCTCTGTTGGATAATCTTACATTTTTCGGATTTCTTTGTACCATTTATACTTTTTAGGATTTCATACCCTATTTTGTTGGCATTAGGATTTTATAAAAATCAATTTTTATTTGGGAAAAAATTGGCTTGGCTGTCTCCTGCTTTCTTTAGGAGTCAGTATAATAAGGGGGAAGAAAACAAGGCTTTTGGAAGGAAGGAGACCTTGCTTGAATCCTGGCTCTGTTGAAAGCTGGATGACTTTGGGAAAGGTATGAGTTATAAGAAAAAGAAAACAGTCTTATTACTTTGAAAGGGCCCTCTAAAGATTAAATGATATGCTATATAAATTATCTGTGAAGAACTGGTATATGTTTTCTTTCTTTCTTTCTTTCTTTCTTTCTTTCTTTCTTTCTTTCTTTCTTTCTTTCTTTCTTTCTTTCTTTCGACAGGCAGAGTGGACAGTGAGAGAGAGAGAGACAGAGACAGAGAGAAAGGTCTTCCTTTGCCGTTGGTTCACCCTCCAATGGCCGCTGCGGCGGGCACACCGCACTGATCCGATGGCAGGAGCCAGGTACTTATCCTGGTCTCCCATGGGGTGCAGGGCCCAAGCACTTGGGCCATCCTCCACTGCACTCCCTGGCCACAGCAGAGAGCTGGCCTGGAAGAGGGGCAACCGGGACAGAATCTGGCGCCCCGACCGGGACTAGAACCCGGTGTGCCGGCGCCGCAAGGTGGAGGATTAGCTTAGCGAGCCGCGGCGCCGGCCGAGGCCACATTTACTTTTATTTTTTTAAAACTTTTATTTAATGAATATAAATTTCCAAAGTACAGCTTATGGATTACAATGGGGACCGGTGCTGTGGCGTAGCAGATAAAGCTGCTGTCTGCAGTGCTGGCATCCCATATGGGTTCGAGTCCCGGCTGCTCTACTTCCAATCCAGCTCTCTGCTATGGCCTGGGAAAGTAGTGGAAGATGGCCCAAGTCCTTGTGCTCCTACATCGATGCGGGAGACCTGGAAGAAGCTCCTGGCTCCTGGCTTTGGATCAGCGCAGCTCTGGCCATTGCAGCCATCTGGGGAGTGAACCAGCAGATGGAAGACCTCTCTCTCTCTGCCTCTCCTTCTCTCTGTGTAACTCTGACTTTCAAGTAAATAAATAAATTTTTTTAAAAATAAAAAAGTTGGTATGTGCTAACAAAAATAATTTTTTTTATTAAAAATAGCAATTTAGCAAGGGAGAGACTATAAGAACAAATAAAATCCAAGTATATTGCAAAATATCTTAGGTAAAATATATGAAATCATATTGAGATATAAAGTGGTGTTTAAGATACAATAGATACAAGTAAAGTGGTATTTAAGATACAATACAAGGAATATGATTTAGAGATATATAAGGACTACTTACTGGATTTATCTTGGATTTCATGTTTAAAACCTTAAGAAGAAAATTTATTTACTTTTTACTTTTAAAATATTCAATTAATTTTTTAAAATGACAAGTAAGTATTCTATATACCTATACTGTACATATATTTTGATGTAAGTATACATTATGAAATGACTAAATCAAGATATTTAATATATGTATTGCCTTATATTCTTGTTTTTATTTGTGGTGAGAATACTTAAAATTTATTTTCACTGATTTTTAAATATGTAATATATCATTATTAATTGGAGTTACTATGTACAATAGGTATCTTGACCTTATTCTTTCTGTGTAATTTAAATTTTGTATACTTTGACCATACAAGTCTGAACTATATAATCAGTTTTAATTTAAATAAAGATTTGCATCATTCCAGCTAGATCTGACATGATTATTTATCCTGAAAATGGTTATTTTTTGTGTTCTTATCATGTGTGCTATGTCTAGGGATTCAAATGAAAGAAAAATACTATTATGGTCTGGCTCTCTTGAATTTACAGACGAAGAAACAAAATAACAGTAAAGTTATGTGTTAGAACTTAGTAATAGTTCAGAGTTGAAGGATGATTTGTGGAAGGAAAGAGTTGAAGGTGATGAGCTGGTTGTGGACCTAGTTAGGAAAGATCTCTGTGCTAAATTAAAAAGTTTTAACTATAATCTAAAAGCTAAGGGTGATATTAAGAAATTTTAATCAGAGAGATGCTATGAGAAAATTTGCATGTTAGGAACATCACTCTGGCAGCAATGGGCCCCCAGGCAGAGTGGAGGCAGAGAGGCCAGCGATAAGGCTGATGCAGTCATCTGGCTGTGAAATGATGGAGTGGAGTGGGGAATGAATGAGGGAAAGGAAAGAGCAGTGCACAATTTGGAAAGTGATTAGAGTTCTCTCAGAGGGAGGGAAGCATCAAGGGACTTCTGGAATTCTGAATGGGTGTTGATGACGTTGGTTTCCTGTTAACATAGAAGAGGAGCAGTTTATGGGTTGTAGGCATATTGGATTTGACACTTATGTGAAGGGTAGCCTATAATAAAAGATAGATTTGGAGCTCAAGAGAGCAAATAAGATTAGATGATTTGGAAGGCTTTAGGAAATAACCATTAGGAAAAGCAGTATGTTTGCATGAGATCACTTAGAGAAGGGTTATTAGTGTGAAATCAGATCTCGGAGGCCTTGTGATTTAGTGGAAAGCTCACTGAAGAATCAATAGTTTGTATTCAGGTTTACTTCAAAAGAAATGAATTGTGTAATGTTTATTCACCTAATCTTTTGATATCTATGCTATCTCATTACTGCTTACAAGACTGTCTTTAAGGCAGCTTTATTGAAGAATGATTTATATACCATAAATTAACTCATTTTAAGTGTAAAATTGAATGATTTTAAGTAAATTTAAAGAGTTGTGCAATCATAACCATGATCTAATTTTAGGACATTTCCATCAACCTTCTCTGGACCTTGTTGCCACTTCTTGTCACTGTCCATTCCACATTCCACATTCTTTGGATTACTGATAGGAATAACACTGGGAAACATTTTTTAACAGTTAAAATCTAAGTAAAAATAACTTTACATTTCTCACAGTGTCTAGCTCAGTGCCCTGTACAGAAATAATGCTCAGTAGCCATTATTGAATGATTGTTTTGTTCAGTCCTCAGGGACTACTGAATGGTGCCATGAGTTTAATGACAATGATCTCTTGTAACTTTATGGAACTTTTAAATTTATAAAGTAGTAAACTATAAAGTTAGATTGCAAAATCTTAGTGTACAATTTGTTTCTCTTTTTATTTCTTTTATTTATTGCAAATCTGGCATACTGCCTGTTGATAAATATTTGCTTAAGGAATATCTTTTATTTTTTCTTCAGTGGATTTCACAGCAGTCTTATAAAATAGCAGGGGAAGACAGTGTGTCTTATATAAAAATAATTTCAATAGTAGTAATTTCCTTGTCTGAGGTTATGCAGTTATTAAACTGCATGGCAAGCTTTTGAACCTCAAGATCAGTGTGCCTTCAGCTACATAGGATTACTTCTAATTTAGGTATTATGCCCAATTTTATTCTATAGTCTAAACTTTTATAATCATTCCTTTCAGCAAAAAATCATTTGTAATTTGTAAGTTTTGATTTTCTGCTTCAGGTGTAAGCTTCCTTTTAATGAGCATATTATTATCTTGTAAGTTCATTTGGAAAATATATATGAAAGGCAATGGATTAAGTTAAGAAAAATGAAACTTTTTTCTCTTTAGTACTTAATTTTTGGTTACTGCACAGTTGTCTATTTCAATAAGGTAAATTAGCCATTTCTTAAGCTTAAAACAATTTGTTTTTACTATAAACATTAATATTTATAGCAAATTAATATATTTTTTGACTATTTCCTCCTGCTGCTTTCATCTCCAGAAGCTTTTAGCATTGTTTCAAACTAGCATTTTGGGGCTGTTAAGGTTGTACTTGGTTATCTAGTGCTTTCAGTAAGGCATTTATTGAATATTCTTGTATACATAATGCTATGAACATGGGATTTCTTTTTATGTTATAGGTTGCATCCAGCACCTTGTACAAATGCATCAAATATTAAATAAGGAAAAATGACAACTATTGAGTTGGCTCTTGCTTTAGAGCAAGCTACTTGATTTTTTTTTCCGTTATGGGAATTATTAAGTTTTTGGAGCTGCAGAGTTATTTAAATAAATTTATTTGGTTACAAAAGGAATCCAAGGTATTGACTGAGAGTTGGGGAAAACATTATTTGCCTGAGCCCTGCCTGTATTTTTCTTGCTGTATCAGCAATTTCTTCTTGTCCTCCTTCTCAAATTACTCCATGAATCTTCCTAATTTTCATGAGCTTATTGGATGTGTAGTTTGTATAGAACATTGGCTTGATTTATTTAAATATGTTTTGTCAGGAAAAAGGAAACAAAATATATTAGGAAGGAGGGACTGCTGAGTCCAACTAGATATTTCCTTGTTGTGTTTTTTTTTAATGCTTCTCTTTCTTGCAAAAACTGATTTCAGTTATTTTAATGGGAGATGAGCAATCATGGTCTCTGTTCTTTTATTTGATAGATTACTATTATTATTTATGAACAAAAATAATTTTATCTAGGAGCGTTTATAATGTCTGCTTACTTTTACAGTAAGTGTTGGGCTTAAGGATAGTATTCCCATCTTTTCATTCTTGTCTGCCCTGTGAGATATAAGGTAGTCCAGGAGGATTGATTTGGATTTGCTTCTCAGTTGAAAGACCATTTTGATACACAGTTATAACAGTCTTAGTGATATCAGAATTGACCCCCTAAAATATGAAATTGGAATGTGGCCCCTTAAAGTTCCCAGAAGTTCCATCTGGGGACTGAAATTGGAATATGGGGTGCCATATGATATCACCTTGTGCTTAATAATAAATTCCCAATATTAATAGGCCTGTGTGGGTTCTTGCCTAATATTCAAAGAATTCTGAATACCGGCATAGATGAACAAGGCAGCATGGTACGTTTTTAAACTTTTATTCAGTGAGAAAGATGCATAGGAAAGTGAGAGCTTTATCTAAAAAAGAGAGAGATAAATCTGGATTCATACCGAGTACCAGGAACCAGCCTTGTGGAGGAGCATCTAGACCAGAAAGCATGGGGCGGGTGGTCCACACATGCCCTGGAGGCGCAGGCCAGCACAAGCCCACACACTGGCAAAAGGCCAAGGAATGGAGAGGGCACACCGTGTCTCAGGCTTTTAATCTACTTCCAATGGGGAGTGGTTAATTAACCTGATTGGCTGGTGGGTGCACAGGTGTAGCCAGGTAGGGGCATGCGGTCACATAGGGGCGTGGTCTTCCAGCTCACAAACCTGATCAATTTTATTTTATATGCCTGCCAATAACATTAGAACAGATCTAAGTATTTCTAGTTTATATTGATAAACTGGTCTTTTAAAAAATATGAAAATACTATAATGAGTCAAAAAGTTAACACATGATAAATTCAGTGTTTAAAAATTGTTTTGGGTTCCTTGGCTCATGTTAAAATTTCTTTGATTAATTGTGATTCCTTGCCTTACTTATTTACAACTAGGAGATCATTTATTTTGAGAAATAATCAATATATGAAATTGCTGTGCACTGAACTAATGTGGAAAATCTCAGCAGTGTGTTTCAGTGATCAAGCATAGTGACCTGTTGGAAAGAAAAATCATCAAATCAAGTCAATATCAAATCTCTTTAAAATATAAGGCACAGCTTAATCAATCTTATTTTTATCTTCTGTATTTTGGTTGCATATGCCAAGTAAAATTATTGCTTTTTAATCTATAGCATCTTTAGGTGTATTAGTGGGCAGATGGGGATAGGCTATATTTAGTAGGGAATCTAACTTCAGATTACACTGTAGATTTCTTTTTATCAGTAATAACTATTACATAAAATTATACAAATTTATGTATAAATGTGATGTTTTCATACGTTTGTACATTATGCAATGTCATATCAAGGTAAACATATCTGTCTCCTCAAACATTTATCATTTCTTTATGGTGGAAGCATTCAACATTCTTTCAGCTTTTTAAAAAATCATTGTCTATATTCATTCAACTGTGCAATAGAAGACTAGAACTTATTATTCCTGTCTAACTATTACTTAGTACCCATTAAATAGTCTTTCCCAATCTCTCCCTACTTTCCTCAGCCTCTGATAACCAGCAATGAGATCTACTTTGTTGGCTTTCATCCTTTTTGTATATGTACCATATTGTCTTTATTTATTCATCAGTTGATGGACCCTTTGGTTTTTTACATCTATTGGCTTTTGTAAATTGTTCTACAATAAATATGAGATGTAGATGTCTCTTTGACAGAATGATTTACAATGATATATGCCTTGGAGATATATATATATATATATATATATATATATATATATATAAATAAAATATACCCAGAAGTGGGATTTCTGGATTATATGATAGTTCTATTTTTAGGTCATTTTATTTTAAAGACTTATTTACTTATTTGAAAAGTAGAGTTATAGAAAGAGAGGGAAAGAGAGAGGACTTCTATTTGCTGGTTCACTCCTCAAATGGCCACAACCTTCAGAATTCAGCTTGGTTGAAGCCAGAACTCCATCTGGATCTCCTACAGGCATAACAAGGGCCCATACACTTGGGCCATCTCCAGCTTCCACTGCTTTCCCAAGTGCATTAGCAGGGAGCTGGATTGGAAGTGGAACAGCTGAGACTAGAACTTGCACTCATATGGGCTCCCAGTGTTGCAGGCTATTGCTTAACCTGCTGTATCACAATGCTGGCCCCTATTTTTAGTTTGTTGAGGAAGCTCCATATGGTTTACCACAATGGCTATACTCATTTACATTCCTACCAATGGTGTTTGGGGGTTCCATTTTTGTCCACATCCTCACCAGCAGTTCTTTTGTGTTTTTTGGTAATAGCTGATCTTACTGGGTTGAGGTGATATCTATGGTTTTCATTTGTATTTCCTTGATGATTAGTGATATTGAGCCTTCCCATAAAAAAATGTCTGTTTAGGTCTACTGTCCATTTTTAAATTGAATTGTCTTACTTTTGCTTTTAAATTGTTTGCATCTCTTCTTATAGATTCTGGTTATTACACTATAGATTTTGTATGATTCCTCATGATAAGTATTTGCTTTTGTAAGTGAAAAAAATTTGAAATGACTGAAATCATAATATGTTTAGAGTACTTGGAATTCTTTAATATTGATAAATTGAGGATATAAGTTCTGACAATGAAAGTTCCAGCAAAATCTCTACATTATATAAACTCTGCCTTTACTTAAAATATTCTTATGATGATGTAATGTTACTAGACTTTCTACCCCTTTATTTGGTCATGGACATATTACCAGAAGTATAACTTTTCCATGTTTCTTATTTTGAAGTGATACAACTGTATTTCCCCTGAAATTCCCATTTGGCATTGTGTAAAGTTCATAGAGATAATGCAAAAAAGAAATATTTAAGAAGTAGCAGTGGCATTTCTTAGTGAAAAGAAAGTGCAGAGGATAAAGAATGTTTTAGAATTAAATGGATTTTGGTAAAATAGCCTATATTAATTAAATAACTCAGAATTATTTTAAGTGTTTAGAATCTTATATCTGGTATATTTTGATTTGAGCATAATGAAAAGAATCAAGAAGTGGGCAAGGTCAGATATGATCATAAAACATAGTAAATATTTAATATAAAGATTATTAAAATTGTGTCAAAAGGAACTTGTTGACTATGTTACAAGAGGAGGAAAATGAACAGATTTTTTTTTAACTTTTATTTAATGAATATAAATTTCCAAAGTACAGCTTATGGATTACAATGGCTTCCCCCCCATAACGTCCCTCCCACCCACAACCCTCCCCTTTCTCAATCCCTCTCCCCTTCCATTCACATCAAGATTCATTTTCGTTTCTCTTTATATACAGAAGATCAGTTTAGCATACATTAAGTAAAGATTTCAACAGTTTGCTCCCACACAGAAACATAAAGTGAAAAATACTGTTTGAGTACTAGTTATAGCATTAAATCTCAACGGTACAGCACACTAAGGACAAAGATCCTACATGAGGAGTAAGTGCACAGTGACTCCTGTTGTTGACTTACCAAATTGACACCCTTGTTTATGGCCTCAGTAATCACCCTAGGCTCTTGTCATGAGCTGCTAAGGCTATGGAAGCCCCCTGAGTTCACTGACTCTGATCATATTTAGACAAGGCCATGGTCAAAGTGGAAGTTCTCTCCTCCCTTCAGAGAAAGGTACCTCCTTCTTTGATGACAGATTTTTGGTGATGTTTGATGGCTTGATGGGTAGAATTGGTTCCCACAGAAGACTCTTGTATTCCTGTGTTTTGAGGCCCAATTTAGATTCTCTCATGTCTTCTGTATGGGCTATGTCCCTCAGGCAGTATCAGTGATTTTTTTTTTTGAGTTTTTGCTGCAGGTATATTTTGTCTTTTTTTTTTTTAACTCTCTTTGCTACTTTCCCTTGTGTTAGAGTTAATGGCATAATAGAGCATAAACACTTTAATAAGAAGAACCCGATTCAGTCAAACTTTATGAGTGTCAGTTTACTCACAGAATAGGAAGAGAAGTAGGAACTCTTGTGCTTCTTTTGAAAGTTAAATTGAAATGCATAAAGCACCTGGTACTGAGCAGGCACTCAATAAATGCCAGTGTCCTCTCATTTCTGAGTGTCATATCTAGTTTCTTCTGTAGTGTTTAAGTTCCTTGAGGGAAGAAAGTATGTTTTATATTAACAGCGCTTTGTGCATAGTAGGTTCTAAGTGATTATTTGTAGAATTTAATTTACTGTCCTGCTGTGGAAGTTTAGCACTGTTATTTCCCATTTCTTTTTACTCTGTCACATTGGATTGAGATAAACATGTTGCTTTCGTGGAATTGAGAATTTAATTCAGTATCATGTCATTCCAATATGACTTATTTCATGAGTTTGATATAGTAAGGGTCTAATCGTTTTCGTGGAAACTTAATTATATTCTATAAAATCTTATTAACCTGTCTCATGGCATCATAATCATATTTGAGTCTGGTGAGTTTAAGATGGTAAAGTCTCTATCTGGAAATCTATCTAATAGCACAAGAGTGAGAATATGGCAAATAATGACATAAAGATAGAGCAAATGCACATATCTGGCAATTACATTATTTGACATTCTCAATCATTAACCCTCCATAGGATGTTCTAATTTACTAAAAATGAACAGAGTTCAATTTCTTTTGAGCTCCCTTTGCTTAATTAATTATCAGTAGCAGACAGTCTTCTGTGATCTACAGCAGTTTGTCACCTTTGCATTTATCTAGTATCTGAGTTAAAAATGAGAGCATTCTGATTCAGCAGAACTGATTTCATAACTCAGCTATGTTATAGAGCAGAAGTGAATAAATGTTTGCTGAACATGTCACATGTGCTTCCATCATCAGAATGTTAGTGCTCCTTCCTTCTCAAAGCATAAACCCTAAGAGATATTCCTTGCTGAAGTTATTTATTTTGCATATATATTTCTACAGAGGTAAGCCAGGTCCCATGCTATTATAGCAAAATATTATGCAGGCAGCTAACTTCTCATAAATTTGTTTTAGTGATTGGGATATGGGAACTGTTTTGATGCTTCCTTTTTTTTAAAAAAAGAAACAGTTATCCTAATATATGAAGTTTTTTTTAAATGATCTATACTAATATATTAGAATGAGGACTAAATATACTTCTAATTCTTGTGTTAACATTGGTTGTACTTAATGTACAGTTTCTGGTTCCTTACAATTTTTCCTAATTATTTGATTGAAAGATAATTAGCTAGCAATTTTTATCTCTGTATTAATGAAGCGAGAAACGGAGGTTCATTATTGCCTGTTTCTCTGTGTTAGCTAGCTGGGGATTTGAGAAAAATATTCTGCTATCTTAAATGATCTTTTGTTTTCAATTTCAGGTTCAAAGGACCTTTCAGTCTCTTAAAAACGTTTCCAACAAATCTGACCTCCAGAAAACATACCAGAAGCTTGGGAAAGAGCTAGAAAATCTGGATTATTTAGCCTTCAAACGTCAGCAGGTAGGAGTCAGAGCTCTCCTTGGCAA
Organism: Oryctolagus cuniculus; assembly: GCF_051225735.1. NCBI lineage: Eukaryota > Metazoa > Chordata > Mammalia > Lagomorpha > Leporidae > Oryctolagus > Oryctolagus cuniculus. The sequence goes on along the minus strand of NC_142881.1, from coordinate 59,310,279 downwards.
AGGAAAGGAGCATGTTAGACTTCCTGCTGTTTTGCCTGCCAGAGAGAGGTACAGGTGGGTCTAGGGAGACTTACCTTCTAAGGGTTAGGGCACAAATAGGTTGTACTGCGTTGATCCACTGTGTTCTTACGGCTTCCTGCAGTGTTCAGTGTGGTCCTTGCTTTTAGATGTGAATGTTACGGGTTTCCACATGTGTGCCCATACCTCGCCTAAAGAAAACTCCTGCTGGTTTGTGAAGGTCCAACTTCCCTTTGACTAACAATGTCTCTGGCTAAAAGGTAACCTCTATGATGGCTTGGTCACATAGTGTTTATATTTGGCAGGGGGATAGCTGAAGAGAAAAATAACTTGAAGGAGAAAAAGCTGTGGATGCATATATAAAATGAAGGCAAAGAGTAAAAAATATGCCAAAATATTAATCGGTCTTTATTTTTTTGTTCTATCTTTGAATAATTAAACATTTGCTTCATGTGGAAGGTTGAAGGAAAATATACTTTACAAATGCAAGTCTTTTTGCCTCCTTGTGCAGGCTTCAAGATAAATCCATAGCTAAAATAAGCTTTTACAAGATTCTCTAAGAATTGATACTTTATAAACCCAATATTCACAGTAATTAAATTCTGGGTCTTTTTGAGTTAGTCCCACAGTAGTTCGAGGGCTGGTCTGTTCCAGTTTCTTCACAGCCACTAGGTGTCAGATTTGTAAAGCTTTTTCTTTAATAGAATGTTTATTCCTATCAGAACAGCCAGTTACACGTTTAATTTAGGTTGCATGAAATTTGGGGATGTGCTCAGTGATGGATATCATCTAGAAAAATGACTAAATGACTATCTTGCATGGCCAGGCACCAAGTCCATCACTTAAGAGTCTTCCTGTGGTGTGGCAAAGGGTGTAATATTCTGGTCATTGCCCAATTTACAAATTTTAGGTCTTTTAGATGAGGATTTTCAAAGCAAGACTTCTTATATTTAAACCTCATTAAGTTTTTATGATGTAATCTAGAAATATTGGCCTGAAAAGAGAGTTACATTCTGGATCTTAGTCTATCACATTTATTATTTGACCTTTCTATGGTCTTTCTTTTCTTTCTTTCTTTCTCCCTGGAACTTTGTTTTGTATAATATTACAAGCAAATTATACTTTAATATATATGAAAAGGCCACAATATCCATGTAAATTTTATTTAAAAAATTAGTACTGACCTAGATATTAGCACATATAACACAGTCATAGTTACTGAAAACTGCTACAGCGAGCTCTCAGATGTAGCTGCTTAAAATGCACATTGTGCGTCACTGCTCTGGCCTGTGCAATTTTTAGCACAGTTTTGTTTCCAAGACCGTATTTTATTACTGAAGGGTATTTTATTTGGCAGACAGTAGTCATTGTCCTCTTTTATCCTTTCTCATTAGAACATTCCAGTGATTCTTACATTAGACAGTTGTGAATCTGGGTGAAGGTGAATGCTTCGAGGGTAAAAGGATAGAGCTCTGTGAGAATGGCACTGAGGACAGATAGGTAAATTGTCCATGTTTGAGGAAAAAATGGGCACATGGGGTGTATATGTTATATGTATATGTTATTAAGTAACAATTACATGCCATCTAATATTATAGAAACATTTATGAATCAAGTCATTAAATTCTTATAATAATATGGTGGGATTGATTTTATTATTGCCATTTTACACCTGAGAAAAAACTCTTAAGAGAATTAAGTAACTTTCTTATAGTCATAGTGATAAAACATGAAGCTGGGCTTCAAATCTTATCAGATTGACTCCAAACTTGGATGTTGCATTTCCTGTATGGGGCATGACTGAAAGGGTCAGAATATCAGATCTTTTCTGATTTGGTAGAATTTGTCTTTTATCTCCCATCCTATTCCTTTATAGCTCCAAAAACCTAATAAGCAAATACTGGAAGGTGCTTTTTTTCTCCAACTGGAAAATAGTTAGGTCCTTGTAAAAACTGCCAATTCTACAAGAAAGGTGTCCCATATTAAGGCAGGATTCTTTGTACTAGAGAATTAGTCATGGTTTGTTCTCTCATCCATTATTCCTCAGTGTGACAGAATGTAAACTGCATAAGGAAATTGCCTTTTTTGTCACCTTCAATGTTGTGTCCTTTCCAGTGTTCATGACAGTATCTGGCCCATCACAAATACCCAATAAATATTATTGGTGGTGTTGTTGCTATGAGAAAGAAGTATGCCAAAAGATTTGGTTTCAGATTGTGGGTAATTAAAATGGATATGTTTTGCTATCCTTTTAAAATTTGGAAGGGCATTGTTTCCTGGTTTCCTGGATGCTGGAGGCTGATAGATTGACCTTTGCCTATATATTATTTATGTTTTCTCCTGATATATTTTCTTCTTTTATCCATTTCTTAAAGAAACGGAAAATATCAGTGTTACTGTAGGCCTGATTTTTAGGTGTCCCATGAATCAACTTTAATTATTTTCTTGGACTCACTCATATTTTACTTGCTGTCTTTTTCTGTGACATTTTTAGCATCATTTTTTGAGAGATTGTTAATGGGACTTCTTTCCTAGGCAAGAATTTAGTTTTTTTTTTAAAGAGTTATTACTGTAGCAGACATCATAGTATTGGTAGTGAGTGAAGCTACTCCTTAGGATGCTTGCATCCTGTATTGGAGAGCCTGTTTTTGTGGGGAGCAATCCGGACCAGACTGAGTTACTCGAATTAGGACTTATTCTATGCATCTGCTCTCCCACAATATGGCGCTGGGAGAGAAGTAAACAGCTTCCGCACAGCTGCCTCCAGTTCAACCAATTAACTGTAGGACTTGCTCCTGATTGGAGAGCAGCGTACTCAGCCGAGTTGGGATTGGCGGAGGAGGACTATAAAGGAGGAGAGAGACGGCATGCACCGGGAACATCTATGGGGAACATCTAAGGGAACCCGTGCAGCCCCCAGAGAGCCGGCCGGCGGTGTGCCGCTCCCCTGCGGAAGTGGGGAATGCGGCCAGGGGGAACTGCCCTTCCACGGAGGTGGAAGGGATAGTAGCCAACCCGGGAAGAACCAGCAGCAAACCCGGGGAGGGCCGAGCAGACGAAAGAACAGCGCAGGGTCCTGTGTCGTTCCTCCACGAAGAGGGGGAGCGACATAATGGTGCCGTGACTCGGATAGGAAACCTAGGAGGGAAGAAATGACTCGGATAGGAAACCTAGGAGGGAAGAAATGACTCGGATAGGAAACCTAGCTCGGATAGGAAACCTAGGACGGATAGAAAACTTAGGAGGGAAGAAACGGGAAGAACTGGGAAAATACCGGAGAGAGAGACTAGCAAATAGCCTAGGGAAAAGCCGGACGAAAAAGGAGCCGGAAGAAGCTATTGAAAGCCTAGGCATAGATTCGGATACGGACTACGGGGGGAAGCTGGGAGAAATCTCTAAGGTCGAAAGCGAAAGTGAAAGCTAGAACAAACAGACTCGGACGCGGACTGTGGGGAGAGGCCAGGAGAAATGAGGGAGGAATATCGTTGGAGGAAAGCTTGGGGAAACATACCGGGTAGAGAAAACTGTTAGGGAAATTGAAGCCGCGGGGGGCAGGCCGAGGCGGAAACGAAAGCCACTTTGGGGTTCTCAGGTTAGCCCGGGAATAGGGGGCGAAAAGTTGAAACCAGAAGCTGAGACGTAAGCCAGATTGGGATCCGTCTGATTAGCCCGGGGAGCAAAGGACGGGAAGCCAAACCGTGGGGCGGAGACGTACGCTGGGTTGAATTCGCCAGGCTAGCCCGGGGAACTTAGATTGAATCCTAGTGGCGGAGACGCAAGCTACGCTGTGTTACTCGCGGAAGCCGCCGCGTGCAGAGAGAGCACGGGGCGTGAATAGATAGGGAATGCTGGCGTAGGCCGTGGTTCAGACGCGAAAGGGTTAAGCGTGGAGACCGCGGACCGCGCAAAGCCGGGAAGCCGCGCAGAGAGGCGCGCGGGCTGAAGCGGCGCAGAGCCGGGAACCCGCCGGCGGGGCGAGGTGCCGGAAAGCCGCAGGGATAAGAGAAACAGAAGTTTGGAAGTGAAGTAAAAGAGAAATGGGAATGCTGGAAGATAGAAGTGAAATGGGAGAGGTAGGAATGCCCGGAGATAGAGAAATAGAGAAAAATAAGGCCTCCCCTCAACATGCCAATTAGAAGGCTTGGATTCGGTCTGCCTGATTTAAGGCAGTAAGCGCCAGCAAAGCTCGACCAGAGTATGAGCTGCAGGTCACCGAAGATAGGCACGAACCAACACTAATAAGTCTCCCCCACAATAAGGCAATGAGAAGGCTTGGATTCGGTTTGCCTGATAGGTTTTGTAAACACCTGCAGGCAGTTCTAGCAGAGCAGAGCATGCGCTGCAGGGCACCGAACACAGGCACGCATCAGCGCCTAAAAACCTCCTCACAATGGCGAAGAGAGGACCCGGATTCGGTTTTCCTGATTGATAGGACTTGTAAGAGCCTGTGGCGGCTCTAGCAAGTAGAGCAGAGTGTGTGCCGCGGGACACCGAGGACAGGCGCGTATCAACGATAAAAAATAAAAAGAAAGGGGGATCTGTGGGGAGCAATCCGGACCAGACTGAGTTACTCGAATTAGGACTTATTCTATGCATCTGCTCTCCCACAATATGGCGCTGGGAGAGAAGTAAACAGCTTCCGCACAGCTGCCTCCAGTTCAACCAATTAACTGTAGGACTTGCTCCTGATTGGAGAGCAGCGTACTCAGCCGAGTTGGGATTGGCGGAGGAGGACTATAAAGGAGGAGAGAGACGGCATGCACCGGGAACATCTATGGGGAACATCTAAGGGAACCCGTGCAGCCCCCAGAGAGCCGGCCGGCGGTGTGCCGCTCCCCTGCGGAAGTGGGGAATGCGGCCAGGGGGAACTGCCCTTCCACGGAGGTGGAAGGGATAGTAGCCAACCCGGGAAGAACCAGCAGCAAACCCGGGGAGGGCCGAGCAGACGAAAGAACAGCGCAGGGTCCTGTGTCGTTCCTCCACGAAGAGGGGGAGCGACAGTTTTGATTCTTGGCTCCTCTGCTTCCCATCCAACTTTCTACTAATGTGCCTGGGAGACAGCAGAAAATGTCCTAAGTATTTGGGTCCATGCCACCCACATGGGAAACTTGGAGAGAGTCCCAGGCTCTTGGCTTTGCCTATCCCAACTCCAGCTATGTTGAAAATTTGAGAAGTGAACCAACAAATTAAAGATCTTCCTCCTTTTTTTTTTCCTCTCTCTCTATTTGTGTGTGTGTCTCTCTCCCTTTTTGTCACTCTGCCTTTCAATTGAATGAATAGATAATATAAAAAATTGTGAGTACTCCTGTTCTTTGTGTCAGGTCACATCCAGTTCTGCATTTTTCTACTTTCAAAAAGACTAGTGTTGAAAATAACTTTGGTTGGAAAAGGTGAGAGAGGAAGCCATGATAGGTGAGGTGGTGCTTACTGGAATGAGTCATCCTGAAGTAAATAGACGAGAAAGCAGGATTAACCTGAGAATCTGGAGACTTTTCAGTTCTTCCTACCTGGAGATGCAGTCTTAGAGTTTAAGTACTTGGAATGCTTGGTGTTAAATCCTCCTGACTGGTGCTATGGAGGAAGGTAATAGCAAACCAAAACTATTACACAGATATTGGATTTATATATTAATTTGAGAGGTTATAAATCAAGAGACCTCCTTGGGGCTTAGATTTTGTGTAGTAAAATAAAATAAAATTTGATAAACTTGATTTTAATTCTTTCCTTTCTTCTACCCTTAATAGTTATGATAACATTATTAAACATATCTTCTTTTTTTAAAGGTGACTTTAAAAAAAGATTTATTTATGTATTTGAAAGGCAGAGCTACAAACAGACAGGCAGTGGCAGAGGCAGAGAGAGGTCTTCCATCTGCTGATTCACTCTCCAAATGTCTGCAATGGCCGGAGCTGGGCCTATCCCAAGTCAGGAGTCAGAAGTTTCCTGTGGGTCTCCCATGTGTGTGCAGGGGCCCAAGGACTTGGGCCATCTTCTACTGCTTTTCCAGGCCATAGCAGAGAGCTGGATCAGAAGTGAAGCAGCCGAATCTCAATCTGGCATCCATATAGGATTCCAGCACTGTAGACAGTGGCTTTATCTGCTACACCACAGCATTGGCCCCTATAAAACATATTTTCTTTCCAGAGGTTTCTGAAGTCCTTTAATATAAATTAAAGTTGACATTATTGGGTTGGGCATTCTAAACACCAGGGCACATATATATGTTGGTGCCATAATATGTAAAATTAAACTGTTGTACTTCAGATACATATCTGTGTTGGAATACATCGCGTACCTATGATTCTTGTCTTGTATTCATTGCATATTGTTGTTGCCCTTTTGTTTTCATAGAAGATTTATACACTCTGGTATTTAGAGTTTACATAGCTCCTTTCTATTTACTTATTTATCTACTAATCATTCTTTAAATTCAAACTGAAGCCTAGCCTCCTTCATAAACTGCATTCTAAGAGCACTAGTCAATGTGTAAACTCTTCATTCTTTGCTATTCTTAGCTATTATCTGTGTAATGTAATTTAGCATCTGATTAATTGTGTAATCATTGAGAAGCAATCTGGTGTAGTGGTTAGACTGTAGGCTTTGTAGTTATCCAAACCAGGTTAGACTTATTTGTACTGCCTTGGATATCCAAGTTTCCTCTTTTATATAAAATATAAAGTCTCTTAAAGTATATGCAGCTCTTAGTACAACACCTGGTGTGTGTATAGGATAAATGGTAGTGTATAATATTGTTTTAGGTTATCCTCATAAGCATTTTCCTAAATGTAAATGGAAAATGACTAAACAAAAATTTGTAAGTCCCTATAAGATATATTCTCTATTTTATATGCCTTTATACAGCACATAGGATCTAGCACTGTTCAGAACATAAAAATAGAATGTTTTTGGACATATGCAGTCTTGTTTTTGAACATATGCAGGTTGCTGGTTTGTGTCACAGAAAGGACATATTGATATCTCACAAGATGGGAGATTCATCATTTGGTTCTAACGTGTTTCTAAGGAAAATAGCTAAAGTTATTTTTACTTGATGGAAAATGAAATGAATCTTGGATCCAATGTTCTAGCTAAACCCCGACTCATATAATTATTATACTTTATATACCTACACTTCCCTATGCTATTGTACAATACAGTTTTTCAGGTATAAGCAACTGATTTTTTCTTTCACTAAGCTAGGTATGTTAACCCTTTTAGATAACTTGAAAACTGGAAGGGTACTTAATTCCTTGTAGGATAAGAATTGAATTGAAAATGAACTTTTTTTTAATGAAGAAATATATAAATAAATTAGATGAAATTTATTTAGTGAGCATGACTGTAGGTTAACAACTTTTAGTTGAAAAATAAAATTTTACTTATTATCTCCTGTCTTCAATAATGGACATCTTCACAGGTGTGATAGACAGGAGATTACAAGAGTTGGCTCTGAGGTGGAGAAAAAGGAAACACTTTGCATACTATTGGAGGGAATGTCAATTGGTAAACTATGTAGTTTTCTATATCAGTATCTTGAAGAGATATCTGCACTCTTACATTCATTGCAGTTCTATTCACAAAAAAACAATATGGGATCAACCTCTGTGTCTACAACCAGACAGATGAGTAAAGAAAATGGCACCTCTCTCTCAGATCCCTCTCTTTCCCTCCCTTTCTATGTGAATATTGTTCAATCTTAAAAAAGAAGGAAATCTTGCCTTGGAGATTACAGGGATGAGCCCGGAGGCCAGGCCCAGAAAGACAAATACGATTTATGTGTGGAATCTAAATGGTCAGTTACAAGATGAACCAGTTCTGAGGATCTAACGTACAGCATGAGTGGCATGGATATATTCATTGATTTGATTATAGTAATCAGTATACAATGTATATATTATATTTGGTATATATCAAATTATCATTCTGTATACTTTGGATATATTTCATTTTATTTGTCAATTACATATTTTAAAGTAAAAAAGGAAATAAAGTCCATATGGATAATGATTGACCATACAGAAAGTCTTGGGCTTACCCTGGAAACCAAGAGCCCTGGGGACACAAGACTATAGTGCTTAGTCAAATAAAACTGAATAGTACTAGACTTGCTGTTGTTGTACTATAGTATAAGAGAAGAGGTAGTTGATTAATCCCAGTAATAATTTCCAACTATGTAAAGTCTTAAAACCAGCAAAATATGATGAATCAGCATAAGGGGATATGCAATGATATTGCACTAGATTTTGTTTATTTAAAGACAGCAAAAGCACACTTTGCACTGGGATTAACACTAAAATGTAGATTATAAATATATTTTACTCAAGAGCTTTACAAATAAAGAACATATACATCTGGAAGTATTTAGATGCAGTTTAAGAAAGTGTAATGGTGAAGCTGGACTGAATGAGCACTAATGGGAGGTGCTAAGCTTCTAGAACAATGGTTCTATAGGCAATAGACTTACTTTGTTGCATATCCCCTTATGCTGATTCATAATATTTTGCTTGTTTTTAAGTCTTTTTTTTCTTTTTTTATTGACAGGCAGAGTTAGACAATGAGAGAGAGAGAGACAGAGAGAAAGGTCTTCCTCTTTCCGTTGGTTTACCCCTCAAGTGGCCGCTACAGCTGGTGCGTTGTGGCTGGCGTGCTGCGCCGATCTGAAGCCAGGAGCCAGGTGCTTCCTCCTGGTCTCCCATGCAGGTGCAGGGCCCAAGCACTTGGGCCATCCTCCACTGCCTTCCCAGGCCGTAGCAGAGAGCTGGACTGGAAGAGGAGCAACCGGGACAGAATCTGGCGCCCCAACCAGGACTAGAACTCCGGGGTGCCGGCACTGCAGGTGGAGGATTAGCCTAGTGAGCCGTGGTGCTGGCCATGCTTTCAAGTCTTTACAAGGTTGAAAAGTATTACTGGAACTCATCAACTGCTTGTTCTCTTATTCTGTAATAAAACAAGCCTGGCTTTATTCACTTTTGTTTCACTAAGAAATTAATCCAACCCTCTTGAAATTTTCTGACTGAATTATTCCTTTTAAGAGTAAGTGAACCAAAGTCTGCTAAAATATTCATCTGTTCTTGATGGTATTCTGTTTCTTATTTGCCCAATCAAGTAAAATTATTGTTTATGCCATTTATAAACTTTTTTCAGAAGATCTCAAAGCATTTCAGTATCATTTAAAGATTTATTGTACATAGAAAATGCTGAATTATGAAACAGTGTGCTACACTAAAGTTCAAACCAACCCAAACATGTTTTATTCTATCTACTACATATGCAATTCCATTTCAATTCAGTTGTACACAGTTGTTTGTTCCAGAGGGAAAAAAGATGGCATTACATTTATTCTTCAGTTTTATGACATGGAGAGAGAGAATGTTGGATACATAATTCAAGGTTATTCTGAATCAATATAAGCTTAAGAATTAGTATTCACATTCCCTAATTTCTAGCTCATTGCAGTAGCTGTCTGACAATTTTCATTACTTCATAAAGTATAGATATTTATAGGGTGATTTCTTTTCCTATAAAATCTGAGAAAAAATCTGTAAGATATTTGTGTGAAAGTCCTGCCTTTTATTAAACGTGAAAGAAAGAGTAGTGCACTTTACACATTTTTTTTCTTTCTAAAATTTGATTTCCACATTGATAGTTCATGATCATGACAAATAGGTATCTTCTATTAAATTCATGAAGTAAAAACATAGTCATAATCTTAGTCATAAGGTTTGCTATCTGTTGTCTCTGGTATTGAGTTTTTTTGGTAGAATTTAGGTAGAAAGATGGTGAATCCAGCACATAATAACTTATTTACATGACTAGAAAAGTTTTATTAATTTTTATAAGGCTGTTTGCTAGACAATAGCTTGCCTTATGGGCAATTTATAGCCACTTTATAGTGGAAAATGTTTATTGAGTAGTTAATGCTTTGTTATAGGTTGTTTCAAAATTTACAATGCTGAATTGAGAGGTGATGAAAAACTTCAGCATTTGCATCAATGTGGTGCTTATTTGTGTATGTCTTATATTGACATAGTGAAGTCCATAAAGTTGTCAATAAAAATTGAGATTGAGAATAAATTACGTAAGAGTTAACTCTGAAAATGATTATTTCTTTAGTCTTTTTTGTAACTTGGAAATGATCTATACATGAAAATAGAACCCATTTTCACTGCCAAGATTATTGACCTCTGCTGGTTTAACATGCAAACTAAAGAGAATATATAAGACCAGAGAACTAAATTAATGAGTCTTCAGAATTAGTCTAATCCAAATTGGTTTATTTATATTTTTAAAAATATTTGAGAGGCATAGACAAACAGAGACAGATAGAGCTACTTATCTGCTGTTTTCACTCCTCAAATGGCTTTAATGTTCAAGGCTAACCCAGGGTAGAAGCTGGGAGCTGGGAACATAGTTGTATGGCAATATCCCAGTTATGTGAGCCAATACAATTTCTCCTTAGGTTTGCTTCAGCAGGAATCTGGAGCCAGGAGCCAGAACTTTATATTAAACCCAGGCATGCCAAAATGTAGTACAGGTGTCTTATCCAAAGTCTTAACCAGTAAGCTAAACACTCATCCCATAACTGAATTATTATTTTTAAAGATGAGAAAAATGAGGCTTACCAAGATTAAATATCTTGTGCAAGGCCATAAATTTTGCTAATGGAAGAGCTGGGACAAGAACAAATATGATATTTTCTTGTAGTCTTTGGTTCATTGGTGAGTCCTTTAGCATAAGTCAACTTATTGATTGTTTGCCATGTCTGGTTTGTGTTCTGATTGAGAAAAAGCCTGCAATATGAAAAATATTGCTTTCCGGTTTGAACAGCTGCATGATTCTGAGACTGGACTGGTAACAAAAGTCCCTTAAATTGTAAAAAGAAAGCCAGAACATTCAGTTTATTTGATAGTGGTCATGGTTTGGGTTGGCTTTCTCAGGTGTGGTCGGAAGGAAAGGCTCTTAGAGCAACCTTTATGGAAAAATCATACTTCTTATAGCTTTTGCATCTTAAGAAACATTTCCATCATCAAACCTCTGCTAGACTCAAGCAGTGACACTTTCTCAGGGAACAGCTAGAACAGAGGTGTCCTTCTTAGATTCCCCCAATAAAGAATGTGGGTGGTATCTTCTCTAAAATGTGAGCCATCAGCCGTATCAAGACTCTAAGGTCTAATGATTTCCCAAAGAAATTCATACAAATTGCCTTTGTTTTATGAGAGGAGTGAGCAGAAAGGTTGTCTTTGCAGAATCTGAAGCTTTTTTTTTTTTTCCAAAGCTTTGATTAACTTTGTAAAAACATTCTTATAACAAGCATATAGTACTGGTCTTTGGCCCTCCAGAAAATTAATAGGCAAAATGCACTGACTATTCACAAAAACTTTTGCTATGACTTTATGATACTTTCTTCTTGTGTGGTGTGCTTTTTTTGACCTCTTGGTAGACATTGTGTTGGTTATGTTTTGTGTATAGAAACATGCTGATAAACGCTTATTTTATCTCCTGCTATAATTCTTGGCAGAAATGTTTTCAAATCTTTTAAATGAATTTTTTTTTATTTATTTGAAAGCTAGAGTGACAGAGAGGGAGAGTTAGAGAAAGAGATCTTCATCTGCCTGTTCACTCCCAAAATGGCTGCAATGGGCAGGGCTGGACCAGTCTGAAATTAGAAGCTAGAACTATATCTGGATCTTCCATGTGGCCCAAGTACTTGGGCCATCATTGATTGCTTTGCTGGGTACATTAACATAGGCTGGGTCAGAAGTGAAACAGCTAGGATCAAACCAGTGTTCTGGTGCTGGCATTGCAGGTAGTGGCTTAACCCCCTGCATTACAACGTCAGACCAATGATTTATTTTATAACCAGTTTGTTATTGGTATATAAAAGCTCTGTTTTAAAATTTATTTACTTTCACCTTATTTGAAAGGTAGAGAAAGAGAGAGATTGATTGATGAATCTTCCATTTGCTGTTTCATTGCTTAAATGCCCAGAACAGCTAGGGTTCAGGTAGGCTGAAGCCAGGAGCCTGGAACTCCATACTGGTTTTCCACATGTGTTACAGGGACCCACATAACTGGGCCATCAACTACTGCATCCCAGAATATGCATTAGCAGAAATCTGCATCAGAAGCAGAGTAGCTGAGGCTTGAACCTGGCTCTCCAGTATGGGATCCCATGCTGGGACTTAACTACTTTACCAAATGCACACCCCATGATATTGTTTTTTATGTGTTAATTTTGTATCCTGTATCTTCACTGAATTCATTTATCAATTCCATATTTTTTTTTTGACAGGCAGAGTGGACAGTAAGAGAGAGAGACAGAGAGAAAGGTCTTCCTTTGCTGTTGGTTCACCCTCCAATGGCCGCCATGGCCAGCGTGCTGCGGCCGGCGCACCACACTGATCTGATGGCAGGAGCCAGGTACTCATCCTGGTCTCCCATGGGGTGCAGGGCCCAAGCACTTGGGCCATCCTCCACTGCACTCCCTGGCCACAGCAGAGAGCTGGCCTGGAAGAGGGGCAACCGGGACAGAATCTGGCGCCCTGACCAGGACTAGAACCCGGTATGCCGGTGCCGCAAGGCAGAGGATTAGCCTAGAGAGCCGTGGTGCCGGCCAATTCCATATATTTTTATAGGCTATTTAGATTTTCTATGTATTAGATCATGTCTTCTGCAAACAAGAATAATTTTATTTCTTCTTTTCAATTTTAGTGTTGTTTATTTCTTTCTCATGCACACTTGCTATGGCTAAGATTTCCAGTACTATGTTAAATAGAACTGGTGAAAGTACAAATCCTTGTTCCTGATTTTTTTTGGCTTTTCTCCCATTTAGCATTATGTTAGCCACAGTTTTGTATATAACCTTTGTTGCATAAGTGCATATTCCTTCTGTACCTAGTTTGTTGAGGGTTTTTGTCAGATGGGATGTTTAATTTTATCCAATGCTTTTTATGTTTCTCTTGAGATGATAATATGGATTTTGTCCTGCAATCTGTTGGTATGCTGTGTAATGTTTATTGCTTTATGTATATTCATCCACCTCTCATATCTGGGATAAATCCCATTTGGTTATGGTGTATAATCTTTTTGTTGTGCTGTTGGATTCAAATTGCTAGGATTTTATTTTGAATTTTTGCATCTGTTTTCATCAGAGATAATGGTATTTAGTTTGTATTTTTGTTGTGTCTTGTTTGATTTTCCTATCAGTATTGGCTTTATAGATTGAGTTTGGCAGAATTTCTTCCTTTCAATTTTTTGGGATAGTGTAAGAATAATTGTTAATAATTCTTATTTAAATTAAGTAATAAAGAAGTAAAGTCCTGGACTTTTCTTTGTTAGGAGACTTTTTATCACTGATTCAGTCCTGTAGTTAGTTATTGGTCTTTCAGGTTTCCCATGTCTTTATGGTTCATTTTGGTAGGGTGTATGTGCCCTGAAATTAATCAATTCTTTCTAGGATTTTCAGTTTGTTGGAATACTATTGTTCATAATAATCTCTAATGGTCCTTTGTATATCTTGTGGTATCATTTGTAATGTCTCTGTTTTCATCTCTGATTTTCTTTATTTGGGTCCTCTTTCTCTGTTGGCCTAAGGGATTATCAGATTTGTTTGTCTTAAAAATCTTCATTTCATTGATTATTTGTATTTTTTAGTCTTTATTTCATTTATTTCTACTCTGATTTTTATCATTTTTAACTTTTATTTAATGAATATAAATTTCCGAAGTACAACCTTGGATTATAACGGTTTTTCCCCCCATAACCTCCCTCCCACCCGCAACCGTCCTATCTCCCACTCCCTCTCCCATCCCATTCACATCAATATTCATTTTCAATTATCTTTATATACAGAAGATCAATTTAGTATATACTAAGTAAATATTTCAACAGTTTGCACCCACACAGAAACACAAAGTATAAAGTTCCTTTGAGTACTAGATAGACCGTTAATTCACATAATACTCTGCTCTGATTTTTTTATTATTAATTTTGAGTTTGATTTGCTCGTGGGTTGTGATATTAGGTTGTTTGTTTTAAAAATTTCTGTTTTCTTGATATAAGTAGTACTGTTTGCTGTAAATTTCCCTCAAGTATTGCTTTTGCTATATCCCATAGTTTTTGGAATATTGGGATTTCATTTTCATTTGTTTTGAGAAATTCTTAAATTTCTCTTTATTTCTTCATTGCCCCAATGGTAATTCTAGAATTTATGTTTAGTTTATATGTATTTGTACAATTTCTAAAGTACCTTTTGTTGATTTCCAGTTTTATTCCATTGCAGTCAAAGAAGGTACATGATAATGATTTCAATTATTAAAAATTTGATGTTCATTTTGTAGCCTAACATGTAGTATATCCTGAGGAATGTTACATGTGCTGATGAAAAGAATGTGAATTCTATAGCTGTTGAATGAAATGTTTTGTTAATGTCTGTTTGGTCGATAATAGAGTTTGGTCTATAATAGAGTTTGGTCTATAATAGATTAAACTCTTAGGTTTCCCTGTCAGTTTTTTTGGGATGATATCAATTGGTGAAACTAAATTGTTGAAGTCCACAAATATTAGTCTTTTGGAGTTTATTTATCCTTTTATTATCTAATAATATTTGTTTTATTTAATTGGGTGCTCCAGTGTTGTGTATATGTTTATGATTGTTATTTCCTCCTGTTGAATTGATGCCTATTTTATGCTATTCTATATTATATGCCCTTCTTTGTCTCATTTACATTTTAACATTTTAATCTATTTTATGTGACAAAAGTATAGTTATTCGTGCTAGTTTTGGTTTCCATTTGTGTGGGGTATCTTTTCCCAACCATTACTTTTGTCAATGTGTATCTTTACTGGTGAAATGAATTTCTTATAGACATCATATAGTTCAGTATTTTTTTATGCTTTCATTTACTTTATACATTTTAATTGAGGAATTTAATTTGTTTATAACCAAGATTATTACTGACAAGTAAGAGTTTACTCCTGTCAATTTTGTTAATTGTTCTGATGGCTTTGTATATTCTTTGTTCCTCTCTGTGTTTCCCTTTACTTCTGTGATTTGGTGGTTTTTGCAGTGACAGAGTATGATTATTTCCTCTTTTTCATTTGTATATCTTCTTTACCAGTTTTATTCCTTATGGTGTTTCGTGATGGTAATTACCGTCCTTTTGATTTCAGATTTAGAACTTAAGCATTTCTTGTAGTGTTGGTGTTCTGATGATGAATTCCCTGTTTTTGCTTCCTTGAAAGTCTTTATTTTTCCTTCACTTCAGAAGGGTAACTTCTCAGGGTATCATATTCTTGGTTGGAAGTCTTTTAGAATTTTGAATATGTCACATTCTACTGGGCAATCATCTCTTAATCTAAAGGGATTTTTCTTAAATGTGACCTGGTGCTTTCCAGTTGTTTGTAGTATTTTCCTTGTCTTGAGCTTTTACAGCTTAACTATAATATACCGCAATGAGGACCTTTAAAGGGTCAAATCTTTTTGGGGTCCTATGGGCCTCCTGGATCTAGATGTCTATATCTTTCTCAAGTTAAAGGACATTTGCAACTATTGTTTTATTGATTAGGTTTATCATTGTCTTTTCCCTTTTGTTCATTTTTTGGAAGCCCTTGATTTAAATATTTGTTCTTTAATATCTCAGAAGTCTCCTCAAATGGTAGAGTTAGAAACATACCAGGGGATTCCAATTCAATCCCATCAAGGTGGCATGTACCAATGCCATCTCACTAGTCCCAGTGATCAATTTCTGTTCACAATTGATCGTAATGATAGGACTAAGAACCAAAGGGATCACAGAAACAAGAATAGTGTCTGCAAATACTAGCTGATAGAATCAAAAAGGGAGAGAATGATCCAACATGGGAAGTGAGATACACAGCAGACCCATAGAATGGCAGATGTCCTAAACAGCACTCTGGCCTCATAATCAGCCCTTAAGGCATGCGGATCTGGCTGAAAAGCCCATGAGAGTATTTCAGGCATGGAAAGCCAAACACTCTGGGGAAAAAAAAAAAAAAACCCTAAATGAAAGATCTCTGCGAGTGAGATCCCAGTGGAAAGAACGGGTCATCAAAGAAGGAGGTACCTTTCTCTGAAGGGAGGGGAGAACTTCCACTTTGACCATGGCCTTGTCTAAATATGATCAGAGTCAGTGAACTCAGGGGGCTTCCATAGCCTTAGCAGCCCATGACAAGAGCCTAGGGTGATTACTGAGGCCATAAACAAGGGTGTCAATTTGTTAAGTCAACAACAGGAGTCACTGTGCACTTACTCCTCATGTAGGATCTTTGTCCTTAGTGTGCTGTACATTGAGATTTAATGCTATACCTAGTACTCAAACAGTATTTTTCACTTTATGTTTCTGTGTGGGAGCAAACTGTTGAAATCTTTACTTAATGTATGCTAAACTGATCTTCTGTATATAAAGAGAATCGAAAATGAATCTTGATGTGAATGGAAGGGGAGAGGGATTGAGAAAGGGGAGGGTTGTGGGTGGGAGGGATGTTATGGGGGGGAAGCCATTGTAATCCATAAGCTGTACTTTGGAAATTTATATTCATTAAATAAAAGTTTGAAAGCAAAAAAAAAAAAAAGTCTCAGAGGCTTACCTAATTCTTTTAAATTTTATTTTACTTTAAATTTTTAACATTTAAAAAAAAAGTTTATCTGAATGGCGGAGAGACAGAGAAAGAATGAATCGTCCATCTCTTGGTTCCTTCTCCAAATGCCTGAAACAGCCAGGATTGGGCCAGGCCAAAACCAGGAATCTGGAACTCCTTTGAAGTAGGAATCTAGAATCACAAGCAGAGTTGGCATGCGAACCTAGGTACTCTGATGTGGGATACAGGTATCTTAACTGCCACACCAAATGTCTGTTCCATTCTTTTAAATTTTAATTTAAAATATGATTGGCATATTTTAAAAGACCTGTTTTCAAATTCACAAATTCCTTCTTCTGCTTGATAGAGTCTGTTAAGTCTCTCAAGTGTATTTTTGTTCCATTTTTTGAGTTCTTCGATTCTGAGATTGATTTAGTTCTTGTTATAATTTCTATCTATTTGCTGAATTTCTCATTCATGTCATGAATTGTTCTCTTTGACTGAATTGTCTGTCTGTATTATCTTGAATCTTATTGAGTTGCTTTAGAATCATTCTTTACATTCTTCTTCTTCTTTTTTTATTTATTTATTTATTTTTTTGGACAGGCAGAGTGGACAGTGAGAGAGAGACAGAGAGAAAGGTCTTCCTTTACCATTGGTTCACCCCCCAATGGCTGCTGCGGCTGGCGTGCTGCGGCCGGTGCATCGTGCTGATCCGAAGCCAGGAGCCAGGTGCTTCCTCCTGGTCTCCCATGTGGGTGCAGGGCCCAAGTACTTGGGCCATCCTCCACTGCACTCCTGGGCCATAGCAGAGAGCTGGCCTGGAAGAGGGGCAACCGGGACAGAATCCGGCGCCCCGACAGGGACTAGAACCTGGTGTGCCGGCGCCGCAGGCAGAGGATTAGCCTATTAAGCCCCGGCGCTGGCCATTCTTTAAATTCTTTTAAGGCATTTTGTCAGTATCATTTTGGGAGGTTGTTATTGGAGAATTATTGTTTTCCTTTGTAGGCATCATGTTACCTTGTTTTTATACTTCTAGTGTTCCTATACTAATATTTGCACATCTGGTGTGTCAGCTTTTATATACCATTTTTATATGGTGGCTTTTGTGGTAAAATGCTTTCTTCTGAAGAGGTGTCTCAGGGTGTCAGCTTGGTAGGTTCTATTGGCTTTGGTTTTAGTTGCTTGCTATGTTAGCCTCTTGAGCTGTAACCAATGGTGTGGTACATGTGGCAAAAGTTAGTTATCTCTTATTTTCTGAAGACTGCATGAGGATCGTGGCCCTCCATCAGCCCAGGCAGGTGTGTTGCATATAGCATTTGGTTTGGGGCACCTATTGTGTGACTCCATGGCACCATTGCCATGGAGTACCTTGGATATTTCCTCAGGCATCAGTAGGGCAAGCTCCAATGTTAATGGGTCTTTCAGCAACAGGAGTAGAGGTGCCGGTGCTATACAACATAGGGATATTTCTCTATCATCTGCAGGAGAAACTACCACTGGTGGTGGAGGCTTCCAGAAAGGAAATGGTGGTACTGGCATTGTGAACCATGGGATTCTTAACCTCAGGTCCTGCTTGAGTGACTACTGCCAGTAATGAGCACCTCTGGTGGTGGCAGGGGGACACTGAGCTGTAGACTGGAATAGACAAGTTTTCCTTCCCTGTAGGGACAAGTGCCACTAGTAGTGAGGCCTTTGTGGGAGAGATTGTCTCTTCAGGCCTTGTAGTAGAAAGGGCTATAAGGTGGTTGGAGGCAGCCGTGGAAACTGGCATGAAGCATGCATCCTCATGCCCAGCAGGGGCACATGCATCTATGGGAGAATGGAGGCAGATGCGTTCCAGACCTCAAGGGGCAGGTGCTTTTGTTTCTTAGGTTTTGGGAGAAGTACCCCCATGCTGTGCTGAGCTACCTGTCTGCCATAGTGTAGGGTACTGTTTGCACTTGGGTCTTGGGGTCGTAGTTGTCCTACTGGATCCTAGTTGGCTCATGAGGCTTGCAGCCTTTTGTGCTAGTGTGATGGAATGTCTGTAGGGCTCCTGGGGTTGGAGAGATACAGAGACATCTGTCCCCTAGGACAGTATGAATTCAACAGTGGCTTTGTTCTCAAGAAGAAGCTGAGCTGCAGCACCCTGGGCTCTGGAGCTTTAAGGGGAGACAGTGTGAGTTTATTCTCTGAAGCAAAGCTTCTGTTCAGATTCCAGATTCCAGGTAGCTTCCCCAACTGCAGCCTAAGTGATGACTATGGAGCTCTCTTGTAGCTAGGATTGCTGGCATCCCTGACAATTGAATCTGCTGGGACTACCCTGTTTATCCTTTCTCCTGTCATAGGGAATCACCCTGGCTGGGGAACTTAGGTATGCTTGCTCGTGTGCTTTGTTTCTCTCATTGTGCTGTTATTCCAGGTCTCTGTGTCTTTCAGGGTTTTCTTCTCTTCTTTTCCTTGGTTAGTGCCATTGCACTCCCTCAGTTACTCACCTAGAGGTGTAACTATTCTTTTATTGTGCTGGAAGATGAAGTGAGTGCTGCCTTTCTATTCAGCCATTTTAGAATTCTCAGGGAGATAATTCTATTTATAGTGAGAATGTATGAGATCTAATCTCAGCACATTTCAAGTATGCATTGGCTTTTTATTAATTATAATCAACATACTATACATTACCTTCTCAGAACTTTTTCATCTTATCACTCAAAGTTTGCACCATTTGGCCAATATTCTGCCCCCCACTCCCGCCCCATACACACCCCAGTTCCTAGAAACCACCATTTCTGTTTCTTTGAGTTATGCTTTTTTGGGCTCCACAAATAAATGAGATCTTATAAACTTTGTCATTCTGTGTCTCACTTATTTCACTTAGCCTAGAGTTCTATGATTTTATCACAAATGATAAAATTTCCTTCTTTTCTAAGGCTGAATTATATATTTCATTGTGTGTGTCTGTGTGTGTGTACATATACATTGTACATATACATTTTATTTATCTATTCATCTGTTGATAGGTGTGTAGGTTGTTTCTTTATCTATATTGTGAATAATACTGCAATGAACATGTGAATACAAATATTTAAATTTTTTAACATACTGATTTCCTTTGGGTATATACCAAGAAATGGGATTGCTGATTCTGTATTTTTGAGATTTCATTATTTTTCCTTAGTTTACTTTAAGGTTTGTTACTTATTTATTTTTTCAGTTACAGTATTTTTTGAAGTGTTCTTGTCATGTTAAAAGGACAGATTTCTGGAGCCAGCACTGTGGCGTAGAGGGTAAAGCTTCCACCTGCAGTGCTGGCATCCCATATGGGTGCTAGTTCTAGTCCCGGCTGCTCCACTGCCAATCCAGCTCCCTGCTAATGTGCCTGGGAAAGCAATGAAGGATGGCCCAAGACCTTGGACTCCTGCACCCATTGCAGAGACCCAGAAGAAGCTCCAGGTTCCTGGCTTCATATCGGCCCAGTTCCGGCCGTTGCGGTCATTCATTTGAGGAGTGATCCAGCGGATGGAAGACTTCTCTCTCTGCCTCTGCCTCTCTGTAACTCTGCCTTCCAAATAAATAAATACACTTTTTTTTTAAAAATGAACAGGTTTCTATATATATTGTGTTTCTATTTATCACATATTTCAGCAGAGGTAGAAATTGTCTTTTGCATATCACCTTATGTAAATGGAAAGAGAATATATTGAAGGTGAGAGCAGCTGAAACTAAGGGAGCTGAAGATGACAAAGAATGTAATACTTTGGCCCTGGGGTGTCCACTGTAACTCAGCCAAATGATGTAGGACCATTTGGTTTTGAATCAACAACATTTGTTCCAGAAAAGTAAGATTAGTCACAGATTTACTATACAACTAATGGAATTATCAAATCAAACATACACATGTTAAATTTGCATATCTAAGCTATGTATCTCGATTGGTGAACAATCAGAAAATATCACAATGACTGTTACAGTGTCCTTGTCAGGCAGAGAGAGTTCTGCAGCTACAGCTGTCTGTGTTAGTAGTGGTGCCTGGAGTACGCCTAGGGCTTTTCTGGATAAGATTCAAAGGAAATATTGAGACTGCTTAGATGAGGCCAACAGTTCTGCTGACAGCAGAGTTTTAAACATGCCCACACCAATCATGCAGGCTTTTGTAGATGTTAAAATGTTTCTTAAGGGATGATTGCCTGAGGGCTAATTTAATATGTAATGAGATTTTCATTTATTTTTTAAAGGCATACTCCTTTTTTTCTTTCTAAAATATCATATTTATCAATTTAAGCCTGCTATTTAGGAGTAAGCTAACCAGCTTTTATATTATATCCCATGCTCTAACTGTGACAGAAGTAGGAACACATGGGAATATGATCAGGTGAGGAGCATTGTAACTACAAGATGGGGCAGCGTTGTTGGCTCACTTCACATTTTGCTCATTGCTTTGGAAGGATATGAGTTTGTATAGGTTTATACAATATGCTTTTGTTTCTAGTGTCAATGAAAATAATCTATTATTCAGAGTCAACATCACATTTTGGAAATTTTTGAACTGACACTTGAATGTGTTTATCAGATAAACTTTATTTAGCTTAATATTTTCATGATCACTTACAGGACTTAAGCAAGAAACCACATATCAACCTGTAGTATACATGGCTTTCTTTTTTCCTGTATTTTTATGAATATAACATCTTAATTGTTTTTTCACTATAGTATACTATGCTAATATTCTCTATATAAATGTAGCTCATCTTATTGTAGCATCTGGTAGCACGGTAGTTCAATATTTATCATCTACTCCATTATAAAACCATTGTTCCAAAAGAATTATATGAAACTATTAGATATACACACAATTAAGTAGGTAATGATCTGTGACTGCATCCATACAGTATCCACAGTTGACCTGTGGCTGATTTTCCAAGTGTGGTGCTGATTGTTGATAGGAAGTACTTAGAAAGTACTTAGGTTATCGGATGAAATAGCTTAGATTATTTGAAAAAAAATTTTTGAGTGTTGAAATTTAAATTACCTATTTTGTTTTACTGTTTGCTTAATGATGACATTGTAGTTTAGTAGTCCCTCCTTATCCATAATTTTGCTTTTCAAGGTTGGAGTTACTGTTGTCTGAAATATTAAATGGAAAATTATAAACACAAACAACTCATATTGCGTGCTTTCCTAAATACCATGATTAAATCTCAAGTCATCTCACTCCTTTCCACTCTGAACACAAATCATTCCTTACTCCAACATTTCTATGCTGTGTATGCTACCTGCCCACTTGTTAGTCACTTAGTAACCATCTCAGTTATCAGATCAGCTTATCATTTATCAGTTATCAGTGTTGCAGTTTTTTGTTCAGGTGACTTTATTTTACTTAATGATGGCCTCAAAGCACAACAGTAGTGATGCTGGAAATGCAGATTTTTCAGAGAGGCTGTATCATTTCTGAAAGTTATACACTTATGTCTTCATGCTAAATTCGTATTTATTAAATTAAAGATAATTGAATCTTGGTAATTTCACCATTTCAGTGTGAGAGTCATTGAGAGTGGTTAAAATATTTTTGGCAATTTCAGTGACAATAACATGTTAATTTAGACAAATATGGTATATTTTGGAACATCTTCAAGTTTTGGAGTTTGTCAGCTTTTGAATCCAAGCTTAAAGTTCATCTTTTCATGTTAAAGGCATTGTTTTCACCTTGGATCAGAGTACCAAGCTTTGCAGGTATGAATAAAGAGAATTTTTGGTAAGTAGTAGTGTGCATTTATTGAGAAAAAGCTGCACAGAAAATTTTATGTTGGCTTTTCCCATGCCTTAATAAAAACATTTATATCATGTAGTAAGAGTTTGAATAGTTAAGGTCAAACTCGTTTAATAACTGTGGGGGGGCAATACTTATTTTAGTTAGGATAGGAAACATTAAATCTAAAGATGAAACTGAAAAAATGAATTAAGTATGCTCCAACTGTTTTTTAAATTTAACAGAAATTGTATTTTGGAATCTCTTTAAAATCTATCAGGAAACATTTATGTTTTGAAAACAAGGAATATATAACTCCTGCTTCAAGACACTGAAGATTTTTACCTTTTGTTATACTTAAGTAATGTGCTAGAATTATACCTATGTAAAAAAAAGTATGCCAGTGGTAGAGTGTTTATGAAGGGAATGAATCTTAAATTATGTTCTGAATTAAGTAATGTACAAGATAAGTAGGTTACCACTTGTGAACATGGGGTGCTCATGAGTGACTTATACCTGTTTCTTCTACTCCAAACACCTGGACATCTTTGTTACCCTGTGTTTTCAAGAGGTTTTAAAGACATTTCTTTCTTATCCCTGATGCAAGAATTGCTTGTGCACACTGATGCTATATAAAGCTAGTCATTTTTGATGTCATTAGACAACAGAAAACTTAAGATGAGAATTTTCAAGGATGTTGGTATAGGTACAATTGATGTTATCATATTACATTTATTTATTTTTTTTTTTTTGACAGGCAGAGTGGACAGTGAGAGAGAGAGACAGAGAGAAAGGTCTTCCTTTGCCGTTGGTTCACCCTCCAATGGCCGCCGCGGCCGGCGCGCTGCGGCCGGCGCACCGCGCTGATCCGATGGCGGGAGCCAGGAGCCAGGTGCTTTTCCTGGTCTCCCATGGGGTGCAGGGCCCAAGCACCTGGGCCATCCTCCACTGCACTCCCTGGCCACAGCAGAGGGCTGGCCTGGAAGAGGGGCAACTGGGACAGAATCTGGCGCCCCGACCGGGACTAGAACCCGGTGTGCCGGCGCCGCTAGGCGGAGGATTAGCCTAGTGAGCCGCGGCGCCGGCCATCATATTACATTTTAAAGCTATTTTTGTGGCTCTCTATGAGACATACGATCAATCAAAACATTCTAAGGCCAAATTCTTTGAATGGACTGAAAAACTGTTGGAGATACTGTAGAGTGTGGGTAATTTTGAGTAAGTTTAGGATAAGCAGATTATGTTACTAATATTATTTTTATAAAATTGGCATTAAATTATTTTGAAGACTATTAAATTGAAAAAAGTACTCATGCTCCAGAATAATAAAAAAATAGTTTAGATGCACAGCATGTAAAAAATTAGTGCAAATTACCTGAGACTTCTCTGAAAGCAAGTGTATATAAGAGGAACAGTAGACACCAGAAATAAGTCTTATTATTATTAATGGAAAACATGATCAGCACCTCTTATTTACTACATCTGCTTGTAAGGTATGTTTTAAAATGACGGAATTAGGATAGTACTAAGAATTCATTTCATTAGGCCATAAAATAAGCAAAAGATATAAAAGGAAACCATACTCTTAAAACCATAACTCATTTCATATCTTATCACCTATATGAATATCAACCTTAATAATAAGGTAAACACTGGCTCTCCAAAAGGTTCTCTTGGGCCAGGACTGAAGTAAACTACAGGGGGTGAGAACTTCCTCTTGAAAAGGAAACAAAATTTTCATAAAATAATTTGGGAGGTTTGGATTTTTTAAAAAGGAAAATATGTTGTAAAAAAGAGATAATGTGTTAAATAAAAAAAATTTGGACTTATAACTTGACTTCAATAAAGGCAGAAAGTATTTTATTCTTGTAATCCTACCTTCTTCTTAAGTACTAACAGAAGCCATATACTCATGAATAAAATCTCCACCAGTGTATGAGGCCAGTCTGCTGAAAATAAAAAGGCACATATGAGTCTGTCACACAGTAAGATAAAAGCTGGGTTCTTTATGCATGGAAATCATTTCCTACTAGATGAGTTGTAAAAAAAAGTAATAGAATTATAAAGAAAGTCATTTTATGGAAAGAAGATAGACTCTGCCTGCATTATACAAATACTTTCTACTAGGGCACTCGATATAAGAAACATACTATGCAATATTTCAGTTTAACAATGAAAAATATGTGATTATTATTTACAAAATGATAGAGGACTGGTACATACGAACATTTATTTATAGATTGTTGTCAGAAAATTTGGAATGTTAGGAGGCAGTGTCTCTTGGACATTCTTTAGTAATAAAGATTTCCCATTTCTGAAGATGTATGAAAGCCTACTATACAGGCCAGTTCTTTAGTGTATTTGATTTTTACTGTAATCATATGATGGGAATATTATTATAAGGTATGAGCCATGAACTGTTAGATGAAAACAGGTTACATTTTGATAGGCCTATTAGTCCTAGTCTCTGCTATCCATCCTTTCTCAATTTCTTGTGCTAGGTACTAAAATAGAACCCTTGATACCTAATGCACCGGTAGTAAGATTGGTGAGAGTGCCTTGGGTGTTATTTAATAAGAAATGGGCATGAGAACATTGATTGTAATCACAAGGGGAAGAGAGTCCTGGGTAGGGAAACTAGTGGTCTATAAGGGCACACTGTGGTTGCTGGAAGACTATTAATAAGGGAGATTGATATAGTAAACTTAGAGTTTAGGGTAATGTGAAATTAAGGCTACTTTCTTAGAATGAAAATATAAAATTACATGGCAGAGTAATTTACTTTGAGACATTAATCTTAAAATTTTTTTCTATTTTCTCCCATCCTGGGCCAACCAAACTGGAGGAAAAATTTAAATCAGGCCTACATGATAAAAGAATGGCAAATTCTTGACACTTTGCAAGGAAAGATAAGTAGGCATAGCCATACTGTGTTTTCCTTTCCTCCCTTTCATTCCAAAAAACACCTTCCAAGCATGGGAGAAGGAGGGGAGTTAGATGGGAACATACGGCAAGCTTAGACATGGTTCGTTTTTGTGCTAGTTTCACGCTATTGTTTCCCATGACTCCCCTTTCTTCCCAGGGTGGGAGATATGATAGAACTTACTCCATTGAGATTTGGGAGATCTGATAACTATGGCAGTGAATGGTCTGGTATGAACCTCTGAGAGTAAAAAAAATTAAGAGGGAACCACTATTATGCTTTTAACTTCTGTGAGATTACTAGTGCCACAGATACCTTGAGAACTGAGAGACTCAACTCTGTACTCTTGCCTTTTGATCGCACGCTGTCCATTGCTGAAGACCAGGTGGGAGAATCTGTATCAGGAATAGGAGGCCAGTGAAAGATAAGGCAGATCTGGATGGGTGTAGATGGCTGTCTTTCCAACAAACCATTTTTTTGGCAGTTGCATAAATGCCCTTAAGGTTTAGAAATGTTCCCAGGGTAGAGGTATCAGGAGAAGAACCTGAGGGATTTAAACCTGAATATGATTGAGTTACAGACCTAAGCAGATTGAGAAATCACTGAATTGGATGAGCTTACTTGGAAGGGATTAGATTTCTGCCCTGAGAAAAATGAGGTGTGGGGTAAAAATTGATTTTATTGTAGAAAAAGAAAACCATATTTTTACACATCTGTGTTTATAATTATGAAATTTGTGTGTGCTGTAAAGATTCAAATTCAGGTCTCAATGAGGTAACATTGTGATATTAGAAAATACAGGAGATTTAAATGGGGGTAAGTGTGTGTGTGTGTGTGTGTATGTGTGATCGTATGTATGTTTGAGGGTCTAGCACTTGAGGCTTGATTATTTCCTTTGATTTTTGTATTCTACTTACGCCATAACCAGCTGGGATATGAGATGTCACTATTTAGAATTGCTAGATAAAATTTAGGATGGTTGGACTGGCATTGCGGTGATGTGAGTTAAGCCATTGCCTGTGATGCCAGATCCTATATTGGAGTGCCAGTTTGAGTCCTGAGTGCTCAGCTTCCAGATCCATATCCCTGCTAATTTGCCTGGAAAAGCAGCAGAAGATGGCCGAAGGACTTGGACCCCTGAACCCATGTGGAAGATCCAGATGGTTTCCTGGTTCCTGGCTCTGGACCCTCACGGCTATCTGGGGAGTGAACTAGCAGATAGATCTCTTTCTCTTTGTCTCTGCCTTTCTTTGTCAGTCTGCATTTCAAATAAATAAAATAAATCTTAAAAACTTTAGGATTGTCCATTAACTTTTAATTTGATATTAATGAAGAAAAATTTTCTAGCATAAGTATGTCTCAGATATTTCATGGAACACACACCAAAAATACTCATTATTTGCTGGAAATTGAATTTAACTGGGAATTAGTTTTGTTTGCTAAATTTGAGAATCCTTGTTTGCTTTTTGATGCACTGAACTAGTGAAGGAATAAAACTAGCATGCACTTAGCCCATTGGTCTGTGACATTTCAACAAGTGGGAGCTGTGCAATAGGTATTAATATTACATTTCATAGAAGAGATAATTCTTGGTTCCTTTTGATGGCTTAGGCTGGCTCTCTGAGGCCAGACGGAATGAGAAAGCTTATAAAAATTGCAAGAAAGTAATTTATTTGGTAACTTGTTCTAGAATACAGAAGTAATAAGTTGTAGAATCAGGCTTTTCCAGATCCAAATGGTCTACACAATACAAATTCAATTTGTAAAGGACTTCTCAGGAACATATTTATTATATAAAACAAAGTCCCCTTAAAAGCTGGTGGTTTGTTAGCTGCTGCTGTTTTCTATAGTGCACTCTTTCATTGTGGTTAGGCCTATAAAAGGAAACTTAGAATTTTTTTTTTTTTCCAGAAAGCATGTCTTTGAAATCAGTTGAATTATTTTAAAGAAATCATGAGATGTTAGTTCCTTTAACTTGGTATTTTATTCAAAGCATTTTTCTGAAATTAAACCAGTGGGAATTTAGCCAAAAATAATGCAATGACAAAATGATGTGTGTCCTGGACTAACCTTGTGTTACAGATGTCATTTCCCCCTATCTTCTGAGCATCTTGTTTCATCAATAATTCTTATTTTCTTTTTAATTTAAGCTTTTCATTCTCCTAGTTATTTTTCTTCCTATACATATTAACCTGTTAAAGTTTTGTTCAAACAATATGAGAATGATAGCAACAGAAACTTTGATTCATAGTGGTATCTCCTTCAGTAACTGCATTATCTTTTCCTTGGAGCTCAGTTTCTGAAAGATTTTAAGTGGACTAACCTGCTAACCAAGTACAAATGTAGCTTCTGTTTCCTATAGTTAGTTACTATTAACTCATGTTCTGTTTCCATTAAATATATATCCTCAAAATTGACTATGAAAATACAAAGATGAGCATTTTGAAGTACTCTTGTATCAGTATTTTTAGTTTTCTGAATATCTTGAATTTCCTTGGGCTTTATGTATTTACTTATGCTGTTATTGCTACGTGATTACTTTCTTCCTGGAATTTCTAGGCCTGGTTCTTAGGAAGATGTTTCAAAAAGTTTGTGGGAAAGTGGAAAGAACAGGGCCATCAAAGAAGGAGGTACGTTTCTCTGAAGGGAGGAGAGAACTTCCACTTTGACTATGACCCTGTCAGAATAAGATAGAAGTCTGCGAATTCAAAAGGCTTCCATAGCCTTGGCAGCTCATGACTAGAGCCTAGGGAGATTACTGACACCATAAACAGGAGTGTCAAATTGTTAGGTCAACAACAGGAGTCACTGTGTACTTACTTCTCATGTGGGATCTGTCCTTAATGTGTTGTCCAAGGTGAAGTAATGCTATAACTAGTACTGAAACAGTATTTTACACCTTGTGTTTCTGTGTGGGTGCAAACTGATGAAATCTATGCTTAACATATACTAAATCGATCTTCTGTATATAAAGATAATTGAAAATGAATCTTGATGAGAATGGAATGGGAGAGGGAGTGGGAGATGGGAGGGGTGCGAGTGGGAGGGAATTTATGGGGGGGGAGCCATTGTGATCCATTAACTGTACTTTGGAAATTTATATTTACTAAATAAAAAAATAAATAAAAGTTTGTGGGAAAAGTAGCATTAAAAGCATGGACTTATCTTTGAAAATAATGCATTGAAATGTATATTATTAAAACAACTACACATGGATTTAAAATTTTATTTTGTACTACTATAAACTCATACTATTAATAACATTTTACCACAAAGTTTTTGGAGAGCCATGATATACTTCAGTTGCAAATGTGAGTGTTCCTAATTTCAGATAGATTCCATTTAATGGTGTTTTGAACGCACTCTGTGTGTTCTTATATCTCATCACTTTTTATACCATACTGTGTATTTTTCTCCTACCACAATATTGTAAGCTGTTTGAAATCATAGAAAAGACTGTTTGCTCTTTTTCCCCAACACCTAAAACAATGCCAGTGATAAAAATGACTGACTCTAGTGTTTTAGTTAATGGGTGAGAAGTGCACAAGCTATTGCTTTATTTTGTGTGTGTCCACGTCTCTCTATATATCTATATATTATTTATTTATTTTTTGTGTGTGAAGGCTTCATGGTCTTTTGAGGCTCTTTGACTCAGCAAAGCATATTGTGTTACTATTTTATTTGTTTCAGTATTGTTTTGGGGAGATATTTTTATCAATGGATTGTTTAGATTTATATCTCTGTTTTCTTTTATGTTGGCTTTTATATTCTTGACAATTGATTAGGCTTCACATTTTGTGATAGATTGAGATGGTTTTCACAATTCTTAGAGAACTCTCTTTTGTCATGGTTGCAAAACATAGTTTATTTCCTGGATGACTTTTTGGGAAGTAATGGTGAGGTGGAGGTTGTGAATCCATTTTAAGAAGCCTTTTGTCTTTGCCGGAGCCTGAATTTCCCTTTCTCAAGTCTTCTTCAGTTCACTGTCTGGTTTCCAGGACGTTCCTCTCCATTCATTTTTTTGTCCCCTTCTTGCCCAGAGCCTTTCCCCGACTTCCTTTCAGAGTTGCACATGCTAGTTCCTCCCTTCAGTTGGCTCTGATCTACCAATCTTTTTTCCGAAGAGAGAATTTCTCTTTCTAGCTGTGATTTAGATCAGTTGTAAATTTCACTGCTAAATCCTTTCTTCTATTCTCAATGCAGTCCTTTCCCTTAGACAGTCCTTCCTTTACAGTTGGGCTCACAGTGCGAGTATGAAAGATAGCATGGTAGGATTTGGTGTTAATATTCTATTTGCAAGTAATATAAAATCGATGTTCTCTCTTCTTGTTCTGCTGAGGGCATTGACTTTGTGAAGCTTATTTATTTGTACCATTTTTTGGAAGATATGCTGGGACATTCAGACTTACGCAGTTTCCATTTCCATGACTATCCAGGATTCAATTTTAAATATTTAAACATTTAAAAGCAATGTTCCCATTATCTCTTGGTATAGTAGTTTATTTACTTTGGAGACAATAGTTTGAGATGTTCTTCCATTAGGTGTTGTGACATTACTTTTTTGCTACCTTAAATTGTCTAATAGCATCAATTTAAGAAACAATGAGGTGCTAAATATTAGGAAATGTAGAGAAAAGATGAGATTTAGCAGGAGTTGCACTCTTGGATACATTCAAATTAGGACATAGATGATAGAAAGCAAATTACCAGGGCCTGTGTTTGATGCAGTGGTTAAGATGCTGGCTAGGATTGCTAGGTACACTCTGGGAAGCAACAGTGATGACTCAAGTAGTTGGGCCCCTGCCATCCTTGTGGGAGACCTGAATTAAATTCTTGGCTTCTAGCTTGCCTATCTGTTGTGGGCCTTTGAGGTGAACCAGCAGTTGAGAGATCATTCTCTGTCTCTGACTTTTAAATAAATAAAAAAAATTTAAAATAAAAAGAATGTAAATTAGAGCCTTTAGAACTTCATTATAATTTTACAATTTTTGAAAAACATTTTGTGGAACCGGTGCCGTGGCACAGTAGGTTAATCCTCCGCCTGCGGCGCCAGCATCCCATATAGCAGCCGGTTCTAGTCCTGACTTGCCCCTCTTCCAATCCAGCTCTCTGCTTTGGCCTTGGAAAGCAGTAGAAGATGGCCCAAGTACTTGGGCTCCTGTACCCACGTGGGAGACCAGGAAGAAGCTCCTGGCTCCTGGCTTCAGATGCGCGCAGCTTTGGCCATTGTGGCCATCTGAGGTGTGAACCAACGGAATGAAGACCTTTCTCTCTCTCTCTCCCTCTCACTGTCTGTTAACTCTACCTCTCAAATAAATAAACAAAATCTTTAAAAAAATTTTTGCAGCACTTACTTTAAAGTAGACATGATTACATACAAATATATACTATTTTTCTTAAAAACAGGGATATATTACAGAGTGAAGTATTCATGATAATTATCGTAATGAACTTTTGACCAATATAAAAATATATGAGAATAAATTTACATCAAGGTTATATTTATGCTAAATCCATGTATGGATGAGATGCTTTTCTCAAGCAGCTTATGCCTAGGTGCAACAGTGACAGCTAAGCAGTTTAAAACAATTTGGAATTTTATTTCCATAATATTGATGTTCTCCCGATACTTGTCTACTTCTCTGAGAATCTGGGCCAAAGTGCTTTTCTTGGGTGCTTTCTGTGCTTAAATATTAAGCTTTGAGTAAATAAAAGCTCAAATGCAAAATGACATGTTGCAACTTAGGTTGAGAAGTAATAGTTCATTTTTCTCAAACAAAAAGACTCCTCTGCTTATGTGGTGGTGGTGGTTGGAGAGATGGCTTGGGTGAGGCATGGGCAAGTTATTTATTCTTAATTAGTATCAGACATTATAAAATATATTTCTAGTACGTAAAAACATGGGATGTTTTGACTTTGAGTAATTTGCTGCAAGTTAAGGTTAAATCTCAGGCATATGAAATAACTCCTAGAGCAACCTATAACAGATACACTAAACACAATATAATTACACTAGAAAGGGAATTTGGTTTGGTTTTCTTCCTATATAATTTTTTCTGTACTGATAGTTGTTTGGAAAAAGAATTTAGTACAATAAGAAATCATTTGGCCTAAAGAGCCTTGCTTCTTTGATAATTTCTTTCTTACAATTTATTTCCATTTAGTGTCTTTATTTCTTTCTTTGAAAAATTAATATTCCCTTGTATTTTCTGTATAACATCCACCTGCCCCTGTAATATTATTGTCAGGCTTTTACTTGTTCATTTCTTGGCTCTCCTTCTCCCAGCACACGCTATAACCCCATGCTGTCTCCCTTTATCCAGTTTAGAGACTGGACAGAGGTCTATATTCTGACTCACCAACCTCTGCTTCCTTCACAAATACATTAAGTCTTGTAAAATTGTACGAGCCAGATGCCCTCTTTCCTAGTCTGAAGTTCTTAGAGGTGTCCTCATGTTTATCATGTTTAGAGCTTCCTTGTCCATTGGTATGTGATAGCAGCCAAGTCTCAATGCTCATGTGCTTTCCCATTAGATGTCCTGTTGTACCTATGGAGTGAGGATGGCCAGGTTAAAGTCAATAGTCATTATTGCCTTGGTCACATACATGAGAGTGGTACCAGCAGGTCGAAGTGGGATTTAGGCTCTGCTGTTCCCACAGGAAATAGGGTTACCTGCTGGATTCTATCTGTTATGTGCATGGCTCATCACATTGGCTGTGATTGTGTTTCCAGGGATCTGGGTTGCAATTCTAGCTCTTCAGAGTGCATCTACTTTTTGCCCACAGGATATGAGTTGGCTTTTTATAGATCGTAAACACAAATAGCCTATTGTCTCTGAAAATAGTCCTTGCTTGCCCTGGATGATTTTTTATTTCCTTCTCTCCCTACCACCCAATTTAGGTGCAGAGAGCTTCCTTTATATCCCAGGGACTATCTGATTTGAATGAGTCAGCCAAAATTCTGATAGGAAACATACATACCATGGGTTTTGTGCTTAAAAGCCAGCTGCCTCTCAGCCAGCAAAAGCTTGATGGATCACAGACAATGGTCCTGGGATGATCAGAAGCTTTGGCAGCCAGCAGAGGAAAAACTGTTGCCGTGGGGATGTTTTATTGTTAAACTGTAATAGTCATGCTGGTTCCTAACTGAACTATGCTTGAAGACTGATGCTTTAGTGGGCTTCCTTTAGTTCTTTGCTGGGTATCCATGTGCTGAAACAGTTCTTCAGAGCTCAGTGCAGCCAGTAACATCTGGGATTCTCTGAAGACTTAGCTGGTGGGGCATTGGTAGGGGTATATCATGATGGGAGGTTCCAGGTAATCTTTGTGGAGGATAGGTTTTGGTAAGTGCTGTTTGAAGTTGGTATCATATTAGTGGAACTGAGTGTAGCTTCTCTCTTTTCCACAACTGAAACAAGATTGGAGAATTTAGATGGAAGAAAGTAGTAAAAGTGACTAAAGGGTGAGAACATATGATTCATTAGAAATAAAATGAATTTACTTTTAACTTTCAGAAGAGAAGGATAACAAGTGACTCAATAATTCTTCATGTATTAAAAATGGAATTTTCCTTGATGGTAGGAAATGTCTATGGTCTGTTTCTATGAATGCCAAATAAAATCTGAAATCAAACTTCTGTTTTAATCCTACTTTTCCATGAACTTTTTGAAGCTCCCTTATATATAATACTAAATGGTTGTTAAATCATAGTTGATAAATCAAATAAGAATGCAGGAAATAGGAATATGCTGAAAAGTAAAGCAAGAGTTATGGTTAAATATCTAAATTCTCAAGAACCAGAAGATTTACTGGAATTGAGTCCTGGGAAAAGGGTAGAGGATCATGAACCAATATGGCAAAGGAATCTAGATAGGCAATCTGTTGATCAGATATGAAATGACATCTACAAAAATACCTTGCTTATGGAGGCAAATTGTAGCTTCATCCAGAGAGGCTGTATGTATTTCTGGTTAAAGGAAGATCTTGTTTCTAGGGCATGGTCAGTCCTACAAACAGAATAGGTGAATAAGCTTGGAGAAGTCTTTTGATAACCCATCCAGTTGTGTTGTTGTCACATACGTCAACACTTGTGACTTCAGAGCTTTAAGTTGTAACACCTATGTCACAAATGACCTGTAAAATTCTATTGAGTTCGAATCACTTTCTAGCAGGTTTTACATAACAGGCCTCCAATTAGGAATTTTTGAACAACACAAGGTATGACATTATTAATGTTCCAGTAAGATAAACTCCAGTCTCCATGAACAAAGGAAAACCAACACAGAAGTGTTTCCCACCGCGTGGTTGCAGCTGGCTTTCAAAGGAAGAGAACTTTAGTTGCTTTATTTGAAAGAGATCTTTTCTGAGTGGATGCCATCAAAATGTGGCATTTTATGTTTCTTTTTGGGTCTGGTTAATCTGCCATTTTCCTCTGCTTCTGGTTAGAAGTGCTGCAGTAGCCGGCACCGCGGTTCACTAGGCTAATCCTCCGCCTTGCGGCGCCAGCACACTGGGTTCTAGTCCCGGTCGGGGCGCTGGATTCTGTCCCGGTTGCCCCTCTTCCAGGCCAGCTCTCTGCTGTGGCCAGGGAGTGCAGTGGAGGATGGCCCAAGTCCTTGGGCCCTGCACCCCATGGGAGACCAGGATAAGTACCTGGCTTCTGCCATCGGATCAGCGCGGTGCGCTGGCCGCAGTGCGCTGGCCGTGGTGGCCATTGGAGGGTGAACCAACAGCAAAGGAAGACCTTTCTCTCTGTCTCTCTCTCTTACTGTCCACTCTGCCTGTAAAAAAAAAAGGGGGGGGGGCTGCAGTAAAGCCTTGTTTTCTGGTTCCAAGGGGATCTTTCTTGACACCTGTTTCTAGCAGAAGATAATAATCCAAGGTCAAGAAAATGAAAATGGGATTAATTTGTATCATAACCAGTTCACTTTAACTTTGCCACTGCCATTGGATTCGGTCACTGCTGCTCTTGCTATGATCTTGCCTGAGTCAACGGAGTTACCTAAGTTTTAATTTTGTAGATCATGTTGCCATCTGAGTGTGAGTCAAATAAATTTCACATAGCAAATATGACATCATTTCTGGGTCTTCAGTAAATATAGGGAAGATATACATGTTATGTTTAACAAATCCAATCCTGTGGCCGTCATCTGAGCCTACACCTTTGTCACTGCAGCTACTTTCTATTTCTTTGCCTCAGTGTTTTCCCCAGCTCCATTCTATACAAGGCTGCTAGACTAATTTTTCTACCTATTACACAATTTTGGTTGTGTTTTTTCCCCTGCTGAATACAACCATAGTGATGTCTCATCTCCAGTCAGATCAGAGTAATACTTGCTTTACTGAACTTTAAAAGTCCCAATAAAAGCTAAACTACTCTTTATCCATCATCTCCATTTGCATTTAATGAGTTTGTACCATTTATTAATTTCTGATAATGAATAAAACTCTATAAGTCTATGATAGTAAAGGTGTTTCGTTAATGATTCTTTCCAATGCTGAAGTTATTTAAAACATTTTTTGTTTGCTGGAAATCTTAAAAATTATATCTATTTCTCTTTTTCATTTAAAATTATTTATATTCACTGAAATACTATAGGGATATAGTCTTATTGTAACTAAAAAAACCCGCCACTTTCCCTCCATTCTTTTCAGGTATGTTCTGGATTTTGAGAGAGGAAAGTATAGCTAAGATTTTTTTAACTCAGGTTTTTTGAGGTACAGTTGGCATGTGGCAAAATTCACTTTGTAGTGCACAGTTCCATGAGCTTCAGAAATTCACACAGTTGTATATCTAACACTACAATAAAAATATAAAACAGTTCCATCACTTCCCGAGATTTCTCTGTGTCCCTTGAGGTTAACCCTTCTACCTGACCTCTGACAACCACTGCATTGTTTGCTGTCCCTGTAGTTTTGCCTTTTTTAGAGTGTCACATAAATGACATGTGCAATATGTAGCTCTTTCAGTGTGGCTTCTTCAACTTAGTGAAATGTATTTGGGATTCATCTAGTTGTGTGCCAATAGTTTGTTTATTTTTATTGCTGAGTAGTATTCTTATATATGGATATATCACAGCTTGTTTATCTATTGAAGGACATGTGAGTTATTTCCTATTTTTGGTTAGGATGAAAAAAGCTGCTACAAATCATCATGTGCAGGTGCTTATGGAAACATAAGTTTTCACTTCACTTGGGTAAATATCCAGGAGTGGAATTGCTGGGTTTTGTGGTAGCATATAATTAACTTTGTAAGAAATTGCCAAACTGTTTTCCAAAGTAGCTGTACCTTTTTGCATTCCCAGCAGAAACATATGAATTTCAACTGTTCTGTATCCTCATATGCACTTTGTAGTGAGAGTTTAAAAAGATGTTTTTAATTTTAACTACTCTTAGAGGAACTTAGTGGTATCTCATTATGATTTTAACTTGTATTTCCCTGATGAATAATTATACTGAATATATTTTATTTGTTTCTTTGCTATTCAGAAATTTCTTTTGTAAAATGTCTGTTAAAATCTTTTGCCCATTTTTAAGAGGATATATTGATTTGGTAGGCTTTCATAACAAGGTATCATAACTGGATGGCTTAAACAACAGAAATTTATATTTTTACTGTGCTTGATGATAGAAGTCCAACATCAAGGTGTCTAAAGGTTTATTTTATTCTGGGGCTCTTCTCCTTGGCTTGTAAATGGTTGACTCTAGTGGTATCCTTATATAGTCTGTCTTCTGTGCATGCATACTTTTCATGTCTCTTTGTCCAGATTTCTTCCCCTTTTAAGTAGACCAGACAGGATTAGAGTCCATCCATAAGGCCTCGTTTTAACTCAATCATCTCATTAAAGGACTTGTCTCCAAATTCAGTTATATTCTGATGTATTGGGGTTAAGACTTAAACATATTTTGGGGGAGCAAAATTCAACCCTAACA
This sequence comes from Oryctolagus cuniculus, assembly GCF_051225735.1. Taxonomy (NCBI): domain Eukaryota; kingdom Metazoa; phylum Chordata; class Mammalia; order Lagomorpha; family Leporidae; genus Oryctolagus; species Oryctolagus cuniculus. The sequence goes on along the minus strand of NC_142881.1, from coordinate 59,274,082 downwards.
GGAGATTGTTTTATTATGTTTAAATTTTGAATATTTTGAATTTTGAATTTATTATGTCTGAATCTTTTCTTGTATTATGAATATGAGTCTTTTGTCATATATGTGATTTTTAAATATTTCTCCCAGCTTGTGGCTTATCTTCTCATTTTTTAACAGTGTCTTTTGAAGAAAAAAGTTTTAAATTTTAGTGAAATCTAATTTATCAGTTTTTCTTCCATGGGTTGAGTCTTTTTTTTTTTTTTGGGTTATATGTAAGATGTTATTGCTTAACTTAAGGCTGATGAGATATTTCTCATGTTTTAACAGTTTTATCTTAAAAATAAAAATCTTTTAAACTTTAAATGTGTTAATGGTTTTAGGTCTAGGATCTATTCTGAGTTAATTTTTGTATAAGATATATGTTGAAGTTCATTTTTTTCTCTGTGTACGGACATGAAATTATCCAAATGGTATTTGTTGAAAAGGCTATTTCATTTGCCTTTTTGAAAAAAATTAGTCATACATATGTTAGGTTTTTCATAGACTATGTCTTCTATTACATTTTTGTCTTTTGCCAGTACAACATTGTCTTGATTATTTTGGCTTTCTGGTAAGTCTTTTTCAAAATTGTTTGGCATTATTTTGCCTTTCTACACAAAATACAAAATCATCTTGTTGGTGTGTAAAGAAATAATGCTAGGATTTTGATTGTAATTATGTTGTATCTATAGATTATTTGGGGGAGAACGAATATCTTAAAAATACGAGTTCTTCCAATTCACTGATGTGGTATAACTGCATTTATTTAACTCTTCTTTGGCTTTTTTCATCATTGTCTTTTAGTGTTGGGCATATAGATGCTATATGTGTTTTGTTAGATTTTTCAATTTTTGATGTTATAAAATGCTACTACTTTTTAAATAAATACTTATTTGTTTTCATTATTTGGGGATATGGAGGGAGGGCAGGGGGAGAGAGACAAAACAGAGAGATAAATCTTTCATCTGCTGGTTCACTCCTGAAGTAGTTTCATCATTCAGGGTGGGGCAAGGCAGAAGCCAGGTGCTAGGAACAAAATTCCATATGGTGGCAGCGGCCCAAGCACTTGGACCATCATCTGCTCCCTTCCCAGACACATTAGCAGGAATGTTGGGTTGGAAGCAGAGCAGCAAAGAATCAAAATGTTAATCCAGTAAGGGATGGCACAGTCTCAAGAAGCAGTTTAATCCATTGTGCCACAAGACCAGTCCTTTTACATTCTTTTTGAGAAACCTGCAGGAAATGGCGTGTATCAGTTCTTTTCCCTTTCTTTTATTGAAAACTGTTGCTTTTTTTTTTTCATTTTCAATTAAGTTTATATACAGAAGATCAACTTGGTATATGCTAAATAAAGGTTTCAACAGACTGCACCCACACAGACACACAAAGTATAGAGTACTATTTGAGTAGTAGTTTTTACCATTAATTCGCATAGTACAACACATTAAGGACAGAGATCCTACATGGGGAGCAAGTGCACAGTGACTCCTGTTGATGACTTAACAATTGACACTCTTATTTATGATGTCAGTAATCACCCGAGGCTCTTGTCATGAGCTGCCAAAGCTATGGAGGCCTCTTGAGTTCACAAACTCTGATCTTATTTAGACAAGGCCATAGTCAAAGTGGAAGTTCTTTCCTCCCTTCAGAGAAAGGTACCTCCTTCTTTGATGGCCCGTTCTTTCCACTGGGATCTCACTCACAGATATCTTTCAATTAGGTCATTTTTTTTTGCCATAGTGTCTTGGCATTCCATGCCTGAGAAGCTCTCTTGGGCTTTTTAGCTAGATCCGAATGCCTTAAGGGCTGATTCTGAGGCCAGAGTGCTGTTTAGGACATCTGCCATTCTATGAGTCTGCTGTGTATCCTGCTTCCCATGTTGGATCGTCCTCTCCTTTTTAGTTCTATCAGTTAGTATTAGCAGACACTAGTCTTGTTTATGTGATCCCTTTGACTCTTTTTTTTTTTATTGTGTGACAGGCAGAGTGGACAGTGAGAGAGACAGAGAGAAAGGTCTTCCTTTGCCATTGGTTCACCCTCCAATGGCCGCCGCGGCCAGTGTGCTGCGGCCGGTGCACTGTGCTGATCCCATGGCAGGAACCAGGTACTTCTCCTGGTCTCCCATGGGGTGCAGGGCCCAAGCACTTGGGCCATCCTCCACTGCCTTCCTGGGCCACAGCAGAGAGCTTGCCTGGAAGAGGGGCAACCGGGCAGAATCCGGCGCCCCGACGGGACTAGCACCCGGTGTGCCGGCACCGCAAGGTGGAGGATTAGCCTAGTGAGACGCAGCGCCGGCTCCTTTGACTCTTAATCCTATCATTATCATCAGTTATGAACTGAAACTGATCACTTGGACTAGTGAGATGGCATTGATACATGCCACCTTGATGGGATTGAATTGGAATCCCCTGGCACATTTCTAGCTCTACCATTAGGGGTAAGTCTGAATGATCATGTGCTGAACTGTACATCCCCTACCTCTCTTATTCCCACTCTTATATTTAACAGGGATCACTTTTCAGTTAAATTTTAACACCTAAGAATAATTGTGTCTTAATTAAAGAATTCAACCAATCGTATTAAGTAGAACAAAAAAATATTACAAGGAATGTTAAGTTGTTCCTCGACAGTCAGGACAAGGGCTGATCAAGTCATTGTTTCTTAGAGTGTCAATTTCCCTTCTACAGGTTTCCTTTTAGGTGCTCAGTTAGTTGTCACAGATCAGGGAGAACATATGATATTTGTCCATTTGGGGCTGGCTTGTTTCACTCAGCATGATGTTATCCAGATTCCTCCATTTGGTTGCAAATGACCGGATTTTATTTTATTTTTTTACTGCTGTACAGTATTCTATACAGTACATATCCCATAATTTCTTTATCCAGTCTTCTGTTGAGGGGCATTTGGGTTGGTTCCAGGTCTTAGCTATTGTGAATTGAGCTGCAATAAACATTGAGGTGCAGATAGCTCTTTTATTTCCCAATTTGATTTCCTTTGGATAAATTCCAAGGAGTGGGAATACTGGGTCGTGTGGTAGGGCTATATTCAGGTTTCTGAGTAATCTCCAAACTGTCTTCCATAGTGGCTTTACCAGTTTGCATTCCCACCAACAGTGGACTAGTGTGCCTTTTTCTCCAAATACTCACCCGCATCTGTTGTTAGTTGATTTCCGTATGTGAGCCATTCTAACTGGGGTGAAGTGAAACCTCATTGTGGTTTTGATTTGCATTTCCCTGAGGGCTAGTGATCCTGAACATTATTTCAAGTGTCTGTTGGCTGTTTGGATTTCCTCTTTAGAAAAATACCTATTTAGGTCCTTGGTCCATCTCTTTAGTGGGTTGTTTGTTTTGTTGTTGTGGAGTTTCTTGATCTCTTTGTAAATTCTGGTTATTAAACTTTATCCATTGCATAATTTGCAGATATTTTTTCCCATTCTGTCGGTTGCCTCTTCACTTTCCTGACTGTTTTTTTGCAGTACAGAAACTTCTCAATTTTATGTAATCCCAATTGTAATTTTGGCTTTGACTGCCTGCGCTTCTGGGTCTTTTCCAATAAGTCTCTGCCTGTGCCTATATCTTGCAGAGTTTCTATGATGTTCTATTATAATTTGATGGTGTTGGGTCATAGATTAAATCTTTAATCCACATTGAGCCAGCGCTGCAGCTCACTAGGTAATCCTCTGCCTTGTGGTGCCGGCACACCGGGTTCTAGTCCTGGTCAGGGCACCAGATTCTGTCCTGGTTGCCCCTCTTCCAGGCAAGCTCTCTGCTGTGGCCAGTGATTGCAGTGGAGGATGGCCCAAGTGCTTGGGCCCTGCACCCCATGGGAGACCAGGAGAAGCACCTGGCTCCTGCCCTCGGATCAGCGTGGTGCGCCGGCCGCAGCGCGCTGGCCGCGGCGGCCATTGGAGGGTGAACCAACGGCAAAGGAAGATCTTTCTCTCTGTCTCTCTCTCTCACTATCCACTCTGCCTGTCAAAAAAAAATCTTTAATCCACACTGAATGGTTTTTTGTGTAAGGTGTAAGGTATGGTATGATTTCGATTCTTTTGAATTTGCTGAGACTTGCTTTATGGCCTAGTATGTGGTCAGTCCTAGAGTAAGTTCCATGTACTGCTGAGAAGAATGTGTATTCTTCAAGTGTAGGATGAAAAATTCTTTAGATATCTGTTAGATCCATTTGGTCTATAGTGTCGATTAAATCTGCTGTTTCCTTGTTGATCTTCTGTCTGGTTGATCTGTCTATTGCTGAAAGTGGAGTATTGAAATCCCCCAATACTGTTGTATTGGAGTCTAAGTCTCCCTTTAAGTTCCTTAACATATCTTTTAAATAGCCTGCTACCCTGTGATTAGGTGCATATATATTTGTAATATTTACATCTTCCTACTGAATTGATCCCTTAATCATTATATACTGCCCTTCTTTGTCTCTTACAGTTTTTGCATTAAAGTTTATTTTGTCTGGTATCATGATGGCTATGCCAGCTCTTTTTTGGTTCCTGTTGGCATGGAATATCTTTTTCCAACCTTTCGCCTTCAGTTTGCATGTGCCTTTGTTGGAAAGATGTGTTTCATGTAAGCAGCAAAGAGATGGGTTTTAGTTTTTAATCCATTCAGCCAGTCTGTGTCTTTTAACTGGAGAGTTGAGGCCATTTACATTCAACATGACTATTGATAAGTAGTGACTTTGCCCAGCAATTTTTCCAAAGCTATTTCTAATATATATTTTGAACTTCCTGTGAGCTTTCACTGAGAGATTTTCTTCCTCTACCTTCTTTTGCATTGATGGCCGTGTTTCTGTTTCTCTGTTTTTTTTTTTTTTTTATTTTTTTTTATTTTTTTGACAGGCAGAGTGGACAGTGAGAGAGAGAGAGACAGAGAGAAAGGTCTTCCTTTGCCGTTGGTTCACCCTCCAATGGCCGCCGCGGTTGGCGCGCTGCGGCCGGCGCACCGCGCTGATCCGATGGCAGGAGCCAGGAGCCAGGTGCTTTTCCTGGTCTCCCATGGGGTGCAGGGCCCAAGCACCCGGGCCATCCTCCACTGCACTCCCTGGCCACAGCAGAGGGCTGGCCTGGAAGAGGGGCAACCGGGACAGAATCCGGAGCCCCTACCGGGACTAGAACCCGGTGTGCCGGCGCCGCTAGGCGGAGGATTAGCCTACTGAGCCGCGGCGCCGGCCTGTTTCTGTTTCTCTGTAACACATCTTTAAGCATCTTTTGCAGTGCTGGACGAGTGGTGACAAATTCTTCCAATTTTTGTTTGCTATGAAAGGTCTTTATTTCACCGTCATTCACAAATGAGAGCTTTGCAGGATATAATATTCTGCGCTGGCAGTTTTTTCCTCTTAGTACTTGGGCTATATCTTGCCATTTCCTCCTAGTCTGTAGGGTTTATGATGAGAAGTCTGGTGTGAGTCTTATTAGAGATCTTCTGAGAATAATCTGACATTTCTCTCTTGCACATTTTAGAATTTTTTTTTTTTATGTTTCACTGTGGTGAGTTTGATTACAATGTGTCGTGGTGAGGATCTCTTCTTTTTATGCTTATTGGGAATTCTGTGTGGTTCCTGTACTTGGATGTCTCTTTCTCCAAACCCAGGAAGTTTTCTGCTAGTATCTCACTAAAAAGGCCTTCTAGTCCTTTCTCTCTTTCCATGCCTTCAGGAACTCCTAGAACCTGAACGTTGGATTTTTTAATAGTATTCTGTAGATTCCCACCAATATTTTTTAGATTTCTAATTTCCTCTTCTTTTCTTTGGTTTAACTGTATACTTTCCTGTGCTCTGTCTACGAAGTCTGATATTCTCTCTTCTACCTCACTGATTCTGTTTCTAAGGCTCTCAAATGTGTTTTTCATTTGTTCTATTGAATTCTTCATTTCATTTTGGTTTGTCTTCAATATCTCAATTTCATGTTCTACTAAATTCCTCATTTCATTTGATTTCTCCTTAAGATTTCATTTTCATGAGAGAGATTTTCTTTAATGTTCTGCATGGTTTTCAGTAGTTAATGCATTTGTTTTTGACTACTTCTACGTAAACTTTTTGAAATTCGTATCTTGCATTTCTTCTATCTCATCATCTTCCTAATCTTGTATTGGATAGTTATGTTCTTTTGGGAGTATATGATGTCTTCCTTGTTCTTGTTTCCTCGGTTTTTGCATTTGTTGTTTAGCATTGTGAAGATATTCTTTGGTTTCTTCTTCTTCTTCTTCTTCTTCTTCTTCTTCTTCTTCTTCTTCTTCTTCTTCTTCTTCTTCTTCTTTTCGCTGTGGTGGCTTTTCTTGTTATACTATGACTCTAGATTAAGAGGACTGTCTGCTTTTGGTGAATCTCTAGAGGCTTGTGCTGGGTGTGGCCAGAGAGCTCTGTTTAGTTCTTCAGGGTTAAGGGTGCGCCAAAGGTGACACACCCAGGTTTGGTGTGGTAAATCTTCTCTCTCTCTCTCTCTCTCTTTTTTTTTTTTATTCAGAAGAGAAGTAATTCTGCTCAGCTGAGCTCTTCTCCTTGATGGCAATCAGTGCCTGAGCACTAACCACAGTGGGTATAATATTTGCTCTGTTCCAAGGACCACACAAAGGATCTGTGCAGTCCTCATCTGCAATGTCTCTCACTGAGTAGCCAAGGCCACCCACTGAGACTGCTCATGTCTCAGCCACACCGTGAGTTCTCCCACACACCCTTAGTGTTTTTTTTTTTTTTTCTTTCACAATCCCGGTTCATATGCTCCACACATTCACTATGTCTTAGTCTCCTGTTATTACTCCCCACCAGAGTCAGGTTTTTCTGTTTTGCTGAGGGCGAGTGCAGCCCTGAGCTGGCACAGCTGTTACATATGTCCAAAATGGCACCTACCCTATTTTCTTGCATACCTTTTTAAGGTGAGTGGAAAGAAAGAATCATGTCTGTACTGTCCTTTTTATGTTTTTCTCTCTTTAGTTAGGCTGGTGTACTTTCTCCCACGGGGCTTCAAGCCTCGTTCCCTCTAGGCTCTTCTTGCTGCTTTTCCGCCATTGTCTCAGGCTACTATGGTTTTGTCTCATCTCTCTTTCCAGTCCTGGTGTGGAGGAGACTCTCGACAGCTGGGGTCCTAAGCTGTGGGCGCCCATGCCCTCCACATAGATCCACCATGTCCTTCTAATTCCGGAAGAGTTTCTTCTGCCGTTTTTTTCCCTAACTCTTCCCTGAGGCTACACTATCTCCACTTTTATTAAACTGTCTTTTCCTGGACTATCAGTGAGCTCCCTCCCTATTCTGCCATCTTGGAACCTCCTCCAGAAACTGGTTATAAGACTTGTATCCAGATGCAAAGGGGCCTGATTAGCAGTTCTCAGCCACAACTTTGTGATTGTGCACATAATCCAGAAAATTTTTAGTTTTCAAAATTATATTCCTGTTTAAGAAAGTTGAGAAATTGTAGCTATAACATTTTTAGTATAAATGCTTATATATTTTATATATATTAACAAGAATGCTACATTCATTAATGAATTAGATTATAAAAATATTTTAATGAGGTAGGTACAAGTAGTACCCAGTTTTATGATAAATTATGGCCAGAAATGTCAAGAAACTAAAAGTTGCATGGTTATGAGTAATACAACTCAGGAGCCAGGTTTTTAAATGCATATTCCATAAAATGATAGACTAAATGATTATTTAGGTGAAAGTAAGTTTTCAATAAGTGGCAATCAGATGATTATTTTAGATATAGAAGCTGTGTGATATGTTGAATAGGGTATAGATGATAGAGGAAGTTTTAAAAGCAATATTTGTGATTCAGTGGGTTAAGCTGCTCTTTCAGATGCCTGCACTCTGTATTGGAGTGTCTGGGATCTAGTCTCTCATCTTTTCCTGATCTGCTTTCTGCTAATGTGACCAGGAGATAGCAGTTGATGGCCCACATTCTTGGATTCTTTCTGCCCACATGGGAGACCTGCATGGACCTGCTGGCTTAAGCCTTGCCTAGCACTGGCTGCTGTTGACATGTTGGGAGACAACCAAGAGATGGAAAATCATTCTCTCTCTCACTGCTTTTCAAATAACTGAATAAGTGAGTGAATAAATAAGCAAGTGATTAAATCTGAAAACAAATACAATAGAAAACAAAGTATAAAATGGGCAAAATTGTGAAGGAAAGATAGCACAACAATATTTTCCAGCGGTCCCACTCCTGAGTATATACGCAAGGGAAACAAAGTCTTTTTTATTGATGAGGCATCTGCACTTCCATGTGTGTTGCAGCACTATTTAGAGTAGCTGTGAAATTGAAATAGTCTAAGTGTCCATCCGCTGATGGATGGTTAGAAAAAATATACATATACATTATGGGATACTACTTGGCCATAAAAAGGATGAAATGTTGTCATTTGCAGCAACACTGATGGAAGTGGAAGTCATTATGTTAAGTGAAATAAGCTGAGCATAAGAAGACAAGTACCACATGATCTCACTCATATGTGAAGTCTTAAAAATAGGTGATATCATAGAGGTTAAAAATATAGTAGTGGTGCTCTCTCTTCTCTCCTGCTCGTTCTCTCTCTTGGCTCTCTTCTCTCCCTCTTCCTCTCCCTTCCCCTCCCCCTCTCCCTCTGCCTCTCCCTTCCCCACCCACTTCCCCTCTCCCTCCTCCTTCCCCTCCCCCTCCCCCTCTCCCTCTCTGCCCCTCGTCTCTCTGCTCTCTCTCTTCTCTCCTTGCTAGCTCCTCTCCTCCTTGTCTCTCTCTCTCTTATACTCTCCTCTCTCTTTTTCCTTCTTCACCACTTCCCTCTGGTCTGCTGGTTTTCCCCCAATAAACCCTTTCCCTTAACAACAAACAAACAAACAAACGAACAAACAAAAAAACCATAGTGGTGGTTACCAAAGACTGGGAAAGGAAAAGAGGAAGGAGGATGGAGAAAGGTTGATTGATGAGCACTAGGTTGTAATTAGATAAACGTAAAAAGTTCTGGGTTCTATTACAAAATAGGATGAATATACATAATAGTAATATATATATATACACATATAGTATATTTCTCCCTAAAATATGTTGTATATTTCTCTCTAAAACACTAGAATATAGGATTTTGGATGTTTTTACTATAGAGAAATTTTAGATTTTTGAAAAGATAAATACGCTGAATGGATATTATACAATACATGTTTTTCAAGGCACTATTTCAACACATGTAATGAAAATCACATAATACTCCATAAGATTTTTATATGTCCGTTAAAAGGCAGAGCACTAAAAAACAAACTTAAAAATAGGGCTTATGTCATGAAATACTTGGCACAGTTGTTGGGCATAGGGAATAGAAAATTCTGTTAATGTTTGATTTATTAAGGTTGTAATATATACTTGAAATCTTGAATGTTCATGGTTAGACTTCAGTCTTTTAGTGACTTAGATAGGTTTCCCATTGAAATTTTAAAATGTGAAAGTATGTTATAATGGAATTTGACTCCAGTTCATTTTTCTGTCTTCTCAGGATATCTTTTTGTTCCTATCTTCTCCCTCAAGATTCTACATTAAAATTTAGGGGCTACTCATTGATTTTGTCTTAACTGTGAGTCTTTGTATAATATGAATCCAATCATTTAAGCCACCTGTAGATTAAAGTGATATTTAAATTATGATAAAGAACAGGTAGGAAAATTGTATAAATCCAGGATGAGAAGGAACTCTTGGTCACACATAAGATGCAATTTAAAATGCACATATAAGCTACCGACAATATTTAAATTTCCAACACTGGTTAACATTTTGGACTTTGTGATATTTGTGTGTCCCTTTTCCCCTTAAGCTCATTTGAGACAGATAAACTCATATTTTATTCTTGCCATCTCCTTGGGTTTGTTCACACATGAATGTACTGCAAGCTTTTAGATTCTTCCCAGTAGGAAAAAAATCCTACTTTTTGACTTTGTATAAATGATTATCCTAAAAGCCATGCCAATACCAAAAGTTTTTCATAATGGGGCAATTAAAATTAAGCATTGAGATAAGACAATTATTTCATAATATTCACATTTTACCATTATATTTAATTATTTGAGTATATAAAGCTTTTACTGGGTTTATCTCAAAAAAGTTGTATTTTTGTTTTCTAACTGTATTTTATTATTCTGTGGTACAACTTTGAGCATGTTTAGATTGTTTATAGTTTTAAAAAGGAATCTATGCATATTTCCCCTATGAGATACCATTAATAAGGCATCACATATAATTAGTAAAAACAGTATTGCACAGATGAGAAGAGAAAATGTGTTTTGGCAGAAACAAATTATGATGCATATTAGTATGTCCTTAGATTCAAGGAACATTTGATAATTATGTGCAATTAACTCCAAAATAAGTCTTACTTCTTTTTTGGAAGCCTGTACAGAATTTTATATACAAACTAAATGATAATGTGAAAAGTAACCTGACAGGTAGACCAGAAAGCTGCAGAAATTCAGGTGAAAGTAATATAAAAATTGAGACAAAAATATTACCCAAGGAAGAGAAAAATCATTCTTAGTTCACAAAGTAAGTGGCGGTGCCTTTTGAGGTAGGGGGAAAATAAACAAATGCTTGATTTTCATGTGGTTATTATTAATTTTTGTATATATGCAGTAGAGAGACTGTTTTTCACCTTCTCCAAATTAAAAAAAAATTCAGTCTGCTCTGTTTTATCTTCCTATTGCTTATTTTTCTGATAGGTAATAGTTCTCTGCCAAGAGTACTGGGTTGACCTCCCTGTGAGTTATAAACAAAGCTGGAGACAAGGACATGCAATAGTATCAAGGATAATTGTTTTATGGCACATCTTTCCTGAAGGCCATAAAGCCTTTCTGAAATGTGCTGTTTACTTAAAGCCTTTACTATTTATTTGTTTGTTTTGGATTTTTTTCATCTTAACAGCTGACATAAATATATGGAATTTTAGTAGGCAAATTGATTTTTGCCTTTTTGCTTTCCCCTCTTTTCCCTTTATTTTCCTGTCTATAGTCTAAAATACAAAGTATTTTACTGAGAAATACTTGAGAAAAAGAGCTTCCAAACATCATTCTATTGCACAAATGTATTATAGCTGGCACTTCAGAGTTGGGCAATTAAAGCTGAAAGTGGTTATATAATTAGGCTTGAGAATGAAAATAATATAGCTATTTTAAAAAGATAAAAATCTATGAACGAAGAATCTTTTTTAAAAACAGAATGCAACCCTTTATCAAAAGATACTGTTTATAATGACACCACATGCATAAAGCATTATTATTTAAAATGATGTAAAATGTTACTGAATCTTTCTCACAGGAGACTAAATGCTTCCGTGGCATCTGACAGAAGCAACACTAACTCTTAATTACCCACCTATGGTTATGAGAGACAGCAAAAACACAGGCAGTTGCATTCACAGAGCATTAAACATCCTTTAGGTATTTATTATACTTTCTTCCCCATCAAACTTTTCTCTCTGAAGTTTCTAAGAAGGAAAATACTGAATAATCTGTACTTTTAAAAATTTTTCTTACCTATTTCATATGGTGGGAATGATGTAAAAGAGCAGTGTTAGAGGGCTTTAGATAAAAGAGAAACAGAAATCCGGAGTTTTAGCACGATCATTTCCCCAGTCTCTCTTGGGGACAGTTTTCTTTTTCTTCACAGGATCTTCTAAAAACTTATTAAAAGGCCCATAGATTACTGAAAGGCCTTGCAAAAAGAGATACATGATGTCTTCTTGTCTTTTAGCTTTAATAAGCTGTATATTCAGTATATGTAAAAAGTACCCCAAAAGATCTGCTAGGCTCTTCAAAGAGGGCTGAGACCCAGCACCTACTTTAATTTTTTAAACATATTTATTTATTTGAAAGAGTTACAAAGAGAGAGAGAGGGAGAGACAGAGAATCTTAATCAGCTGATTCATTCTGTGGATGGCCGCAATGGCCAGGGCTAGGCTAAGCTGAATCCAGGAGCCAGGAGCTCCTTCTGGGTCTCCCACATGGGTGGCAGAAGCCCAAACACTTGGGCCATCCTTTGGTGCTTTTTCCAGTCCATTAGCAGGAAGCTGGGTCAGAAGTGGAGCAGCTATGACGTGTACCTGCACCCATAAGGAATGTCAGCATCGCAGGCTGCGACTTTACCTACTCTACCACACTGCTGGCCCCGTCAGCCCCTACTTTCAAGAAACATATAGTTTGCTGCTCCAGTGACAGCAGCAATACCAACACGAATTGTGTGAGTAAACAGTATGGGAGAAAATGGAAAACTGGGTTGGGTGGGTGCTGCAGCTAATAGAAAATACTTGAAGAATGTTGAGCAGGAAAGCATACAAACACAGAATTTTAGAAAGATTCATTTGATGGTGATATGAAATGTGAATAAGGAAGGGCATTTGGAGCTGTTTCAGAAACAGACCACGGGTCAAAGAAGTGAGGAGTATGAGAAGGAAGAGAAGGAGGCAGGAGGTAGAAAGGCAAGGCAAGGCCGGCGCTGCGGCTCACTAGGCTAATCCTCTGCCTTGCGGCACCGGCACACCGGGTTCTAGTCCCGGTCGGGGCACCGGATTCTGTCCCGGTTGCCCCTCTTCCAGGCCAGCTCTCTGCTGTGGCCAGGGAGTGCAGTGGAGGATGGCCCAAGTGCTTGGGCCCTGCACCCCATGGGAGACCAGGATAAGTACCTGGCTCCTGCCATCGGATCAGCGTGGTGTGCCAGCCGCAGCGGCCATTGGAGGGTGAACCAACGGCAAAAGGAAGACCTTTCTCTCTCTCTCTCTCTCTCACTGTCCACTCTGCCTGTCAAAAAAAAAAAAAAAAAAAAAAAAAAAAAAAAAGGCAAGACAGTACTGGGGAAGGCTTCTTGTTGGAGATGGTCTTTTTATATGTTCTTTTATATGTGTACTTTGTTTCTAGATTAAGAATTCACAAACTATAGTCTGGGCCAAATCCAGATTACTGTCTGTTTTTGTAAATAAGGTTTTAATGGAATGTAGTCATGTTCATTTTTAATGGTATTTTCTGTGACTTCTTTTGTGCTTTAGTGCAGAGTTTAGGGAGACTCTATGGCCCACAAAGCCATAGAGTCCCTGGTCTTTCACACAGAACGATTACTGACTACTGGTTTGGAATTAGTAGGTAATTCAAGATTAATCAACTCAATAAATCTTATTTCTGTTGTAGGTGCTGATTTATATAAATAGGTTCCAGGAAAATCTTTTGGGCATTAGATTAAAATGAGCATTTATCTTAAAATGAATGTGCTTTGCTCTCTTCCCCAGAGGATATGACTATAATCCTGGATTCTTTTTATCTTGCTATTTTATCATTTAAGTTCAGCTAGAAAGGTGATGTCCTTTTTGAGCTGATAACCTGATAAGATTTTGTGTGGTCAGTTTTCTTAGATGGTTTACAGTTGTAGGGTCTAGACTTGAAACAAATACATTCAGGGATAAATTTTGGTTTCTTTTGCCAAGAAAACCAGTGGTCAATATTTCCATTTAGCTGGAGCATCATGATGATGAAGTAGACAGACATACAGACTAAAACTGATTAGGTTTGTGAGCTGAAAGACCATGCCTTTGCCACACCCCGTGTGACCTCATGCCCTACCTGATACCCTCACCATGCCCCTGTCTGACATCATGCCCTACCTGACCATACCTGAGTGCCCACCTGCCCACTAGACCATGTAACCACTCCCCTGTGAGAAATATATAAAAGGCGAGGAGCACCCCAAAAGGCTCCCTACCTCTGCTTCACTGCCGGTGATAAGCAGTGGATAGCTGCTCAAAACACTTGCTGCACGTGGCTTCTGGCCTGCTTTCTGCTCGTTATGAACTCTACCCTAATTTCCAGATTTTCCCTTCTCCTTAGACTGAACTAAAACCCTCACTCTCCTGTGCATCTTTCACACCAAAAAAAAGCTTAGAATGTACCATGCTGCCTCGTTCATTTATGCCGGTGTTTAGAATTCTCTAAATATTAGGCAAGAACCCACTTGCGCTTATTAATATTGGGGATTTATTAATAAGAGGATGGTGATATCGTATGGTGCCCCAAATTTTGATAACTTATGTGGCAGCCCAGACTACTTCTGGGGAACTGTAAGAGGCCATATTCCAATATATATTTTTTTTGACAGGCAGAGTGGACAGTGAGAGAGAGAGACAGAGAAAAAGGTCCTCCTTTTTTCCATTGGTTCACCCCCCAAGGGCCGCTGTGGCCGGCGCGCTGTGGCAGGTGCACCGCACTGATCTGAAATCATTTTTAAGGGGTCAAATTTCAATATCAATGAGAAAACAAAGAGTAAGATTTATTGAGTGCATACAATGTATTTGATGATGATCTGGTTGCTTTGCTTATATTATGTAATGAATCCTCACAGAATTCCTGTGATGTAAGTTTTTAAATTATTATTTAAGATTTATTTATTTTATTTGAAAGGCAGAGACATCTGCTGGTTCATTCCCCAAGTGGCTGTAGTGGCCAGAGCTGGGCCTATCTGAAGCCAGGAACCAGGACCTTCCTATGGTTTTCCCATATATGTGCAAGTGTCCAGTCACTTGGGCCATCTTCTATTGCTTTCCCAGGCAATAGCAAAGAGCTGGATCAGGGGCCAGTGCTGTAGCCTAGCAGGTAAAGCTACCACCTGCAGTGGTACATATAGGGGGCGGTTGCAGTCCTGGCTGTTCCATTTCCGATATAGATCTCTGCCATGGCCTGGAAAAGCAATGGAAGATGGCCCAAGTCCTTGGGCCCCTGCACCAGCATGGGAGACCCGGAATAAGCTCCTGGCTCCTGGCTTCGGATAGGCACAGCTCCAGCTATTGTGGCCACTTGGGGAGTGAACCAGTGCATGGAAGACCTCTTTCTCTCTCTGGCTCTCCTTCTCTTTTGGTGTAACTCTGACTTTCAAATAAATAAATAAATCTTAAAAAAAAAAAAAAAAGTGGAGCACCCAGGTCTTGAACCGGCACTGTAGGTGGTGGCCTATAGTGCTATGCCATAGCACTGGCCCCCTAAATTATTATCTTTTTGTAGATCAGTTAACTGTTTACCACTCATATTACATAATGAGCCCTAGGCCAACACTTGGTAATTGGTAGAGCAAAGATTTGAATACAGATACAGTGAAAATCTATTAGCATGACTGACCCTTTTTCCCTCCACTCATTGTTAATATATAGGTGGGTTCTAACAGGCATCTTTTTCTTTTAGGAGCTTCACATTAGATTGTTCTAGGCATGCATATCAGAACCAGATCCAAGCTGAGCCAATTAGAGTTCTGCTTTTGGATTTTGTAATAGAGACTAAAAATTCTGTTTCATCCTTGCCCCTCTTGAAGACAAAAGTATGCAAATTTGTTTTGCTGTGCTGTTATTCTTCCATTCTTGTTTAATGTTCTGCCCTTAAATATATGAAAAAATAGTGATGAATTCAGATAAAAATAAATGTGTTTAACAAGCAAGACAAATGTAGTAAAAAGTTTGGGAGGATGTTAATTACTGAGTAGTGAGTGGTAACCCTGACTGACAGCATCTCCTGCTAGAAAGGAGGAGCCAGAGGAGACATCTGTTCAGTGCAAGGGAGAGCAGCCACTCTATGTATTTTCAGTTGCAGCCAAGGGAGCCAGGAGAATCAGGTGATTGTAATACCTGCTTGGATGGCTGGCATGGTGGAAGACAGAGGAACTGCCTCTGAACTACTGATATCATGAAACTGAGACCCAAAGTCAAGAATCAGAGGTCAGGAAACTGATACACCACTACTATGCCGCAACAGCTTCCTTACTTTTTTTTTTTTTTTTTTTTTGAGATTGTTTTACTTATTTGAAAGGTAGTATGAAAGAGGGAGGGAGAGCGAGATTGAGGGTCGGGGGAGGGAGGGAGGGAGAGAGAGAGAGAGAGAGAGAGAGAGAGAAATATGAGAAAACATGAGAATGAGAAAGAGATCGTCCATCTGCTGGTTCACTCCCCAGATGAATACAAATGGCCAGGGCTGGCCTGAACTGAAGCCAGGAACCCAGAATTCCATCTACATGGGAGGTAGTGGCCCTAGCTCTTGGACTGTCTTCTCTGTAGCTTTTCCAGGCATGTTAGCCTGGAGCTGGACTGGAAGTGGTGCAGCTGTGACTCAAACTGGTACTCTGTTATGGGATGCCAGCATTGTAGGCGATGGCTTAGCCTGTTGTGCCACAATGCTGGCCCCAGCAACAGCTTTCTTTCATATTTACAAAACTGGTGACTAAAAATGTAAGAAGAACTTTAGTAGCTGCAATCATGACTCTTGAAACTTGCTTGCCAGTACCCAAATACTGAGAATACAAACTGTATTTCCCTTCTTGGCTTTTGAATCTCTCATGGACACATCTCATTGGCAGAACCTGTTTATTATAATATTAGAAGATATTCTAGTTGACTGGTCATCAGTGAAGTATAGTTTTAAGCTTCCAGCTTCTGTGATTAGGCAGGGTGCACAGGAGAGGGTACAGTGGATGCCAAATCCCAAAAGACCATTTTAATTATTGGTCAAATAACAGTAGTGGTAAAAATAGCCTGGTATATTTGATGTAATCCCCAAATCTATACAGAGCTAATGTTGAACTCACTGTTCTTTGTTGCTCCTCTAGGGTTGTGGTGCCTTTAACGTGGGCTAATGAGAGCTTCCTTTGATTTACCAGGGAAGTCATGCAGTAGTCACACAGTTTTTTGGAAAGTTATGGTTGAAAACATATCATTTCTTTCTTGGAGGCTGGTCAGTGATCATCCAGGCTCCTTTTGGGAACTCCTATTTCTTGTGTGAGAAAATGAGAGTAGTCAGAGCTTCTCTTTTTTTCTAGCTTCCCTTTCTAGGACTGGCCATCTCTTAACTCATCATATTGCTTGTTTCTGGAAGTTTAATTGATGATGTTTTAAGATAGAATACCCCAACATGTGAATATTAGATTAATGGCACATTGCCTGAAGGTGTACTTTCTAAGCTAAACTTGCATTAAATAGAGCTTATAAAGGAATAAAGAATGAGAAATGAGTTGTTTTTTACAATTTGTTTTCAGAATTGTGCAGTGATTTCAGTGCCTCTTCTGTGATCATTTTGTGTGATTTTTTTTACTTCTCTATTTCTTTTTTGTTGGTACAGAAAATTGCAAATAGTGAGGCTGATCTATCTGTGATCATAGAAATAAAAGTCAAATTGAAAGATGTAAGTTATACACCACACTGACAGTTTTCCATTTTTCTTTACACCGGTGTGGTTCCTTTTCATAGACTACATGTTAACTAGGTCAAGAATGGTGGGCTTGGGGTGGGACTTTGGTTATAGAGGCATAAGGCAGAGACTTAGGACCTCATTCTAGGATCTTAGAATATCATTTTTATGGTCAGTGTTTATCCACATGTCCCACTCAGAAGAAGACTGAAAAAGAGAAATGACTTGATACATCAGTGTGCTCTCAATGTCCTTTTGGGATATTTCTCTCTATATAATGTTCATTCTATTCTACCAAGCCAAATGTTCAGAAAAGTGCTTGTTCCTACACCATTGCTTGAGAATTGCTGTTTTAGGAAGAACTTGCTTCTTTTCTCAGTAACTTTTAGTGAGACGGAATGCCTGACAGTTTTTAGTACCCAAGCGGTGCAAATTCTGTAAATTCAGCACGTTTAATCTAAATTACTCACTGATCTTGCGTTCAATGCCAGCTTCACACACCACCAATTCACAAATCATATGAAATACAATAGGAATGGGTATTCACATGACAGAACATTATTACCTTAGTAATTTATTGTGAGTGTTGGGAGATTTTGAGTTGTCTTTTCTTAGAGATCTTCTAACCTGGGCACAATATATTTT
The DNA here is from genome assembly GCF_051225735.1 of Oryctolagus cuniculus. Classification (NCBI taxonomy): domain Eukaryota; kingdom Metazoa; phylum Chordata; class Mammalia; order Lagomorpha; family Leporidae; genus Oryctolagus; species Oryctolagus cuniculus. The sequence continues at coordinate 59,256,253 of NC_142881.1, read as the reverse complement.
CATTTCTCTTTGTTCTCCTTTTCGGTTAATATATTCTGCTATGATTAATATTACCTGGATAATGAAATTTGTATTGGAAAAATAAATGACTTTTTATTTTTTTGAAATAATTTCCTTCCTGTAATCAAGAAGGATGTCATGAGTCTAGACAGCAAAAATAAATAAATGAAAAAATATTAAAACACATTACTATGCTAGAAAGAAAAGTAACAAAAGTGAAAAATTAAGTAATCTGCTTTATCTATGCTGTTTCCCTTTGCATTAATAATCTACCCTAGAGACTAATTTGGATTATTTTCAATGAATCTTTTTAAAGGATAGGTAGATTTGTTGGTTGATAGATCAAACAATAGAAAGAAAAACAGTTATCAGCTATCTAAAATCTCTTGCCCACATCTTATTCTGATCCAGCTTCCTGCTAATTCACAACCTAGGAGGCAGCATATGATGGTTCAATTGTTGGGTCCCTGCCACTATATGGACTTCCTGGTTTGTGGCATTGGCCTGGACCAGCCCTGGCTATTTGGGGTATTTGTAGAGTGAAGTGAATGGAAGATTCTCTCTCTCTCTCTCTCTCTCTCTTTCTCTGGCACTCTACTTTCAAATAAATAAAAATTAAAAAAATATCCTTTGGACAAATTAAAACAATGTGCTGCCACTACACACTTGATATATTACCAGTGTTAGTTTTTTTTGTCTGTCTGTGTATTCTGGAAATAACATCAATTCATTTGAATTCAGGTCCATGTAGTAGCCTTATACCTAGAACTCAAAGCCCAAACTTATCTCTAATTGTTCAGTTAGAATGAGAACAAGACTATAGGAAAGTGCTATGGTAATTATTTTTACCTATCTTAGGATGTGTTAAGTATATAAACTAATGTTTAATACATATATAAAGATTATTGGCATGAAGGGACACCATAGAACCTTCTCAGAGGACTTAAGTGCCTTATTTTTGTTTTTAGGGCAAGTTCAGGGAATTATGAAAATATGAAGGAGAAAGACATTGAGACATGGTAAGAATGTGAAAGTAGGTAAAGAGAGTCATAAAAATGAAGGTTGATACACAGTGTTTCAAGAGAGAGAAGGAATATATGAGACCTGTTGATGTTACAGCATGCTTGGTGTGAATGTAGATTCTTAAGGTTAAAAGATGGGAGATTATGAAGTCAGGTAAACTCATTTTAAGGCAGAGGAAAAGTTAAGGCATTTAATCTTTCTAAGAGATAAAAAGATATCTTAAGGCATATGTCAAAGGAGTAATTTACTTACATGATAATTTTAAAAAGTGATGAAGACATTTTGCTTTTGCTAAACAGACATGAGACATGTACAGTTTATGATCTGAGACACTGAAAGTAGATTTCATGACATGTCCTAGCTAGTCATGAATTCAAAATCATATTCATTTCTAATAGAAGAATTTTTATTCAGGAGAGAGAATAGAGAAGACTTATAAAACATTCATCAAAGAAAAAATGCAGTGCCTTGGATTGAAAAGATGAAAACATCCCATTTGAAAGAGAAAAAGCTCAAATTGATTTTCATGTATTCACTTTTCTGCAAAGAATACTAATGGTGGATGAACACATGGACAGGATGATACATTGATATTTTCCTACTGTATTACCTTCACCTATGCAAAGCCAGAGATTTGGACATTATGTGAATACATCAGTGTTGGACATGCATGCTCTGCCGGTTTCTGATTACATGGGAAGTTTCACTGCAGATCATTATTGTTTTAATCCAGGCTTATGTTAATTGAGGGAAAAATGATTCTGTTATTTAGATGAAAATGTTAAGTATAGAGCAAGAGAGTGATATTTTAGTTTAGTGTTGTAGATATATACTGAGCATCAAATATATGGTTAAATAGACATACTACTCAATATTCATATATTTAACAATGACCCTCTTACAGACTTCTATTTTAGTGTTCTTTAAAACTTTTTTCATGCTATTGCAACCATAGGTATTGATCTTATTTTACTACTGTGGCTGGAGAGTTGGAGAAAAACTTATTTTAGGAAGTAAAGTGAGAAAGATTCCATGTTTTGGTGGATGGAGAAGGACTGTGGTCTGGGATATGAATAGTAATGCGGTATTTACAGAAGCTTGAATTCCCAGGTGGAACTATGGATACATTTTTCCTTGGAAACAGGGCTATAATAGAAGCAATTCCGTATTTATGAATGTAATGCTCTGATGACTTTTCTGCAATTCCTATTGAAGCTTGCATAGTAGTTTTACCCTCAAAGAAGCAGTAATCATGACCCCCTAACTGTCTTCTTCTTTGAAGACTACTTTCCTCTATTCCCTTAAGATTCATCACTGTTAAAACCATTCAGGTTTTATTTCAGAATTTGCACATTGGAACCCCAATTCTTGTAGTCAGAAAAGAGCTTGCTGTTTCCCCAGAATCCCACAGGCAGCATAGAATGATAAAAAGTTACTGCAAGTGTTCTTGCACTATCTATGCTGTCTACCTGTAGACATTAGCAAATGACTTCATTCTGGTCTTTCTCATTTGTAAAAGGAAGTGATTGGAGTAGAAGATTTGGTATGTCTTTCCCAGTTCTAACACTATGATCCTCTGGAATTGATTCAGCTGGTTACATTGCATCAACCAAGAAAAAGATGCCAACACAGTATCAAATACGCAAAAGATATATTATAGGAAAACTTTGATGGAAAATGAGGAAGGAATTCAGGGAGGATGGGAAAGTCATTTTTTGAACTTATTGTTAACTGATAACTTTGTATGTGTTATTGCATGCAATTCTCAAAACTCTATGTGATGGTATGGTAGCAGAATAATAGTCTTCCCTAAGTGTCTATGTCCTAATCCAATAATGTATGAATATGTTATATTATATAGCTAAAGAGAATTAATGTTGCAGATGGAATTAGGCAGATTTAAATCCCGATTTATTTATTTCCAAGGCTTACACTCTATTCAGTGTGTGGCCTTATGTTGTTACCTGGAATCCCTAAGGTGTCTTTTTCAGGTACCCAGTTCCAGACCTTCTTGCTCCAGCTAGTCTTTGTTGTCCAAGGCATCCTCAGCTGTTATGACCCCATCTCTGGCTCTAGCAGGGAGGCACTCTATGCTTTACAAACCAGAGCCTTGGAAATGTCTCCAGTTATAATTCCTGAAACCCACAGAAAATTAGGGGGAAAATCCTCTTTGCAGGGAATGTCTTATATTAGCAGCCCACCATTTTTATACATTGCAAATCCTATTTTCCACCTCCACCATTCTTTGAAACTGGCTTGCTCTGGATGCTCTGTTTTTGCTCTCTGTAGAAAACATGAGGTGGACTCTGATTAGGAGATATTCCAAGGTAAACACTATTTTTTTTCAAATTTGTCTGCTAGAACTGGCTCCTTATTTTCAGGGCACAATGAAATGAGAATACAATCTTGTAATCACCAGTTACATCCTTAACATCTTCCTTTTAATTTATGGCTTGAAAAAGTTTTTTCTGAACTACACAATGCATTTAACTATCCTTTATAAGAATGCTGTCATTAAAGGCATGTCTTATAAATGATTATAACATATACAACAGCAGTTTAAAACACAATTTGATCATAAATTGGGGAATGACAGTATTTATAGTTGATTAGTAAACTAGACTAAACAGCAACTGTTGAGTATTCTCCTGACTTTCATACACAGAAAGCACATTGCCATTTGAACCCTAAAGGGTAATTTTAGCTCTGTCTTCTGAGCAAAAATTGGGATGCCTCAAATAAATCAGTTTATTTCTATTTGTTTTATGATCTGTACAGCAGTTGAAGCACAAGTGTAATGACTTATTTCACATTTTTTCCCATAAGTCTTTCCTGGAAACCTAAGACACTCAGAGTTATGATGGGTTATCAGTAAAAGGGAGGACAAGGTTCATTATTCCAGAAATATTACTACCCACAGGACTGCACAACAGTTGAGGATTTAACTGTTTTGACAGTTACTTTGTATTAAATGAGCTAACATATGCTTCAAGTCTTGTCACAAATGAAAAATTGTTCCCTCAGTAAGAACTGAGTTAAGAGCCTCTTTAATTTTCTTCTGTGCATTTTATCTTCCTGTATTATGATGTTTATTGGTTTGAATATTTTTCTAAAATGTGGATTAGTTTAAGAATCGAATTCTCGTTTTTTTTGTTTTTGATCCATTGAGTCATTTTATTGTAGAATAAGTGCATGAAATCATGAATGGTTTGATTTTTTAAAATATAAGCTTTTAATTTTAGGATAGTTTTAGATTTATGAAATAGTTGCAAAAGATATTACAAAAGAATTTCTGTATATCTTCCTCTTGTCTCTCTTATTTCAATATTTTTTATTGCTAAGGTATATTTGTCACAACTAAGAAAATCAATGTTGATACATAATTATTCACTAAACTCCACTTTATTCAGATTTCCTTAATTTTTCCTTTAGTGTCATTTTTTTCTGATCCACATTCCAATCCAGGACACCCTGTGACCTGTAGTCGCATGTCTGCTTAAGTCTCCTGTGCTTTTGGTGATGGTCTTTGAGACTCTCCTTGTCTTTTATGTCCTTGACAGTGTTCAGAAGCACTGCTCAAGATTATTTTGTAGAATGATCTCTAGTTGGAATTTGCCTGTTGTTTTTCCTCTGGGTAGATTGGTTTTGAGTTTTGGAGGAGAAAATACAGAGGTAAAGTGTCCTTCTCAGTACCTCATATTAAGGGTATAGGCCATCAACAGGAGTTATCATTGATTATATAAATCTTGATCACTGACCAACATAGTATTTGCCAGATTTTTCTACATAAAGTTACTTCCTCTTCCTATCCTCTCCTCCCATTGTTGTACTCTACTGTTTAGAAGTCACTAGTGTATCCTATGCTCAAGGTGCAGGTGGGGTTTAATCTATTCCTTCTGGATGGGGGATATTGTAAAGTCGTTGGAATTCTTCTCTAAGGAAACCGATCATTTTCTTCTGTTTATCATGGTTTCTGATTTTGATTTCTTCCCTAGTTTCTTTTCCTTCTTGATTATCATCTAATAAAGAAAAAAGGCATGTGTATAAAAAACTATCATTTCATCTAAGGTGTTATTATTTGGAGATTTTCTATTTGAGAAATATAAGCATATAGAAAACATACATGTTAAAATTGATGCTATGCAATATGATATTAATGTACAACTTGATAGTCTGGAGGACAGTTTCAAAAATTCCTTCATAAACACTTTATATTAATTGTTATAGTGAAGAAATTCTTAAATTTTAGATGAAGTAATTTAATTTTTTTCCTTTTTCACAAGATTGGAAGCATCACCCCAAATTAAATATGTATAATAGAACGAAGTATTTAGATTTTAGGATCATATCCTTGTTTTGTAATTCTCTAATTATATTTTATAACAAAATAAATTGCATTATGTTTTTATATATAAGATTAGAGTAGTAAAACACATTTTTTTTCAATGTGAATTGTGTAGTTCTTTGTTAGTTATTCCACTATTTTTAGTGTCTTCTGTCTTTCTTTTGTTTCATTCATTTTCTTGTATGTTGATAACATTTGTAGCCACTTACAGAGCCATAAAATGTTAGAACTGAACATCTTTGGAAATGATCTAACTCTGGTGCCAGTGCTGTGGCATAGTAAGCTGAGCCTCCGCCTGGGCGCTGGCATCCTATATGGGTGCCAGTTCATGTCCCAGCTGCTCCTCTTCTGACCCAGCTCTCTGCTATGGTCTAGGAAAGCAGTAAAAGATGGCCTGAGTGCTTGGGCCCCTACACTATGTGGGAGACCTGGAGGAAGCTCCTTACTTTGGATCAGCCCTCCTCTAGCCATTGCAGCCATTTGGGGAGTGAACCAGCAAATGGAAGTCTTTCTCCTCTCTCTGTCTGTAATTCTACCTCTCAAATAAATAAATAAATACAATCTTAAAAAAAAAAAAGGAATGATCTAATTCACTTCTCAATTAAATAGGCACATAGAAACTTGGCATTGGTTTTTAGATAGCAAGAATAGAGTGAGATTGGAATGCAAGACTTTTGATTCAAGGCCAACATATCCCCCCATTCAGCAATGTTTCATCTTTGTTTAATTCAGAAATTACATTGTGGATCAACATTCCATTGTTTTGAAACAGACTTTTTCATGTGGGAAAAGCTAGACTGCTTTAGTTCTTCCTTCCTTTTTGACTTTGGCCTAGGCTTTAAAATAGAAGCAGAGAAGTTTATCCCTTGAAACTTGTTTTTTATCAGTTTTATCATTATAGAGGAAACACAGGCTTAGTTGTGAGTGGAATTCACTTATGTATGTGTGTTCTAAATAGCCAAGAGAATTCTGATCTATCTCCTGTCTTTTGAAGGTATCAGTATATTTTAAAAAATCTCTTGGATCAGATCTAAAAAATACTGCATTATTAATACACCTTAAATTAAAGGAAAGGCAGTCTGAAAGTGTTTGAAAGAGAGTCTTGAGAGAATCCATTCATCTTTAGTGCAATGATTCTGCCTGATAAAGAACTGGACAGTATTTTCCCCTCTGTAGATTTCTTATGATGTTATATCTAATGTATATTTTGTTTATATTGTTCACAAACAGAGCAAATTCTAATTCTGTATAAATGTGATTTCAGGGAAATAAAAATAAAGTGAGTAAAAAGAGTGTCTGTTGTTTTAGAGTATAAACATGGCTTTGATCGTTTCCATCCATACTGTTAGAAAACAGTATCTTATTGTTCAATGACTGATCATTTTGTATTTAAAAACTTAGAAACTAAATATTCAAATTCAAATTAATAGAAAGGAAAGTCACATTATATTGTTCTAGCTTTTTTGATAGCAGTGGTGTACTCATCACAACAAATTCTTGAAATCTTTTAAATTTTGACCTTCTCCTCCTATTTGCACATTTTCCCTTAAGCAGACTTCTCTGCATTCATTAATGAAATCTCCTTCTGAAGTAGTTACCTTGTTTTCTTTCCTAAATTAATAGATTGCTTCGTTTAACAAAATTGAAATTTGAGAAAGTGAAGCTCATTTTCCAAGCTGGAAACACATTGCAGTATCCTGGTGAATACTGGACTAATGACTCTATGGGTTTCCAACAACAATCATAGCAAGGGTGAAAGCAAAAGTAAAACCTTTGAAACTTTCCACAAACTGGGTACCTTATTCTTCCAGAAATAACATGGCCAACTTGACCATTTGACTCTCAGCATTTTTTTCTGTGTGTTTAAGAAATAGAATTCATTTTTTTTAGATTTCATTTATTTATTTGAAAGGTAGAGTTACAGACAGAGAGAAAGGTCTTCAATCCATTGGTTTACTCCCCAAATGGCTGCAATGGCCAGAGCTGAGCTGATCCAAAGCCAGGAGCCATAGATGGAAAGGTAGACAGATAAATAGACACACATGTAGATAGGATTCTCTCATCAGCTGATTCACTTCCATATCCCCACAATGGGACCTTCACATGATGGAGCTAATGAACTCAGTCCAGGTGTAGACCTTGGCTTTGGGGAAATCTTATTCTGGTCAGGGGGGATAGACAGTGAGCAAATAAATATATATTTGAGGCAATGATGAGACTGGGTTAAGAGATAAGCATTGAAAAAAGATAGGGGAGGGCCGGCGCCACAGCTAATCCTCTGCCAGCGGCACCGGCACACCAGGTTCTAGTCCTGGTCAGGGCGCCGGATTCTGTCCCGGTTGCCCCTCTTCCAAGCCAGCTCTCTGCTGTGGCCCAGGAAGGCAGTGGAGGATGGCCCAAGTGCTTGGGCCCTGCACCCCAATGGGAGACCAGGAGAAGCACCTGGCTCCTGCCATCGGATCAGCGCAGCGCGCCGGTTGCGGTGGGCAGGTGGGCATTGGAGGGTGAACCAATGGCAAAGGAAGACCTTTCTCTCTCTCTCCACTCTGCCTGTCCAAAAAAAAAAAAAAAGGGGGGGGGGAGAGGAGGAGCAAGCTGATTGAAGGGTGCTATTTGGTACAGAGTGGTTGGGATGATCCTTCCAATAGATTGACATGGGACAGAGACCTGAGTACATGTAAGGGAACTGGCCATGTAGATTAGTGGAGTGATGGAGTGGGATTTTCTAGAAAGAGGGGATAGGCAGGCAAAAGTAGAAACAGTTCCCTGAAGGAGGAAGAAGCAAGGGGAAGAGTGATAGATGTTGGGGCATGTAATTAAAAACCAATTTTTCTCTCAACCCAAGAATTCTGTCTATACAGTTCTTAGAGAAAGAAAATGCTTTTATCATTGAATAAATATTACATCAGAATGTAATACACATCATGGGAAATTTGCTGGAAGACTACAAAGATAGGAAAAAAAGTCTCATCCTTTTATATATTCAAACAAATAGAACACACTGTGTATCTGTTTCCAAGATGAAGAATAATTAACTAGTCCTTGTGTAGGAAAACTCTACTGCACCATTTGTTACACACAGGTCATCCTAGATTTACCTGGTAATTAGACTGATCATTAGTGTTAGCTAAGTGGCTTTATTCAGAGCAAAACCAAACTTTTCATATCTTTGAGACAGTACTTTTGCAGCTTGGAGCAAGGTGTCCTCCTAAGTTGGTCTCCCACAGAAATTGGGAGGTGGGTGTAGTATCTCTCATGATGTCTGCATTCAAAGAGATAATTTCTGGGACCGCATGAAAGGAGCCTATCTATTTTTCAAATGAATTTATATGCATTTCAAATAGAGTAGAAAGTACTTAAAATTGCGAATTGCTCTAGGAAAAGTGTGTGTGTGTGAGAGAGTGAGAGAGAGAGAGAGAGAGAGAGAGGATCTTTGCTTCTTTTCTTTTCTTTTTTTTGACAGGCAGAGTGGACAGTGAGAGTGAGAGACAGAGAGAAAGGTCTTCCTTTGCTGTTGGTTCACCCTCCAATGGCCGCCGCGGCCGGCGCGCTGCGACCGGCGCACTGCGCTGATCCGATGGCAGGAGCCAGGAGCCAGGTGCTTTTCCTGGTCTCCCATGGGGTGCAGGGCCCAAGCACTTGGGCCATCCTCCACTGTACTCCCTGGCCACAGCAGAGAGCTGGCCTGGAAGAGGGGCAACCGGGACAGAATCCGGCGCCCCGACCAGGACTAGAACCTGGTGTGCCGGCGCCGCAAGGCGGAGGTTTAGCCTAGTGAGCTGCGGCACTGGCCTTTGCTTATTTTCAACATGGAGAATTAAACCTCTACATTAATTTTTACTTGTGATTACAAAGGTGATGAGTCAGAGAGGGAACCAGGCCATAAAAACAGTGGTCATATCTTACCTTAGATGTTGCTCGGAGGTCTGGGCCTTGGAAATGATGCATTCCTTTAGGCTTGCATGGAGAGTTGAGGAGACTGTTCTAGGGGAGCTCAGGAGAGGCCTTAGCCTTCGCTGCTGAGGATATGGGGAATTGGAGAGTGGAGGTGGCCGGAGGTGGCGGTAGAAGAGAGCACTTTGAATGTGACCCAAATATGGATTATAGGGGGGAAAAGTGGAAAAGATGATGTTAGAAGTCATAGAATCTTCAATTTGATATGTGGATGTAAAATGACTGATACTGTTTAATATCCTGGCTTTTTTTTTTTTTTTTTTTTACATTTGCCTTCTTTTCCATTCCATATTACAAGGTGCTTAAGGGCAGAGACTGTGTCTACCATTTGTTGAAAAGAAGATTAAAATGGAAACTGATTCATTACTATCTGAGGGAATAGATTAGTGTGTCAGAGATGTATGCCCCTTTTACTTTTTCTTCGCCTTATTGAGTATCTGTCATGTGTCAGACCCTGGGATAAAATGAATGAGAAACTTTCTCTGCCCTCAGGAAGCTCATTGTCTACTTTGGGGAGATGAGTGTAGTGATCAATTTCAGTGGAAAGTGATAAATTCTATGATGGCTTTATGTACTAACTTGCTCAATTAAAATTTGTATGCAACCCAGCAAAACTAGACAAATGGGATTATATCAAACTCAAAAGATTCTGTAAAGCAAAGGAAGCAATCAATGAAGTAAGGAGACATCCAACAAAATGTGAGAAAATATTTGCAAGCTATTTATCTGACAAAGGATTAATATCCAGAATATATGAGCAACTCAAAAAACAGCAAAAAAACCCCAACTAATCCAGTTAAGAAATGGGCAAAGGACCTCAACAAATAGTTCAATAATTCTCAAAAAAGAAACACAAATGGCCAATGTGTATGAAAAAATATATGGAAAAAATGCTCAGTATCTGTAGCTATCAGGAAAATGTAAATCAAAGACATAATAATATACCACTTCACCCCTGTCAGCTATTATTAAAAAGATCAAGAGTAACAAATTCTGGCAAGCATGTGCTGTTGTTAGGAATATAAAAAGTGCAGTCATTGTGAAAAACAGTATGGGGATTTCTTTTTTTTTTAATTTTTTAAAAATATTTCATTTATTTTATTTGAGAGGTAGAGTTACAGACAATGAGAGGGAGAGACAGAGAGAAAGGTCTGCCATCCATTGGTTCACTCCTCAAATGGCTACAACTGCCAGAGCTGAGCCGATCTGAAGCCAGGAGCCAGGAGCTTCTTCCAGTCTCCCACACAGGTGCAGGGACCCAAGCACTTGGGCCACCATCTACTGCTTTCCCAGGCCATAGCAGAGAGCTGGATTGGAAGAGGAGCAGCCAGGACTAGAACCGGCTCCCATATGAGATGCCGACCCGCAGGCGGAGGATAACCTACTGTGCCACTGCGCCGGCCCCAGTATGGAGATTTCTTAAACTAGAAATATAACTGCTGCCTGACCCAGTTACCCACTACTAGGTATTTATCCAAAAGACTGGTAGCAATTGTATCAAAGGGATACCTTCTCTCCCCTGTTTATAGCAGTACTCTTCACAATAGCCCAAATATCAACCAAGATACCCATCATCCACATGAATGGATAAAGAATATGTGATCTATACACACAATGGAATACCATTCAACTATAAAAATGAATGAAATCCTGTCATTTGTAGCAAGATGGATAAAACTGGAGATACATCATGTTGAGTGAAATCAGACACAGGAGGACAAATATTGCATGTTTTCTCTTGTATGTAGAAGCTAGTATTAAAAACTCTCAATCTGAACATAGATTATTAATTACTAGAGTCTAGCAGAGGTGAGAGGGATAAAAGGAGTTTGGATTAAAAAAATAGTGGAAACTGGGTGTGATACATTAATTGTGGCAAAGAAACCAATATGAAATGTTAATAGGAGAAAAGAGAGATTTATGGGAACTCTTTGTATTACTCCCCCACAATTTCTGTTTTGTAAACTTAAAACTATTCTTCAATAAAATGTTAAAAAATTATATGCAATCCCTTCATTGTATCTCAAATGTAACATTTATTTTGATGATACTACTTTAATTCAAAAATAATCTGCTTACACTCAGTGCCTTTTGACTCTCCCTCAAAATGTCAGTATTAAAATGCTTTAAGGATCTCTCCTTCCCACCTAAATGAAAGATCTCTGAGAGTGAGATCCCAGTGGAAAGAACGGGGCCATCAAAGAAGGAGGTACCTTTCTCTGAAGGAAGGAGAGAACTTCCACTTTGACTATGACCCTGTTGGAATAAGATCGAAGTCGGCGAACTCAAAAGGCTTCCATAGCCTTGGCAACTCATGACTAGCGCCTAGGGAGATTAATGACGCCATAAACAGGGGTGTCAAATTGTTAAGTCAACAACAGGAATCACTGTGTACTTACTTCTCATGTGGGATCTGTCCTTAGTGTGTTGTGCAATGTGAAGTAATGCTATAACTAGTACTGAAACAGTATTTTACACCTTGTGTTTCTGTGTGGGTGCAAACTGATGAAATCTTTACTTAATATATACTAAATCGATCTTCTGTATATAAAGATAATTAAAAATGAATCTTGATGTGAATGGAATAGGAGAGGGAGCGGGAGATGGGAGGGGTGTGAGTGGGAGGGAAATTATGGGGGGGGGAAGCCATTGCAATCCATACACTGTACTTTGGAAATTTATATTTACTAAATAAAAAAAAAGGAAAAAAAATAAAGAATATTGGCCGGCGCCACGGCTCACTAGGCTAATCCTCCGCCTTGCAGCGCCGGCACACCGGGTTCTAGTCCCGGTCGGGGTGCCGGATTCCGTCCTGGTTGCCCCTCTTCCAGGCCAGCTCTCTGCTGTGGCCCGGGAGTGCAGTGGAGGATGGCCCAAGTGCTTGGGCCCTGCACCCCATGGGAGACCAGGAGAAGCACCTGGCTCCTGCCTTTGGATAGGCACGGTGCGCCGGCCTCAGCGTGCCGGCCGCGGTGGCCATTGGAGGGTGAACCAACAGCAAAGGAAGACCTTTCTCTCTGTCTCTCTCTCACTGTCCACTCTGCCTGTCAAAAATAAAATAAAATAAAATAAAATAAAAAGATCTCTCCTTCCCCTACTCCCTTCCTTTCTTTATTGTACCTGAGGGAAATTGTGTTTGTATTATAGGCCAAAATCTTTCGAGGTAGACAAATTGAGATGCTTAATGATATTGTAAAGAAGTTTCACTGTCAGGATTTGATGATGAAATAGGTAAAGTCTTTGGATCTTCTTTGTCGAACAGATATTTAGAGAGAGCCTGTTGTGTGCCAGGTATTGTTTTAGGAGATTTCAGCAGTGAATAAAACTCTCAAAAATTCCTGCCCTCAGGAAACTTATACATTAATAATAGTTTTGGCAGTGTTGCCTCTCTATGTTGACATACAAAAAGTTTTTTTCTCCCTAGAGAGAGTTGAGGAGACTTCTTGACTATGTCCAAACTCTTAAGCAGGAGTAACACCTTTGCCATGAGTCAATGGTGTTTCAGCCCCTCCTTTGTCTTCATTCATTTGTTGAGACACAAACTATTTATCGCCTTTTTCAAATTCAGTCTTTAAAAATGAAATGTGAAAATAATATGTGATTGCACAAGTGTTTTTTTGCACTGCAGAGCAGTGTGAATGTGGGTTTTATTTTAGAACTGTTGCCAGAAAGGAGAAGTAATTATATCTGAAATTATAATAGAATTTGTCTTTAAAATCTAATAGGAAAAGAAGCCTTCATGTCTGAGCACTAATTATAAACAGGAGTTAAGTAAAGGAGAGAAAGAGAAAGATGTCCTCTAGAAAGCTAAGAACATTTGAATATGGGATAAAGACAAATTGCTTTATTTGTAGAAAATGGAGCACATTCCATTGCAGTGCATCCAACCAGTGGACATAATGCTGTGCTGCTCTATAAGCAATCTGTGTACACATTGACTCCTTTGTTAAGATTGCTTTCTAATAATGCAAATAGTCAGGTGATTAAAGATACAGGGAATGTGGTTTTAGATAGAAAACTAATACTTTCAAAATGGGCTGTTGAGGGCACATATTTTTTGCAGTTCTTTTAGCTTAATTGAGCAGCAATATACACTAATAGACATTTAGCCTCTCCTCTATGTTTCTTATGGTCAATCAATTCCATTCAGCAAATAATAGTCAATGTTTCTATGGATATAGTTAAAATGTGCATCTTTTAAGCACTTCCTGTTTTCTTGAAGGAAAAATAAAGCTGTTATTTATTAAGCAGCCTTGCTGTAAGTACCACTTTTGGCATTCTTAACAACATGTTCTAGAAACTGTGTAGGTGTTTTTGGACTTTATCTTACTTAACACTAATGATGATTTTACAAGGTAGATACAGTTATTATCAACTTTCAAATGAGAGAGTTGCAATGGAGAGTTGAGGTAATTTACCCAGCGGTACTCAGCTTGTAACTAACAGGAACACTTAGGATTCATATTTAGGTCTGACTCATTGCAAAGTAGAGGCTCTAGGAATATATTAAAAAATAGTCAAATGTCTGTCTTGAGTTTCAGATTAATAGGAGAGACAAGAAAGACTACTATATGGTTCAATAGGAAAATGTCAGCAGAACATCAAAATTATAAAAGTGTGCTAAGGAGATAATTCACGGGCTAAGCAGCAAGCCAAGAGGCCAAAAAGGATGTGTTGGAGAGAGAGTCACAAGAAATCCAGGCAATTCAGACTGCCTCATTGATGCAGAAATATAAACTCTGTGAAAATAATTTTTTTGAAAACTCCATTTTTTGAAAAGATAGTGTGGCTAGGATAGGGGTGATTCAGATCTCACCATCCCAAGCTGTTTTTTTTTTTTTTTTTTTTTTTAAGATTTATTTATTTGTTTGAAAATCAGAGTTAAACAGAGAGAAGGAGAGGCAGAGAGAGAGAGAGAGAGAGGTCTTCCCTCTGCTGCTTCACTCCCCAATTGGCTGCAAGGGCCAGAGCCATGCTGTTATAAAGCCAGGAGGCAGGGGCTGCTTCTGGGTTCCCCACTCGGGTGCAGGGGCCCAAGGACCTGGGCCATTCTCCACTGATTTTCCAGGCCGTAGCAAGAGCTGAAACAGAAGTGGAGCAGCTAGGACTCGAACTGGTGTCCACATGGGATGCTGGCACTGCAGATGGTGGCCACAGCGCTGGCCCCCAAATTGTTTGAGAAGTGATGTCCAAGGAATGCATGATGACTACACAAACAGAACTTTGATTTGTTTATTATTAACTTTATTCTTTTAAAATATTTTTATTATATCCAGTAAATTATGTATCTCAGTGTCTATTAGTTCATTATATTAAATATTATTTTATATTAAATATAAATAATGCAGAAGCATAGCCAGTTAACATACAATGTGATAATTGCAACAACAGCAGATTAAGTGTAATAACATTTTTGTTCTGTTTCCTGAACAGACCCAATGAGCCTAGCCTTCTGTTCAGTTGTTGATATATTTTATCTTATTTTGTCTTGAAAGTAACTCTACAAAATAAATAGCTCTACAGAACAGATATTGCTATACTAGTTTTATATATGTGGGAACTATCACTTAGGAGGAGCAACAGACAGCTACTAGAGGTGAGTGGGGTTCAGTGGAATCACCGAGGAGGATCCCCCACTTAGCAAGAAGATCTCCTGGAGTTACTATAATCTTCCCTGGGACCTAAAGAATGAGAACTAGTAGACACTGTTCTATAGAAGGAGTGGGAAAGATGAAAATAACAGAGGAGGGGATTGGGCTGGAACAGTGTTGACTTAGAAGCTGGTTTGGCTCATTTGAAAACCTGCCTGTGAGCAATTCAGTGTGGCTGGAGGATGAGGGACATATGGAAGATAAGTGAAAGATGATTCTAGAAGGATGACCATGAAGAACCAAGTATGCCATGTGAAGGGGCTGGAGTTGTAAGAGGCCTCAGATTATCATAAAAATATTGATTTTATGTATTTTGAAATTCAGAGTTAGAGAGAGATTTTTCATCCACTGGTTCACTCCCCAGATGGACATGGTGGCCAGCACTGGGCCAGGAGCTTCATTCAGATCTCCCACATGGGTCTCAGGGGCCCAAACACTTGGATCACCTTCTGCTGCTTTTCCCAGGCCATTAGCAGGCAGCTGAATTAGAAGTGGAGCAGGTGGGACATGAATTGGTGCCCATATGGGATGCTGGTGTCACAAGCAGTGGCTTAACCCACTGCCCTATAACGCTGGCCCCTGGTGCCTAGATTTCTAATTCAGTGAGTATTAGTATCATAACTGGTATAGGAACATTGAGAAGGAGCATGTTTTGGAAAAAATACATGTTTGTATTTTGGCTTATGGTATTGAAAGACACACAATGCAGTGTTTTTATTTCTGAAAAAGCTCCTATCTGATCAACTCCTTTTCATGCCATGGAATTTATTTTCATTCTTATTCACTTTCCTAGAGAAAATGATATTCTTAGACCTTTGTCTCTTAAACAGCTTTTTATTAATCTTGATGGAATGGATATTTTAAATAGCAAGGAATTGCATTGTATTTAAATAGCAATAAATTGTAGGAGGATCTGGCTTAGTGTTATCCTATTCTCAGTATATCCCTTATACTCTTATCTTCTTGACATCTGCTGAATTTGCCTTTATCTACATGTTTAAGAGCATAGAATTTGGAGTATAGAATCAGTGTGTCTGGGTTCAATTCTATTTCTTCCATATAAGCCATGGAACCTCAGTTTACTCATTTGTAAAATGAGGATAACACTGATACTTACCTCATGAGGTTTGTAATGAGGACTAAATAAGTTACTTCACAGAAAACACTTAGAAGGGTACCTGCAACACAGCTAGTATCAGCTGATACTCTGATTCTGAGTAACATGTAATTCTGCAGTCCTGGACCCTGAACACCCAAAGAGAACCTTTTCAAACATAGTTTATACTTCCTAGGAAATAAGGCTGTACTGATAACTGCTATCCATTTCTGTTTCAAAAATGGTATGTACTTGTTTCTTCAGTTGCTGACATCAGAATAAATATAAGTGTAGTCCCTATTGGTTCCCTTCAAGTGATATCAAAAGACTAAAATATCCATGACAATGTGAGAAAGATAATAGGCAGGAGCAAAAGGGCAACTGCCTTCCCTTAATGGTTGAATTCATCCCTAATGCTGTTTATGAATTTTGCTAACTTAAAGTGCTACCTGAAGTTTCAATTATAAACTAACTTAGAAGAATTAAGCAGGAATGACAAATTCAGGTAGTATCTTTGCTAAATACAGTGTGTTTAGCTATCTTTAAGCTTGGGACAAAAGGTATTTTTTTGCCTACTTTGAGAACTGTTTTCTCTCTAGCCTATATGTATGAGTAGTGTGTATACACATGTGTGTATATTTAGGTGTGTTTGACTCATGCCCATTCATTAAAAAAGGCCAATCTTTTCCAAACTATAATTGCATATAGTGGAATACATTTTTATCTTCCACTGGACTGTAGCTACATCAAAGGATGTGTCTCATTTGTTTACTGTTATCTGGTACTCAATGTCTAGCGCATATTAAATAATTTTTATTAAATGAGTGACCTGAATATTCATGAAGGAGAGGATCACAGTCATTTTCCTCTTCTTTCATCTCTCTTATATTAGAAAGGTAAACTACAGATTATTTGACAGACTACTATTAAATATATAATTTCTCTATACTGGTAAATATAGTTATCCTCTAGAGTGTCAGTTCAGAATCATAACAATAAGTTCTCACATTTGCATTCAATTGGAAAAGACCTGTGAGAACATCTAATCCAGTCCAACCCTCACAATTAGTACAGGTGAAAATGGAGCCTAGGAGAGTTGAAGTGATTCTACCTTGATTACATGGCTAGTAAATTTATATCCAAGACTACAACCCTGGTCTTCTGGTCACTAACTAAACTTTTTTTTTGAAACTGTTCTCCTTGAGCACTTAGTGAAATAAGCTAGACCCCAAAAGACAAATGCTATATGTTTTCCCTGATCTGAGGTAACTAATAGAGTATTTAAAATATGATGTATTGGAATGAAATGGACAGTTTGAGATTTGATAATTGTTACAGCCCTTGACTCTTATGTTGAGGAACATTGTTTTTTTTTTTTTAATACTATTTGTTGAACCCATTTACTTAGTGTAGGTTAACTTTACAATCATTAAATAAAATAAAAGTAGATCTTTGTAAAAATTAAGAGTGGGAATGGGAGAGGGAGGAGGAAGAAAGATTGGAGCATGGGTGGGAGGGATGATGGAAGGGAAGTGTCATTATGTTCCTAAATCTGTATATATGAAACACATAAAACTTGTACAACAAGTAAAATTTAAAAAGAACTAATTCAGATTCTTCTCAAACTATTAACAATTAAACTGGAGGGAATCCTTTCAAATACCTTCAAATTAGGCCAGCATCACCTTAATTCCAAAACTAGAAAAAGATACAACAAAGATAGAAAACTAGAGATCAATATCCATGATGAACATAGATGTAAAAATCCTCAACAAAATACTGGTTAACTAAATCTAACAACAGATCAGAAAGATCATTCACCTGGACCAAGTAGAATTAATCTCTGGTATACAGGGATGTTTCAACATAGGTAAATCAATAAATGTGATACATCACATTACCAAATTGAAGAATAAAACCATACAGTTATCACAATAGTTGCAAAGAAAGCATTTGATAAAATACAATGTCGTTTCATAATAAAAGCCTTAAGCAAATTCAGTATAGAAAGAACATGCTTCAACACAATAAAGGAAATATATGACAAACCCAAAGGAATTGAATGGGGAAAAATTGGAAGCACTTCTACTAAGATCTTGAACCAGACAAGGATGCCCTCTTTCACCATTGCTTTTCAGCATAGTTCTGGAAGTTTTAGATAGAACCAGTAGGTATGAAAGGTAAATCAAAGGGATATATATATTAGAGAGGCAGAAGTCAGTTTATCCCTGTTTGCAAATGACAAGAACCTATCTATAGGGGAACCAAAAGAAAGCACTAAGAGACTATTGGAACTCAAACAGAATTTCATAAAGTTGCATGATATAAAATTAACTCAAAAAATCAATAGCCTTTGTATACACAGGCATTGTCATGTCTGAGAAAGAAGTTATGAGATCAGTACCATTCAAAAGATTTTAAATACCTTGGAATAAATTTAACCAAGGGTATGAAAGATCTCTTCAATGAATATTATAAAACATTAAAGAAATAGAAGAAGACACAGAAAATTGGAAAAATTTTTCATGTTCATGGATTGGAAGAATTACTGTCATCAAAATGTTCATACTAACCAAGGCAATTTATAGACTCAGTGCAATCCCAATCAAAGTACCATTGACATTCTTCTCAGGTCCTGAAAAAATAATGCTAAAATCCATGTGGAAACACATAGAGACCCTGAATGGCTCAAGCAGTCTTAAACAACAAAAACAAAGCCAGAGACACCACAGTTCCAGATTTCAAGACATACTACAGGGCAGTTATAATAAAAAAAAAAGCCTGGTGCTCACACAGAAATAGACATGTAGGCCAGTGGAAATGAAATCGGTGTATGAAAGTTTCATCTGTACTCCCATGTTTATTGCAGCTAAATTCACAATAGCTAAGACATGGAATCCACCCAAAAGTCCATCAACTGATGACTGGATAAAGCAAATGTGGTCTGTATACACTAAGGAATACTATTTACCCATAAAAAATGAAATCCTGTCATATGCAGCAAGATGGATGCAGCTGGAAATCATTATGCCTAGTGAAATAAGCCATTCTCAAAGAAACAAATGTTATATTTTTGTCTGATATGTGGCATTTAATACAGAATACAAAAAATGTTTGTATGAAACAGACATTTTGTGATATAACTGTCATTTTTAGTCCTTGTTGATAACTCCTTTGGAAATGTGGTCTTCTTATTTTTTACTTGTTGACTATTGTGGTAGTAGTGAATTAATCCTGCGAATATAGATAGATTGAAATTATGTCTTTGCAAAAATTAATGAAATGAAAAGGAGAGAGGGAAGGAGGACTGGGAGTGTAGTTTTTTTCTCTATACATTAAAATTTTTCAGTCCATATATCTTGAATGTGCTGATAGCTTAATGAAATCGCATCTTAATCTCAAGATTTTATTGCAACTTTCTGCTTTTTATAACTTTATACTATTACAAATTCAAGCTAATTCCAACATTAATTCTGCATTTTTCCTAAATGCGGTTCATGAAGAATTGTTAAAAAGTTACATTTGGAGGTTAGAAATTAAATTTCCTAAATGAAATTGTAAATCCTCTTAAAAGGAAACTTTCTACTTCAAGTGTTGTCTGGGGCCAGCAGCACTGACATCATCTGAACACTGTCAGGCTCCATCTCACACCTACTGAATCACAACTTTGGTGATGAGGCCCAGAAATCTGTGCTGCAAGAAGGCCCTCAGGTGATTCTGATTCATGCTAAAATGAAGGGATTCCTGCTTGACCCCTTTACTTGTTAAGTGCCTGCAAGTTTTGTTTTGTGATCTGACTTGCACACTTGAATCTTTAATTAGTTGTAGAGTATATATAGTAAGATGAACATATTTTTTCCTTTCTTGTATCTGCATGGTATAATTCCTCATTATTGGGAGGAGAGTCCAGAATTACTAAAACACAGAAACTTGAATTAGGTTGAAAATCCTGCTGTGTAAATAAGATAAGAGAGTGAGGTATAATTTGTCAGCTGAAGGATCATGTTTATTTTTTTTTTTCAGTGAGTAAATTACATTTTATTATGTACCTGGTGAGAAAAATTTGACTCTGGTTTCCTTTTCTTTTCTTTTCTTTTTTTTTTTTTTTTAAGATGCCACACAATTGCTTTTTGATCCTAAAAAAAATCAAGAAAATTCCAATGACTATTAGAATAAAAACAACAAAAAAACTGTTTTTCTGGAGAAGCAGACAGGTATTTCAAGGTGTTCAGGTTGGGAGAAGTCAGGGAGGAAGAGATTTGACAAAAAGCACTTTGGTGAAAGTACATTTTCTTTTATGGCCAAAAGTGACTCTGCACACACTGTTGGATTTTTATTACCCAACTACAGAACAAAAAATACTGTTAGGCATCCCAGTTGTTTTCTTTTGTTCATAACCTGATAGTGGCAATTACCTTATGCATCTCTGATTGCATAAGAGTTTATCATCACTGTGAAGAACAATCCTTTCCAGTTGCTCAAATCTCCATTTAATTTTGTAAAACAAATTTCCTCCTTTGAGAAAGATTTTCTCCTCCCCAAATTCCATCCAGTAAGTCAGAGGAATTGCTAGGATAAATACTTATTTTCTTCTTTTAGTTCCCCTCTTTCTAAAACTAGCTAGTGTCCCTCTTAAATGAATTTTGAAATAACGACTACCATTATTTCCATTTAAGTAGGTTAAAAATACAGAATATTATTATTTAAAACGAATTTAAATTTATTTCTACACTTGTGCTATCTCAAAAAAAATAAGAAGTTTCAGGCAATACTTATAAGGGAACAAACAAGTACTTAAATTTCAAATGGGTT
This sequence comes from Oryctolagus cuniculus, assembly GCF_051225735.1. NCBI lineage: Eukaryota > Metazoa > Chordata > Mammalia > Lagomorpha > Leporidae > Oryctolagus > Oryctolagus cuniculus. The sequence continues at coordinate 59,235,372 of NC_142881.1, read as the reverse complement.
CAATGGGTTCAAATACTTTTCTGAGTTATCACTTTATTGACATATTCTTAGAAAGATAAGACATAATGTTTCAAGTATTTCAGATAATTTAAGTTGTCGTAAGTTGCTATTGCCATTGCAGAAGTTTCTGGGTGGTCTTTTCTTTGGCCTTGACAGCTCAGTGAAGTAACAGAGGCTTGACAGACTTCACTGATATTGGAAAACAAGGAAACCAATATATCCTACAGATGAAACACTAAATTAAATTCCCTTCATTTTATCTTTGGTGGGTGTCCATGTGCTGGTTAAAAATCCCTTGCCATTTCTTTTGAACAATATCTGATCTCTCTGATTCCATACAAATATTAATTTTTCTTTTCTTATTTTTATTTATGGTCAACCTTACAGAACAGTGCTCTTTAATTTCCTTACTTGGTCTGTGTATTACTCATAGATGATTTTCAATTCCCTAGTAAAGTGGTATAAAAAACATAGATGTGGTACTGAAACAATAAATAGAGCACCTTACTGTCTGAATGTTAAATCAGTTGGTAGACAGATCTACAAAATTTCAACTGATGTTTTTCAAACTGGTCTAAATATAGCTCACCTGGAAAGTTCTGTCTCATAAGCAGAGAAATTCCACAGTTGAGTGCACCATGTTACTCCTTTAAGTTGAGTAAACTTGGGGATAGCATTGTGGCATAGCAGGTTAAACGGCCACTTGCGATGCTGGCATCCCATATGGGTACAGGTTTGAGTTCTGGCTGCTCCACTTACAATCCAGCTCCCTATTAATGTACCTGGGAAAGCAGTGGAAGATGGCCCAAGTGCTTGGGTCCATGCCACCCACATAGTAGACCTGGAAGAAGCTACAGGCTCCTAGCTTTGGCCTGGCACAGCCTCAGTCATTGTGGTGATTGGGAGTGTGAACCAGCAGATGAAATATTTTCTGTATCTCTCTCTTTCGGTAACTCTGCTTTTCAGATAAATAGAAATAAATCTTAGAGGCCGGCACCGCGGCTCACTAGGCTAATCCTCCGCCTAGCGGCGCCGGCACACTGGGTTCTAGTCCTGGTCGGGGCGCCGGATTCTGTCCCAGTTGCCCCTCTTCCAGGCCAGCCCTCTGCTGTGGCCAGGGAGTGCAGTGGAGGATGGCCCAGGTGCTTGGGCCCTGCACCCCATGGGAGACCAGGAAAAAGCACCTGGCTCCTGGCTCTTGCCATCGGATCAGCGCGGTGTGCCGGCCGCAGCGCGCTGGCCGCGGCGGCCATTGGAGGGTGAACCAACGGCAAAAGGAAGACCTTTCTCTCTGTCTCTCTCTCTCACTGTCCACTCTGCCTGTCAAAAAAAAAAAAAAAAAAAAAAAATCTTAGAAATGAGTAAGCTTCTCCAGCTAACTTGTTTCCTTTGATCCCAGGGTCTTTTTTTCAAGTTGTAACCATGGTATTTGCTTCTTTTTTTTTTTTTTTTTTTTTTTTTTTTTTTAGATTTGTTTTATTTATTTGAAAGAGTTACAGAGAGAGGTAGAGCCAGAAAGAGAGAGAGGCCTTCCATCCACTGGTTCACTTCCCAGATGACCAGAACTGAGCTGATCCAAAGCCAGGAGCCAGGAGCTTCTTCCAGGTCTCCCACGTGGGTGCAGGGGCCCAAGGACTTGGGCCATCTTCTATTGTTTTCCCAGGCCATAACAGAGAGCTGGATTGGAAGTAGAGCAGCCAGGACTCGAACTGGCACCCATATGGGATGCCGGCACTCAGACTGGGGCTTTAACCACTACACCACAGTGCCGGCCCCTTGCTTCATTTCTTTACTTCAAAAATGTTGGTTCTGCATTACTAGCAGGATAAAGTCATAATAATTTCCTTATCATAGAATATAAATCTCTTCATGTTAATGATTCAACATCCTTTTTTGCTTTTTTTTCTCCCTATTTCTTTTGTATTCCAGCCACATGTGACTTCTTGTTGGTCTCTAAACATTCCATACACTGTAATGTCTATGAGTTTATTTGGTGCTTTATGACTTCTTAGTAACGTGTCTCCCTAGGGCTGGTGATACCTCCATAATGCCATGTTATAAGCAAAGGGTGACTCTAATTTTCAAATAAGCCAAGGTCTCTATGTTTCAAGTCCCTTCCCAGAAACAGGATGTCTCTCTGAACCATGGAAGAATATATAGTGTCCATAAGTTTAGTGCCCCAAGCCCTTTTATATAGAAATTGTGCTTTCCATGCTGTCAGTGAAAGCATACATAACAGTTTGCCTCACAGGATGTTGTGTGAGGTAATGGTGTTGTAATGGGAATGTAATATGAGCTGATCATTTTAATCCTACTACCCTAAGAATTGCCATAACCTCTCTTTGTCCCCATCGTAGTGACTTGTGGCCAAAGTGGCCTACTTGGGGTGCAGATGATTCCACCTCATTACAGAGCGAGTGATACTAGTTTCAGGGCTTTGCATTAGTTGGGTACTTTAAGAAATCTACCTTCTGGTGAGGGCATTCTGACTTAGTAGATTAAACTGCTGCTTGGGACACCCGTAAACCATATAGGGTGCCATCTAATTAGATCCAGCTGTCTCACGATTTGATAGCACTGTTCTGGCTCTCAACTCGTCTTCCCGTTAGTGTACATTCAGGGAGGCAGCAGCTGATTGCTAAAGTACTCGAATCTCTGACACCCACATGGGGGATGCAGATGCAATTCCAGGCTCCTGGCTTTGGTCTGGCCCATCCCTGACTGTTGGCAGCCATGTGGGAATGAGCCAGTAGATGGAAGATTCTCTCTTTCTTTCTCTCTCTCTCTCTTTCACTCAGCCTTTCAAATAGTAAATTAAAGAAAAAAAAAGAATCCTACCTTTAGAGGGCAAAGGGGCAGGTAATATGTGAATGTTGCCTAATGGAATATTTGATAGGAAAGGAAACGGGAGTCTCTAGTAGCTATAAGCTGCTCATGCAGGATTTTGTTGTTGTTGCTGTTATCAAAATGAGTCACAGAACAGCCAAAGAGAAGAAGCATTACAACTTTGCAAAAGCAAGAATATATTCTATTTTCTGTCTGATTATCCATCCTTTTCAAAATTTCTTAGCTTTATGCTCTCCCATGGAAAGTACTTTTCAGCTGCATTACGCTCTCACAGTTCTTTTGTGTACACTTCTTTTTGTATTATGCCATTGTTATTCACATGTCCCCTTCACTAACTTACATTTCTCTCACTTTGGTATTTCCAGTGCCTAGTGGTTTAGAGTGAACCTTCAATGAACAGTGAATGGATGAAAACTATGACAAAAATGAACAAAATGAAGTTAATTAAGACATCTTTTTGCAATATTCTTAATTTTTCTCTATTGCATTTCATAGATCCAAGTAAAGTAACTTTTACTAAATGCAGTTCATTTCAATTTAACATTTAACAAGTGCTTTAGCAGCATTGTATTGTGTACTTTCAGTGGCACACAGATATCTAAGTCTACGGTACATTCTTTTTTCTTTTAAAATTTATTTTGTTTATTTGAAAGAGTTACAGAGAGAGAGGTAGAGATGGAGAGAGAGGTCTTCCATCCGCTGGTTCACTCCCCAGATGGCTGCAACGGCTGGAGCTGTGCCGATCTGAAGCCAGGAGCCGGGAGCTTCCTCCAAGTCTCCCGAGTGGGTGCAGGGGCCCAAGGACTTGGGCCATCTTCTACTGCTTTCCCAGCCCATAGCAGAGAGCTGGATTGGAATAGGAGCAGCCGGGACTAGATCTGGCCACCTATATGGGATGCTGGTGCTTCAGGCCAGGGCTTTAACCTGCTGTGCCACAGCGCTGGCCTTGTCTAGTATATTCTTGAAGCATTGCTAACGCAGAGGGCTCCAAGCACTTGGATTGTCTTCTTCTGCTTTCCCAGTCACATTAGTAGGGATTTGAGTCAAAAGTAGAGCAGCCGGGACTTTAACTGGTATCTATTTGGGATGCCAACATCACAGGGAGCTGCTTTACCTGCTAAGGCTCAATGCTAGCCTCTACTAATGCAGGCTTTTTAAAAGTAGTAATTGTGACTGAATGAATTCGACTGAATTAAATGTTTCTTTATTATTTTGAAAAGAGTTGGGCAAGTTGGCAGTTCTGTTTGTTCATTTAACAAATGTTTATTAAACACCAACTATGGGCCAAGCTGATGATTGGGTAGCAAAAATTAATAACCTCATAAGATACAACATTTGTTTGCAGAACTTATAATTTAGTGGGTACGAGTAATTAGACAAATAATTATATAAGTAGTTGTTTAGAAAGTTTTTTTAAATGCTAGGGAGATAATTATTGGATATAATCATGTTCATGTTTTTTTTTTTTTCTCTTGGAAAGAAACAGTATTTAGAAATTATCACAATTATAGAAAAAGAAAAGAATTTGGAAAATTTAAATAAGTACCTTGAAATCTTAGTAAGTGCTGTGTAACGACAGCCATTCAGTTACCTTTAAAGGAATTAATAAATGAAGTAGGAAAAATTTTGATAAAAGGAATGAATTAACTTTTATTTTTTATTGAAAGTCTGAATTAAGGAGAGGAAGAGGCAGAGAAAGAGAGAGAGAGAGAGAGAGAGAGAGGTATCTTTCATTTGCTGGTTCACTCCCCGAATGGCCGCAACTGCCAGGGCTAGGTCACACAAAAGCCAGGAGCCAGGAGCCAGGAGCTTTCTCTTGGTCTCCCAGGTGGTTGCAGGGGCTCAAGCACTTGGCCCTTTCCCAGGCACATTAGCAGGGAGCTGTATCAGAAGTGGAGCAGCTGGGACTTGACCTGGTGCCCATATGGAACGTAAGCAGTGTTGTTGATGTCTTATGCCACAATGCCAACCCCATAACTTATTTATTTTTTTTCTATTGACATTTCTTTTCATGGTAGTTATAGAAGAAAAGACTCATATATGTAATGTAAGCATCAAAGAGAGGGCAGCCAAACCTTCCCAGTTGATCAGCAGTTTCCTTGTCATATCCTTCACTTAATCTTTCATACTATTTTATTATTGTGATAAGAACTTACTTGGAAACTTGTTGAAGAATTTTATCTTTTAAAATCTATTTTTGAAGAGAATTGAGGCTGTTGGTAAATGTTAGCAATAATAAAAAGTCCCCAGAAGTACACATTGATTTGTTTACTAAGCATCCTTATCAGTCACAGCTGAGAGAAAATGGGTCAAGGTGAGAAAAATAGCCAAATGACACGCATTTCATAGGCCTGCTTGTTTTTTTTTTTTTGAGTATTAATTGATGTTTTCCAACTATCACAATATTTATGATCTTATCATAAGAAAATTCCTAAAGATCTATGTCTGAATTTAAATGCATTTTGAAAGGAAGATGATATATGCATGCCCCATTAGTTATTATTTCTAAGCATTTCCATTTCTGGCAACAATAGTAGTTTGTAAAGGTTGGGAGTTTCCAACCTTCATTTCTTTAGTGAACATTAATTGAGCACCCACTATATGACAAATTCTATTCTCAGCACTGCCAGTCTGAGTGGAATCCTATTTACAAATCTGAGAGAATACATGCCATCTCAATCATCACAATACTTTTGTTTCATGTACAGCTGTGGTGTTGGCTCATTTGTTCTGTGATATGTTTGGTGTGGAGAAGGTTGCAGTAAGAAAATAAAATTAATATTCTTGTTCTCATTCTGAATTCTATGTAAGACTGAGTCTTCAGCATCTGGTATTTCTGAGTTGGATGAGCCTCTCTCTTTGCAATACAACCCAAACTAGTTTTTGCTTTTTTTCTGGGTTGGCTCTGTTTTCAGGCTACCTGTGAGATAGAAAAAAGAACTTCGGGAAAACCTAGGCCTACATTGTTCTTGTTTCTTATCAGCTGAGGATTACCTCTTTCCTCTATGATATTCTCTCCAAATAATATGACTGGCTCTGCCCAGGCCATATGAAATTCTGGAATAAAGTGTTCTGTTTGGTCAACCTGGATCATGTGCTCACTTTTACGTGAGAAAGATAAGGTGATAATATTGACAGCCTTGAAGAAGCATATGATGTGAAGAAAGTGCAGGGTGCTAATGAAAGGAAGACTGCACTGTTTCTTGAAGTACTAAAAGATGCAAGCAGGCAGATGTCTACCACAAATTCTAAGTTATATTAGACGTCTCCTCTATTCAGATCAGACGTCTTGTTTGCTGAATGAGTAAGCCTTTTAGAAAACATTCCTCTATTTTTCTTTGATAGATATATTTTGGGGGTAATTTTAATTTTGAATTAACTTCAAAATTACAAAAGAGTTGCAGGGGTAGTATAAGAGAGTCTTGCTTACATATGTAAACTTTGTTACAATTAACTGTTTCTATTGCATGTCATTTGTTTGCTTCATCACTCTAATCTCTCTTAGAACTTTTTGAGATTAAGTTGGAGATACCATGCCATCTTATCCTTAAATAGTTAATTGTGTGTTTTCTAGTGACAAGGTCATTATCTTAGTGCAGTTATCAAAATTAGGAAACTTAATGTTGATGCAATACTGTTATCTAATTTACAATCCAGATATCTTCAACTTGAGTCAGTTGCCCCAAATTTAAGGCTATTTTCATAGTGCAAGATCCAAACCAGGCTCACACATTGTATTGTTTTCTGTTTTATTTAGTTTCCTTTACTCTGGAAGAGTTTCTCAATTGTTCTTTGTGTTTCTTGATCTTTTTTTTTATGAGTACAAATAATTTATTTGGAAGAATGAACTTCAACTTGTATTTGTCTGGTCTTTTGTGATTAAGTTCAGATTATGGAGGCTGTTAGAACTGATACAGGTTGGTCTATACAAAACTCTGGAAATATGGAGTCAAAAAAAGAAAGTAGCCTCATTAGTTATTCATGGAATTATAGTTATGGGGGAAAATCTCCCTGGCTAAATTCATGATAGGAATTTTTTCTTTTTTATGTTTATGTTCCTCACTGTTAAATGTAACATCTTCCAACATCCTGCAAAGTGGCAGACATCTCAGAGTTTTTAGTTCTTTCACTTGGTATTAGTGAAAAACATTGTCTTGTCAATTTTTATAGTGTGCTCCATAGATTTTATTGATGGCTTTTGATTCAGATAACTGAGGCAAATTTAACTTAACCCTTTTCTATTCTTTAGAATTTCTTTAGTGAAGAGAAGCTATTAGGCCATGTTCTAAAATAACTAACAGTGGTACTATTTCATTATGAAGCAGAGATGTTTACTTATACACTGTATCTATGGTATACTTCATTGTATCATGGTAAGGGAATTTAATTAATTTTCCTAAAAAAATGCCAAATATTGTTACTTTGAAAAAAAATATAGTCTTAACTTAGGAAAAACTTACCAGCTCTCAAAGTCTAAACGTATTATTCCATTAGTAATAAGAAAAGAAGAGTGAGGCTGGTGTTGTGATACAGTGGGTTAAGTCACTGTCTGCAGTGCCAGTATCCCATAGTGGTGCTAGTTCTAATCCTGGATTCTCTACTTTGGATCTAGCTCTGTGTTAATGGTGTCTGAGAAAGCAATGGAAGATAGCCCAAGTTCTTCAGCCCCTGAACCACATAGGAGGCCAGACAGAGTTCTGGGCTCCTAGCTTTGGGCTGGTCCATCCCTGGACATTGCAGCCATTGGCGAGTGAACCAAAGATGGTTGATATCTGTCTTTCTCTGTGTATAACTCTGCCTTTCAAATTAATCAATAAATCTTAAAAAAGGGGGAGAAGTGAACTATTTTATCAATTGGTTTATTATCATATAACAATACTCTAGGCTCTTAGAAAAAGTAAAATAATGATAATATGAGCTCATCCATTAAGTACTTCAACTATGTGTCAGGTAATGTTACATGTATTAGCTCATTTAATCCTCTGAAAACCCCTATGAGGTAGGTGGTAGAGATTAAATTACTCTTTAAAGTCACATAGTTAGAAAAGGCAGAGCTGGGATTTAAACACAGGGACTCTGCCTTGAGAATTCAAGGCCCCAGCCATTGGCCTCCAATCAGTTACCAATTAGACTAATTTATTGCTGAATGGTTTTATACTTTGTTATTTTTTAAATTATTTATAATTTGGAAATACTGAAAGATATTTTAATTATAATACTTCAAAACATACTACCATGCATAATTTGTATAACAACCATGTGTTAATTCTTGGATTTGTTTTAAGTCATTAAAAATGCAAGCCACACAAGGAAATTTACACACTTTTCCTTTAGTAAAAATAAAATGAAACTAGTTTATTATTTGGTATTGGTTTTAAAGCATTCTGTTTAACCCTGAAGAAAAATTAGTACCTTGGATATTTGCCCGAGTTTAGAAAAGGGATTTTATGACCATATCTACTGTATTGTTTGAATAAAAGAATGAAATTTGAATTATAATTCTCATGTAATTTGGTTGGCACATATGTTCCCTGGCAAAGGAAAGATTCCAGTTACATTTTTTTCTAAATTTCTGAAGATCAGTCATTTTGCTGATATCCATTTTCATTCTTACCCAAATATGAGAAAATACTTTAATTTATTTATATTGATGACAGGATTACTCCAGAAAATTGAAAAAAAGCAATCTCCTGTTGGTTTGAAGGAAAGGGTTATGCATGCTACTGTATTATCCTAATTAGATAATTTATTTAAGAGTTATTTCATTAAATATTCTCATTGTTCAATTTTTATGTGTTTCTTAGACTTATTTAATGTACACACAAGCCAACCAAAGATCTTGTTTAATTCACTTGTCAAGGTAGAGGTAGAAGGAATCACCAGTGAAACCAAGAGCACTGCCCATCTAAAGCTCCACAATACTGGGAGCAAAGTAGATGGAATAGTCCACACTTACCTGTAGGGGATGCATTATAAGACCCCCCAGTGGTTTCCTGAACTGCAGATAAACCACGCCAAATTTCTACTGTTTTTTCCCTATACATACTAGTGCATTTTAAAAAGTTCAATTTATAAAGTAGGCACAATAAAACATTAATTTAATGATTGAATTAAACAAGATCCTCAGGTGGTTTCTGTGTAATTAATAGTTTTGTGTAGATCTTAGTAACCTTAGTATGTGATGTTTTCCTTTCTTCCTTAAGTAGAGAATTTATAGTCACCATGTATAATATATTGTATAATTGTATAATATATTGAATTTATTCCTCCTACCTAGCTATCCAACTAAGATTCTGCATCTTTTAACCAACAACTGGCAATCCCCTGCTAACCATCATTCTCGTCTTTACTCCTATGAGTTCAACCTTTTTATGTTCCAAAATAAGTCAGATCATGCCATTTTTGTCTTTCTACGGCAGGCTTATTTTACTTAACATAGTGTTTTCCAAGTTCACCCATGTTGTTCCAAATTATAGGATTTCTTCTTTTTTTAAATACTGAATAGTAGCCCATTGTGTGTACATTTACACTTTCCCCCCAATTATCTCTTGATGGATGTTTAGGTTAATTCCTTAACTTGGCAGTTGTGAATAATGCTATAATGAACATCAGCGTGAAGATCTCTTCAGTATACTGTTTCCATATCTTTTGCATAGATACCCAGTATTGGGATTGCTGATCATGTGTTGCTTCTGTTTTTTAATTTTTTGAAGTCCCTTTGCACTGCTTTCCTTATCATAGCTGTGGCAAAAAACAATCTAAATGAAATATCCTGGTGAACAAGACCCCAGCAGAAGGATCAGGCCATCAAGGAGAGAGGCACCTTTCTCTGAAGGGAGGAAGGAACCCCACTGTGATACGGCCTTGACTAAACAAATTCAGAGTTGGTGAACTCAAGGGGCATCCACTAGACAGCTCATAGCAAGAGTCTCGGGTGATTGCTGACATCATAAATAAGAGTGCCAATTGTTAAATCAACAACGGGAGTCACTGGGTTCATGCTCCCCACGTAGGATCTCTGTCCTTAATGTGTTTAACTATGAAACTCAAAAACAACACTACTAGTCGAACAATACCCTATACCTTGTGCGGTTGTGTGAGTGCAGCCTGTTGAGATCCTTGCTTAGTATATACTAAGTTGATCTTCAGTATATGAAGGTAATTGAAAATGAAATGTGATGAAGGGTGGGATGGGAGAGGGAGTGGGAGAGGGGAGGGCCACGGGAGGGAGGGAGGGAGTGGGGGGAGCCACAACAATACAAAAGTTGCACTTTGTAAATTCACATTTATTAAATAAAAAAAATAACTATATAACAAAAAAAAAAAGAAAAAAAAGAACTTAATACTTTACCCTTTTAGTATTTTTTATGTTCTACTTAAAGCTATTGGTTGAACTCTGTAATTAATACACAATTACTCTTAGGTGTTTAATTAATGCCATAACTAGTACTCAAATAATATTTTACACTTTGTGTTTCTTTGTGGGAGCAAAATGTGGAAATCTTTACTTAATATATGCTAAATTGATCTTATATATATAAAGATAATTGAAAATTAATCTTGATGTGTATGGAAGGGGAGAGGGAGTGGGAGAGGGGAGCGTTGTGGGTGGGAGGGAAGTTACGGGGGGGAGGAAGCTATTGTAATCCATAAGCTGTACTTTGGAAATTTATGCTCATTAAATAAAAAAAAAAAACAGCCATCATTAGGATATTTTTTCTTGTATATGGATGAAATATCTTTATAATATTTAATGACCTTTTGTCATATACCTTTTTTTGTTTCATTGCATAAAGTAAACTAGCTTTGTTAAAGGATTTAATAGGATAGGTCTACTCTGAAAACTTAGACCCTGATTTAATAGTTTCCCTCTCCTCAGACACATTTTATTTTATGGTATCATTATTTTAACATGTGATAACTGGTAATCAGTGTTGTTTTGTTTTGACCTCAAAGCAGTCTATATAAAATGACACACATATGAAATATATGAAATAAACAAATAAACAAATATGTCATTAGATGAACTCTTGTAATTTAGGATGATAATAAAGACAATTGACAGGGCTTTTAAATTTAATCTTAAATTCCTTAAAATTTAATTCTGAAATTCTTTTTTCAATGGTTTTAAATGTAGACTGTTTGGGCTGGTGTGTTAAAAGAAAAGCCCAATAAAATTACATCCATATAATATCCTGTAGGATATTTTATTACATATCATTAGCACCACTTTGGTATATAGTGATTAGGGTACTTTAATTGCTCATAATGATTGCATACATATGCTAAATTTGCTTGTTTATGTACATAATTTGGGGGTTATTTAAAAATTATATGGTTTACACTATATTATTTATTATAATATAAAGTTTTTCTCTCTGAAGAATAACCTTTGGTAACCAAACAAAGGAATGTTATCTCATGATTTTTCCCCTGAATACCTTTTCCATAATGACATTAGATGTTCATAAGGGACAAGGTTTTTATCTGAAATGATTTATCTGTGAATTTTCTAGTTTTCATTATTTTTTAAAAGGATTTATTTGTGTGTTTGAAAGGCAGAGTTACAGGGAGAGGGGGAAGAAGACAGGGAGAGAGAAGGAGACAGAGAGAGAGAAGGAGGCAGAAGGATCTTCCATTGACTGACTGATTCCCCAAATGACCGCAAGAACCAGAACTGGTCCAGGTTGAAGCCAGGAGCATGAAACTCCATCTGTTTCTTCCATATGAGTGGTAGGGGTCTAAGACCTTGGGCCATCTCCTACTGCTTTCCAAGGCATATTAGCAAGAAACTGGATTGGAAATGGAATGAGGGCACTCAAACCCGCTGTGCTACAACATCAGGCCCCTTGTATTATCTTTGTAATCAACACAAGGTGTCAAAATTAATGTATTTAAAAGTTATTTTTTATGATTTCCTATTCATTTAAAAAATTTCTTTAAACATAACTTTGGTCGAAATGTTAGAGAATTACTTTTCATGCTTTCCAATGGCACAGAACATTTGTAGGTAATAAATGGAACAAAATAATTATGAATGACTCAAAACAGCTACAATTCTTATTTAAGATTAGCTGTTTGATACAGTTTTTGGGACACTGTTTGGGCTGCTGTTGTCTCATATGGGAATGCCTAGTTTGACTTGTGGCTCTGCTGCTGATACCAGCTTCCTGCTAACACATACCCTGGGAAGCTGCAGGTGTTAGCTTACGTGGTTGGGTTCCTGAAACTTATGTAAAAGACCTGGCTTGAGTTCCTGGCTCCTAGCTTTGGTCCAGCCTGTTCTCTGCTCTTGCAAGCATTTTTGGTGTGAACCATTAGACGCGAATTTTCTCTGTCTTTCTCTCTGCCTCTCAAATAAAACAAATTAATACATAATTTTAAAAATAGTTACTGGTGGGGCTGGCCCTGTGGCGCAGCATGTTAAAGCCCTGGCCTGAAGCTCCGGCATCCTGAATGGGTGGTAGTTCTAGTCCTGGCTGCTGCTTTTCCGATCCAGCTCTCTGCTATGGCCTGGGAAAGCAGTAGAAGATGGCCCAAGTCCTTGGGCCCCTGCACCCAGGTGGGAGACCTGTAAGAAGCTCCTGGCTTCGGATGGATGCGGCTCTGGCTGTTTCAGCCATCTGGGGAGTGAACCAGCAGATGGAAGACCTCTCTCTCTGTCTCTACCTCTCTCTATAACTCTGTCTTTAAATAAATAAAATAAATCTTAAAAAAGATAGTTACTGGCATCTAAAAGGTTTTGATGTATGTGTTTCAGCATTTATTTCATTTAGAAGACTGTTAACTACAAATTCCTGCAAACTACCTGAATATTTACTTGATCCGAGGTTCTAAAGCATGTGAGGTGCAGAAAGTTTGAACCAGGATGCTTTTAGTTATTTGAGAATAATGACAATAACTCAGAGTATAGTCAGTGTAATGTGAAACTTGTATATAGTACAGTTAGTGAAAAAATTCTGGTATGATGGTATGAAATTATAATAATGGTTTTAAAATTTAAGAATATGTAAGGTTTGTCACTCTTTAAGAAATTCATTTTCATTGATTTTCACTTTGTAACAAGATACCAACAATTATATAACTGTGATCATTTTATCAAGATGATATATTAGTAACGATAATACTTAGAAAATTAAAGCCAAATGTTGAAAGTGTCTAATTTACTTTTTTATTTTGAATGTTCTTCTGCATAGTCTCTTCATCAAATAAATTATAGGTTTAAACATGTAATTCTATGTCTCTAGATTCAAATTGAGTTTGAACTCTGTCTTCTTGGGATATATGGCTATTCTATTTCTTTTGAATCATTGTTATTTACAATTTAAAATTACTTGTCTTTTGCTTTCTGATCGTTTGTGATCACAGTAATAGTCTTTTCTATATACTTTTTAATTTTTGTCTGTCTTTACAAATATGTCTTGCCTTTATTTTCTTTCTTTTATTATATATTTAATTTATTAATATATAGAGAACAGATTTCTTAAATTTCACAGATATGTTTCCAAGAATACAATGATAGTTTCTTCCTCTTCTCTCTCCCTCCTCCTTCCCTTCTTCCCACTTTGTTTCTTTTAATTTTTTTACAATAACATATTTTGAGTTTACTGTATAATCACAAGCTCTATTCTCTAAACAAATAGCTCTACAAGCAAAAGGTAGATGTATCATTGTTCCACGGAGTTTAGATAAATGTTGTAGACAACACTGAAATCGCAAGATGTCAGTTTAGCTTGATATACATTGTTTCTTTTGTACTCTATATATTAGTTACAGCCAATCAGAGAAAACATATATTTGTCTTTTGGATCTGGCTCAGAGTTACAGAGAAAGTGATCTTTCATCCACTGATTTACTCCCCAGATGACTGGAGTGGCCAGTGCTGTGCCAAGCCAAAGTCAGGAGTTAGAAGCTTCCTTTGAGTCTCCCACATGGGTGGCAGAAGCCCAAGGACTTGGGCCATCTTCGGCTGCTTTTCACAGGCCATTAGCAGGGAGCTAGATCGGAAGTGGAGTAGCAGGAACATGAACTGGCACTTATATGGGAAGCTGATGACCCAGATAGCAAGACATGCTTTACCTGCTACCTGAGACATCAGCTGACTCACCACATTTTCTTTATTCAGTCATCTGTTGATGCACATCTGGGTTGATTCCATATCTTAGCTATTATGAACTGAACTGCTATAAACATGTGGATAGAGATAACTCTTTTTCATATGCTGATTTAATTTCCTTTGGGTATATTCCCAGGAGTGAGATGACTGGATCATAAGGTAGAACTATTTTCAATTTTCTGACGAATCTCCAGACTGTCTTCCACAGTGATTGCACCAGTTTCCATTTCCACCAACAGTGGATTACCATACCTTTTTCTTAATATCTTTTCTGGTAGTTGTTAACTTTGGATTTTGGATGATAGCCTTTCAAACTGGGTGAAGTGAAACCTCATTGTGGTTTTTATTGGCATTTCCCTGTTGACTAGTGATACTGAGCATCTTTTCGTGTGTCTGTTGGACATTTGTATTTCATCCTTTGAAAAATGGCTGTTCATATCCTTAGTACATTTTTAACTGGATTTTTTTATTGTTGTTGAGTTTCTTAAGCTCCTTAAATATACTGGATATTAATCCTTTATCTGAGGCATAGTTTGCAAACATTTTCTCTGATTTTGTTGGTTGCCTCTTTACTTTGTTGAGTATTTGCTTTGCTATGCAGAACCTTCTTAGCTTGATGTAATCCCTTTTGTCTATTTTAGGTTTAATTGTCTGTGTTTCTTGGATCTTATCCAAGAAGTCTTTGCCTATGCCAATGTCTTGCAGTGTTTCCCCTATGGTTTCCTCTAGTAATTTGATGGTTTCAGACCTTAGATTTAGGTCTTTTATCAGTTATAAGTTGATTTCTATATAGGATGTAAGGTAGGATCAGTTCCATTCACAATAGCTACAAAAATTTAAATATCTTGGAGTAAATTTATCCAAGGATCTGAATGATTTATACAATGAAAATTATATAACACTAAGAAAAGAATAAAAAATTTAAAAACCCAGAAATATCTTCCATTATTGTGGATTGGAAGAATTAATATAAAAATGTCCATACTACTAAAAGCAATTTACAGATTCAATGTGATCCCAATCTGAATACCAAGGATGTTCTTCTCAGATCTAAATAAAGTGATCTGAAAATTCATATGGAAACACAAAAGACTCTGCATAGCTAAAGTAATCTTAATAAAAACAAAACTAGAGGCATTGGAATCCTTTTCTCAAGACATACTGCAAGGCAGTCATAGCCTATTACTGGCACAAAAATGTATGTGTGGACTAATAAAACAAAATAGAAACCCCAGAAATTAATCCACGCTTTTATAACCAACTAATCTTTGACAAGTGAGCTAAAATCATATCCTGGATAAAGGACAGTCTCTTTAGTAATGGCGTTGGGAAAATTGGATGCAGAAGTACGCAATAAGACTCCTGCTTTTATATTTTAAAGGTACATTTGAGGTGTTATTTTAAAATGTTAATTTACTATTCACTGTCACTTCGTAACACTGAAAATATATATAGGTAGCTTGAAATACTGGAAAGAGCTCTGAAATAACAATTAAGACTTGGGGTCCTGCCACTAAGTTAGTTGTCACCTGGAAATCATGCTGAAACCTCTTATTTTCTTGATTCTAAAATGGTGCATTCTATCCATATAGCTTGTTGGAAGACTAAATGGAAAATGGGATTAAAATAAAATTTAAAAATCTTAGCTATTGTTTTATATTACTTAATCACTTACAATCTGTGCTGTTAAAATCTGAAAATGTTTCCTGTCTTTCAGATACTGAAAGACGTTCC
Source organism: Oryctolagus cuniculus (assembly GCF_051225735.1). Lineage (NCBI taxonomy): Eukaryota > Metazoa > Chordata > Mammalia > Lagomorpha > Leporidae > Oryctolagus > Oryctolagus cuniculus. Next base: position 59,219,675 of record NC_142881.1, on the reverse strand, counting down.
ATCGTGGTTCTCTCCAGATCTGTTTCTACTTTTCCAATATAGTATAGATACATCCATGATATCCTAATCTTAAGTTTAAGGCAAAATGCTGGATCTAAATTTTCTACCACTTGCCTGCCTACTGCTATCAGCACCATGGTGTTGATGTTTTGTAGTAACACTATGAAGGAAAATTATGAGAATAATTAGTTCTGTGTTGCTTATATTAGAGCTGATTATCTCAATTCTTGCTTGGTAGGAGGTGTGTCCCCTGCTGTCATTTGGCTCCCAGTACGCAGCTTTAAATTATGTGAAGGAGAAAATGATTATAAATGGTTCCTCCTTGTGGTGTTTCTTACACTTCCTCTCATAACAGAAATTTTCACATTTTTCTCATCAGTTTCTCCTCGTGTTGTAGTTCTTGGAAAGATGTCTCATCTGGTGGTCAAGTTGCAAAGCAATTCCTGCAAGCATGTGCTTAACACTTCTATTTCTTTTTGAAGAAGAAGTATTAATTTGTCATGTTTTTTTACTGAACAAGTTTATCAGATGTATAGGGAATCCTTATTTTTTGATATTGAAGAGGAGATAATAATAAAATATATATTTGGAGAAAAAGTACATATTAAGTATCTTTAATGTAAATTTGGTGGGAGAGAATCTCCAAGGATAAAAATCAGGGTTAAAATATGATTATGTGTTTCTGGTACATAACTGATATATCATGTTTTCTGACATGTTTGGGCATATAAGCCAAGTTTTATAGAATCTTTGATATATATTCTTATGATAGCTTTTCAGTTTATCAGTTCTTCGCCTATTGTGTGCCTGCTGAGCATGAAAGGCATTTTTGAGCTATGTAATAATAAAAAGAATGCCACAAAAACATTTGCCCAGGGGCTAGGCCTTCTCTAGAAATAACTCAAATAACTACAGTTGTTGTAAACAATTTTTATGGCTACTTGAAACTTCCTCCTCCCTGTATTTTAATTTGAATTATTAATCAGATTCCATTCATCCAAACTAGAGTTAAGAATCATCATTCAAATGTAGTTACTAAATGCAACAACTGGCTAGGTCAAACTGGATCAAAATGAATTTAGCTAGTATTTTGCAGAAATAGTTTAAGATTTGAAGAGAATTACTCTTTTACAAAATGGTAGCCGTATGGTCTGGTACAGTAAGATTCCTAGGGCCTGTATCAGAGCAGGCATGCCTTTTAGAGGTATCCATGCTAAATTTGATTTTATGAAAGGTTATCTATATTTTATAGCACTAATGTGAGCTACTATTTGGCAGCAATGTTCACTTACATTTTGATTTAGTAAGGAGCTTCCTATTGCAGATCCGAACTTCAGGTAGTTTAAAGGAGAATAGGTTGGTAAGGTGGCAGTTTGCTATGAAGTGCAAGAAAATGTTAGCTTTTGTGGGAATTGTGTATGCTATTGATCAGACTTGAATAAAAAAAAGGGAACATATGCTTTGCTTTGAGATTGACATTAGATGGTATTCATGTTCATTCCTGTAGCCAGGTTCCCTAAACTAATTAGCATCAGTCCTGTAATCAATAACAGGCACCCTTTCTTAGCTCTGTTATTCTCCGTATAAGTTATAAATCAATGAAATTCCTTGTATTTAATTTATTGTCACAATTTTCAAAACATACCAAGGCTATTTGGATTAAATATAATTGTTTTGTTCTTTGTCTTTTTTTTTTTTAAGATTTATTTTATTTATTTGAAAGACAGTGTTACAGAGAGAGGTAGGGACAGAGAGTGCTGGTTCACTCCTCAGATGGCTGCAACAGCCGGAGCTGCACCAATCCAAAGCCAGGAGCCAGGAGCTTCTTCCAGGTCTCCCACACGGGAAGGGGCCCATGGACTTGGGCCATCTTCTACTGCTTTCCCAGGCCATAGCAGAGAGCTGGATCAGAAGAGGAGCAGCCAGGACTTGAACCAGAGCCCATTGGGATGCCAGCGCTTCAGGCCAGGGCATTAACCTGCTGCGCCACAATGCCGGCCCCTTGTTCTTTGTCCTTTAAGAACATGTACTCCATGTACCCAAAGCTCATTTTTTTTTTCCTCTGTTTGGTTCATTTTTCTCCAGGATCTTTTGTCACAGCCTGTTTTTGCTGATGTTTAATGAAGGCTTTCAGCATGGTTTAAATAAGCATTGAAGTCATATCATAAGGTAGATAACCGTGAGAAAGACCTGTATGAGTATCCAAAGAGCTGGCCAGAAGGGTGGCATGTTAGAATGGCAAAAAGAGATGGATATAAAGAGCTGTGTGGAGCCTGCAACCTATGGATGATGTAAGAGCCATGTAAGGAGAGATTTCCACTCAGAAGAGTTATAAATAATTGAAAACAGGACTGAACGTAAATAAATGAAATTCAATGCATGGTTATAAAACCTATGAACTCCCCATTGCTTCAAATTAGACTCTCCAAATAAGTTGTATATTTTTAGAAGTACCTTTTCTACAGTGGAGGGGTATTTTGAGATTCAGAATCAGGGCTAATGGTACACTCAGTTTTAAAGTATTTTTTTGGAAGTTGGTTATATCAGCATATCCACAGATTACCTTATACTGATTTTATTAAATGTTGTATGTTGTAGTTTCTGAGTACCTTTTTCTGCCTTTCAGTTTTAGATGCTCAAAACAATCTAGAGACATAATCATGTCAGATGATAGTGTTTCTTTTGTATATGATTTGAGTATTCCCTTACCATTCTGAGTGTGCTCAGGTGTCCACACCAGTATTAAAGCTCCACTAGCAAAGGATTGTAGCTTGCACTGTATGACTATCTGACTTCTGCTACCTTCCAACACTCCCTAAATTTCTTTATTTTTATTTATTTATTTATTTTTGAGAGCCTCTAGAATGTATCCAAGTTGAATATCAGGTACCACATCTGCTGTCAAATCTTTGTAGATACCTAGTTCCTGGAAGAGCTCTTATGCTCAGAAATGTTCAAGTTTCACTGGCAGTTTTGGTTTAAGAGAATGAGATGGAGAAGAGAGAAGGAGAGATGTGGTTTCTTCCTTTAGATTAGTATTTCTAATCATCTATAAATACTCATTTTTACAATCAAAAGATAACAATAGTGCAACTTTATTCTGTTAGAGCTTTTGAAGAATACTGAAAGCCACTGCTAGCATATGATCACTGAGTGATTCTGGGTCTCTATAGATTTGGGGCACCTCAAAAATTGTATTTGGTGAAAGTGCCTTTTTGCGTTTAAATTTTCCCATTATTATTATTTTTTACATTTCCAAAAGAAAACTTTTGGGTTTGAAAAAATTTAAAAGCCTCATTCTTGCATAAGTGAATTCTGGACAGATGGAGAAGTCACTTCTTGTCCACTGTGAGACAGTGTACAGATGGCTGGAACCACAGGAGCCCTGGGATGCCATTATTCTTGTACACTGAGGTCATTAGAATATATGCAGCAAAAAACTAACCATCTCATGACTGTTTTAATAGAATTTCGCATTCAAAGAAACAACAAAGTGTCCAAAATAATTGAAAGGAAATTTAAATCTTTACTACTCTTCTTAATCAACAAAGAGGAATGGTTGTAAAGCACACAGTAAAGCTTTCTTGCATATTTTTGGCTTATTCTTTACATTTCTACAATCTCCCCTACATAGCAGCTGTGAAATTTCTCTTTCCTCTTCTAGAAACTCCCAGAAAGCTGTGACTTTAAATCAGATCGTTCAGACTGTGTTTCCTTTCTTTCCTCTCTGGCTTGCAGTTTTAGTAAATAGACTTTGAGTCTGTGCAATGGAGGAGAATCTGGAAATTTGTCAAATAAAATCTGTTCTCTTAGTGATAGTTGTGTATGTGTGGATGCAGATATATGTAAACATATAACTCAGTATCTTTTCCTTTATTCCTGGACCACAAAAACCAGATCTACAAAGATATTGTTGCATAAATTGTGTGGATGAAGGATGAAGATAATTGTTTTTTAACTCCTGTATTTAAAGAAGTTTTGAAGACATTAAAAAAATCTTAATACAAAGGATATTTGCATTTCTCTTAATTCATGAAAAATATTCCTTTGAAATTGAAATTTGTATCAGTGGTAAGTTACTCTTTTTCAGGTTGGCTTCTGGAGAGAAAAGGGGCAAATCTGTGGCTAGTTTACTTTATCTTCACCTTTATTGTTTTCTTTCTGATGAGAATTTAGTTTATGGTAATTTGTATTTTATGTATCTAAATAAGCCACTCCATCCTTATCAGTATGAAGTGTTGTATAAATATGTAAACAGTGGTGAACAAAACCCTCAATGTTTCTTACACAAATGTAGATTTATCTTAATTCTGTAGAATTTAGTGGGGCAAATGGTAAGGGACCATTTAGTGGTCCTGAGTATAAGATGTAAATCAGGAGAGCTCGCTTGACATTAGGATGAACAGAAATTCTTCAGTAATCTGGGGGAAAAAGTTAAACAAAAATAGTAAAGATTATTTTTACCTGTATGTTACCTACATCTCACATTTCAAGGTGCTTCTCTGTCCAATGTTACAACTAGTTTGTGTTTGCTTTATTCATGATATACAATAGTTACCATGCAGCTGCCTTATAGTACTCAATACACATCTACTTCCTGATATGTATTTGAATTTGTTGTTAACTAATCATTGAAATCCAAGGTATATCTGGTATAACTCTAGTTAGGTTTGTGAAGGCAAGTGGAATATAAACTCCTTAAAATTCAAGGACCGTATTCTAATTATGATTCTGATTCTTCCATCTTTTTTTTAAATATTCTTTTTTTATTTAGTAAATATAAATTTCCAAAGTACAGTGTATGGATTACAATGCCCCCCCCCCCATAATTTCCCTCCCACTCGCACCCCTCCCATCTCCCGCTCCCTCTCCCGTTCCATTCACATCAAGATTCATTTTCAGTTATCTTTATATACAGAAGATCGATTTAGTATATATTAAGTAAAGATTTCATCAGTTTGCACCCACACAGAAACACAAAGTGTAAAACATTGTTTCTGTATTAGTTATAACATTACTTCACATTGGACAACACATTAAGGACAGATCCCACATGAGAAGTAAGTACACAGTGACTCCTGTTGTTGACTTAACAATTTGGCACTCTTGTTTATGGCATCAGTAATCTCCCTAGGCGCTAGTCATGAGTTGCCAAGGCTATGGAAGCCTTTTGAATTCGCCGACTTCGATCTTATTCCGACAGGGTCATAGTCAAAGTGGAAGTTCTCTCCTTCCTTCAGAGAAAGGTACCTCCTTCTTTGATGGCCCTTTCCTTTCCACTGGGATCTCACTACAGAGATCTTTCATATAGATCTTTTTTTTTTTTTTTTCCAGAGTGTCTTGGCTTTCCATGCCTAAAATACTCTCATGGGCTCTTCAGCCAGATCCAAATGCCTTAAGGGCTGATTCTGAGGCCAGAGTGCTATTGAAGCATCTGCCATTCTATGAGTCTGCTGTGTATCCTGCTTCCCATGTTGGATCATTCTCTCCCTTTTTGATTCTATCAGTTAGTATTAGCAGACACTAGTCTTGTTTGTGTGATCCCTTTGACTCTTAGACCTATCAGTGTGATCAATTGTGAACTGAAATTGATCACTTGGACTAGTGAGATGGCATTGGTAAATGCCACCATGATGGGATTGTATTGGAATCCCCTGGCATGTTTCTAACTCCACCATTTGGGGCAAGTCCGATTGAGCATGTCCCAAATTGTAGATCTCCTCCTTCTTTCATTCCCACTCTTATATTTAACAGGGATCACTTTTCAGTTAAAATTTAAACATCTAAAAATAATTGTGTGTTAATTCAACCAATAATACTAGAACAAAATAAAGAGAAAATACTAAAATAGATAAAGTATTACATTGTACATCAACAGTCAGGACAAGAGCTGATCAAGTCACTGTTTCTCATAGTGTCCATTTCACTTCAACAGGTTTCCCCTTTGGTGCTCAGTTAGTTGTTGCCTATCAGGGAGAACATATGATATTTGTCCCTTTGGGACTGGCTTAATTCACTCTGCATAATGTTTTCCAGATTCCTCCATCTTGTTGCAAATGACCGGATTTCATTGTTTTTGACTGCTGTATAGTATTCTATAGAGTACATGTCCCATAATTTCTTTATCCAGTCTACTTTTGATGAGCATTTGTGTTGGTTCCAGGTCTTAGCTATTGTGAATTGAGCTGCAATAAATATTAAGGTGCAGACTGCTTTTTTGCTTGCCAATTTCATTTCCTTTGGGTAAATTCCAAGGAGTGGGATGGCTGGGTCGAACGGTAGGGTTATATTCAGGTTTCTGAGGAATCTCCAGACTGACTTCCATAGTGGCTTGACCAGTTTGCATTCCCACCAACAGTGGGTTAGTGTCCCTTTTCCCCCACATCCTCTCCAGCATCTATTGGTAGATTTCTGAATGTGAGCCATTCTCACCAGGGTGAGGTGAAACTTCATTGTGGTTTTGATTTGCATTTCCCTGATTGTTAGTGATCTTGAACATTTTTTCATGTGTCTGTTGGCCATTTGGATTTCCTCTTTTGAAAAATGTCTATTGAGGTCCTTGGCCCATCTCTTAAGTGGGTTGTTTGTTTTGATGTTGTGGAGTTTCTTGATTTCTTGGTAGATTCTGGTTATTAACCCTTTATCTGTTGCATAGTTTGCAAATATTTTTTCCCATTCTGTCGGTTGCCTCTTCACTTTCCTGACTGTTTCTTTTGCAGTACAGAATCTTCTCAATTTGATGCAATCCCAATAGTTAATTTTGGCTTTGACTGCCTGCACCTCTAGGGTCTTTTCTAGGAAGTCTTTGCCAGTACCTATATCTTGCAGGGTTTCTCCAATGCTCTCTAATAATTTGATGGTGTCAGGTCATAGATTTAAGTCTTTAATCTATGTTGAGTGAATTTTTGTGTAAGGTGAAAGGTAGGGATCTTGCTTCATGATTCTGCATGTGGAAATCCAGTTTTCCCAGTACCATTTGTGGAATAGACTGTCCTTACTCCAGGGATTGGTTTTGGATCCTTGATCAAATATGAGTTGGCTGTAGATGTTTGGATTGATTTCTGGTGTTTCAATTCTGTTCCATTGGTCTATCCATCTGTTTCTGCACCAGTACCAGGCTCTTTTGATTATAACTGCCCTATAGTATGTCTTAAAATCTGGTATTGTGATGCCTCTGGCTTTGTTTTTGTTGTACAAGATTGCTTTAGCTATTTGAGGTCTCCTGTGTCTCCATATGAATTTCAGCATCATTTTTTCCAGATCTGAGAAGAAGGTCTTCGGTATTTTGATTGGTATCGCATTGAATCTTTTTTTTTATCTTTTATTTAATGAATATAAATTTCCAAAGTACGACTCATGGGTTACAATGGCTTTCCCCCCCATACCGTCCCTCCCACCCACAACCCTCTCCTTTCCCACTCCCTCTCCCCTTCCATTCACATCAAGATTCATTTGAAATTATCTTAATATACAGAAGATCAGCTTAGTAGGGTATCGCATTGAATCTTAAATTGTTTTTGGGAGAATGGACATTTTGATGATATTGATTCTTCCAATCCATGAGCATGGAAGATTTTTCAATTTTTTGGCATCCTCTTCTATTTCTTTCTTTAAGGTTTTGTCATTTTCATCGTAGAGAATTTGGGAGGACTTATTTCATCTTCTACTGCTTTCCCAGGTCATAGCAGAGCTGGATTGGAAGTGGAGCAGCCAGGACTTGAACTGGCACCCATATGGGATGCCCACACTTCAGGTAGCAGCTTTACCTGCTATGCCACAGTGCTGGCCCCAAGCATGAATTTTTACACTTGATCTTAGCCAAAAGGCCGAGAAGGGATCCTAAGCATGAACTTTTACTTTAGGTTTTAGAATTGTGTCCCTTATTTAGTCACAATGTTGCTATTATATTAATGACTAAATTTAATCTCATTAACAGTAATGCGTACTGAAAGAAATCAGGAGCTTGAATTTCTAGATTAGATTATACTACTAAATTGTCTTTTTGACTCTAAAAAGCTTGGCATTTAGTATCCTTACATATTGTCTATTTTTGAAATCTAAAAATTAGTTGAAAATCTTTAATTTTTATTATGCAGTTTTATCCTTGAATATTCAGTGTTTTCTATAGATATGAAATTGAAATACTGGTCTGTGCACTAATAATACTTTAAATCAATTCTTATCTGTAAAATTGCTGAAAGAGATAGGGAGTTAATTGCTTAATAAAATTAAGTTCTTGGTTCTCAGAGGTATTTTACTAAAATCATGGTAATGGGGACTTGAAGTCAGTTTAATGGATCTGTTACTTGAAACCTCAAAAGCCTGATGTTTTAGCACTCTAGTTCTTGGTATTATTCTTCTTAGTGATCTCTGCTAACCTGTTTGAGTCACCAAAACGTTATAAAGTCAAAAGGGAAGAGAAAGGGAGTGGTCAAGATGATTGAATAGAGAACTTGCACTTACCTGAACTACAGACAAGTTTCAGAACAATAAAGCCAGAGCTGTATTTCCTGGCGATCAACTGAGTACAATATTCAGTAAAGAAGTAATGGGAACCATTAACAGCACAGAGACCTTGAAAACCAGTAGATAGAGAACAAGGGACATTGCTGTTGCTGCTCTCACTTCCACTCCCACTCCATGGCCATGAGATGCCATCATGCCTGGAAAAGGGTTCTATATATAAAATATTAAAACTAAGGAGACGGACTGAGGGGAAACTTCAGCAAAGAAATGACAACAACCACAAATAGCACAGAGAATCTAAAAGCCAGCAGAGAGTGAGAAACAAAGCAAGTCGCTGCTGCCTCCACTGTCCTGCAGCTCCTACTCCAGTATTGTGTCAGATCTGGGGGGGTGGAGGGGACAGCATGTTGCTAAGAAAAGCACTGCAACCTCTGCCATTTCTGCAGACCAGCAGCCCTAACTACTTGTCCTTACTGATGTCAAATCCAGTTTAGGAAGCTGACTGTGTGGGGTCTGAGTGACTCTGTTGCTATAAGAAAGGAACCTACATTGCCTCTAAATTGCCAGACCCAAGCTATGTGGTAGAGCTGTTGCTAAACCTAGGGAGCAACAAGCAGCCCTCTTGCCACCCAAAGCCCCTACACCTGGATATGGGGCACTTTCTAGGGCACAAAGTGGGCCCCCTGCATTCTGTAGCTGCAGAATTTGTAAGTGCAAGTTTGGAGACATTCTAGCTCACTTTGTGTGATTTAGGGAAGTTCGCCTAGGCTACTTGTTAAGATCTGTACCAGGAAAAACCCTTAAGTGAATCTCACAGAACTAAACCTGAGGAAGTCTCCCTCTGCAAATCTTAACATATGGAGCTGGATTCCCAAGAGCACAAGCCAAGCATCCCTGTTACATGCCCTGTGGGAACTGTGGCCAGTTACGTCCATGTCTTGCATCTCTGAGTCTGTCATTATTGGTGCTGTAAACTCTGGAGTAAATTTCTATCATTGTGGTATCTGGAGAGCCACATCAGCATTCACTGCTTTAGTCTATCAGCTGCTAGTCTGCAATCTTCAGCATATCTGGTACTTGCATTGTGAGACCTGAGTAAGGATCCCACTTGTGCTCTGTGGCTCCAGGTCTGTAGATTCCTCAAGGTCACTGGAATCTACCCTGTAGGACTTGAGAAGAACCTCCTTACATTCCACCACTCCAGTCTCACAACTGCCTCTGCACAATCCTTAGCATAACCTGTGTTCATTCTCTAGCATCCAGGTAAGTTCCCTTTCGTGTAACCCAGTGCTGGGATCAAGGCCTTTTGTGTTACAAGCACTAGCATCAGTCATGCCAGCTCAGCAGGACCTGAGGAAGTTCTCATCCACATCACACAGAGCCACAGCTATTGGTGCCATGAGCCACAGAATCACCTAGACTTATGTGGCAGGACAATGAGATAGCCACTTCTGTGTCTCACAGCATGAGGAATGTGGATACTGCTATCAAAAACCCTGATGACGTTGACAACCAACTCTCACGGGACTGAAGATACATACCTTAGGAAGCACATCCACTTCAAAATCATACTACTATTTCCACGAACTGCTGAAAACTAGACAACTGAGTCACTCACAGACACTGCTGACACTGATGGTAGTGGAAAAATTGACATAATATTACACTTTTGGGCTCACCTAGAACCAGAGCAACAACTCAAAGTGATACCTTGGATTCTGTATAAATAAAATGTCTCCAATGATACCTTCTCAATAAAGAAGGAATCATTAACCAGATGTACAGACATCTATGTGGAGACACAGGAAACATGCAGAAACAAGGAATCATGACACTTCCAAAAGAACCCAGTAGTTCTCCAAAAATAGATCCAGATTAGAAAGAAATCTATTAAATTCCTAAAAAGTAATCAAAAATAATCCTAAGAAAACACAAAGAGATGCAAGAGAATACAGAGTTTAAAGAAATGAGGAAAACAAAACACACTATGAATGAGAAATTCAACAGATAAAAGTATTTTAAAAAAATCTGAAATTTTGAAGCTGAAAACTTCCACCAATGAAATAAAAAATACAATTGAGCTTTAACAATAGAACAGACCAAGTGGAAGAAAGAATTTCTTATCTTGAGGAAAAAATAAAGAGAAAAGAATTAAAAAAAATGAAGAAAGTCATAACAATATATAGGATACTAATAAGTAAAAATTTATATAATAATGATACTTGAAGAAAAAAAGGAAAAGACATTGGGAATCTAGTGAATGAAATAGTAGTTGAAAACTTTCCAAGTCTTGAAAGAGAGATGGACATCTGAACACAGGAAACAAATGACTCAATTAGACTCAATGAAAAAAGACCTTCTCTAAGACATATTTTAGTCATATTGTCAAAAGTAAACAACAATACATATATAAAAGAGAATTATAGACTAACAGTAGCAGCAGCAGCCTTACTGTCTGAAAGAGAGTGGGATGACATTTTCAAGGTCTTGAAATAAAAAGACTTCCAAAAATATTGTATATAGAGAAGCTATCTTTTAGAAGTGAAGGAGAAATAAAAGTATTTCCAAGAGAAGCAAAAACAGAGAATTCATCACGACTTCCAGCCTTACAAGAAATCTTGAGGGATGAGAGTACAAAATTCACTAACGGGGAAGCTGCAGTCTGCAACCAATTGACAAAATGATGAGTTAGTTTTTCTTTTAAAGATTTATTTTATTTATTTGAAAGTGTTACAGAGAGAGGTAGAGCCAGAGAGGAAGAGAGGTCTTCCATCCATTGGTTCACTCCCGAAATGACCATAATAACCACAGCTGAGCTGATCTGAAGCCAGGAGCCAGGAGCTTCTTCCAGGTCTCCTGTGTGAGTGCAGGGGCCCAAGCACATGGGTCATCTTCTGCTGCTTTCCCAGGCCATAGGGGAGAGCTGGATTTGAAGTGGAGAAGCCTGGATTCAAACTGGTGCCCATGTGGGATGCTGGCTATGCAGGCTGAGGCTTTAAACCATTGTGCCACAGCACCGGCCCCAATATGTTAGTTTTTATTCTCAATATTAATCTTGAATGTAAATGGATTAAATTCCCATTGAAAAGATGTAGGTTGTCTTAGTGGATAAAATAACTGGGCTCAACTTCACAGGTAAAGATACACATAGACTGAAAGTGAAGTGTTGGAAAAAAGATATATCATGCAAAGGAAAATGAAAAATAAGATGGAATAATTGTATTCTATCAAAGATGTTAAATAAAAAAAACTGTATAAAGAACCAAAGAAGGACATTATATATTGATTAGAGGATCAATTCAGCAAAAGATGTAACAATTATAAATGTATATATACCCAACACAAGAGCCCCCAGCTATATAAAGTAAATATTATTAGATCTCAAGGGAGAGATAGAATCCAATACGATAATAGTGGTGTATTTCAACAAAACCCACTGTCATCAATGGACAGATCCTTCAGACAGAAAATCAGCAAAGATACATCAGAGCTAAATCATATTATTGAGCAGATGGATGTAACAGACATTTGGTAGCTTACCCAATAGCTACCAAATACACATTCTTCTGACCAACACATGGAATATTTTATAGAACAGGCCATATATTGGGCCACAAATAAAGTCTTGAGAAATTAAAAAAATAGAAATCATATCATGTATCTTTTCAGACTACAGAGGAATAAAAATTGAATCAACAAAGTGAGCAATCAAACAATGCACAACTGAATAACCAATGAATCATTAAATAAAAATAAATTTCTTGAATTAAATGGAAATGAAAACACAACATATCAAACCCTGTGGGATAGAACTAAAGCAGTATTAAGAGGAAAGTTTATAGTAATAAAAATTACATTGAATTAAATGCTAATAAACTAGAAAACCTAGAAAAAGTAGATAAATTCCTGGATTTATATAACCAAACAAAATTAAATCAAGAAGATATAGACAATCTAAACAGATTCATAACAAGCAATGAAATTGAAGCAATAATCAAAAGTTTTCCATCAAGGAAAAGTCCAGGACCTGAAGGCTCTACTACTAAGTTCTAGGAAACATTCAAAGACGAAGCAACTTCAATACTCTTCAAACTATTCTATAATGTTTAACAGGATGGAACTCTAGCATTACTTTGACACCAAAACCAAATTTGATTTGAATGAACATAGATGCAAAGATTCTCAACAAAATACTAGCAAGTTGAATACAAAACATCATAAAGATCATACATCATGATCAAATGGGATTTATCCTTGACATGCAAGGTGGTTCAACATTCACAAATCAATAGACATAAATCAAATCAATGGAATGCAGAACAAAATAGTATGGTCATTTAAGTAGATGCAGAGAAGGAAAGAGGGTGGGTGGGATAGAAAGGAAAGAGGGAAGGAAGGAGAAAGGAAGGGCATATCATTATGTTATTAGAATTATATCTCCAAATCACATTGAATCTGTTAAAACTAATTAAAAATTAAAATAAAAAGTAGATCTCAAATGAATGATGTATGATGCTCTCAAAGACTTGGAGAAATAAGAACAGCAGCTGGCATTGTAGAGCAGTTGGTTTAATTCCCATATTGGAATTTAATTTAATTTAATTCCATATTTAATGTTATTCCATATTTAATTACGATATTGGAATGCCACTTTGAGTCCTGGTTGCTCTGCTTCTGATTTAGCTTCCCGCTAATGCATCTGAGAAATCAGCGGATGTTGGCCCAAGTATTTGAGTCACTGCCACCCAAGTGGGAGACCCAGATGGAGTTCTAAGCTCCTGGCTTTACCTGGACCAGCCTTGGCTTTTGTGGCCTTTTGGGGAGTGAACCTCTCTATCTGTCCCTCTCTCTCTCATTCTTCCTGTAAATGAAATAAATAAATGAGTAAATCCCAACCAAAAGTACAAACGAAACTCAAAGTTAGCAGGAGGCAAGAAATAAGATTCAGAGCAGAAATAAATGATATTGAAACTAAAAAAATTTGGGTTGGCCCTGTGGCATATTGGGTAAAGCCACCACCTACAGCTGGCATCCCAAATGGGCACCAGTTTCAGTCCTGGCTGCTCCACTTCTGATCTAGCTCTCTGCTATGGCCTGGGAAAGCAGTATAAGATGGCCCAAGTGCTTGGGACCCTGCACCTACATGGGAGACCCGGAGGAAGCTCCTGGCTCCTAGCTTTGGATTGGTGCAGCTCCAGCCGTTGCGGACAACTGAGGAGTGAATTGGCGGATGGAAGACCTCTCTCTCTCTCTGCCTCTCCTCTTTCTGTATAACTCTGACTTTCAAATAAATAAATCTTTTAAAAAAAGAAACTAATAAAAACTACAAAAGGTCAATAAAATTATGTTTTTCTTTTTAAAAGTGAACAAAATAGACAAACTTTTAGCCAGACAGAGAGAGAGAGAGCAAGGGAGAGAGAGAGAACTCAGAAAAAATTAGAAGAGGGAAGGATATAACAACTGATACCACAAAAATATGAAGGATCATAAAAAACTACTATAAATGACTTGGTAATGGAATGGTAATGAATTGGACAACTTTTAAAATTAGATAAATTTCTGGATACAAATAGCATACCAAGATTAAATCGAGAAAATATAGGAAATCTAAACAGACCCATGAGAAGTGGTGTGATTGAAGCAGTAATTTAAATTCTCCAATGAAACGTTCAAGATCTGATGGCTTTACACCTGACCTGAAGTCTATAAAATATTTAGAGGAGCTTATTACAATACTCTTCAAATCATTGTGAAGTATTGAAAAGATGAAACTCTGCAAAATATTTGTATGAGGTCAACATTGCTCTGATACCAAAATCAAGTAAAGACACAACACAAAAAGAAAACTGTAGACCAATATACTCCATGATCATAGATGTAAAAATTCTGAACAAAATATTGGCAAAACAAATGCCAATACGACATTAAAAAGATCAGACATTTTGATGAAATGGATTTTATCTTTGGGGATGCAAGAATGGTTCAACATTTGTGAATCGATAAATGTGTAAAATCCCACCAACAGAAGGAAGAATAAAACAATAAGATTATCTCATTAGATGCATAAAAAGCATTTAATGGGATTCCATGTCCTTCATGATAAAAACTCTCAAAATTGATTTAGAAGGAGCATCTCAATATTATAAAGGCCGTATATGACAAACCATTGACCAATATCATACTTGAATGGAGAAAATCTAAAAGCATTGCTTCTGAGTTCCAAAACAAGACAAGGATGTCCATTTTCACCGGTCTAATTCTATATAGTGTTGGAAGTATTAGAAAGAACAATTAGAGAACAGAAAGAAATAAAAGACATCCAAATTGGAAAGGGGGAAATCAAAATATCAATGTTTACAGATGACTTGATTTTGTATGCAAATGTGCCTAAACATCACCAAAAACCTGTTAGAACTGATAACCCAATTCAGTTAAGTAGCTGTATACAAAATTAGCATACAAAATGTAACATTTTGGCCGGTGTTGCGGCTCAATAGGCTAATTCTCCACCTAGCAGCGCTGACACACCGGGTTCTAGTCCCAGTCGGGGCACCGGATTCTTTCATGGTTGCCCCTCTTCCAGACCAGCTCTCTGCTGTGGCCCGGGAAGGCAGTGGAGGATGGCCCAAGTGCTTGGGCCCTGCACCCCATGGGAGACCAGGAGAAGCACCTGGCTCCTGCCATCGGATCAGCGCGGTGCACCGGCCACAGCGCGCCGGCCGTGGCGGCCATTGGAGGGTGAACCAACGGCAAAAAGGAAGACCTTTCTCTCTGTCTCTCTCTCTCACTATCCACTCTGCCTGTCAAAAAAAAAAAAAGAAACATTTTGATATTTTAGTAATGAATTTGCTGAAAGAGTAATCAAGACAGAAATCTCATTCACAATAAAAAATTAAGTATTAAGAAATAAATGTAACCAAAAAAAGATCTCTGTAATGGAAATAATGAAAAAAACTGATGGAAGAAATCATCAGAGACACATAAAAAATGTAAGATATTCCTTACATGGATTTGAAGAGTTAATATCATTTAAATGTCCATATAATCTTTCAATCTTTTGGAAATTAGTTCATAAAACCTCTTAGATTCCTATTAATTCCTCTTTAGCACAATACAAAGGACGTTGCCACATATGGAAAAAGACTGGTTTGATAATGAGCATAATGCCTCTGTTACAGTGTCATATTTGCATATTAACTCTATGCTCTGTTCATACGTTGTGATTTTCTCCTTATTGTGTTCTCAAATCTTGGATTTCTTATTTTGCACAGATGCCTTATATGGACCTGTTACATATGTACCCTATTTAAAAAGTAGCTCAGAACATTTAAAACATGAACTTGTTTGCTTTACCTTTGGGAAAAGGAACATGATCCTTACTGTTCATCATGTTCACATGTTACTGTCTAAGCATGTCTAGTATTTCTTCATTTTATTTGGAAGGTGAAGTGGGAGAGAGAGAGAGAGAGACAGACAGACAGACAGACAGACAGACATATCTTCCATCTATTGATAACTCCCCAAATACCTGCCACAGTCAGGATGCTATCAAGCTGAAGCCTGGATCCCAGAACTGAATCTGCTCTCCCACATGGGTGACAGTTCCCAAGAACTTGAGCCATCATGGGCTGCCTCCCAGGTTGTGCATTACTAGGAAGCTGCATTAGAAGCAGAGGAGCTGGGACTTGAGCTAGACACTCTGTTATGACTTGCAGCATATTAATTGCTATGCTAAACATCAGTTCTATTTTTAGTTCATTTTTTTGCACCAAAGATTAAATGTCATATCTTGTTTGTATTTAATTGTATTAGTGGTATCTTAGTATTTCAGTATATAAACATGTTCATTATGATCATAATGTGTAATTATTAATGCCCTGTGAACTATTCAGGCAGATTATATCATCTCCATTTTTTTGGCGTATAAAACTGAGATTTTAAGGATTTTCGGGGACTTTTCCAGTAAAGACTAGAATGGAAATACAGGTGTTCTGGCCCCTACTTTTATGCTGTTTTTGTTTGCAATGGTGACCTTTGATTTTTTTTATTTATTTGACAAATAGAGTTATAGACAGTGAGACAGAGAGACAGAGAGAAAGATCTTCCTTCTGTTGGTTCACTCCCCAGATGGCCGCTACAGCTGCTGCTGTGCCAATCCGAAGCTAGGAGCCAGGTGCTTCTTCCTGGTCTCCCATGCGGATGCAGGAGCCCAAGCACTTGGGCCATCTTCCACTGCCCTCCCAGGCCACAGCAGAGAGCTGGAATGGAAGAGGAGCAACTGGGATTAGAACCCTGTGCAGCTGGCGCCGCGGCTCACTAGGCTAATCCTCTGCCTTGTGGCGCCGGCACACCGGGTTCTAGTCCCAGTTGGGGCGCTGGATTCTGTCCCGGTTGCCCCTCTTCCAGGCCAGCTCTCTGCTGTGGCCAGGGAGTGCAGTGGAGGATGGCCCAAGTGCTTGGGCCCTGCACCCCATGGGAGACCAGGATAACTACCTGGCTCCTGCCATCGGATCAGTGCGGCGCGGCAGCGCGCCGGCCACGGCAGCCATTGGAGGGTGAACCACTCTGCCTGTTAAAAAATAAATAAATAAATAAAAAATAAAAAAAAGAACCTGGTGCCCATATGGGATGCTGGCACCGCAGGCAGAGGATTAGCCAAGTGAGCCACAGCACCGGCCCCCACCTTTGATTATTTTAAAAAGTGAAGGAACAGAATTATGGTAATAGTGACTTCACAATAATATAGTATTAAATGATTATTTTAAACACATTTGACAAATATTTTAAAACATATAGTAGTATTTTCCACAGAAGATAAGTATTATATTTAAAAGCCAAAGATATAGATTTTGAGGTCCCCTTTAAATGATTGGTGCACAATTATCTAAATAAATACAATGAAGAATCTCTGTATTTGTCAATGTAGATAACTGACAGCTGAATACAAGAATGGTAACACAAGTGCATCACAGGTACTCACTGTCTGGCATGGATCTCATAGTGGCTTAATTACCTACTCAAAGTCCAAACTGCCCAAAAAGAAAAATTCCTTACAAATACTCTTTATGGTGGCAATGAGATAAATTTTATAGGCCATAAAATTATGTATTATATAAGTTCTTTTTAGGTAAAGAGAATAGCTCGAACCAAAATATTTAAAACTCAGAATTAAGTAACTCTCTGTGCAGGAGTTTGTCCTACCTGTTAAGAAGTCTGTGTGCCTTATCAGAGTGCATGGGAATGATACCCACTCCTGGCTCCAGCTTCTTGCTAATGCTGGGAAGCAGTGGTGATGGCTCCAGTCTCTGGGTCCCTGCCACTGACCTGGACTGTTTTATTTCCTGGCTTCAGGCCTGGCCCAACCTCAGATCATTTTGGGTATTTTGGGGGAGTGAACCAATAGATAAGGGCCCTCTCTTCTTGTACGTCTCTCTCTGTCTCTCTTTCTCCACCTTTCAAATAAAAAAAAAAAATTCAGCTACTCTCAAAAAATTAAAATTTATCCTAACATTTCCAGAATCTGTACTTTAATCAGGAAATTTTGTTTGGCATGTATTAATATGAGAAATTCAAGTTCGTAATATGAAAGTACTTTAAAGAATTTCCACTCAGGACTAGTAAATTGAAAAGACCTGGGAAGCTTCAACTAGTCCTCTTAACCTTTTCTGACAAATTTCCCTCTTGCTGGCTTCTAATTATTCCCTTCTTAGTAAATACTGTTTTTGTACTCCCTACTTGCCTCTATACACACATTTCACTTTCTAGTTTACAAGTTTTTCTTTCCAGCAGCAGTCTCAGAGGTTGAATCTTTTCTGATCTGTTTGGAAAAGTATATATATTACATCTACTGGGGCTCACATAACGTTTAGCAGGGTCCACATTGTTTATGTACCAAAGAGAAATCCAAATTAAAGTATGTTAGAATGGTTAGGAAATGTACTTCCCTAGAGGAAAAGGGCTCTTTTATCTGTGCACTGGCTTGCAAACATGCCTTTAATTTTAAATGTAAGTCAAAGAGTATTGCATTTATACCACTGGCTTGGACGGCTCTGTACACATTCAAAAGGCATCATACTTATGGGCTCTAACATCTATTTCTGAGCTTTGACTCATATTGAATTTCCCTTATCAAACCTGTAATATCTCTGAAGGGCTCCAGCAAGTTAGTCAGAAATGGCTTTTTTTTTTTTTTTGTGCCAGAAATTGAGATTATTCTCTGTAATTAAACTGCTTTCCAACTGTTCCCTGAAGAGGGTTTGCATGATTTTTTCCGCTATGTTAGTCGCTGATCAATAGTTTTTAAGTTTTTCTCTCACTCTGTAATGAACGAGGGATACTTGGCTTACCAGTTTCTTTTGTTAATCCTAATTTTATATCTGACTACAGCACCATGAATTAGATTTTGAGTCCTTCTGCACTTATCCTTTCATCTCTACCAAGGAACCAATCCCAGAAACCAGTTGTTTGATCAGGGTTTATTTATTGCTTATTACTCATTGAAATTTGTGTGATTATAGGGAAGGTCCTATTAGCTGATTAATATAATTCCCTCCATTCTTGCTATCCTAGACTATACAATCGGAGAAATTTAAATGTTTATCAGTCCAGCCTCCCTTGCAAACAATGAGGACCAAATGACTTTTAAAGGCAGCTCTGTCTGCTGAGATGTTAGAATTTGCTTTCCTGATGAAGGGCATAGATGTGGCTGTCATGATCACTTTCTCCATTTCTTAGCCTATTTATGCTGCTATTTCAAAATAACAGAAACTGGGTAGCTTATTAACAACCAAATTTTATTTTTCATAGTTCTGGGTTTGGAAAGTCTAAGATCAAGGTGCCCGCAGATTCAGCGTCTGGTAAGAGCCTACTTTCTCAAAATGATGCTTTCTTGCTGTGTCCTCATGACATGGAAGGAGAAAACATGATCCCTTTTGGCTTTTTCATACGGGCAATAATGCCATTTGTAAGGGCTTCACCCTCATGAATCTTCAAAATGCCTCATATCCCAGTAACATCACCTTGGGGATTAGGATTGCGAGTATGTTTTGGGGGGACACAAATATTCAGATCCTCTCACTCTCATTGCCACATTCTTTGAATGCAGTGGTGGCTTTGAGGCTATGAGCTCTTGATGCTGCTGTACTGTGAGGAGCCACCCTTATTAATTTGTTTTGAGGAAAGTGAACCACCTTTATTTTATGTTTTATTAGCCAAAAGCGTTCCTAATAAATATATGGTAGTCATTGGTCATCTTTAATGAAATAGAGGAGTATCTTTTTCCTTAGGACAAGGTTTCTCAACTTTGGCATTATTGATAGTCAGTGTGAGTTGATTATGATAGGATCTGTCCTCCAAATTGTACGATTTTTAGCAGCAAGTTTGACTTCTACTCATAAGAAGACAGTGTCACTCCCTAGCTATGACATCAAAAATGTCACTAGATACTGTCAAATCTTAGTATAGGAACTAAGCATAATCTAGTTCAACTCCTTATTTAACTAGGAAAAAAACTCATTACACAACTAGTTACTAGTTAAAGTTAGAATTGAAAACTAGATCTTTCGATGTCTCTTGTGCTCTTCTCACATAGCAAGTATACACTAAAACAGTTTTAATAAATTGGGCAAAATAAACAATAGCATCTTCTTTTCTCTCCCAAAGAAACCTTTGATTTAACAGTGTGAATTTCTAAAGTACAACTTTAAGAATATACTGATTCTTCCCACCAAACCCACCTCCCATCCCACACTCCCAACCCACCTCCTCCTTACTCTTCCATTCCCAGTACCATTCTCCATTAAGAAAAAAAAATCTAAAATTGTTCCCCTATAGTCAAGACAAGCGCTGTTCAAATCATTGCTTCTCAAAGTGTCAGTTTCACTTCTACAAATTTCCTTTGTAGGTGCTCTATTAGATATCACAGATCAGGGAAAACATATGCTATTTGTCCGTTTAGGACTGGCTTATTTCACGAAGTATGATGTTTTCTAGATTCTTACATTTTTTGCAAATGACTGGATTTCATTTTTTCTTTTTTACCACTGTGTAGTATACCATAGACTACATATCCCATAAATTCTTTATCTATCTTCCGTTGACAGGCATTTAGGTTGTCTCTGTGTCTTAGCTATTGTGAATTGAGCTTCAATAAACATGGTGGTGCAGAGAACTCTTTTATTTGCTGATTTCATTTCCCTTGGATAAAATCACGGTTGGGGGGAGGATGGCTGGGTCATATGGTAGGTCCATATTCAGATTTCTGAAGTATCTTCAAACTAATTTCGATAGTGGTTTTACCAGGTGCATTCCTACCAACAGTGGATTAGGGTACCCTTTTTCCCACATGCTCCCCAGCATTTGTTGTTTATTGATTTCTGTATGAAAGCCATTCTAACTGGGGTGAGGTGGAACCTCACTGTGGTTTTGATTTGCATTTCTCTGATGGCTAGTGATCTTGAGCATTTCTTTTTTTCATATGTCTGTTGGCCATTTGGATTTCCTCCTTTGGGAAATGTCTGTTTAAATCCTTTACCCATTTCTTTACTGGGTTGTTCATTTTGTTGTGGAGTTTCTTGATCTCTTTGTGTATGTTAGTTATTAACCCTTTAAAGTTGCATTGTTTGTAAATAATTTCTCCCATTCTGTCAGTTGCCTCTTCACTTTCCTGAGTGTTTCTTTTGCACTACAGAAGCTTCTAGGTTTGGTGTAATCCCATTTATTAATTATGGCTTTGATTGCCTGTGCCTCTGGGGTCTTTTCCATGAACTCTTTGCCTGTGCCAATGTCTTTCAGGTTTTTTCCAATGTTATCTAATAATTTGGTGATATCAGGTTGTAGATTTAGGTCTTTAATCCATATTGAGTGGATTTTTATATAAGGTATAAGGTAGGGCTCGTGCTTCATACCTCTGTATGTGAAAATCCAGTTTTCCCAGCACCATTTGTTGAACAGACTGTCCTTGCTCCAGGGATTGGTTTTAGCTCCTTGGTCAAATATAAGTTGGTTGTAGATGTTTGGATGGATTTCTGGCATTTCTATTCTGTTCCATTGATCTATCCATCTGTTTTGTCTCAGTACCAAGTTGTTTTGATTATAACTGCCTTGTAGTATGTCTTGAAATCTGGTATTGTGATGCCTCCAGCTTTGTTTTTGTTGTATAGATTGCTTTAGCTATTCGAGGTCTCCTGTGCCTCCATTTAAATTTCAGCATCTTTTTTTTCTATATCTGAAAAGAATGTCTTTAGTATTTTGCTTGGTATCGCATTGAATCTGTTAATTGCTTTTGGAAGAATGGACATTTTGATGATATTGATTCTTTCAATCCATGAACATTGAAGATTTTTCCATTTTTTGTATCTTTTTCTATTTCTTTAAAGTTTTGTAATTCTCATCGTAGAGATCTTTAACATCCTTAAATTTATTCCAAGGTATTTGATTTTTTTTTGTAGCTATTGTGAATGGGATCAATTTTGAAGTTCTTTTTCAGCCATGGCATTGTCTGTGTATACAAAGGCTGCTGATTTTTATGTATTGATTTTATATCCTGCTACTTTGTATTGGCTACAACCTTGACACAGTAGCATTTGTGCCTATTTTTGGTTGTGGCATTTTACATTCCCACCATTGCAGTTGTTCCACAATCTTACCAGCACTTTGTGTGGCCCATCTTTTTAATTTCAGCCATGCTAGTGGGTATGTAGCAATATTTTAGTTTGATTTTAATTTTTCTTTGCCTAATGACTAATGAAACAACTCTTTTCAGGAACTTATTTTTAAAATTTGTTTTATAAAAAAGATTTATTTTATTTATTTGCCAAGCAAAGTTACAGAGAGAAGGTGAAGGTGAGGGTGAAGTGGCGGGGGGGGGGTGTCTTCTTTCTATTGGTTCACTGCCCACATGGCCACAATGGCCAGGGATGGGCCAGGATGAAGCCAGGAGCCTGTAACTCCATCTGGGTCTCCCACATGAGTAGCAGGGGCCACTTGGGCCATATGCTGCTGCTTTCTCATACACATTAGCAGGGAGATAGATCAGAAATGGATCAGCCTAGGCTCTAGCCTACACTGATATGGCATGTGGCTTAACCCATTATGCCATCGTGCAATGTACTTGTTTAACATATGTATTTTACTTTAGTGAAATGCTTGTTCAATTCCATGCTCATTTTTCAAAAAATGGGTTGTCTTTTTGTTAAGTTGTAAACTTCTTTAAATATTTGAGCTATAAGTCTTTTGTGGGATATTTACTTTTCCATGATTTTCTCCCAATTTATGCTATGCTGTTACATTTTTCTAACAGTGTTTTGAGGAGCAAAATTTTTAGTGTTGATGAAGTTCAGTTTATTTTTTATAGTCTCTCTTTATAATTTTTGTCCTGATTGAGAAATATTTGCTAATGTCAGTATTGCTAAAATTTTCTTCTAGAAGTTTTGAAATTTATTCTTACATTTAGATCTGAGATTCGTTTGATTTAAATTTTGTCTGTGTTATAAGGTAAGGGTTGAGGTCCATTTTTTTTTCCTTTTAAAAAAATGCAGCTAGCCAATTTTCTAGCAGCACTTGTTAAAAAAAAATCATTCTTTTTTTATAAGATTTATTTTACTTATTTGAAAGACAGAGTTACAGAGAGAGGTGGAGACAGAGAGAGAGAGAGATCTTCCATCCATTGGTTCTCTCCCCAGTTGGCTGCAGTGGCTGGAGCGGAGCCGATCTGAAGCCAGGAGCCAGGAGCTTATTCTGGGTCTCCACGTGGATGCAGAGGCCCAAGCACTTGGGCCGTCTTCTACTGCTTTCCCAGGCAATAGCAGAGAGCTGGATCAGAAGAGGAGTAGCTGGGCCTAGAACCAGCGCCCGTATGGGATACTGGCACTTCAGACCAAGGCTTTAACCTGCTGCGCTACAGCACCGGCCCCCTAAAAGTCACTTTTCTGATTGAATTGCCTTGCACCTTTACTGAAAATTAATGGTTCAGATATGTGTGGATCTGTATTTCTTGATGTTTTCGGTTGCTACAACAAAACCCGTGAAACTGGTAATACATAGAGGAAACATTGATTTAGTTCAGTCTTTTAGCCTGGAAAGGTGTAGATGACACCTTTGATTTGGCCCCTGATGAGCACTCCTTTGAGTCAGCACTTGGCAAATGGCATTGCCCTGGGAGTGTGAGTAAAATGGAGAGATAACATCATGAGAGAGAAAGCCAGAGCAACTGAGAAGAGGCCAGGATTCTTCTTCTTCTTCTTCTTCTTTTTTTTTTTTTTTTTTTTGACAGGCAGAGTGGACAGTGAGAGAGAGAGACAGAGAGAAAGGTCTTCCTTTTGCCGTTGGTTCACCCTCCAATGGCCGCCGCAGCTGGTGTGCTGTGGCCGGCGCATTACGCTGATCTGAAGCCAGGAGCCAGGTGCTTCTCCTGGTCTCCCATGGGGTGCAGGGCCCAGGGACTTGGGCCATCCTCCACTGCACTCCCTGGCCACAGCAGAGAGCTGGCCTGGAAGAGGGGCAACCGGGACAGAATCCGGCGCCCCGACCGGGACTAGAACCTGGTGTGCCGGCGCTTCAGTTGGAGGATTAGCCTAGAGAGCTGCAGCGCTGGCCAACCAGGATTATTCTTAGTTTTTTTTTTTTTTTTAAACTTAGTATTTTAATTTTAATTAGTTTTTAACAAATTCTATGTGATTTGTAGCTACAGTTCCAAGAACAATGATATTCACTTCCTTCCTCCCGTTTTCTCCCTCCCACCCTCCTTTCTTCTCAGGTTTATTCTTTCATAGCAATCCTCTCAGGAGCATTCATTTCTCAAGACCAACATTGTTTCCTCCAGAGGGCAGCTCTCCTAATAGCCCAATTAATTCACTAGGCCCCACCTAAATGTTCCACACCACCTCTCAATTCCGTTACCCTTGGGACCAAGCTTCCAATACACGAATCCTTAAGAGGACAAACCATATTCAAAATATTATATATGTCCCTGTACCCTCAAACCTCAGATATCTGTATGTCAATTCCATTTGTCTGTATGTATGTCTTCAGAATAATAATGTGCTGCATTAATTTCTGAGACTTAATGATGAGCTTTAGATGGTCCACGTTCTCAGATTTTTAAAAACTCTTTTAAGATATTGCTTTGGCTATTTCCCCCCCTTTTTGTGTATGGAAGTCCTCAGATATTTCCCTTTTATTGTTTTTCATAGGTTTCTTTATTTCTGCACGTTTACTATTCATCAGAACTTGAGTTCTTCGATTACAGTTCAAAAAGAAAGCAATAATATCACCAATAAGTATTCTAAGGCAGATTTTGTATTTTGATAGCAATGGTGTCATATTAATAAATTAAGGAGGGTTTACATTTATTAAGTTGCGTTTTTCTAACAAATCTTACTCCATTTGATGAAGTCTTTTTTGTATTCTTAGTTGTGTGAGGTTTTCTTAATATAGATCTTGGCAAAATTTTTTTCAAGTTTATCCTGATTTTCACCAAGTAAATAAAACAGAGAGGGCTATCAGGAAGCAGACTGTAATGATGGACCATAGGATTTAAACTAGGTAAGGAGGTTATGTGGTTCAGACATGAAGAAGTAAAGATAGTGAAAACTTCAGTAATGATTGATATTCTTATTGATATTCTTAATATGGTTTAAATATTTTGTAATTAAAGATAAGAGAGAATGAGCTAGAAAAATGGGAGGCAATGATTTTGAACTAGATACATGTAGTTTAAGTCAGGGAGGGGTTGCTGCTATTGGTAAAAGGATGTACAGATGACCATGAAATGTCTGGAGGACAAGTTTTTTGAAAGACAAGGGTTTAAAATTCTGGGGTTTGAAGGTAGTGGGATATTCAGTTATGTGGAATTAATAGGGACAGATGATAGTGAAATGATAACTAAATATGTATAATTATTATGGATAGTGATTTTAACTGTAACTAGGTTGTTTAGTTTGATGGCATGGATTGCAATTTTAGATACTCAGGGGAAGGTGGAAGGAGCAATGTTTTAAAATGATAAGCAAGTAGGCCAGCACCGCGGCTCAATGGGCTAATCCTCTGCCTGCGGCGCCAGCACACCGAACAGTCCCGGTCGGGGCACCAGATTCTGTCCCGGTTGCCCCTCTTCCAGGCCAGCTCTCTGCTGTGGCCAGGGAAGGCAGTGGAGGATGGCCCAAGTCCTTGGGCCCTGCACCCACATGGGAGACCAGGAGAAATACCTGGCTCCTGGCTTCGGATCAGCGCAATGTGCTGGCCACAGTGCGCCAGCTGCGGCGGCCATTGGAGGGTGAACCAACGGCAAAGGAAGACCTTTCTCTCTGTCTCTCTCTCTCACTGTCCACTTTGCCTGTCCAAAAAAAAAAAAAAAAAAAAAAACAGTAAAGCTTAATTTCTTTCCATTTTTAGTAAAAAAATAAAGTTTTGATATTTTCTTTTCACATTGCAGATGTTATGTTCTGCTTAGGCAAATATCAACAAATTGGTGTCTTTTTTTTTTATAGTTAACAAGAAAACAGGGATAGTTTTTTTGGTAATGAGTTTGCCTGTGGCATTCAAGTTTCATGAAAATCTTCTGTAGATCAAAGCCACAATGGGTAAGGAAAATATTCCTATCACCATCAGAATCATTGGACATATAGATTTGGACAAGCTTGCCACTACTTGTCATCTGGTCTACAAATCTAGTGGAATCCAAAGGATTCCAAAGGAATCATTGAAACAAATTTTATAAGGAGGTTTTTGAGATGGGTAAGGACTCCTTCAAGTATGCCCGGGCTTTGGATAAACTGGAAGCTGAACTTAAGACTGGTATTACCATTGACGTCTCCCCATGGAAATTTGAGACATCTCAGCATTTGTTACTTTCATTGATGCCCCAGGATATAGAGACTTTATCAAAAACATGACTACAGCCACATCTCAGGCTTACTGTACTACCCTGATTGTTGTTGATTCTGTTGGTGAGTTTGAAGTTGGTGTTTTTAAGAATGGGCAGACCCATGAGCAGGTCATTATGGCTTATATACGTGGTTGAAATAACTAATTGTTGGTGTTAAGAAAATGAATTCCCCTGGGCCATCCTGAAGCCAGAAGAGATATTGGGAAATAAGAAGTTATATGAAGAAAATTGGCCACAACTTTCTTTAAAAAGCATTTATTTAATAAATATAAATTTCAAAAGTAAAGCTTTTGGATTACAGTGGTTTTTTCCCCCATAACCAACCTCCCACCTGCAAATTATCCCATCTTCTACTTCCTCTCCCATCCATTCTTCATTAAGATTCATTTTTAATTATCTTTATATACAGAAGATCAACTTAGTATATACTAAGTGAAGATTTCAACAGATTGCATCCACACAGAAACACAAAGTATAAATCACTGTTTGAATACTAGTTTTACTGTTAATTCACATAGTGCAACACATTAAGGACAGAGATCCTACATGGGGAGTAAGTACACAGTGACTCCTGTTGTTGATTTAACAATTGACACTCTTATTTATGACATCAGTAATCACCCGAGGCTCTTGTCATGAGCTGCCAAGGCTATGGAAGCCTCTTGAGTTCACAGACTCTGACCTTATTTAGACGAGGCCATAATCAAAGTGGAAGTTCTCTCCTCCCTTCAGAGAATGGTACCTTCCTCTTTGATGGCCCGTTCTTTCCGCTGGGATCTCACTCACAGAAATCTTTCATTTAGGTCATATTTTTTTGCCAGAGTGTCTTGGCTTTCCATGCCTGAGAAATTCTCATGGGCTTTTTAGCCAGATCTGAATGCCTTTACGGCTGATTCTGAGGCCAGAGTGCTGTTTAGGGCATTAGCCATTCTATGAGTCTGCTGTGTATCTTGCTTCCCATGTTGGATCATTCTCCCCTTTTTAATTCTATCAGTTATTATTAGCAGACACTGGTCTTGTTTATGTGATCCCTTTGACACTTAATCCTATCTTTATGATCAATTATGAACTTAAACTGATCACTTTAACTAGTAAGATGGATTGGTACATGCCACCTTGATGGGATTTGGAGTCCAATGGCACGTTTCTAGCTCTACCATTAGGGGTAAGTCCAAGTGAGCGTGTGCCAAACTGTACACCTCCTCCCCGCCTTATTCACACTCTTATTTTTAGCAGGGATCAATTTTCAACATCTAAGAATAATTGTGTTTTAATTACAGAGTTCAACCAATGGTATTAAGTAGAACAAGAAAATACTAAAAAGAATAAAATAGTAAACTGTTCCTGGACAGACAGGACAAGGGCTGATCAAGTCATTGTTTCTCACAATGTCAATTTCACTTCTATAGGTTTCCTTTTAGGTGCTCAGTTAGTTGTCACCGATCAGGGAGAACATATGAGATTTCTCCCTTTGGGACTGGCTTATTTCACTCAGCATGATGTTTTCCAGATTCCTCCATCTTGTTGCAAATGACCAGATTTCATTTTTTTTTTTTACCATTGTATAGTATTCTATAGAGTACATATCCCATAATTTCTTTATCCAGTCTTCTGTTGATGGGCATTTAGGTGATTCCATGTCTTAGCTATTGTGAATTGAGCTGCAATAAACATTGAGGTGCAGACAGCTCTTTTATTTCCCAATTTGATTTCCTTTGGATAAATTCTAAGGCATGGGATGGCTGGGTCATGTGGTAGGGATATATTCAGGTTTCTGAGGAATCTCCAAACTGTCTTCCACAGTGGCTTTACCAGTTTGCATTCCCACCAACAGTGGACTAGTGTGCCTTTTCCCCCACATCCTCGCCAGCATCTGTTGTTGGTAGATTTCTGTGTGTGAGCCATTCTAACCAGGGTGAGGTGAAACCTCATTGTGGTTTTGATTTGCATTTTCTGACATCTAGTGATCCTGAACATTTTTTCATGTGTTTGTTGGCTTTCCTCTTTTGAGTTTGGATTTCCTCTTTTGAAAGATGTTATTTAGGTCCTTGGCCCATCCCTTAAGTGGGTTGTTTGTTTTGTTGTTGTGGACTTTTTTTGATCTCTTTGTAAATTCTGATTATTAATCCTTTATCAGTTGCATAGTTTGCAAATATTTTTTCACATTCTGTCGGTTGCCTCTTCACTTTTGTGACTATTTCTTTTGCATTACAGAAGCTTCTAGGTTTGATGTAATCCCATTTATTAATTATGGCTTTGACTGCCTGCACTTCCGGGGTCTTTTCCAAGAAGTCTTTGCCTGTGCCTATGTCTTGCAGGGTTTCTCCGATGTTCTCTAATAATTTGATGGTGTCAGGATTTTAGATTTAGATCTTTAATCCATGTTGAGTGGATTTTTGTGTAAGGTGAAAGGTAGGGGTCTTGCTTCATGCTTCTGCACGTGGAAATCCAGTTTTCCCAGCACCATTTGTTGAATAGACTGTCCTTGCTCCAGGAATTGGCTTTAGATCCTTGATCAAATATAAGTTGGCTGTAGATGTTTGGGTTGATTTCTGGTGTTTCAATTCTGTTCCATTGGTCTATCCATCTGTTTCTGTACCAGTACCATGCTGTTTTGATTATAACTGCCCTGTAGTATGTCCTGAAACCAGTTATTGTGATGCCTCCGGCTTTGTTTTTGTTGTACAAGATTGCTTTAGCTATTCCAGGTCTCCTTTGCCTCCATTTAAATTTCAGCATTATTTTTTTCCAGATCTGAGAAGAATGTCTTTGGTATTTTGCTTGGTATTGCATTGAATCTGTAAGTTGCTTTTGGGAGAATGGACATTTTGATGATATTGATTCTTCCAATCCATGAGCATGGAAGATTTTTCCATTTTTTAGTATCCTCTTCTATTTCTTTCTTTAAGGTTTTGTAATTCTCATTGTAGAGATCTTTGACATCCTTGGTTAAGTTTATTCCAAGGTATTTGATTGTTTTGGTAGCTATTGTAAATGTGATTGATTTTAGCAGTTCTTTCTCAGCCTTGGCATTGCCTGTGTATACAAAGGCTGTTGATTTTTGTTCATTGTTTTTATATCCTGCTACTTTGTATTGGCTACAACCTTGACACAGTAGCATTTGTGCCTATTTTTGGTTGGAACAGTGACAACATACTAGAACTAAATGTGCATATACCTTGGTTCAAGGGATGGAAAGTTAAACCTAAAAGTGGCAATGCTACTGGAACCACATTGCTAATAGTCCTGAGTTGCATCTTATCACCAGCTCATCCAGTTGACAAACCCTTGCATCTGTCCTGGGGGCCAAGTATAGACTGGTGTTCTCAAATCTGGTATTGTGGTCACCTTTGCTCTAGTCAGTGTTGCAATTAAAATAAAGTCTGTTGAAATGCACCATAGAGCTTTGAGTGAAGCTCTCCCTGGTGACAATGTGAGCTTCACTGTCAAGAGCATGTTGTCAGAGATGTTCATCATGGCAACATTGCTGTGATAGTGAAAATGATCCACATATAGAAGCAGCTGGTTTCACAGTTCAGATGATCATCCTGAACCATCCAGACCACATCAGTACATGCTTGTGCCTCTGTGTTGGATTGTTACATAGCTCACCTTGCTTGTGAGTTTGCTGAGCTGAGGGAAAGATTGATAGATGTTCTGATAAGAAGCTATAAGATGGCCCCTAGATTCTTGTTTGATAGAGTTGATCATTGGTAGAGTTGATGACATCCCATATGAGTTGAGAGCTTCTGTGATTGTCCTCTGAATTGTCTTGCTGTTTGTGATATGAGACAGACAGTTGTCTTGGGTGTACTTGGAATCAAATATATATCCTTGATGTATTTTTATAAGTAATATCACTGGAGATCATTAATTAGATTATAGAATAAATCTATTGTTTATTTCTGAATGGGTCTTTTGACTTCCTATCACATTGAACACCTTGAAGTCTTCAGCAATGAGACTTTTTAGTATCTTCTCTCTCTGCAGTATTTTCATTCTCCTCTTTAGAAAATAAAAAAGCAAATGAATAATTTAGCCCCCAAACATACAAATGGGTAATTCAGCCTAGATATTTGTAGCATTTATCCTTGCATGTTTGAATGTATTTACCATTTTAATTCCTAGGTGCTCAGAAAAAGGATGCTAGAAAATAAACTGGGCAACAAATTTTCCTCAATCTAAGTTCTGTAGCAACATTCTAGGATTATTTTGGAGAATATTAGGTGATGTACAAACAGTTGGTCCATTCATCTCTCTGGCTCATTGATGGATCCAGCTGGGTTAATGCCCCTTTTTTCTCGTTGGGTTTATATTGACCATTTATTAACTCTAAACAAGTGTACAGTGCTCAGAAATGAAAAGTTTTATAGTGTTCCTAGTAATGAGAATTGTGTATTTTAGAAAGACTAAACTTCTGTTGTTAATGTGGCAAGTTAGGAGAAGAGTCAAGATTGGGGTTATCTACTAGTTGAGTACTGGAAAAGCAAAGGTTCCTTAATTTACCATTTAAGTTGAAATTCAGGTTTTTCATTTTAGACTTATTATGGTAACCTCATTGTTCCAATGAGAATACCTTATGCTGCATTCCAATCTTTGGCAGGGGTCATAATACTTGTGAAAATTATTTATTTGATTCATTAATTCAAATATTCATTCTTTACTTAACACACATTTGTTGAGTTTCATGCACTATCCTTGATGCTAAAAATATTTTAAAAATCATGGTACCTAACCTCAAGCAGTATAAAGGTTATCTCATTGTTTAGATCAATTTATATTTGATACATGTTAATGGCCTTTAATCTCTAGATATATATATATCATATTTACTCAACTCCTTGGAACAACTCTCCGTTGTTGTTGATGATGATTTGCTTGTTAAAAGAAACACTATCAGTAAATACCAAATTTAGTTATTGATTTACTAGCATTCTTTCAGAACATATTACTTGTATAATAGAATGAGTTCAATGATACTTTTTTTTAAAGATTTATTTATTTGAAAGTCAGAATTACACACAGAGAGAAGGAGAGGCAGAGAGAGAGAGAGAGAGAGAGAGAGAGAGAGAGGAGAGAGACATCTTCCATTCACTGGCTCATTCCATAACTGGCTGCAACAGCTGGAGCTTCCTCCAATCTCCCACATGGGCACAGGGGCCCAAGGGCTTGGGCCATCCTCCACTGCTGTCCCAGGTCATAATAGAGAAGGAAGTGGAGCAGCCGGGACTCAAGCAGGCGACCATATGGGATACTGACACTGCAGGCGGTGGCTTTATCTGCTATGCCTCAGCACTGGCCCCCACTGATACATATTTGAGTTGTATGTTTTTATTAATTAAAATTTTTATTAACAATAACTATACAAGTTTATGGGGTATAAAATGACCTTTGTTATTTTCTTTGTTCTAGAAGCATTTATTTTCTAAATTTATTTTAAGATTGAACAATTTTTAACGCTTTGCCATATTCACTTCATGTGTAGATATTATATATACCTACTCATATACTATTTTTTCTTGAAAATAAGGTTGTTAATATCATATGGAAATCATGACAATGATCATAAAGTTAGGAAGGGTAAAATGTCATGTAAAATTCAATGAAGACAATATTTATAACTATCTGTATATCAAGTAATGTGACATCCACACCATTTTATACTCTTTATATATTAACTTCATTATATAAGTGAAAACTTAGCATCATAATGATTTCTAGTTCCATTCATTTTTTCATTTTGTTGCAAATAACAAGATTTCATTCTTCTTTATGGCAAAGTAATACTCCCTCATGTATACATACCACATTTTTGTTATCTAGCCATCGATTGATGAACAACTAAATTGATTCCATATCTTTACTATTGTAAATTGAACTGCTATAAAATGGAGGTGCATGTATGTCTGTCAAATGTAGACTTCACTTCCTTTGTATATATTCCCAGATATGGGAGAAATGGGTTATATGAGGAATCTCTATATGATTTCTAAAATGGTTCTAAATTTGCATCCCCACCAGCAGTGTATTTGGGTTCCCCTTTCTCCACAACCTCACCAGAATTTTTTTTTAAATTTTTTGAAAAATTTTTATATATTTATTTGAGAGGTAGAGTTACAGACAGTGTGAGGGAGAGACAGAGAGAAAGGTCTTTCTTCTGTTGATTGACTCCTCAAATGACCGCAATGGTCGGAGCTGTGCTGATCTGAAGCCAGGAGCGTGGTGCTTCTTCCCAGTCTCCCACATGAGTGCCGGTGCCCAAGAATTTGGGCCATCCTCTGCTGCTTTCCCAGGCCATAGCAGAGAGCTGGATTGGAAGAGAAGCAGCCAGGACTAGGACCAGAGCCCATTTGGGACGCCGGCGCCGCAGGTGGAGGATTAACCTACTGTGCCAGGACACTGGCCCCATTTTTTTTTTTTAATTTTTAAAAGATTTTATTTATTTACTTGAGAGGTAGAGTTACAGACAGTGAGAGGGAGAGACAGAGAGAAAGGAGCATTTGTTATTTATTGAGTTCTGACTATCCATTCTAACTGGAGTTCAGTGATACCTCACTGTGGTTTTTATTTTTAATTTCCCTGATGGATAGTAATCCTAAACATTTTTTGTGCATCTGTTGGCCATTTGTATTTCTTCCTTTGAAAAACATGTATTCATATCCTTTGCCAATTTCTTTCATTTTAAAATTTTTAATTACTTTTTAAGGGATTCAATGTAGTTTGTATATACAATGGAAGAATATATTAGTTTTCTCTTCCTCCTACCCTTCTTTAACATATTCTGAATTTACATTACAATAAAAAGGCCTAATGCTTCACCAAAAAAGAAATTTAATGAGTTAAAACCAAAAAGATCCTAGTTGTTGGGAATGTAGGCAATGGCTATAAACAGTAATTGAATGGAAAAATGACCATTTTCACATACACAATAAATTTTAAAGTAATCATGGATGTTAAAACCATAGTAGTATAAGATTCTTAACCACTGGTTTGATAAGATATAAAGCAAAGTTTTACAAAGCTGTATTTGCAGCAATGCCGGAGACCAGCTCCAGCCAGTCCAGGGGCCCCAAGGTGTGAGAGGTGCTGGTGCTCAAAGACATGAGACACACTCACAGCAAGGCTGACGGCAGGGCTCTGCTCTCGAGCACCAGGCTTCATTTCTATATCATAAGTCACATAATGATTCTTTTTTCTCACAATAGCAAGTCTGTTGTCCATTTTTTTTCTAATTACATTTTCTTTGATTTTTAAGGGCGTATTCAGAGCATGGGTTATAATCACAGACAGGTGCGAGATAATGGGCTGTCCACACAAGCCAAGGACTGGAGTGCTGTTGAGCTATGCAGAAAATGGCTACACAAGCTAGAATAGTACCTTCCTAATCTAATCTTTACTAGAAGCCCCAAGTTCAAAGCAGGCTCTTTTTAAAATGTATCCCCTCTTTTGAAGTTCTTTCTGTAACTCTAATTTCTTTATTGTACTTATTGTACTACAGTTTTGACACCCTAACCATTGTAGTATTTGTAGCATATATTGAATTAAAGCGTTATTAACATTTGTCTTTATTTTAGTGGGAAGTCTATACCAGGGAGCCTGTTGCCTTTTACTTCTTTTCCACAAACAGCTCAACGTTGCATAAAGCATTAACCCTTTCTCCTACACTAACATTCTGCTTGATTAAAATTCTACAAAGCAATGGGCATTTTGGGGGTTATGAGACTAAGTGTTCTTCCATAAAATTGGGAATACAGCAATCATTAGCGGGGCCACCAGGAAACTCCAGCTTTCTTATACAGAGTGTGGTTTCCAACAAACCTAAAACCACCAAGAGGACTGCAGCTGTCCTTCTCACACCTTGCTGAGACAGACCTTCTGCTGTGACCTTGTCAGCCAGCTGAAGTTTCCTTGGCCTCGCCATAGCAACACTGATATATACAGACATTTCTTTCTTTTTTGGATTCTTTTTTCTTAAATTTTTTTTAAATGTTAGCTCCCACATATAAGGGAGAGCATGTGGTATTCGTCTTTCTTTGTCTGGCTTATTTCATTCAACATAATGTCCTCCAGTTGCATCCATTTTGATGCAAATGGTAGAATTTCATTCTATTTTAGTAGCTGAATTATATTCTGTTGCGTATTTATACACCATGTTTTCCTTATCCATTCATCTAATGATGTGCACCTTGCTTGGTACCAAAACTTGTCTATTGTCAATAGTATTTCTATAAAAATGGTACATAGTACAGCTATCTCTCTGATTCATTGTGTTCAAGTCTTTTGGGGATATAGCCAGTAGTGGGATTGCTGGATCTTATGACAAGACTACTTCTAGTTTTTTAAGAACTCTCCACACCATTTTCATGGTGGTTGCACTAATTTATGTTCCTACCAACACTGTATAAGTGTTCCCCTTTCTCAACATCCTTATCAGCATTTATTACTCTATCTTTGGATTTTAGCTATTCTTACAGGGGTGAGGTTTTTATTTGCATTTTCCTGATGGCTAGTGATATTGAGCATTTTCTCAAATATTTGTTAGTCATTTGTATTTCTTCTTTAGAGAACTGCCAATTAGGTCTTTTGCCAATTTATTGACTGGATTGGTTGTTTTTTGTTGTTGAGTTTTTAAAGTTGCTAATATATTCTGGATACCAATCCTTTTTTGGATAGGTAGCTTGCAAATAATTTTTTCAATTTTGTTGGATGTCTACATTTCATATCGACTGTTTCCTTTCCTATGCTGAAGCTTCTGAGTTTGATATAGTTGCATTTATTTTGTTTTACTTTTGTTGTCTGTGCTTTGGGGGCCTTGTCCAAGAAATCATCCACTACACTAATGTCTTAGAGTGTTTCCCATACGTTTTCTTCTAGCAACTTCATAGTCTCCTGTCTTAAATTTAGGTCTGTGGTCCATCTTGAGTTGATTTTTGTGAGAGGTATGGATCTAATTTAATTATTCTACATATGTACACCTAGTATTGCTAGCACCATTTGTTGAAGAGATTATCCTTACTCCACTGTATGGCCTGAGCGCTTTTGTAAAAAATCAGTTGACTACATGTATGTGTATTAATTACTGGGATGTCTGTTCTGCTCCATTGATCTATGTGTTAGTTTTCATGCCAGTACCATGCTGTTTTAATTACTATTGCTTTGTATTATGCTTTGAGGTCAGGTATTGTGGTTTTAATAGCTTCATTTATTTATTTATTTTTTGCTAAGGAATTACTTTGGCTGTTTTTGGCCTTTTGTGATTTCATATGAATTTTAGCATTGTTTTTGCTAATTTGGTATTTTGATAGAGATAGAATTGAATCTGCTTTAGGTAGTATATAGACATTGTAATGGTATTGATTCTTCCAAAGGATGAGCAAAGAATATCTTCCCAGTTTTTGTGTCCTTCATGATTTCTTTCATCAATGTTTTAAAATTTATTGTAGAAATCTTTAACTTTTTTTCATTAAATTTATTCCTAAATATTTGATTTTTTTGTGGCTATCATGAATGGGATTTTCTATTGATTTCTCTTTCAGTGAGTTGTTCATTAGCAGGTAAAAAATCTACTGTTTTTGTAATCTGCAACTTTACTGAATTGGTTTATCAATTCTAGTAGCCTTCTGGTGGAGTGTTTAGGTTTTTCCATGTGCAATATCATGCCATCTGCAAACATGGCTGATTTGACTTCCTCTTTGCCAGTTTCAATGCCCTTTATTTCTTTCTCCTCCCTAACTAATCTTGCTAAAGCTTCCAGTACAATATTGAATAAAACTGGTGAATATAGCCATCCTTGTCTTCTTCCAGAAGTGAGGGGAAATGCTTTCAGGTTTCCCTCTTTCAGTATGATATTGGATTTTGATTTGTCATTAATAACCTTATAATTTTGAGGTATGTTCCTACTATCCCTATTTTGTAGAGATTTTTTTTTATAATGAAGTAGTGTTGAGTCTTATCAAGTGCTTTCTCTGAATCCTTTGAGATAACCATATGTTTTTTATTCTTCATTCTTTTGATGTGATTTTGGACATTTATTGATTTGTGCTTGTTGAACCATGCTTGCATTTCTTGGATAAATCCCACTAGATCATGATGTATGATCTTTTTAATGTGGTTTTGAATTTTGTTTGCTAATATTTTGTTTGGAATCTTTGTATCTATGTTCATTAAGAACATAGGTCTGTAGTTTTCATGTCATGTTTTTGTTCAGCTTTGGTATCAAAGTGTTGCTGCAGAGAGTTTAACAGAATTCTATCCTGTCAATATTTTGAAATAGTTTTAAAGTGGTTTATTGCTTTCAGCCTTTTGACTAAGATCAAGTGTAGTATCTGTTCTTATCAGTTTAAAGTGGTTGGAGTTAGTTCATCTTTGAATGTTTTATAGAATTCAGTAGTAAAACCATCAGGTCCCGGACTTTTCCTTGATGGAAAAGTTTCAGTACTG
Organism: Oryctolagus cuniculus; assembly: GCF_051225735.1. Taxonomy (NCBI): domain Eukaryota; kingdom Metazoa; phylum Chordata; class Mammalia; order Lagomorpha; family Leporidae; genus Oryctolagus; species Oryctolagus cuniculus. The sequence goes on along the minus strand of NC_142881.1, from coordinate 59,182,885 downwards.
TCTTAATGTCATTGCTAGTTATGGATCTATTTAGGTTGTCTGTCTCTTCTTATTTTAATCTTTGTAGATTATATGAATTGAGTAATTCATCCTTTTTTTTTCGAGGTTTTCCAGTTTATTAGCATATTTTTCTATAATAGTTTCTTATGACCCTTTGTATTCAGTGGTGTCAGTTGTAATGTTTCTTTTTTCATCTCTAATATTATTTATTGGATATTTTTCTTTTTTTTTCTGGCTATTGGTTTACCTATTTTGTTTATCATTTCAAAAAACCAACTTTTTCTATCTTTTGTATGTTTTTATTTTCAAATTCATTGATTTCTGCTCTGATCCTTATTATTTCTTGCCTCCTGCTGATTGGTTTTGGTTGTTTTGTTCTTGCTTTTCCAAGTCTAAATATGCATCATTAGTTCTTTAATTTGATAAATTTCTCTCTTTTGAATGTAAACACTTAATGCTATAAATTTCCCTCTTAATACTGGTTTTTCTGTATCCCACAGGTTTTGATACTCTGTGTTTTCATTTTCATTTGTTTCAATAAATTTTTTTATTACTTCAGTGACTCATTGATCATTCAGTAGCATGTTGTTTAATTTCCAAGTATTTATGAGTATTCTATTTTTCTTTTTGTTGTTGATTTCTAGTTTTGTTTCTTTATGGCTTGTGAAAATACATGGTATTATTGAAATTGTTTGAAATTTACTCAGACTTGGTCTATGGCTTAACATATGGTCTGTCTTAGAAAATTTTGCATTTGTTGATAAGAAGAATGTATATTCTGTAATTGTTGGGTGAAATGTGGTATAGATGTTGTTAGGTCGATTTGCTTGATAGTTTCAACTCTAATGTATCTCTCTTGGTTTTCTGTCTAGGAAACTTGTCCATTGATGAGTGTGGGGAGTTGAAGTTATCCATTATAATTGCACTGGAATCTATATGTCCCTTTAGGTCTTACAGTATTTGCTATATATATCTGGGTAGTCCTATGTTGGGTGCATATATATTTATGATTGTTATGTCTTCTTGCTGAATTGAACTTTTAATATAAAATCCTTTATCTCTTTTTTACAGTTTTTGATTTAAGTCTGTTTCATGTGCTATCTGTGTACCTAGCCTGATCATTTTTGGTTTCTGTTTGCCTGATATATCTTTTTCCAGACCTTCAGTTTCAGTCTATATGTATCTTTGTTAAATGAGTTTCTTATAAGAAGAATATAGTTGGGTCTTGGTTTTTTAATCCATTCAGTCAACCTGACTCTTGTCTTTTTCTCTTCTTTTGTTTTTTTTTAAAGACCTAAATCTTTTGACTGGAGAATTTAATCCATTTCCATTCAAGGCTAGAATTATAGATAAGAACTAACACCTGCCATTTTGTTGATTGGATACTGATTATACTTGCTTAGCAGTAAATTGATTGTCATGTAGTTTCATGATGTTCACTTCTAATGCTGGACTCCCTTCAGAATTTCTTATAAAGCTGGTCTTGTGGTGGTGAATTCTAATTTTTGCTTATCTGGAAAATACCTTATTTCTCCTTCACTTTTAAAGAATTGCTTCACTGCATAGCATATTCTTTGTTGGAAGTTTTTTTTTTTCTTTTAAGGCCTTGAATATATCATTCTATTCTCTTCTGGACTGTAGAGTTTCCACCAAGAAGTCCGATGTTAATCTAATTGGTTTTTCTTCATATGTACTTGATGCTTTTCTCTTACTGTCTTGACTGGTAAAATGGTGACTCACAGCTGACAGCTGACACTGTCTATGTCTTCTTGCTTCTTGTCCCATGTAGTCTTCATTGTTTCATCATTTCTCCATCAAAAGTTTCCATCAATCAGACCTGTGGAAACATGGTCCTTCCATGATTCTTTTCATATCCCAGAGTACCTGAAGTCAACATGGCTATACTGTATTCAGCCATCTTGGATCTCTCAGTGATTTTTTTTACTTTTTTTTTATTATTTTTTGATAGGCAGAGTGGACAGTGAGAGAGAGACAGGGAGAAAAGTCTTCCTTTTTCCATTGGTTCACCCCCCAATGGCCGCTGTGGCTGGTGCGCTGTGGCTGGCGCACCACACTGATCCAAAGCCAGGAGCCAGGTACTTCTCTTGGTCTCCCGTGTGGGTGCAGGGCCCAAGGACTTGGGCCATCTTCCACTGCACTCCCAGGCCATAGCAGAGAGCTGGCCTGGAAGAGGGGCAACCGGGACAGAATCCGGTGCCCTGACCAGGACTAGAACCCGGTGTGCCGGCGCCACAAGCGGAGGATTAGCCTATTGAGCCATGGCACCGGCCTCAGTGATATTTTTTAAACACAATAATAAATTAGTAAATGTTGCACTGAATTGAAGTTTAGGAGTTTAGGGAGATTTCTCAGAAACTGTAATCCAGTGGTTATCATAGGCTGCATAATCAGGTGTGTTGAAGATTTATTTTTTTTATGGTCTGTGCCCCCGCAAAAAATAGATTCTTAGAGTGAGGTCTAAATTTTAACATGCAGCAGGCTTGAGAATCGCTCTTGTACAGTGCCTGATCGCATGAACGACATGCAAAGTATCAGTTCCATTATCTGAATTTTACAGGTAAGAATGCTGATATTCAGACAATGAAGTAAGTTGTCCAAAGCCTTAGAGCTAGTAGCTGTCAGTGGCAGGATCAGAATCCACACCTTCTAGATATAAAGCCTTTCCCATTTCTTTTTTTTTAAATTTTATTTAGTAATAAAAAATTTCCAAAGTAAAGTTTATGGATTACAATGGCTTCCCCACCCATAACTTCCCTCCCACTCACACCCCTCCCATCTCCCGCTCCCTCTCCCATTCCATTCACATCAAGATTCATTTTCAATTATCTTTATATACAGAAGATCAATTCAGTATATATTAAGTAAAGATTTCATCAGTTTGCACCTACACAGAAACACAAAGTGTAAAATACTGTTTCAGTACTAGTTATAGCATTACTTCACATTGGACAACACACTAAGGACAGATCCCACATGAGAAGTAAGTACACAGTGATTCCTGTTGTTAACTTAACAATTTGACACTCCTGTTTATGGCGTCAGTAATCTCCCTAGGCTCTAGTCATGAGTTGCCAAGGCTATGGAAGCCTTTTTTGTTCGCCGACTTCGATCTTATTCCGATAGGGTCATAGTCAAAGTGGAAGTTCTCTTGTGGGGAGCAACTGGGAGCAACTCGGACTAGACTAAATTACTGGAATTAAGACTTATTCTATGCATCTGCTTTCCCACAATATGGCGCTGAGAAGGGAAACAGCTTCTACACAGCTGCCTCCAGTTCAACCAATAAACTGTGGGACCTGCTCCTGATTGGAGGAGAGCAGCGTACTCAGTGTGTGGGCAGCCGAGTTGGGATTGGTGGAAGAGGACTATAAAGGAGGAGAGAGACAACATGCACCAGGAACATCTAAGGGGAACATCTAAGGGGAACACCTGTGCAGCCCCCAAGAGAGCCGGCCGGCGGTGTGCCGCTCCCCCGCGGAAGTGGGGAATGTGGCAGGGGGAACCGCCCTTCCACGGAGGTGGAAGGACCAGCAGCCAACCCGGGAAGAACCAGCAGCAAACCCGGGGAGGGCCGAGCAGACGAAAGAACAGCGCAGGGTCCTGTGTCGTTCCTCCACGAAGACGGGGAGCGACATTCTCTCTTCCCTTCAGAGAAAGGTACCTTCTTCTTTGATGGCCCTTTTCTTTCCACTGGGATCTCACTTGTAGAGATCTTTCATTTAGGTCTTCTTCTTCTTCTTTTTTTTTTTTTTTCCAGGGTGTCTTGGCTTTCCATGTCTAAAATACTCTCATGGGCTCTTCAGCCAGATCCAAATGCCTTAAGGGCTGATTCTGAGGCCAGAGTGCTATTTAGGACATCTGCCATTCTATGAGTCTGCTGTGTATCCTGCTTCCCATGTTGGATCATTCTCTCCCTTTTTGATTCTATCAGTTAGTATTAGCAGACACTAATCATGTACTCTATAGAAAACTATACAGCAGTCAAAAACAATGAAATCCAGTCATTTGCAACAAAATGGAGAAATCTGGAAAACATTATGCTGAGTGAATTAAGCCAGTCCCAAAGGGACAAATCTCATATATTCTCCCTGATCTGTGACAACTGAGTACCAAAGCGAAACCTGTTGAAGTGAAATAGACACTATGAGAAACAGTGACTTGATCAGCCCTTGTCCTGACTGTTGATGAACAACGTAATACTTTATCCCTTTTAGTATTTTTTTTTGTTCTACTTAATACTATTGGTTGAACTCTGTAATTAACACACAATTATTCAATTATTCTTAGGTGTTTAAATTTAACTGAAAAGTTATCCCTGTTAAATATAAGAGTGGGAATAAGAGAGGGAGGGAGATGTACAATTTGGGACATGCTCAAGCTGACTTGCCCCAAATGGTAGAGTTAAAAACGTGCCAGGGGATTCCAATACAATCCCATCAAGGTGGCATGTACCAATGCCATCTCACTAGTCCAAGTGATCAATTTCAGTTCACAATTGATCACACTGATAGGTTTAAGAGTCAAAGGGATCACACAAACAAGACTAGTGTCTGCTAATACTGATAGAATAAAAAAGGGAGAGAACAATCCTTTCCCATTTCTAAAATATGTTGCTCCTCAAATATATTACACTTGTGTCCTCCTCTTCTAATTTTATTTCTAATGTTTTCTGATAATTTCTTTCCTGCTGATTGGCCATGGTATATGTACCTGGATTTAATATCAGTAATGATTAGAGTGGAAGGGATAGAGGAAATAATGTACCACTGGGCTCTTTCCCGTTACAGTTGATAGTTTCAAGAAAGGCCTGAAGACACAAGAGATAATAGGATAGTAGGATTTCTATTATTTCATAATGCTTACTTTTACTTGTTTAATCCATAGTGATAATATTGGGGCAATAATCAGCTTTAGTAAAAATAATGAATTGGACCTATATGTTAGCTATGGCCACAGCTAATACACAGAGGAAATGGGACACTTATATCTTTCGGTTTCAACTTTGAATAGGATGCTTAGGTTGCAGAAATGTGGCATGATCTATCAGAAGACCTTTTTTTTTTGTTTTTGCATAAAAATATTTTAGATTTCAGTGAGAAGGGAGATACACCGCTTTGAACTTTTTCATTTGCAAGAAAGGGAGACTTTAGAGTATTATTCTTTTCCTGTGGGAATTTTATCACCTAGATAATTATCCCAAGCCAAAGAGTAAATGTATCAGTAGAGGTATCCCTTGCTCACTGTTTACAAAACTCTAATGGAAAGTTGTGAAAAATATCAAAGGAATTGCCTCTTCAAACCTTGTTATGGTAGCATTTTAATCATCACTGGAGGCAAATCCTACAATTTTGGGTATCATAGGATCTGGTTGATAGACTTTTTGTTACATACTCAAAGATAGTCACTTTTCTTATGATCATTCCTGTACCCTGGTCACACTTCTTCTTCTTTTTTTTTTTTTTTTTTTTGACAGGCTGAGTGGACAGTGAGAGAGAGACAGAGAAAAAGGTCTTCCTTTTGCTGTTGGTTCACCCTCCAGTGGCCACCGCGGCCGGCATGCTGTGACCGGCGCACCACGCTGATCCAAAGGCAGGAGCCAGGTGCTTATCCTGGTCTCCCATGGGGTGCAGGGCCCAAGCACTGGGCCATCCTCCACTGCACTCCCTGGCCACAGCAGAGAGCTGGCCTGGAAGAGGGGCAACCGGGACAGAATCCAGCGCCCCGACCGGGACTAGAACCCAATGTGCTGGCACCGCAAGGCAAAGGATTAGCTTATTGAGCTGTGGCGCCAGTCCTTGGTCACACTTCTGTCATTACACTTAAATTATTGTATTGAAGTATATTTGTTTATATCTCTTCCCTGCTTGTCTGTGCATTTCTACAGGAAAATACTGTGTTTCAGCTGTTTACCTAGTTCCAAGCATAGTGGTTGGCATATATTAAATGCTTAATATATGTTTGGTAAAATAAATTGCTTTTATGTTTTGATAATCTTTTTTAGGAAGTGGAATTTTGAGCCTGACTTCTAGTTGATATCAAATTATTCTCTCTAGGAACTGTGTGTCAGAGTGTTTCAGAGAGTACATTAAAATCTCAGCAGTTATTTTTCTAAGCTACATCTTTTCCTTTTGTTAGAAGACAGTATTTATCCTAGTGAACAGCCCATTTGGGGCAGTTCATCCAGATTTGAGTATCAAATTTAACATAATAGGAAGTCACAAATCCCTTTGGCTAGAAAGTGCAAAGTCTGACACTTCTTCTAGAAAGGCAACTTTGTATTAATTTACTCTTTTTTATTCATGGAAAGGTTAAAAAAAAAAACCTCTATAAACATTTTATCATTACTCAGAGATAATAAACAGCATCCTGGTCAACCACTTATGCTTTTAATAAACATGTTTTATGCTTTGTATATAATTTCTTAAAAATTATAGCCTAGCTTGGGTTTTAAATACTTAGTTACACTATCTTGCTGGTAGATGGTATTCTTTGAAATTATGTTTCAGTGGTTTATAAGGTTTAGAAAACGTGAAGCTTTTCCCTTATGCTTAGTTGTAGAAAATATGTTCTTTTTTATTTCAAAATTTATTTTAAATTTGCGTACAGTAAAATTCACTTTTTAACATATACAGTTTTATGAATTTTGGCAAATGGGTAAAATCATATCATTACCACAGTTAAGATACAGAATTGTTCCAACCTACCTCCCTGGACATTCCCTTATACTAGCCCTTTGAAGTCAAATCTCTCTGCATCTTTAACGCTAACCACTGATCTGTTTTGTCTTTTCTCGAGTGTTATATAAATGAATGGAATTATGCAGTGCCCACCCTTTTTAGTTTGGCTTCTTTCACTTAGCAAAAAGCATTTGAAATTCACCACTTTATTGCATATATCAATGGTTTGTTCTTTATTGCTGAGTATTGTCTCACAGAAGGGATATGCCACTGTTTTCATGCAATCTCCATTTCAGGGAAATGCGGGTGATTTACAGCTCTTGGTTATTATGAATAAAGCCAATATAAATATCCACATACAAATTTTTTCTTTGTTTTGGTTTCAGTTGTGTAAATACATAGGAGTAGGATTTCTGTATGTTGTATGCTAAGTGTTTATTTAACTTTATAAGAAACTGGCCACTGTTTTCTGTAGTGTCTGTAGCATTTTACATCCTCCTCAGCAACCTATGGAAGTTGTAGTTGCTCTGCATCCTCACCAGTGTCCGGTATTTTCTGTTTTATTTTAGTTTTTCTTTTTTTCAGTATGTGGTGGTGTAAAGATGATTCTCTGTCGTCTTGATTAGGTATGTTGGTGATGGAGGCAGGAGTTATTTTTTTTTTATTGCTTTCATTAACACAGACCTTTGTGACCAGAATCCAAAAACTCAAGTTTATTGCTGTTGTTCCAAGCAACTGTTTTAGTCTGTTTATCAAGGAAACTCATAGTGCTATAGAGAGAATAAGTTATTACTGGAGATCAGGAGTACCCTTTTATGACTACATATTAAATGAAAGCAACATGCTGCCCTCTTAACTGTCTTTCCCATCTGTTCCATGCATTCTGTTCCTAGCAGTCTGGAATTTCTTCAAACTATCATTTATTCATGACCCTTCACTGATTATCTCATAAACCTGGTATGGTCAATTACTTAGGACAGAGACTCTGGCATCAACTAGATGTGGTTTTACCCTCAGCTCTGCAATACACCAGCTTAGTGACCTTGACAAATTGATATATCTAAACCTCAGTTTTGGGGCCGGCACCGTAGCTCACTTGGTTAATCCTCCACCTGCGGTGCCGGCATCCCATATGGGCACTGGGTTCTAGTCCTGGTTGCTCCTCTTCCAGTCCAGCTCTCTGCTGTGGCCCGGGAGGGCAGTAGAGGATGGTCCAAGTATTTGGGCCCCTGCACCCGCATGGGAGACCTGGAAGAAGCACCTGACTCCTGGCTTTGGATTGGTGCAGCGCTGGCTGTAGCGGCCATTTGGGGAGTGAACCAAAGGAAGGAAGGCCTTTCTTTCTGTCTCACTCTCACTGTCTATAACTCTACCTGTCAAATAAATAAATAAAAAAAGTCTTTGTTAAAAGAAAAAAAAAATAAACCTCAGTTTCTCATTTTCAAACAGTTAATTGTAGAACTTATAGGAAGCATTTTGTAGGAGTGTTCGGGGCTCAATACATGTCAGAAATTAATAATTAAGTAACATCTATAAGAAAACTCAATTTATTTGGGCAGCCTTGTCTATCACAGTTTATCATTGCAAATCTGACATAGTTAAAACTGCTTTAGCACCTTTGTTTAATTCTGCTGTGTAGGAGTTCACATTTTGATACAATTAACACATGTCTAAGCATGGATGATGAACAAGTAGGTAGTTTAGGAGGAGTTGTTTTGCTTGGGAAATTCAGGCAGAAGCTGGAAAAGAACAATTAGTAAATTCTGCTGGTAGATAGCTTGCCAAGGCCATTAAGTCATGATGCTGTGTGTGTGTGTGTGTGTGTGTGTGTATATAAGACACTTAACACGAAATCTACTCTCTTAACAAAATTTTAAAGATACAATACAGTATCATTAACTCTACGTGCAATGTTGTGATTTCTATTACTTACATTTCTTGGCTAGAACTTTATGTTCCGTGATTAGCAAATTCCCAATTCTCATTTCTCCAGAACCTGGTAACCACTATTCTACAATTTGAATTTCCAAATTTAACTATTTCAGATAACTCAGATAAGTGGAATGATGTGTTACTTGTCCTTTTTTGACTGACTTACGTTTTTTTAGCATGTTGTCTTCAAGGTCCGTCTATGTTCTTGTATATAGCAGGATTTACTTATTTTTTTTCAAATTGAAAAGTTCTTTTATTTGTTTTATTTTTTAAAGCTTTTATATAATGAATGCAAATTTTGCAGGTACAACTTTAGGAATATAGTGGGTTCCTCCCACCATACCCACCCTCTTACTCCCACTCTTGTCCTATCTGCTACTCCCTTTCCCATCCCATTCTTCATTAAGATTCATTTTTAATTAATTTTATATACAGAAGACCAACTCTATACTGAGTAAAGATTTCAACAGTTTGCACCCCCTGCCACATACAACATAAAAAGTACTGTTAGAAAACAAGTTTTCCAGTTAATTCTCATGGCACAACTCATTAAGGACAGAGGTCCTACATAGAGAGTAAGTGCACAATGACTTTTGTTGTTAATTTAATAATTAACACTCTTATTTATGATGCCAGTGATCACCTGAGGCTCTTGCCATGAGCTGCCAAGGCTATGCAAGCCTTGTGTGACCACAAACTGCATCAGTATTTAGACAAGGCCATAAGCAAAGTAGAAGTTCTCTCCTTCCTTCAGAGAAAAGTACATCTTTCTTTGATGGCCCCTTCTTTCTCTATGTTAAGTAAAGAGTTCAATGTATAATATGAAGATGAGAAAAGAAAATAATAAAAAACTATTCCTTGACAGCAAGACAGGGGCTGTTGAAGTCGTTGTTTCTCAAAGTGTCAATTTCACTTCCACAGCTTTCGTTTTAGGTGTGCAACTAATTCTCACAGATCAGGGAGAATATACAGTATTTGTTCCTTTGGGTCTGGTTTATTTAACTAAGTATGAACTTTTCCAGATTGATTCATTTTTTGCAAATGACTAGATTTCATTTTTTTTACTGCTGTATAGTACTCCATGGTGTACATGGCCTATAATTTCTTTATCCAGTCTTCATTGATGGGCAATTAGGTTGACTCCATGTCTTAGCTATTGTGAATTGAGCTGCAATAAACATTGAGGTGCAGATAGCTCTTTTGTTGACTGATTTCATTTCTCTTGAGTAAATTCCCAGGAGTAGGATGACTGGGTCATATGATAAGTCTATATTAAGATTTTTTTTTAACTTTTATTCAATGAATATAAACTTCCAAAGTACAGTTTATGGATTACAATGGCTTCCCCCCATAACGTCCCTCCCACCCGCAACCCGCCCCTTTCCCACTCCCTCTCCCCTTCCATTCACATCAAGATTAATTTTCTTTTTTTTTTTTTATCTTTTATTTAATGAATATAAATTTCCAAAGTACGTCTCATGGGTTACAATGGCTTTCCCCCCCATACCGTCCCTCCCACCCACAACCCTCCCCTTTCCCACTCCCTCTCCCCTTCCATTCACATCAAGATTCATTTTCGATTATCTTAGTATACAGAAGATCAGCTTAGTATACCTTAAGTAAGGATTTCAACAGTTTGTTCCCACACAGAAACATAAAGTGAAAAATAATAGATGATTTTTTTTTAAATGATGATGAAATCAGATCAGACCTATTGTCATGTTTAATCCCAGTGAGAGTCAAGTTGGGAATTGATAGTTTCTTTTTTTTTTTTTTTAACAGAAGATCAGTTTAGTGTACATTAAGTAAAGATTTCAATCGTTTGCACCCCCATAGAAACACAAAGTGAAATATACTGTTTGAGTACTCGTTATAGCATTAAGCCTCAGTGTACAGCACATTAAGGACAGAGATCCTACATGAGGAGTAAGTGCACAGTGACTCCTGTTGTTGACTTTACAAATTGACACTCCTGTTTATGGCATCAGTAATCTCCCTATGCACCAGTCATGAGTTTCCAAGGCTATGGAAGCCCCTTGAGTTCTCCGACTCTTATCTTGTTTAGACAAGGTCATAGTCAAAGTGGAGGTTCTCTCCTCCCTTCAGAGAAAGGCACCTCCCTCTTTGAAGACCTGTTCTTTCCACTGGGATCTCACTCACAGAGATCTTTTTGCCAGAGTGTCTTGGCTTTCCATGCCTGAAATACTCTCATGGGCTTTTCAGCTGGATCCGCATGCCTTCAGGGCTGATTCTGAGGCCAGAGTGCTGTTTAGGACATCTGCCATTCTATGGGTCTGCTGTGTATCTCACTTCCCATGTTGGATCATTCTCTCCCTTTTTGATTCTATCAGCTAGTATTTGCAGACACTAGTCTTGTTTATGTGATCCCTTTGGTTCTTAGTCCTATCATTACGATCAATTGTGAACAGAAATTGATCACTGGGACTAGTGAGATGGCATTGGTACATGCCACCTTGATGGGATTGAATTGGAATCCCCTGGTATGTTTCTAACTCTACCATTTGGGGCAAGTCAGCTTGAGCATGTCTCGAATTGCACATCTCTTCCCTCTCTTATTCCCACTCTTATATTTAACACTGATCACTTTTCAGTTAAGTTTCAGCACTTAAGAAGAATTGTGTATTGATTACAGTATTCAACCAAAAGTATCAAGTAGAACAAACAAAAAAATACTAAGAGGGATAACATATTAAGTTGTTCATCAACAGTCAGGGCAAGGGCTGATCAAGTCACCATTATTAAGATTTTTGAGGTATCTCCATACTATCTTCCATAGTGGCTTTACCATTTTGCATTCCCACCAAGAGTGGATTAGGGTACCTTTTCCCCCACATCCTCACCAGCATTTGTTGTTTATTCATTTTTGTATGATAAGCATTATAACGAAACCTAATTGTGGTTTTGATTTGCATTTCCCTGAGATCTAGTGATCCTGAACATTTTTTCATGTGTCTGTTGGCCTTTTGGATTTCCTCTTTTGAAAAAATGTCTGTTTAAGTCCTTTGCCCATCTCTTAACTGGGTTGTTTGTTTTGTTGTTGTGGAGTTTCTTGATCTCTTTGTAGATTCCGGTTATTAATCCTTTATCAATTGTGTAGTTTGCAAATAATTACTCTCATTCTGTCAGTTCCCTCTTTACTTTCCAAACTGTTTTTTTTTCTATACAGAGGCTCCTCAATTTGAAACAATCCCATTTTTAAATATTGGCCTTGACTGCCTGTGCCTCTGGCATCTTTTCTAGGAATTCTTTGCCTGTGCCAATGTCTTGCAGGGTTTCCCCAATGTTCTCAATTAATTTGATGGTGTTGGACCATAGATTTAGATTATTAATCCATTTTGAGTGGATTTTTGTGTAAGGTATAAGGTAGGGGTCTTACTTCACAGTTCTGCATGTTGAAATCCAGGTTTCCAGTACCATTTGTTGAAGAGACAGTCCTTGCTCCTTAGATTGGTTTTAGCTCCTTGGTCAAATATAAGTTGGTTTTAGATGTTTGGATTGATTTCTGGGGTTTCTATTTGTTCCATTGGTTTATCGATCTATTTTGTACTAGTACAAGGCTGTTTTGATTATAACTGCATTGTAGTATGTTTTAAAATCTGGTATTATGATGACTCTGGTTTTGTTTTTGCTGTTTAGATTGCTTTAGCTATTCGAAGTCTCCTCTGTCTCCATATGAATTTCAGCATCGTTTTTTCTAGATCAGAAAAGAATGTCTTTGGTATTTCAATTGGTATCACATTGAATCTGTACATTGCTTTTGGAAAAATGGACATTTTGATGATATTGATTCTTCCAATCCATGAACATGGCAGATTTTTCCTTTTTTGTTATCTTCTTCTCTTTCTTTCTTTCTTTGACAGTCAGAGTTAGACAGTGAGAGAGAGAGAGACAGAGAGAAAGGTCTTCCTTTTTCCGTTGGTTTACCCCCCAAGTGGCTGCTAAGGCCGGTGCATCTCCCATGTGGCTGCAGGGCCCAAGAATCTGGGCCATCCTCCACTGCACTCCCGGGCCATAGCAGAGAGCTGGACTGGAAGAGGGGCAACCGGGACAGAACCAGAGCCCCAACCGGGACTAGATCCCCGGGGTGCCGGCACTGCAGGCAGAAGATTAGCCTAGTGAGCCGCGGCGCTGGCCCTTCTTCTATTTCTTTCTTTAATATTTTGTAATTCTCATCATATAGATCTTTGACATCTTGATTAAATTTATTTCAAGGTATTTGATTTTTTTTAGCTATTGTAAATGAGTTTTATCTTAGAAGTTCTTCCTCAGCCATGACATTGCCTGTGTATACAAAGGCTATTGATTTTTGTGTATTGACTTTATATCCTGCTACTTTACCAAACTCTTCTGTGAGTTCCTATAGTGTCTTAGTGGAGTTTTTTGGATTCCCTATATTTAGAATCATATCATCTACAAATATGGATAGTTTGACTTCCTCCTTCAAATTTATATCTCTTTAATTTCTTTTTCTTGCCTAAAGGCCTTGCCTAAAAATTCCAGGACTCTGCAACTGATAAAGGATTAATATCCAGTATCAATAAAGAACTCAAAAAACCCAACAACAACAAAACAAATAACCCAGTTAAAAATGGGCACAGGACTTAAACAGGCATTTTTCAAAAGAGGAAATCCAAATGGCTAACAAAAACTTGAAAAAATGCTCAGGATCACTAACTGTCAGGGACATGCAAATCAAAACCACAGTAAGGTTTCACTTCACTTCTGTTAGAATGGCTTACATACAGAAATCAACAAGGAACAAATGCTGGTGAGGATGTGGGGAAAAAGGTACCATAATCCACTGTTGGTAGGAATGTAAACTGTTACAGCCACAGTGGAAGACAGTATGGAGATACCTCTAAAATCTGAATATAGACCTACTGTATTACCTAGCCATCCCACTCCTGGGAATTTACCCAAGGGAAATGAAATCAGAATATGAAAGAGTCATGTGTACTCTCATGTTCATTGTAGCTCCATTCACAATAGCTAAGATATGGAATCAACCCAAATGTGTGTCAACTGAAGACTGGATAAAGAAATTATGGGATATGTATAGCATGGGATTCTACATAGTGGTAAAAAATATGAAATCCTATGATTTGCAACAAAATGGATGCAACTGGTAACCATTATATGTAGTGAAATAAGTCAATCCCAAAAAGACAAAATTCATATGTTCTCTATGTTCTGTGGCAACTAATAGAATACCTAAAAGGTAATTTATAGAATTGAAATTGATGCTTCAAGAAATCTATGACTTTGAACAACCCTTGTCTTGACTGTTGAGGAATAGGTTTTTTTTTCATATTATTTGTTGAACTGTTTAAATATATATAGAGTTAAATCTTATGTGTATAGAGATGATTGAAAATAGATCTTAGTTAAACATAAGGATGGGAATAGGAGAGGGAGGTAGGTGAAGGGTGGGAGTAGGGGTAGAAGGGTGGGTAGAGTGAGAAGAATCACTGTGTTCCTAAATTTGTATTTATGAAGTGCATGAAGTATGTATATCTTAAATAAAAGGTTTCTGGGAAAATATTTTTTTCTCTTTCAAATGCCTTGCAAAGTAATGTGATGATGGCTAGAAAATATTGGAGCCTGCGCAACTTTCCATTGATAACAGAAATAGATCATTGTTCATGACAATTTTCATTACATGTTTGCCTTTTCCAAATGAAATACTCATTGTGACATTTCATTGTAATTTTAAATCTATTTATTTTAAACTATTGCCTATATAAAATTGCTTAACAACTCAAGATGCTTCACTGTAGTTGAAGTTTTAGGGAAACAGCTGCAGCACGTGAATTGAGCTGGTTGTGCCATGGTTAAATGGAGTTGTCGTCTTTTTTTTTTTTTTTTCTTTGACAGGCAGAGTTAGACAGTGAGAGAGAGAGAGACAGAGAGAAAGGTCTTCCCGCTGTTGGTTCACCCCCAAAATGGCCGTTAAGGCTGGCGTTAAGCCAGGTGCTTCCTCCTGGTCTCCCATGTGGGTGCAAGTCCCAAGCACTTTGGCCATCCTCCACTGCCTTTCCGGGCCACAGCAGAGAGCTGGCCTGGAAGAGGAGCAACCGGGACAGAACTGGCGCCCCAACAGGGACTAGAACCCCAGGGTGCTGGTGCTGCAGGCAGAGGATTAGCCTAGTGAGCCGCGGTGCTGGCCCCAATGGAGTCTTCTTAAATGGTTTACCTGGGGCGGTATATGCCTGTTACTGGCCAAGGTGCAACTCTTAAGTTGTTCCTGTGAAAACACAGCACAACAACAACAACAAAAAAATCAGGGCCGGTGTTTGCTTCAGTTAGTCTTAAGAAAAAAAATAACTCAATCATATTTTGGACTTAACAAGTATGTTGAACATTTGAAGGTGATATTAGCATGGACAATATTTGGGCAGTTTTTTGCACTTCGCTGAGG
This sequence comes from Oryctolagus cuniculus, assembly GCF_051225735.1. Taxonomy (NCBI): domain Eukaryota; kingdom Metazoa; phylum Chordata; class Mammalia; order Lagomorpha; family Leporidae; genus Oryctolagus; species Oryctolagus cuniculus. The sequence continues at coordinate 59,167,816 of NC_142881.1, read as the reverse complement.
TCACTGGAAATACCAAAAATCTTCAGGAGAGGCCATATAAAATTGAAAATATTTAACCTTATTTTTCTTTCCTTTGTTTTCTTATCTTTGAATATTTTGATATTATTTTTAAGCTTAGTTTTAAATGAAATTTCACTTTTAAAAATGTAATAGTCAAACTTATGTATTTTATTGTCTCCTCCCCTTGTTAGATATTGCATTCCATCTTCACAATGCCATGTGATAAACGTTCAGTTTTTGCAGAACTCCTAACAAAGACTCCTAACAAAGTTTCCAAATTATATTTTATGTTTCCTAATCTTCAAATGACTAATTTTATATACTAGAAGTATACATATATGATGCTAGGTAATTAATAATTATTAAGTAATAGTATTTATTTTGACTGGGTATATAAATATTTGGGGATCAAGAAGAAAAGCTGAAGTTATATGTATTCACATGTTAATTTGAGAATCAACAATACATTTCTTATGCTGGAGTTAGAATTTTATTTTTGATCATATATTGACATAGGAAATAAACATTGTAATCAAACTGAACAACTTTTATTTATTATTTATTACAGTTTTTCAATCAGTCAAAATAAAACACATCTTCATCACAAAGTGATGGCTAGTACAACAGCAATTGCTTAGAAATTTGTCACATCTGATCTATTTTCACTCTAAGAGAGCTTACTGTTAATAATAACTATTTTGATGGAAGGGCAGTTTTTCATGGACTTTGTAAATTATGGATGGGATCATTGTCTGGAATATAAAATAGAGCAAAATATTTTATTTATCTTTTTATTTTAGAGATTTCTAGTTAGTAGTAAAGGCTTTGGGATATTTTATGGCATAAAGAAGTGAGTAGGCATTCATATTTCTGGTTTTTATTCTAATTACAAGATTTAAACATTGTATGTCAGTGTAGTCTACCCAGCTGACACTGGGGAAACATCTCCAGGAGAAAGCCTTTTACAATGAAAGTAACCATATAAAATTAGGAGAGGCAAATGATCTGCTAGATAAGCAAATATCAACATAGGCATTCAAGTGTGAAAAAGAGTAAAATGATGCCTACAAAGGAAACAAAAGATCCCAAAGAAAAGAAAGTTGATGGATTGTCTGGAAAATAATTCAAAATAATGGCTTTAAGGAAACGCAGTGAGGTATAAGAGAATATAGACAGACAGATAATTCAGTGAAATTAGGAAACAATTCATGTTATGAGTGAAAAACTCAGCGGAGGTAGAGGTAACAAAATAGAAACAATTTTACTGAAAATTGATCCCTGTTAGGAATTTGGAAAACATTATGCTGAGTGAAATAAGCCAATCCCAAAGGGACAAATACCATATGTTCTCCCTGAAAGGTGACAACTAACTGAGCACCAAAAAGGAAACCTGTTAAAGTGAAATGAACACTATGAGAAACGGTGACTTGATCAGCCCTTGCCCTGACTGTTGATGAGCAACTTGATATGTTATCCCTCTTAGTATTTTTTTTTGTTTGTTCTACTTAATACTTTTGGTTGAATACTGTAATCAATACACAATTCTTCTTAAGTGCTGAAACTTAAATGAAAAGTGATCGCTGTTAAATATAAGAGTGGGAATAAGAGAGGGAAGAGATGTGCAATTCGGGACATGCTCAAGCCCACTTGCCCCAAACGGTAGAGTTAGAAACATACCAGGGGATTCCAATTCAATCCCATCAAGGTGGCATGTACCAATGCCATCTCACTAGTCCCAGTGATCAATTTCTGTTCACAATTGATCATAATCATAGGATTAAGAATCAGAGAGATCACATAAACAAGACTAGTGTCTGCAAATACTAGCTGATAGAATCAAAAAGGGAGAGAATGATCCAACATGGGAAGTGAGATACACAGCAGACCCATAGAATGGCAGATGTCCTAAACAGCACTCTGGCCTCAGGATCAGCCCTGAAGGCATGCGGATCCAGCTGAAAAGCCCATGAGAGTATTTCAGGCATGGAAAGCCAAGACACTCTGGCAAAACAAAACAAAACAAAACAAAACAAAACAAAACCAAAACAAAACAAAAAAACAAAACAAAACAAAACAAAACACACACCTAAATGAAAGATCTCCGCGAGTGAGGTCCCAGTGGAAAGAACGGGTCATCAAAGAAGGAGGTACCTTTCTCTGAAGGGAGGAGAGAACTTCCACTTTGACCATGGCCTTGTCTAAATATGATCAGAGTCGGTGAACTCAGGGGGCTTCCATAGCCTTGGCAGCTCATGACAAGAGCCTAGGGTGATTACTGATGCCATAAACAAGAGTGTCAATTTGTTAAGTCAACAACAGGAGTCACTGTGCACTTACTCCTCATGTAGGAGCTCTGTCCTTAGTGTGCTGTACATTGAGATTTAATGCTATAACTAGTACTCAAACAGTATTTTTCACTTTATGTTTCTGTGTGGGAGCAAACTGTTGAAATCTTTACTTAATGTATGCTAAACTGATCTTCTGTATACAAACAGAAATGAAAATGAATCTTAATGTGAATGGAAGGGGAGAGGGAGTGGGAAAGGAGAGGGTTTCGAGTGGGAGGGACGTTATGGGGGGAAAAGCCATTGTAATCCATAAGCTATACCTTGGAAATTTATATTCATTGAATAAAAGTTAAAAAAAGAATAAATATATGAAACTTGTATAATTTAAATAAAGAAAAATAAAAAGAAAAAAAATAAATATGCAAATACACTCCATTATGGTTTAGAGTAAAGAAATTTTAAAAAAGAAAAAAAAATAGAAACAAACAGAAATCTTGGATCTAAAAAAAACTCAGTAAATGAAATAAAAAATTTGATTGAGAATTTCAACAGAATATATTAAACAGACAGAATTTCTGAGCTTGAAGGAAAGTCTTTTGAAACAACCAAAACAGACAAACACACATAAAGAGTGAAGAAAGGCTGTGAGACTTAGGGCATATCATTAAGCAAATAAATATTCACAATGTAAATATTTCAGAAGGAGAAGAGAAAGGAAAAAGCATATAAAATCTCCTCAATTAAATAATATCTGGAAACTTCTCTAATTTTGCAAACTCTATGAATATCTAAGTCCATGGCACTCCAAGAACTCCTAATTAATTCAATCATAAAGGTATTTTTAAAATCATATTATAGTCAAACTGCCAAATTTCAAGGAAAATGAGTGAATTCTAAAAACATCAAAAGAAATACTTCTTCATGTATAAGGAAACCTTAATGTGCCAACAATAGAAGGCTATCAAGAAAGGCGAGCATGGGATGATATATTCAAAATCCTGAAAGAAAAATAATTATTTTTTAATTTTATTTTTATTTATTTATTTTTTGACAGGCAGAGTTAGACAGTGAGAGAGAGAGAGAAAGGTCCTCCTTCCGTTGGTTCAGCCCCCAATGGCCGCCACGGCTGGCGCGCTGTGCTGATCCGAAGCCAGGAGCTAGGTGCTTCCTCCTGGTCTCCCATGCGGGTGCAGGGCCCAAGCACCTGGGCCATCCTCCACTGCCTTTCCGGGCCACAGCAGAGAGCTGGCCTGGAAGAGGAGCAACTGGGACAGAATCCGGCACCCCAACCGGGACTAGAACCCGAGGTGCCGGAACTACAGGTGGAGGATTAGCCTAGTGAGCCACAGCGCCGGCCTATGAAAGAAAAATAAAAACATGAAAACTAAGATTAATCTACTCAACAAACTTTCAGAATTGAAGGAGAAATAAAGTCATTGCAAGACACGTAAAAAACTGAGGGAGTTGACACCATCAGACTAGCCTTACAAGAAATGCTTAAGCTTTAATGCTAGATGCAAAAGCACAATTACAACTATACAGAAAAGACCCCAACATACAAAAGTTATTAGTGAAGAAGATACATACAACAGAAAGAAAAAAGAATTAAACTTTATCAATGCAGAAAACCACTGAACTACAAAGATGAACAAAAGAGAAAAAGAAATAAAGGATTCCAAACGCAACAAATAACAAAATTAACAAAATGACAGGAGTAAGTCCTTACTTATCAATCATAATTTTGAATGTGGATGAATTAAATTGCCTATTTAAAGATTTAGAGTGGATAAATGGATACAAAATAGCAAGATCCAGTGACAAGCTGCCTATAATAAACTCACTCATCAGTAAGTACACATATGCTGAAAGTTAGAGTAAAGAAAAAGATACACTATACAAATGGTATGATGGAAACCCAAAGTGAACAGGAGTAGCTGTACTTGTATCCTACAAAAGAAACATTAAGTCAAAAGCTGTAAGGAAATCAAATGAATAAGAGGAAATCATAATTATAAATAGGTATATGCATTCAATGCTGGAGTACCGAATTATATTAAAGCAAACATTATTAGATCCAAAGGGAGAGATGAACTCCACTCTAGTAGAAGTTGGGGTATTCACTACTCATTTTCAAAATGGACAGATAATTCAGCCAAATTAACTCACGTCATTGCTAAACTACTATAAATCAAATGGAACTAATAGACATTTATAAAACATTTCATTCAGCAGCTGAAGACTACTCATTATTTTCATCACCACATGGACTTTTCTCCAGAATAGATAATATGTTAGGCCATGAAACAAATTTTAAATCACAAAAATTGAAATCCTATCAATGTATCTTTCTTGAGCACAGTGGAATAAACTAAAAATAAGCAAGAGAACTTAATTTTGCAAATGCATGAAAATTAAACACATGCTATTAGATAAAGGGAAAATTTAAAAATTTGTTGAATTTTTTACATTTGTTAAATGTAAACAGAATAGCAAAGCCTAAGACACACTGCAAATGCAGGACTACAGTGAATTTTACAGTAGTGAGTACATACCTTAAAAAGGAAAAAGATGGAGTGGGCCTTTGGCATAGTGGTTAAGATGCCATTTGAGACTACCACATCCTATATTGGTTTGTTTCCTGGTCTCTATGCTTCTGATCCAGCTTCTTGCTAGTGCACACTCTAGGAGGCAACACATATGTAGTTGGGTCCCTGCCACCTGTGTGGGAGACTCAGAATGAGTTCTGGGTTGCTGGCTTCAGCCTGGCTAGCCCTGGCTGTTTCAGGTATTTGAGGGAGTGAGCCAATAGTTAGGATATCTCTCTATCTGTCTGTGTCTCAAGCTTTGTCTTTATGTCCCTAAAATAAATGAAAAATAAAAATAAATGTAAAAGTAGAGATATTTAAAATAAGCAATCTAACAATGTAACTGAAAACAGTAAAAAATCCAAAATTAGCAGGGGGAAAGAAATAATGAAGATCAGAGCAAAAATAAACAAAGTAGAGATTAAAAAAACTTAATGAAGCAGAATCACATTTTTGAAAAGACTAAATTTGTAATTCTTTAGCTGTACTAATAAAAAAGAGAAGATTCAATAAAATCAGGGATGAAAAAGGCATAATAATTGATAGACACAAAGGATCATTAGGGACTATTATGAACAACTATATAATAACAAATTGGAAGGCCTACAAGAAATAAATAATTTTTGGAGGACATATATACTGTATCAAAAGAAGTCGTTGAAGACATGGAAAATACTGAGATTGAATCAGTAATGAAAACTCTCCCAGCAAAGAAAAAGCTAGTACCAGATGGCATCTCTGCTTGGTTTTATTGAAATTTTAAAAATAACACCAGTTCTTCTCACACTATTCACAAAATTTGAAAGGGAGTCAGGAGAGGAACTGGTATTGAATCCAGATGCTCTGATAAGGTATAGAGGGGTCTTAACAGGTAGGCAGAATGCCCGCCCCTGTGCTTTCATTTTTCACACTTGGACCTGAGGCACAATGAGGGTAAGGATTTTGAAGTATACTAGTATTAGTGGGGTGACCCATTTTTTAAAAAAAGATTTATTTGTTTATTTCAATGTCAGAGTTACACAGAGAGAGGAGAGGCAGAGAGAGAGAGAGAGAGAGAGAGAGAGAGAGAGGTCTTCCATCCATTGGTTCACTCCCCTACTGGCTGTGATGGCTGGAGCTACACTGATCTGAAGCCAGGAGCCAGGAGTTTCCTCTGGGTTTTCCCATGTGAGTGCAGGGGCCCAAGGACTTGGGCCATCTTCTACTGCTTTCCCAGGCCCTAGTAGAGAGCTGGATCAGAAATGGGTCAGCTGGGAATTGAACCGGTGCCCATATGGGATGTTGGCATTGCAGGCAATGGCTTTACCAGCTACGCCACAGCACCAGCCCCAACCCCATTATTATTTTTATTCCAGTTTATTGTCTGAGTCAAGGGGGAGGTTTTTAGGGTTATCAGTCATTGAGACTCATTTCTTTTCCATTAAAAAAAAAGACTATTTATTTAAAAGGCAGGAAAAAGAAAGAGAGAGAGAGAGAGAGGATTTCTGTTTGGTCATCAGAAACTCAAGATTGTGGGATCTTGTAGAGAGAAACAATCACTAATGAGCATGACTGGTTGTTTCTCTTTCTCTCATTAATACTTGAAGAACATAGGAAATGAAAATACTACGAATCTTTCTTTGGAAGCCGTCATTCTTCCAGTTTTCAGTTTGGTAAAGTTAAGTATGCAAAAACCACTCTTTGTGATTTCCCCCATTCAAAGGCAAACCATCTTCCTTTCATCCACATTTTTGTTAACTTACTTATTGATTATGAAAATTTTGAAAACTTTAATAGAATTCAGTGTGTAGGGATATTATATAAAAAGTCAAATAAAGAATGCAGAGGCATTTATATGCTAAAGCTTAGAGCTAAATTAAAAATAGAAAAAAAGGTTTCAGAAGTGAGGATAATGCTTATTGAGTATTAGGAAGCTTTCAAAATAGAGTTCTGGAATTAAGGTTCTAAGAGAATAACCTTCTCATCAAGAATGGGCAATTTACTGTAACTCACAGAATATGAAATTAGGTGCAATTGTTTTTGAAAAAAATTGTACAGAAATATATATGGATTCCTGCTAACAGGATAATCTGAACTTGAGTGGATTTGGGGGAAGATTTGAATGGTTCTCTTTGATTTCATTCTGAATCAATAGAACAGGAGGATATCCTTGAGTCAGCATTGATTAAAAAAAAAAAAAGTGAGTTCTATTTCCATTAACCATCTGTATCAGAGACTCCTTGGGTGCTTTTTCAAAATGTCAATCAACAGTTATTTGTGTAGCAGTTTGATATCTAAGAAAATACCTATCTATAGTTGACAGATATATAGCTTTATGTTTTTCTTCTCAAGCAAAATTGCATTTTTCCATTAATATGATTTACTAATATGCTTTTGTAGTGAATTTTTTGGTTTGCCATTTGTGTTAAACTCAGTTCCAGTGATGCTCAGGTACCATTTTTTTCAAAACTATTTTATCCTAGGCAAAAATGAGTAGATAAATTCTCTTTTGATCTTATTGTATAAATTATCAAGAGTATGAGCCAGAAAATCATTCTACTTTGGGATAAAGATTTTCTGGGAAATTTAATCCTTTATTATTCAAGATAATTCAACCAGAACACTTTGGGCCAATTTTAAATATTTTATCTACATCTCATTAAACCAACATGTACATTTCTTTCCTTTTTCTTCTGTAGACTGAATCACACAAATTTCTGTAAGTAACTAGAGTTTTCATTCTTTCTTGACTGCTCCTATCTTGGCACCTTATCCATTCAGTGATGACATCGTTTATGAAACCCCAATTACTTTCCCAAACAGTCATGTATTCTCTGTTTTCCTTTTTGTTTAAGGAGGGAGCATATTCAGGACTAAAGATGAAGTTCATTAACAAGACATCATGTTTGAAATTTTCCTTAGGGGTGCTGTCACTACATGAATTCATTTTATTGCTAATAATGAATAGAAGTTCTCGATGTCTTTAAAGATATATGTCTTCTGGAAGAAGTTGACTCTGTGAAGTTACATTTGGCTAAAAAAGTTACCATATCTCAAGGATGTTAATGCTTATATTCATTGCACTCTGCTACCAAGGAAGGGAAAGATTTTCAGATGATCACAATCTTTTACTAATTGAGTGATACACTGGCTTCTAGGTCATGTTGTTTTGATTCTGAATTGGTGCATTCTGTTCTTCTCTTTTCCTTCCCTCAGCTGGGCAATAATCATCTATTGATTATCACAATACTCTGACTAGAGAACCTTTAGGAGATAGAATGAGAATATTATACTTCCAAATAAGTCATAAATGAGTTGTTATGTCTTTATATACATTCTCTGTGGCTTATTCCTGGGACTTCCTGCTATACACAAGTAATGTTGGGATATAGAAGCACAGCAGTTTATTCATTTTTCTTCATCCTGCATTTTGCCAGCTTGGACTCTGGCAGTTGAAGTAAAATAATCATTTTGTGCCACAAAGAAAGATAAAAGAAGAAGAAACAGTTTGCCAACAGGAGCTTAAATTTGACGTTAGCAGTCTGGAAAAACAGAAGAAAGGTGATATCCCAGCAACACTGCTTTACCACGGCAATCTGACAGCTTTTGAATGCATGTTAGAAAAATAAGTGCCATTGTTTTTTAAAATTATATGAGAAGTAAAAATCTGCTTCAAATTCTTTTCCTGCTTGCTTTTCAGTTTAAGATCGTTTCACAGTATTTTCAGGTGAAGTTTTTGCTAGTGTGAGTTCTGCCATTCTGCCTGAAGGACTAGAGGAGAGGAATATTGAATTCAGATGATGCCAGCTTTGTTGCAGATAGCTTCAACAAACACACTTTTCCTAATTGCTTTTCTTTCTTATCTATATTTTATTTCTCCTTGGCAGGATGAAATATCAATTTATTCCAGATACTGTCTAAGGAAGGGCTTTGGGAATGATCTGTGTGTTTAGATTTCCTGCTTAGTCTTGTTAAGGTAGTATGAATCAGGAGCAGAAAATAGGGCTTCATGCAATTCCCTTCCTCTTTATTTTTTTATAGATGGAACCTGGGTGGCAGCAAGACTTCCACGGAAACCATGGTGATAACTCTGTTCTTCCAACTTCCTCTTATGTCACTGAGTAGGAAGATATTAAGCTTGTAGTTAGATTATGCCTATTATCTATTGATTGAGTTGATATAATGACAGTAATATAATTGAGCTGTCTTTCAGTGTACCACGCACTGTTCCAAGAGGTTTATATGTATGAACTAATTAATCCTTACAACAACTCCTAGGGTTAGATATTGCTATCTCCATTTCACAGGTGTGGACATGTGGGACACTGGATTCAAGTCCAAGAAGTTTCACTACAGAATCCACACATTAAACATCTGTTCCATGCTGCCTCCTATAGTGTGGCTGGGAAAAATAGGTAGAAAGCATTTGGAAATGTGTTTAGGGAAAGGCACGAGTGATTAATGTCATGGTGAGCCATTTCTCTCAATATGATTTTTCCTTGTCTTTTAATAATAGAGTTCAGAGGATTCATAACCAACAATCATAGGAGGAGTTACATGTTTGAAACTGTAATTATCATTTGGACTGTGAGTAAGGTTAATAGTCCTTAAATGAAATTTTAATTGAGCAGCTTTTTCAAACCTTCCTAAGTTAGCTTACACACACCCTTTCTCTTCACATCCTTCCTGGAATGTGGAGGTCATGGTTAAAACTTTAGCTGCGCTTAGACTATGAGGATAAGACCACACTTTAGGTGGTGGAGTGAAAAGCTGAAAGGAGGTTGGGGGGCCTGTGTGGCATAGTGGGTTAAGCTGATGCCTGAGATGCCAATGTCCTATATGGCACGGATTTGAGACCCTGCTGCTACAATTCTGATCCAGTTCCCAGCCAAACTGAAGTGGGCAGGCATATAGGTTAAAATCGATTAGGTTTGTGAGTCAATTTCAAAACCATCTGCAAAAGTAACGGAAGGTGGCCCAAGTGTTTGGGTCCTGCCACTTATGTGGGAGACCCAGAAGATGCTCTAGGCTCCTGGCTTCAGCCTGCCACAACCTTGGATGTTGTGGCTATTACAGGAATATACCAGTGGTTGGAAGATCGATTCTCTCTCTCTCTCTTTCTCCAACTCTGCCTTTCAAATACACAAAAAATAAATCTTTGAAAAAAAGAAGGAAAGAAGTCTGGTCTTCTGTGGTCTTCTGGATACTTCCTGGAGTAGCCACCACATCACCCTTAGACAACTGTACTTCCAAGGTTTACTATGATTTTGGATGTATTTAACTTTCAGTCTCACTTTATGCCTACTTAGCAATGTAGGTTGAAAGTAGCTTCAGCATTTGTGCATAGTACTCACTCAATAAATATTTGACTTTATTTTTATCCTTTTCCCATTTTAATATACAGAATCATCTACTTGAGTACTTTATAAGAGCAATGGTAAAATATATAGCTGCATCCTACTTTGAAAAATTATTCTATAAATATAAAAACCATTAGACAATAATAGGTCTTGAGGTCTCTTGTATCTTTGTGAGGAAGGTCAAAATATTAGAAAAAAATTAGAAAAAAAATGACAAGTATCAGAGGAATAAAAACTCCTCTGCTTTGTTTACATAGCATCTGACTTATACCTTACTTATGTTACTGTATACCACCATTTGCTGTTTACAGTTAAAAAAAAATAAAACAACACATCTCTGGGAGGAGGGGCAGCATTGTGATGCAATGGGTTAAGTCAGGATCTGCATTACTGGCATTCAACTGGAGTGCTAGTTTGAGTCCTGGCTGCTCAACTTCCAATCCAGCTCTCTGCTAATGTGCTGGGAAAGCAGTGGAAAAAGGCTTAAATACTTGGCCCCCTGCCACCCAAATAGAGACTGAAATGGAGTTCTAGGGCTGCTGGCTTTGGCATGGCCCATTCTGGTTGTTATAGCCATTTGGAAAATGAAACAACAGATGGAACATCTCTCTCTTTGTCTGTTCCATTCTCTTTGTATCTCTACCTTTCAAATAAATAATTAAATATTTTTAAAATCACATTTATGGGACAGAAAAATGGCAAATAAAAAGAATGATTACTATAAAAATGAGTTTATATGAATGCTACTAATTAGAATTCTGATATTAAACATTACATTACACTTGTGGTACAGTGAAAATGTATGTGTGTGTGTGTGTATATATATATATATAAACTCAAAATACAATTAAGTCCTGTAATGTCTAACTAATCATAAAATAGTATGCTCCATTGAATACATCTGTTGGGCTTCTTTTCTTAAATGCCTATCTAAATTTGTAATGTAATTTTTAAATGATTTATTTATTTATTTGAAAGAGTTACACAGAGAGAGAAGGCGAGGCAGAGAGAGAGAGAGAGAGAGCGGTCTTCCATCTGCTGGTTCACTCCGCAATTGGCTGCAACGGCCAGAGCTGAAGCCAGGAGCTTCTTCCGGGTCTCCCATGTGGACTTGGGCCATCTTCCACTGCTTTCCCAGGCCACAGCAGAGAGCTGGATTGGAAGTGGAGCAGCCGGGACTTGACCAGCACCCATATGGGTTGCCAGCACAGCAGGCGATGGCTTTACCTGCTATACCACAGTGCCAGCCTCTGTAATATAATTTAATAAAATACTTTTATTCAACTATAATCATGCAGTTTTCTTCCTATGCTGAAATCCAAGTGAGAAATGATAGTGTCTCAGACTAGGAACTTGTCAATATATAAGAAAGTGTTGTACAGGTTTGTGATCTGTGTGATACACAGATGTAAGTCTGATTTGGCAGCTCATGACAAGAGCCTTGGGTGATTACTGACGTCATAAATAAGAGTGTCAATTGTTTAATCAACAACAGGAGTCACTGTGCACTTACTCCCCATTTAGGATCTCTGTTCTTAATGTGTTTTACTATGTGAATTAACAGTAAAACTAGTACTCAAAAGTACTTTATACTTTGTGTTTGTGTGGGTGCAAACTGTTGAAATCTTTACTTAGTATATACTGAATTGATCTTCTGTATATAAAGATAATTGAAAATGAATCTTGATGAAGAATGAGATGGGAGAGGGAGACCTCACTGTTATAGCCATTTGGAGAGTGAACAAGCAGATGGGGACCTGGGTATTTAAGTCATATGTAGGATTGAAGAGTAGTATCATATAAATGTTTCTATGAAAAAATCAATGATGTGATAGTTCCTGAGGAATCTCCTAGGGGTGCATAAATTTCATGGTGTAAAGAATTTAAAATTATTTCTGCACCTTAAATTATTTTTTAATTCTCTTCTCTTGGATGCTTTGGGAGTAGCTTAAAGTTATTTTTGAAATAATTATACTTTACAACCATAAACATAGGGATTGTGATATAATGATTAATATTCCTGTTCTCTTTCTGAAACTGGCAACTTTTGAGATTTTACAGTTTTTAACAATATCATCATATTATCATATGTTGTAGTGTCATTAGTGTTGGGTCAGAGTGGACTTTTCTATAAATAGATTTAGGTTTTAAGTGAACCAAAAATGTGTGTGTTTGTGTGTAGGTATAGAAAGGTTTAGCACAGAAGCTGTTGCTAAGTAACTTGATAAAAACGGAAAAATAAAAAAAGACTTAGTATCTATTTTTACATCTAAAATAATTATTTTAGTATTTGTTTAATTAAAATCAGTGGAAATGTCTTTCTAGTCTGTATTCTTTGCATTACATTGACCCATTGACCTTTTAAACCTCCAAATTCTGTAATATTCCTAGATATACCTTAGAAAATAACAAGACCAGTATGGTTTGCATCGAGATTGTTTTAAATGTCTAGTCCTGTGTCTTACACACATTTATTAATTTATTGAATATCTACAAGGCATGCTTAGAATTTCATTAGCATTAAAAATTTTTTTTTGACAGGCAGAGTTAGACAATGAGAGAGAGAGACAGAGAGAAGGGTCTTCCTTCCATTGGTGCACCCCCTAAATGGCTGCTACGGCCAGCATGCTGCACCAATCCCAAGCCTGAAGCCAGGTGCTTCCTCCTGGTCTCCCAGGTGAGTGCAGGGCCCAAGCACTTGGGCCATCCTCCACTGCCTTCCCGGGCCACAGCAGAGAGCTGGCCTGGAAGAGGGGCAACCGGGACAGAATCTGGCGCCCCAACTGGGACTAGAACCCAGGGGTGCCTGTGCCACAGGTGGAGGATTAGCCGAATGAACCATGGTGCAGGACTTCATTAGCATTTTTAAAACATTCACTTCTTTGAAAGGCAGAGTCACAGGGAAGATGGAGAGGGGCAGGGGGAGGGGGAGGGGAAGGGAGAGACAGAGAGAGAGAGAGAGAGAGAGAGAGAGAGATTGATCTACCATCTGCTCCTTAACTGTCCAAATGGGTATAGCAGTGAGGTCTGGGCCAGGCTGAAGCCAGGACCTGAGAACACCATCCAGATCTCCTACAAGGATGGGAGGGACCTTTCTCTGCTGGACCATCTTCCGCTCGCTTCTCAGGTACATTAATAAGAATGCTGGTTAGGAATCAGAGTATCCAGGACTAGAACTGAGACTCTAATATGGGATGCCGGCATCACAAGCTGTTGCTTAATGTGCTTTACCACAACACTGGCCCCAGGTGCATTAGCAGTTATTGAACTCTCACCCTGTGTCCTGGAACAGAACCTGCTCATATGTTCCTTTTGAGTTCCCAGCATGACATTTACTTTAGTGAGCAGTGTCTCCTTAAGTGGGAAACTTTCTTGATGAGATAATTATCTTAACAAGATATATTACCCAATAATTTTTTTTTTTTTGCTACTAGACAAAGATTAAATATTTTCGAATGTGGCACTGGTGATTATCTGTATTGTAGTATTGCTGACATTAGAGTTCTTTGCACACTATTTTTTGATTCCTAGAGGATTCAACTAACATTAATAATAACACTCCCTTCCTTCCCCCTTCCCCCATCTGTTCTGCATATATTCATAGAATTCTTGGCTCTGTTCAGAATTGACTTTTTCCAATTTCTTCTTCAGAATTTCTTTAACTTTCTACTTTTTTCTAGTGACTGTGAAACTCCCACTAGATTTACTTGGCTCAGAAGATTACTGAGCTTCGTAAGTCTGGCTACAGGAGAATGTTCCAAGTCTAATTTTGAAGGCTTGGTATTCAAGAAAGAGGAAAACCTCATATTTCCATTAAGGGCTTATGCATAACCATGGTTTTAGAAAGTTTTTGACATGTTATGATACTTAATTCTGAGAACGTTTGCCATTCTTGCCCTGCTGTAGTGTTACACTGCCTTTTTTTTCTCTATAATTCTAGGAATTTTCAGGGCATTGAAGAGGACATGGTTCATAGATAGATCTTCTTTATTACTTTTTTGGATATTTAAATTGTAAAGATACCATTTTGGCAAGTGGTTCTAAACAGCATCAATGATTAGGATTTCCTCAGGGTGCTCTATGAACTTCCTTAAATTAATCCCAAATTTTGTTAGTATTCTTAAATTCAATAAATATTTCCTGAACAGAGATTCTGCTAACCAGTTTTGTAGGTTGTTGGGATACATTATGAATGAAACAAAATTTCCAACTTTCACATAGCTTATAATGTTGCAGGTGAGGGCAGGATGAAAACATAATTTATATGTAAATTTTATAATGTGCTTCTGTATCATGGATTCCCAAGACCATCTCTAATCTCAGTAACTTGCTGGGAGGACTTCTAGGACTCAGCATTTAGTTGTACTCACAGCTAAGAATTAGCACACACAAAGATGCAGAACATGATCAATAAAAAGGCTAGGCACAAGGGACAGTCTGGGGAAGGCCAGGCACACTCTTCTAGACTCCTTTCCTCATGAAGTCACCAAGGACACACTTAATGCTGTTAACAGTGGGGAGTGCCAAAATGTATGACATGACATATGTAACAGTGAAGTTAATTACAGACTCAGTACTCAAGGTTTTTATTGGGGGCTGGTTATGTAGCTGGTTATATGTGCCAAAGAAAATAGTCATTCAGTATAAATCAAATTGTTTGCACAAACACAGAGATATGGTGAACCACTTAGTTCAATTCTGGGAATCTCAAAACCCTCTCGGAATCCATGTTCCTAGACACCAGTTAAGAGCCAATAGTAGGCGTCTCAAAGGGTAGCAGTCAGGCTTGTTAGCTCTTCTGTGCACAGCTAGATAATGACAAGTGGTTTTTTTTTTTTTTTTTAATTGGGAAATTTAAAGCAAGGAACAAAGAGTAATCATGCTGGAAAGGCATGGGGGTTAACATTTTAACTAACCTGATCAGAGTAAGCCTGACTGGGAAGGTAAGTTCTAAACAAAGCCATGCAGGTTAAAACAAAAAGTGCACCCCATGCCTGGAGATCAGCCAATGCAATTACCTTAATGTGAGAGCTTGTGGTTCATGGAGAAAGAGCAAGGAGGCCAGTGTAGCTGGAGCAGAGGACGTGGATATGACATCAGAGAGTTAAAGTTGGAGGAGGGGACTGCTGGCTCGTCTGTACTGGAATTTGTTAGTTCTTTGGTTTATATGTGCATGCATTTAACCAAGGAAAGATCAAGTAGTTTTCATTTCTTCAGGTTCTATGAGTCTCCAACATTTAATAACTGCAGACCTAAGGTAACTTCTTCATTTTATAAGTGGAGAACTAAACCCTAGAGAAGTCGTATTTCTTTCTTAATGTCACATGGTCTTCATTGAGCACCTGGGAGATAGGATGTAATCCTGGTTACTAATTCCACTACATTTTACTAAATTTAGTGTAGTTGATGATATAATAGATTCCAATATGCTTTAAGGTGTTTTGGGTACAATGTATCCAATTATTTCTTTTATTTAGAATTCAGAAGGTCTGGGATGTATAATTTCTAAGTGGGAGGCCAAAAAAAATAGTAAACACCCCCTACTTGATAGAGTATCTTATAACTCAATTAAATGTCTTCACATATTACATCTACACTTTCACCTGTAAAAATGTTTGTTTTCATTTCCTGTTGGCTTTCCAAGTTTTTCCCCTTTATGATTGTATTTTAATAAAGGTTTATTAAGCTATCTCCTGATTTTAAAGGATTCAACTGGAGTTTTCCACAAGGGCTATAGACATAAAATAAATCCAACTTTAAAGCTGATTTCTCTCATTGGCAATTGTAACTGATACATCAAGAAGGTCTATTTGAAAGGATTTGAAATATGGCCAAAGAGTACCTGGTGAACTCACTTCCAAAAAGCAATGTGTTCAACCTGAAATCTACAGATGATATAAGCTGTTTATAAAGTCAACAGATAATTGCTATCTAATTTTTTGTTTCAAAAGAAAATCAGTCTAAAAAAAGATTGACAGTTCTACAGAAATTTGCTGCTTTTAATTATAAAGAAATCAGTGTAGGATGCAAATAAATCTGTGGTCTGTGTTTGCTAAAGATAAGATTTTGGTGACAGCTATGGAAGGCAATTCAATAATGCCTTTTTGTTGTTTTGAAAACCAAAACAAAAAGTAAAAGATATCCATTAGAATAAATTTTAAAAGGTTAAGTTCAGAGCTATTTAATTATTATGTGGATTTGAAAGTAAGGCATTAAAATATTCCATATTTTAGGGGGAAATCATGAAATATTTCCTCTGAGCATGAGGAGGTAAGATACAGCATATTTTATTTCACAGATTGGAAAATCTTCTGTTCATTAAGCAATATTTTTATGTTGCAGTCTTCTGGGCTGTTACTGTCAAATGCTTTGTGCTGTATAATCTCAGAGATGCAATCTATTACTATTAAAGAGATAAGATCAATACACTGCACAAAAAAACACAAGGTCCTTAGGACTTTCTATCTTAGCTTTGGTTTCTTCCATATATTTGGAACTGTAAAAACCCTGCTTTTGTGTGGTAAGATAAACTTGACTAAGATTTAACCATGTTTTAGAATCATTCTCTTTGTTCTAATGTCTTAGACAAAAATTATAATTCTTTTTGTTACTATAATGACATGTGATTAATGTGAAAATCTAAACTACATGAAAAAAAGACAGAACATCATTCCAAATTCCACTTTCCAGAAATAACCATTCTCAACATTTGAACATCTTTCCAGACGTCTCTCAGTGTGTCCATATTGTACAAAATATAGCTTCATATCATTTTAGGAAAAAGAGATCACAGTATGTGTAGCATTTTAAATACCAAGTATTAATTTATGTTTAATTAAATCCAATGAAAAATGAAATTTAAGTAAAATTCGAGCTGCTGTTGATGTTATTTGGATAAGTATTTCATTCCCACAGTGAAAAAAGCCATAAAAATCCCATTGTTACTGTTTTGAAAGTATAAATCAGTCTGAGTTTGAAATAAACATATTCAACTTTCAAAGAACTTCATTTGTTAGGAATCAATTTTAGTTGCTGTTAGTACACTGCAAAAGTGGTTGTAACCTAAATAAGGAATATTTACAAGTGATGTACAGGCATTTTGAGCATAAAGTAAGCATATATTCAGAAAGTAATATAATTGGTAGTGATTTTCAATGAAAGGTGAAAAAGTGACAGACATTCTAATAGAACCACTCCCATATCCCCTGATTTCTGATATATTATTCTCTATACATTGCCTTTGTTTCATTTTCCTTATGTTGTGTAGTCATAGTTATCTAAGTTATTTGACCCTTGGTATATATATTTTCTGCTTACCATTAGCCTTTTGCTATTATTACTCTACTCATATGTTATTACTGAGTTCTTTGCTGATTCTGTTCTTGGATGGATGGATTTTGTGGCCCAAGAACTTCTGAAGAAAACATTGCTAAGTGTTTTGTATGCTAAATTCTTAATAAACTTGTATTGGGCACTATCAAGGATAGTTTTGTTGCATAAAAATTCTTAGTATTTTTCCCTAATGCCAAGACATTATTAGATATGATTGTGTTCATTTCGTCAATGGATAGATTAGTAGATTGGGTGGTGGTAAATTTGCTGCCTACCAGTCAATCAATTGGCTCAAATAATCAACTCACAAAATTTTACTTGTAATATTTGTATGGGCTGATCAAGTCACTTAATATGTTATCCCTCTTAGTATTTTTTTTGTTTGTTCTACTTGATACTTTTGGTTGAATACTGTAATCAATACACAATTCTTCTTAAGTGTTGAAACTTAACTGAAAAGTGATCACTGTTAAATATAAGAGTGGGAATAAGAGAGGGAAGAGATGTGCAATTCGGGACATGCTCAAGCTGACTTACCTCAAACAGTAGAGTTAGAAACATACCAATTCAATCCCATCAAGGTGGCATGTACCAATGCCATCTCACGAGTCCCAGTGGTCAATTTCTGTTCACAATTGACCAAATTGATAGGACTAAGAACCAAAGGGATCACATAAACAAGAATAGTGTCTGCAAATACTAGCTGATAGAATAAAAAAGGGAGAGAATGATCCAACATGGGAAGTGAGATACACAGCAGACTCATAGAATGGCAGATGTCCTAAACAGCACTGTGGCCTCAGAATCAGCCCTTAAGGCATGCGGATCCAGCTGAAATGCCCATGAGAGTATCCAAGGCATGGAAAGTCAAGACACTCTGGGGAAAATAAAAAAAACTAAATGAAAGATCTTCGCGAGTGAGATCCCAGTGGACCAGTGGAAAGAACGGGTCATCAAAGAAGGAGGTACTTTTCTCTGAAGGGAGGAGAGAACTTCCACTTTGACCATGACCTTGTCTAAATATGATCAGAGTCAGTGAACTCAGGGGGCTTCCATAGCCTTGGCAGCTCATGACAAGAGCCTAGGGTGGGTTGCCTCTGATTGGGAGGCAAGATGGCAGAATAGGAAGGGAGCACACTGATATTCCGGGGAGAGACAGTTTAATAAAAGTGGAGATACTGCAGGTTCAAGGAAGAGTAGGGGAGGAAACATCAGAAGAAACTCTTCCGGAATGCGTGATTCACAGTGGACCTGCATGGAGAGCGTGGAAGCCCACAGTTCGGGACACCAGCGGCAGACTCAACACACCAGCGCTGGAACACAAGGTGAGCCGAACCTCAATAGCCCGAGACACCGGCAGGCAAGCGGAGAGAGGAGACTAGAGGGAACGACCCCCGGTGGGGAAAAGTTCACCAGGCTAACTGGAAGAGAGAGAGAGAAAAAAAAAAGGTGACTGGTACAGACACGGGATTCTCTCTCTCCACTCACCTCTCAAGGGCGAGCAAGACAAAGAGCAGGCGCCATCCTGGATATACGTCATAAGCAGAGCGACCTCAGGTCTGCGCCGGCCCTGAGCCTAGCAGAAAAACCTGACTCTGGGCGGGGCGAATTAACAGGAGATTAGGACCTAGTAAATTTGTGGTGCTACTGAACTGAGACTGTGAAAAAAGAGAAGGTGGGGGAGAGAACTCATGTAATTCACGTGAGTACTCTCCAGAGACGCTACAATTCCGTAACTTTGGCAACCCAGTGGGAGACTGAAGGAGAATTTGAGCCCATTCTGAGGGCCGAACAGATTCCCTGTGTGGTCCTTGGGAAAGAGCTTCCGATCTCTGGCTCCTGTGGGTATATCATTTGCCTGCTACCTACCTCCAACTTCGTACAGCTGTGCAGAATTACTTCCCTTTTGAATCAAAAAAAGAAAGAAAGAAAGAAAGAGAGATCTACCACGCCTAACCTGGGAGTGTCACCTTTGGCACACCAAACAGAGCTCTCAGGCCACACCCATCTCAAGCCCTAAGGCTCCATCAAAAACAGACAGTCCACTTAATCTAGAGTCATAGTATAACAAGAAAAAGCACCACAGTGAAAAAACCAAATATCTCCAATATGCCAAATAACAAACGCAAAAACCGAGGTAATAAAAACAAGGAAGTCACCATGACGCCCCCAAATGAAAAAGACACCCCAATTCAAGATTATGAAGATGATGAGATAGAAGAAATGCAAGAAGCAGATCTCAAAAAATTGATAAGAACATTAAGAAGTTCTCAAAAACAAATTCTTGAACTACAGAAATCCTTAATGGACAAGATAGAAAATCTCTCTCGTGAAAATGAAATATTAAGGAGGAATCAAAATGAAACAAAACAACTAGTACAACTGGAAACTGTGATAGTGACGAGAAATCACAATGAAGTAAAGAATTCAATAGATCAAAAGAAAAACACAATAGAGAGCCTTACAAACAGAATGGGTGAAGCAGAAGAGAGAATATCGGACTTAGAAGACAGAGAACAGGAAAGGATACAGTCAGACCAAAGAAAAGAAGAGGAAATTAGAAATCTAAAGCATATTGTCAGGAATCTTCAGGATACTATTAAAAAACCCAACATTCGGGTTCTAGGAGTTCCTGAAGGCATGGAGAGGGAGAAAGGATTAGAAGGCCTTTTTAGTGAGATATTAGCAGAAAATTTCCCAGGTTTGGAGAAGGACAGAGAAATCCTAGTACAGGAAGCTCATAGAACCCCCAGTAAACATGACCAAAAAAGATCCTCACCACAACACGTTGTGATTAAACTCTCCACAGTGAAACATAAAGAAAAGATCCTAAAATGTGCAAGAGAGAAACATCAGATTACTCTCAGAGGATCTCCAATCAGACTCACAGCTGACTTCTCATCAGAAACCCTACAAGCTAGGAGGGAATGGCGAGATATAGCCCAGGTACTAAGAGAGAAAAACTGCCAGCCCAGAAAATTATATCCTGCAAAGCTATCATTTGTGAATGAAGGTGAAATAAAGACTTTTCATAGCAAACAGAAATTGAAAGAATTTGTCGCCACTCATCCAGCCCTGCAAAAGATGCTTAAAGATGTGTTACACACAGAAACACAGAAACACGGTCATCAATATGAAAGAAGGTAAAGGAAGGAAACCGCACAGCAAAAGATCACAGGGAATTCAAAGCATATATTAGAACTTATCTTTGGCAAATGGCAGGGCAAAGTTACCACTTATCATTAGTCACATTGAACGTGAATGGCCTGAACTGTCCACTTAAAAGACACCGATTGGCTGATTGGGTTAAGGAACAAAACCCATCTATTTGCTGCTTACAAGAAACACATCTTTCCAACAAAGATCCATACAGACTAAAAGTGAAAGGCTGGAAAAAGATATACAATGCCAACAGAAATGAAAAAAGAGCGGGCGTAGCCATCTTAATATCAGACAACATAAACTTTACCACAAAAACTGTTAAGAGAGACAAAGAGGGACACTATATAATGATTAAGGGATCAATACAACAAGAAGATATAACAATTATCAATGTATATGCACCTAACTACAGGGCACCGGTTTATCTAAAAGATTTGTTAAGGGATTTAAAGGGACACTTAGACCCCAATACAATAGTACTGGGGGACTTCAATACTCCAGTCTCAGAAGTAGACAGATCAACAGGACAGAAGATCAACAAGGATACAGTAGATTTAAACGACACTATAGCCCAAATGGATCTAACAGATATATACAGAACTTTCAATCCTACAGCTAAAGATTTTACATTCTCCTCAGCAGTACATGGAACCTTCTCTAGGATTGACCACATACTAGGCCATAAAGCAAGTCTCAGCAAATTCAAAAGAATTAGAATCATACCATGCATCTTCTCAGACCATAAAGGAATGAAGTTGGAAATTAGCAACTCAGGAATCCCTAGAGCATACACAAACACATGGAGATTGAACAACATGCTCCTGAATGAACAATGGGTCATAGAAGAAATTAAAAGAGAAATCAAAAATTTTCTGGAAGTAAATGAGGATAACAGCACAACATACCAAAACTTATGGGATGCAGCAAAAGCAGTGTTAAGAGGAAAGTTTATATCAATAGGTGCCTACATCAAGAAATTGGAAAGGCACCAAATAGATGAGCTTTCAATTCACCTCAAGGATCTAGAAAACCTACAGCAAACCAGACCCAAATCTAGTAGGAGAAGAGAAATAATTAAAATCAGAGAAGAAATCAACAGGATTGAATCAAGAAAAACATTACAAAAAATCAGCCAAACGAGGAGCCGGTTTTTTGAAAAAATAAACAAAATTGACACCCCATTGGCCCAACTAACTAAAAAAAGAAGAGAAAAGACCCAAATCAATAAAATCAGAGATGAAAAAGGAAACGTAACAACAGACACCACAGAAATAAAAAGAATCATCAGAAATTACTACAAGGACTTGTATGCCAGCAAACAGGGAAACCTATCAGAAATGGATAGATTCCTGGACACATGCAACCTACCTAAATTGAACCAGGAAGACATCGGAAACCTAAACAGACCCATAACTGAGACAGAAATTGAAACAGTAATAAAGGCCCTCCCAACAAAGAAAAGCCCAGGACCAGATGGATTCACTGCTGAATTCTATCAGACATTTAAAGAAGAACTGACTCCAATTCTTCTCAAACTATTCAGAACAATCAAAAAAGAGGGAGTCCTCCCAAATTCTTTCTATGAAGCCAGCATCACCTTAATTCCTAAGCCGGAAAAAGATGCAGCATTGAAAGAGAATTACAGACCAATATCCCTGATGAACATAGATGCAAAAATCCTCAATAAAATTCTCGCCAATAGAATGCAACAACACATCAGAAAGATCATCCACCCAGACCAAGTGGGATTTATCCCTGGTATGCAGGGATGGTTTCATGTGTGCAAAACAATCACTGTGATACACCACATTAACAGACTGCAGAAGAAAAACCATATGATTATCTCAATAGATGCCGAGAAAGCATTTGATAAAATACAACACCCGTTCATGATGAAAACTCGAAGCAAACTAGGTTTGGAAGGAACATCCCTCAATACAATCAAAGCAATCTATGAAAAACCCACAGCCAACATCCTATTGAATGGGGAAAAGCTGGAAGCATTTCCACTGAGATCTGGTACCAGACAGGGATGCCCACTCTCACCACTGCTATTCAATATAGTTCTGGATGTTCCAGCCAGAGCTATTAGGCAAGAAAAAGAAATTAATGGGATACAAATTGGGAAGGAAAAACTCAAACTATCCCTCTTTGCAGATGATATGATTCTTTATTTAGGGGACCCAAAGAACTCTACTAAGAGACTATTGGAACTCATAGAAGAGTTTGGCAAAGTAGCAGGGTATAAAATCAATGCACAAAAATCAACAGCCTTTGTATACACAGACAATGCCATGGCTGAGGAAGAACATCTAAGATCAATCCCATTCACAATAGCTACAAAAACAATCAAATACCTTGGAATAAACTTAACCAAGGACATTAAAGATCTCTACGATGAAAATTACAAAACCTTAAAGAAAGAAATAGAAGAGGATACCAAGAAATGGAAAAATCTTCCATGCTCATGGATTGGAAGAATCAATATCATCAAAATGTCCATTCTCCCAAAAGCAATTTACAGATTCAATGCAATACCAATCAAGATACCGAAGACCTTCTTCTCAGATCAGGAAAAAATGGTGCTGAAATTTATATGGAGGCACAAGAGACCTCGAATAGCTAAAGCAATCTTGTACAACAAAAACAAAGCCAGAGGCGTCACAATACCAGATTTCAGAATACTACAGGGCAGTTATAATCAAAACAGCATGGTACTGGTACAGAAACAGATGGATAGACCAATGGAACAGAATTGAAACACCAGAAATCAACCCAAACATCTACAGCCAACTTATATTTGATCAAGGATCTAAAACCAATTCCTGGAGCAAGGACAGTCTATTCAATAAATGGTGCTGGGAAAACTGGATTTCCACGTGCAGAAGCATGAAGCAAGACCCCTACCTTACACCTTACACAAAAATCCACTCAACATGGATTAAAGACCTAAATCTATGACCTGACACCATAAAGTTATTAGAGAACATTGGAGAAACCCTTCAAGATATTGGCACAGGCAAAGAATTTCTGGAAAAGACCCTGGAGGCACAGGCAGTCAAAGCAAAAATCAACTATTGGGATTGCATCAAATTGAGAAGTTTCTGTACTGCAAAAGAAACAGTCAGGAGAGTGAAGAGACAACAGACAGAATGGGAAAAAATATTTGCAAACTATGCAACAGATAAAGGGTTAATAACCAGAATCTACAAAGAGATCAAGAAACTCCACAAAAACAAAACCAACAACCCACTTAAGAGATGGGCCAAGGACCTCAATAGACATTTTTCAAAAGAGGAAATCCAAATGGCCAACAGGCACATGAAAAAATGTTTAAGGTCACTAGCAATCAGGGAAATGCAAATCAAAACCACAATGAAGTTTCACCTCACCCCGGTTAGAATGGCTCACATACAGAAATCTACCAACAACAGATGCTGGAGAGGATGTGGGGAAAAAGGGACACTAACCCACTCTTGGTGGGAATGCAAACTGGTCAAGCCACTATGGAAGTCAGTCTGGAGATTCCTCAGAAACCTGAATATAGCCATACCGTTTGACCCAGCCATCCTACTCCTTGGAATTTACCCAAAGGGATTTAAATTGGCAAACAAAAAAGCGGTCTGCAGCCTAATGTTTATTGCAGCTCAATTCACAATAGCTAAGACCTGGAACCAACCTAAATGCCCATCAACAGTAGACTGGATAAAGAAATTATGGGATATGTACTCTTTAGAATACTATACCGCAGTAAGAAACAACGAAATCCAGTCATTTGCAACAAAATGGAGGAATCTGGAACACATCATGCTGAGTGAAATAAGCCAGTCCCAAAGGGACAAATACCATATGTTCTCCCTGATCGGTGACAACTGACTGAACACCAAAAAGGAAACCTGTTGAAGTGAAATGGACACTATGAGAAACGGTGACTTGATCAGCATAGTCCTGACTGTTAATGAACAACTTAATACATTATCCCTCTTAGTAGTTTTTTTTTTTTTTGTCTGTTCTACTTAATATGACTGGTTTAATTCTGTAAGTAATACACAGTTATTCTTAAGTGTTGAAATTTAACTGAAATGTGATCCCTGTTACACATAAGAGTGGGAATAAGAGAGGGAAGAGAAGGGAAGAGATGTACAATTTGGGACATGCTCAGGCTGACTTGCCCGAAATGGTAGAGTTAGAAACATAGCAGGGGACTCCAATTCAATCCCATCAAGGTGGCATGTACCAATGCCATCTCACTAGTCCAAGTGATCAATTTCAGTTCACAATTGATCATAATGAAAGGACTAAGAGTCAAAGGGAGCACATAAACAAGTCTAGCACCTGCTAATACTAACTGATAGAATAAATAAAGGGGAGAGTGATCCAACATGGGAAGCGAGATACTCAGCAGACTCATAGAATGGCAGATGTCCTTAACAGCACTCTGGCCTCAGAATCAGCCCTAAAGGCATTCCAATCTGGCTGAAAAGCCCATGAGAGTATTTCAGGCATGGAAAGCCAAAACACTCAGGCAAAAAACAAAACAAAACAAAACAAAACAAAAACCTAAATGAAAGATCTCTGTGAGTGAGATCCCAGTGGAAAGAACAGGTCTTCAAAGAAGGAGGTACCTTTCTCTGAAGGGAGGAGAGAACCTCCACTTTGACTATGACCTTGTCTAAACAAGATAAGAGTCGGAGAACTCAAGGGTCTTCCATAGCCTTGGAAACTCATGACTGGAGCATGGGGAGATTACTGAGGCCATAAACAAGAGTGTCAATTTGTAAAGTGAACAACAGGAGTCACTGTGCACTTGCTCCTCATGTAGGATCTCTGTCCTTAGCGTGCTGTACATTGAGACTTAATGCTATAACGAGTACTCAAACAGTATATTTCACTCTGTGTTTCTATGGGGGTGCAAACTGTTGAAAGCTTTACTTAATGTATATTAAACTGATCTTCTGTAAAAAAAAAAAAAGAAGAAGAAGAAATTATCAATTCCCAACTTGACTCTCACTGGGATTAAACATGACAATAGGTCTGATCTGATTTCATCATCATTTAAAAAATCATCTATTATTTTTCACTTTATGTTTCTGTGTGGGAGCAAACTGTTGAAATCTTTACTTAATGTATGCTAAACTGATCTTCTGTATATAAAGAGAATCGAAAATGAATCTTGATGTGAATGGAAGGGGAGAGGGAGTGGGAGAGGGGAGGGTTGCGGGTGGGAGGGACGTTATGGGGGGGAATCCATTGTAATCCATATTCTGTACTTTGGAAATTTATATTCATTAAATAAAAGTTAAAAAAAAAATTTGTTAAGTCAGCAACAGGAGTCACTGTGCACTTACTCCTCATGTAGGAGCTCTGTCCTTAGTGTGCTGTACATTGAGATTTAATGCTATAACTAGTACCCAAACAGTATTTTTCACTTTATGTTTCTGTGTGGGAACAAACTGTTGAAATCTTTACTTAATGTATGCTAAACTGATCTTCTGTATATAAAGAGAATTGAAAATGAATCTTGATGTGAATGGAAGGGGAGAGGGAGTGGGAGAGGGGAGGGTTGCGGGTGGGAGGGACGTTATGGGGGGGAATCCATTGTAATCCATAAGCTGCACTTTGGAAATTTGTATTCATTAAATAAAAGTTAAAAAAAATTTGTTAAGTCAGCAACAGGAGTCACTGTGCACTTACTCCTCATGTAGGAGCTCTGTCCTTAGTGTGCTGTACATTGAGATTTAATGCTATAACTAGTACCCAAACAGTATTTTTCACTTTATGTTTCTGTGTGGGAGCAAACTGTTGAAATCTTTACTTAATATATGCTAAACTGATCTTCTGTATATAAAGAGAATTGAAAATGAATCTTGATGTGAATGGAAGGGGAGGGGGAGTGGGAAAGGGGAGGGTTGTGGGTGGGAGGGACGTTATGGGGGGGAAAGCCATTGTAATCCATAAGCTGTACTTTGGAAATTTATATTCATTAAATAAAAGTTAAAAAAATATTTGTATGTGGATAGGTGGGGTGTCAAGTCTGGGTATGAATTTGAAAATACAAAGAAAGTGTTGAGTGGTAATAGGATCTTTCAGTCTGGAGTATGGTAAGAGGTGGGATTGGAGATACACATTTGCATAAAGATGGCAGTTGTTGATAATTGGATCACAGAGTAAATTAAAAAGAGGTTCAGTTTGAGGAATGAACTCTCTGTGCATTTCAGAAGTAAGAATTCAGAAAAATAAGTGAAGGATACTAGTGGAATCTTAGAAGAAGCTTCCAGAAAGATAAGAAAACATACTGAAGATGCAAGAAGGAGAAAGTGACCATGTGTCAAATGTGAAGTTAAAGACTGAAGCTTGAACATGAAAATGGATCACTTAGATGTTATCTCAATCTCTTATAAGATCAATGTAGCAGGCAATCCATTAATAAGTTTGACTAGAGAAAAAATATGAAAACAAAGGCACATATGATAATGCCTCAGTTTGTGGAAGATATAACTAAAAGATTATTTTGGTGCAAAATTTGAAATCAGTGCATAAGAATGGTCTTTAAAAAAGTGTATGGATATGAATAAACTGAATATATTTCAAATTTTTTTATATAAAAATAGACATCAGTTAATTCCATTTTCCATAAACTTTAGGATATTTTTCTCAGTGTCAGGGATTCCCCAATTGATGCTTCCCTAGATCTCCTTTTTTCAATTTAGCATCCTTATTTCCAATTCAAACGTTTAATATGGAATTCATAATCTTTCCTGTCTATTGTGAGACTACTATTTTAAGGCCTATATTTCACCCTGTTTTTCTAACCAAGCTGCTTTGCTTAAGTTGGCAAGTCTAATTTATGCTTGTTATTTTTACTCATTGTTAATTCCTCTTGTTCTCTCTTCTATATGTCCATTGTTGTTACTATATTAGTTCATATTGTATCCATCTCTCACCTTTGCTTTAGGCACAGTTTTCTGCCTCAAGTCTCATATACTGTATTTGTCTGCTTTGCCAAAAAATAATTTTTCTCTAGAGCAACTATTTAAATATCAAACATTCTTAAAATTATACATTAATTCTCTAGATTGCCTTAACTAGAGTCATATGACTGATAATCTTTAGATGTCCAGTATACTTCAGTGAGTTTGCCACAACTTTAACAAAACCCCAGAGTTTATTTTTAGGAAATTCAGGCTATAATAACTTATAATTATTACATTGGTATTTTGGAAATGATAATTTACTAACAATGTTGGCTCAGAATAGATTATCTGTTTTTTTGTGAACTAGCTAGAACTCCACCTTTTACTTTCCCATTCAGTAAAGTCGATAGAAATGAATAAAAGGTCAATATTTTAGGGATAGTACTAAACAGACTATATTTTTTGTTAAAATAAATAATTTTCTAATTGTGGTACTTTGACTTTAATTGTTATCTAATTATTGGTGGTATACTTCATAAATGGTCATCTATCACTGTGATTAGTAAAAGCTGGATTTTAGAGTCCAGACTCTACACCGCAGCAAATGAGGCACTCCATCATCATGACTGAAGACAATCATTTGTATATCCAGATAGCCATATCTCTTCAACTGTTTGTCAAATATGTTTGCCCCCTTATCTCCATAGCCCCTCACAATTTCCAGCCAATTTGACTATTTGTGGGCACTTTGATGCATTGAAGTATTTCCTTTGTTAGTTCATTTTCCTCCCTTTGCCTAGAATTTTATTCCTTATATTATCAATCTGGGGAACAGTCATAATTGTTCATTCTAGATTTCCTGATTCCAGATGGAAGCTTCAATGAAAGCCAAGAGAAATTTAATTTCACTTGAATGTAATTTTTCTTACTATTCATAAGATAATATTTCAAAAACAGCTCTTGTAATCTAAATTGAGAGGGCCTAGGCATGGAGGTGCAGTGACTGTGGGGTAGTGTGTGTGTGTGTGTGTGTGTGTATGTAAATGTGGTTGAAAAGTTGATATGACTGATAGATTCAGTAACTCAGTGGGGTAGAAAGAATATTGAGGTTGGGATACTGAGAGAAATGAGATGGAAAAATAGGCAATTTAAAAAGTCTCAGCTTCAATGTTCTATGAAATTTACTCTTGTAGAACATATTGTTCCTTAAGATTATGGGATAG
This sequence comes from Oryctolagus cuniculus, assembly GCF_051225735.1. Classification (NCBI taxonomy): domain Eukaryota; kingdom Metazoa; phylum Chordata; class Mammalia; order Lagomorpha; family Leporidae; genus Oryctolagus; species Oryctolagus cuniculus. Next base: position 59,138,973 of record NC_142881.1, on the reverse strand, counting down.
TTTTATGTGTGCCTAGCTTTATTTATTCCTGTATGTTCCTTTTTATCAGCCTGTCTAGTCTTTTCTTTCCCCTATATACTTAGATATATGACTGAGAATGTGCTTTTCTGGGCATTTAATTTTTAAAAATCAACTTTCTAGATGTATAATTTACATGTAATAAAATGCACTCATTTTAATGGTTGAATGAGGTTTGAGAAATGTAACCCTTCATGTAATTACCACCACCATCAAAATATATTTCTCACCTCCAGGGAGTTCCCTGTGCCTCTGTAGTCAAGCCCCCTCCCTGCATCCCAGCCACAATAATCATAGATCTTCTTTTTGTCACTATCATTGATTTTGTCAGGCATTTGATTTTAGTTCTATCTTTATTGTTCAAAGACATCTGTTTTCTGTTCCCTAGACCCTTCCTCCATAATCCATTATAGATAGAGCTTGGAAGCTGCTCTGATTTCTCCTTTGTTTTCCTTTTCTACTTTTCCCAAACACTCCTTCTACCTGCCCCATTCTTCCTCCTCAGCTACCATTATTAATTTATTTTCTATTATACAGATCTAGTAGAGTAATTGCCCAAGTGGTTTTAGTTTTTTCCAGAGTCAAAATCTTTTAGCCTCAAATTTAATCTCTTTTAAGTGTTATTACGAAGTTTAGAAGAAACCTCAAAATTATGATATTGTAAACTCTTTTCATTAGTTTGTGTATGGCATACATGCAATGTATATTAATGTAAAGATAAGTAAAATAATAGGTAATAGTTAAGCTTGTTCTCCAAAATTTTTCTGTATTACAATACACTAATTTTTAATAACTAGGAGTAGGAATGAATCAACTAATGTTGAATTTTTTTAAATTGTGAGCACATTTGTGGGATTTTCAGAATGAGTCTGTATTGATTCTTTCCTCTTAAAAATTTGGTATCTCAGAAAACTTTAGTCTTTAAAAGGAACGTCTTTTTTGGTGAAGGACATCACAGCTGTTTTTAGTGCCATTTATTTTCTTCACTTTATTTATGGAAATGAGAAGGGATTACTTAGGGGTAGTAATTTAATGCTATTTCAGTTGGCATTTAAATGGGTTTAGATGTAAAAAGATCCATACAGCTAGATATTTAATTAGAGGTTTGAGAATAGTAAAATACACAATAAGAACAATTTTGTGAACTTTGTGATGCATTTTCTTAAGTATATTCTAAGATGTGAAACTTTTCAGATTTTCCTCCCCTTACCTCCAACCTGTTGATTTAACCCTTCTATCACTCTCTGAAAAACACAGAAATCAAATTCTTGATCATTTATTCATTCCAAGCAAAGAACAGCTTCATCTTGCCTGAGACACTTCATGTAAATTCCTCTGGAGCTTATTTTGGTAAATGGAAACATCTGCTTAGTTGGTTCTTTAATATGTACTCTTGGTGACATTTTTTTTTAAAGGGAAGAAACATTTGTGAGCTGTGAACAGTTCTCAGTATAGAACAATGATACCCTGACATTTTCAGAATACTTCCAGCAATGGAATGCTGCTGTCTTTGGCCAGCAACTGTGTGACTGACATTTTTTTTTTGGGGGGGGGGGTTCCTGTCATGCTGTTTGAAATCTCTGAAGATGTCATAGATTGATATATAACTGCTTCATATTGTCACTATATTGATTAGTCGTAAGTTGATCCTGTTTAATGCTCTTTTTATTACAGTTCCTGCTGTGTGACAGATCTTTTAAAATGACCTCTTTCTGACAGTACCCTTGTGATCAGCTGTGTACACACACATATTATTATTATTTCTCCTAATTTCTTTGTGACTTTTTATTGTATTTCAGGCTTATAATCTATATCCATTTGTGTGTTCTTTTTTTTTTTTTTTGCTTATTTCATTCTTTGTTTTTTTAGATTCTTACTGTCACCTCCCATACATTTTCCTACAATATGAAAATGCAACAAAGGTTTATGGAGCTCTTTAGACTTGCCACAAACATTCAGCCAGAAGATGTTATAAAATGACATAGTACTTCACTTGATGATGGTGAATATAACCACTTCATCTGGTAAATTTATGTAAACAAGAGCTCAAAAGAAGTTGATATTATACATATTTGTTCACACTGAGTCACAAGGAAAGAAGTGAGAGATTTTTGTGGCACTTGTGACAGCCAGAAGAAATATAGTATATTCAGTAAAGTAAACAATAGAAGAGACAACCTACAGAATGAGGAAAATATTTCCAAATAAAGTCTTTTTGTCACTTTTACTAAAATACTTGAGACAAAATAGCTATAACACAGAAACTGTTAAAATAGACAAAGAAGGGCACTATGTAATGATTAAGGGATCAATTCAACAGGAAAATGTGACTATACTAATGTATATACACTCAATGCCAGGGTGCCTGAATATTTTAGAGAAATGTTATTAATGGAACTACAGTCTTTTGGACATAGGCTCCAATACAGTAGTAATGGGGGACTTCAATACCCCATTTCATCAATGGACAGATCAATAGACCAAAAATCAACAAAGAATCAACAGACCTAATCTACATCAAGGTGCAAATGGACCTAACTGATATCTACAGAATTTTTCATCCCACAGTTGCAGAATTCACATTCTTTTCATCAGTCCCATAGAATATTCTCTGAGATAGACCATATGCTAGACCATAAAGCAAGTCTCAGAAAATTCAAAAAATTGAAATCATGCCATGCATCTTCTCTGACCACAATGGAATGAAGCTGGAAATTAATAACTCAAGAGTCTCTAGAAGGTATGTAAATACTTGCAGACCAAACAATATGCTCATATTGAAAGTTGTGGGAACAAGCAGTGTTTTGATGGAATTATATAGCAATTGGTGCCTACATTAAGAAATTGGACCATCAGATAAATGAGCTATTGGTGAATCTCAAGGATCTAGAAAAACAAAACAACCAAACCCCAAAATAGTAGGAGGAAAGAAGTAATTATAATCAGAGAAGAAATAAACAAAATTGAAACTAAAAATAATTAAATGAAAGGATCAGTGAAGTTGAGAGCTAGTTTTTTAAAAAATAAACAAAATTGATACTCCATTGGCCTGAGAAACCAAAAAATGAGGGAGAAGACCCAAATTAATAAAATCAGCACTGAAAAAGGAGATGTAACAATGGATACTACAAACTAAAAAGAGTCATCAGGAATTACTACAAACAGCTAAATGTCAACAAATTGGAAAACCTGGATACATTTCTGGATGCACACAATCTACCAAATTCGAGTATGAAGACATAAAAAACCTAAATAGACCAATAACCAAAATGGAGATTGAATCGTTAATAAAGACCCTCCGTCCGGAATTGCGGCTCACTAGGCTAATCCTCCGCATGTGGCGCCGGCACCCTGGGTTCTAGTCCTGGTTGGGGTGCCGGATTCTGTTCTGGTTGCTCCTCTTCCATTCCAGCTCTCTGCTGTGGCCTGGGAAGGCAGTGGATGATGGCCCAGGTCACTGGGCCCTGCACCCGCATGGGAGACCAGGAGGAAGCGCCTGGCTCCTGGCTTCTGATCAGCTCAGCGCCAGCCATAGCGGCCACTTGGGGGGTGAACCAATGGAAAAAGGAAGACCTTTTTCTCTGTCTCTGTCTCTCTCTCACTGTCTAACTCTGCCTGTCAAAATAAATAAATAAATAAAGACCCTCCAAACAAAGAAAACCCAGGACTAAATGGCTTCATTGCTGAATTCTACCAAACCTTTAAAGAACTAACTCCCGTTCTTCTCAAAGTATTCAAGACAACTTAAATGGAAGGCATCCTTCCAAACTCCTTCTATGAGGCTAATATCACCTTAATTCTAAAACCAAGAAGAGATACAAAAAAAAGAAAGAGAATGAGAAACCAAATCCTTGATGAACATAGATGCAAAAATCCTCAATAAAATACTTGTTATTTAAATCTAACAACACATCAGAAAGATCATTCACCTGTACGAAGTGGAATTTGTCCCTGGTATGGTTCAACATAAGCAAATTAATAAATAGGATACATCTCATTAGCAAACTGAAGAATAAAAACTGTGTGATTACCTCAATTGATGTAGAGAAAGCATTTGACGAAATACAACATCCTTTCATATAACAAAAACCGTAAGTAAACTGGGTGTAGAAGGGACATTCCTCCATGCAATCAAGGTAATTTATGACAGACACACAGCCAATATCTTATTGAATGGAGAAGAGTCAGAAGCAATCCCACTAAGATCCAGAACCAGACTAGGATGCCCACTTTTACCATTGCTGTTGAATATAGCTCTGGAAGTTTTAGCCAGAGCCAATAGGCAATAATAAGAAATCAAAGGGATACAATTGGAAAGAAAGGTTAAATTATCCCTATATGTAGATGACATGATTCTAAATATAGGGGAACCAACAGACTCTACTAATAGATTGTTGGAACAGATTAAAAAAATTCTTTTAAGTATTAGCATATAAAATTAACACACAATAATCAATAGGCTTTGTATACAGACAATGTCATGACTGAGTAAGATCAATCCCATTTACAATAACTACAAAAAAAACTTAAGTACCTTGGAATAAATTAAACCAATCATGTCAAAGATCTCTATGATGAAAATTACAAAACATCAAAGAGAGAAATAGAAGACACAAAAAATCGAAAAATCTTTGAAGTTCGTGGATTGGAAGGATGAATACCATCAAAATGTCCATACTACCAAAAAGGGATTTATGGATTAAATGCAATCCCAATCAAAATACCAACAACATTCTTCACAGATCTAGAAAAGATCATGCTAAAATTCATATGGAAACACAAGAGCCCCCAAATAGCTAAAGCAATATAATTTTTAAAGATTTATTTATTTATTTAAAGGCAGAATTATAGAGAGGAGGAGGCAGAGAGAGAGAGAGAGAGGTCTTCCATACACTGATTCACTCCTCAATTGGCTGCAACAGCCAGAGCTGCACTGATCCGAAGTCAAGAGCCAGGAGCTTCTTTCCAGTTTCCCACGTGGGTGCAGGGGCCCAAGGACTTGGTCATCTTGTGCTTTCTCAGGCCATAGCAGAGAGCTGGATCAGCAGAGGAGCTGCTGGTACCTGAACTGACGCTCATATGAGATGCAGGCACTGCAGGTGATGGTTTACCCACTGTGCCATAGTGCCAGCCCTTTCTAAAGCAATCTTAAACAACAAAAAGCTGGAGGCATCACAATATCAAATTTAACGACACACTGCAAGGCAGTTATAATAAAAACAGCCTGATTTTGGCACAAAAATAGACATGTAGACCAATGGAACAACATAGAGATTCCAGAAATTAATCCACACATCTACAACCAACTATTCTTTGCCAAAGGAGCTAAAATAAATCTTTTTATTATGGCATCAGTAATCTCCCTATGCTCCAGTCATGAGTTTCCAAGGCTATGGAAGCCTTTTGAGTTCACCAACTCTTATCTTATTTAGACAAGGTCATAGTCAAAGTGGAAGTTCTCTCCTTCCTTCAGAGAAAGGTACCTCCTTCTTTGATGACCTGCTCTTTCCATTGGGATCTCACTCACGGAGATCTTTCATTTAGGTCATTTTTTTTTTTGACGGATTGTCTTGGCTTTTCATGCCTGAAATACTCTCATGGGCTTTTCAGCAGGATCTGATTGCCGTTAGGGCTGCTTCTGAGGCCAGAGTGCTGTTTAGGACATCCGCCATTCTATGAGTCTGCTGTGCATCCCACTTCCCATGTTGGATCGTTCTCTCCCTTTTTTGTTCTATCGGTTAGTATTTTCAGACACTAGTCTTGATTATGTGATCTTTCTGATTCTTATTCCTATCATTATGATTAATTGTGAACGGAAATTGATCACTTGGACTGGTGAGATGGCATTGGTACATGCCACCTTGATGGGACTGAATTGGAATCCCCTGGTACATTTCTAACTCTACCGTTTGGGGCAAGTCGGCTTGAGCATGTCCCAAATTGTACATCCCTTCCCTCTCTTATTCCCACTCTTATATTTAACAAGGATCACTTTTCAGTTAAGTTTCAACACTTAAGAATAACTGTGTATTAATTACAGAACTAAACCAATAGTATTAAGTAGAATAGACAAAAGAAAAAAAATACTAGAGGGATAACGTATTAAGTTGTTCATCAACAGGGCAATGGCTGATCAAGTCACCATTTCTCATAGTGTCCATTTCACTTCAACAGGTTTCCTTTTTGGTGCTCAGTCAGTTGTCACCTGGTGACTTCTTAGCTTCTAGTTTCTTCCTCTCAAATGAGGGGTTGGGACTAATTGGACCTTTAAGTTAACTTTAGTGCTTAAATAATTTGGTTTATTCTAGAATTCTTTCTTTATTCTGAGCATTATGCTTAGTCCTCTTAACTGTTACACTTAATTAATGAAATCTTTCAATATTTATTATGCACATACTACTTTTAGGATGAGGAACATGTTTCAGAGATTTGATTCCATAATTTAGACTCTTAAGGGTTAAAAGGGTGATCCAAGGAGCACTGAGGTCCAGTGATGGGAAGAAATGACAAATGTCACAGTCAGTGAGTTTGGTAATTTGTGATTATAAACAATATGAATCATCAGAGTTTTGTTAGAATGTGTGTAAGACAGGTTAGTAAATTCTCTTAGGATCTTCTAGGGATAGGAGTCAGATATTGTTGTCCTTTGAGTTCCCTAACTTTCACAGATATTCACTGTGGCACTCTACTATTAATGTGACTTTATTTTTGTGTATCAGTACCTAATTCTGCTGTTTGATATTATCCATGGGTTTTTTTCTTTTATAGTTCCATAATGATGAAATCTGATTTTCCTAGCCAATTATCATATCTGCCTATCATACACAGCTTTATGTACTAGATCCCCTAATGTGCACTTGGGACTACAAATTGCGCACTCACTCTTAGAAACAGGTGGTAGGGGGGCAGTATTGTGGCACAGCAGGCTAAGCCTGATCCATTTCCTGGATATTCTGCTTTTGATCCAGCTTCCTGCCATTGCACCTGGGAAGATGCCAGAAAAAGGCTCAAGTATTCGGACATCTGCCACCTCTGTAGGACACCAGGATACAGTTCCTGGCTCCTGGCCTTAGCTTGTCCCGGACCTTGCTGTTGTGGCCATTTGAGAAATGAGCCAGCCTATGGAAGATCCCTGTCTTTCAGTCTTTCTCTGTCAGTCTGTCTTTCAAATAAATAATATATACTTTGTTTTTTTAAAAAAGAAGAAAGTGGTTATAGGCAGAACAGGTTCAAATATTTAATAGTGATATGTCCAGACACTAGGGATTTTTAAATATCATAGGTTTTTCAAGGAAACTATTAAAAAGTATATTTTCTGAATGAAATTAGACTAGATTATGACTGAATGGGTCTCTGATACTAGTATTAGTATCATTGTTTATATGCATAAAATATACTTCAGTGTTGAGACTGAAACAAGGAAAACCATAAACCAATAGGATGTTAGGGATAAGGCAGAAATTCAGGCCTGGGAAAGCTTTTCTTGCCTTCTTTTGCAACATGAAGATATATTATGACTTAAACCACTTGATTTAGAATTCTTTGATGAGTCACTACAACTTTTATCATAATTCTTAGCACAGGCAAGAATAATCTGCAACTTACTGACCCAGGTGTTTTCACCCTTTATTTTAATGTTTTATACACACACACACACACACACACGTGCGCGTGCAAAGTGGAAATATCTTCCATGTTCATGAATGGAAACTCAAAAGACTATTAATTGCCAAAGCAATCTTAAACAATACAATAAAATCAAAGCTGGAGACATCATAATACCAGATTTTAAGACATACTACACGACAGTTATAATCAAAGCAACCTTGTACTGGCATAAAAATAGACAAGTTTACCAATGGAATAGAATAGAAACCCCAGAAATTAACCCATGCTTCTAAAATTGACTAATCTTTGACAGACAAGCTAAAATACGTCCCTGGAGAAAGGAAGTCTCTTTGACAAATAGTATGTGAAAATTGGATTTCCACATGCAAAAGTTTCAAACAAGATACGTAACATACCCTATATAAAGATCAACTCAAAATGGATTACAGGTCTAAACTTATTTTTTAACCTACAATCCTTTTATTTAAGGTATACAAACTTCATGCATTTCATATATACAAATTAGGAACATAGTGATTCTTCCCACCCCACCTTCCCTGCCATCCACACTCCTACCCTTCTTCCTCCTCTTTCCCCTATTCCCATTATTATTTTTTACTAAGATCTCTTTTAAATTAACTTAATACACATAAGATTAACCCTTCACTAAGTAAAGAGTTCAACAAATAGTATACTCTAATTTTATTGATTTAGATCTTCTCCCTCTTTTTGTTGGTTAGTTGGGTTAATGGTGTATCAGATTTGTTTATTTTTTCAAAAAACCAGCTCTTCATTTTACTGATATTTTATATTTTTTGTTGGCTTTAATTTTGTTTATTCTCTAATTTTAATGGTTTAATTTATCCTACTAATTTTGGGTTTGATTTTTTTTCTTTTTTTAATTTTTTTTAACTTTTATTTAATGAATATAAATTTCCAAAGTACAGCTTATGGATTACAATGGCTTTCCCCCCCATAACGTCCCTCCCACCCGCAACCCTCCCCTTTCCTACTCCCTCTCCCCTTCTATTCACATCAAGATTCATTTTCGATTCTCTTTATATATAGAAGGTCAGTTTAGCATACATTAAGTAAAGATTTTAACAGTTTGCTCCCACACAGAAACATAAAGTGAAAAATACTGTGTGAGTACTCGTTATAGCATTAAATCTCAATGTACAGCACACTAAGGACAAAGATCCTACATGCGGAGTAAGTGCACAGTGACTCCTGTTGTTGACTTAACGAATTGACACTCTTGTTTATGGCATCAGTAATCACCCTAGGCTCTTGTCACGAGCTGATTTTTTTTTCTACATGCTCTAGATGTATTGACAGTTCATTTACTTGGTACCTTTTCAGTTTCTTGATGTAGGCACCAATTGCTATAAACTTCCTGCTCAACACTGCTTTTGTTGTATCCCATAAGTTTTGATCATTTTTTTTGTTGTCTTCATTCATTTCCAGAAATTTTTTATTTTCCATTTGATTTCTTCCATGACCCACTGTTCATTCAGGAGCATGTTATTCAGTCTTCATGTGTTTGCATATGTTCGAGATACTTGAGTATTTCCAGCTTTATTCCATTGTGGTAAGAAAAGACCCATGGTATAATTTCAATTTTTTTTTTTTAATTTGCTGAGACTTGCTTTATGGCCTAGGATATGGTCTATCCTAGAGAAAGTTTCATGTGCTTAGGTGAAGAATGTATATTCTGCAACTGTAGGATAAAAAGTTCTATAGATATCCATTAGGTCTATTTGGTCCATACTGTCGCCTAATTCTTTGCTTCTTTGATGATTTTCTGTCTGGTTGATCTATACATTGCTGAGAATGGGCTTTTGAAGTCCCCCATTTCTATTGAATGAATCTATGTATCCCTTTAGATCCATTAGCATTTCTTTTAAATAGCTAGGTGCCCTGTAATTGGGTGCATATACATTTATTATAGTCCAATTTTCTTGTTGAATTGATTCCTTAGTCATTATATAGTGCTCTTCTTTGTCTATTTTTTTTAAAGATTTTTATTTATTTATTTGAGAGGTAGAGTTACAGACAGTGAGAGGAAGAGACAGAGAGAAAGGTCTTCCTTCTGTTGGTTCACTCCCTAGATGGCCACAATGGCCAGAGCTGACCGATCCAAAGCCAGGAGCTTCCTCTCAGTCTCCCACATGGGTGCAGGGGCCCAAGCACTTGGACTATCTTCTACTGCTTTTTCAGGCCATAGCAGAGAGCTGGATTGGAAGAGGAGCAGCCAGGACTAGAACTGGTGCCCATATGGGATGCCAGTGCCACAGGTGGAGGATTAACCCACAGTGCCATGGCGCTGACCCCCTCTTCTTTGTCTATTTTAACAGTTTTTTGTGTTAAAGTCTATTTTGTCTGATAATAGAATGGCTACATCTGCTCTTTTTTTTTTCAGTTAGCATGAAATATATTTTCCATCTTTTTACTTTAGTCTGTGTGTATCTTTGTTAGTGAGATGTGTTTCTTTCAGGTGGTGAATAGATGGGTTTTGTTTTCTAATCCATAAAGCCAGTCTGTATGCTTTAACTGGAGAGTTGAGGACATTTACATTCATAGTGACTATTGATAAGTAATGACTTGGCTCTGCCATTTTCCCATAAATATTCTTATTTTTTTACTTTGGATTTCCTTTGTACTTTTACTGGGAGATTTTCTGCCTTCACCTTCTTTCATAGTGATGACCGTGTTTCTGTGTTTCTGTGTATAGCACATCCTTAAACTCTTTTGTAAGCCTGGATGAGTTGTGAAATTCTTTCAATTTGTGTTTGTTATGAAAGGTCTTTATTTCACCTTCATTCATAAATGAGAGCTTTGTAGGATATAGTATTCTGGGTTGAAGTTTTTTTTTTTTTCTCTTAAGACTTGGAATATATCTCACCATTATCTCCTAGCTTGTTAGGTTTCTGATGAGAAATCAGCTATGAGTCTACTTGGAGATCCTCTGAAAGTAATCTGATATTTCTTTCATGTACACTTTAGGATATTTTCTTTACGTTTTACTGTAGAAAGTTTGACTCCAATGTGTTGTGGTAAAGATCTTTTCTGGTCATATCTATTACTAATTCTAAGTGTTTCCCATACTTGGACTTCACTTTCTCCAAATTAGGGAAGTTTTCTGTAATTATTTCACCAAAATGGCCTTCTAATCCATTCTCTTTTCATGCCTTTAAGAACTCCTAAGACTACTATGTTGGGTCATTTGATAGTGTTCCGTTGGCCGGCGCTGCGGCTCACTAGGCTAATCCTCCACCTTGCGGTGCCGGCACACCAGGTTCTAGTCCCGGTCGGGGCACCGGATTCTGTCCCGGTTGCCCCTCTTCCAGGCCAGCTCTCTGCTGTGGCCAGGGAGTGCAGTGGAGGATGGCCCAAGTGCTTGGGCCCTGCACCCCATGGGAGACCAGGATAAGTACCTGGCTTCTGCCATTGGATCAGCGCGGTGCACCGGCCGCAGCGCGCTGGCCGCGGCGGCCATTGGAGGGTGAACCAATGGCAAAGGAAGACTTTTCTCTGTCTGTCTCTCTCACTGTCCACTCTGCCTGTCAAAAAAAAAAAAAAAAAAAAAAAAAGATAGTGTTCCGTAAATCTCCAACACTGTTTTTTAGTTTTTCTAATTTCTTGTTCTTTTTTTTGGTTTGACTGTAAATATTCCACAGGTTTGTCTTCTAACTCAGATATTCTTTCTTCTGCCTCATTGAGTATGCTGTTAAGGCTTTCTACTACATATTTATTTGAGCTGTTGAATTTTTTCATTTCTAATATTTCATTTAGATTTCTCTTTAAAATATTAATTTCATGGGAAAATTATTTGTTTTATGTATGGATTTCTTTAATTCATGTATTTTATTCTGATTACTTCTAGTAATCCTATGATTAATTTCTATTTCTGGCATTTCCTTAATCTCTTCATGTTTACATTCTAGTATTGAAGTGTTGTTGTGGAGGACCTCATGTTATCTTATTATTATTTCTTGAATTTCTGCATTTAATTTTAAGCATTTGTGGAGATACATGTTGGGTATTTTTTCTTCTTATGGCTTTTAACTTTGGACTATGCCTCTGTGGCTTAGTGGAGTATCTGCTCTTTAGTAAATACACAGAGGTATGTGCTAGGTGTGACCAGAGTGCTCTGTTAAGTGCTTCAGGGTGAGTGGAGTATCCAAGGTTGATGCCCAAGTTGGGCATAGTAGATATTCTCTCTCTCTCTCTCTCTCTCTCTATATATATATATATATATACACACACACACTCTCTCTCTATATATATATATAGTTTCTCTCTCTATATATATACACACACACTCTCTCTATATATATATAGTCTCTCTCTCTCTATATATAGTCTCTCTCTATATATATAGTCTCTCTCTCTCTCTCTCTCTATATATATATATATATATATGAGAGGGGAGGGTTCAATCAGCTCTTTTTGCATAGTCCACCCTCACCTCCTCTCTTCCAAGATGATCAATGCCTGGGCGCTAGCCCCATTAGGTGCAATATTCATCCATACTTCCACAAGAACCACATAAAGGATCTATGCAGTCTGCAGTGTGGGCACAGATCCTGCAGCAACAACCTACCCCAGGCAATCAGAAAGACCAGAGTGTGTGGAGCCACCCACAGCAACTGCCCAACCACACCCTGCATCCTCCTATGCAGCCACAGTGTTTCCAGAGTCCCAGCACACAAAGTTCTCACAGTCATAGGACGCCTAGAACCCACTCTGCCCTGCCAGTCCGTCCCATCCACAGAGAAGAGATGCTCCCAGAGAAGCAGATTTAGAAATCTTGGAGTCTGTTACGTTCTTGGAGGCTAACAGCATTCACAATCCTACATAGGTACCCAGACCTCTGTCAATCCTCCCAGCCAGACTCGAGTGTCTCCTCTTGGCTGTTTGCTGGGTATGCAGACACAGCAGGAACAGTTGTTACAGTTGTTACGTATGTCCAAAATGGCACCTGCTCCCTCTCAGCCAGTGCAAGGTGTTATTGTCAGGGGGTCAGAGAGAGAGAAACATGCCCCCTTTTTCCCTCAAGGTTTGCAGGTGTGCTGTTCCTGACAGGGCTCCAAGCTGGACTCATTCCCAGATCTTCCCACAGCTATATTGCCAGTGGCTTGGACTGCTGCAGTCTGGTCTCACCTCACTCTCCAAAACTGGAGCTGGGGCTCTCAGCTGCTGGGGTCCTGTATTGTGTCCATGCTTGTGCTGTACATCCATATCTTCCATGTAGATCCACAGCGCCCCTCTAACTTCCATGGAGTTTCCACTGCAGTTTTCTCCCTAACTCTTTCCTGAGATTGTACCTCTCCACTATTTTTTTTAACTGTCTTCTCCTAGATCAGAGTAGTAAACTCCTCCCATTCTGCCATCTTAAGGCCTCCTTGGGTCTAAACTTAAGACCTGAAACCATCAAACTACTGGAGAAAAACAGAGAGAACACTGAAGGACAGTGTCCTAGGCAGAGATTTCTTGGGTAAGACCCTGGAAGCAGAGGCTTTAATTAAAGCAAAACCAGACAAATGGGATCAAGCTAAGAAACTTCTGCACAGCAAAGGAAACAGCAAAGTGATGAGATATCCACTGGGATGGGAAAATATTTACAAACTATACATCTGATAAAGGATTAATATCCAGAATATAAGGAGCTCAAGAAACTCAACAGCAAAGCAAAAAATACAGGTAAGAAATGGATGCAGAATGTGAACATTTTTCAAAGGATGAAATACAAATGGCTAACAGACACATGAAAAAATTTTCAGGATCAATAACCATCAGGGAAATGCAAATAAAAAACTATAATGAGGGGCTGGTGCCATGGCTCACTTGGTTAATCCTCCACCTGCGGCACCTGCATCCCATGTGGGTGCCGGGTTCTAGTCTTGGTTGCTCCTCTTCCAGTCTAGCTCTTTGCTGTGGCCCGGGAGAGAAGTGGAGGATGGCCCAAGTGCTTGGGTGCCTGCACCCACATTGGGGACCAGGAGGAAGCACCTGGCTCCTGGCTTTGAATCAGCACAGCACGCCAGCCATAGCGGCCATTTGAGGGGTGAACCAACGGAGGGAAGACCTTTCTCTCTGTCTCTCTCTCACTAACTCTGCCTGTCTAATTAAAAAAAAAAAACTATAATGAGGTATCACCTCACTTCAGTTAGAATAAGTATTATCTAAATTTTTTTTAAATGTTAAATGCTGATGAGGTTGTAGAGAAAAAGTTACCCTAATACACTGTTGGTGGGAATGGAAATTAATACAACCATTGTGGGAAACCGTATTACAATTCCTTAGATAGCCAAGAATAGATGACCCAGCTATTCCACTCCTGAGTATATATCAGAAGGAAATGAAGTCAACACATGAAAGAGTTACTTGCATTCTCATGTATATAGCAGCTCAATTCACAATAGTAAAGATATGGAACCAGTCTCTATGTCCCTCAACTGATTACTGGATAAAGAAAATCTGGTGTATTTACATAATTGCATGTTATTAAAACATCAGCTACAACCTTTCAGGCATGGAAAGCCAAGACACTGTGATAAAAAATGTCGTAAGTGAAGGATGTTAGTGGGTGAGACCCCAGTGGAAAGAAGTGGTCATCAAAGGAGGAACTTCTCTCTAAAGGGAGGAGAGAACTTCCATTCTGCTCATGGCCTTGTCTAAATATGACAGAGTTTGTGGGTTCAAAAGCCTTCCATAGCCTAGGCAGCTCATGTCAAGAGCCTCAGGTTATCACTGACATCATACATAATAATGTTAATTATTAAATTAACCACAAGAGTCACTGTGTACTAACTTCCCATGCAGGACCTCTGTCCTCAAAGAGTTGTATTATAATTATGTCTAAGTGCTGGAAAAAGATGTATACTTCTTGGGTGCTTCTTTAAAGTTAATTAAGTTTCTAAAAAAAAAAAAAGAAAAAGAAGTGAGATTAACTTCAAGATGCAATGACTTTTACAGCCCGTATCTCAACTGTTGAGGAATAGTTATTTTTTTTTTATGAGCAAATTGTTGAACTCTTTACTTAGTATGCAGTGGTCTTCTGTGTATAAAGTTAATCAAAAATAGATCTTAGTGGAGAATGGGACTGGGAATGGGCGAGGGAGGAGGAGGAAGTGTGGGAGAGTGGGTGGGAGGGCGAGTATGGTGGGAAGAATCACTCTATTCCTAAAGTTGTACTTATGAAATGCATGAATTCCGTATTCCTTAAATAAAAGGATTTTTTGGGGGGGAGGAACAAACAAAGCCCCTGAAAAACATCAGCTACAAAAAAGAATGAAATCCTGACCTTGCAACAAAATGGCTGGACATGGAGATCATTATGCTATGTGAAATAAGCCAGACTCAGAAAGACAAACATCATATATTTTCTCTTACTTGTGGAAGTTAATATAAAAATTGTGTGTGACTGCAGTATTGTCTGGTATATAATTATAAATATTGATTCACTGAATCATACTCTGTAAATGACAGTCTACTCATCTGTCCCCATGTAGTGGTCATTGTCATGAGTCTCTGACCTTGTGATATTATCTCTTTTGAAGAAAAAAAAATACCACATTTTCAAAGAATTTTAAAACTTTTTATGTACAGTCTCTTCCTTGTACCTATTCCTGTTCCCTTATCCCACTATTTTTTCTTTAAGATTCTTCCTTTAGTACTGAAGTCTGAGGTATCTCTTCCAGGAAACTTTTCTTGACTCAGAGACTCTCAGTCACAGGGTGTAAAGTACGTTGCTTCAAATGTAATTCTATGCAATATTAATCACTGTAATTATTGCATGATTTTTTATTTCCTTTTGAAGACAGAGGATATTTTTTCCTTTGTCTTGGTGTCACAACTAGTATAATATTGATTACATTAGCAGGTGCTAAGTAAGAACTGAGTGAGACTGGCTTGTTTATCCAACATCTCAACAGTGACATGTTTTACCATTTGGCAGAGCATTAACAAAAATAATCACAAATATATTCTTGTCAGTTTAGAGAGAGAAAGACAGAGCCAAGAGTTAGATTTGCCAGAAATATTTGAGAAAGATTTCATAATAATTAGACAATATTTTATGTAGTCTTGTTTTTATTTTCTTATGAAATTCAATTTGAAATGATTATCTTCTGACTGTCTAAGATGTTAATTCAATTTATTAGTGTTGTGAAAAATGAAACATGGATGGGAATGTGTATAGTAAAATAGTCTGTAGTTCTAAATAAGTCTCCTTTTTTCTCTGTATATACTTGTTCTAGCTAGTGAAGTATTGGTGAAGGAATGGACCCAAAAAGGATGGCTGAGATTTCCAATTCAGATAAATCCTGAATATATTTAAATAAGTATTATGTAATAGAAATAGATCCAGATAAAGACACAGGGAATGACTGCAATTTTGAAATCAGTGGTGGAGATGCAGACATTTATTTTTTATTTAGTAAATATAAATTTTCAAAGTACAGTTAATGGATTACAATGGCTTCCCCCCCCATAACTTCCCTCCTACTCACACCCCTCCCATCTCCCGCTCCCTCTCCCATTCCATTCACATCAAGATTCATTTTCAATTATCTTTATATACAGAAGATCAATTCAGTATATATTAAGTAAAGATTTCATCAGTTTGCACCCACACAGAAACACAAAGTGTAAAATACTGTTTCAGTACTAGTTATAGCATTACTTCACATTGGACAACACACTAAGGACAGATCCCACATGAGAAGTAAGTACACAGTGACTCCTGTTGTTGACTTAACAATTTGACACTCTTGTTTATGGCGTCAGTAATCTCCCTAGGCTCTAGTCATGAGTTGCCAAGGCTATGGAAGCCTTTTGAGGCAAATCATGCCTGCTACTCCACAGTGCTTGCCCTGACACTTCTTTATTAAGATAATAAAATTTCTGGAAGAATAATAATCTTATAGCTCCATTGCTTACCCATTTTTCACTTTGTCAGGATTTTTTGTTAGAACAAGAAATTTAACTTTGATTTGCCTAAAGAATTCATGATATCCACAATATCTGCTATGGACCCTGCTTTAGAGGTGATACTTCTGTGCACTGCACATCCTAAGAAACTATCTATCTTGGCTCTGCATCTGTATGGGACATTACAACTTTCAAAACCCTCTTGCGGAACATTTTAAACATAAGAAATTAATAGTATTATGAACAAGATTTAACTGAATAAAATCACAAAGTAATAAATGTTATAACTTAAGCTGATTTATTCAACTATTTGATTTATTCTCATTTAGGCTAATTAAAATATACATGTAAACCTTTTAGGCATGGGTGAGTGTATGGAACTCACCATGGAGTGTATGGAATTGGGTTGCCTGTATCCCATATTGGAAAACCTGGTTTGAGTTATGGTTTTCAATTTTCTTTTCAACATCCTACTAATGAGTGTCCTAGAAGTTATCAGATGCTGGCTTAAGTACTTTGGTCCCTGCCATTCACAAGAGAGACTCATATGAAGTTCCAGGCTCCTGGCTTCTGCCTTATTTAACTCTGGCTGTTGTGGGTATTTGAGGAGTCAGCCAACAGATGGGAACTCTATCTCTTTCTATGCTGTCCTTCTGTCTCTCTGCCTTTTCAAAATAAATGAAAATAACAAACAAACCACCCTTTAAACATTAAGAACCAACCTCACTCAGGTCTTAGCTTGGCTGCCTAGTTTTGATTGTCTCCTCTCCTCTCTCCTCTCCTCTCCCCTCCTCCCCTCTCCTCTCCCCTCCTCTCCTCTCCTCTCCCCTCCCCTCTCCTCTCCTCTCCTCCCCTCTCCTATCCTCTCCTCCCCTCTCCTCCCCTCCCCTCCCCTCCCCTCCCCCTCCCTTCCTCTTCCTTCCCCTCCCCTCCCCTCTCCTCTCATCCTTCACCTTCTTCTACTCTGCTCTCCTTTTCTCCTTCTCCCCCTTCTCCTTCTCCCTCCTCTCACCTCTGCCTGCTCCTCCTTCTTCTTAGATTATTAATTTATTTTGTGGCTTCAACCATGAGAGGCTGTATGTGTTACACCTTGGCATGCATTCTGTCATTACAGGAATTAAGATTTAATTTACTATTAATAGCTATACCACAGCTTACCTAGAAGTAGGTCCTTGAGAAACTCCTAGCCTAAAAATAATCTCTGACCTTACTTTTCATGTGATTCATTTTGAAATTCTCATGTGACTCAAAAGCCAACTTACAAAGTATATATGCATCTATTGATGCCAAATGACTAGGTTTAAGGTTTATTAGCTGTTAACGATCCTCTCTTCTGGTAAAAAGGACTTTGTAGTTTTACAACTTGTGAGCTATCTCTTATCATGAGTTAATTTTTTTTATATACACTTTTTAATTTTTTTTATTTTATTTTTTTTTGACAGGCAGAGTGGACAGTGAGAGAGAGAGACAGAGAGAAAGGTCTTCCTTTGCTGCTGGTTCACCCTCCAATGGCCGCCGCGGCTGGCGCGCTGCGGCTGGCGCACCGCGCTGATCTGATGGCAGGAGCCAGGTACTTAACCTGGTCTCCCATGGGGTGCAGTTAATTTTTAAAGTCCTATTTTCTTTCTGAGACTTTTGAGAAAGAGTTTTCTTCTTTTTTTTCTTTGACGTTCTTCCATTTTTAAGAGAACAATTTTAAAAAGTTTTCTTCCTGATAATAGACATTTAGGGAGATCATGAAATGATTACAACATTGTATACCAAAATAACATTAAAGGAGCAATTAGTGATAGAGGTCAATACCAAACAAACGAACAAATTCCATTCTATTTAAGTTCATTTTATGGGTGGTGTATTTTTAGTCTTAGCTTCTTTGGAGTGAGTTATTATGTAGGTGAAGACACCTAATCCAACTAAAATTTTTTATTGCATCACTTCTGAACAATATAGCCTAAGTAACAGAACATTCTATCTCTTCAATTTGCCTGAACACTATATCACAGTCATTAGCAAGCAGAATGAAAACTGCACCTACCAATTACTGAACGAAAATTAGAGCAGTAAATAACGCACAACATCTTGGTTTAGGCAGATGACCTTATCTGCTTATCTTCCTACCATATATAACAAAATAATGGTTGATAAGGGATATTAACAGCTGTTGTAATTTGAAATTAAACTTTTATAAATTTGGTGAGTACTTCCCCTCAATAAAAGAGATTGCTGATACTGATTAACCAGTTGTGTTTTAAATTTTTGTTCTAGCTTCTATCTCAGTGGCAGAAACTGGGGGTCACTTTTATATACTTCTTTCTTTGGTGAACATTTGAGGTGCCTGATAAAAATTCATTTGTTTGGTTTGACATTATGCAGAGCTCTGCATAGTCTTCTTCAAAATCAAATCAAAGAATTTCATTTGTGAAAATGTTGCCCAAATTGCTAATGTAATTTTAAAAAGTCTAGTTAAGAGAAATCTGGGGAAGGACAGTGATAAAAAGGATCACACAGATATTACTGGGAAAATTAATTTCATATAGTCAGAGACATTTTACATTTGAAAATCTTGGATTATTGTATGTATATAATTACCCTGAACTGTGCCAACACTAAGTTTTTTTCTCCACTAACATCTTGTCTCCACTGGTATGGTTACTCCACATATTAGATTTTCTTATGTGTATTTAGGTTTCACAGTACTCACTGATTCATGTTTGTTTATTTGTTTTTTGCCAGCAAATTTTATTGAGGGCTCATTGAGTGCTGAGCACTATGTTAACTCTGGGAGAAATGAAGAAGACCTCCTCCTCTTTGTATGACAGTAAAACCTTGCAAATAGAGTCTAAACCTTTGCTGGTAATAAATAAGCCTTCAGGGGATTTTTTTAGTAACTGCACTCCATTCACCATGTTCAGGGCCAATTTGACCTAGAGCATTTAAGGCATGTAATTTAGAAGAAGACAACTTAGTACGTAGACTGGTAGGTAACATGTTCCAATCATAAATAATATTTAACACTTTGAACTACTTAGAAATATTAGATGATATCTCATAAGGAACTGTATTATATGAGAATATTTATTAAATGAGGCAAATTTAATTAAATTTTGTCCTGTAATAAAAATTGACATTCACTGATAGATAGAATTTAAGCTTATTTTTATCTGCAAGCTTTATAGATTTTTTTACTGGGGCTCCTTCCAATTACCTTCTAAGAGGATCTTTGAAGGAGTTTTATTCAAAATGTTGTGCTACTCAAAAACATGGAAACCAACTTGATCAAGCTTAGCAACTTTATTCTTGGAATAATTCTTTTATGTATTATAAACAAGGAAATAGGTAGCAAGGCTCTTTTCAGTTTAAAGTATTGCTGATCATTCTATTCACTATTTCTAATTTGCTAATTCTCTGTAAGAATTTACATGATTTAATATTTTAAAGTAGAATGGTTAATGCCATCTAGTATTTGATAAAGAAGGAATTTCAACGAGTGTTGAAAGTTGGCGGAGCGCTAAACCCTAGTGAGCTCATTAAGATTACTGGAAAATCTTAATTGTAATATATGGTGACCACACAAAAATTTTGGTATTAAACAGTTGAAATCATTATAATCTATTTCTATATCATATTAACAATCACAAATATTTCTCTTTGAAAACCATTACTATTTTCACTTGAATCCAAAATATATCAACTGAGTAACTTTCTTTAAAGTTATTGTTATTGCAAATGTTGGTAAAATAGTTCTATTCCTTCAGTTATAGTTTCACTGTAGTTCTTCTAAGAAAAGAACCTGTTATGAGTGTATAGATATAAAAATGGGAGGAGGACTAATGGAACCTAAATAAGTAAGACACCTTAGTGTCATTGCATATTCCAGTTTGATAAGTAAATGCAGTATATTACAATCATTGTACTTACTGCCTTGTACTGAATTGTGGAGAACCATCTGGATTCCATTTTTTTCTTGGAAAGCTGTCTTAACACTGGTAAATCTTGTAAATAGGCTATGGTAATATACAAAGTTTTCTGTTTTTGAGGGAGAACTTTTAAACAGTCTTTAGATGTTCATGGTAGATTGTAACATAGTGAAATTAATTGTAGGTAATTAACTGCATTATCTCTGAAGTATTGAGTTTAGGGTAGCAGACTATTTGGTACTCAAAGGATAAATATGCAAGGTACTTCTGAACAGGTCACAGGAAATGAGAAAAAATTAGAAAAACAAATCACTTAGTAGAAATAATAATGAGAAATGGTGGTAAGAGATATGCCTTAACAATGGATTGGTAAGCAAGTACTGTGGAGACTTAAAACAGATCAGGCTAGATCATATGTCCTTCATGCCAAGTCACAGTTTTGGATATTCCACTGGTTACTTTTCCTTTGTCCCTGTAGCATAGGTCACAGTGTTAACTCCAACTGTCTCATAAGTAATCATTAACTACCCAATTTGGGGAGCTCATCATATCCTAAGCCCCGTACACATATTATTTCATTTTATGTATATGTTATGTGCATAAGCCTACTTCAGAAGATTCATAGAAAATTAAGCTTATCTTTTGATTCCAGTTTTCCATGAACTTTTTGAATTCCCCTATCATTTCATTTAATCCTTGAAGTTATGAAGCAGCTGTTAATATCTCCATTTATATAAAGAGAAACTGAGACTTGGAAATTTCAATTTATTACACAGCCAGAAAGAGCCAGAAGGATGATATAAATCCTTGTACATCAAAGTCTATCCTTTTAAACCTTATGCTTTTCTGAAATCTGTCACATAATACATTATATGAAAAAGGATGAATCAACAAATAAACTCAAAACCAAACACACAAATCAGTTAGTGTGTTACAGATTGAAAATTCACCATCAAGAACATCTCTTTGTGTCTGAGACACATATTAGATGAAAGAAATTTTTAGGATGTCTACCTGGGAGGGGTTGCACAGCTAGTCCTAAAGGCAGGTCAGAGTACTAATTGGTTTTATAATCACTCACTCTATAAATTTTTTTTTTTTTTTGACAGGCAGAGTGGACAGTGAGAGAGAGACAGAGAGAAAGGTCTTCCTTTGCCGTTGGTTCACCCTCCAATGGCCGCCACGCCCAGCGTGCTGCGGCTGGCGCACCACGCTGATCCAAAGCCAGGAGCCAGGAGCCAGGTGCTTCTCCTGGTCTCCCATGGGGTGCAGGGCCCAAGCACCTGGGCCATCCTCCACTGCACTCCCGGGCCACAGCAGAGGGCTGGCCTGGAAGAGGGGCAACCAGGACAGAATCCGGCGCCCCGACCGGGACTAGAACCTGGTGTGCCGGCGCCGCTAGGCGGAGGATTAGCCTAGTGAGCCACGGCGCCGGCCTATAAATTGTTTTAAAATGTGCAGTGTTGTGAAGTATCCAACTGTACTTATGTATGTAGTTCATAGAGGGGGTTCTGGAGTCCAACATTCAGGATCAAACTCCTGCTGTTCACACCAATAGAACCTTGGCCATGTTTATTACATCTTGTCTCAGTTTTCTCTGTTGGATATGGTGACATAAATAGAATCTATCTGATGTAGTTCTGTTTTTTTAAAGATTATTTATTTGAAAGAGTTACACAACGGGGAGGAATGTGGGGGGAGAGAGAGAGAGAGAAAGAGAGAGAGAGAAGGAGAGCAAGAGAGAGAGAAAAAGAAAGAGAAAAAGAGAGAACTGTATATCTGCCGGTTCACTCCCCAGATGCTTGCAACTGCCAATGCTGAGCCAGGTTGAAAGCAAGAGCCAAGAGCTTCATCCAGGTCTCCCCATGTGGGTGGCAGGGGTCCAAACACTTGAACCATTTTCTGCTGCTTTTCCCAGGCCATTATCAGCTGGATCAAAAATGGAGCAGCTAGGACACGAACTGGTGCCCATATGGGATGCTGGCATCAGAGGCAGTGGCTTAACCTGCAGTGCCACCATTATGGCCCCTGTGGCAGTTCTTGTTAAGATTTAAAGTGGTAGGACTGGTGCTATGGTACAGTGGGTTAAAGCCCTGTCCTAAAGTGCCAGCATCCCATATGGGTGCCGGTTCTAGTCCTGGCTGCTCCTCTTCCAATCCAGCTCTCTGCTCTGGCCTGGGAAAGTAGAAAATGGCCCAAATCATTGGGCCCCTGCACCCACATGGGAGACCCAGAGAAAGCTCCTGGCTCCTGGCTTTGGATCGGCGCAGCTCTGGCCATTGCGGCCATCTAGGGAGTGAACCAGTGGATGGAAGATCTCTCTCTGTCTCTACCTCTCTTTGTAACTCTGTCCTTCAAATAAATAAAATGAAAATCTTTAAAAAAAGGATTCAAAGTGGTAATATACATAGAATGCTTAGCATATATATAGCGCATAGAAAGGCTTTATAAATTTTAGTCATTACTCTTACCATTTTGCATATCTTTTTTAAAAGAATTATTTTATTTATTTGAAAGTCAGAGTTACACAGAGAGAGGACAGGCAGAGAGAGAGAGAGAGAAAGAGAGAGAGAGAAAGACAGGTCTTCTATGCACTGGTTCATTCCCCAAATGACTACAAAGACCAGAGCTGAGCTGATCTGAAGCCAGGAGCCAGGAGCTTCTTCCAGGTCTCCCACGTGGGTGCAGGGGCCCAAGGACTTGGGCTGTCTTCTACTGCTTTTCCAGATCATAGCAGAGAGCTGGATCAGAAGAGAAGCCGGGACTCAAACCGGTGCCCATATGGGATGCTGGCGCTGCAGGCTGGGGTCTTAACCCGCTGCCCCACAGAGCTGGCCCTTGCATATCTTTTTAAATTCTCAATTATATGAGGATTTGTATTATATAGTCCTATGAAAGCAACATAATTGGTAATGAATTTTATTTAGTAACTATGAGAATGGAATTTTTTGTTAGAATTCAATAAAATGGCCGGTGCCATGGCTCAATAGGCTAATCCTCTGCCTGTGGCGCCGGCACACTGGGTTCTAGTCCCGGTCGGGGCACCGGGTTCTGTCCCGGTTGCCCCTCTTCCAGGCCAGCTCTCTGTTGTGGCCAGGGAGTGCAGTGGAGGATGGCCCAAGTGCTTGGGCCCAGCACCCGCATGGGAGACCAGGAGAAGCACCTGGCTCCTGGCTTCGGATCAGCACGGTGCACTGGCTGCAGTGGCCATTGGAGGGTGAACCAACAGTAAAGGAAGACCTTTCTCTCTGTCTCTCTCTCACTGTCTACTCTGCCTGTCAAAGAAAAAAAAAAAGAATTCAATACTTTTTCAATCCTATTCTAACTTTATTTGAATTTGGCTTAAATTTTTGTTTAAATACTATTAAGTTTTCAAGGAATTTGTTTTAAGGAGCTGTATTTTTTGAGATAATTTTCTGTTATTTTGTTTTATTTTACATGTGTGTCAGTGTATGTGTATATCTTTCTTTTAAATTTTATTGAGGTTATACAAGTTTCAGGTATTTCATATATACAGATTTAGGAACAGAGTGACACTTCCTACCCAACCCTCCCACCTGCCCATACTCCAACTCTTCTTCCTTCTTCCTCTCCCATTCCCTCTCTTAATTTTTAGAAATATCTATTTTCAATTCACTTAATTATTATAAAGTTAACCCTATACTAAGTAAAAGAGTTCAACAAATACTATGAAGAAAAAAACACCGTCAGTGTATATTAATTTTCTCTGATCATGACTGCATATTTACATGGATACTAGAGTCTAGAATAGTAATATTTCTATGTGAATTATAAGATAAATGAAACATATGAGAACAAATTTATACCATCAAAATTCATTTTTTTGAATTTTTTTTTGAAGATTTAAAAATTTTACTTATTTGAGAGGCAGATTTACAGACAGAGGAAGGGAGAGACAGAGAGGTCTTTCATCTGCTGGTTCACTCCCATTTGGCCACAATGGCTGCAGCTGTGCCAATCTGAAGCCCGGAACCAGGAGCTTGTTTTGGGTCTCCCATGCTGGTACAGGGGACAAGCACTTGGGCCATCATCCACTGCTTTCCCAGGCCATAGCAGAGAGCTGGATTGAAAGAGAAGCAGCCAGGACACAAGCTGGAGCCCAAATCGGATGCCAGTGCTGCAGGTGAAGGCTTAGTCTACTAGGCCACAGTGTTGACCCTCTAATATTCCTAACTGATAATAAAGAGATTTTGGAATAATTTTCTTTGGATAGATCAGATTTTAGAAAAATATGTATTCATATATGCTCTTGAAAATGAAATTTTAGTTGAACACAAGTTCTGTGAAATAACAAATTAGAATTGAATCTTTTTGTTATTTACATTGATTGAAGTCATGTTTCCAAACCTTGTAGTCACTAGTAACTTTGGAGTTATAATACAAAAGAATTATACAAATAACCATAGATGTTCATAAAGGATTGCACTTAAATATATTTTGTTTGAATGTTACAAAGTAGATTAGGACTTGTGGGGCTACATGCCTGATAAGTTGAATAGATTTGTAATGAACCAAAGATAAAATCAAGAAAAGAAGATATTACTACATTTCCTGAAACTAAATATGGATTCACTGGGGCTGCTGAAAGTTGCATATTGAACAAGGGATACCTTAGATCTAGAAACTGCTTATAGAGACCCTAAAGACCTTGTAGTATTAATGTTGTTTGCTTAAGAAATGATAATTAAAAGATAGCTGATTTTCTCAAGCCCTGATAATAATTTAATATGTTTCCTCCTTGCCTCTAGATCCTTAAAATAAATTTATTGAACATGTCTCATTTTGAT
Organism: Oryctolagus cuniculus; assembly: GCF_051225735.1. NCBI lineage: Eukaryota > Metazoa > Chordata > Mammalia > Lagomorpha > Leporidae > Oryctolagus > Oryctolagus cuniculus. The sequence goes on along the minus strand of NC_142881.1, from coordinate 59,113,685 downwards.
GATTAGGTCACAGATAAAAGAATCAAATAATAAATGAGTTGCTATCTTTTCCTCCTCTCTGATAAGAGATCTTTAGGATTTTGGAATATGAGAAGGCCAGATGTTTGGCAGACTGTGTTTGTTTCGCTTTGTTCTTGGCCTCTGATTATCACATATTTTGTAAATTGACTCTGGATGTAATTAACCTGATCGTAGTTTTTTCATCTATTTATAAGAAAATGATCCTCCTTTTAATTTTTCTTTTGAGAATTCAATGAGATAATTAAAATGAAGTTCTGACAAATAAAAATGCTCAATGTACTTTAAAACTTCTGTTTGTAACCTGGTGTTTTCTTTCTGTTCTCTCCTTTTCTTCTCTTTTCACATCAAAGGGTTTTAACTCAACTTTTTTTTTTTTGCCAACTAAATAACTAAAAATCCAAAACTAGCCCCTATAAATACAGCATTCTCCAAAGTAGAGTATCCAGAAGGCCTGTGTGATGATCCTATGGAGCATCTGAAAAATTTTAAAACTTCTACTAATATTTACTTTTACCTAAGAAAAGAGAAAAATTTAGGCTTAATAATATTAATTCAACTAAAATTAATAATTGTATGTAACGTATTAATACATATATTGAAGGTGCATGCTAAATATTTTTTCTTCTGTCAGGGGTTACTTGTTCAAAAAAGTTCAGAGACCATTGACCTATAATTTAGTTCCCAAATGAAGCATTATGAATGACAGAGGAATTTGGAAAACCTCTTTCTGAATACTTTCTTGGGGTCCAGAATTTACGTACGTCACAAAGAGGTATTCTTTGTAGATATCAGAGGGCATTGTGGGTCAATGTTAGTGCTTGAGTATTTGCATTTTTTGCAGTTTTTTAACAGTGGAGGTTAAGTGTAGTATTAATATGGTTTTATTGTTTAAAGAAAGAATCACCTTATTGAAAACTAGTTTTCACTATGTCTTCTGCAATTTTATTAGAAGAGAAAATGCATAGGTAATGTAAAATGCAAATCTATTGTCAATACTTTTATTAAGCAATTGAAAAGATTTTCATCTGATGAGTGGAATAAATTAGTTGCTTTGTTAATTAGTGGAAAATGATGCCAGGCTACTTGTTAGGATTCATACGCTGAGAAGATTTTCTTCCTTTTCGAAACAAGCAAAGCAAATAGAAGTACATGCAAAAAAGTTGTCTGTGCTTCTGTTAGTGGGATCCAAATACATACAATAGAAGGATTTTCCATCAAACCTAACTTTACTTAGGATTAAAGGCAACTTTTACCCAACTATAATCTACAGGAGAAATCTGTAGTCTTGTTGGATTTCGAATTTTTTCATAATACTAATTTTAGTTGTATTATGAAAAATATTTAAAAGAATAGTATGCTATGTATTTTGAGAGTTGTTTAATTCATTGATCATAAATAAATTTTCTTCCCATTAATAGTTTATTTATGAAGTAGTTTTAAATGTTTTTTATGGGCAGTATCTCTTATATAATGGATTAAATTTACTTTGACTATGATTCTTCATATCATGGTGTCCAGATGCTCAACCATGATGCTCTACTACTCTCAGCAGTTTGCTCTTTTAACTGATTCAAAGGCTATTTGGCACTCTTTCAGTACTAAAACTGAACCCTTACTTCCATTATTAGGAGGAGTGCTAAAATGATATGACTACACACTTTCCGTAGCACTTAAACACAATATCAGATACTGATGCATTGAGAAATACTGAGTTGTTTATTTTCAGATATCTGAGTTCAGATTGGATCAAGAATATATTTTTTAGAAAATATATCCGAAGAATGTTTCATGGCTGATTGTATTATCTGATTACATTTGAAGTATGCAGCTTGGCCTGGGCTGTGAGCTACTTGTGAGTGACTACAAGAAGAAAAATCATTTGGGGGGTTCAAGTCATTTATATGCTGTTAGTATGAGTTGTATGTGCATAAGAGATGCCCTTTATGGGGAGCACTCACAGTAATTCCAGAGGATTGATTTTACTATGTTTCTGTCACACTCTATGCAAGCATGTTCAGAAAATATTTGAGAGAAAGTGAGGGTAAAACTGTTGACTGTTATTTGGAATGGGTTTGAATACTAAAAAGACAATATATAAAGAATGTTTTTATGTGCCAGTCATTGTGGAATAACCCAGCATATGCTCTTTTTGGGAGGGGGTGAGGAGTAGAGGGGTGGGAATCTCAGAGGGAGTGTCAAGAAACTGTGTTCAAAAATCTGTTCTGGTTTGGTAATAGCTAGGAAAAGGGTTTCTTTAAGCAAAATTGCAAAATTAAACCAAAAATATTCCTCAGACTAGCAAAATTCCTAAAGCTTAGATAAGTAGTATTTTTATATCAACTAAAAATAATATCCTTTACTTTTAAAATTTTTTAGTTCTGTTAGTAGCATTTTAAGTTAGAAGTTAATATAGTTAAGTTTGCAGATCTGAAATACTGTTTCTTTTTCTTTTTTTTTTTAAGATTTATTTATTTATTTGGAAGTCAGATTTAAACAGAGAGAGAAGGAGAGGCTGAGAGACAGAGAGGTCTTCTATCCGCTGGTCCACTTCCCAACTGGCCGCAATGGCTGGAGCTACGCCAATCCGAAGCCAGGAGCCAGGAGCTTCTTCCAGGTCTTCCATGTGGGTGCAGGGGCCTAAAGGACCCGGGCCATCCTCCACTGCCTTCCCAGGACACAGCCAGGCTCCCACATGGGATGCTGGCACTGCAGGCAGTGGCCTTCCCTGACACGCCACAGAGCTGGCCCTGAAATATTTAATTCTTGAATGTTTTTCTTTTACTATTTAATGGTAGAAAAATTTGATGAGTTTTTTTTAATACCAATTTAAACGTTTGTAAGAACTGAAAGATACTTAAATATTAGAGAAATTGCAGACAGGACACAGAATAAGCACTATGTACTAAAGGCCTATAGTATGTCAACTATTTTGCTAAGTGTTTTTCATGAGTTTTTTTTTTTTCTCTTTATAAAAATTATTTATTTATTTATTTATTTGAAAGTCAAAGTTACAGAGAGGCAGAGGCAGAGAGAGAGAGGAAGAGAGAGAGAGGGAAAGAGAGAGAGAGAAGTCTTCATCTGCTGGTTCCCTCCCCAGATGGCTGCAACGGTTGGAGCTGTGCTGATCTGAAGCCAGGAGCTTCTTCCAGGTCTCCCATGGTGGCCCAGTCCATCCTCCACTGCCTTCCCAGGCCATAGCAGAGGAGCTGAATGGGAAGTGGAGCAGCTGGGACTTGAACCGGCACCCACATGGGATGCCGACACTGTGGGTGGCAGCTTCACCCCTTAAGCCACAATGCTGGCCCTATATTAGCTTTATAATATAATCTTCCCATTAACCCTATAAAGTATGTCATATTGTCTCTATTTTATAGATGAGAAAATTGATGTTTGGAGAAAGTACGGGATTTTTCTAAATGTCACACAGTTTTTAAATGACAAAATTGCTTTTGAGCCAAGAGCTCACAAGTTCAAAATCCCATATTAATTCCACAGTGTTCTACTTTCCACAGATGAGCACTAAAAGTGGCATTATTAGCCAAAGGTTGCATTTAACTCTCATGAGAAATCCGCTTGTTCCGTGTGGGTGTTAAGAGTCACCAAAGTTTATTTGCTGGTTTCCTTCAATTGACCCAAGGGCTAAGGATCTAGGAGAAGGCAAATGTCTTAGTTTGCTACCTGGAATAATAAATGTGTGGCACATTTGCACAAACATATTGTAAATGCTGGGAACCAGCATGCACATTTGAAGTAGAATGAAAATATGCCCTTTGTTTGGCCCAGCCCATTAATTTTAAAGTGCCTAGAGCCCAAAGTGGCCCTAAACAGCTAAGATACTACCTGTTCTTCCAAAATAGACACTAAAATGTTCTCCCCTCTCCTTTTTATAAAAATAAAAAATAAAACTGTTCTTAAGCTTTGTCAGTATAAAAGGAACTAAAATTGATTGGCTGGATTCTGCATTTTCCTATTGTTATGGTGAAATCTGGAGTATTTACAAAAGTAAAACATATTTTTTGCTAGCAGGAACTCTTGTAAAAATAAACATTAAACATTAATTTTATAAAGGCATATTCCTAAGGTCATATGTAGTAATGCTAAATAATTGAGTTAGTACAAACATGGGTTTATAATTTACATAAAATGTGTGTTTTTTGTCTTTCTTTCCATTCCATTTCTTGTTTCCAAAATTTGTTACTCAAAAAAATTCATTCTAGGGGCCAGCGCCGTGGCACATTAGGTTAATCCTCCGCCTGCGGTGCGAGAATCCCATATGGGCGCCAGGTTCTAGTCCTGGTTGCTCCTCTTCCAGTCCAGCTCTCTGCTGTGGCCTGGGATAGCAGTGGAGTATGGCCCAAGTGCTTGGGCCCCTGTACCCACATGGGAGACAGGAAGAAACTCCTGGCTCCCGGCTCCCAGCTTCGGATCGGCGCAGCTCTGGCCATTGCAGCTATTTGGAGAGTGAACGAATGGAAAGAAAACCTTTCTCTCTGTCTCTCTGTCTCTCACTGTCTGTAAACTCTACCTGTCAAATAAATAAATAAAAATCTAAAAAAAAAATCATTCTAATTCTTTAGTCTACATTCCTTGTATATTTCATTTTTTGATAAATATTTGAAAATGTATTCATTTATGCTCTGTGGAGTTATGCAAAGAGTAATAGATTGAATGTCATTATAATAGTGCCCAAATCATACCTTTATTTTGTGAAAGAAATGTCTTGCCCAGTATCTTATTTTTATAGACATTTCTTAGATGTCTTTTTTTTCTGTGGGTGGGGGGTAAAAATCTGATCTGCTAGCTCAGTGACCATGGGCAGTATTATAGGCCTCAGTTTCCTTAACTTAAAAATGTGAATTTTACAGATGATTTCTAAGAGTCATTGTCTACCTCTGTTATTTTGAAGGGGAAGAAAAATACCTTTCTTTCACACCCTTCATGAGTTTTTAGCTGAGAATCCCTAAAACAAAAGTCAGGTGAACATGAGAAAAACAAATAAATTTAATACAGTGTATACATCTTGTATACATGGGATATTTCAAAGAGAAATGAGTATATCTTTGTAGTAGATCTCAAAAAAGTAGCTGAAACTTTGATCTTACATAGAGTCACATATTTCTAAGCTTAAATATAGTCACATATTGCTTAGTGATGGGAACACACTCTGAGAAATGTCTCTTTAGGTAACTTCATTGTTATGTGAACATCAAAGGTGTACTTACACAAAGTAGGCTGTATAGTACATATGGTATAGCCTATTGGTCCTATGGCTACAATAAAGAAAATAACATGAGAGTAAAGCAGACAAAGGGATGCAGTACAAATAAGATGTACAACACGGCTGCAAGTGTAATATGGCCTACTGTTTTATGACAAAAAGGTTTTTAAAAATAAATATGTATTCTAAAATAACAATAAAAATTATAGCAAAGTAAATACCAATAGCAAAGCTATTTGTTATCATTATCAAGTATTATGTGCTGTATATAGTGGTATGTACTACACCTTTTCACAGTTGACAGCGCAGTAGGTTTTTTATTTATCTATTTTTACTTAAATATTTTATATAAGTTATATGGTTCATATATTTCCTTTATACTGTCATATGAACATAGCTGGACTTCCCCCCACCTTCCCTCCTACCTTCGCCCCAACCCTTCCTCCCCCAATCTTGTGTTCCACTCTTAATTTTTATAATGATCTTTTTTAGTATACTTAATGCATGTATAGATATGAGTGATGGATTTCACCATGATGATAGCTATGTTATCACTAGGCAATAGGAATTTTTCATCTAGATTATGGCTTTATGGAACCAACATTGTAAATACGATCTGTCATTGACTGATGTCACTGTGACTGTGCCATGCTTTCTGAAGTAAATCAGAAGTGTGTGGGATAAGGCCCCAGTCAGATTACATGGATAGGGAAAGCACCATGAAAGAAGGGTAAGGCTTATTTTACAGATTTGAGTCTGTGCCGTTTCCATTAAGCCTTGTGTCTTCTCTAGTGCTTTAGTCATCCCTCTCTTTTGGGGTAGTAAGGGAGAACAAATGGAGAGTTCCTTTACAGATCTAAGTTTTTTTTTTTTTTTTTAACAAAAGGGTAATATTTCAGAGCTCCTGTGTGTGCAGTTACTCAAAATAACTATAGTCCAAAATAATCCCTATGCAAAAGAGGCATTTTGATGTAGCATATTGTGGTTACTATAGGGGTGAAAGTTCACTGGAGTAAATTGAAAAACATTAATTGGAGAAAAGTTAAACAAAGTTATTATATGCATGCAGGTGGTAACACATAGTGTAATTTTCCAATAGTCCAACATGATTCAGAAGCTTATATACCCCTTTTCTATGGGAGAGAAAGATTGGCAAATATAGACAGTTTTGAAGGGTCATGAATGGTCCAGGAGACAAATTAGCTTGTAAAATGCTTTAGCTTAAAGGATAGATATTATCTTCTAACAAAGTGAGTTCAGGTGTGGTTACATTCCTTAATCTTCTTTTCTGCCAAAGATAGAGGTTTCAAATAGAGATGAAAGGTAATTGTGATCTATTTTGTGAGTCTAGTCTTGATAAGGGATAAGGGAATTCCAGAGAGAATCTCTGCTTGTGTTTGCTGGGGTAGTGACTCATCATGTCAAAATGTTATGGGATGATGAATGTGGTTTCAGTTCTTGTCTCACCCTGAAGAAGAATTTCCCTGTGGACAGGGACAGTAAGCAAAGCATGATTTATTGAATTGAAAAGGTTCCCACTGGAGCAGTCAGGAGAGGTCTACAGGGGAGCAGGAGTTGCCCAGGGGAAACTTGCCGGTGTTGGGTCTTTTGTATGCAGAAGTGGCTATCTAGATTTAGCCAATCAGAGAAGCAGCAGAATAACAGCTACCAACCTATTAGAGAGCTAGAACAACAACTAGTCAGGAGGCTGGAATAACAACCAATCAGAGGACTGGGATAACAACCAATCAGGCAAGGACAAAACCCGTCAGAGTGCTGGAATTGTAATCCTGTCTAGCTCATAATAAAACTAAAAATCTCATTAGAATGACGGGAATTGGTTATCTTGTCTAGCCTATTCTGATAACAACACTAAATATTGCTACAGGCAGCCTCTAGGAGGAGTCAAGTATATTGTCACTCTTCAAGGGACTCTGTCTCTTTTTCTAATTTTGACAGGGACCTGACATAATTGCTTACTAGCCTGTCTAACTCCTCACATTCCTCCTCAGAAGAATGAATCCTAACTGCCATTAGGATATGGCGGTGAAAAACCACTCTGCTTCATGCTTAAAGGGAGTGTCGGTGAGAGACAGGAGCAGAGCATTCCTCCAAGGGTCCATCTAAGAGTCCCTGGTAGAATGCAGATTTCCTCAGGGGCTTCATCTGAAATACTGTCTGGAGTTCCATGGTTTCTAGTTGTTTAATTGTAGAGAACAGATGTATAAGATAGCCGATTATGCATGGTCCTAACAAGAGGATAAAAAGGATGACATATATTGATCTGAGGAAGTGTGATAGCCAAGGAAGCCACTTACACTAAGTTTTAAAGAAATTTCCCCAGTTTTCAAAGAAATTTCCTGTTGACATATGTATTTTATTCACCTCCTCATGTAATTTGTCAATTTCCTTTTGAACTACGTTTGAGTTATCAGTTAAATTGAAACAGCACGTTCCTGACAATTGCCTACATCCAATTTGGTTCTTTAGTAATAAGTAATCAATTACTACATGGTTCTGCAAGACCTCTTCTTGAATTTGGCTCAATTCATCATTAATATATGTTAAGGCAATAGCAGTGACATTAGCTGTCTTTTCCAATATACCAGCTAACTGATTAATTTCCTTATGTTCCCATGCAGCTAGTCCAGGAGTTGGTATATAGAAAACAGCCACTACCAGTACCTCAGTTAAAGTGTACGATGACAAAGAATCATCAGTGTGGGGGTGATGCTTGTCTGCTGCATGTGGAATGTGTAGATGCCAGCATGGGAGAAATAAAGAGGGGTCCTACTCAACCCAGGGAGCAAAGGCCAGAGTATGATTTAGGAATTGTGAAAAGAGAAATATTACCACAAAGAAGACCCGGAATTTCAGTTACCTGCAGCTGAGCTGTTGGTTGTGATGATCTTGATAAAAAGGATTCCTTCTCTGAAGATGGGGTCCTAACAGCACCTCACGTCCCTGGGTGGCTTCATACAAGTAGTTGTTGTCCCTGCTCATGTCAGGCCTGGTATTGTCTTCCAGAGTCTGATCTACTGGGGCTTCAGAGACCCAGACTTTTACTCTGATATGACGGAGCCAGGCATCATGACCTGAGACCGTTATTACAAGAAAGTGTATGGACAGAATGACAAGTGAAAGGCCCTCCACAGGGTTCAGTAAGAGATGGAGAGTGGCTGGGAATAACTTTTATTAGCACTAAGTATCCAAGATGTCTGACAAAAAAGGAGTAAATATTAGAGCATTCCAGACACTGCTCAAAGGTTGGGTGAAATATCTAACTTGGGGGGTTCCTGTCACACCTTTTATGATTGATATATGAGAAGAGAGAGGGCCAAAGCTAGAGCAAAGAATGAAAAATTTGCTCTAGTGTCGAGAAAAAATGTATAGTCTTTCTTCTACTATGAGCACCACCTGGGGCACCTGGGTGCTGACCTGATGTGTCATCAGAGTGAGTGATGAGAACCCCAGGGCCCCGTCAGTCCCATGTGAGAGGTCTATAGGAAATGCCTGACTCTGGAGTCCTTGGTCTTCTGGGGCAGTCAAATCTCCAGTGATCGCCTCTGCAAATATGTTCCATTCAAAGTCGTTGTATTCTCATGTCTGGGGCATATTAGGTTCAGAATCTGTCTTTTAAAATTACCAGTCTTTCTACAGAGTCAGGATCTAATGGGGCATATTTCTTTAAAGTCAGCCTCAGGCATTTTAAGAAGGTAGAGCGATTTTCGATGTGGTCCCTGCTCTATCAGGGATAGTTTAGAGCAAAGAGAGCCTGGAATTAAGGGGCTTCAACCCACATAGGCCAACTTTCTATAATCTCTAGCTTGTAACAAGGCCAGGCAGTGTGCAGAAAAAGATCAAGCTTTTTTTTTTTTTAAATTCTGGGGGTCAAATGAATCCAAATGTCTGCTGAAATGAGAGAATAGAACCAAAAGCATCCCCCTCTTTGATCTGTCTTGAGTTTGATACATCTCTCTCAAATTCTTGCTGTCTGAGGTCTCCAGATGTGCACTGAAGCCCACAGAGAAGGGAACAAGGTGCAGGTGAGACTAGCAGGTATTACCTGTGCTTGCTCAACCTTTCATACCTGTAACCTGGGATAAATATTTGTCAGAAAAGCACACACAGAGAGTGATTAGTTCCCTTTATTGGCGGTGTGCTAGAACTGGGGCCTCTACCTGGTCAAATATATGAAAGGACTTTCTTTATGCAATGTAGTCAAAGGAATCCCAGTGTTTGAGGATGCATCCTGAGAGAGTGCCTGCTGTTTCTCTTCCTGATGGTATATTTGTCAGACCAGCGTGTGCTGGGAGTGATCAGTTCCTATTACTTGTAGTGGTGTTGGAACTGGACTCCTGCCTGCACAAATATGTATTGACTGTGCCCTAGGGTTTGTATTTTCCAGACCAGCACTCACTGGGAGTGATCAGTTCCCCTTACCAGCGCTTATGCTGGAACTGAGCTCTGGCCTTGTGCAAGTATATACAATCACTTTGCTCCCTTTACATGAAATATACACAATTACTTTGCCCCATTTGCATGGGGTCAAAGGAATCCCAATATCACATGAAGAGAAACAGTCATTCTGTGTATCCTAATTTTTTAAAAAAGATTTATTTATTTATTTGAAAGGCAGAGTCACAGAGAGGTAGAAGCAGAGAGAGAGAGAGAGAGAGAGAGAGAGAGAGGAAGTCTTCAATCCACTGGTTCACTCTCCAGATGGCCACAATGGCCAGAGATGTGCCTATCCAAGGCCAGGAGCCAGGAGCTTCCTCTCAGTCTTCCACATGGGTGCAGGGCCCTAAGGGCCATAGCAGAGAGCTAGATCAGAAGTGGAGCAGCCGGGGTTTGAATTGGCATCCATATGGGATGCTGGCACTGCAGGCGGCAACTTTACCTGCTATACCACAGTGCCAGCCCCTAAGAGCATTTTTTAATAACCAAGATTTGGGCAAGGAAGGCATAAATTATTTTTTTAAATTTATTTATTAACTTGAAAGTCAGAGTTACACAGAGAGAGTAGGAGAGGCAAAGAGAGAGAGAGAGAGAGAGAGAGAGAGAGAGAGAGGTCTGCTGGTTCACTCCCCAGTTGGAGGCAATGGCCGGAGCTGTGCCAATCTGAAGGCCAGGAGCCAGGAGCCTCCTCTGGTTCTCCCATGCAGGTGCAGGGGCCCAAGGACTTGGGCCATCTTCTACTGCTTTCCCAGGCCATAGCAGAGAGCTGGATTGGAAGTGAAGCAGCTGGGACTAGAACCGGCACCCATTTGGGATGCTGGCACTGCAGGCAGTGGTTTTGCTTGCTGTCCCACAGTGCCGGCCCCCGGAAGGCATAAATTGTTCACATTGAACTTACATTGGCTATTGTTGAGAGAGGTGGATTATGCCAAGTAGAGAAAGCTCTGGGATTGGTCTGTTTATAAGAAGAAGTAGTTGTTGCTTCTGGTTTGGATGAAGTTATAAGCATCTAGAAGGGTGTGATAGGCTTTGAGATTTTAAGATTCAATGAGTATCTTAAATGGTCTTTTTTCCTCCTTTAGCTCATTAACTGATTAAGCTCCCCCATTTCTTTTCCCTTCTATTCTCCAACCACTGAAGCTAAATTTAGGACATTTCAGAATTTTTCTCTTATCTTTGTCCTAAGTCTTATTTCTTGGAAGTCCAGATAAACAACTTAGTTTCATCCAGCTGACATGGATAACTCCATTTCAGTTTTCTTATATTGGGCCTAGTGCAAGAGTTCAGTCCATATAAATGGACATCTCTAAATTTTAGCTAACATCATTCAAAACCTTATTAAACTTTACTTCCTACAATCATCCTTTCCTAAAAATCCTGGACCAAGTTTATTGCTATAGTTTTTCACTTATAATATTTATTGTATTTATCATAGTCTTTGTTAAATTTATATTTTATGGACAGGAAGTTACATCTTCTCTCACTAACTAGCTTATAAAATCTTTCAGAGGAGATATCTAGACATATAATTCTTACATTCCTAACATCTGATACTTCCTTAAGAGTTTATAGATTACAGTTAGCATGCTACTAATAAGATGGTTGTTTGAATCAATATAGCCCTAGTCTAGCATAATGGGGATGTAAATGAAATGGAAGAAGAGAGTTTTTAGATATTACCTTAAAATGTTTGTTCTTTTTTAGCTTGCTTTTCCAGCTGAATATAAATGGCTTGTAGAAACTCTTTATTATATATGAGGGTACTTAAAAATGTTTCTAGCAAAGTAGAATTGAGAGATAATTTTAGTTTGGTGGCCAAAAATTTGAAATCCATGCATAGTTTTATCAGGATGCATTTTTCATAGATTTTTGGTGATCTCTCATATTTTATTTGGTAATAAGTAATGAGATAGAAAATTTTAACATTCACTCTGGAACTAGCTTAACCATATATGTCCATTGGGAATGCTGAAAACTTATTTTAATGTTATCTAAATTATTTATAATATTTTGAGGGAAGCTACTTTTTTGGAATGAGCTTTTTTATAGTTGAATTATGATCCAGAACACAAATATTGCTCTGATTACTTTACAACCATCACTTGATTCAGATGAAAAATTATTATACATTGAGCATGATAAAATACCTTTTTAATTATACTTTGTTCAATTAAATTTCTCCCAAAGGATACCGATTTGCTACATTTTTAAAAATTGCCTGTTGATACATAAATAAAAAAAAAAAAACTTAGAATATGGTTGACCATGTGAACCACCATAGGATAAGTGGTCCTTGCTTCTAAGATGGTGATTTTTGAACAAAATAATGCTAATTTGGCTGCATGAATTCTGCTGCCTTCACTGAAAAGTCAATTACTTTAAAGGTACCTCTTTGTTCCCTAGTAAATCAATTCACTGCTAAATGTAATTCAAAAATATAGCCTTAGGGAAGCACTTTTAAAATGGCGGAGTGAAGGCTATTGAAAATCCACTCATTCTTAAAAGCAGTGGCAAAAATGGTCAGAATAACTTTTCAGAATTTAACCAAAGGCTTGAAAGAGGGGAAACAACTGAATTTCTAAAAGAACAATTATTTTTTGTGGTTAACCTGCCCTGTTTCATTCCTCTTCAGCATAAACACAGTGACCTTAAAAGTTATTAGTCATATAACTATGTTAACTGTGAAACCAGCAGCTTAGCAGCCACTGAATAGGGTAAAATAGGTTTGGAGCTGCCCCAAAAGCCTCATGTCCCTGAGATACTGCATAAAGTAATTAATTTCTTTTTCTTTTTAAAAATTTTTAAAAGTCTATTTTGATTTATTTGAACACACACACACACACAGAGAGAGAGAGAGAGAGAGAGAGAGAGACAGACAGACAGACAGACAGACATAGCTTCCAGGGCTAGTTCACTCTCCAAATGACTTCAATGGCCAATGGCCAGGGCTGGACCAGACTGAAGCCAGGAACCAGTAGCTTCTTCCAGGTCTCCCACATGGGACAGGGCCCCAAGCACTTGCCCATCTTCCATTTCTTTCCCAGGTACATTAGCAGAGAACTGGATCAGAAGTGGAGCAGCTGGGACTTGAACTGGCACCATATGGGATGCTGGAATCGCAGGCAGTGGTTTTATCTACTATGCCACAATGCTGATCCTGAGTAGTTGATATTTTAAAAAGGTTTATTTATTTGAAAGTCAGAGATACAGCAAGAGAGGGAGGGACAGTGAGAGAAAGATCTTCCATCCACTTGTTCATTTCCCAGATGGCCATAAAGGACAGGGCTGAGCCAGACTACAACCAAAAGTCTGGAACTCCATCTGGGTCTCCCATGTAGATGCAGGGGACCAAGCTCTTGGACCATCTTCTGGGGCTTTCACAGACACATTAACAGGGATCTGGGTCAGAAGTAGAACAGCCAAGATTCAAACTGGCACTCATATGGAATGCCAGTATTGCAGGCAGCAGCTTAACCTGCTGTGCCACAACACCAAGCCCCACATAATTATAAATCTGTATTGATCAGTGTAAAGCATATTAAGATATAATTTGTATCAAATATGAGCTAAAATATAAAATGTGAGAGAAGAAAGAACAAGAGTAAATGTTACCTTAAGCAAATGTTTCTTAGATATGACACATAAAGTACAATTTAAAAAAGAAAAATAAATTTATTTCTTCAAAATCAGTAACATTTTTGCTCCAAATGATATAATCAAGAAAGTGACAATCCACAGGATGGGAGAAAATAATTTACAATAAACTTTTTCCCAGAATACATATAGAATTCTTGGAACTGTGTAATAAAAAGAAATATCTCCAAAGAACATATATAAGTGGCCATTGAGTACATAAAAACATGCTCAATATCATTTATGATTAGGGAAATGAAAATCAAAACCACAGTGAGAAGCCATTTTACACACATAAGGATGGCTACAGTCAAAAAGACAGATAGGAACAGGTATTTTGCCTAGCAGTTAAGATGCCAGTTAATACACCTGCCTGCGTCCCACACTGGAGTACTTGGGTTCAATACATGGCTGTGACTACTGACGTAGTTTTCTGCTAATATAGACATTGGGAGTCAGTGGTAATGGCTCAAATAATTGGGTTCCTGCCAGCTGTGCTGGAGACCTGGATATATTTTGTGCCTTCGGGCTTCATTCCAGCTCTAGCCGTTGCAGGCTTTTGAGGAGTGAACCAGTGGATGGTGGCTCTATCAGTCTATCCCTCTCAGGTAGATTAAAAAAATGTTTTTATTAGAAAAGGGCAGACAACTGGTGTTGGAAGGATGTTGAAGAACTGCAATCCTTATACCATGCTAGTTGCATCATGAAATTATGTAGCCACTCTGGAATAAAGAAGTCAGGCAGTTCCTCAAAATTTTAAAACCATATGACCCAACAATTTTATTCCCAGGTATATACCCAAGAGAAATGAAAAATATGTCCATGAAAACATACACATGAAGTTCTATTATTTATAATATTCAAAGTGTGGAAACAGTCCAATGTCTATCAGGTGATAAATAAGTAAATAAGACATGTCTATCAAATGGAATATTATTTGGCAATAAAAATGGAATAAAAAGAAAATACTGGTATATGCTACAACAAGAACGTACCTTGAAATATGCTACATGAAAGAAGCCAGTCAGAAAAGATTGTTGTATGATACATATTATATGATTCCATTTATGTGATCTTGAGGAAGAACAACCCCAATCGCGGTTGGAGTAGAACTCCCAAAGCTAGGTCCACTCATCTGATACACAGCAAGCCAGTCACTGACACGGTGATGGAAAAAAGGAGGTGTTTATTGCAAAGTGCAGGGCAAGGAGCTGGGCAGCTATCACTTACTTCACTAGGTTAGGGATTAAAATCCTTATAGATTGAAATTGGGCTGGAAAGGTGCAAGTCCCTGATTGGTCGGTGATTATTGTGGCCTTCCTTTGATTGGTCAGTTGATTTTGATGATGGCAAGGTGTGTGCTCCAGACCTGTAGTTCCTGGAAAAGAGACTTCTTGGGATAAGATGTTGTCTATTGGGAAATAGAGAGAGCTTAGTATTTAGGTTGCCACTTGGGACTCGCACATCCCATATTGGAGTACTTGGTTTGAGTTTGTTTCTAATTCTTGTCCAACTTCCTGCTAATGTGCACCCTGGTAGATAGCAGATGATAGTTCTGGTAGTTGGATCCCTACCACTCATTTGGGAAGCCCAGGTAAAGTTCTGTTCCTTGCTTCTGGCTGACCCAGTCCTGGCTGTTGTAGGCATTTAAAGAGTGAACCAGTGGATGGAGGATTTCTCTGTCTCTGTGTCTCTATTACTCTCTGTCCTTCAGATAAAATGGAAATATATAAATAAGCTAACATTTAAAAGAGCTTTTTAAGAAGTGGGTGTTGTGGCATAATGGGTTAAGCTGCCAATTGGGGTACCTGCATCTCATACCAGAGTACCCAGAATTGAGTTCCATCTTCACTTCTGATAGTTTCCTTATAATGTGTCAGGGGAAGCAGCAGATGATGGCCCAGGGACTTTGGTCTCAGCTACCAACCTGGGGTATAGTTCCCGGTTTTTGGCTTCAACATGGCCAGCTCCATCTGTTGTGGGCATTTGGGGTATAAACCAGTGGGTGCAAGATTTTTCTCTTCCCCTTTCTTCTTGTCATCTACCTTTTAAATAACAAATAAAAATTAAAAAAATTCAATTCTATGCATAGCTTTTATATAATATATATTTTATGAACTTTAAAAAAAAGATTTATTTATTTATTTAAAAGTTAGAAAGAGACAGAGAGGGAGAAGTTTTTCTTCCACTAGTTCACTCTCTAAATGGCCTCAATGACCAGGGCTGGATCAGGCTGAAGCCAGGAGCTGGTCGCTTCATCTGGGTCTTGCACATGGGTGGTAGGGACCCACCACTTAGGCCATCATTTGCTGCTTTTCCAGATCACTCGTAGTGAGCTGGATCAAAAGTGGATCAGCCAGGACATGAACCGCACCACCCATATAGGATGCCGGCATAGCAGGCGGCAGCTTTACTTGCTGTGCCACAACACTGGCCCCATTTTATGAACTTTTAAAGAATTTTCCTATGTGTGTATTTCAAAAATTTTTTGCACCAAAAACTTATCTTTTTAAAAAATCTTTTTATTTATTTGAGAGGGACAGACAGAAAGGTCTTCCATGTACTGGTTCACTCCCCAAATGGCTGAATGGACAGAGCTAGGCCTATCAGAAGCCAGGAGCGGCCGGCGCCGTGGCTCACTAGGCTAATCCTCCGCCTAGTGGCGCGGGCACACCGGGTTCTAGTCGGGGCGCCAGATTCTGTCCTGGTTGTCCCTCTTCCAGGCCAGCCCTCTGCTGTGGCCAGGGAGTGCAGTGGAGGATGGCCCAGGTGCTTGGGCCCTGCACCCCATGGGAGACCAGGAAAAGCACCTGGCTCCTGGCTCCTGCCATCAGATCAGCACGGTGCACCGGCCGCAGCGCGCCGGCCGTGGCGGCCATTGGAGGGTGAACCAATGGCAAAGGAAGACCTTTCTCTCTGTCTCTCTCTCTCACTGTCCACTCTGCCTGTCAAAAAAAAAAAAAAAAAAAAGAAGCCAGGAGCCAGGAGCTTTTACCACGTCTTCTATATGGGTGCAGGGGCCCAAGCACTTGGGCCATCTTCTACTGTTTTCCCAGGCCAAAGCAGAGAGCTGGATCAGAGGAGGAGCAGCCAGGATGCAAAGTGGCACCCCTATGGAATGCCTGTGCTGCAGGCAGAAGTTTAGCCTAATATGCCACAGTGCCGGCCCCAAGATTATCTTTTAATTCCATTTTCCATGCACTATTCAAATTATTATCTTATTACTTTAATGCACGTCTTAGGGCTGTTCATTTTGAGTATTCGCTTTATTCACAGAAAGAAATATACTCCTCTCCTGGAGCTTCTTACCTTCCTCTGCCACCCCAGGCACACTTGTCTCTTAAATTTCAGTCCCTGTTATCTAACTCATAGGTTGTCCTGAGCATTAAGTTGAGATAATATTTAAGTATTCATTACAGCCTCTGTAGTGTCAGTTTCTCCGTTTCTTTTCCTTTATCTCCCTGTCTTCCCCATTTCTCCTTTTAGAAAAAAAAATCTTTCTCCTTCCCTTCTTCCTTCTGTACTTTTTCTTCTCCTTTTCTTATTTGGGCCTGGATTAGCTCTTCTCTTGAGAAGACTTTTCTGCAAACTACATGTTCTGTGTCATATCTGGATTTGTGTTCCCCTGGAAGTATATCTGCAAGGAAATATTTTCATGACATGTTGCCATTTATGTTAGCACCTGCAGCCAGACTTCAGTTTATTTGAACATAGGGAACACTATTGAATGACCAAGACTAGCACTATAGAAATTCAGTATACAGTTATAAATTTTATTTTGAAGTAAGGTGTTGACCTAGTTGAGGAATAGGGTGGAAGTATTTCTAATATAACATATGGGAATGAGTGTAGGGATGCCTGCATCTAATATGGAGTTCCTAGTTTGAATTCTGACTACTCCACACTTCTGATCCAGCTTCCTGCTGAAATGCCTGGGAGGCAGTGGATGATGGCACAACCACTTCAATCCTTGACACCCACATGGGATACTCTGATGGAGTTTCTGGCCCTTAACTTCAGCCTGGCCTATTTATAATTGTCAAGGTCATTTGAGGAAGTGCATCAGCAGATAGAAGATCTCTGTCTCTCCTTCTGTCATTCTGCATTTTGAACGAAAGAATGAAAGAATGTTTAAAATAAAAAACAAAATATGAGTTACAAAATAATATTTATTTTGATAGTCTTTTTTGTTGTTGAAAGTACAAACCTTATTTGAATAATAGAGGGCACTGGTGAAATCATTAAGAGGAAAATTATGTTTTTCTATTAGCCACAATGATGGACACCTCTGTATTGCCATATGGACCTAGCAGAAGGTTTTATACGTAGTAAGTAGTCAATATTTATTTGATGGATCCATGAATGAATGAATGCATACTATTAAGGCATAATCCAATGATCTTTTTTTGTGAAAATCATTACCCTTTTATTATACTGACAGTATCCTATAAAAATGAGATGAATTGAATTGGTTCATTTGGTTGGTGGGATATTTATATCCAGAACTATAGTGAATTGATTATATATCAATTATTTATGCTTAATCATTTAATAGTGAGTAATTGTCCTGTTAAACATTTTAATGCTATGTATATTAAACAAATGACAGTAGCAATCTAAGAAATTGCAATATATTGGAAAAGTAATTTCTATTCTAAGTAAATTTTACTAATAAGGAGTCCCTAATGATTATAAATATTTAAAGATATCTACAAATTGTAAAACGTTATGTCAGAAAAAAATTAGTCTGAATGTAGAAGCAGTGCTACACATTTTTTTCATGACTTATTCATTTCTTTTTAAGCTTTGCAATCAAATAAATTTCTGTAGTCACCCAGGAGTGTAAAGAGCACTCACAGTGCTTTTATGTTTTGCATTTAGTGAGGGTGCTGCACAAGGAAAACACGAGGAATTGCAGCTGAATCAAAGTGATTAAATATAATGAATCACATAGAGTAGGGAGTAAATAACCTATTGAACAGAGAGAATGTTTAAGTGAGCATTCTTGTTAGAGAATAACTTTTGAAATGCTGGGCAATTTTTCATTGTTGATATTGGTCTTCTTATGTATTTAGCTCAGTTTTAATCATTTGACTAAATCAATTTTTGGAAAGATTATTTATTTATTTGAAAGGCAGAGTTACAGAGACAGAGGGAGAGATAAAGAGAGATTTACATATCTTCTGTCCACTGATTCAATCCCCAAATGCCCGCATTGGCCTAGGCTGGGTCATGCTAGAGCCAGGAGCCAGGAGCTTCATCCTGGGTTTTCTACGTAGGTGCAGGGGCCCAAAGAATTGGGTTATCTTCCACTGCTTTACCAGGCACATTAGCAAGGAGATGAATCAGAAGTTGAGCAGCAAGAAGTTGAATTGGTACCAATATGGATGCCAGCATTGCAGGTGTAGGCTTTACCCACTACACCACAATGCCAGCCCTAATTAAATCATTTTGAAGCAAAAGATATTTGAGTTCTGATTTTTTTTTCTGAAAGGATAAAAATGATGCACTAAATTTGGTAATGAAAGAAGAGAGAATGACAGAGGAAGTATAATCATGAAAATATGAAAGGTAAAAATGTTTCAGATTGGTATAAGGCATGTTATTTAATGTATTTTATACAATTATATAATGTATATGTTGAACTTTTGCCAAGTAATAATATGTATCATCTCTAATTGTATGATATTCTCCTTTCTCTCTTTTATTTTCACCTCACTTTCTCAATTTCTCCCACTCCTTACCCCAAACACCTTAGCAGCTTGGGGCTTTTGGAAGGGATGTCACTGAGTCCAACACATTGGTTTAATTTCAAGCTGAGACTGGAACTAGCTAGGTGGTTTCCAACAACTTATTTGATTACATTCTTTGATGTTTAATAAAGAGATTATATTTAGTGATGGGCTCTTTCAGAGTTTAAAAGATCATTGTTATGTATGTCTACTAATAGACCAAACAGCCTTTGGAAGGCTTGGTGTTGCTTAGACTGTAAGTTTTATGACTGACTGGACATATTTCACAGATGCCATTTATTATGGATCCCAGATGTTAGCTTTTTCTAATTACTGCCCCTGGATCAAGTGACTCGTGATTCAATACCTCTTTTCAGTCTCTTGGAAAAATTTATATCATGTGTAAGGCAATGTTTATTTTGCCTGAAGTTATTTTAGAGGAAAGCTTTGATCTTGCACATTCCATAAAGAACTATTTTAAAAATCTCTCTTGAGTGGGCATTTGATGCAGTGGCTAAGAGGCTGTTTGGGATGCTCAGATCCTCTATCCGAGCCTGAGTTTGAGTCCTGGCTCCTTGTCCAGTTCCAGCTTCCTGCTAATGTCCACTGTGGCGAGTATCAGGTAATGGTTCCATTGGTGCGTCCCTGCCATCCACATGGGAGACTGGATTGATATCCAGGCTCTTGGTTCTGCCTGGCGTAGTCTCATTTGTTATAAGCATCTGGGATAGTGAACCAGTGGATGGAAGATGTCTGTCTTTCAATCTTTCAAGTAAAACAAAAAACCACACTTTTTTAAAATTAGAATCTTTGTTAGATCTGTATGTTCTTCAAAAACTTCTCTTTCCTATGGTGTTGCCAACTCAGAAGCATTTAACTTCTGTGACTCCTAGCTACTTCAACTTCATCTATAGGTTACCTTCATTCAACTCTACCTTTTTTCCCCTACTGTTTTACCCAATAATTTTCTATCTTTATTCAAATGATGAGCATACTCATCAGTGTGCTCAGAAAATAAAGGACCAAATGGTAATAAATGACAGAATTGGTGTACTGGGAGCCAATCTCTTCAGAAAGCAGTGGACATTGAACAAATAACTACAGGGATTCTTATGGTAGAAACAGTAATCTTATATAGAATTATGAGTTTAAGAGTTCAATGATTCAACATCATGAAGCAGAGTAAAGATCAGCATATTATTCTTAACTATAGGAATTGTTAATTGAAAGCATGAATTAGAAAAAAAAAAAAAAGGTAAGTGTTTATATGTAGTATACTGGAAGATCCAGGGTGCCTATTAACTTGGAAGTATGATTAGAAAAGTATTTATGGGGGCCGGCACTGTGGTGCAGTGGGTTAACGCCCTGGCCTGAAGCACTGGCATCCCACATGGTTCTAGTCCTGGCTGCTCCTCTTCCTATCCGGCTCTCTGTTGTGGCCTGGGAAAGCAATAGAAGATGGCCCAAGTCCTTGGGCCTCTGCACCTGCATGGGAGACCTGGAAGAAGCTCCTGGCTCCTGGCTCCTGGCTTCGGATCAGCGCAGCTCCGGCTGTTGCGGTCAATTGGGGAGGGAACCAGCGGATGGCAAACCTCTCTTTCTCTCTCTCTCTCTCTCTCTCCCTCTCTCTCTCCCTCTCCCTCTCCCTCTCCTCTCTCTGTGTAACTCTGACTTTCAAATAAATAAAAAAAATTTATGAATAAGAAAAGCTCAACCACTCTCAGCCAACCTGTACATTTTGATGGTGTTTTCTTCAAAATGAGTGTGTATATATATTACAATATTACAATATATACACTATATATGACAATATTAAATGGTTATGAGATTGTGTGTATGTGTGTATACAGATTTGTAATTAGTACCATAGTGCATATATAGGTTTCCTAAACTTATGTTATAGAACATAGTAAACATACACACACATAGAAACAATAATGTAATGAATTTTTATGTACCTGACAGCCAGCTTCAGTAGTTATCAGTGCATGAAGCATTGTGATGTGAAGGGTTAAGCTGCCGCTTGCGACACCAGCACCCTACATTGGAGAGTTGGTTCGAGTCCTGGCTGTTCCACTTTTAATCCACCTCTCTTCTAATGCTCTTGGAAAAGCAACAGAAGTTGGTCCAAGTACTTGGATCCCACATGAAATCATTTAATCAGCAAGAATTTCAATAATATTTGATCTTCTAACTTACCGTTTTATAATATTTTATATATCAAACATTTGTCCATGGAATTAACTTTAAAAACCATAAATACAATGAATATATAATATCGAATTATATGGATATACTAAAATTTATGTACTAATTTATATACTAAAATTTATGTCTTTGATTGGCCATTTAGTGTTTCTGATTTTTGATATTTTTACTAACAGTGCCCTGACAATCTTTGTCCATATTCATTTTAATATCTGCTTGCTTCCTTTATATATAATTTCTAGAAATGAAGCTATCAGTATGTGAAATGTATTTGAGGCCTACTGCATCAACTTCCAGCTTGTGACTGTTCTTTAATTTTTGATGCCCTGTTTGAACAGTGAACAGGGAACTGAATAAAGTAATTTTTATATTTACAAATAGAGAAAAAAGTTGTCAATAATGTTTTTAAATAGATAGATTTTCTGAAATTGTTGTATAACCCATTAAAACAACTTTAAAATGTTGAGGATGATATTTACAGAATTAGTTCACAATTAATCACATTGAAAAGCTGGTCTAGAGGTTTCTATTTTGGTGATATTTGTCTGAAGCTGTGTTAATATTATCTGAATTTAAAAAGTTTTTATTTATTTGAAAGGGAGAGAGAGAGAGACAGAGAGAAAGAGAGAGAGAGATCTTCCATCTGCTGGTTCACTCCCCAAATGCCTGCACCAGCTAGGGCTCGGCCAGGCTGAAGCCAAGAGCCTGGAACTCCACTGGGCCTTACCTGTGGGTAGCAGGGGCCCAAGTACTTGGATCATCTTCCATTGTTTTCCTAGACACATTAGTAGGGAGCTAGATCAGAAGTGGAACAGCTGGGAGTCCAACCAATATTCCATCAAGGGTTGTCAGGGTCACAGGTGATAGCTGAGCCACCTGTGCCGCAACATCAGCCACAATCTGAATATGTTTCAGTTTCCTGTAATATATTGTAGTTCATTTATATAATCATTCTAAGTATTTGTAGTATAAGACATAGAGGGAATTTTGCAACTATACTGTGATACTCAAATTCTCAATAAAATTCTGTTTAAAATATATATAAGAAGAAGAATATGAAAAGTGGGGAAAATGAGAAGACAGTGAAATTAATAAAGGGTTATTGACAGCAGGATTGGTAAAGATGAACAAAGAAGTTGTATTGATTTAAGCAGGAACATACATGAATTACGGAAGATATTAGAACAATTTATAATGTATACACGATTCTTAAACATTATAAATACCCATGGAAAAGTTCTAGTTTGGTTATACTTTTCTGAACTTTGAGGTGGCCATCTGAGTTTATTAATCTTGATTGTTTTCTATTTTTCTGATTTTATAGGTATCATTTCCTTAATTTTGTTCCCTTAGGGTTTACTGTGCTTCTTTTGTCAATTAAAATTATATTGTATTATTTTTTATTTATTTGAGAGGCACAGACAGAGATAACACTCATCTGTTGTTTCATTCTCTATGTGTCTACAGAGTCAGGGGCTGGATTAAGGCCAGAGCTAGGAGCCTGGAATGCAATCTAAGTCTTCCATGTGGGTGGCAGGAACCCAATTACTTGAACATTGCTTCCATCTCTCAAGGATTTGAATTAGTGTGCAACTAGACTTAGAAGCTAGAGCTGGCAACTGAATTCGGGTGCTCCAGTGTTGGGTTGGATGCTGGCACCGTAACTGCTAGACTAAGCATCTATTCCCTTTTTTTTTTTTTTTTCCAAATTTTTCGGTTGGCTGGTAAGTATATTTGTTTAATCCATTTAAAAATATTTTCCCTTTTAAAATTTATTTATTTATATCTTAAAGGCAGAGTGAGTGAGCAAGCGAGTGAGCGAGCGAGATCAATGGAGTTGGAGCCTGGACTCAAACACAGGCACTCTGATATGGGATGCTGTCATCTAAGTTGATGTCTTGAAGCTGTACCAAACACTGGCTCCTAATAATATATTTTCCAAACCAACTATATAAGGCTCTATATTTCCCTCTAAGGGATATTTATCTGTTGTAGTTTCTTCTAAGGTTCTCATCTATATATTATCTAATTTACATGAATACACGAAAACATCTATTTGAGCTGGGGTAGGGGAGGGAAAAAGGGGGGAGGGCTTAGCCATCCACTGATTTACTCCCTAAATAAATGCCCACAACAGTTGGGGCTGCAGCAGGCTGAAGCCAGGCCCTGGGAACTCAACCAAAGTCTTCATGTAGGGTTGCAGGAAACCTGTTGCTTGAACTATCACTGCATTAGCAGGAAGCTGGGGGTCAGGAGCTGGAGCCAGATGATCAAACTCAGGTACTCTGATATGGGTCAGGGTCATCTTAACTTGTATCTTACCCACTAGGCTTAATGCCTGACACTAAATAAATTATTTTTAAATACTAATGTTATTTGGGCTAAGAATTTCACTTCCAAAGCTAGACTGCCAATGACCACAACTGAGTTCCACCCCTTTTATGTGGATGCCTCTGTGTGTGTGTGTGTGTGTGTGTGTTTTAGCAATTGATCTATTCTTTTTCTGCATCAGAATTCTCATCTCTAAAATAGGGATGATAATAGCTGAGCCTACTTCATATAGTTGTTATGAGTATTAGAAAATGATAATGTATTTAACCTACTCAGAAGAGAGTCTAGCATTTAGCAAGTATGGTATGTTTTAGCCATTGTTATTTGGAATGCTTTTTACTGATTTCTAATTTAATATCATTGTATTCAGAGAATGTAGGCTGTATAATGTTGATTCTTCATTTTTGTCAAAATTTGCTTTGATTTGTGGCTTAGTGGGTGGTTACATCTTCTGTTGTTTTATATGAAATTCTGTATTCATTATACTTAATAATCATGTTGTTCAAATATTATATAGCATTACTAATTTTCTGTTCCCATATTTTTTTAATTTGATAGGCAGAGTTAGAGATTAGGAGAGCGAGAGAGAGAGGGAGAGAGAGAGATCTTCTATCTGCTGGGTTATTCCCCAGATGGCTGCAATAGCTGGAGCTGGGCCAGGCCCAGACCAGGAGCCCAGAGCTGCTTCTGCATTTCCCAAGTGGGTGCAGGGGCTCAAATACTTGGGCTCTTTCCCACTAGCATTATCAGGGAGCTGAGTGGAAAGTGGGTCAGTTGGGTCTCAAGGCAGTGCCTTTATGGGATGCCAGCATTACAGGCAGCAGCTTAACCTGCTATGCACAGTGTTGGCTCCTGTTCCCCTAATTTTTGATTACCACAGCTGGTATGTTATGATCTCTCATAATGATTATAAATTTGTCAACCTTTTTCCATAATTTGGCCAATTATTGTTTCAAATATTTGTTGTTTTTATGCTGTTGAGATCATGGCTACTTCCTGATAAATATTCCTTTTGAAATTATGTGATGACTTTCTTAAATCTAGGCAACCCTTCTTGGCTTTACCATGTTTTTTAGTCTGATATAAAAATTATATTTCATTTAGTCAGCATTATTTTGCTTAGTATTTACTTGTAAGTTTTCTTCCCATTCTTTGAGTCTTTCTGTGTTCCTTATCTTTTATATTTTTCTCTTCAAACAACATAAAGCTAAATTAAAAAATTTCTGAGTATCTCTAATGTCTTTTCAGTTTATTTTGCTCTAATTTATGCTTAGTGATATATTCAGATTTATATCTATTCTCTGCCTTTATTTTTACCTTATTATAAATTTATATCTAAAACTTCATTTAAGCATATTCACCTTAAGTGTATATATGCTGAATTTTAATGACTTCATAGATCTGTGTAACCTAATAACCTTAGGGAGTTACAAATTCTCTTATTCCTTCTCCGAGCCAGTCTCTCTGCAGAGATAACCGTTGTTCTCACTTTTTCCATTTTAAGTAGTTTTGCTTCTTCTTATCACTTCATATTAGTGGATTCACACAGTAAGTTCTCTTTGTGTGAGACACTTTTTACTCAGTATAGTATTTTTTGGTATTCATTGATATTGTACATACCAGTAGTTTGTTTCTTTTTAAAAGAGAGCAGTTTTTTTTGTTTGTTTGTTTTGTTTTGTTTTCGTTTTTTGACAGGCAGAGTGGACAGTGAGAGAGAGAGACAGAGAAAGGTCTTCCTTTGCCATTGGTTCACCCTCCAAAGGCGGCCACGGCCGGCACGCTGCGGCCAGCGCACCGCGCTGATCCGATGTCAGGAGCCAGGTACTTATCCTGATCTCCCATGGGGTGCAGGGCCCAAGCACTTGGGCCATCCTGCACTGCACTCCCTGGCCATAGCAGAGAGCTGGACTGGAAGAGGGGCAACCGGGACAGAATCTGGCGCCCTGACGGGGACTAGAACCCGGTGTGCCGGCGCCGCAAGGCGGAGGATTAGCCTAACTCAGGGGGCTTCCATAGCCTTGGCAGCTCATGACAAGAGCCTAGGGTGATTACTGATGCCATAAACAAGAGTGTCAATTTGTTAAGTCAACAACAGGAGTCACTGTGCACTTACTCCTCATGTAGGATCTTTGTCCTTAGTGTGCTGTACATTGAGATTTAATGCTATAACTAGTACTCACACAGTATTTTTCACTTTATGTTTCTGTGTGGGAGCAAACTGTTGAAATCTTTACTTAATGTATGCTAAACTGATCTTCTGTATATAAAGAGAATTGAAAATGAATCTTGAAGTGAATGGAAGGGGAGAGGGAGTGGGAAAGGGGAGGGTTGCGGGTGGGAGGGACGTTATGGGGGGGAATCATTGTAATCCATAAGCTGTACTTTGGAAATTTATATTCATTAAATAAAAGTTAAAAAAAATAAATAAAAAAAGAGAGCAGTTTGTTTATGCATTTTTCTATTGATTGACAGGTGGGCTATTTCCAGACTTTTGTTACTATAAATGAAGGTGGTATTTGCATTCAAGCACAAGTATTTCTGTAGGACATACTTTCATTTAAGTAAATAACTATTTTTAGAATTATGTGCTTGTGGGGGAAGTGTATTTTCAGTTGTGTAAGAAACTGTCAGACTTTTTTCTGAAGCAGTTGTACCATTTTATGCTCTCACTGATAAAATGTATGAGAATTCTAGTCACTGAAATTTTAGCTTTGGGAGATGTGTATTGGCATCTGATGGTAGCTTGCATACCATCAGATTTTTGAGTAATTTTGAGAAGCTTTTCATGTGATTATCAGTCATTAACATAATTTTGAGTCGCTTTTCATGTGATTATCAGTCATTAACATAAATAACTTTTCAAGTGTATATGAAAATATTTTGTCATTGTTAGGTTGGTTTGTCCTTTTATTGTGTAGTATTTTCTAAAAATTTCTTTTTATTCTTTTTGCTTTATATTGAATTATAAGCAGTTTCATGTATTATACTATTCATTTCATACAAAGCTTTATGAAGTAGTTATGATTATTTCCATTTTAGGCTTGAAGAGTAAGACTTAAACTGATTAAAATAGTAATCGTTTCATTAGTAATAGTAATAGTTTCATTAATGCTAGCTCTGATACAAGATGTATAGCATCAAAACCATTTGCTTTTAACTAGCACATTATTCTAAAACTAATAAATAGTATGAAACTTCATGTAAGAGAGGTTCTTGTGGATTGAGTTGATTTTTGCTTAAGACTTTTCTTTAATGAAGAAGTTAAAAAATTGAACACTACTCTTCTTGAAATAAGTTAGATTGAGTTAGGAACCACAGGATTTTTTTTTAAAGATTTATTTTTTTATTTGACAGGCAGAGTTACAAACAGACAGAAGGAGAGAGAGAGAGAGAGAGAGAGAGAGAGAGAGAGAGAGATCTTCCATCTGCTGGGTCACTCCCCAACTGGCTGCCATGGCTGAAGCTGTGCCAATCCGAAGCCAGGAGCCAGGAACTTCCTCCAGGTCTTCCACGTGGGTGCAGGGGCCCAAGGACTTGCTCCATCTTCCATTGCTTTCCCAGGCACATTAGCAGGAGCTGGATTGGAAGTGGAGCAGCTGGGACTTGAACTGGTGTGCATATGGGATGCTGGCACTGCTGGTGGTGGCTTCACCCACTATGCCACAGCACCAGCCCCACTACAGGATATTTTAACTTGAGAAATTAGGACAACTTCAGAATTGTAGAACAGTTAAGTATGGTCAGATGTTTAAAGTTAGCTCAGCTCAGTGAATGAACTACTGAGAGAGATTCTACAAGAGATCTGACGTACTGACAGAGGTGTAGGGAAGAGAATCACATAAATGTATAGAATTCTGTGGATTTAGTGGTGCATAGAAAATGCTATTTGGATTTTTCTGTATACTTTGTGTTATCTCTCTATTCTTAATTTAATGCAGTATAAGAATTTCTCCTTTGGTAGATTTCTGTGCCATTACCCATCTGGTTGCTGGTTCATGCTGAGAACTAGTAAATAGTGTTACTTGAGAAATATACCTTAAGTCCTTCTATTTATTTCAGTGACACTCATTTAACATAAACTATTCTGTATTCTGTCCTTTTTAAAGTCTTCACACCTTTGTGACACGTGAGGGCTTAGATACTTGTCTCTCCATGCTTGTCTAATGATTAATTTCCTGGCGTTTGGTTAAACTGAGTACATATTCAGTGAGGCTGTGTGTGCCAAGGCTGAGTTCAGCTCAAGGACAACTGACAGAGAAGCAGCCTTGTTTGGGCTCTGAGGTTTCTGATTTTAAAATAAAGTGCAGTATGGGAGAAGAAAGATTGTCAGGCATCAATTAACAATAACTTCCCCATCTCTTTTTCTAGCTGATGTGAAGTTGGCAGGCAGATAAAAGCAGCCTGTTCTGTCCTCACTCTCTGTGTATTCCTATTACAGCATTTATAGAATATTTGAATTAGAGTTTACTAGGTTGCATGATTTAGAGAATAAGGCCAATTTGTTGAATTTCCTTGATCATTGTTTTAGGGGAACTTAGATTTTTGAACCTGAAAGAGATCCATTTGAAAATAGATCACAAAAAAAAAAAAAAAAAAGAAAATGAATCCAAATTTTTACATATTGTTTCATTTCAATATATAGGGCATAAATAGTTCCCTGTCGTGACTTCAGAATTTTCTTTTGTCATTATTGTCAAGGTTAGAGTTACAGTCACATATGAAAACTCAAACAAGGGTAGCTTTGTGATCAAAGTCAGACGTAGGCACTCTGTTGCATTGACTTTAATGGAAGTTGCAACACAGTCATTTAATTGCTTACACAAGAGCTAATATTCCTTTAGTGACTCCAGCTTTCCATATCCGGAGATCACTTTCACGGAACACATTTTTACTGCTTGTGTAATTCTTTAGGAAGCTTAAGACAGCTCTTATATTAAACTTTAAATTCTCTCTCTCCAAAGTTTATCCAAGAACTAGAGTGATGAGCTTAATCTCTGCAACTTTGCAATTAGTGTATTAACTGAAGTGCTATTTTTGGTATCACTGTGCTCTGCAAGTCATCTGGTTAATGTGTTTCTTTTTGCAGAATTTTACCAGAGCATAGCAATTGGAACACAAAATAAACATTAACAGACTTCTCTTTGTGTTTGCATTTGGTTATAAGGAAAACTTTTTTCATTTGCTGTTTTTACCCTTTTAAAATGTGTTTCTTAAAGTGAGGAGAATTAAGGATTCTATTTTTTAAAGGCGCAACATATCAAAATGGAAATAGATGTTCTTATCCAAATAGATTCTTTAGAAGGATAATTTTTAATTTTTGTGGAAATGTGTACTCAGAAAAAAAGGAGAAATCAGGTGCTGTTTTTTCAGCTTTTTCTTGACAAATACTGGTGGTGTAAATTATCCAGCTGTTCTTCTTCTCTATGGATTTTGCAGTGCTCAGAGCGATTTATAGGTCTAGAGTGCAGCTGCTGAAAGTCATTTATTCTCAGTTCTGTATTAAATCCATCATATACAAATACATTAGAATTCAGTACAGACCTCAAGGGCTTAAGACATATTTTTTCCATTTCTGAGTTGCTGTCCTGCAAATGTTTGTAAGATATACCAGAACAGCATCCAAAAATTATTAGGTTGATATGTACTTTTAGAACAGCTGCTTTCATATTTCTGTTTAGAGTATTTGAAATCCATTCATTTATGATACAAAAGGAATGTCAAAATGAGTCTTCCTGTCAACATTAACAGATTGGTAATACTACCATGCTTACTTTTCACAAATTAGGACTCCAGTTTGGTCTGCTCATTTGCTGCTCCTGCCATATGTCTATCAGTCAGTTATGTTTGTGTTTCAGAAAGATAATTATTTGCAATTTTTATGGAGGACCGCATGTTTGGAAATAAGGAGAAATTTTGCATCTATTCTAGTTTTTTATTTTCTACTTGAAAAAGGCTTCTTTTCTTTTCTTCTTGAGGACATCTATTCCTCCTTTAGATGAGCAAGAACTATATTGATCAATAATGTAAATATAGAACCAAAAGGACAAATGAGGATGTTGCTTTCCTATGACCACTCTAAAACTCTCTCATGCTGTTCACCTATTTTTTTTAAAGATTAATTAATTAATTTATTTGAAAGTCAGAGTTACACACAGAGAGAAGGAAAGGCAGAGAGAGAGAGAGAGAGAGAGAGAGAGAGAGAGAGGTCTTCCATCTGCTGGTTCACTGCCCAGTTGGCTGCAACAGCCAGAGCTGAGCTGATCCAAAGCCAGGAGCCAGGAGCTTCTTCCAGGTCTCCCATGCGGGTGCAGGGGCCCAAGGACTCAGGCCATCTTCTACTGCTTTCCCAGGCCATAGCAGAGAGCTGGATCAGAAGTGGAGCCTCCAGGACTAGAACGGACCCATATGGGATGCCAGCACTGCAGGCGGTGGCTTTACCTGCTACTCCACAGTGCCGGCCTCTAACCTACTATTGATGTGAATTTAAAATGTAAACATTGCTTGACAACAATGATATTCTTCAAAATGTGTGTCTAGATATCTATTAAGAGAATGTTATTGGGCTGGTGCCATGGCTCACTTGGTTAATCCTCTGTCTGTGGCGCTAGAAAAGCATGGCTCCTGGCTTCGGACTGGCCCAGCTCTGGCCATTTCAGCCATTTGGGGGAGGGAACCAGCGGGTGGAAGACCTTTCTTTCTGTCCCTCTCTCTGTCTGTCTCTCTCTCAGATAAACAAAATATTTTTAAAAAGAGTGTTA
Organism: Oryctolagus cuniculus; assembly: GCF_051225735.1. Lineage (NCBI taxonomy): Eukaryota > Metazoa > Chordata > Mammalia > Lagomorpha > Leporidae > Oryctolagus > Oryctolagus cuniculus. The sequence continues at coordinate 59,083,326 of NC_142881.1, read as the reverse complement.
AATTGTTTCTCTGTGTTTTCTTAAAGATTGTCATTTTCTTAAAATAGTTATTTTGAAATCTTCATCTGAGCATTTGACATTTCTAGTTCCTACATGATTGAATTCTGGGACCTTATTTTGTTCTTTATATACAGGTCATTTTACATTGAAGGATTAGTTACAGTAATCTGACATTGTTTCTTTCTGTTCTTCCAGAATTCTAAGTAGTCTGTTTATTTTCTCTGAGCCCATCTATGGGTGCTTTTGTTATATTGGCACTGTGCTACTTAGCACCCTAATTTGAAGTTCGCCCCGGGTCACTGTTGATTTTTTGTTTCAGACTTATTCCCCAAACTGACACTTTTCCTAAATCTGCTATTGGAGTGTTGTTAGAATGAAATGAGAAGTGCCTGAAAAGGGTATTCCATCCCTACAGTTCTCTTTCAGGGCCTGAGTTAGGCTGATTCCTAGTCCTGTGTCTACTAATGCTGTGATGCTAGATCACACCAGGAATACACAGTCTGCAGAGACCAGTGCAACCTGAGGGTAGGACCAAAGCCTACCCTTTGATTTATTTGCTGTTGAAGTGCGTTCAGTGCCTGGTGCCCTTCCTAACAGCCACTGGTGATGCTGGATGGGGTGTAAGACTGATCATTTGGGGCCACAGAACTCTTATTTGCCACTGAAGCAGGTGCAGAGAATCTGTCTGCAGGCACTTACCTGAGTCCAGGGACTGTTCAGATATGCTCAATATTAGATTTTACCAGTGTGGTACAAGTCCCCAAACAGTCTTGTGTGTGTGTGTGTGTGTGTGTTTCATCTCTGCCTAAAGTTGTTTAAGAGGTTACAGAACAGATCCTCAGTAATCCAGTCACTGGATAGGTCACCAGGGTCTCACAGAAATTAGGCTTTGTATTGTGTGGGAGATGTATACCAGCCCTCTGTGGGGCTGGCAGTGATAAATACCGTAATAAGTGTGTCCCACTTGGGTGCAGATCTCTGCCTAATTCTGGGCATATCCACAGGCACTTTCCAAGGGATGGGGACCACAAGTATCTGCTCAGTGTTGGACATTATCAGCCCAACGCTGAGTCCCAAAACGCAGTCTTGTGGATTCTTGCTATGTGCTGAAAGTTGGAGGAGGGTGATCAAGGTAGCCTCCTGGCCACCCAGACTGATACCATGCTGGGTCACTCCTGGGTCCTACAGTCACTGGGTTCTGTTATGTCCTAGCAGTGCATGCCAGATCTGCCTAAGGCCAGCAGTGACACACACCAGAATAAGTCTTTCTTACCAGAGTGTAAGCCTTTTTTTCAATGCTGGGCACGTCTAAAGGCTCCGTCAGTGAGTACTGGTCTGTGAGTAGAGGCTGTCAGTCTTTTCAGGTCTGGGATCTTAAGGCAGGTGGGCCTGGCTCTGAGCTCTAAGCAAGGTGCTAATCTCCCTTGCCTACTCTACTCCACTCAGCTGGAGTCTTGTTCGCCTTTCTACTGGCAGTAGCTTGGTAGTGGTGGCAGCCTGCCTGGCTGTGGAGACTAAATTACTCAGTCCCCAGGTATGACCCTCAGGTCAGGGGCTATGAGGCTCTGACTCCAAATTTTATCACCTGTCACTGGGATTCAATTTCTTCTCCCTCCTCCAATCATGTTGTACTCCTTGGAGCTGGGTGAGGGTGATTCAGGCAACTCTTTCCTTCCTGCTTTCTTCAATCTGAATTTTCTTACTATTACTTAAAAAAAGGGCACTGGGGTCTCTCACCTGGCCTCTGCAGCTCCCGTGAGCTCTTGGTGCATGAATAGCTCTTTAGATTGGTGTCTCTGTGGGGAGGTGGTTCAAGGAGCATGTTACTCAACTGCTATCTTAATTCCCACCACCTCCACAGTCTTTTTGATGCCTTCATGTTCACTTATTTTGGGAATGCTGGTTTATGGCATCATACAGTAGAAAGTTTCCTCATCTGATAGGCAAAAACTTTGTTATCAACTTTTTATCCTTGGTAGATCAATTTATAAGAGTGTAAACTTCTAACTGTACAGTTTCATGGATCTAGTTATGGTATCTGTAATAAGAAAATAGAGAAGAAAACAAACATGTAAAAGTTAGACAGGTAGAAATCTCAAATTTGCAAAACGGTAGAAGTTCCCAAGGATTATACCTTTAATGTGTGTTAGAAATTCACAGCCATTATGAATTTTGCAAATGCACTGTGACTTTGGCAGCAGTGATACGGATATGTATCTTGGATGTCTTACCATCCAACTGGCTATAACTTCTCTGTGTGTTAGTTTCCTAACTATGAAACACGTAAGATAGTACCTTAAATAGCTCTTCAGAGGTAACCATGAAATACTATACCTAGAATGTAGTAAATCCTTAAAAGTTACTACTACAGGTTTTTAAAATTTACCAGTATATTTTTTTTGCAAAGAGAATCTGAACACAAAGAATAGGACTTAAGAGTCTGGATTAGTTTGAATCCCACTTCTGCTCCTTCCTACTGATATGACTTTGGTGCAGTTACTTGTTCTGAGCTCTTAAAAATAGATCTGAGTCAGGTATACTAAAGGCGATAAAGTAGATTAAGTCTCTAACTTTTAGCAACTTGCTAATATTTGTAGTAATTGTTAATTTTTGATATTTTCCAACTAAACTATTATAAAGTCATAGCTACTATTCATGGTTCAAAGATTAGTCTTCTTAAAAAGAAGTGTTTCTTTTAAAAAACAGATTGATTGATTTATTTGAAAAAGCAAAATGACAGAGAGAAAGAGAGGGAGAGACAGAGACCTCCCATCTACTGCAGTAGCCAAGGCTAGGCCAGGCCAAAGCCAAGAGTCAGAAACTCCTCCTGGGTCTCCCATGTAGGTGGAGGAACCCAAGTACTTGGACTTCCCAGACACATTAGCAGTAAGTTTAATTGGAAGTGTGGAATAGCTAGTACCATAACTAGGTACTCTGATATGGAATGTCGATGTCCCAAGCTGCAACTAAACTTACCTGCATCACAATGCTTTGTCCCTAAAAGAAGTTTTTATGTTTTTAATCTAAAAAGTTTTTAAAAAATTTATTTCAGGTTAACAAATTTCATGTATGTCATATATACAGATTTAAGAGCATAGTGATACTTTCACCAGCCTACCCTCCCAACAGATACATACACAGCAGTAAAAAAAAGCTGATGTTATCAAATTGCTTTAATGTCTGGAACTCTTTTTTTTTTTTTAACTATTATTACAATTTAATCCCAGTAGCTTTGTGACTTAAATGTAAATTTTGTCTCATCAGCATTGCCTCATTTATTGGAGTTGAAGTTGTTCCTCCCTGGGGTTGGTGTTGTTTTCTGCTCTGATTTCCTAGTTCTTCCCCAGCAACAGTGGAGTTTGTATTACTGTTGGTCCTGCCAGTAGTGGAAGTGTGTATAAATCCTCAGGGTGTAGGGTGTGAATCAGTTGAAATTTTATAGAATTTCACATCTGGTATTTCTTTTTTAGTTTGTATATCCTTTCCCTGGCACAGAGAGAAGGAGTTCTGAAGAAGGAGGTTGGGAAGTAGAAGATCAAGGTCTTTCATAGCACTCTAAATCCTCTCTCAAAGGATGAGGCATTTTTCTTTTTTTATGAATAGGTGCTCATAAAGAGTGAAGGCAACCATCTGCACTTGTTAATATGCCCCTTGGACTTTAATATCAAAGGGAAAGGTTCTGCACAATTTTCCCTGCCACAAATCAATGCATTAGTAACCTTTTCACCACCTGTGACTTGTATCTCTCAGAACAGTGCTGAGATGTCCAGGAAAGTTGTTGAAAATGGTGTTTATGGTACTGTAATAAAAAGATCCCAGATCACAATGGTACTAGGTTTGAAATCACTGCAATTCTATCAGGCTTTAAATTGGAGTGTTGTTTTGGGCTTCTGGGGGTGTGAAGCTGATGGCTACAGTAAGAACTCCTTGTAAAAGAAAGGCAGTGTGGCCTTGCAGTGATGATTGACTAGTTTGAATAAGTTAAGTACTCTAGACACTGCTTTGTAGTATTACTTTGGGTTGCTTGCCATCTGGTCCATCTCACATAAACAGACTTAGTTTTTTTCTCCAAGTGCTGTGTATGGCATCACACTTACACCTTTTCTCCCTAACAAGTCTTTTGTATATGCATGATAATTACTTGCATAAGATGTTAATTACTTGAATTTGTAGGGTTCCTTCTTAATATTTTCCCATTGAAGACTGATTTTGAAAAGTTGGGAGTCTCTCCTTTCAGAATGAGCAGTAATTTACTATGACCCCTGCCTTTGCTGATTAGCTGTGCTATTTTTCACTTCCCCTTTGGGTTATTTTGCATTCTTGTTTTAAGCATTATCTCTTTGGTTTTGTGAGTAATTTTTTCCTCTGACAAATTTTAAATCAATTCAGACTTTATATCTCTGTTTCATTTGTTCCTCTTTCTGTCCCTTGTAAGGATACCTCCCTCTCCGCCTCCCCTCTCCTGCCTGGATCCACTGGCAGCCTTCTGTGAAATCACAGAGGAGTGGGAGTTGTTTGTTTTCTTTTTTAAAGTAATTTTTGTTTTGAATTGTGTAAGTGTAGATGCTGACAGCCACAGATCCTGTTGACTTTTCATGTTCTAGATTGACTGTGTGAAATAGCCTTATAATGCAGTATTTCGTCCCATGGTTCTGTTTCTAACTAATGTAAGCCAGGATATCCCCTGGTCACTAGTAATATGCTTTCCTTTCTTCTTAAATTCTACATTATTACCTCTAGTCAGCTGCAGAGTTAGTTTATCTTCACCTTCAGAAGACTGTTTGCTTCATGTTTGAAAATAGTCATAGGAAAGTCAAGAAAATCATCTCTTTTGATCCTGCATATGTAATCATTTTTTATAAATTAGTGGGTAATTAGGTTGTGTATGATATCCTATTTTTATTGTGGGGATTAAACTTCCTAAATGCCAATGCAGTGTTTAATCTGTTATATATGAAAACTTGGGGTTTATAATATCAATTGTGGTCTTTCACTTTTGTTTTTTCATTTATTTTTAGTCTAAAAACATAATATCATTGAAATATTGGATGAAATTGAGGTTTTTGTACCTAATATTATTATGCAATAATATTATGCTATTCATTATAAAAATGTATTGAGTAATCCATTTAAATGAAGTAATATATGTAAAGCTCTTACAACAGTGTTTGACACAGTTCAATACATTAGTGTTAAATACTAGTTGACTTTTAAAAGCGTGCATAGGTTATTCAAAGCAGAACTCTGTGTGACTAGATACAGAAAGACAAAACTTGAGGGAATATTACTGAAGATGGGTGTTTTCTTTGGATTTTTCTTTTCTGAAAATTTTTTTTTTTTTGATACCAAGTACTCCTTGCTGGCCATACTGACCATAATAGTTTTGAGATAAATATGTAAAGGCAATGAAAGTATTTTGAATAAATACAGGTATTTGAAATTATAGACTTTTTGAACTTTAAAAATGATTGGTTTCAGGGGATAGCCATGGGTGTTTTACATATTTTATATTCATAAATCTGATGATATTATGCAATGTGGTTTTAATCCAGAACTAATGAGAAAGCATACTTCTGTCACCTCCTTACTCTACTTGATTATGCATCATATAATCAGTCTTCACATTAACAGCCTTAATTTGTTAGTCATTATGAAGTACTTCCTTCTTGGCAACCAGAGAATTTGTATTTTTGATATACAGTTTCCAAAGTGCCATTTTTTTAGACCCATTAATATATTTTTCAGTTCCCATGTTAATGTTACGACCTTTCAATTCCTTGATCTTGGTTAAAGTGCTGGTAGAGTTCTTAGCACTACTATCCCTCTTGATTTTTTTTAAAAAAGGGTTTGGTTATTTATTTATTTATTTAAAAAGCAGAGTGACACAGAGAGGGAGAGACAAGAGAGAAAGAAATCTTTCATCTCTGGTTCTCTTCCCAAATGCTTGCAACAACCAGGGCTGGATAGGCCAGACTAGAGCTGGGAGGCTGAAACTAGGAGCCCAGAACTCCATACACATCACCTACTTGGGTGGCTGGAACTCAAGCACTTTTGTCCATTTTCTTCCCAACTGTATTAGCTTGGAGCTGGATCAGAAGCAGGACTAGAACTGACATGCCACTATGACATGTGGATGTCCCAAGTGTCAGACTAACCCACTGCACTGCAATACCTACTGCTACTCCAATTTATTTTATATTCTATGTAATATTCATTTTATACATGTTATTCATTTTTGCTTTTAACTAAGGAATACATCTGATTTTCATTAGCCAAATAGTTTTAAAAAGATCAACCAAATGAAACAAGACAAAACAAAACCAAAAAACCGTGTGTGAAACACTCACCAACCATGATTTAAGAGAACCTTGTGGGTGGACATTATGCTGCATAATGCACTACCTGCATCTCATATCAGAGTGCCTGGGATTGAGTCCCGCCTCTGCTTTTGAGCTGGTTCCTGCCACCCGTGGAAGACCCAGATGGAGTTTGTGGTTACTGGCTTTGGCCTTGCCTACTCCCAGCTGTTGTAGGCATTTGGGAGTGAACCATAAGATGGAAGTACTCTCTTTCTCTCTCTCTCTCCTTCTGCCCACCCCACTCTCTCTCTCTGCCACTCTACCTTTTGTTAACTAAAAATAAATATGTAAACTTTTTGTTATTTTGAAAAAAAAAAAGAGAATGTTGTAGTGCTGTTTGATGAGGCATAGGCAATGTAGTGGAGCATCATTATTAAATACAAAACTTCACTGAATAGAACTTTAAGGATATAAATATAAAATAAGCACAAGCTAAGAGACATATGATATCTCACTGTAATATTTCCCATATTTTATATAATAAGGCATTCATGTTAGAACATAATTAGAAGCAAGAAATTTCCAGGTATAATGTGAGAAAATTAATGTGGCAATGAGCCTTTGCTTTCTCAAGTTTAAAGTGAAATTTTGTGCTTTCAGCATTGCACTCTAGGAACCTTTATAGACATTATTCTTTTGATTTATTTTTTGAGTTAAAAACTAAAGCCCTGTCTTTAAAGCAATTTTATTAATATAAAGAGAACAGATTGTACTCATTCCTTAGGTACTGTCTTTTTTCTTCTTTTTAAAGATTTTTTTATTTATTTGAAAGTAAGAGTTACAGAGAGAAGGAGAGGCAGAGAGAGAGAGAGAGAGAGAGAGAGAGAGAGAGGTCTTATATCCCCTGGTTCACTCCCCAATTGGCTGCCACAGTCAGAGTTGCGCAGATCCAAAGGCAGGAGCCAGGGGCTTCCTCCAGGTCTCCCACAAGGGTGCAGGGGCCCAAAGACTTGGGCCATCTTCTACTGCTTTCCCAGACCATAGCAGAGAGCTGGATCAGAAGAGGAGCAGCTGGCACTCGAACCGGTGCCCATATGGGTTGCCAGCACTGCAGGCTGTGGCTTACCCACTATGCCACAGCGCCAGTCCCCATAGGTATTGTCTTTAACTTGCCAAGACCCTGGTTGTTCTTAAAGCAACAGACTTAGAGGCCAGCTGTGTAAGCAACACATGACGACTCAAGGAACCAGAAATATTTAGGTAATTTTTGCTGGATATTGTTTTGTAGTTATAAAATAATTATCTTCAATCAGAGTTCTAAAATTATAAACATGTTTGTAGCTGGGAATTGGTGAAATGTCTGATTAATAAATAAGCAAAATGTTGGCTAAGATGCCTTTTTTAAAAAAAGGAGGATTTTAGAAGTTTACATTTTGCAATCTTATTTATTTTTATTTAATTGAACTATATTTAATTTTCATATATTTGTATTGATTTGCTGAGTTTCATTAAAAACAGCATTAGGTATTTTCAATGTCTCTGATAGTGAAGTTTTTATGATTTTTCTTCCTTGCTTTGCCTTGTTACCTCTCTTATTTGGTCTTCAGTGATCTTAATTAAAGCTTAGATTGAATATTTTATATTGTGTTCTGTTTCTCCTTCCTGGTGGGAAATAAATTAAATGCCTAACATCACTTGGAGACTTTCAAAGCAATGTTAAATTCCCAGATAATTAACTCTAAGAAAATTGCTAGAGCATCCCATCTTATGTTATTTAATTGAATTCAGGGATAAAGAGATTTTAAGAAAGAATGTCATTCTTGTTGGATGGTTTTTCATCCAGATAACTATGCAATAATTTTGAGATATGTGTGTCCTATTACTCTTTCCAAAAAGAGAGCTAAAGTATTATCATTAACAATCTATATTTATTTTTAATTTAATAATGAAAATAAAATTAATGCCGTAATATTTTTAGGTGTTAAGATACATCAAAATAAGGTATTGTTTGGGGCAATGAGACTATTAAGTAAACAATTCACACTGAATCATAATCTTGGTATAATATTAAGTAAAAAAGCATTAATTCTCTAGTATCTAGAGTACGTTGGGAACAATCAGTGGACAATCAATTCAGTCAGAAAAAATAATTTAAAGACACAGAAAAGGTGATGATAAATAATGTTCTTAATAGATTTTAAGTGGCCTAAATCTCTAAACCTTAGAGTTTTAGTGTGATATGACCCAGTTCAGGGATAGAGAATGAAATTTAACAGTGTACCAGAACTTTAAAGGAAAGAAACTATACTTTTCCTGCTTCTGTTTTCATTGTCTCTATTATCTATTACATAATTAAATAATATAAGTATATATACATATATAAATATTATATCTAAATTATTTTTTCACTGATAGTGCTTGTTTTCAGTGATGAGAAGCTCAGTAAAATCTCATGGGAATTGAAGAATTAAGAGATGTGTTTTCTTTTTGATAGCTGTGTGATATTGAATAAACCATTTTTTCTCAGTTTATTAATCTATGTAATGAGCACAATATAATGAGATCAAATTAAAATATTGTTCAACCTCATGTAGGAAATTTTCAGTTTCCATTGGGAGAGCTAATAGCCTAGTGGTTAAGTGCTTGGGTTCTGGAGATAGAATATTTTAGTTTAAATTTCACTTCCAGTACTTATCAATATTTTGACTTTGAACAAATACTTAATATGCTTGTGTCAGTTTCTTCATAAGATGGGGATAATAATATGCTTCACAGAGTTATGAGAATTAAATCACTTAGTATATATGAGAGGATATAGTATACTGACATGTAGAACCATATATACAGAGGCTTTTGTACTATGTGCTTATGTAATTAATGCAAGTGTTCTTCAAAATGTTTGTGGAGAAATAGAACTAAAATATAATTTTGATGTAAAAATTTCTGAAATCATGCTATTCCCACAATTTTCATTTTTTAGAGTTTCTCAATGATCCTTTCTATACATTGATTTTGTTATTATTTGCACCAAAATAAACATCTTTTAATTACATATTCCATAAAATCTTTTTTTTTTTTTTTGAGAGGCAGAGTGGACAGTGAGAGAGAGACAGAGGGAAAGGTCTTCCTTTGCTGTTGGTTCACTCTCCAATGGCCACCGCGGCCAGCGCATTGTGGCTGGTGCACCGCGCTGATCCGAAGCCAGGAGCTGGGTGCTTCTCCTGGTCTCCCATGCAGGTGCAGGGCCCAAGCACTTGGGCCATCCTCCACTGCACTCCCCTGCCACAGCAGAGAGCTGGACTGGAAGAGGGGCAACCTGGACAGAATCTGGCGCCCCGACTGGGACTAGAACCCGGTGTGCCGGCGCCACAGGCGGAGGATTAGCCTATTGAGCCGTGGCACCGGCCTTCCATAAAATATTTAATGTCCCCCAATTTATAGAAGAAACATAGTTGAAATTTAATTTTTTTCAAGATTTTATTTATTTATTTGAGAGGGAGCATTACAGACAGTGAGATGGAGAGACAGAGAGAGAGTTATTCCTTCCGTTGGTTCACTCCCCAGATGGCTGCAATGGGCAGAGCTGTGCCGATCTGAAGCTAGGAGCCAAAAGCTTCCTCCAGGTCTTTACATGCAGGTGCAGGGGCCCAAGGATTTGGGCCATCTTCTGCTGCTTTCCCAGGTTGGATTGGAAGAGGTGCAGCTGCGACTAGAATGGGCCCCATATGGTGGAGGATTAACCTACTGTGATACGGCGCCAGCCCCTTGAAATTTTAGACTATGTAATTTTCCTCTTGAAAATTATCTGATTAAGATATAATTAAGTAATTTTGGAGTTGTGATCGATTTCAGAAATTGTTGTAGTTTTGTACCACAGGAACAAACACATAAAATTTTGTTATTTTAGAGAGACACTTCACAGTTTAGACACCTTTTTTGATTTATTAGAAAGTGCTCCTCCCTCTCCCATTCCCAGGCAGATTCTCCATTAAGACTGGTTTTCAATTAATTTTATACACAGAAGACCAATTCTATACCAAGTAAAGATTTCAACCACTTGCACACACACATACACACACACAAAATATAAAAAACTTAGAACTAGTTTTACAGGTTTTACAGTTAATTCTCATAGTATAACACATTGAAAACAGAGTCCTGCATGGGGAGTAAGTACACAGTGACTTCTGCTGTGAATTTAACAATTAACATTGTTATGTATGACATCAGTGATCACCTGAGGCTCTTGCCAGAGATGCCAAGGCTATGGATGCCTTCTGAGTCCGCAGTCTCTGTCAGTATTTAGGTTAGGCTGTAAGAAGAGTGGAAGTTCTCTCCTCCCTTGAGAGAGAAGTACATCCTTCCTTGATGGCCCCTTCTTTCCACTGGGGTCTCACTCACAGAGATCCTTCATGTAGGACTTTTTGTTTCGTCATAGTGTCTTGGCTTTCCATGCCTGAAATGCTCTCATGAGCTTTTCAGCCAGACCAGAATGCTTTAAGGGCTGATTCTGAGTTTAGAGTGCTGTTTAGAGTGATTATTCTGAGTCTGCTGTGTGAACTGCTTCCCTTGTTGGTACTTCTCTCCTTTTTAATTCTATCTGTTGTTATTTCCAGCCACTTTATCTTATTTATTTGGGCCTTTTAACACTTAACCCTATCTATATGACCAATTTAACACTTTATATAATCACTTTAACACTTAAGAAGGCATTATTACCACCCAGCTTAATGGGATTTGGGATCCTATGGCAAGCTTTTAGCTGAAACCTTAGAAGTAAGTCCATAAGGATGTATGAAGAACCTTACAGTTTCACAGTTACAAAATTCCTCCTCCCTCTCTGATATTCACACTCTTATTTTTCTATGTGGTTCTATTATGATTGACTTTATACACATATGATTAATTTTATGTTAGGTAAAGGGTTCAGCCAATGGCATTAGAAGTAAAAAGAAAAAGAGAAAAACAAAAGAAAAATAAAACTACTCCTCAACAGTAAAGACAAGGGCCTTCCAAGTCATTGCTTTTCAAAATATCAATTTCACTTTTATAGGTTTCCTTTTAGGTGTTCTGGTAGTTATCATGTATAAGGGAGACATATAGTATTTGTCCCTTTGGGACTGGCTTATTTCACTAAATATATTTTCCAGATTTATACATTTTGTTGCGAATAACCAGATTTCATTTTTTACTGCTGTTTAGTATTCTATAATTTTTCTATCCAGTCTTAAGTTGATGGGCATTTAGGTTGATTTCATGTATTATCTATTGTGAAATGAGCTGCAATAAACATGGGGATGCAGATAACTCTTTTATTTGCTGATATTATTTCCGTTGGGTAAATTATGAGGAGTGGGACAGCTAGGTCATATGGTAGGACTATATTCAGATTTCTGAGGTATCTCCAGACTGTCTTCCATAGTGGCTTTACCAGTTTACATTCCCACCAACAATGGATTAGGGTACCTTTTTCTCCACATATTTGCCAGCATTTTTTGTTTGTTGATTTCTCTATGAAAGCCATTCTTTTTAAAATTTTATTTTATTTTATTTTTATTTATTTGACAGATAGAGTTATACAGTGAGAGAGAGAGAAAGAGAGAAAAGTCTTTCTTCTGTTGGCTCATCCCCCAAATAGCTGCTACAGCTGGAGCTGTGCGGATCTGAAGCCAGGAGCCAGATGCTTCCTCCTAGTCTCCCATGCGGGTGTGGGGGGCCCAAGAAATTGGGCCATTCTCCACAGCCTTCCCGGGCCACAGCAGAGAGTTGGACTGGAAGAGGAGCAATTGGGAATAGAACCAGTGCCCACATGGGACGCTGGCGCCACAGGCGGAAGAGTAACCAAGTGAGCCATGGTGCCAGCCCCTGTGAAAGCCATTCTAACTGGGCTGAGGTTTTGATTTGCATTTCCCTGAGGACTAGTGATCCTGGGCATTTTTTAATGTGTGTTTTGGCCATTTGAATTCCTCTTTTGAAAAATGTCTGTTTAAGTCCTTTGCCTATTTCTTCACTGGCTTGTTTGTTTTGTTGTTGTAGAGTTTCTTGATCTCTTTGTTATTTTGGTTAGTAATCCTTTATCCATTGCATAGTTTGCAAGTATCTCCCATTCTGTTGGTTGCCTCTTCACTTCTGAGTGTTTCTTTTGCAGTATAGAAGCTTCTCAATTTAATGTAATACCATTTGTTAATTCTGGCTTTGATTGCTTTGTCCCTGGGGTCTTTTCCAAGAAGTCTTTACCTATGCAAATGTCCTTCAGGATTTCCACAATGCTCTCTGTGGGGAGCAATCCGGACTAGACTGTTACTCGAATTAGGACTTATTCTATGCATCTGCTCTCCCACAATATGGCGCTGGGAGAGAAGTAAACAGCTTCTACCCAGCTGCCTCTCACCAACTTGACAAGCTGCAGGAGCTGCTCCTGATTGGAGAGCAGCGTACTCGGCGTGTGGGCAGCCGAGTTGGGATTGGCAGAGAAGGACTATAAAGGAGGAGAGAGACGGCATGCACCGGGAACATCTATGGGGAACATCTAAGGGAACCCGTGCAGCCCCCAGAGAGCCGGCCGGCGGTGTGCCGCTCCCCTGCGGAAGTGGGGAATGCGGCCAGGGGGAACTGCCCTTCCACGGAGGTGGAAGGGATAGTAGCCAACCCGGGAAGAACCAGCAGCAAACCCGGGGAGGGCCGAGCAGACGAAAGAACAGCGTAGGGTCCTGTGTCGTTCCTCCACGAAGAGGGGGAGCGACATAATGGTGCCGTGACTCGGATATGAAGCCTAGGCAAGGTTTAGTGTTGCTCCTCCACGAAGAGGGGGAGCGACATAATGGTGCCGTGACTCGGATATGAAGCCTAGGCAGCGTTTAGTGTCGTTCCTCCACGAAGAGGGGGAGCGACATAATGGTGCCGTGACTCGGATAGGAAACCTAGCTCGGATAGGAAACCTAGGACGGATAGCAAACTTAGGAGGGAAGAAACGGGAAGAATTGGGAAAATATCGGAGAGAGAGACTAGCAAACAGCCTAGGGAAAAGCCGGACGAAAAAGGAGCCGGAGGAAGCTGTTGAAAGCCTAGGCATAGACTCAGATACGGACTACGGGGGGAAGCTGGGAGAAATCTCTAAGGTCGAAAGCGAAAGTGAAAGTTAGAACAAACAGACTCGGACGCGGACTGTGGGGAGAGGCCAGGAGAAATGAGGGAGGAATATTGTTGGAGGAAAGCTTGGGGAAACATACCGGGTAGAGAAAAATGTTAGGGAAATTGAAGCCGCGGGGGGCAGGCCGAGGCGGAGACGAAAGCCACTTTGGGGTTCTCAAGTTAGCCCGGGAATAGGGGGCGAAAAGTTAAAACCAGAAGCTGAGACGCAAGCCAGATTGGGATCCGTCTGATTAGCCCGGGGAGCAAAGGACGGGAAGCCAAATCGTGGGGCGGAGACGTACGCTGGGTTGAATTCGCCAGGCTAGCCCGGGGAACTTGGATTGAATCCTAGTGGTGGAGACGCAAGCTACGCTGTGTTACTCGCGGAAGCCGCCGCGTGCAGAGAGAGCGCGGGGCGTGAGTAGATAGGGAACGGGGCTGGCGTAGGCCGTGGTTCAGACGCGAAAGGGTTAAGCGTGGAGACCGCGGACCGCGCAAAGCCGGGAAGCCGCGCAGATGAGGCGCGCGGGCTGAAGCGGCTCAGAGCCGGCGAGGCGCGGAGAAGCAGCCTCGGGGCGGAGCCCGCTGGCGGGGCGAGGCGCCGGGAAGCTGCGCGGAGCCGTGAAGCTGCCGGCAGGGCGAGGCGCCGGGAAGCCGCGGGGATAAGAGAAAACAGAAGTTTAGAAATGGAATGAGAGCGGGAAGCTGCGGGGATAAGAGAAACAGAAGTTTGGAAGTGAAGTAAAAGAGAAATGGGAATGCTGGAAGATAGAAGTGAAATGGGAGAGGTAGGAATGCCCGGAGATAGAGAAATAGAGAAAAATAAGGCCTCCCCTCAACATGCCAATTAGGAGGCTTGGATTCGGTCTGCCTGATTTAAGGCGGTAAGCGCCAGCAAAGCTCGACCAGAGTATGAGCTGCAGGTCACCGAAGATAGGCACGAACCAACACTAATAAGTCTCCCCCACAATAAGGCAATGAGAAGGCTTGGATTCGGTTTGCCTGATAGGTCTTGTAAGTCCCCTGCAGGCAGAGCAGAGCATGCGCTGCAGGGCACCGAACACAGGCACGCATCAGCGCCTAAAAACCTCCTCACAACATGGCGAAGAGAGGACCCGGATTCGGTTTGCCTGATAGGACTTGTAAGAGCCTGTGACAACTCTAGCAAGTAGAGCAGAGTGTGTGCCACGGGACACCGAAGACAGGCGCGTATCAACGCTAAAAAATAAAAAGAAAGGGGGATCTGTGGGGAGCAATCCGGACTAGACTGTTACTCGAATTAGGACTTATTCTATGCATCTGCTCTCCCACAATATGGCGCTGGGAGAGAAGTAAACAGCTTCTACCCAGCTGCCTCTCACCAACTTGACAAGCTGCAGGAGCTGCTCCTGATTGGAGAGCAGCGTACTCGGCGTGTGGGCAGCCGAGTTGGGATTGGCAGAGAAGGACTATAAAGGAGGAGAGAGACGGCATGCACCGGGAACATCTATGGGGAACATCTAAGGGAACCCGTGCAGCCCCCAGAGAGCCGGCCGGCGGTGTGCCGCTCCCCTGCGGAAGTGGGGAATGCGGCCAGGGGGAACTGCCCTTCCACGGAGGTGGAAGGGATAGTAGCCAACCCGGGAAGAACCAGCAGCAAACCCGGGGAGGGCCGAGCAGACGAAAGAACAGCGTAGGGTCCTGTGTCGTTCCTCCACGAAGAGGGGGAGCGACACTCTCTAATAATTTAATGGTATCAGGTCATAGATTTAGGTCTTTAATCCATTTTGAATGGGTTTTTGTGTAAGGTGTAAAGTAGGGATTCTGCTTCATATTTCTGTCTGTGGAAATCCAGTTTTCCCAGCACCATTTGCTGAAGATACTGTACTTGCTCCAGGGATTGGTTTTATCTCCTTGGTCAAATATAACTTGGTTGTAGATACTTGGATTGATTTCCAGTGTTTCTATTCTGTTCCATTGGTCCATCCATTTTTGTACCAGTACCAGACTGTTTTGATTATAGCTGCCTTGTAGTATGTCTTGAAATCTGGTATTGGGATTCCTCTGACTTTGTTTTTGTTGTATCAAATTGCTTTAGCTATTTGAGGTCTCCTGTGTTTCCATATGAATTTCAGCATAATTTTTTTCTATATCTGAGGAGAATGTCTTTGGTATTTTTATGGGTATCACATTGAATTTGTAAATTGCTATCAGAACAATGGACATTTTGATGATATTGATTCTTTGAATCCATGAACATGGAAGTTTTTTCCATTTTTTTGTATCTTTTTCTATTTAATGTTTTGTATTTCTCATTGTAGACATCTTTGACTTCCTTGGTTAAATTTATTACAAAGTATTTGATTGTTTTTTTAACTGTTGTGAATGGGATTGTTCTTAGAAGTTCTTTCTCAGCTGTGATTATGTCTGTGTATACAAAGGCTGATGATTTTTATGTATTGATTTTATATCCTGATACTTTTCAAACTCTTCTATGAGTTCCAATAGTCTCTTGGTGGAATCTTTTGGATCCCCTATTTATATAATCTTGTCATCTGCAAATGGAGATAATTTTTCTTCCTCCTTCCTGATTTGACTCCCTTTGATTTCTTTTTCTTGCTTAATGATTCTGTCTAGAACTTCCAGGACTATATTGAATAGAAATTGTGAGAGTGGGCATCTTTGGTTCTAGATCATAGTGTGAATGCTTTCAACTTTTCCCCATTCGGTATGACACTGGCCATGGGTTTGTCATAAATTGCCTTGATTGTGTTGAGGAATGTTTCTTCTGTACCCAGTTTGCTAGAGTTTTCATCACGAAAATTTATTGTAATTTATCAAATGCTTTCTCTGCGTCTATTGAGATAATCATATGGTTTTTGTTCTTCAGTTTGTTGATGTGGTGTATCACATTGATTGACTTGTGAATGTTGAACCATCCCTGCATACCAGGGAATAGTCTCTTTTGATCCATGTGGATAATCTTTCTGATGTGTTGTTGGATCGATTGGCCAGAATTTTGTTGAGATTTTTTGTTACTATGTTCATCAGGGAAATTGTTCTGTAGTTTTCCTTCTCTGTTGCATCTTTTTGGGTTAAGAAATTAAAGTGATGTTGTCTTCATAGAAAGAATTTGAGAGAATTCCCTCTCTTTAAGTTATTTTGAATAACTTGAGATCAAGTGGAGTTAGTTCCTCTTTCAAGGTCTGGTAGAATTCAGCAGGGAAGCCATCTTTTCTTGGGCTTTTCTTTTTTGGGAGGGTCTTATTATTGATTCAATTTCTGTCTTGGTAATGGGTCTGTTAAGGTTTTCTATGTTTTTATGGCTCAATTTAGGTAGGTTGTATGTGTCCAGGAATCTAATTTTTTCTGCTAGGTTTCCCAGTTTGGTGACATACAGCTCTTTGTAATAGTTTCTGATGATTCTTTTTATGTCTGTGTTGTCTGCTGTTACATTACCTTTTTCATTGCTTATTTTATTGATTTGGGTCTTCTCTCTGCTTATTTTGGTTATTTGGGCCAATGGTCTGTCAATTTTTTTTTCTTCAAAAAACCAGCAAAACAGCTCTTCGTTTTGCTGATCTTTAATTTTTATTTTGTTCAATTTTGTTGATTTCTCTAATTTTAATTATTTATTTTCTCTATTTTTGGGTTTGGTTTGTTGTTGTTTTTCTAGATCCTTGAGGTGAATTTATAGTTCATCTATTGGTGCCCTTCCAATTTCTTGATTTAGACACTGATTACTGTAAACTTTCCTCTTAACACTGCTTTTGCTGTATCCCGTAAGTTTTGATATGTTATATTGTCATCTTCATTTTTTCTTTTTCTGTTTTTTATTTATTTATTTATTTATTTTTGACAGGCAGAGTTAGACAGTGAGAGAGAGACAGAGAGAAAGGTCTTCCTTTTCCATTGGTTCACCCCCCAAATGGCCGCTATGGCTGGTGCACTGCAGCCAGCGTGCTACGCCCATCCGAAGCCAGGAGCCAGGTGCCTCCTCCTGGTCTCCCTTGCAGGTGCAGGGCCCAAGCACTTGGGCCATCCTCCACTGCCTTCCCGGGCCACAGCAGAGAGCTTGGACTGGGAAAGGAGCAACCAGGACAGAATCCGGCACCCCAACCAGGACTAGAACCTGTGGTGCTGGTGCCACAGGCTGCGGATTAGCCAAGTGAGCCATGGCGCTGGCTCATCTTCATTTTTCAAGAAATTTTTGATTTCTCTTTTGATTTCTTCTATGACCCGCTGTTCATTCAGGAGCATGTTGTCTGTCTTCATGTTTGCTTGTGTTCTAGAGATTCCTCTTTTTTTTTTGGGTCTGACTATAATATTTCCAGAAATTTGTCTTTTCATTCTAGTATTCTTTCTTCTGTCTCACCCATTCTGTTCTTAAGGCTTTCCACTACATTTTTTTAATTTGATCTATTGTATTCTTCATCCTGACTTCTCTTTAATATCTCAATTTCTTGAGAGCACTTTTAATTTAAATTGTGGATTTGCTTCTGATTGCTTCTAAGTAATCTGATGATTAAAATTTTCTGAATTCTGTTTCTGGCATATCCTTGGTCTCTACATAATCACCTTCTATTATGGAAGAGTTGTGGTGTTCCTTTGGGGGCTCATGGTGTCTTATTCAGGATTTTTCCTTTGTTTTTGGCATTTATGTATTTTTTTTTTGTCTGTGAAGATGCTCTTGTGAGGTTTCTCTCTGTTATGAGCTACCATGTGTTTGTGCATTGCAAGTGGAGGCACAGAGCCTGCTCACTTCTCAGTCATGGTGGAAGTGGGTACAAGCTCTGCTGCACAGAGTCACGCCTACTGGGGCCTGCTTGCTTCTCAGTGGTGGATGGAATTGGCTTGTGTTTTCCTTATTCAGGACTTCTTCTTGTTGAATGGCTTGTGTGGTGAAGAAATTCCTCTGAAATGTTGTGGACTTTGTTCCTGGGTTGGGGAGTATGCTGAGGTGGTCCCCACAGTTGATGGGCATGTGCTTGGGAAGCTAAGGCTGCCCTCCCTTGGTTGTATTCAAAAATGTAAACAGACAATAGGGCTTCTCTCAGCCAACTGCAGGTCTAGGTGGGCTGGAGAGTGGAGATGGAGACGGGCTGGGGAGTGCCTAACTTCTCTGCCTTTCTATAACTTCTCTATTTTTCCTGCTTGGAATGCAAAAATCAGTTCACCAACCTCCCTTTCCTGCCGCTATTCCTAATCGCTGCTCCGTGGACCCTATTTTATGATTAACCTGGTCTGTTGGGAGCTGGTGCCAGCCGTCTGGGTCTGTGCCTCTGCCGGCCTCTGCTTCTTCCCTTTCTTATTCGCCCTTTCATCTTTCATCGTGCACCTGCTCAGTCCGGGCTTCCTGTCATGAATTTCTCATGGCTCTATCTCTGTTGTGTATCTTCTCTCCTTTCTAACTATCTATTTTGCCCTGCCTGACCCAGATCTTCCTGTTGTTATACCGCCATCTTGGGACCACCTGTATCTGCTTTTACGTCTGTAGTATGTTGTCCTGTAGTTTTGAAGTAAATTTTGAAATTGAGAGTTCCTCTGTTATTATTTTTTTCCAAGATTATTCTAGATACTTTGCATTTTACTACAAATTTTAGAATCATTGTGTCAACTTCTGCAAAAAAAACCTACTAGAATGTAGGAAAAGATTGCACTGAATTTATAGTTCAAGTTGGGAAATATTATCATAAAAATATTTAATACTCATGGTTGGTGCTGTGATGTAACAGATAAAGCTGTCACTTGTAGTGCTGGCATCCCATTTGGGCGCCAGTGAGTTCTGGCTTCTCCACTTCTGATCCAGCTCTCTGCTATGGCCTGGGAAAGCAGTAGAAGATGGCCTTAGCGCTTGAACCTCTGCACACATGACGCATGAGGGAGATCAAGAAGAAGTTCCTTGCTCCTGGCTTTAGATCAGTGTAGTTTGGGCCATTGGGGCCGTCTGGGGAGTGAACCAGTGGATGGAAGACCTCTCTCTCTGCCTATGCCTCCCTGTAACTCTGCCTTACAAATAAATAAATAAATTTTCTAAAAATATTAAATATTCCAATCTATGACATGGAATGTCATTTATTTAAATCATATAATTTTTGTACTTTGTTACATTTATTATTAAACATTTCATTTTTTTGAAGCTATTATAAGTGAAATTGTTTCCTTAATGTCAGGTTGGGGTTATTCATTATAATTGTCCATATGTGTTATACAATTGATTTTTGCCTATTTATCTTGTGTCTTGAAATATTGCCTATCTTGTTTTTTAGCTTTATACCTTTTGTAGCATATGTCTGTGACTCAAATAAAGCAGTATTTTTTAAAAAAAGTTGAGGTGAAATTGCAGACAACTAAATCTTTCTGAGTATGGAAACTTTTTTCCTATCTAACATGCAAACAGTTCTACTCTAGTAATTTTTAGAGTTCCACATCTCATAGGTATCCCATAAATTTGGGCAATCTTTAAATCTTTAAGCATATTTTTATTTGGTTTGATTGATACAGGAACCAAGGGGTTCTGTTGCTTATTCTGGTATGCTACATGGAATGACTTTTTGAATGGCTTATTCCTGCATTGAATGTCAACAGCAGCCTTCTGGGGTTGTCCACATTCCAGAATCTTTCATCAGTTTTATTTATGATAGGAGAGAGAGAGAGAGAGAGGTAGGTAGGTAGTATTTATTCAGCTGTTGATTCCATTTGGTACTAAACACACACTTCTCTCTATAGTGCAAGAATGCTAATTCATTTTATGTACTAGGCTAGATTAACACTATTTCTAGAGAAAAGAGTATTTAAATTGGCTAAAATGAAACAGTAAATGCTCTGAATTTAGGTCATCTGTGCTATGTATATAGTTCTTGAGTAAAGCAAAGTCTGTGTTAATCAGGAATCTGGATTTTAAGTACAACTTGGCTTCAAACAGGTAGGAATTTAAATTTGACTGACTGTTGCCATTATATTTTGAATTCAGAAGCTTTCTAAATGAAATCCTGTAAGCATGAAACATGACCTAGCTGAATCCTAAGATTTACAGGTGAACTTGTGCTAATGTTTATCTCTAGTATGAAAGCTGAAAGAGAGCAGGATATTTGTACTATATATTATTCCTGTGCCATTTATTCTGTCTTCTCTGATATTTTAACCTTATATTATAGGGCAATCTTTTGTATGATCAGTAATACATTTCGGATTATTAATTGCAAATTATTAATTTGAGTTGTTGTTCATTCATTAAGTAAATATGTGTCAAACACCTCTCAAGTACCTTCATGGGACTTAAATTCCCCTGGAGAAGACAGAAGACACATATGATTAACAACTATGCTGGTGCCGCGGCTCAATAGGTTAATCCTCCGCCTTGCGGCGCCAGCACACCAGGTTCTAGTCCCGGTCGGGGCGCTGGATTCTGTCCCTGTTGCCCCTCTTCCAGGCCAGCTCTCTGCTGTGGCCAGGGAGTACAGGGGAGGATGGCCCAAGTGCTTGGGCCCTGCACCCCATGGGAGACCAGGATAAGCACCTGGCTCCTGCCATCGGATCAGCGTGGTGCGCCGGCCGCAGTGTGCCGGTGGCAGCGGCCATTGGAGGGTGAACCAATGGCAAAGGAAGACCTTTCTCTCTCTCTCTCTCACTGTCCACTCTGCCTGTAAAAAATAAATAAATAAATAAAAACAACAGCAACTATAACACCTGATAGATAGCATATCAGTGATAAATAGTAAGAAGAAAATAAGCAAGGAAAGGAGTTATGACATATTGTGGTTGGAATTTTTGATTGACATAGTACTTGTAGAGGTGATAAGAGGTAAAATTCTGGATAAATGATAGTAAACATAGGGTTTTCTGACAGACTTGAAGTAAAATGGGCGAGAAGGGTAGAAATTTCAAGATGCCCACAGCTTTTTGACCTGGGTAACAGGAGGAATTATTAACTGAACTGGTGAAGACAGTAGGAAGACAGGTTTTGATATGTTTCAGGTGCCTATTAGCAAGACACCTGGCATCAGTATTTCTGTCCATTTTTTGTCCAGTGCTTTCAGAAAAGCTCATCTGCCTCTCTGTGTAGCTCTTCTTAAGCTTCCCATACTTTTCCCTATAATCCTTATTCTGATTTGATTCACTAATTTTATCCTAATTTATTTATTTTAGTATATTATTCTCTAATAATTTCTGAGGAACACAGGACTTCAGAGCTAGGGCTGTACCTTTGTTTTGTACTTCTCAGCTATTATTAAAATTCGACTGTTGAAATCATATTTTTCTGAACTTTGCAAGATTATTAGGTTTCACTCAATCAGCTGGATTGATTATTGGTTAATATAAGGAACACTAAAATTTGCTTTTTAAAAAGTGGGTCCAATTTCGGACATCTTTATCTGCATTTCGCTCAAGGTCTTGCTTCCTATTTGAGAATAGGTAAGAAATCAGGTATTTTCTTGAACAGCCTGAGATTCATGGAAATAAACTCTGAATAGCATACTTCAATGTAAGAACAAAAACTGTTATCACTGGGATTTTAAAAGAAGTTCTGGCCAGAATGCTTTCAAGAATAGATCATAAACAAATCTAATTGTCATACTTAAGAACACAGTTAAAGAATGCATTCTAGACTGAGTGTAACTTAATTTTGTGCAGCTGTGAATTTCTTTTCCAACATTAGAACTTTTATTTCGTGGGAAAAAATTATTTTATGACAGTTGCCTTCAGAGTTTCCTGACCATTTTTAAAGTGGTGAAAGGTATTGTTAATTCATTGGTTACTCTGCTAGCTCTTACACAAGGCAGTTGGAAGAATGAAAATATCATTTTGGCCCCAATAAGAACTCATAATTGATGAGAGATACAGATGTGTTAACAACTACAGCAAAGGAAAATGGTATAGTATGTGCTAATCAAAGGAAGCAGATGAATGGAGTCTAGTTATGATAGAATATGAGAATTCAGGATGTCTTGATGGGTGAATAGGCATTTTTCACAAAGTATAAGGAGAAGTTAGAACATTTGAATCATCTTCATACAGTTAATTGAAAGTGTGTATTATGAGATGCTACATTTGGATTTCAGAAGCTTTTTTGCAACAAAATAAGCTTATTTTAAAAGTCCATTTTCCACAAACTTTTTGAGTACCCTTATCGCATATGTGAATATACTTTTAGAACCTCTTAAGATTCTATGTGGCTGGTGAGGTATGTGACTGTTAGGAGGGGAGTGGTGGAAAGTGTGATTAAAGAGAGAATCTAGGGTCAAATCATACTCATCTGTAACCAAAATGACCTTTATTAATATATGTGAATTAACAAAGTCAATGGAAAATTTTAAATTTGGGAGTGATGATAAGATTTGAATTTTTAAGTCTCCTCTAATTGTTGACTCTAAAAAAAGATTGTGTTACCAAAAAAGTGTACGGTTCTTATTAAATATTCTCTAATCAGTCTCTCATTTTTGTGTTCACAAACATTCTTTTGTTTCATCCTTAATCATTTCTCTACTAGAGTAGGGCTACTGGTGAAGATAAGTAGAAAGGTACAATTTGGAGAAATATTTAGTGACTAGAAAAACAAATCTTACCTTTTGGTGGGGATGAAAGAATAGAAAAGTCAAGGATATTCCTCAGGTCCCTTGTTGATCAGCTGGATATTCAGACCATTTTGAGTGAGAATATTCAAGGAGAAACCTATGGGGGTGTTGGTGAAAGTGCAAGAAAGACAATGAGTTCAATATTAGACTTGGAATATTTATTTTGAGATTCAACTTAAATTATACTTGTGGAGCCCAGAAGAGAGGTAAATCCTTGCCAGTTTAAACCTCTAAGACAGTGGGGGAAACATTTTAGGAATCAAATATGGTTAGTACTCATAATTTTCTACATAAAGTTCAGGTAACAGTGTTCTGGAAAACTGTTTTGCATTAAAGTATTTTAATCTCTTTCTCACTCTGGAAGATAGGAATTAGTATCCTCATTTTATAGTTGAAGTAAGATTAAATTATTCTACTCAAAATCTCTGGGCGTTGGAATGCTTTTGTATTTGGGATTCTAACCCCAAAGCTCATGCTATTTCCATTATACAGAGACAGACTCCTTGCCTTGGATTTTTTCAGAATTCACTCCTCTTGACTTACTGTAGGTACAGTGGGCAAAGGGACATGCATATCTATCTTTCTAAAATTGTCAAAGGTCAGGTACACATATCATATGAATTTAAATCATGGAGACTGAATTAATAAGTCTCATGTAAACATCTGTGTAGTATTTTAGAGCAGAGGTTAGGGATTCTTTCTGTTCGGCCAATTTGGATGTGAATGTTTTTACATGGGAACATACACTATATAATGTATCAGGATTTCACCACTCTTCATTGCCTTACATCTGGCCTATTCATATTCAAACTTCCCACTTATACACCTGAGTTTGTAGTCTCAGCTTTGGAATCATACTTTATAGCAAATGTTTCAAGCTTGCTGAATTAAACTAAAAAGAGAAAGTTTATCTCCATGATAAACAAATATTAAGCTATCATTATTAAGATGACATATTTAAAATGTATATGACATATTTTAAATGTATGTTTTGTCAAAGGTAGAGTGAAATATGAATGATGATACTTCTTAATTTCTACAGGTACCTGACCTATGTTTTTCAGTACTCTCAAAAAGAAAATGACCTTAGGAAACATATTTGAATTTCTAGTCTCATAGTTTGGTCCTGTGATCTTATCAGTCTTGCTCTGAAGCTGAATTACGCAATGTGTTTCTATGATGAGTTGAATTAAGTAATGACAGTTATTTGTCAGGAATATATGCCTGAAATATGTATTATCTGTTGGGGTCAGTAGAGAAGGGAAGAGCTGAAAGAGGTTTTTGGCAGACTTCTGGAGTAGATGATGAAGCTGCTGATAGCAAACAGAAATGTGTTGGGTAGAAAGTGTTGGGTCAATCTTGAAACTACTCATAGCTAGATCACTACATGAGAAAAGTATCAGAGAGCTTGGAATGTACACAGCATCGTGGCTGCTCAGTAAATGTTGGTATTTACAATCAACGCCAACACATTTTATTAATCTGTATATACCTCTGGACAAATTCCCATTTCCTCTTTTAACTAGGGTTAATATTTTTTATATCACTTTATAGGATTCTTTGTGAAAGAAAGACTAGGGATATATGTTGAATAGAATAAACACTGGGGCTGGCGCTGTGGTGTAACGGGTAAAGCCACCGCCTGCAGTGCCAGCATCCCATATGAGCGCTGGTTTGTGTCCTGGCAGCTCCACTGCCTATCCAGCTCTCTGCTACGGCCTAGGAAAGCAGTGGAAGATGGCTCAAGTCCTTGGGGCCCTGCACCCACTTAGATGACCCAAAAAAAGCTTCTGGCTCCTGGCTTTGGATCGGCACAGCTCCAGCCATTGTAGCCATCTGGGTAATGAACCAGTGGTTAGAAGACCTCTCTTTTTTCTCTCCCTCCCTCCCTCTTTCCCTCTGTCTCTCTCTCTGCCTCTATATCTCTGCCTTTCAAATTAATAAATAAATCTTTTAAAAAATCACTGTACAAATGTAAGGCATTATTAACTATACAGTTGTATCAGCAGCCCAAGGCTTGGCTCCTGATTGGACCAAGTGATACTGTTTGCTCTCTGATGCACTAAAACTCTCAGAACAAGTTGGCTGTTTCTTAGAAGTGAGTCACAGAAACTTAAATCGGAAGGGAATTGTAAGGATAACAGTATTCATTGATCTTTGACTAGTTTTTTAAAACTCCAATGTGTTTTTCGTAGATGTTAATCTGTACTTCAGATGAAAAGTTTTCTAACTTATGGGTATTTGAGTCATATTGTTAAAACCAAGGGTGAATAATGTCTGTCCTACCGGCTGTAAAAGGCCATACATATAAGGCCCTGCCAAAGGCAACCACAGGCAGAACTCAAAATTCAACAAATCTACAGCAAGCTAATTTTTAAGTTAACAATTTTGTGTGGCTGTGCGTGATGTTATAAATATCTAAATGGCTGTTGGCAGAGAAAAGGTTCCCCACCTCTGTGCGGAAACACACGGACAAATGGAAGGGGAGGCAACTGGATCTTGCTGAGTAGCTCATTATTTGTCTTCATTCCTTTTACTTTTAAATCATATGGCAGATGGCTTCAGATAAAATATTTTTTAGATATAAATTTTAGGTAAATAATAGATATATGTAATACATGTTATATTTGCTTCTGAAGCATAAAAATGAATGTAGTGCATTTCTGAGCTTTATATAAGTTCAAGAGACAATATCTATCTACACGCAGATACACACACACATGCATACACACTTTTCTTTCCTAACTGATACAGTGGTTTGCATTAAAATTAAGTAATAGTGTTTTCTTAGGAGTTTGTTTGAAGTTAATATTTACCTTGTGTATTTTAGCTACTCAAGGTATGCACTAATGGTCCAGAATGACACCTGGGGGATATCTGAATACTAGTATTATAATGGTTGCTCAGT
Source organism: Oryctolagus cuniculus (assembly GCF_051225735.1). NCBI lineage: Eukaryota > Metazoa > Chordata > Mammalia > Lagomorpha > Leporidae > Oryctolagus > Oryctolagus cuniculus. Next base: position 59,057,434 of record NC_142881.1, on the reverse strand, counting down.
TTCCTATTTGAATAATTCTTTTATTGGATTTGTTCTATTAATATGAAATAGAAAACGGGAAATGAAGATAAAAAAGCAGTAAAGTTCTCTCCATGCTGCTTAGTGATGTTTTGATTGCAAAATCTTGCTTTTTTTCCTTTATCTATTTTTTGCTCAAAATATTCCTTTATTTGTAGTCTGCTCTTGTTTCACCACCTTATATTCCTCAGCTCAGTTTATATTGAAGAAAATCATTTAAATTAGTAAGTGTTGGCAGTATTGTGTTTTCTGGTGGAACAAGAAGCTGCCCAGTGACCAGTGAAGCTGTTAGTCTGCAGCAGCTTGGCAGTAAGAAGACAGGGGATAGAAGCCAACCAAGAATGGAATCCAAATAGCAAAGTATACATAGGCTTTTTGGCTGCATGTTGCCTAAATCTTAAGAAAACAAAACTGCTGTTTATAAACTCCCTTTCCGTCCTCTAGCAGACTGGTTTTGCAAGCTTCAGAAACTTCATTTTAACACCTGGAAGAGAAACTCAATAATTCGCAAGTCGTTCTGCTTTGTTGAGTATCTGCTGAGCTATTCCACGTACTCGGGTATAGCTTAGTAAGGAAGTTTCTTCGATTCTCTGAAATGCAGGTTTGTTCAGTGGCACATGGAATCTATCGCTATGGAAATCCTTTAGCTTTGCCCTTTCCCATAGCCAGATTATAGGGCTTTCTTCTTTAGTCTTCAAATATTTAGACTTTTTTTTTTTTCATTTTAATATAAGCCCTCAAAGTAGGGTAGAAGATGCACTGCATATCCAATGTTCCCATCCTTCATTTAATATTGTAGGAAGCATGACAACAGCCCAGGTCTGTAAGTAGCTCTTGCTGGTGTCCTTTACCAAAAGGACATACACACTGTGAATATTTGCTTTCCTTTACTGATTTTTTTTTTAAAAAATTATAAATATTTTTATTAGCAGCAAACACAACACACAGAAACAGAAAGAAGGGGTACAAGAAAAAGTGAGAACTCCCATTTGCTGATTTACTTCCCAAATGCTGGTGGGCCAACGCTGGCCCAGGTAGAAGCAGGGAGGCAAGATCTGAGTCCCAGCTGGGTCACAGGAAGCCTGTCACTTGAGCCATAACTTGCTGCCTCTAAAAATGTGCATTAGCAGGATGGTTGAAATCAGGAGCCAGGACTAAAGCAGCATCTTAACTAGTAGGCCAAATGCCCAACACTAAGCATTTCTTTCTTGAGATATAACATATATTCAGAAAAATGTACAGCTCAAGAAGAGTGTGGTTCAATGAATTTTTCTAGCTAAATACACCTGTGTAACCAGCACCCAGAGCAGGAAACAGAAAATGACTTGAATAACAGGTATTCCTTATTCCTCCATACTCCATACTCTAACTACCCTCAAGAATTACCTATTCTGATTTCTAACATCATAGATTAGTTTTGCTTGAGTCTGAAATTTACATAAATGGAATTATATGTCTTTTTTGTGCCTGGCAGTTTTCATTCTATATTTCATGTTGCATGTATGTTTATTTTGTTCATTTTTCCTTAGTTTGGTTGTTTGTAGTTTGGGGATATTTAAACATATGAACACTTCTTGTGTGTCTTTTGATGAACATTTAAACATGTTACCTATATGTGTCTCTCCTCCTACGACTAGAGTAGTTGGATAATAGGATATATACATGTTTAATGTCACTAGATATTATCAAACAATTTTCCAAAGTAGTTATATCAATGCCTTCGCTAACATTTAATGTAAAGATAGGTGTGGTTTAATTTTACTGCAATTTTCTGTGGTGTTATGCATAAAATTTGTTCCAACTCTCTGGTTGAAAGTATATTTTCTACAAATTTGAATTCTTAGAGTAATGATTTCTTAAGTTGCTATCCCCCTTTGCTTTTATTAGCTTTCCCCTACTTATTTTTCATTCACTTGTCTCTTTGTTTCTGTAACAGAACTTCTAGTATGTGCTGTACATTACTAGATAATGGGATAGAAAATAAGAAGTTATAGTGCTTTGCATTCAAAGGAATTGTAATGAAGTGGGGCAAATAGCAATATGAACATAAATATTTCAATTTTTCACACAAATGTAGAAGCTACTTCCTTGATCTAGAAACTCTTGTGTCTTTGCTATAAATTTTCCTTTTCCAAGATAAACAGACCCCATAATTTTAAGGTTTCCTGATACAGAAGCCTTCTGAACTTTTCCAATTGGTTGTATTTAAAAAAAAAAAAAAAAAAACCTGTTCTCTTAAAGTATGATGACCACTTTTGCCCACAGTAATTTAGATTCTCAAGTCTATGGTGTGTGTGCGTGTGTATATATATATATGTATATCTTTTTTTCGGAATGTTTTTAGGGTTCATTATTTTCTGATGCTCTCTTTGGTTATTTATTAAAATATATTTTTAATTTTTTTAAGATTTATTTTATTTATTTGAAGGGCAGAGTTACAGAGAGAGGGAAAAGGGGGAGAAGAAAGAGAGACAGACAGAAAGAGAGAGAGAGAGAGAGAGAGAGAAAGAGAATGACTGAAAATCAGAATGAATATCTTCTATCTGCTACTTCATTCTTCAAGTGATTGCAAGAGTGAAAGCTGGACCAGATTGAAACCAGGAGCTGGGAACTCTCTAGATCTCCCACATGGGTGGCAGGAACTCAAATACTTGAACTATCATCTTCTACCTCCCAAGTTAAATTAGCAGGGAGCTGGATTGGAAGAGGAGCAACTGACAGAGGAGGAACTCAAACTGACATTTGGCTGATCATAAAATGTTCTTCACCTATATCTTCCAAAAACAATCTACTTTCTGTATTCCTGTCTTGGTGAATGCATTAATATGCATAAAATTGCTTAAACAATTCTCTGGACACTTCTGAATACATTCTCCTCTCCTTTCTTTCCTAACTGTCCTAAAACCCTACAATATTTATCCTCTACATATTTCCTGGGGCCATCCTACAATAATCCGCCATCAGAGTTCAGTGTTCAGTCCGTTATTTTCTCTTGCCTGGATCTGGATTATTGCCTGTTATCCCTGACTGCAGTGTCTGTCATTTTCTAATCTTCTCAGAAGGCTATTGCCAGAATAATCTTTGAAAATACACATCTGAGCTTGTCTTTTTGCCTGGCATGTTAGATAGCTCCTTTCTAACTGGATTCATCACCATTCCTCCTTGGGTTTTCTGTATTCGCAGTATCACCTGTAGTGGCCTGCATGCTCCTTGCCTTTTCTTACTCCAAATCATTGCACATGCTGTTTTCTTTGCTTTTTGTTTTGTTCTGCCTGATTCACAGGGATAACACTTACTTACTATTTAAGATTCACTTCTGGCCAGCGCCGCAGCTCACTTGGCTAATCCTCTGCCTGCAGCGCCGGCACCCCGGATTCTAGTCCCGGTTGGGGTGCTGAATTCTGTCCCGGTTGCTCTTCTTCCAGTCCAGCTCTGGCCCAGGAAGGCAGTGGAGGATGGCCTGGGTGCTTGGGCCCTGCACCCACATGGGAGATCAGGAAGAAGCACCTGGCTCCTGGCTTTGGATTGGTGTAGCCTGCTGGCCGTAGCGGTCATTTGGGGGGTGAACCAGCAGAAATGGAAGACCTCTCTGTCTCTCTCTCTTTCTCACTGTCTAAATCTGCCTGTCAAAAAAATATTCACTTCTTCTGAAATACTGCCTTTTACAACAACTTAGATAAACCTGTGTGTGCAGGCCAGCCGCACCAGTCAAACAGAACCCGAAGGAGGGAGTGGGAATGAAAAGAGGGACAAGGGCGCAGAGAATGGAGTCAAGACAACAAGGCTGATCAAGGCTCGTTTATTCCAGCGTCTCAGAGATATTTATACATAGAAGGTAACAACATACACAAGTAACTTATCCGGCTTTCTGCAACACAGTCATAACATAGCTAATCCTAATGGAGTGCTCTTGTTTAATCATCCTCCTTCAACATGGGAGTACATGACTTTCTCATCCCAGGAATTCCACAAGCCAAGATTGACCTTGACTTGTCTATGACTCATTTATGGGCTGCCTACACCTGTGGAATATTATGCTAAGTGAAATAAGCCAGTCACAGAAAGACAAATACTCTTTATGATTTCATTTCTATGACAGTATTTCAAAGAATTTGTAGAAAAATTGAATTAAAAAGACAATGCAAAATTTTAATGAATGTCTTGAATACCCCTGTATATGTAATCTAAAAGAGACACACTTATTGAAGAAAAGAGTTTTACATAGTTTGTCAAGAGTTAGAGTTTGGGAGAAATGGGGAGATGTTGGTCAAAAGGTACAAACTTCTAGTTATAAAATGAATATGCTTTGAGATTATAATGGACATCATAGTTATTATAGTTAATACTATATTGTTTTCTTGACATTTGCTAAGAAAATAAATGTCTTTAGCACATACACAGTAACTATGTGTGGCTATGGATGTATGATTACTTTGAAGTAACAGTTAAAGAATATGAACATATACATTAATGCATCAAATTATACACCTTGAATATATACCATTTTTATTTGTTAATTATACTTCAATAAAGCTTGAAAAAAATAAACATTCACCTCCTGTGAAGTATTTTCCTTAACTCTCAAGCTGAGGATCTTTCCTCTGTGTTATGAATAACTAATTTAGCTCCCATGTAAATTTGCTTATTTGTCTCCTCTTCTAGGCTATGAGGTCTTTATCTTTGCATTCCCAACATTTAACACATTGCCTGCTATACAATAGAGTGTCAACAGTATTTTGTTGCATGAATGGTTGAATTAATTAACTGATAGTTTGGAGTTCTCCGATTTTTGTATTTCATGATCTTTAAAATTCCTAAATATATTTTGTTCTCTTGCCAGGGTTAAAACTCATATGTTGCTTCTCTACCCACTTTCACAGACTTGTAAGGTCTTCTTTTTAAATCCCATCTGTGTGTTTCTTCATCAGCTGGAAGGATTTAATGTCTCCTTATTTCAGAAATCTCATGTGAGCTTTTACTTCTGGCACATTTTAAAAAAAGATATTAAATAATTAACGGGTGTTGAGTAGCTGAATTCTTTACATTTGCCCATCCAGAGCTCCCCTAATTAACTCTACCATTAAATTCCTTTTTTTTTTTTTTTTGATTTGGGTTAGAATTTTAGGATAAATAGACAACCTGTGAACCTCTGAGCCGTTGTACCATCTTTTTTTTTTTTTTAAGATTTTATTTATTTATTTGACAGGTGGAGTTACAGACAGTAAGAGAGAGAGAGAGAGAGAGACAGAGAGAAAGGTCTTCCCTCCGTTGGTTCACTCCCCAAATGGCCGCAAGGCTGGAGTTACGCCAATCGGAAGCCAGGAGCCAGGTGCTTCTTTCTGGTCTCCCATGTGGGTGCAGGGCCCAAGCACTTGGGCCATCCTCCACTGCTTTCCCAGGTCACAGCAGAGAGCTGGACTGGAAGAGGAGCAACCAAGACCAGAACCGGCGCCCACATGGGATGCGGGTGCCACAGGTGGAGGATTAACCTAGTGTGCCACGCGCCGACCCCCATTGTATCATCTTTTAAAACAAAACAAGCCAAACCAGAGACCTCCCTATAACAACATTTTGTTAGGAGAATTTGCCTATTTACTACTGTCATTTATGATGTATTTTGGGAGAAATGTTCTTTCCTCAGTTCTTCCTGCCTAAACTCTGCAGCTTGCCCTTTTTCCCCCATGGGTACAATATGTCATTTTTGAATGTTCACTGATCTGGTCATTTCTTGCAAGTTTCCAAGGCTTGCTATTTAGGGGGTATTAGTGCTCTTTAAGGAATCTGTATTTCTTTTGGCAGTGATGAAAAAGCATAGGCTCAAAAGTCAAAATATGTTTACATTTTAAAAATTCCAAAGTCCCTCCTGCTTTAACTTTGCTACAGTTTACAGTAAAATATACTTGGCCACCATCAAAGCAAAATAAATACTTTTCGAACTTTAGCCTTTTTTGTCGTAATTCATGTTCACAGTATTTTACCTCTCAGAATCTAGCTAAACTTTGACACTGCTACTCTAAATAAAAAAGCATTATGTAAGGGTCACTTTAGAGCGAACTGTGTAATCACTTGTGATTATACTGTGAGATACAGAAAATTTTCTTCAGTTCGTTCTGAATATTTGTACTTTTTATTATGATCCCTCTTAGAGGCTGTATATCCTTTCTGAACATTAAATTATTTATCTTCTAAGTAGCACTATGATAAGTTTAGATAGTACTGTGAAATTGTAGGGGATATGAAAATCACTAAGACAATCACAGGACAAAACTGTATGTACCAAGTTTGATAAATCTAAGGAATAAAATAATTTCATTTTTTTCTGTAAGTCTACTGTTTTCTACATATATTCCATTTCCAATGTGCTGAGTACTCAGGTTTTTTTAAAATTTATTTTATTTATGTGAAAGGCAGAGCTATGGGATTGGGGGAAGATAGAGATCTTCCATCCACTGGTTCACTCCCCAGATGGCTGTAATGGGGCTAGGCCAGAGTGAAGCCAGGAGCCAGCAGTTTACAGAGGCTGCTTTGCCAGGCATAGTAGCAGGGAGCTGGATCAGAAGTGGAGCAGCCAGGACTCAAAAGAGGCACCCATATGGGATGCCAGAGCCACTGGCAGTAACCTAACAACCCATTATGCCACAATGCTGGCCCCATGTGTACTCAGTTTTGTAAGAGAATTGGCAAAAATGTCATCATCCTCATTTTTTATAAATGGTAAAAGCATCACCCAAAGAATAAATGACTTCCCCAGATCATAATGGTGTGGCAGAGCTGAAACGAGAATTCAAGTCAGAAAGCAGAAAATCGTTGTGAGCCAATGGAGCTACAGAGGATCTTTTCTTTCGTAATTAGTGAGTAAGAACAGGGGGTTGGCAGCTATTTCTAACTGTCCTTCCTACATTATGTAAAGAAGTGAATACTCCCAAACTCTGCATAAAGTAGTAGACAGCCTTTATTTTCAAAAGAGAAGGAACTAAAAACACAGAGGCACGCACCACTTATCACCTCCTACAACATTATCCTGAGATATTGGAGTCTTGTGAAAAAAGCATAGAGTTTGCAATACAAAGATGTATGTGTAAATCTCAACTCTTTTACTTGATTCTTAATATATGTATACTAAAACCTATTTAGATAAAATGGGGCTCATATTATCAACCTTATTTCGCCAAAGGGTGTTCTGATGACATGTAAGATGTTACGTAGAAGCATTTCATAAACCATGTGGTATTATACAAATACAAGTATTTGCTATATTGCAAATAAAGGAAATCCTACATGGGAAAGAATGAAAGAATGTAACATAGTTAGGATGAGGGCTTAGGAGTCATACTGACTTGAGTTACAATGCAAGAAAAATCACCATCTGAATCTATCACTTGGATAATGTATATGAAGTATGTGAACTATTGTAAATGTCAGTTGATTTAGCTTGGTTTTTTTTTTAAAGATTTATTTATTTATTTGAAAGAGTTACATAGAGAGAGGAGAGGCAGAGAGAGAGAGAGAGAGAGAGAGATCTTCCATCCAATGGTTCACTCCCCAGATGGCCTCAACGGCCGGATTAGCTTGTTTTTTAAATAAACTATTTGGGAATAATTTTAGATTTCAAGTTCCAAATATAGTACAGTGAGTTTCCATCTACCTTTCTCTCAGTTTCTTCCATTGTTATTGTTTGCTGGAACAAAGAAATGAACACTGACACATTACTCTTAGCTATCAGTAAGCTTCACTAGGATTTCACCAGTCGTTTTCATGAATATCTGCTGTCTGTTCTAGAATCCGCTAATCTAGTGTATCACACTGCACTTGGTTGTTATATATCTCCATAGTCTCTTCTAGTTTGTGACAATTTATTATTTAGTCTTATTTTTCATTACCTTAATGGCCTTGAGTAATACTGCTCCTGTATCATCTAACATCTCTACCAATCTGGCTTTGTGCATTGTTTTTCACTTCACTGGACCGGAGTTATGGGTTTACGGAAAGTTTGCCATAGAAATGACCTGTTATTCTTGCCACAGTATATCAAGAGGTACATAATATCCGTGGACATCACTGATGCTGTTAACCTTCATCACATGGTTAGGTAGTGCTTGCCAGGTTTTTTCATTGTATCATAGTGATAGTTTTGAGCAGCTGTCACTTAGCTGGGACTCTCTCTTCCCTCTGTTTGTAAAGCTTTTCATTTATATTTACTTCAAATTGTCATCTCACAGACAAGCTTAAACAGATTTACTATATGAAGCCTATCTCTAAGACATTTTACTTTTGTATTTTCTTCAAAGCACACAGAATTAAGTCAAATTATCTTGTGTTTAGTTTGCTTAGTTTATTACCCATAGTGACCCCCCAACACAGACCCTAACAAGAACATAAGTTTTATCAGACCAAGGTCTTTATAGAATTGTTCATATTTGGGTAATAGAAAATGAAACTCGATGAAGGGCGGGATGGGAGAGGGAGTGGAAGAGGGGAAGACCACGGGAGGGAGGGAGGTTGTTGGGGGGAAGCCACAACAATACAAAAGTTGCACTTTGTAAATTCACATTTATTAAATAAAAAAATAACTATATAACAAAGAACTTAATACTTTACCCTTTTAGTATTTTTTATGTTCTACTTAAAGCTATTGGTTGAACTCTGTAATTAATACACAATTACTCTTAGGTGTTTAATTAATGCTATAACTAGTACTCAAATAGTATTTCACACTTTGTGTTTCTGTGTGGGTGCAAACTGTTTTAATCTTTACTTAATATATGCTAAATTGATCTTCTGTATATAAAGATAATTGAAAATTAATCTTGATGTGAATGGAAGGGGAATGGGAGTGGGAGAGGGGAGTGTTGTGGGTGGGAGGGAAGTTGTGGGGGGAAGCTATTGTAATCTATAAGCTGTACTTTGGAAATTTATGTTCATTAAATAAAATAAAATATATAAAAAAGAATTGTTCATATTTGTACATTTAGCATCTATCAAAAGGGCTGGCATATACTAAGTGCTCAGTAACTATTTATTGAATAATTATCAATGGAAAGAAAATCCCCTTATTTTTATTAGTATTTCAGAAAAATAGAAGAAAAATACCTGAGTGGTAGAAATTTTAATTTAACGTTCTTAACACACTTCGTTTAATTTAAATAATGAGGTTAAATGTAATTCTCAGCATCTATGGGAAAAATTATCTGTATTCTTGTTATTCAGAACTTGTATCATGAACTTAATAATATGAATGCCAGAATATGTTAGCGATTTTTAAGGATGTGATTGATAAATGCAAGATCTCAGTTTTCATGCATCTGTGCCATTGAAACCCTGCTTGTAAATTGTCTCCTTTTTAACAGAATCTGATGGTATGGGAGATATAGCTGCCTCCTTAGTGTCTTTTACCTTTTTATTTATTTATAGTGACAGAAAAGTGGAGCTTCTTTATGTGGGTATCCCATAACCTATTGTTAAGAAAGCACTCTTTTTATTTCCCTTCTCAGGATTTAAAATCTCCACACCAGAGAGATGAAATTGCAGGAGCCCGGGCCTTATTGAAGGAGAACTCCCCACTCCTGCATTCAGTTTGTTCAGCTTGTTTGGAACATTCTGATGTTGCTTCCCTCAAAGCAAGCAAGGACACAATTTGTGAAGAAATTCAGAATGCCCTCAATGTAATTTCAAATGCTTCCCAAGGCATTCAAAACATGCCTGCTCCTCAAGAACCTCAGGCAGCAACCCTGGGAAGTGCCCTGGAAGAGCTGGAGGTAAGTCCAGAGAGAGAGAGACAGAATGTGATTTGATGTCTCAGCACAAAAATAAAAGTAAGTGGGTTTTCAGAAATGTGTGTTGGAGTTTAGGAAATTAGAATATAAAAATACAGTTATTCAGTCAGTTTTTATTTTTACCTTCTGTGTCTTCCAGTGAATGGAAAACAGGAAAATATTCTGTTAGTAGACTTCTCATTACTTTACATCCCTGCAAAGAAGCCGATGAATTTAAATTGGGATTTTTTTTAGATTGATACGATGGCCTTATTTTACATAGAAAAACTTATGAAATGAAAGATCTATTTATTCTACAAATATGTATTATTTACATAGTTCTATATGTCTCAATACATATTATTCCTACCCTTAACAAGGGCTGACATTCTAGCAGGGGCATATAGACAAAAACCAAAAATAATAAACATTGTAAATAACTAAGTTGTATAGTATGTTATACAGTGGAAGTGAGATGCTGCCAAAGGCTTGAAGGAAGTTAGGAAATTGGTCAGATGAAGATCTTCAGTAAAGGCTTGAAGGCATCCTCTATGTCTAAGGAACAACGTAGATGCCAAAGTGCTTGGGTAGAGGGAGTGAGGGGCTGATTCATAGCAGCTGTGGTTAAAGAGCCAATGGGACCAATTCTTGAAGGGAATTTAAGGACCCTGGCTTTTCCTCTGGATGAAATGGAGATCCATGCAGATCTTCATAACATTGAAAAATGCTAGTAGATATTAGTAGAGTATTAGATTCCCAAATACATTAGACATATGACATTTCTTAATTGTGAAACCACTTAGTAAGAATCATTCACTTAATTATTATAGTATCTCTGTAAGGTAAAGTATTAGTGTTTTTGTTTCACAGAAACAAAAAACTCTCAGATGTAAAGTCAAAAAGCTAGTGACTATGTAGCCACGTTGTGAATCTAGACATTCTGATTCTAGAATTTCTAACTGCTGTGTTATACTGGGTTTGTACAAATAGAACTAATGTGCTTAATTAAAATTCAATACAATTTATGCTAAGAGTCTTAATTTATGTGGACTAGCAAAAAACTGTAAATGTAATCAAGTCTAAAAGGTTGGATTACTTCCTTGTGAATAAGATTATATCACTCAGTCGTATGAACAGACAGAATACTAGGTTGTGTCTAGTAAGGTGAGGTGAAATTTTCTAGAGTAGATGGGCATAATTGTTTACCACATTTTTAAACAGTACTAAACAAAAATTGTGTCAGGGGCTGCTCCCATGAGAGTCCAGTTCATCTCAGACTCTACATTCTATTTTCTTAGGATTATAGAAGACGTAAGATCTCCAAATTATTTATTCTTCTAAAATTTCTTCTGTTTATTACTTTACTTGAAAATGACTGGTACAGGCCTGAAATGTCAGTGGTTGGAGTGGAGGAGAATGAATGTGTGTGTGTGTGTGTGTGCACGCGTGAGCACATACAAGTATCCTCAGTGTAAGTGGGCATGCACGGCAATGAAGTCTCGTTCTCAGGAGAAGTCCTCTCTTCTGAAGAAGGCAGGAGGGAATTCTTGAGATAGTTCCCTAAGATTCTTATACTATCTTAACAATATTTGATATTCAGTTCTAGTCAGAGATAGGCATGTGCACACTAACACAAATGCCTGCATTTTATATATATTTATATCCAAGTTAAAAATGGCTGCTGAGGATCTCTGAACTAGATAAAGCAGAATTTATTGAACATTTAACTTCTTTTAAATGATTTTATAAATTAAATGCTACACATTTTATGATTTACAGGAAACTATATTGGTAAAGTATATATAATAACCTTTGCTCTCTTTTGCTCCTGCAAATGTAATACTGTAAAATAAATTGATGTAGTAAATACTCTGTTGGGAGCAAGTCTCATTAAATGTTTATAGTGTAGAAATGTATCAAAGTGCTTACTCAACATACCATGCTGAAGTTTTTGTTAAATCTTTCATTCTAACCCACAGCTAGTTGTAGGTATGAAAACAGATATAGAAGTTAAATTAGAGCATTATAAAGGTTAAATAAGTTTATTTATTGGAAAGACTGGTGTGGATTATAGGATGTTTTTTTCTGCATTAGACTGAATAAAAGTTGAGATGTGTCAAATTGTAGATTAATAGGATTTTGAAAATGTCATTAAACAGGAAATTTTGCCAATGGAAATTTCTTTGAAAACTCCAAATCCATAAAGATATATTTTCTCCTGCACAGAGGGGAAAGGCAGTTGTAATTGCAGTACTCATGATTTGCCTGGATGGTAACAACAAAGGACATCTGCATAATGTTTTCCTATTTTCAGAGTTGTCATGTATATTTGCTTATATTCTTCCTTTTATAGATTCTTGTACACACTGTCACTTACATATTCTTTTTTCAGTGTTGCATCGTCATATCATCAGCACCTAAAATAATTGTCTGAACATAGCAAGTGCTAGGTAAATATCAATGAAGAATAAATGAATGCAGGGATACTCATGTCATTTTGCAGTATTGAGATGAAGATCATTTTCCCTTACCTCTGTTGTTTTCTCCTTTCTCCAAATGGAAATGTATGTATTTGAGGATATTTTGCTCTAATTTGTTTAACTTTTTACTGGGCCATGAATCTACAGTGAGTGATATCACCAGAAACTTGTCTAAATAGTGCTCAGTATATTTTCTGTGATAAGGTAGCACATATGTATATTCTTCTTATATTCTTAAAGTGAAAATAAGACATATTTCAATCAGATTAGCATTAAGAGCTAAAGAAAAAGGAAGCACAACTGATATCTTCAAGTACTTTAATATGACTTTTAAAAATGGTTTGTTTTCTAGGAATATAGTGAACTCTAAGAACTAAAAAAGGTGGTTAAAAATTAAAAATATATAGTTAATATGATAGGTGAATTAGGGACTCTTGCTGATGTCAGATTCAAAGGAAACATATATCTAATCTATTGAACAAGAACCAGAATTGTTCTAGGAATGATGGGGGAATTTTATTTTTGCTTGTAGGCTGGATATTGAGGGTTTAAAGATTATAAATTGAGGAGACAAAGCTTGTATCTTGTCACTTAGAAAGTCACATATGAGGTGTTGCATGAAGCTGAGAATTCTTAAAATTCGAACACCTTTTTGTATGAATGAGAAAAACAGTAGCCCACACATCAGGAAGTAGTGGGAAAACTTGGCTAACTTAGCTTTGGCTCTGGGTGGCTCAGTTAAAAAAGAGTGCATCTTGGAAAATTTCTAACCTGTCCTTATCTAGACTTTAGGTCAGAATTAATATTATCTATATAGCCTTTGAAATCCCAGTTGAGAATCTAATTTAAAGTCATCCTTGCAATACCTCCAGGGACTTGGCATAAGTAAACACAAATTCTTTCTGAACTCTGTAGCCACTCTTCAATAAATTCTCATAAAGTTTCAAGGCACACACATAAGCCAAGTCATCATGAGTGAGATACTGCATAGATAGGAAACTGCAGAATCAGATCTGTAAGCACTATAGAGATTAAAATTATGACAGTGATTATAAATTAGTAGGTTTGACATACATTATATTATCACTTGTTCATTTAAAGTATAATGTATTTCTTCAAGAAATGAAAGACTTTCAAAGTTGAACAGGGGAAATATCTAAAATGGAGAGTTAGCAGGGGGTGGGGTGTCCACTTAGGACTGTGCACAAGAGAAGTGCCAGATTACTTTCAGAGGATCTCCAATTAAACAAACTGCTGATCTGTCATCAGAAATCTTACAGGATAGGAGAGAATGGAGAGACAGAGTCCAAGTCCTAAAAGAAAAAAAAAAGCTATCAACCCAGAAAACTGTACCCAGCAAAGCTCTCATTTATAAATGAAGTTGAAATAAGCACCTTCCAAAACAAACAGAGATAGAAAGAATTTGTCACCACTCGTCAGGCCTTACAAATTATATAAGGATGTTCTACACACAAAAACAGAGAAACTCATCATTATGAAAGAATGTGAAAGTAGAAAATCTTCTAGTAAAAGTACAAAGAAAATCCAAAGCAACTATAGGAATACCTATGGAAAAAATAGCAGGACCAAGTCATCACTGATTTATAATAATGTTGAATGTAAATGGCCTAATTTCTACAATTAAAAGATACAGAATGACTGAATGGATTAAAAAAAGAAGACAATCTATTTGCTGCCTACAAGAAACACACCTCACCAACAAAGACACCCACAGACTGAAAGTGGAAGAATGAAAAAAGATATTCCATGCTAATAGAAAGGAGAAACAAGCAGGAGTAGCCATCCTAATATCAGACAAAATAGACTTAAACACAAAAACTATTAAAAGAGACAAAGACGTGTAATGATTGATATAACAGGAAGATGTGATTATAGTAAATGTATATACACTCAATGCCAGGCCACTAACCTATTTGAAACAAGTGTTAATGCATCTAAAGGGAGACATAGACTCCAATACAATAATAATGGGAGAGTTCTACACCCAAGTTTCATCAATGGATAGCTCAACTAGACAAAAAAATCAACAAAGACACATGGTATGATTTCAATTTTTTAAAATTTGTTGAGACTTACTTTGTAGCCCTACATATGGTCTCTACTAGAAAAAGTTCCATGCACCAAAGAAAAGAATGTATATTCTGTAACTGTGAGAAGAATGGTTCTGTATATATCAATTAGATTCATTTGGTCCATTGTGTAGATTAACAATGGAATGAAGCTGAAAAATTAACAGCTTAAAGAACTCTAGAAAATATGTGTAAACACATGGAGACTAAACAACATGCTCTTGAATGAACAATGGGTCCTAGAAGAAATCAAAATGGAAATGAAACATTCCTGGAAATGGATGAAGATGACAGCACAACATATCAAAACATATGTGATATAGCAAAAGCAGCATTAAAGGGGAGTTTATAGCAATTAATGCCTATGTCAAGAAATTGGAAAGCATCAAATAAATGATCAAACAATGCATCTCAAGGTCCTAAAAATATAGCAAACCTGAAATTAGTAAGAGGAAAGAAATTATTAAAATTAGAGAAGAAATGAACAAAACTGAAACAAAAAGAATGATACAAAAGATCAGTGAAATGAAGATCTGGCATTTTGAAAAAATAAACAAAATTGATAGACCATCAGCCTAATTAACCAAAAAAGGGCAGAAGACCCAAATTAATAAAATCAGAGATGAAAAAGGAGATGTCACAACAGTTAATAGAAATAAAAATAACCAGGAATTACTACAAAGAGCTATATGCCAACAAATTGGAAAATGTAGAAGAAAAGGATAGATTTCTGGACACATAAAATCTACTAAAATTGAGTCATGAAGATATAAAAAACCTAAATAGCTTAATAACCAACATGAAGATTAACTTAATTATAAAGACCTTCCCAACAACGAAAAGCCTGAGACTGAATGACTTTACTGCTGAAATCTACCAAACTTCTAATGAAGAACTGATCCCAATTCTTCTTAAACTCTTCAAAAACATGGAAAGGGGGAGAATCTTTCCAAACTCCTTCTAGGAGGCCACCATCACCTTAATTCCAAAATCAGCAGAAGCTACAATTAAAAAAAAAGAGAATTAGAGACCAATATCCCTGATGAACAATGCAAAAATCCTCAAATACCAGCTAATTGAATCCAATAACACATCCAAAGGACCAAGTGGGATTTTTCCCTGATAAGCAGAAATTGTTCAACATCCAGGAATCAATAAATGGGATACATCACAAAACAAACTAAAGAATAAAATTGTATGGTTATCTTAGTACATACAGAGAACATATTTATAAAATACAGCATTGCTTTATAATAAAAGCCTTAAGCAAATTCAGTATAGAAGGAACATTCTTCAATGCAATCAAGGTAATAAATGAAACCCATGGCCAGCGTCTTATTGAATGGGGAAAAGTTGGAAGCATATGATGCTGAGATCCATATGTAAACATAAGTGGCCCTGAATAGCTAAAACAATCTTAAACAATGAAAACAGAACTGGAAGCATCACAGTATCAGATTTCAAAATATACTAATCAAAACAGCCTGGTACTGGCACACAAAAAGACATGTAGACAAATGAAATAGAATAGAATCCCCAAAAATTAATCCACACATCTACAGCCAACTTATCTTTGACAAATGAGTTAAAATCAATATCTGGAGAAAGGACAGTCTCTTCAACAAAAAGTTTTGGGAAAATTGGATTTCTAAATATAAAAGTATGAAACACACCCCCACTTCACACCTTATACAAAAGTAAACTCACAATGTGCCAAGGATCTTGTTCTTTGACATGATACCATCAAATTACTAAAGGAAAACATTGGGGAAATTCTGTAAGACATTTGAAAAGGCAAAGATTCTTTGGAAAAGATCCCAGAAGTGCAGGCATTAAAAGCAAAGATACAGATATAGGACTACATCAAGTTAAAGAGTTTCAGCATTAGAAAGGAAACAACAAAGTGAAGAGGCAACTGACAGAATGGGAGAAAATATCTGCAAAGTATACAACCAATGAGATTAATATTCAGGATGTATAAAGAGCTCAAGGCCCTTGACAACAACAAAAACAAACAGTCCAGTTAAGAAATGGGCAAAGGACATGA
Source organism: Oryctolagus cuniculus (assembly GCF_051225735.1). Classification (NCBI taxonomy): domain Eukaryota; kingdom Metazoa; phylum Chordata; class Mammalia; order Lagomorpha; family Leporidae; genus Oryctolagus; species Oryctolagus cuniculus. Next base: position 59,041,047 of record NC_142881.1, on the reverse strand, counting down.
ACAGGCATATTTTAAAGGAGGAAATTCAAATGGCCAACAAACACATGAACAAATACTGAGGAGAACAAATACAGTTGTGGTGTTGCAGATTAAGTTGCCACATGTAATGCTGGCATCCCATATGGATTCTGGTTTAAGACCCTGTTGCTCCAGTTCTGATCCAGCTCCCCACTAATGGGCTGGGGAAACGCAAAGGTGGTCCAAGTTTTGGGCCCCTGCATCCATGTGGAAGACCTGGAAGAATTTCATGACTCCTGGATTTGACCTGGCATAGCCCTGTCTGTTGTAGCCATTTGGGGTATGAACCAATGGACTGAAGATTCCCCTCTTTTTCTGTGTCTCTTCCTCCATCTCTCTCTGTGTAACTCTGCCTTTCAAACAAATAAAAAATAAATGCTTAAAAAATGGTCAGGATGACTTGCCATTAGGGAAATGTAAATTAAAATCACATTGAGGTTTTACATCACCCCAGTTAGAATGGCTGTAATCCCCCCCAAAAAAAACAGTTAGTGCTGGCAAGCATGTAGGGGGAAAAGGTACCCTAATACTCTGTTGGTGGGAATTTAAACTGGTACAGCTATTATGGAAGACAGTATAGAGATTCTTTAGAAATCAGAACATTAAGCCGGCGCCGTGGCTCAATAGGCTAATCCTCCACCTTGCGGCGCCGGCACACCGGGTTCTAGTCCCGGTCGGGGCACCGGATTCTGTCCCGGTAGCCCCTCTTCCAGGCCAGCTCTCTGCTATGGCCAGGGAGTGCAGTGGAGGATGGCCCAGGTGCTTGGGCCCTGCACCCCATGGGAGACCAGGAAAAGCACCTGGCTCCTGGCTCCTGCCAGGATCAGCGCGGTGCGCCGGCTGCAGCGGCGGCCATTGGAGGGTGAACCAACGGCAAAAGGAAGACCTTTCTCTCTCTGTCTCTCTCTCACTGTCCACTCTGCCTGTCAAAAAAAAAAAAAAAAAAAAAAAAAAAAAAAAAAGAAATCAGAACATTAATCTGACATATGACCTAGTCATCCAACTTCTTAAAATTTATCCAAAGGAATTGAAATCAACATATGAAAGAATTATCAAAAAAAAAAGAAATAGTTATCTGTATACCCTTGTTTATTACAACTCTGTTCGCAATAGCTATATATGGAATCAACCCAGATGTCTATCAACTGATGACCGGATAAAGAAAATGTGGTATATATACACTATGAAATACTGCTCAGTCATACAAAAGAATGAAAACCTGTCTTCTGCAACAAATTGTATGCAACTTAAAATCATAGGCTTAGTGAAATATGCCAGTACCAAAAAGACAACTGTTTTCTCTGATATGTGTCAGTTAATACAGAATACAAAAAAAAGTATAGGAATGAAATGGATGTCTTGTGATAAGATCGTTGTTTTTTTTTCCCCTTGTTTATACGCCTATGAAACTGTGTGATCTTCCTACTTTTTACTTGTTGAATATTATGGTTAGTGGTGAATTAAGCCTGTGTTTATAGAGTGTACTGAAACTATATCTTTGCAAAACTTAATTTAAAAAGAGAGAGGAAGAAAGGGGGGATTGAGGGAGGAAGAGTGGGAGGATGTGAAGTGTGGTTATCTTCTTAGAACTGTACCCACAAGAAATATGAGGTCTGTTTTCTTTATATTAATAAAAGTTTTAAAAAGAAACATTCTATATATGAATAGATGAGCTCTGTTCTCTTTATATAATTAAAATTTGTAAAATGGAAAATAAATTAAAATATTCAAGAGTTTTACTGAAATAATAGCTGAAGTTGTGACTGTATAGCATAAATTTTAAGTAAAAGCATTTAAATGTGAAAAAATAAAAATATAGATATATACTGTTAGTCCTGTTTATATGAAGTACATGTCAAAGGATGGAAAAGATATACAACTAATCCTAAACAAAGAAAGCTGGTGTAGCTTATCAATTTTGGTAAAAATAAATTGTTAATGATAGTTATTATCCAGTGAAAAAGGTTAAATGCACTACAGGCATGTTCTTTACAAGGTAAAATGGAAATTCAAGAAAAATTAACCACATAATAAGCCAACAATTTTCAACTAGTATTATACAGGCACCTAGAAATACACTTAGGCAGATAAGTGAAATTACTCAGCTGTTTGGAACCCCTTTGAAAAGCACATCTATATAACTCCTGGGTTATGAATAAATTCTCATTGAAAATAAAACCACTTAGGAATGAGAAATAGCAGAATTATAACATCAAGAATTGCAGAATATAGCTGAAAGTAGTACTTAGAGGGAAATTTAAAATATAATGCTGCGTTAGGAAAGCAGATGAGTTATCACTGAACTTAGTTTCTTTTTTTTTTTTTTTTGGACAGGCAGAGTGGACAGTGAGAGAGAGAGACAGAAAGGTCTTCCTTTTCTGTTGGTTCACCCTCCAATGGCCACCATGGCTGGCGCGCTGTGGCTGGCGCGCTGTGGCCGGCGCACTGCACTGATCCAATGGCAGGAGCCAGGTGCTTATCCTGGTCTCCCATGGGGTGCAGGGCCCAAGCACTTGGGCCATCCTCCACTGCACTCCCTGGCCACAGCCGAGAGCTGGCCTGGAAGAGGGGCAACCGGGACAGAATCCGGCTTCCCGACCGGGACTAGAACCCGGTGTGCCGGCGCCGCAAGGCGGAGGATTAGCCTAGTGAGCCACAGCGCCATGAATTTATTTTCCGTATGAGTTTGAAGTACAGGATATAGGAAACCCAGAAGGAATAAATTAATAACGATATAAATTAATTGAGACCCAAAGAGAAAATGAGCAAAACTAATTATGTGTTGTTTAAAAAAGACCAATAAAATTGATGATTTTTTGGTGAGCTAAATTAAGAATCATGAGAACAGACAGAAAACAGCATTTATAAATTGAATAGGGGGATATCATTGTAGAGAATATCACTAAATATTCTAAAGAATGTTGTGAAGAAATTTACACTGAAAAAAAATTGAGTAAAATAGAAAAATTTCTAGGAAGCCATAACTTACCAAACCCGACTCAAGATCAGAATATATGCATTAGAGAATTAAATAGAATTACTTATTAACAATTTTTACTTAAAGGTAACAGCAGGTCCAGGCACATTTTCAGAGGAGTACTGAAAACCCTTCCAGGGATATGTAAATGTATTTCTACAACATCATCCTTGGAGTAGTAAAAGAAATATCAGTACTTCATTTAACTGCATAAAGCAAGTGAAGCCAATAAATCAACACTAAACAGGTCAGATAAGAAAGGAAATCAACGTGCTGAATTAATTTATGAAATTGGAAGCCAACGTCCTTTAAAAAAATGTGAGCATATTGTTTAGCAATAGGTAAAAAATCTCTTTATAAAACAGCTTAATTTTTTCCAGGAATGGGATGTTAGTTCAACACCAGAACATTCACTGTTGTGATTCATCATATTAACACATTAAAAGAAAAAAATCTGTATTATACTTTCAGTAGATAGAGAACATTTGAAAATTTCAGTATTTAAAACTTGTAGAAAGCTACAAACAGAATTCTCTTGATAAAGAGTTTCTACAAAATTCTACACTAAACTTCATATTTAAGTTTGAGTCACTAAAACTGTTTTTTTTTTTGAAATTGGAAATGCAACCATAATGAATGCGTTATAGCCATATATGTCAACATGAGTAATACCAAAACAAATTTTTACCAGAGAAGGATAAGCCATGTGAGAAACCATACATTTTAAAATTTCTATAAAGGTTAACACATGCAAAACTTAACAGCATATTTTTAGTGGTGCAGACATATATGGAGAGCTATAAAGAGAAGTAAGAGAAAGATTTATGCAAAATTTAGAAGTGGAGGGGATGTGGAGAAAGAGGTTGTAAAGCCACATCAGAGGCTTTAAATCTACTGGGATCATTCTTTTTCCAAGTCTGGGCTGGTACATGCATGTTTGTTGCATGTTGCTATTCTTTTTCATACTGTCTCTGCTACATTTATAGTAGTGAATAATCCTTGTAAAATGTAATCAATTGTAATAAAATAGGATGAAATCTGAGCATAAGTTATGCAACAATGTTATCTTTAAATTTAACAAATATTAAATCTGTTTTCTATGTAATCAGACATTGTACTCTGTGCCAGTTCAGTACTAGTACCTTATATTTGTAATATTTAGTATTTGCATGTTTTATTAGTAGTACCAAATTGTTATAGAGCACAGAGGTCAGGAATGAGGTACTTTATAGAGGAGTAAACTACTCTTTTGATAGGTGTATAACTTGACAAGCTGAAATAAAGAGGAATTAAAAGACTTGTAATAGAATAATTTCTCATGCCCCACCCCCACAATGTTGCTTTTCCTAAATAACAGCTGTTACGACAAATGAGGCAAAGTATTGTGGTATGATTAGATCTTGCGTTCTATACATTTATGTGCTTGTATCTCTGCTTTTTTCTACTACATGATGAGTTCTATGGTAGGAGGAATGAATCTTGTTTATATTGCCCATTGCCTAGCACAGTGCTAGATACATAGTAATTGCTTAAAATACATTTGTTCAACGAATAATGTGCTGATATTTGAGAACCTGGTGAGAGTTTTACAACATCTAAAACATATTTTCCCAACAAGATAAATGTAGGATTTATATTTATTTTGATAACTAAATTGGAAAGGATTGAGTGCCTTGTAAAATAAAATACATAAACAGTAGTGGTGAGCAGACCTCACTTACTTCTGGTCTCTTGGGACTATTAGATACATGTTGTACATGGTATAATGGAGAATATTCAAATTTTGCTATTTTGAACTTGTTATTCAGCTTAGAAAACTCTCCAGGTTGGGCACATATAATAATAATTTTTTCCTTCAAAACATGAAAAATGTTAAATGAAATTAGAGTATATTTGTGTCATGTGTTTCACAGCAATCAATCATCAATATTTACTAGATACTTCTTTTTCTATTCCTACATTCCTATATGCTTCATGGGAATTAGAAAAAAAATCTGTGATGCTAAAAGTTGAATACTTTGTTTAAGAGATGAGTATAACATGAACCAAGTGTTAAATTGGAGTCCAACACAAACATTTCCTTCAAATTCTCGTTCACATATCACAGGTTAGGCTCCTAGGAAGCCTTCTTCTTATGGCATTTAATGTTAGCATTACTTTATTGTTAGTTAGGGAATACCTTAGTGGTATTACAGAATGTATTACTTAGTGGTAATACAGAAAAGAAAATGTGAGCTAATTAAGAGACCATGTAGTACAAGGAGATACATTGGCATTTAATGCTGGTTGGAATCTAACTTAGAAAGTTACCTTAAGGCATATTATATTGTATCTCAAAATCAGCCATTTTTGTTTATTATTTATTGAGCACCTCATGATTACTATGGATAGTTTACCACTTTATTTGATTATGTAGACATTTAGATGTATCAGAGAACACAAAATTTTCAAGTAGCTTTGGAACTGTCACAAAAATTAATCAAAGGGCACAAAGAAACCCTCAGTAAATTTGTAAAGTGGGAAAGAATCCTCACATATACTCACAAAACTGGTGAGGTGATGGTTATATTAATCAGCTTCATTCAATCATTCTGTACATACAGGTATACCAAAACATCATGATGTCCTCCAAAAATATATGTAAAGAAGAGGCAATGAATGAATGACAGTAGGGACATATGTTTTCTATCTTCTTATGTCCGAATTTAGACAAATCTTTTTCTATCTTCTTCTTTGTTAATAGTAGTTATGATTACTATTAAATTATTTAAGATTTAATTAGTTTCTGCTGTTTTTATTAACTTCTATTTTAATTTTTAATTTAATATTAAAAGTTAGATTTTATTTTATAATATAGTGAGTACATTTATTTAGTTTAATGTTAGGTTTCTTTTTTCTATTTTTCTTGCTTGCATTTAAATAAATTAATTTAAAGTGTCAATTTTCAATAAACATCTTTTAAGATTTAATTAGCCATACTCTTATTTTCATTTTCATCAGAATATTTATTAATTTAAATTTAGATGTTTTGTCTGAGACTATTTAAAGTGCATTTTGAAATTTTAAAAATCAGTTTCTGGTGTTTAAAATTTTGCTTGCTTATTTTTATGATCCTTTTAAGTTAATTTATAATTTATCTGGAATTTGCTAGAAAATACAGATTTTATTTTGGAAAAGTTTTGGAAATTACATGTGTATTTAAAAATGAGTACTTTCTGTTTGATAGTTCTAAAAAATATCTTGAGTTTTTTAATTGTAGTAAACAAATTGCACTGAAATCTTTTGTTTTTTACTTTATGTGTTTGAGAGAGTGATTTGAAGTCTTCTGTACTACAGCAGAATTTGTTTTTTCTTAGTGTTTCTAGTGGAATTTTGTTCCATACATTTAAAAAATATATTAGTAAGTATAGAACTTTTCTTTACTCTTACGATTTTTCTGATTGAATTCACCTTTTATCATTGTAAAATATTTCTCTTTTCATGGTCATACACCAATGCTATGTTGTCCAGTATTAAGATTCATATTTTTGCCTTTATTTTAATTAGCATTTTCCTAATGTATTTCTGACAATAATTTTATTAATTTATGACTAATCAATTTAATAAGGAATAGATAAATTTGCTCTTATGAAAATATGCTACAATTATGTAAAGGAAAAAGTTAATGTCCCATTTAAATTTCTTTCCTATTCTCAGAGATAACTGTTATAAAAAGAATTTGGAATATGTTTTCCAGGCAGAGAAACATTTTTATGCCTTCTAAAACTTCTGTTAAGATGTAGGTTGGCTAGTCTAGATAAGTCTTATGGTTTTTTTTTTTTTCGCCTAATATGCCTGTCTTATTTTCCATTATGTGAGAATTCTTTAGCTTTATTTACTGGTCACTAATTTTGTTATTAGTGGTATTCATTTTTCTCTTCAAGTTTCAATTATGTAGTTTTTATTTCTGTGATACTACTTTACAAGAATTTCATGGTTTTATTTCTTTGGAATTTTAATTATCCCAATTATATTTCCTGAAGGAATTAGTTCTGTTTGTTGAGTTAGGAAACTCTAATTCTGTTGATATTTCTCAAATATTTGTTGATATTTCTCAAATATTTGATGATTAACCACTTGCATAAAAATCACTTTGGAGCACCTGCATTATGGCATAGCAGATAAAGCAACTGCTAGGGACACCAGCATTCCATGTGGGTGCCAGTTTGTCCCACTACTCTAATTCAGATCCAGCTCCCTGATAATGGCCTGGGAAAGCAGTAGAAGATGGTCCATGTGTTTGGGCCTCTACCACCTACATGAGAGACTGAGATGAAGCTCCTGGTCTTTGGCTTGTCCAAGCCCTGGTTGTTGCAGCCATCAGGGGATTGAACCAGTGGGTGGAAGATCTCTCCCTCTCTCTGACTCTTTTTCTCTCTGTAATTCTTTCAAAATAAATAAATAAATCTTAAAAAAAGAATCACTTTGTGTGGGCTAGTAGTAAAGATTTTTTTAAAATTAAAAAAGAGATGTATTTTATTTATTTGAAATGCAGAGGGGCAGAGAAGAGTGGGAGAGGCAGAGAAAAATAAAGATCTTCCATCCCTTGGTTTGCTGCCCAAATTGCTGTACTGGACAGGGCTGGGTCTTCATGCTAAAGCCAAGAAACTAGAGATCCATCTGGCCTTCCATGTGGTTCACAGGGTCTCAAGTACTTGGACCGTGTTCTGCTGTTTTCCCAGCAGCATTAGCAGGAAGCTAGATGAGAATCAGAGAAGCTGAGACATGAGCTGGTGTTCCCATATGGGATGCTGGCATCACAGGTTTTAGCTAAACATGCTGTGTCACAATACCAGCTCCAAAAGTGAAGGATTTTTCCCCCAATTTAGACATACTAAAATTATTTTTTTGCAGGAAACAAACCTTCCTAGATTTGAGACCATCCATCCAAATTGAACAACACTAGTAACCACAGTGAATTTTCCAGTTATTGAGTATGAATGTAACCTTGTAGTCATTGTAAGGTTCTTATTATAGGAATGCTAGGTCAGATGGTTATATCAAAGTGAAAGGTATAGAAAGATTATAGATATTTTCATATAACATTAGAGGTATACTTGTATTATTTATATTTATCACTACATCTTAATTATGGAAGTTATTTGGCCTACTGTTAGACCTTGTTATTAGATATGTTGATGTCATTAAAATATTTTTATAATTATTGATGGAATTGACTTTATAAAAAAATTTGTGGTTTTGTTGTATTTATTAATGTCAGTGTTTTGAGAAGGGGTTTCAGCAGTAGATTGCCAGCAGGTCCAGGTCACCATAAAGGTTAAGAACCCCTGTAGTATATACTTGACATGTAACTTTGGTTTGGATTAATTATTGAGTTGTTATTTTCCCGAGAGTGGACATTGGCTTTCTTGCGCTGCCCTGTGATTACTTAGCAGACAGTATGTTTAATTCCTTAAGTCTTTTATTCTAGAGTTCTTTTGGAAAGTTTTATTTATTTATTTACTTTAGATCTTTTCTTCCCCAAGTGGGATTGTTTTTTTGTTATTAATCTGTTTTTTTCTTTCTTTTTTAACTTTTATTTAATAAATATAAATTTCCAAAGTACAGTTTATGGATTACAGTGGCTTTTCCCCCCATAACTTCCCTCCCACCCGCAACCCTCCCATCTCCCGCTCCCTCTCCCATTCCATTCACATCAAGATTCATTTTCTTTCTTTTTTTTTTTTTTGTTTTTTGTTTTTTGTTTTTTGTTTTTTGACAGGCAGAGTGGACAGTGAGAGAGAGACAGAGAGAAAGGTCTTCCTTTTGCCGTTGGTTCACCCTCCAATGGCCGCCGCAGCTGGCGCGCTGCGGCCGGCGCACCGCGCTGATCCGATGGCAGGAGCCAGGAGCCAGGTGCTTTTCCTGGTCTCCCATGGGGTGCAGGGCCCAAGCACCTGGGCCATCCTCCACTGCACTCCCTGGCCACAGCAGAGGGCTGGCCTGGAAGAGGGGCAACCGGGATAGAATCCGGCGCCCCGACCGGGACTAGAACCCGGTGTGCCGGCGCCGCTAGGCGGAGGATTAGCCTAGTGAGCCGCGGCGCCGGCCCAAGATTCATTTTCAATTCTCTATATACAGAAGATCAATTTAGTGTATACTAAGTAAAAATTTCAACAGTTTACACCCACACAGAAACACGAAGTGTAAAGTACTGTTTGAGTACTAGTTACAGCATTACTTCACATTGTACAATACATTAAGGACAGAGATCCTACATGGAGAGTAAATACACAGTGACTCCTGTTGTTGACTTACCAAATTGACACTCTTGTTTATGGCGTCAGTAATCACCCAAGGCTCTTGTGATGAGTTGCCAAGGCTATGGAAGCCTCTTGAGTTCGCCAACTCCGATCTTATTTAGATAAGGCCATAGTCAAAGTGGAAGTTCACTCTTCCCTTCAGAATAAGGTACCTCCTTCTTTGATGGAGCCCCGTTCTTTCCACTGGGATCTCACTCACAAAGATCTTTCATTTAGGTAAATTTTTTTTTGCCAGAGTGTCTTGGCTTTCCATGCCTGAAATACTCTCATGGGCTTTTCAGCTGGATCCGCATGCCTTAAGGGCTGATTCTGAGGCCAGAGTGCTGTTTAGGACATCTGCCATTCTATGAGTCTGCTGTGTATCCCACTTCCCATCTTGGATCTTTCTCTCCTTTTTAATTCTATTAGTTAGTATTAGCAGACACTAGTCTTATTTATATGATCCATTTGACTCTTAATCCTATCATTATGATCAATTATGACCTTAAACTGATCACTTTGACTAGCGAGATGGCATTGGTACATGCCACCTTGATGGGATTGAATTGGAATCCCCTGGCATGTTTCCAACTCTGCCATTTGGGGCAAATCTGATTGAGCATGTGCCGAACTGTACATCTCCTCCCTCTCTTATTCCTACTCTTATATTTAACAGGGATCACTTTTCAGTTAAATTTAAACACCTAAGAATAATTGTGTGTTAATTAAAGAGTTCAACTGATAGTATTAAGTAGGACAAAAAATACTAAAAGGGATAAAGTATTAAGTTGTTTTTCGATAGTCAGGACAAGGGCTGATCAAATCATCGTTTCTCATAGTGTCCATTTCACTTCAACATAAAAAAAATGTATTATTGTATTTGAATGTGTGACAGAGAGAGTGGAAAAGATCTTTGATTTGCTGGTTCACTCTCAAAATGTGTGAAATAGCCAAGGCTGGAGCAGACTGTAGTCAGGAGTCCGAACACCATCTGATCTCTCACACATCCGTGGCAGGGACCCGTGTAATAGGGCTGCCATCTACTTCCCTTCCAGGCACATTGGCAGGAAGCTGAACTGGAAGCTGGCTTGAACCAGTCACTCTGTTGGGAAATACCTCCCATGGAGGGACTTAGCACCCTTTACTACAACACCTACTCCCAGTCTGCTTTTTCTTTCTCTTTCCCTTCTTTCCTTATATCCTTTTCCTCCTCTCTGAGACACAATTTCTTTTCTGATCTTCTCCACCCCCAGATTTTTTGCCCCACTTTCCTACCTAGAGAGAATTTCCAAAACATTCTCTCTTTTCTTAATTTTTGTCTTCTTTTTATTTTGCACATTTACAAATCTAAATGACACAGTGATCTCTAGTGAATTTTGGAGAAATGTAGTTTAAAAACATCTGCCAATCCCCCAAACCTCTTCAAAAACGTAAAAGGGAAGGCAAATCGTTTTATCATTGCTAAACATTAAGCCAGAATGTGATGTGCAGCACAGACAATGCACTAAAGTGACTGCAGAGGCAGAAAGAAATCTCACCATTTTATATAGTGAAGTAGACACAACATAACATGTTGATGACTTGTATGACATGACAACAACTGATACTGACAACTCCTTAAGTAAGAGGACTTGACAGTACCGTTTATTTGCATACATAGTCATCCTAATTTCACCTGGTAACTGGGATGATCATCTGTGTTTGTTAATTGCTTTTACCTAAAGCAAAAATGAACTTTTATATCTTTAAGATAGAATATTGGGCGGGGGTGGTTCGGTGCTGTCACGTAGCAAGTTAATGTCCTGGCCTGAAGCGTCAGCATCCCATATGGGCGCCGGTTTGAAAACCGGCTGCTCTACTTCTGATCCAGCTCTCTGCTACATCCTGGGAAAGCAGTAGAAGATGGCCCAAGCCTTTGGGCCCCTGCACCCATGTGGGAGACCAGGAGGAAGCTACTGGCTTTTGGCTCCTGGCTTCGGATCAGCACAGCTCCCTCCGTTGCGGCCAATTGGGGAGTGAATCAGCAGATGGAAGACCTCTCTCTCTCTCTGCCTCTCCTCTCTCTGTATAACTCTGACTTTCCAATAAATAAATAAATAAATCTTTTTTAAAAAATGATAGGATATTGGTCTATAACTTGGAGGAACCAGTAACCCACAAAAGTTAGACTCCCATCCTCCTTCCTCTATCTTCTTTGATGATTACATTTCAAAGAGATGTCTCCCAGGTGCTTGAGAAAGACTTTCCTGGATTGAAAATCTCCAAAGAAGCTTATTTAGCTTTTAAGAAGCTTTTCTTACATATAAAAGGAACAGAGAGAGAATCACAATGACAAGTTTAGTAAATAAAATGCTGAAAGTAAAAACTGGTCCTTGTGGTAGAGGAATGCCTCTTTCTCTTGTCTCAAGGTAATTTGTTGTTGTTGTTGTTGTTAAAAAAGATTTATATTTATCCTTATCTTTTCCCAATAGAAAAGCATTTTCATTCTTTGTATATATTCTAGAAATGGCCTCTCTATATACAAGTGTGGGTATAACTGAGATATAAATCCCTAGCATAGTAAATGTTTTATAGATGTTTGTTGCATACTCTTTCCAAGCTATGTTCTCGAGGCTCTTATATTTAGCAAAAGCCATCAGGGAAGGCTTTATGGGAAGGGAACTGAGCAACATCTGGAAGGGTGGAAGATTTTGATAGAACACGTAGTCTTTCTACAGTTGCGTAAGAGGATTTTTACATACTCTCATGCCTGTGCAATTGCTAAGGCAGAAAAATTTAGGTGGGTAAGTAATGACTAAGTAACATTATTTACTAGCAGATTTCACATAGAAACACACCGTTAAGGAAGAACAGTAGAACAGAATTAAAATTATTCTTTTTTGAAAAAAAATATTTTATTTATTTATTTGAGAGGTGGAGTTACGGACAGTGATAGGGAGAGACAGAGAGGTCTTCTGTCTGTCGGTTCACTCCCTAGATGGCTGCAATGGCCAGAGCTGCACTGATCTGAAGCCAGGAAGACAGGAGCTTCCTCCAGGTCTCCCACGCGGGTGCAGGGGCCCAAGGACTCAGGCCATCTTGTACAGAAGAGGAGCAGCCAGGACTAAAACCGGCATCCATATGGGATGCCAGCGCCGCAGGCAGAGGATTAATCTACTGCTCTATGGCACCTGACCTGAAATTATTCTTACTTGGGGCTATTTGGTCAGTTTGCTTAATCAATAAATCAGTGTACTTTGTCTAGTTCAAGAGCTTATACATTTGGCTTCCTTATTAGCAACAATTAAGACATTTCATAATATCTATCTGGGGAAAAAGTACTTTTAAATATAAGAGACTTGTTTCTTAGAAAGAGATTTTTCTTTCTTAGTAAGAGATTTCTTTATAATAAAACCTGTTTCCTTCTTAGAGAAATCAAATCTCTAAGTTTGTATATCTCTTTTTGAAAAAGACAGCCAGCCAATATAGTTCTTTTTCTGCAGCAATGAAATTGGAATTTCTAGTGCATGGTCATTAATTCTATACAACTATATTTACAGCTGTACAATTGTATATAATTTGTTTTGGAAATAAATTTTGAGAAACTAAGATATTTGGACTTTATTATTGAGCAATATTTTAACAGGACAGAGACAAAAATCAAACAGATGCTTCAGGAAGGTCATTTAGTCTCAAAGTGCAGATTATTTTGCAGGATTGGAAGGAGGAAGAAGAACGAAAATTTTTTTGTAATTTTTCGGGTAGGAGGTAATAATGACTAAAAATAGAACAGAAGTGGAGAGGAATGGATATGAAGAGGGAATAAGAGGGCAAGTGATCCAAGATAATTTAGATATGGAGCTATACTTGGAAGAATGGTGGCATCATACCCTCAAGAGGAGGATGAATTGAGTTAAGAGAAGAAAGATATGATGTGAAAATAGGGAAACAGCTAAAAAGAAATAAGCTTCTGAGTATTCAAATACATTTTTAGAGTTTTATGAAGGAATTACAAGTGTACATGGTATGTAAAATAAGCAATTTACTATTCCCATAACTATTCTTTAAAGAATATTAGTTAACATTTTTCCAAAAATGGAAAGTTTCTATCTTTATTTACAGTAATGTTGTCCATTTCCATTTGTAGTTGTAGGTAGTATCAGAAATCTGATTAACACAGGTGGAAAGTGATTAATTATTGAATCCCTTTTTTGGCTTTGCCACCTGGGGCACAGTTTCTGTCTAGCATGGTCAGTCTGTTTCATAAAGTACTTTATTAGAAATTGGATGCTTATTTGAGAAATTTGAAATCAAGAGAAGTGAAGTAGCATATGACAATCATTGATGTATTTCTTACATTTAAATTTTTTTTGGTAAAATACAGTATTTATTTGTGTTTGGTCATGTGAATTTAGAGAAATCTATTTTTATTTTCATCAAAGTATGTAAAGTGTTTATATAGAATACACAAATTATACAGTTCTTTGTTTTAGGACACAATTTGGTAACATTTGGTTACAGGTGTGGCTCATCATATAGTATGATGGTTTGCTCCTCAGGTTGTTTGATTATTGCTTTTCTATTGAGAACACTGTAGTGTTCATGCTATTTTTAGAATTTAGCACTTTTTTTTTTTTTTTTTTTTTTAGTGGTAGATGTTCACTGTTAAGATTCAGGCTTGCCTACATCCAGCTTTGTATTTATCATTTATAAGTTTTAATTGCACATTTTAGTATTTAGTAAAATTTGCCAAGGCAAGAGAAATGGCAGGCAATTATATTTTGAAACCTAATTAAACTTTATACTGTGAGTTTAACTTCAAAGATTGTTTTCTGAGACCAGTAGGAAAAGAAAAAAAAAGTCTTTGTAAACTCTAAACAAACTTTTGGATGAAGATGCTATTGACTGAAAAAAAAAAAAAAATGACTGCCAACACATTAGTTTTATAATAAGCATGCTTAGCATTTCAAAGAAATGGCCAAAATATCTCATGTTTTCTTCCACAAATCTGGGACTGTCATCATGGGTGTGTAACCTATGCAGTTACATAAGTCCCCATAGTTAGAAGAGTCTCTTGTTTAATTATGTGAGGTTGCTGTGTTGAAATTCTGAATGCATTTTGAACAAGTGGCCCCACAGTTTGACTTTGCACTAAGCTTCCCATATTAGGTAGTTGGTCTTTGATAAATCCTTGGGTTACTTTCAGGTTGATTTTTACTATGCTTAGTTCCATTGCCTGATACCAGCTCTACTTTGAACATGAGAAATTGGGTTAAAAGGAAGCCTGCTAATTTAGGTTGATTACTGACATATACACAGTTAGAACTAAGTGCAAGTTTTGTTCACAAAATCTCAGCTTCATAAGTCACAGATGACCACTTGAAGTTAAATGAATAATTTAACAGGCATGATCCAGAACAGCAAAGACCCAGAGCTTCAGAGCAAAGGGGGAAAATGGAAAGTAATGAATAGACTTGCAATGCCTGCCAATACTCTCCCTGACTCCTTTCCAAGCCTACTATAAGTCAATCAACTGGCATATGTCGTGCCCTGCAGATGGAAAAAGCAGCCTAGGGAAATGTATATAGTGCAAATGCATGGGTCTGCTATGCAGCTGTTGGAGTTATTTTGTTAAGCAGCCTGCCAATATCCATGAGTATTGAAGGAAGGTAGTTAAACTGTGGGAAGTGGATTAATATTTATTTCGCATGGAAAATGTGCTGTATCTAAAAGGCACAGTGACTTCTTCAATGCCTAGATGGAGTGTGACCATATTTTTCTCCTCACTTTACTATCTTAGTCACGTGAATGCTGGTTGAGTCTTAAAAGGATGGAGTGAGGTCAGAAGGAGAGTAAGAACTCCAGTGATGGATGAGGCAATTTAATAAATGCAGCTGTTAGGTGAGTATCCTAGAGAGAGAGAGAGAGAGAGAGAGAGCATCTTTTGAGGTCAGTTGTCCCTTTGGTGAGGAACAAGATGAGGCATATACTGATATACGTCATACTGAAGGCAATGAAATGATCTGTTTTAGCTGATATTTCTAATATTGAAGAATTGAATAGTCCAATTTAAATGTACTGCTTGACATGTTTGTAATAAGGTGTACCAAGTATGATGTTACATTACATTCTATTGAAAAGGTGAATGAAAGGGTTTTGGGTTTTGGGAAGACTGATGAAGATGGGCAGTAGAATGAGCTTTATTATCTGTCTAGCATGACCTGTGGGCATCTTTTGCTCATAAAATAGGAGTGGCTTTTCTTGGGGAATACATAAAAATATTTTAACCTGATGGAGATCCCACTCCACGCTGAGTGGCTTGGGAGATGTGATCACTTTATTTCATGCCAGCATTCTATAATGTACCAACAACATTCTTTGAACAACGTATGGTTAAAGGGAGAATCATATTTGGTACTGATACAGAGGCTGTATCAATCAAGGATCCTGCATCCAAAGGAATTTTGTGTTTTCTGGGGAAAATATTGTACCTTCTTGCTTTGTTCTAAAAGTCCCTTAAATTGGGATGATAGATGCTCTATTCACCAATATTAAGAGTTCTTATTTTCTTTCAATTTATGTATTCTTGAGCATATTTTGATTTTCTACACATACCCCCCCACTGCAACAGATCTTCAAATATTAAATACCAGGCAAGATCACAACTAAGTCAGTTTGCAAACCATTTTAAATTTAATCATTTCTCATCCAAACTACATGTTCACTCTTACCTAAATTTGTTTTCAGCAGCAGAACTCAATATGTCTCTTCTGTTTTTAGTTCTGATACATATCCCTGCCTGTCTCTTTATAGACAAGGCACTCCTTCCAAGGACTGATTTTTGCCTTTGTATTCAATTGTCTTTCATTTTTCTGCAAAGAAAAAGGTAAAAGAGGTCTTACCACATTTTTGCTTGGTAGACATAATGGTAAGCTAATTATTTTTTAAAAGATTTATTTTTTATTTATTTTGAAAGACAGAGTTACAGAGAGAGGTAGAGACAGAGAGAGAGGTCTTCCATCCTCTGGTTCATTCTCCAGATGGCCGCAACGCCCAGAGCTGCGCTGATCCGAAGCCAGGAGCCAGGAGCTTCTTCCAGGTCTCCCACATGGGTGCAGGGGCCCAAGGACTTGGGCTATCTTTTACTGCTATCCCAGGCCATAGCAGAGAGCTGGATCAGAAGTGGAGCAGCTGGGACTAGAACCGGCGCCCATATGGGATGCTGGTGCTCAGGCCAGGGCATTAATTCGCTGCACCACAGCGCAGGCCCCAAGCTAATTATTTATATATCTTGAATAGAAAAATTTGGAATGGAGTCTGGTGATGGATTTTCTTCATGATAATATGTACTGGTAAATTAAAGTACATAGTTTTTAAAATAAAAATATAGTTTATGCTCTGAAATAGCATATCATAGTGTATTAGTTCAATATCTACTTAAAATAGTCTAGTTATGTAGATGACACATTCTTTTAACATTAATTTTATTTTTAATGTTGTTCTGCATCTAATTTGCTAAAGCCATGAGAATGCTGTAAGGTTCATGAAGAACCATATTGAACATCTGCAGTTTATAAAAAGAGGAAAATCAGTAATCTTTCAAAATCTTCTGTTGTGATGAATCTTTATTTTTCATTTTGTTGGATTTTCAGGCACCATTGTAATATTCCCTTATTACCTAATATCTGATGAATCATTAAACACAATAGCACATTTGTTTTATTACTGCCAATGTGCATGTCACAATAGCTTTTAGCAAACTATGTCTTCCTCATTTTCTTGTTTACTTTCTCTCCTTTTCCTTCCCCCAGGCATCTTATTTCCTCTCAGTAACTTTCTCAACTTTATTCCAGTCCTTTCCTCTTTTTCCCTCCCTCCTACCTTTTTAATTTCCCACTTCTCTCTCCTCAACTTGTACTTCTTGTTCCTTGGTAGAGTGAAAAATGAAAATCAGATTGACAAAGAACCACGGGAAAAATTTAGTCTCTTTGATAAAATCTTCAAAGGACTATAAACATCAAAGTGTAGCAGAAGAAATGATCTTTGTTTGATATTTTTCTGACCAACCATTGAGTATGTCACTATGTAAGTAGTAAAACAAAAACATCTGATTAGTGGTAAGTGCATAACCAGTTGATTTTTTCTATAGGTAGCCTTAATTTGGAAAGGATAATAAGCCAGGGGCTAACTCTTGCAACCACACACCTACACCTATTGGGAATAGCCCTAGCCACATTGTTCTTTACTAAAAAGAAAAAGATACAAAATGGACTCAAATGGATTAAACTGTGAAATAGTGTTTTCCTTGGGATACTTTCCATCTTTTATTCCAGAATTCTTTTTTCTCAGATTATCTCTTCTCTCTTTTCCCATTGGTGCCCATCCTGCATCCTGGGCATCCAAGATTTGCTTTCTGCCCTTCCACACTGTGATTAATATTGTCTGGAGTTTCCTCTTGTGTGTGTGTGTGTGTGTGTGTGTTTTTTTAATTTAATTCATTGTGGCCTACTAGTCTTCAGGGAAAAAACCTGATAAAGTTGGTACTAATGACTGAAAACAGCTTAAAAATCTGTTGTCTACCAGTGCATTCTTCAAACATCCACACTCGCTTAGGGAATCACTGCTTTTTAGTCACAATCAACCACTCTAATTGTAGCTTTAGGTGCCAATGGTTGTTCTGTATTGTAGAGTAGGTTTTCTTGGGAATACATGATGCTACAACATGATTATCATCATCATATTTTATCTAAGGAAAACTAGCTAAGAGATATCATAAAGAAATAATCTTGAGTCATGGAAAACAAGATGAAAGTCAGCTTGAAGAGCTGTGCTGTTAAATATGGTGGCTGCTGATCACATATGGCTATTTGAATTTAATTAAAAATAAAACTATGAATTCGTTATCTTAATTATTCTGACTACATTTCAACTGTTCAATGGGTACTATGTTGACCATTGTAGGTAAAAGAAAATTTTCATTTCTCTTCATTGTCACTGGGCGGCTCTCAAGAGTATAATTTTGAGTCAGTGTAATTTCATCCACATTTCTTACTCAGGTAGCTTTATGTAGATTCCATAATGATTTTGATACACTTATAGGTGAATGCATCCTAATACAGACTTTCAAACATAATGAATAGAGCAATTATTGTTTTTAGCCTCAGTTAACTAGGTACATTTGAATTAATTTGTATTTAAAAATATATCCAGCTCCAGGAAGAGAGCAGATTTTTTTTTAACACTTTTCATGCCCAGAACATTTTTAGTTGGTTGTAACATCAAAATATTCAGAACACCCACAATGTTTAAACAGCAGTACTCTTGAGAGTATGAGGAAGGGAGGGAAGGGGGCACACATCAAAACTATCTGAAGGATGCTATTACTGGGAAATTGTCACCATTTGGCAGTCATGTTCACACTCCTCATTGTTAAAGGGATTCTAGGACAGGCACAGCTTTGAGAGTTTTACAGTCATTAGGTATGACTGTGCCACATGGGCTTCTCTTTTTTTCTGTGCTCTACTATGCACAATCCACCCATGAATCCAGGGTTTGTACTTAACGTACTATTTCTCCCAAAGGACATAATTATACATAGAAGTGGAAGGTAGAATCAAACAGAACAAGTGCACAAATGGGATTACTTATTTTTTCCATTTGCCTCCTGTGTGCCTTTTCTTTCCTTCCTTGTTGATGAGTTGCTTTCTGGGAGAACTCCACAGGCATAACTGGCATAAATCTTGAAAGTACCAGGAACTACTCAAATGTTTGTTTAAATTTTTCAGGTTTATGTTAGGCTTGGAATCAGTAAAACTCATTGAACGTAGAAGGTTGAACATATGACATTATTGAGATAATTAAGAAGGATTAACACTACTTAAAAATACCAGACATATGTTATATTTTTAATAACAGCATTATTGTGTATAAAAATCATTGAATTTTTTCAGAGATTTTTATGGACAGAATAAGTCAACATTTCTTGGGGATTTTTAGGATTTTTCTACAATTAATTATTTTAACATTTATTTATTCTGAAAATCAGAGCCACCTGAGAGATGAGAGAGTGAGAGCGAGAGCGAGAGAGAGAGATCCTCTGTTTTCTGGTTTACTCCCCAGGTGGCTGCAACAGCCGGTGCTGGGTCAAATTAAAGCCAGGAGCTAGGATTCCCTCCCAGGTATCCCACCTGGGTGGCAGGGGCCCAATCACCTGGTGCATCCTCTGCTTCCTTTCCCAGGACACCAGGATATATAATAATATTCATTCAATATCACCCCCAAATCATCTCTTTGGAATGATTAATGTTACCTTTTATATGGAAATTTTGGAAAGAGGTGAATTCCTGATATGCATTTTTTTATTGATCTAAGCAGATAAAAACGGAAAGAATTCATGATATGGTATTGTGTGTAGACCTGGTTGCCGAACACTGACAAAAATACCAGAATGCTTAGAACAGGATTATTACCTTAGGTGAAATGAATTAGATCAGTGAAAATTAAAAAAAAAAATCATTCATTTAAGAGGTAGAGCAAGAGTGAGAGAGAGAGAGCTCTCCATCTGCTGATCAACTCCCCAAAAGCCTGAAAAGGCTATGAGGCTAAAGTTAGCAGCCAGGAGCTCAATCTAGGTCTCTTATATGGGTGGCAGTAACTGAATTACTTGAGTCAATCACGGCTGCCTCTCAGGGTTTGCATTGGTGAAAATTAGAATCAGGGGCTGGAGGCAGTTATGAAATCCAGGCACTCCTGTAGATGTGTGTGTCCTAATTGGTGGTTTAACTATTAGATCTAATATCTCCTCCAGGTGAGTTAAATTTTTTATCAGTGCTTGGAGTAAGCACCATCACAGTACTCTCGGGCTATTTGAATGTTCCTTACTAATAATTTAGAGAAAAAATGTTAAGGAACTCTATTTATCCATTTTATTTTATAAATGTATTAATTATTTCTCTATAATATTTTTCTAGTATACTAATGAATACACAACAAAATGCAAGTTATATACATTCTGACTTACTTCAACTAACTCTATAGTTAAATTTGTATGTATAAATTACAATAACTTCCCAAAGTTCTATAACTTGTGTTATCTTGCTAGTTTATAGCTTTTGCTCACATTTTGCCTTCTTTTACATTTTTATAGAGCTTCTGTTTTTTTAGATTGTTTAAATGGAAGTGCCTTAAAATAAGGGATAAACTAGGCTAAGGAGTGCCTGTGAGTTTTCTCAATAGTATTTTCTATTGGTAATCACAAGGAGAAATTTTCAGAACAAAAATTTTTTGTTCTGTTCCAGTTATATCATCACTCTGAAAACTGATAATGTAGTTGCTTGAGAAACATTATTTATGCTATGTGGTTATTATTTCTGCTACTCCCAAGTTGAAGCATAGCATGTGTTTTTGTGAAGAATGTTGGTACTTGATTATAATCATAGCTGCATCTCTTTTGATAGGCAATTTCACTTTGGAGAATAGGTGTAAGATTTTTAGTGTTTTGAATGTAAATCAGATCAATCCCATCACAGACTAGAGTGTGTGCATGATGAATAGAGATTACTACACCAAATTTATTAAAGTACAAAGAACTTTCCCAACCATATTGATATTCTGCTTTAGCTTGCTTAAGTTTTTTTTTTTTAATATAACATTTACATGTCCTGGTAATGAATTACCAAAGCATTGCTGGAAATCTGAAATATATTTAATGATTAATAAATATTTGTGGAATGAATGTCTGATACACATTTGAATGGTATATTAGGGTTCTGTTTTAGGATGTGTAGCTTTCTTCACAGTGTTCTATGGCTCCTTTGGTTGGTATACATTGCAATGCATTTAAAGGCAAATGTATTCACAAGAAAACTACTGAGGTGGGGTACACCCGACCGAATAGTAAAGTGTCTTCTAAAGTACCTTAATTAAGATTAATTTAATTAATTAAAGGTATAGATTTTAACCTAAACTGACACATTATTTTAAGCCAAAACCTGTAGTTTACATTAGAGCTTTACTCTTGGTGTCATACATTCTATATGTATGGAAAAATGTATGTTGCTACATAAAAATGCACCGTTATATGTTACATTACACAAACCATTATGGTATCTTGTAGAGTTTTTACTGCCCTAAAAAGCCTCTGTGCTTCTCTGAATATTTGTGAGTAAATTTGACACTGATGATGAAGATATAAGGAAGTCCTTTGAATATCAGTAGAGAGATTTCCAATGAACATTTGGTA
Source organism: Oryctolagus cuniculus (assembly GCF_051225735.1). Lineage (NCBI taxonomy): Eukaryota > Metazoa > Chordata > Mammalia > Lagomorpha > Leporidae > Oryctolagus > Oryctolagus cuniculus. Next base: position 59,019,551 of record NC_142881.1, on the reverse strand, counting down.
ATTAAGAAAATCTACTTTGTTATATTTCTTTTCCTTGTTGGTAAAATGGGAGAGTTTCTTGTAAGGATGATAAGGTTTTTAAAAATAATTTAACAGTTAAAATCTTTGTGAGAAAATGTGTTATGTTTGGCCTATGATGTCAAAATTATTTTGTGTGTAGTTGAGAACATGTTTTAATCTAAACTTCTTTCAGAGTTCTTATTAGTTAGAATAGAGTTTGTTTTGGAAGGAAATGAGAAATGGACTCCAAAAACAACTTGGTATTCATGGGATTGTTTGGTTATTATGCAATAAAATTTCTGTTTGATGAAAAAAATGTCCTCTATACTCTGCCTATCCATCCCTCTCTGCCCAAATACCAGGTAACCATTGACCTTTTTACTGTATCCATAGTTTTTCCTTTTCCAGAATGTCATATAATTTGAATCATATGTACAGGATATAGCATTTTCTTATTGGTTTCCTTCTCTTAATATTAAGTGTTTAAGTTCCTCAGTATCTTTCGATGACTTAGTAGTTCATTACTTTTTAGTGCTGAAGAATATTCCATTGTCTGGATATACCACAATTTACTTATCCTTTCACCTACTCAAGTACATCTTGGTTGCTTCTCAGTTTTGGCAGTTATGAATATGGCTGCTATGAATATATCTGTGTGCAGGATTTTTGTGGACATAAGTTTCCAACTCCTTTTGGCAAATACCAAGAAGGGAGATCACTGTATTGTGTTGGAAGAATATGTTTGTTATTTTCCTTATAATTTAAAAATTATGATAATTTTACTTATTTGAAAGGCAGAGAGAAGGAGGGAGTGGGGAGGGATAGAGAGGGAGAGGGGAAGAGAGAGAGAGGATCTTCCCTTTTCTGATTCACCTCCCAAATACCAAGAATAGCTGAAGATGGGTCAGGCAAAAGCCAGGAGCCCAGATCTCAAGTTAAGTCTCCCGTGTGGGCGACCGGGACCTAAGTACTCAAATCATTATTTGCTGACTCCCAAGGTGCTCATTAGTTCCTCTACCAGTCCAGCTCTCTGCTGTGTCCCGGGGAAGGCAGTGGAGGATGGCCCAAGTGCTTGGGCCCTGCACCTATATGGGAGACCAGGAGGAAGCACCTGGTTCCTGGCTTTGCATCAGCGCAGCGGCCATTTGGGGGGTGAACCAATGGAAGGAAGACCTTTCTCTCTGTCTCTCTCTGTCTCTCTCTGTCACTAACTCTGCATGTCAAAAAAGAAGAAAAAAAGAAAAAAAAAGTGGATTTGGGACTCAAGTTCAGGTACTCTGACATGGGCTATAGCTTTCCTAAACATTTTAATCCCTATGACAAACATCCAGCCCTTAAGTTTAATTTTAATTTTATAAAATTTCAAGTATTTAATTGAAAAATAAAGAATGTATATTTCAAGGTATACAGTGTGATGATGAACATTGTATACTGATTATTCCAGTCAAAATATTTAACATGTCTTTCATCACCTGTATTATGTATTAATCACCAGAATTTGTCCAACATATAAATAAAACTTCATTCCTTTGATTAATATCACCTTATTTTCCCCACCTCCCAGCCCCTGACAACTACCATTCTACTCTCTGCTTCCATGAGCTCATTGCTTCTTGTCCTTTGGCTAAGATCAAGTGTTAAATGAGCTCAACTTTTTAAATTTCTGCATGTAAATGAAATCATACTGTATTTATTTTGGGGGGCTGTGGGGAGCAACTCGGACTAGACTGTTACTGGAATTAAGACTTATTCTATGCATCTGCTCTCCCACAATATGGCGCTGAGAAGGGAGTAACAACTTCTACGCAGCTGCCTCTCGCCAACTTGAGTGATGACCTGTAGGAGCTGATCCTGCTCCTGATTGGAGGAGAGCAGCGTACTCGGCGTGTGGGTAGCAGAGTTGGGATTGGTGGAAGAGAACTATAAAGGAGGAGAGAGACAACATGCACCAGGAACATCTATCTGAAGGAACACCTGTGCAGCCCCCGAGAGAGCTGGCCGGCGGTGTGCCGCTCCCCCACGGAAGTGGGGAAAGTGGCAGGGGGAACCGCCCTTCCACGGAGGTGGAAGGGTCGGTAGCAAACCCAGGAAGAACCAGCAGCAAACCCGGGAAGGGCCAAGCAGACAAAAGAACAGCGCAGGGTTCAGTGTCGTTCCTCCACGAAGAGGGGGAGCGACATAATGGTGCCTTGACTCGGATAGGAAACCTAGGAGGGAAGAAGCGGGAAGAAGTGGGAAAATACTGGAGAGAGAGACTAGCAAAGAGCCTAGGGGAAAGCCGGATGGAAAAGGTGCTGGAAGAAGCTATCGAAAGCCTAGGCATAGACTCGGATACGGACTACGGGGGGAAGCTGGGAGAAATCTCTAAGGTTGAAAGCGAAAGTGAAACCTAGAAGAAACTTAGACTCGGTTACGGACTGTGGGGAGAAGCCAGGAGAAATGAGAGGGGAATATTGTTGGAAGAAAAGTTAGGAAACATACCGGGTAGAGAAAAATATGTTAGGGAGGATGAAGCCGCGGGGGCAGGCTGAGGCGGAGACGTAAGCTAGGTTTCGTCAAGTCAGTCCGGGGAGCAAAAGGCGAAAATCTAAAACCAGAGGCGGAGACGTAAGCCAGGTTGGAATCCGTCAGATTAGCCCGGGGAGCAAAAGACGGGAAGCCAAACCGAAGCGGAGAGGTGAGCTAGGTTGAATTCGCCAGGTTAGCCCGGGGAACTTAGACTGAATACCGGTGGCGGAAACGTGAGCTAGGCTGTGTGATTCGCGGAAGCCGCCGCGTGCAGAGAGAGCGCGCGGGCACGAACAGGGAGAGCGCACGGGGAGTGAATAGATAGGGAATGCGGGGCTGGCGCGAAGGCCGTGGGGCTGGCGCAAAGGGCGCAGAGACCGCTGAGTGCGCGCGAAGCCGGGAACCCGTGCAGAGCCGGGAAGCCGCCGCAGGGCGAGGCGCCGAGAAGCAGCCTCGGGGCGGGCGCCGGGAAGCCGCGGGGATAAGAGAAATAGAAGTTTAGAAATAAAATGAGAGAAATAGGAATGCTGGCAGATAGAAGTATAAGGAGAGATAGGAATGCCCGGAGATAGAGAAATAGAGAAAAATAAGGCCTCCCCACAACACGGCAATGAGAGAGCTTGGATTCGGTCTGCCTGATTAGTAAGACGATAAGCACCTGTGGGCGGCTGCAGGTCACTGAAGACAGGCACGTTATTAACACCAATAAGTCTCCCCACAAGACGGCAATGAGAGGGCTTGGATTCAGTTTGCCTTACTGGTAGGGCTTGTAAGCACCTGCAGGCAGTTCTAGCAGAGCAGAGCATGCGCTGCAGGGCACTGAACACAGGCACGCATCAGCGCCTAAAAACCTCACAACATGGCGAAGAGAGGACCCAGATTCAGTTTGCCTGATTGGTAGGGCTTGTAAGCACCTGTGGGCAACTCCAGCAAGCAGAGTAGAGTGTGTGCTGCGGGGCACCGAAGACAGGTGCGTATCAATGCCAAAAAATAAAAAGAAAGGGGGAATTGTGGGGAGCAACTCGGACTAGACTGTTACTGGAATTAAGACTTATTCTATGCATCTGCTCTCCCACAATATGGCGCTGAGAAGGGAGTAACAACTTCTACGCAGCTGCCTCTCGCCAACTTGAGTGATGACCTGCAGGAGCTGATCCTGCTCCTGATTGGAGGAGAGCAGCGTGCTTGGCGTGTGGGTAGCAGAGTTGGGATTGGTGGAAAAGGACTATAAAGGAGGAGAGAGACAACATGCACCAGGAACATCTATCTGAAGGAACACCTGTGCAGCCCCCGAGAGAGCTGGCCGGCGGTGTGCCGCTCCCCCACGGAAGTGGGGAAAGTGGCAGGGGGAACCGCCCTTCCACGGAGGTGGAAGGGACGGTAGCCAACCCGGGAAGAATCAGCAGCAAACCCGGGGAGGGCCGAGCAGACAAAAGAACAGTGCAGGGTCCTGTGTCGTTCCTCCACGAAGAGGGGGAGCGACATAATTGTGCCGTGACTTGGATATGAAGCCTAGGCAGGGTTTAGTGTCGTTCCTCCACGAAGAGGGGGAGCGACAGGGGGCTGACTTACTTCATTAGCATAGTGTCTGCCATATTCATCCATGTTGTAAATTGCAGGATTTCCTTATTTTTTATGACTGACCAATATTCTCTTGTTTGGTGTGTGTGTGTGTGTGCATATACACATCATATGTGATATGTATGCAATTATTACTTAGGCAATTGCCATGTTTTGTCTATTGTGAATGATGCTGCAATAAAGATCATAGAACAGACATCTCTACAACCTACTGATTTAGTTTGCTTCATACATATACCCAGAAGCTGATTTCTGGATCACATAATATTTTATTTTTAACTTTTGGAGAAAACTCCATACTATTTTTCCTTATGGCTACACCAATTTGCATTTTCCCTCAATAGTGTGTAGAGTTTCTTTTGTTTTTCAACATCTGATCTGACACATTTTATCTCTTACCTTTTTAATGATGTGCATACTGATAAGTCTGAGGTTATATCTGTTTGTGGTTTTGATTTGCGTTTCTCTGATGATTAGCAATGTTGTTCAGTTTTTCATATGCTTATTAGCTGCTTACATGTATTATTTTGAGAAATGTATATTCAAGTCCTTAGCTTATTTTAAGTTGCTTTATTATTATTGCTATTATTAGCTATTGAATTGTACGAGTCCCTTGTATGTTTTGATGTTAACCTCTCATAAGATATATAGTTTGAAAATATTTTCCCCAATTTGCTTTTTCATTTGTGATTATTTCCTTAATGTACAGCGCTTTTTAGTTTGATGAAGTCACATTTATTTATTTTTGCTTTTTTTACTTGTCCCTTTGATGTCATATCTAAAAATGTCATTGCCAAGACCAAATGTCAAGAGCTTCTTTGTTAGATTTTATAGGAGTTCACAGTTTCAGATCTTATATTTAATCAGTTTGAGTTAATTTTTGTGAGTAGTGTAAGACAAGGTTTTAGTTTCATTCTTTTGTAGACATTCAATTTTTCCAGCATTATTTGTTGAAAAGACTGTTCTTTCCCCATTGAATATTCTTGGTGCCCTTTCAAATATTACATGACTATATATGTGTGACTTTATTTCTGTGACCTCTATTCCATCACATTGATGTATATGTCTGTTTTTATTCTAGTAAAATACCATGTTGATTTATATAGTTTTGTAATATGTTTTGAAGTCAGGAAGTATATCTCCAGTTTTGTCCCCATTTTTTTTTCAATATTGCTTTGACTATTAATAGTCACTTTTTGGTTCTTCCTGAATCTTGGAATTGTCCTTTCTATTCCTTTGTAGAAAATTAAATTTATTTGAAAGGGAGGGAGAGAGAGGGTGTGCAGGAGAAACACACACAGGCAGCTCCCATCCATTAGTTTACCCCCTAAATTTACGCAATGGCCAAGGCTGGGCCATAGCCAGAGCCAGATGTCAGGACTGCAGTCTAGGTCTTCCACTTGATTGGCAGGAAGTCAGTTACTCAGCCATCATTGCTACTTTGTAGAGTCTGCATTAGCTGAAAGCTGGAGTCAGAAGTCAGAACTGGAAATTGAAGCAAAGCATTCTAATGGGGATAAGGTATCTTAATTGCTAGACGAAAGACTTGTTCCACTATTGGAAATTTGGTAGACATTTGGTTGAATTTCTAGATCATATTAGATAACATGGACATTTTAATAATATTCTTCTGATCTATGGACATGGTATATCCTTGCATTTCTTTTTGTCTTCATTTTATGTCATCAATGTGTTATTATTTTAAATGTGTAGATATTTCAACTTCTTGGTTGAATTTATTGAAATTATTATTTTTTATTTTGATTTGAATTTATTGAAATTATTATTTTTGATGCTATTAGGAATTGTATTTTATTTACACCTTTTGCTGGTATCTTATGTGCATGTATGTACAAAGAGAATCCAAAGTGCTATTGTGTGTTTATTTATATGTCATGATGTCACTTTCATTTTTATTCTATCATATATTCCAGCAATCTTTTCAAGTTATTTTATGTAGAATCACCTGACATCATTCACTTTTAAATACATATATGGTCATGATGTCAAGATTCCCAAAAACTTTCCAGTTATTTCTGTTTCAAAAGGCCACATGGTGAGTTTTCTTTCACCATAATTCCAGTTGGTTAAAATATTTTACATTATAAGTTTTTCCCTTTAAGATAATGTTAAGGCTTCAACAAAAAATAAAAATGATCAGTGATGCCTATTTAAACTATATCCTCTTCATTAAAAGATTTAATATATTTTAAGTCATTCTGTATATCACTGTTTGGTTTGCTTATTACATTCTTAGTCCATGAGTTGTATATATCTTTTAGATTTTAAAATACCTATAAGTGTATCATTGATTTTACAATTTACTTTTAGTTTAATTTTAAACTTCATTTCTTTTTTTAAAAGATTTTATTTATTTATTCGAGAGGTAGAGTTACAGATAGATAGAGGGAGAGACCCAGAGAAAGGGCTTCCATTTGCTGGTTCGCTCCCCAAATGGCTGCAACAGCCAGAGGTGGCCTGATCCAAAGCCAGGAGCCAGGAGTCAGGAGCTTCTTCCGGTTCTTCCACATGGGTGCAAGGGCCCAAACCCCTGGGCCATCTTCCACTACTTTCCAGGCCATAGGCAGAGAACTGGATCTGAAGAGGAGCAGCCAGGACACAAACTGGTGTCCACATGGGATGCTGACACCACAGGTGGAGGCTTAGCATGCTTTGCCATAGAACTGGCCCATAAACTTTATTTCATGGGATCTGATTTTCCTATATGCTTATCCTATAGATTTGTGAAATAATATACTCTTTTTTCTGATTTCATGGATCTTTGTCCTACCTTTCACTCAATTTTCTTTGTCTTTGGGAGTAAAGCACATTTCTTCCCTTGACTGACCTTCAGGTTTTAGTGTTTCTGCTTCTAAGTTCCACTTCATTATAACCTTGTTCAGGTATACTTGATAAGATAAGATCTGCGTAAGATTACCTCCAAATGTTTTAAGCAACTTATTTAAGACATTTTAAATTGTTAAATAAAAATTGCTTATATTTACAGTATGCAGCATGATATTTTGAAATATGTGTGTATTGTATAATGGCTAAATGAAACTAATTAGCATAAGCACCCCACACACCTATCTTCATTTTGTGGTGAGAGCATTTAAAACCTAATCTCGTAGTAATTTTCAAGTATATAATACAATATTATTATAATTATTTTTTTACTTGACAGAGTTAGACAGTGAGAGAGAGAGAGAGAGAGAGGGAGAGAGAAAGGTCTTCCTTCAGTTGATTCACCCCCCAAATGGCTGCCATGGCTGGAGCTGCACTGATCCGAAGCCAGGAGCCAGGTGCCTCCTAGTCTCCCAAGCGGGTGCAGGGGCCCAAGCACTTGGGCCATCCTCCACTGCCCTCTTGGGCCATAGCAGAGAGCTGGACTGGAAGAGGAGCAGCTGGGACTAGAACTCGGTGCCCACATGGGATGCTGGCACTGCAGGTGGAGGATTAACCAAATGAGCCACGGCGCTGGCCCTAAAACATTATTATTAACATGTAAAATATGTTATACAATTTATACAATAAATCTCTTAAACTTATTCCTCCTGGATAAATGAAATTTTCAACCCATTTACCAGTATGTCCCAAATTCCTGCCCCCCTCCCTTACCCCTGGTCATTACCACTATACTCTCTGATTCTATGAATTTGACTTATATAGATTCCATTTTTAAGTGAGATCATGTGGCATTTGTCTCCTGTGCCTGGCTTTTTTCACTTCACATAATTCCTTCCAGGTTTAATCATGTTGTGGCAAATGATAGGATCTTCTTTAAAAAAAAAAAGAGCTAAATAGAATTCCATTGTGTATATATACTACCTTTTTATCCATTCATCTGCTGACAGACTCTTAGGATGATTTCATATCTTGTGTGTTGTGAATAGAACGTCAATGAAATGGGAATGTGGGTATTTCTTTGGCATACTGATTTTACTTCCTTTGGATAGAAACACAATAGTAGAATTGCTGGATTCCATTACAGTTCTGTTTTCAGTTTTTGAGGAACCACCATACTATATGATTGTATCAGTTTACATGCCACCAATAGTATTAAGGTTTCCTTTTTCTATATGTCCTCATCAGAAAAATTACCTTAAATTTTAATTCCATGTGCTATGGAAATTCTATTTTTTTTTTGAGAATCTTACAAATGGTCACTTGCCTTTAACTAACTCATTTCTACACTCAATTGTACAGACTTATGCCTAGTCAACCTTAACTTGTCAACTAATTTTGTGAGTATTTATACTACAGCTCTATATTATATATTTTATTATTTTTTGTTAGTCTTTGTCAGTTCTCTTAAGATGTAATCCCTGTGAGGACGGCAGGGATGTTCACTATTTCATTCCCAATTCCTCACACACTGCCTGGAACAGAAGAGTCTACAGAAGGACTCAAAGTGTAAGGAAAGAATAACTGAAGAGGAGTTGGGGTTTGCGTTCAAGAACCTAAAAGGAAAAAACACCTTTGGGAATAAAGGGGAGGGAGGAGAATATGAATGAACATGGAAGAATTTCTTCCTTGAAGAGAGGTAGGAAGAAATGGATGAAGAATGTCAAGGGAAAGGTGAATAAGATCCAGGGTTTAAACCTAGGCTAACTGCTGCCAGAATGTGGACTTTTAATCCGTAAACTACACTGTCTCCTAATATGGAGCAATCTAAGAGAAGAATGTGGAATTAGGATTCTTACTTTTTAAAAAAGCATTGCTTTGTCAGCAAAGTGTTAGGGAGGAAGGTGTATATGTGGCAGTAAAAGGGAAACTGTAGCTTTTTGTCATGTGTCTTGCCAACAAACTGCAAGAGTATTTTCACATATAGCTATAATGCAGCAGAAGAGATCATTTATGCCAGTTGTTCTCCAGCAAATCTAGTGCCATTTCGTATAATGTTAAAGTGACTTTAAAAATTTTCTTGTTTTTATTGGTCTGATGACAAGGCTACTAAATTTTTATAGATTGTGAAAAAGAGGGCAGCAATTTAGGCAGAATCAAGATGCATGTGTGTAGGTATCAGGAGTTAGAGTAGGCAATGGTTTTAAGTTCAGATGGGCTTGAAGAATAAGAACTTCTAAATGTCAAGCAGGTAAAAACCCAGACTGGGATCACTTGAGGAATGTACTTTAGAGAGGAGCCTGACTAAATTTCCTGTTAAAGCACAAGTTGCTTGCTGATATGAATCACAACCAGAACAGCTAAAATTATGATTATTTTTCTTGGAATAATTATCGGTGAAAAAAATGGAAATTTTGTAGACCTTCCCTATCATCACAGTTGTTCCTATTTTATCTTCCAATTGCATTTGAAAAACTCAAGAATAATAGCGTTACCCTCAGAGTTACTTTTTAAAAAACCTATTTATTTATTTTATTTGAGAGGCAGAGTTACAGAGGGAGAAAAAGGGAGATGCAGAAAGATCTTTCATCTGCTGGTTCACTCCCCAAATGGCCACAACAGCTGCAATGGGGCTGATCTGAAGCCAGAAGCCAGGAGCTAAGAACTTCTTCTGGGTCTTCCATGTGGATGCAGGAGCCCAAGTGCTTGGGCCATCTTCTGCTGCTTCCCAGGCAAATTAGCAGGGAGCTGGATTGGAAGTGGAGCAGCCAGGACTCTGCAGCTTTACCTGTTATGCCATAGCGCCAGCCCCTCAGAGTCTCTTTTAATCATGATGCCATATTGGAGGGCCATTTTAAAAAAGGTTTTATTTAGCTTAATTTTTGTTATGAAATATTGGAGTGATAAGTTTATACTAAATTGGTGACCCTAAGGAAGACACAGCAAAAGTGACAAATGAAACAAGGAGATAAATTTAAATAAATGAAGCCTTGAGTAACAGCCAAGCCCATGGCTGGGTTTATGGTCTCATCAAAAACATTATGTAGGTTGAGCAGTTAGCCTAGTGGTTAAGACACCCTCATCTTGAATCAGAGTGTTTGGATTTGATACTTGGCCCTGGCTCCTGACTACAGCTACCTGGGAATGCAGAATTTGGGAGGCAGAAGTGAGGGATCAAATATTTGAATTCTGCCACCCATGTAGGAGACTGGAATTGCATTCCTAGCTTCTGCTTCTGGGCCTGGCCATTATGAGCATCTGGGGAGTGAACCAGTGGATGGGGGCACTTGCATAAGCCAGCACACGCTCTCTCTGTCTCTTTTTCTGTGTCTCTCCTCTCTCTTCCTCTCTACTTTCTCCCATTCTGTATCTTTTCAGTATGAAACAAATAAAAGAAACAAGAGAAAAATATATAGGAAACACGGGAGGAAGAACTAACCTGAATGCTTTACACATATTTAAATACACAAAAAATAATAAGAATGAAACTGATATTTTATGATTTGATTTTTGTTTTTAACCCTTGTCTATACTCCTGTGGAACAATGGTCTACTCTTCACCTGTTGAACATTATGGTTAGTGGTACATTACGCTTGTGATTATAGAGTAAATTGAAATTATCATGTTGAGAAAATTAAAAGAAGAAAAAAGGAAGGAAGGATGGGGGATTGAGGGAGGGAGGGAGTAAGGTAAGGAGGAAAGCATGGCTGTTTTCTTAGAATTGTATCTATGAAATACATGAAATCTGTTTTTTCTATATTAATAATTTTTTTAAACTTGTAAAATATTTAACCAAGTTTTTATCAGATCCATGAGAATGCTTCAAAAAGTTTGTGGAAAAATTGGAATCAACAGAAAGGTCTGGGATGGGCATTAACCCCACTGGTTAAGATGCTGATTAAGATACACATATCCCCACATTGGGGTACCTAGGTTCACTACCTCACTACAACACCCACCTACAGTTTCCTGTTAATGCAGACCCTGGGAGCCAGCAGTGATGCCTCGGTAGTTGGGTTCTGGGAGGCCTTGATTGCATTCCTGGTTCCTGGCTTTGGCTTTGCCCAGAGAGCCTTTGTGGCATTTGGGGAATGATCTATCAGATGGGAGCTTTCTCTGGATGTCAGTTTGTCTCTGCCTGTGTCTTTCTCTCTGCCTCTTCAACAAACTAATACAAAACAAGATAAACTTATTTTGTCTCAAAAATGTGAAATCTGTGCATTTTTTTCATATATGCCTGTGTTTTCATGAACTTTTAGAGACTTCTTGAATGGATTTCAAAGCTTTTTGCCCAAAAATAAACTTTGCCTTTAATTCTATTTTCCATGAATTGTTTGATGTTCTCACATGTGTTCTAGTTTATATTTTATAGCATATTTTGTAATATCTGAATATTATTCAGTTGTAATTTTTATTTTATCCAAATTGTTTTAAAAGTATTTCTCTTTTTGTAATGATTTTCTCTTCCTATATTGGCCTCATAATTATAATTTCTAAAATTATAGGTAGCTACCACTGATCTCTAAGTAAGTAACATATCGCAACATAGTGTCATGGTCAATATAAGATCTTATACATATATGTATGAGAACTTCAAAAAGTTCTTGGAAATGCTTTATTTTTCAATGATATTTTCCATAAACTTTTTGAAGTCCCCTCATATACACATATGTGCATATGTATGTATTTATTTTTATATACACTAATGCATACTTCTCTGTAGGTATAATATACACATATAAAAATCGTATGCATAAGATTACACAGTATAAATACCTCACTGATGACTTTACTCTGTGTGTACTCGCACATCTGAGGATATGCTTTCATGTTATGTGAAAGGTTCTTCAGAGAGATTTTGTTTTATACTATCTCTTTCTTCAGTTATCATATTATACTTTACCTTGGAAAGTCTTTCTTCCTTGACATATTTCAGTCAAGTACCCTCCGTGCATCTTACTTTCTCCCTTTGCTTCAAAGGCTACAGGGTGTCTTTACTTCTAATACCTAAAGACATATCTTTATGTAACCTTAAAAATACTGCCAGATTCCAAAAGCTGGAATTAGCTAGAGGTTGTAGTAGGTCAATAGGTAGGAAGATGGAGTTTTTATTTTAGAAATGATTAATTAAAATTTAGAACTTTCTTTGATATATTATTGTTAAAGTTATTTAGAGTTTGTGATTTGCAGTGATGCATAATAAGGGCTATGTTGAACTAGATATTACAAAATCTGGATATGTGTTTGAAAAACATTATTTCCTCACCCTCTGATTATTGGTAAGATAGCCTTTGAATATCACTTATCATCAGCTGAAATGTCTGGTTAGTGATACCTCTGCTGCCACCTCCTTATAGTGCTTACAGGGTGAGATGATGTATGAATATGTGAGGGTCTGCCATTGTGATTTAGTGGATTAAGCTTACGCCTGCAACTCTGGCATAATATATGAGCTTGAGTTTGAGTTCCACTGATCTGCTTCTGATTCAGCCCCCTGCCAATGTGCCTGGGAAGACAGTACAACATGGCCCAAGTATTTGGGCCCCTACTACCCAATTGGGAGACCCAGATGGATTTCCCTGGCCAAGTGGCCAATTACTGCCATTTGGGGAGTGAACCAGCAGATGGAAGATCTCTCTCTGTCTCCCTTGATTTCTGTAATTCTGTCTTTCAAATAAATTAGTAAATATTTTAGAACACAAAAAGACATGATTTGTTGAAGATATTGTAGAAATAGTGCAGTCTATAGAGATTATAAATGATGTTATGAATGATAGCCATTGTATTAAGCCTTTATATAATTCTCATAATAGTTTCATAACACAGGAAATATTAATATTCTAGTGTTACAAATCAGGAAGGGAAGGTTCAGAGAACATGAAACGTTGCTGAGTAGGAATTGCTTCTTGGTGTTTTGGCTAAGATCAAGTGTAGTGACTGGTGAGTGGGAAAGGCAAGATTTGAATCCAGGTCTGAGGCTAAAAATGGTCTTCATAATTTCATCACTAATCTGAATAATAATCACTACACAGATTTATTGGTGAACTGGTCAAGGTGGTAAAAATACATTTCTCTTTATTCTCACATCTAAATTCCAAAAGTAAAAACAGAGTAATATTTTTTTAAATAAAAATGTTATGCTGGGAAGTTTTAACCAACCAAATGTGTTCTCCTTTTAGAACTTAATTGTCCTGAATCCACTCACAGTGACTGAGGAGGAAATAAGACCATCACTGGAGAAACGCCTTGAAGCCATTATCAGTGGGGCTGCTCTGTTGGCTGATTCTTCATGCACAAGGGACTTCCACCGGGAGCGGATTATCGCAGAATGCAACGCTATTCGCCAGGCTCTTCAGGACCTACTTTCGGAGTACATGAACAATGTGAGTGATTGGTTTGCCCTCCCATCCGCATCCCTCCTTCTGCCTTGTCTGTGGGCATGTTCTGAGATGCTTTCTTCACCTCCAATAAGATAAATTGCAAATGAGTTCATGGTTTTATAGCAGGTTGACTTTCTGAGTGGCTTCTGCTTGATTATTTGAAGGATATAACAATTCTGGGAGTTTCTAGGGACAAAATCAGAACCAGAAGAGTATCGACAGGCTGGTGCTGTAGCTCACTAGGCTGATCCTCCGCCTGTGGCGCCGGTACTCTGGGTTCTAGTCCCTGTTGGGGTGCCGGTTCTGTCCCGGTTGCTCCTCTTCCAGGCCAGCTCTCTGCTGTGGCCCGGGAAGGCAGTGGAGGATGGCCCAAGTGCTTGGGCCCTGCACCCGCATGGGAGTCCAGGAGGAAACACCTGGCTCCTGGCTTCGGATAGGTGCAGCATGCTGGCCGTGGCAGCCATTTGAGGTGTGAACCAAAGGAAGACCTTTCTCTCTGTCTCTCTCTCTCACTGTCTAACTCTGCCTGTCAAAACAAAACAAAACAAACAAACAAAAAAAGAGTATCGACAAAGGATTGTTTTGTTTGCAGAAGTATCTAAATATCAGTTGAGGAAGGGAGTTATGGGTGGAGAAAGGAAACTAGGGATGTACATAAATTTAAGGACTAAAAAGAAAATAAACAGAGGGGCAGATTGCTCAGGATTAAGTTGGTGAATAATGAAAGGGCACCAAAAGTTAGAATTTAGATAGAATTTAGTAAAAGTCAGTGCTGCAGAGATCTTGAGCTGTATTTGTAGATGTAAAGAGCCTGCGCAGTTTGGACAGCCTTTTTAAATGTGATATGGTGGAATTGATATTTTTACATAATTAGTTGTTGTTCAGAAATGTTCAAAGTGTTGTTTAAATTAAGGGTAAAATGTTTGCTTCAAGGTTTTCTTTTTTCCATTAAGTGTGTGTGTGTGTGTGTCTATGAAGGGTCTGTAAAATCTTAGTTCCCTCAAATCTTAGTGCTATTTATAAAATGAAAAAGAAATTCTTGAAGATGTTGTCAATTGTCTACTCATCAGGAAGTCTTCTTAAATAATAGAGCTAAATAAAATGAAAGTTATAATCAAAATACTTTTATCTGCCTTATTATTAATGGAATAGTTTAAGATTTATGAATATGTCTTTAGAGAATTGTTAGTTGTAAAGCTCATTACTTTTTGGATATGGGATTTAAGTTTTGGGATTGTACAGTGTAAATATTTTATGTGCATAATTGAAATGTGCTAAAATTTGTTGGTGAGTGTTTGGGATCCTTCAACATATTTGGTGGATCTCCATACTCTTAATATTTGATGTCTTGGCTCTTGATTAAAAAAAATCTCTTGCATGTTAAGAAATCAAAGTAGTAAAGCAGATTTTGTTAATAATATATTAGTAATGTCATGTCCTACTAGAATGTCTCTATTTTTTGCATATATTGAAGATTTTTCAAAGTAATTCATCAGTCACAAGAAACTGTTAAACATATTAAACAAAACTGTATTGTATTCTTAGGCTTATAGATAAAATATATAGTTATTTATACATTTATCTATATATTATTAAGATTAGATAAATGAACTTTAAATATAGCTATTTTATTCTTTATAAGTACAGATAAACTTGTATACTTGTGTACACTCACCCACATAAGTAAGTAGGAGTGGCTACATAATTCGTGGGCCTAGTGCAAAATGGAAAAGTGAAGCTATTGTTTAAAAATCATGGCAAGGGTAGATTTGCCAAAGATTTATTTTCTTCCATAATTTTTCTTTACCTATGAAAGGTTATGTCTGTTTTCTATTTGGTGTTAGATTTCTTGGGGCATAGGGATCCAAGGGGGCAAGTGCAGACCCTGGTGGAGGTCCAGGCACCTGCCTCATGACCCTGACTTAATAGGTGTACCAAGGCCCCACAAGCAGGGAGACAATGATTGCTGGGTGGGAGAACAGTTGGCATAAAACTTGTTGTCTTAGGAAGTCACCAAGAAGCAGGACTGTATTTGAGCCTTGACATATGCTTCAACCCCGGTCATTGGAATATGCAAATTTTAAGATAAAATTGTTAAGAATTTCAAGATGATAGAAGAGCATTCAAACCCAAGCACAGGACCCATTTCTGAGTGTAGAGGCCTGTGTGCAGTAGCAGGAAACTGAAGCTGATCTTGTATATAATCAACATATATCAACTAGAAATAGGTGGTAGTTTCATGGAGTTTTCTCACTTTGAGTTTAAAACTATGCTCAGCAAAGGTGAAGGGAACATTTTGCCCTGGGTGTAGTCATTAAGTAGGGACATTTTCTGTATTCATTTACAAGTAATAATAAATATTAATCTTCTTTTTACTATTTTCATCACCAGGACTTCTAGACATTAGTAAAAAACTTGTGCTTTTCACAATTGTTTTTGCTTTTCCAAGTTATGGAAATGTTGTGTTGTTGTGGTTTTGTTCAGTTTTGTTAGTGCATATAATTTAGTATATTTTAAGAGTATCATTTAATAACCATTGTGTTCCTTATGGATATATTTAAACTAAACAAAGATAACACTGTGATTGTAAAGGCAGAAGGCAGAGAACCAAAAACCCAGACACTTAAATTATTTTATGTGTTCCCTTGGAGTTTTTCTTTAAGTTTAAAAATAATAACAGTGGAATAGTGTGAACTGCAGGGGGCAATATTTTTGCCAGGTAAGTGCAAATTTAGTTCATTGATGAAGTATTTCTTTAAATTTTATCTTTGCAATTAGATCCTTTTGAAGATTATTAATTTTAAATTTAATTTTTAATGTAAAAGAACATATTAAGAAAATAATGGTTTTAATGATTATCATAAAGATAAGCAGAATGTTTAAGACATAATCACTCCAGGTATCAAATATGCTAAATAAGCCAATGAAAATATCTGAAATTTTCTGTTCCCTGCTGCTCTGTTGTAAGGATTTACTCTGTTGATCAGTTTCAAGATCTATTGTCAATTATAAAAACTTATTTATGTTGTTAATATCTTCTATTAAGGTATTTTGGTTTTAAAACAAGGTGAATTCTGTGTTAGGAGAGTGAAATGAAGAGACTTTTATATAACATCTAAATAACCAAAAGATGAAAGTAGTGTTTTTTAGCTTGCTCAGATAATTATATTGAATTTTATTGTTTTAAGATAATCTAAATGGAAAGAATTCAAATTTTTCTGGTATTTAAATGATTGAACTGTAGTGCTGTTCATGTTGGACAAAGGCTTTCACATGCTTCTTCCATTCTCTGCTTTCACTGTTTTCTATCTCCTGGAAAGCAAAACATACACGCTCTGATACAGGAATCGCTCAAGGCCCTTTCAGTTTCAGAGCTCTCATTCCCACTGCACTTCTCACGCTTGTCTGCCCTCCTCACTAGAGAGCAGCTCTAGGACAGTGGGAATACGTCCTTGGCTCTTACCACGTAAACTCTCAGGTAGCAGGTACTCAGTAATTATTATTTAAATGCAGTCAAATTTAACAATAATTGTTTCCTCTTAATTTTTAAAATTAAAACTGCAATGTGCCTGAAGAGCTTAGTTCTTATTTATTCATTGTATTTATGTGATCACTCTGGACAAAAGAGGATGGTTAATCCTGTGAACATGAACAGAGGGAAGGAAGTCTACAGAGGCAAAGAAACTTGTTCTTTGAGTGATCTAAGTAGATTTATATATTCCATTCCTCTCCTTGGGCATAATGTTAATACTTTTGTGGAATGTATATATATTTTTTCAGGAAATGAAAAACTTTTATCTATGTACGTAATCTGCCCTGGTGTTTTTATAGGGTTCTGGGTAGAAGTAGCTAAATTTATACAGTGGTGGTTCACATGATCAGAAACCCATTATGCATATATTATATTAACATTTTATTGATAAGTATTAGCTATTAAAAATAAAGTTTGTGAATGTGTAATATTGTGAAAAACTCCAAGAAAAGTATAGTAAACTCTTTTCATATGAAAGGGCCGAAGTTTAGGCCTAATGCTTATAGCTGATCAAATGTGATTGGGAAAAAAAATGTGATTGAACCACACTTCAGCAACAGGAACTAATCTGGAAAACCATGGGGCTTGTTATCAGAACTCATCCCTAGTTTTATTTTTATATCAAGTTTGTGTCACAAATGATGCTAGTTGTATTAAATGTTTGTTAGCTTTCTACTGCTACTGTAATAAATTGTTACAAATTTAGTGTCCTAAACCACACAAATTTTGTTTCTGTAATGCTGCAGGTCAAAAGTCTGGTATGGACCTCACTGAATTAAAATTCAGTGTTGGAGGGCTACATTATTTGCTGAAGTCTCTAGGGAAGAATGCATTTCCATGATTTTTCCTAGCTTCTAGAAGCCCCCGCCATTCCCTGACTCATGGCCTCTTCCTCTATATTCATAGTCAACAATGTGGTTATTTCTATCCTCCTGCATCCATCCTCACATCTATTTCCCTGACCACACCTAGGAAAGATTTTCTTCTTTTTAAAACTCATATGTGCCCACACAGATTATGCAGGATAATCATCCCGTTCAGATTCCCCTTTGCCATGGAAGGTAATATATTTACATTTCTAGGAATTAGGATGTGGGTATCTCTGGAGACTTTACCACATATACCATACCAGTTTTGCCTCTCATCTGTGGAAACATTATCAGTCCTTGCATTTCAAATTCATTATAGTCATCACTCCTCATACACTTTAAGCTTTGTGCAGGCAAATCACATGTCTGTTTTGTTTATTGTTTTACTCGAGCCCCTAGGTACAATGTTTCACATTGTGAAAAACTGAACTGTATTTTTAAACAAAAGAATAGAAATTCTGTGATTTGGAGATCTAATATAAAACTGAAAAAAAGAAAAATTGCGTTAGATATAGAAAAAAGAATGCCTATTGTATATGCCATGCAATGGAGAAAAAGCCTCTCTAACATAAATTCAAATGAGTTTCAAGAATCAATTAAATTTTTGTGATGAACTGCCTATATAAAAATCTGATTTTTAAAGTACTGTTTCTGAAAGTTAATGTAAATATCCAGGCACAAAATTTTCTCATTCTCATAGTCCCTGAATTCGGAGCCCTGTATCCACATTCCAAAGCAGATTTTTTTTATTCGTTAAAATATACAAAGCAACAAACATTAAGAATGAGAAAAATACATTTTTTTGTCTTTTAAAACTTTGTAGTATATATTTCTAAGATATTTCTACAATTTTGTTATAATTTCACAACTGGTTTGTAGTTCATGTTGTCTGATGTACAATAAAACCAAACAATCTTCATTGGATAAGGCAGAATGAGTGGGCCCTCTGAAGATGAAAAAGTCTTAGAGAAATAAATTACTTTTAAATGCTGACTTTTCTACAGTTGGTAAAGTTGGATAGCCATCTTGCTTGAATTCTAAAATATCAGCAGATATGTATATTTTTTCTGGGAATTCCTTGAGATCATTTGGGTATTGTTCTGTGTTGGATGCACAGCTGCACAGGATCTTCAGGGACTGTGTAATCTACTGGTGAAATTCATACTCAGATCATGCTTTGCTACAGGGGAATATTAGGCCTTGAGTGAGGAACAGTGATGCTATAATAAACAAGTCAAGCCTGAACCTCATGAAGGTGCCAGTGTGCTTTCCTGGACCTCTAGTCTGCCCACTATTATCTTCTCTGGGTATCTTCCATGAGAATATATTGTTGGTTCTATCATGTGATTGTTGAATGAATAATTAATCAAATGAACTGACTTTTGCTATTCTGAAGCCTATTTCATTTGTGTGTTTGAGTTTAATTATTCCTTGTCTTGAGAGAGTTCCGAAATGTCAAAAAAGCATTTAAAGAGTTGCTATGGGGTTTTCCTTCCACATAGGAACTCTACCCCTCTCCTTTAAAATACATTATGGAAAGAATTTCAACCTTATTTAATTTCTCTTGGTGGTAAGATAAAGCAATTTGGAGGGTTTGTTTGTTTGTTTGTATACTTATTTATTGGGAGGATTGACACGCAAGGACTCTGACTACAGACAGATCAGAATTAAAATCCTAAAAATGTAAAGGCAACTTCCAAATCTATCTTTTTTTTAACTTTTTTATATGTACTGCATGTTAGAATTGTCATTGTCAGTTAAAGTATACCACATTAGATTCTTTACATCTTTATGTTCTTAAATTGGTCTAATATACTAAAGAGGCAGCTAGGTTTTGAGTGATTGATTATGTTGGAGGCCATGTTTTCAGTTTCTAGTTATCTAGATTTTACAACTTCAGCTATCTTAAAAGAAGTAAATGGTATCCTGTATAGCTATGGATAGTGGCAGGTATGCCAGTATCAAACATAGTTCATAGCATGAAGTCAGATTCCAAGGAGGTATAAATGACTTATCACAATGAATGCTGCTAGATTAATATATTGATACTAGGACATAGGAGCTGATAATTCAATACTCTGGGAACTGAGAGAAATAATAAATAGTGGGTGTCTGGTTAAATGGGCAAAAATGAATTTTATTTTCTTATTATCTCTTTTGTACCTAATTTAAGGACTGGGCATTGGACAGACATTCAATTATATGTATTGTTATGGAAAAAGATTTATTATTTCAGCCATTATTTTTCTAAGCTTCTTTGAGGTCTAATCTTATTCATTCCCTAAAGATCCTCAGTTATCTAGATGACTGTTAATTAATGACTTCATGTCTTTCTTGACAAATTAAGTTTGGGATCTCCTAAATCTGGCAGAAAATGTCTGCTTTGGGGTTTAAAAAGGACTTACACATTGCTCACTGGAGAAAATCAGGTATCTAGATTCCTCTGTTAAGGGAATGATCTAGTCTCATATATCTATTCTTTGCCTTATAATTTTAGTCTCTTTTAAACAAAAAAGTTAATAAGAAGAACCCTATAGAAATGCAAGCTACATGATCCTTAATAATGTACCTAAAATAATAAAAAGGAGGCAGGCACTATTACTAAGGAGAATGAAACTATCATACAGAGCCAGAGCACTGGAGGGTATTAAGGTAATTTGTTTAAAATAAAAATGACCAAAATGGGTGCCAGCATTGTATCATGTGTTAAGCTTCTGTTTGAGATGCTGCCATCACATATTGGAGGGCCAGTCTGAATCCGGGCTGCTCTGCTTCTGATCCAGCTCCCTGCTAAGGCACCTGGGAAAGCAGTGGAAGATAGCCCAAGTGCTTCCATGTGGAAAACTTGGGTGGAGTTCCAGACTCTTAGCTTTGACTTAGATCAACTCTGGTCATTGCAGCCTTTTTGTGAAGTGAGCCAGCAGATGGAAGATCTCTTTCTGTCTCTGTTTCTCCCTCTATCTCCTGTCACAATTCCTTTCAAATAAATAAAATAAATCGTAAAAAATAACTGATATATAATGGAGGATATGCTAAAATAGATAGTCTTAGATTACAAATAGAGAGCAACACACAGGTGAAAGTCTGTGGTTGCATCCCATAGGCCAGGAAGCCTAATGAGTGAGAACCCTTATTCTTTTGCATTCCAGCAGAGGGAACCTGTGAGACAGGTTAATCATTCACTTTGTGGACTGTTTCAGTTTTACCCCTTCTCAGGAAGGGTGTTCTTTTATTCCAGGTACTGTTGATATAAATCTTAGCATTCCTACATGGTTTCATTTTTAACATTGGACTTTATTTCACATTCTTTATTACATTAAGAGAAAGTGAGGTTGAATGGTAGAAGTGACAGAAATAAAGTAGAGATTAAGAACCCTTCCAGGAAGGATTAGTTCCAATTTGGACAAATTATAAGGTCTTGGGTCTAGCATATTACTAGTGGAGTTGATTTTTGAAATACAAAAAAAGATTATTGTCTTAAATTAGGCATCCTGGAAGCAGACTCTGAAATAAAATTATCATGAAGAAGGTTTACTAGTGTTATATCTTAATGTTAGCCGTTGCAAAGCACACCGGACACTGGAGTAAGGGAAAGGGTTTATTGGGGAACACCCTACAGACCGGAGTGAAGGGGCGGCGATGGAAAAAGAGAGAAAGAAAATATAAGAGAGAAACAGAGAGGAGAGGAGCTAGCAAGGAGAGAAGAGAGAGCAGAGAAGAGGAGAGAGGAGAGCAGAGCCAAGAGACCAGAGGAGGAGGCTAGAGAGAGGAACCGAGAGAGAGCAGGAGAGAAGGGCCAAGAGAGAGCAGGAGAGAAGGGCCAAGAGAGAGCAGGAGAGAAGGGCCAAGAGAGAGTAGGAGAGAAGGGCCAAGAGAGCACATGTTCAGGAACAGGCCCTTTTAAAACTTTGCCTGAGGGCGGGCAGGGAAGCAGGAGCAGCAAATCCCATTAGGATGGGGGTGGAGCCTGGCTCAGGTAGCTGGGCCATGCGGCCACCTGTCCACAACTGCGCCAGTTTCCTAACAACTAGGGCATTCTGTCAAGAGATAGAGATGTAAGAATATGAGGAAGGAAGAATTGACAGAGAAGCCAACTTGTGAAAAACCTCAGTCTCTTTCTAGGAGCTCTGCAGCTATGCTGGCCCTTCAGAATTGTCCCAAAGTGATGCAAGAGAATGAGGCCTTTATGTCCCTGCAATTGTCAGTCATTGGCTGGAGGCCATTTCTTGGAGCAGTGAAACCTTGGGTGAAGTAACTTCCTGCAATGGAGGGTGGTTACCAGTTAGTGACAGAGACATGAGCCATCACCAGCAGATGTTTCCCAAATCCTTTGAGAAGCAAGTCTGGGTAAGGTACCACATTATCTGCCATAACAGAAGACACACACAAACAATGGAAAAATCTTCCATGTTCGTGGATTGGAAGAATCAATATAATCAAAGTGTCCATACTAACAAAAGCTATTTATAGTTTCAATGCTGTGCTATCTCAACCATTATCAACAACATTCTTCTCAGATTTAAAAAAAAAAGATGCTAAAATTCATATGGAAACACTAGATACCCCAATTAGCTAAAGCAAATTTAAACTACAGTATCAGGCTTCAAGATATACTACAGGGCAGTTATAAGCAAAACAGCCTGGCACTGGCATAAAAATAGACATGTAGACCAATGGAACAAAATAGAAACCCCAGAAGTTAATCCACACATGTACAACTAACTAATCATTCACAAACAAGCTAAAGTCAATCCCTGGAGAAAGGACAATCTCTTCAATAAATGGTTATAGGAAAATTGGATGTACGTGTGCAGAAGTATAAAACAAGACCTTATCATACATCTTATACAAAAAATCAACTCAAAACGAGTCAAAGATCTAAATCGAAATCGATGACCTGATACCACCAAATTACCAGAGGAAAACATTGAGGATACTCTGCAAGACATTGGCATGGGCACAGAGTTCTTGGAAAAGACCCCAGAAGCACAGGTGGTTAAAGCAAAAATAGACAAGTGGGATTGCATCAAGTTAAGAAGCTTCTATATTACAAAGAAAACACTTAACAAAGTAAAGGGCCGACAGACTGAGTGGGAGAAAATATTTGCAAACTATGCAACTAATAAAGGATTAATATCCAGAATCTATAAATAGCTCAAGAAACTCAACAAATAATTCCTAGGTGGCCATATATCTCATATATTATATATATATATATATATATATATATATATATATATATATAAAACAAATAATCAAGAAATGGGCCAAGGACATGAACAGATATTTTTCAAAGGATGACATTCAAATGACCAGCAGACACATGAAAAATAAATGCTCAGGATCCCTAGCCATCAGAGAACTGCAAATAAAAACCACAACAAGGTTTCACTTCACCTCAGGTAGAATGGCTATGATCCAGAAATCAACAAAATATAAAAGCTGGTGAGAATGTGAAGGAAAAAGGTACCCTAGTACTATGTTGGTGGGAATTCAAACTAGTACAACCATTATGGAGGACAGTATGGAGATTCCTCAGAGATCTGAAAATAGATCTATCATATGAACAAACTATTTCACTCCTTTTTACCCAAAGAAAATGAAATCAGCATACAAAAGAGTTACTTGTGTCCTCATATTTTTTGCAACTCAGTTCACAGTAGCTAAGATATGGAATCAACCAAAATGTCCACCAATTGATGACTGGATAAAGGAAATGTGGAATATATACTCTATGAAATACTACTCAACCATACAAAATAATAAAATCCTGTCTTTTGCAATAAAATGGATACAACTAGAAACCGTAATGCTTATTGAAATAAGTCAGTCCCCAAATTCAAATATCATGTTTTCTCTGATATGTGGCAGCTAATATAGGATACAAAAAGGTATGAATAGGATTGAAATGGTCACTTTGGGATATGATTGTCTTTTTTTAGCTTGTGTTTTTACTCGCATAGAACTGTGGTCTTTCTACTTTTTACTTGTTGAGTATTATTATTAATGAAAAATTAGCCTGTGAATATAGATTAGATTAAAATATGTCTGCAAAAACTGATGTAGAGAGGGGAGTGAAGGAGGAGGATTGGGGGAATAGGGAAGTGAGGAAAGTATGGTTGTTTTCTTGGAATTCTACCTTTGGAATGCATAAAATCTATTTTATTTATATGAATTTTAAAATTAAAAATAACAAAAGGAAAAAGATCATTTTATAGCCCTTGATAATATCATCCAGTGCTATCAACTGTAAAATATTTGGATGTAATATATAATTTATTATTGATAATGTTCAGGAAATTATTATGGGGGGAAACATAGCTTGTCATTCAAAGTGATATAGTTAGGAGAGATTTTATAGAAATAATTAATAGACCTTAATTAATCTATGAAAGGTATGTCAGTAATAGTCCAAAAATCTGAGATATATGGCCACCTAGGAATTATATGACTGCCTATGTATCATAAATACAATAATACATGTGAAGGATTTAAAGAGAGATTTAACACATTTTACTGACAGTATTGGCTGTAAAACATTGCTAAAATAGAAAGTTCGAATTAAATTTCTGTTGATGCTGTTGCAATTTCTAGTCACATAATTCTTCTGTTGACCTGGCTAAGAACTGGTGATTTTAGAAGCATGTAAGAAGCAAGTAAGTAAAATGGAGCATGATAAAAGGTGTAATAGCTGTAAGCACTAAGTACAGGAACAGTACCAAGTAGGAAATGGTTAACTTTTCTGGGGCAGGCTTTTACCTGGCATTGTAAAATATTCCTGAGAACATAATGATGAACTAAGAGGACATGTTTTATATTCTCAGGGAGCCAACAGTCAAGTGGCAATGTAAACATATAATAACATTCCTTCAAATTCGTATATAATTAACAATTAAGCAAAAATAAAATAAATATACATAGTACTAAAAAGAGGATTAAACTATTTAAGGGAGAAGAGGTGATACAGAAGGTCACTCAATACTCAGGGACAGAAGGATAAGTAGTTGTTAGTTGGGTGAAAGGAGAGGTGAAGATGAGAAAAAAAAAAAAAAGAGTTCAGTACCTTTACAGACCTGAGAGAAATCTACAGTAGGTTCATTCCAGAGATTGAAAGGACATATGAGAGTACTTCAAAAAGTTAATGGAAAATAGAATTAAGAGATAATAAGTTTTTTTCATGAACTTTTAAAAACACTCTTTGTATAATGTGAGATGGAGACTAGGGGACAGCTAGGCAGGCAGGGATTATGCTACACTTTGCAGCCCATACTCACATGTTGGGATATGAAGCTAACTGCAGTGGGTATGGGATTGGAGGGAGCCAAGAATGGAAGGTGGACTGTGACAAAAACCTTATGTTGGTGTGTATTATGAAGGAGGACTAACTGACTTCTAAGGTTGTCCATTTGAACTGAAAAATTTATAAGTGTTTTCTTCTGGAAATCTCCAAGCATTCAGAGCCTTTCCCTTTTCTCATAATATCTTGATTTAATCTTTGTCATGCTAGTAACTCAAAGGCAAACCTCTTATTGGATTTGTAATCCAATGAGAAATACAGCCCTCACATACATGCCTGACTTAATGACTCCTACTGAGGTTGAATTGTGAGATGTTATCCGTGCCTCTCTGAAATATGAATTCTAGTTTAGTGGAATTCGTTGCCCCTGGGTATTGGTAATATCATGTTAGGTATGACTTAAAAAAAGTCTGCTGATAATATATTTTAATGTGGAAAGCAATAGATATCACTTTATTTATATATTTGTTATCAGCTAGCTAGTTGAAATTATATGCTAACATTTTATTATTATCATAAAAATGATCAAGTATTCATGAAATTATTTATAATGCTCATATACATAGGCTTATTTAAATTAACATAAAATGTTGATGCATATTTATAATTTTATTTATACATTAATCATATTTTAGAAAACCAAACTTATTTTATTAAAAATAATGGTAAAGTTTGTCTGCTATCAACTACTGTTTAACAAATGATATTTCGTGATAAATTTTACCTTTCTCCTTGAAAGGTGTTAGATAAAATAGTAGACAAATATAATTCATTTTTACTTTTCTTCAATATTTTTATATTTCTTCTTATCTCTGACAGGGAACTCTAAAAATCTGTAATTTTTGAATATGATCTAAACAGTTCCTAAACAGGAGCATTTTAAAAATAAGACAATGTACCATAATTGAATGACACAAAATACAAAATATTTTCCTCTTTGTAGCAATTTAAGTATTTCAATAAAAAGGTCTAAACAAAAAAAAAAAGAGAGGTAAAACATACTTTATTGTACTTCTTAAATCCAGGAGTTAAATAAAAAAATATATATATATATCGCTTTTTTTTTTTTTTTTTTTGACAGGTAGAGTGGACAGTGAGAGAGAGAGAGACAGAGAGAAAGGTCTTCCTTTGCCCTTGGTTCACCCTCCAATGGCCGCTGCAGCCGGCGCACCACGCTGATCCAATGGCAGGAGCCAGGTGCTTCTCCTGGTCTCCCATGGGGTGCAGGGCCCAAGCACTTGGGCCATCCTCCACTGCACTGCCTGGCCACAGCAGAGGGCTGGCCTGGAAGAGGGGCAACCAGGACAGAATCCGGCGCCCCGACCGGGACTAGAACCTGGTGTGCCGGCGCCACAAGGCGGAGGATTAGCCTAGTTAGCCGCAGCACCGGCCATATATCACTCTTAATTCATACACTAATTATGTTTTAAATTTAGAAATCAGGAAAATCACTGTAGTTAGGAAATGTGAATTTAAATCCACCTCTGATATTTACTTTGCCCATGCCTTGAGGCAAGTATTACAATATGTATGAGATTCAGTTTTCTATCCTGAATAAAGGATTAATAAAATTACCTGGTCATTTTTTGATGATGGTATAAGATAATGTATATAAAATTATAATTTTCGATCTTGGCTACACATTATTATCTTCTGGTGATTCTTAAAAAAATTCTCAAATCAAGACACCAGCTCTGACCAATTAAATTGGGGTTCCTGGAGAGAACATTCATGTATGAGAATGTTTTTAAAAATATTTCTGAATGATTTTAATGTGTAGCTAACATTGAAAACTGCTGATGTAAAAGCATTAGCACAGTGCCTCACTTATGTTAGACATATCATAACTGTTAGTTCCATACTCTTTCCCTTATAAACCAGTAGCTTTCAATTTACATAAAATTTATTCTTTCTGGAAAGAGAAGTGGTAAAATAAAGTTTCCTGAAAGTTATAAAACGGTATAAAATTATTTTTGGTGAAACATAGTAAATGGAAATGATTTTTTTTTAAATATTGTAAGTAGCCCTTTTGCCTTTAGACTTAAATGCTTGAGATTTAATTTAACTTATTATATATCAACAGATTTAGTTTAAAACTTGTCATTATGATAGTGGGAAGCATAGATGAATGTGGATATTAATTTTTCATATGACAATCCTTAAGTTTCCTGATACTATTTCAAGATTACTCATCAGTTCTTTAGTTGCCATCTTTAAATGCATTTCTTCTAATTGCATCGTGAAAAGAATGCACATTTGTGATCACTAATTATGATGATAAAACACTTTACCCAATCTATTTGCTTTTGTTAATGGTGTTGTACATCTGTCAGTGAAACAGATTAAAAATATTTGGGTAAATCTGAATAATAATCAGGGAGCTGGATCAGAAGTAGAGCAGCCAGGATTCAAATTGATGCTCATATGGGATGCCAGCATTGCAGGTGGTGACTTTCCCCACTATGCCACAATGCTGGCCCTTCTTCTCATATTCTTAAATACAGTTAAGTATTCAATCTTGCAATTTCTTCTTATTCTGGATGTAATCTATTATTTTTCAAGCTATATTGTATGGTGACCTGGTCTTCTAGGAGGTGTGCTCTTGAGCCATTGAACAGGACGGTAGAAGACGAGGTTAAAGCAAAGAATCTCCAAACTGTATTCCCTAAGTGCACTTCAAACAGAAGCTCTGTTTTCTTAGTCATATGTTAAGTTTCATTTGAAATTTTAACTTCAAAAAAAGATCATCTGCTAAAATGGAAGTTTGACAAACGCTGATTCAGATTATAAAGTCTTACAATGTAGAACTAAGCTAAGGAAAATGTTAGAGTGTAAAAGATAAAATATTTTTTACTTCAATTTTCCCTTAAGGAAAGATTTGTACTTGTTAAGAAAATAACTTGGTAAATGACTTGGTGGCTGACATAATTGAGGGGTATGAGGGAGCAGCAGATAAAGCAGGTGAGTGAAAGTTAAATTGCTCTGCAGTGGTAGGTAGAGGAGAGTAGCAGGAAACTGGGAGAAGGTTCAGCAAAGGAATGGCATAGGAACTAGTTGGAATGGCTGCAATGACTAAGAACAAGATTTTTTAAAGAAAATTTATTGATGTATTTTATTATTTGAAAGAGAAGGAAGAGAGGAAGGGAGGAAAGAGAAGCAAAGGAAGGGAGGAAGGAAGGAAGGACGGAAGGAAGGAAGGAAATCAATTCTGCATCCACTGGTTCACTCCTCAGATGCCCTCAACAGTCAGGGTTGGGCCAGGTTGAAAGCAGGGACTCAGAACTCCATCCTGGTCTCCTGCGTGGGTGGGAGGGACCCAGGTACTTAAACCATCATCTGCTGCATTACAGGAAGTGCATTATTAGCAAGAAACTGGAATCAGAAGTGTGGCCAGGACTCAAACTCATTCACTCTAATATGCAATATGCGTATCCAAGTGACAGCCAAATATTTGTACCAGGAACAAGAATTTTTTTATGAATGATCTTAAGTTTTCATTCTATGAAGTAAATCCTCTTCCTAAAACTTTAAATAAAGTTTATTGAATATTAAGCTTTATTTTGTGTGAATCAGTGGAAAAGGCTGATTTCTACACATGGGTCCTGCTGTGCGGAGTGCTGTGGTATTCCACGAATGGGGCGACTTTGATAAAAGCATGAGGTTTGGTGTCTGAGCATATGAACCTATTGTGATTTGCAGAGACCTTGAGAAGGGCATAGACTTTATACAAGTCATGGAACGGGAATTTAAACTACACCTTACCTATAGTGAAGGGTGAGAGAGCTCTAGTGGGTGAATTGAAAGATATCATAATAATTCTTCTCTTGCTTCTGAAATAATAAAGGTATAAAAGAATAAAGGAATAAAATATATTACCTAATTTGTCTTTGATTCATCCAAAGGTCACATTATGATGGGTAAGTTGATGGCATAATTCTCTTGTGTTTGTATGTGCTCTCAAATGAAAATTAAACAAAAAAGTATCATGATATTTGAATATTCTCTTAAGTATTCTGTAATTCTGGTTGAATTATTTTGGGGAAGGAACTCAAATGAGGGTCTTTCTTCCTGCTTTTTCTATGCAGTAGAAATGTTAGAAATGCAAGCCCTATCAGGAACATGGTCTTCAGGACTAGTGCATGTGTTAGGAACTAGGTTTGGCCTCCTACCATCTGTAGAGTGACAAGCAGGTTCCTCTTTCCTTGGGTCAAATCTGGTTGCAGAGTCTAAGAGTTTACAGGCACTTTGGGGGTGTTGTGTCTACACTGCCCAGTTTTCAATAGGCCAGCAACCTGTTTCCGTAAGAATCATGTTGAATTGTCCATTGGACCAAGCTCCATGGCACTCTGCCATGTACACAGGCACCTGCTAGGCAAGACCTGCTGGTTAGCTAGACATGCTTGGACAAAGTTTTTATGTAGTCAGGTGATCATAAAGGTATAGCATTTGTTGTGACTGATAACCAGTGTTTGACCTCAGTTTTCTTTTAAAATTATCTATTAAAATTAAGGTGTGGTAGTACTCTATTTCCTATTACTTTAATACTCACTTCCTTCTAGACTTTTTATGCTTGTTGTACCTCAAACTAGGGATGCTTTGAACTTCTCTGTCTCAGTCCCTTCTCGAAACCTCCTTCAACGGTCTGTCTGATCTCCCAGATTTCCCAGTAATTTGGCTTTCCATCAGTGCTTAATGTGAACCAAACTTTTGCTTCCACCGAACACAAGCCACTACCCTCTGACCCCTCTCCCCACTTTTAATATGTTGGGGCATAGATCAGGGGCTCAGGAATGACCTGCATGATATCCTCCTGGTCTGTCCTAGGGATACAAGAATCTCTTTTTGGACAGGAAAATAATTCAAGATCAGGTCCTGGAGCTGGAACTTTAAAATTAGAAAGGCTGCCTCATCCATTGCTGCAGGAGAACCTTCCCTTATTTGTCAGTGGTCTTTTCCTTGTTCACTTCCAAGTGCTCACAATGCAGTCCTTGTTTTAGAATCCCCATTTACACAGGTTTTCAGTGACCCAGAATGCTCTCCTGCCTTTTTTTAAAGAAAGGATTGATATACACTTCTTGTGTCCCTTCTTCCCTCCAGGTTGTTACCTGTGTGTGTGTGGACCCCCAAGCTCCAGAACCATGCTGTTGAAATGGCCATGCTGTAAACCCCTGGGCGACTGTCAGGTCACAATGCAGACTTCAGGTTGTTTTGTATAAAATGAAAATAGATTTTTTAATTATGAACAGTAAAAATAGAAACATGGTGTTGAGCAGATAAACAATGTCATTTTGGTTTTTAGGACTTAGATAAAAATATTTGTGTTTTGAAGACAGACTGAGGAGTTAATAATCTGTGCATCACAGAAGAAATTCCATTAACTCTTCAGAAAACTTTGTTGAAGATGTATGTAGAGCTGGAACTTAGGGTGAGGAACTTTTTATCTCGTTATGAAAAAGAAAAAAAGTTCGTCATATAGTTTGAAAATGAAGAATTCCAAGTAAATTTCGTTTATTCATCTCTTCCTACTAAATCTCAAAATAAGGTTGATAAATCTACAAACATGATGTGTTGTTGGCCTCTTTACATCTCCCTGTGATGCAGCACATGCAGATAATGGAATCTGTCTGTAGTCTTATTACCCTGTTTATCACTGGCCTTGAGCTAGTAAACTCTCACAAGTTTTTGCATGATACAGCAGCCTTTAAAAGAGATTGTTCTCATAGCTGTTGAGGAGATCTAATGATCTTTACTCTGATATTGTTGTGAATCTTCTTGACACCGTTTTCTGGTTTAGAACGTTCGATTCGAGATGGTCTAATAATTGGATTAACTTTACTTTGAAAAAACTCCAAGTTAGTCACTAACATAATCTTTGAAGAGCAAGAGGCAGTTATACTATAGTGGAATTGAGTATTTTGTTCCTCAAATCAGTAAACTTCTTAATATTTAAGCAGAAAACCAAAATAAGATCAAAGTTTCATTAAAATTAACAATTCTATAATGCTGATTCACTTATATTTATTCATTTTCTATATATAGTTAATATCTTGAGTTATTAATTTATTGCAGACAAATTAAATGTAGATATGTGAGGATCTTATTTGAAACTTGCAAATCAAAATTGCCTAAAACTTCTAAATGCACATTTAAATATTTATAGGATTAGTATAGTGATGAGACATTGTTTTAAAAAGCTTATTAAAGTAATTTTGATCTAAGTACATTAAACACTGTAAATACTTTATTAGCATGCACAATTGACCTCAAGTAAATTGATCTTTTATAACCTTTTGATACACAGTGGCTTTTGATAAAATCTTTTAGAAATTGGATTTAGTGAAGCTATTTTGAGTAAATGTTCATTGAATTCTTTGGGTGTATACAGTTTATAAACAAAGCCAATTATTTATTAAAATTCTAAATTTAAAAGGCCTCAGTATTTGTTGTTTCCTAATTCTCAATCTCAGGAAAAGGTTATCAAAGTATGAGAGTATACTTATGGCATAGGACACCAGGAAAGGAGAAAGGATGTTTGATTAGGGACAGAATCTACATTTTTGGGACACTAGCTATGGGTCAGGGAATGTGTTGTGCATTTTAGATACTTTCATTTAGTTTGTCCTCACAGGAGAGTCTCAGGTTCTAGCATGTACTCAGTGATGGTGGACAAGCTACTTTTTATCTTCATGTACAAATCAGTGAAACCTTCAACAGGAGACCAGTTCTTAGTTTACACGTCTCACATTCCCATTATTCTTTTGACTTTCTACTCAAATTGTTCCCTTATGGTTGAGAAAGACAAGAAATTGTTTTTGAAGCCTTGATTGTTCATAGCACCTTGTCAATGACAGTTTACCAAGGAATAGTCATGTGAAAAATAATTAAGCATCATGATTGTCAGAGTTAACTGGGAAATATCATGGATTTTGGATTGTACGATTACCTTGAAAAGCACACTTTATATAGACACCCTTTCTTCTGTCTTTTTGCCTTACCTGGTTGTTAATAATAGCCACAGTAGGGTGCTGACATTGTGGCACACTGGGTAAAGTTGCCGCCTGTCATGCTGGCATCCCTTATGGGTGCCAGCTTGTGTCCTGGCTGTTCCACTTCCAATCCAGCTCCCTGCTTATGGCCTAGGAATAGCAGTATAAAATGGTCCAAGTGTTTGGGACCCTGCCGCTTATGTGGGAGACCACAAAGTTGTTCCTGGATTTGGCTTGATTCTGTCCTGGCTGTTGAAGCCACCTGTGGAGTGAACCAGTGGATGGAAAGTACCTATCTCTCTTTGTTTCTCTCTCTCTCTCTCTAATGCAAACTTTTAAATAAGTAAATAAATCTTGGAAAAATTGATAGCAATGGTGGAGGGCTATATTATGATTTTTCACTTAGTCATAAAACAATTTAATCTTTAAAGGATAGATTTAAAGTTTCTTTTAAAAAATTAATGTGCTGAAGATTGGAGAATTCAAAATGTGGAACATGGGAAATTTAGCTTAATTAAGTACAATCTATTTACCACAAATTCAGTTCTTACAGCTACACCAGAAAATCTGCTGTGGATTTTTTCTACTTCTTGGAAGTAATGCTTACTATAATCCTTATTACAAATTATTCATAAGCTGTTACATTGTTAGGCCAATTTAATCTTTACCCAAATGATTTTGATCTTGGGTCAGATTAGTTGTCATATCAAAAGAGAATTCACTGTATTGGATGTTTGTCAGTAAATGTGTGTTGTCTGGATACTTTCACTTCTCTATCCTTATTTGATATTAGAAATATTTTTCCAAAGAAGGAATTAGAATAAGGACAAGTTTGCATTTTCAGGTATGTTGGAATTGCGATTGGGAGAATCAAAGTCTGTTCATCAACGTCCTCTCATTTGGTATGAGAAACTCATGCTTTCACCTATTCCATTTACCTGAGGTTTCTCTGTGATCAGTTTACTCCCAAATATGTGCTGTTGGAGACAGAGGATCATCTTTTTATGCTGTACTGGATTGAGTGCACATTGGAGAAGCATATTGATTCACTCAGGACCTCCGGGATGTTGCTGGTTATTCAGGAAATAGGATATTCCCTCTTCCTATATCTGGGCTTATTTTTAGGAGAATGGCCACATTGAATGACAGTTTCAGTTTAGAAATTCTAGAAACTGTGTATGTGAAGGTTTTTAGTGAATATGTATATGTCTTGAAGCCAATCCTCCACTTCCTTGGGATTTTCCCTAGTTTGTTGGCTTGTAGCTAGCCCTCTCTGTCCTATGCTTCATCGTAAAAACTTTATGTATATACCATGTCACTGAATTGTAGGAATTTCTGTTGCTTTGTTGTTTACTTCCATTTCAGTAATTTTATGTTAGAAAGTAAGAGTTCAAATTAAGTGTCTTGATTCCTACAAATTTCTGTGAATTTCTCAACTATTTTGTTCAAGAAACCACCGAAAGTATTAACATAAGAATTGAAAATAAGTAAATTTTTTGATATTAATAAATTGAAGATTGGTGATAGGAATGCCATATATTGCAGGAAATATTAATTTTTTTCTTTCAAAAAAACTGGGGACAATTTTTGGTTGATCCCTCCACATTCTGGACATGGTTTAAATGTCAAGTATTAGTCTTTAATCTACTTCCCCAGTGGCAAGAACTAGTGTAGAGTAATATTTACATTTATCCATAAAAATTCAGTTTGAAATGGTATAGTATCCTAGTCCTTTGGTAAAGCTAAGATTAGAATATATCACGTTGTAAGTAAGCCCTAAGACTCTGCTGCAATTTCCTTTGGTGCTTTTTAATTTCTTTAACTCAAAATATCTTTCACTGGCAACCCATGAACACTGTGGGGATATATGCTTAGAGAATTCTCAGATTTCTGTGATTTCTTAGAAGCAGTATGTGGAATTCTAAAGAATTCTGTCTGCATATTGTATTTATCATTGTTAAACTTTAAGGAATGGGATAGAAGCCAACCAAAAGAATTCTTCAGACTTTCTAGTCCTGTACCATGGTAGATTATTCTGTTATTAAAATTCTTAAATCTTTCAGCAACTCATTAGATTCATTGTTAAAATGTTCAGCTGGTGTCATTTTCTTGAAGGTATTCTCACTCAATACTGAATGTTTGGGATCTTTCGTAGTTAATTTTACTGTTACAGTAAATGACTTGGCAAAGAGAGATACTTTTTTCCTTTTTGTCTCTACTCCAGCAGCACCATTTGCTAGTCCTTGTGCATCTGAACAATAGAGTAAAATTAACAACCTTCTCTTTCTGTAATGGGATACAAATGTCTCCTTTCTGCAAAATCTGCTCTTTTTGCCCTTTTCCATTTTACACTAAATGTTGCCAAAATCAACAAGTAGATGAAAATCTGGGAATGATAATTGCTTCCCCTTATTCTGTTCATCCCACATTAATCTATAGTTAAGTCCCAACGACTGCATCTTCAAAGAAAATGGAAATCTCCTTTTTTCCCTTCTGCATCACCACCATCACTCTG
Organism: Oryctolagus cuniculus; assembly: GCF_051225735.1. Lineage (NCBI taxonomy): Eukaryota > Metazoa > Chordata > Mammalia > Lagomorpha > Leporidae > Oryctolagus > Oryctolagus cuniculus. The sequence goes on along the minus strand of NC_142881.1, from coordinate 58,985,038 downwards.
GTCTGAGCACCAACATCTCTTGCCAGCTGCATTGAAATGGGCATCTAACTGTTCTGTCTGCTTCTGCTTTTTTTTTTTTTTCTCTATTGGAACCTGACAGGACTTTAAGTCAACCAGATCATGTCCTGTTTAAGATCACCCAGTGATATCCTAGGGCATATGCCATAAAATCAAAATTCTTTACCATTGCCTATGAGGTCCTATGTCATGTGGCACCATTTACTAACTTAACACATCGAACAGCACAGTCTCTCTTTCCAAACTTAGCTTTAATTCCACTGGCAGACTTTCAGCTTCTTGAATAACCAAGCTGTTTCCATCTATAAGGACTTCACATTAAACTTTATGCCTGGAATGCATACAATTGAAAGTTTACTATTGTGATGTGATAGGAAGTTGTATGTGTGGTAGGAGGGTTGACCCTCGAATGCTGGTATAAAATACAATGAGCTCTTATTTGGTGGACTTCTTCTGTGTTGATTTAACACATTATATATGTGCAGCTCCCAAGAGGACAAATATGCTATTCATATATTTGCTAATGTATATCAATTTAGCTATTTAACCATCCATTCAAATTGTACCACTTGTTTGCTGCTTGTGTAGTGAATGGAAATGGAAGCAACTTTAAAACTTGTATGTCTTATTTGTTGCTGTATCCCTAGCACCACAGAAGTGTATGGAATAACTATTCAGGAATATTTATTGAAACTATTTCTTATTTCAATAAATAATTTAAACTGTTGAATAATTTATTTTCCTGAGATACTTAAATCATGAAGAAATTTCATTATTAATACTTTGATTCTGCAATTAAAGGTTGGGTTGTAGTTAGTGCTTCCATTCCATATAATGAGTAAATTATCTTGAGAGTCTATTATTTTCTTTTATTAAAAGATTCATTTATTTATTTGAATGGCAGAATTAGAGGGAGACAGAGTTGGAGAGATACAGAGAGAGATCTTCCATCAGCTGGTTAACTCCCTAAATAGCTACAAAGGGTGGAGCTGGGCTGATCCAAAGCCAGGAGCCAGGAGCTTCTTTCACATCTCCCAAGTGGGTGCAGGGGCCCTAGGGCTTGAGCCATTTTCTACTGCTTTCCCAGGCTGTAGTGGAGAGCTGGAATGGAAGTGGAGCAGGCAAGACTAGAACTGGCGCCCATATGGGATTCCGGCCCTGAAGGCAGAGACTTCACCCACTGTGCCACAACACCAGCCCCAGGTTTATTATTTTCAATCAACACAAGCTTATATGTCTCTCAGGATTTATTTTCTCAAGCTGTATTTTCTTTATAATAGTAGTAAAATAAATTAATAGCCAAAAGTTTTAAGATTATCTGAGTGATATAAAAATAAAATAGTTTTATAGGAGCTAAGAATTCCTCTTGGCTTGTAATTAGTACTGTATTATGACATGGGACAATTTTAGTATTGCATCAAATAGTGTAATTGCTTAGGTGTTTTGTATTCTAACAATTTTCAGCTACTTAGAATGGTGCTGGGGACTACTGTGAAAGGAAAATAACTGACTCTTTATTGACTAGACACCAATTTTGAATGATGTATGTGTTGTAGTCATCACTCCTTTGTTAAGATTTATTTATTTATTTGAAGTCAGAGTTATACACAGAGAGAAGGGGGGAGAGAGAGAGAGAGAGAAAGAGAAAGAGAAAGAGAGAGAGAAAGAGGGAGAGAGTCTTCCATCTGCTGGTTTACTCCCTAATTGGCCACAACGGCTGGAGCTATGCCAATCTGAAGCCAGGAGCCAGGAGCTTCTTCCGAGTCTCCCATGTGGTGGGTGCAGGGGCCCAAGGACTTGGACTATCTTCTACTGCTTTCCCAGGCCATAGTCGAGAGCTGGATTGGAAGTGAAGCCACCAGAATTTGAACCAATGCCCATATGGGATGCTGGCACTGCAAGTGACGGCTTTACTCACTACACCACAACGCCGGCCCCTGTAGTCATCATGCTTAATGAAAGGTATTCAGAAATTGCAGTGACTCTTCCTTTTCACCGCCAGAGAATTAGGCAGGCTGCCTGCAGCCTGTCTTGGCTGAGGAGGGGAAGTGCGCCACCCGCCACTCAGCCTCCCTGAACCCAGGGGACAATCAGATGGGGTGGGGAGTCTAGTCGAAGCAGGATCTCACTTTATTGTAAAAGGGGAAGTGTTCATAATGCAGCGGTACAGAACAGACGGGGGCAAGGGGTGGGTGATGTGATGCAAAAGGGTTTTAGCCAATCCTATTATACCACCTCAGTAATCATTAGGCGAAAAGCGCTCTGGGGCTGGGTGGTTTACCGCCAGGGATTCATCTCTTGCTGTTAGATTCAGTAGGCTGTTTGAAGAGCTAGTATTGTCTTTTGACCTTGAAAGCAAGGAATACATTTTGTGTGTTAACACAATGTTTATTTAGTTGGCAAGCATCTTTATTCAGTGCCAGTTACTGTTTGAGAATTTTACTCATCAATTCATCGTCATAACCATTCCTTGAGGTAGGTGTTACTATCCCAGTTTTCTCGAGATACACCGAGGTTGAATAATTTGTACAAGGTCACCTGTGGTCTTCTTCAGAACCTAGGATCTTGAGCTGCACATTGTGTTGTGTCTCTCAGTGCTGCATTCCTTCAAATCTCCGTGAGCTGTGTTAGCTTAATGGACAGAAAATTATAATAGGAACAGTGGTAATTTGCGATTAAAAAATTAGCAAGGAAAAATATTTAAATACACTAATAAATAAATATTAATAAACAATGTTTCCAGAAATTTCTAGATGTAAAATATGCTCTTTAAAATTTGGAGAAATGGCCCAAATTACCTGAATTAACAGAAGCCCAGGAAAGTCTAACCTGTGCAAGCATCTTTCTTTTTACTTTCTCCAAGTCTTTCTTTGCTATTCTATAGAATCAACACTATTATTTGCCCCATAATTTGAGAGTCCTAAACAGTTATCAGCTGACTCTTCTAAACAATTTCTTTTTTTTAAAGTTTTATTTTATTTATTTGAAAGGCAAAGTTAGAAAGAGAGAGGGAGAGATACAAAAAGAGACATCTTCCATCCATTGGTTTACTCCTCAAATGGCCACAACTGCTGGGACTGGACAGGCTAAATTCAGGAGACAGGAGTTTTATTAGGGTCTCCCACATGGATGCAGGGGCCCAGGGACTTAGACCATCTTCCTCTGATTTCCCAGCCTCATTAGCAGGAAGCTACATCAGAAGTGGAGCAGCCAGGACATGAACCAGTGCCCATATAGGATGCTGGTGCTGCTGATGGCTGCTTTACCTGCTATACCACAGCGCTGTCCCTTGAACAATTTCTTTTATCCTCTGAGATGAGTATATATGAGTACTAAAATATGTATAGTTATGATATACTTGGAAAGTGTTCTGTATATATTTTTTATGAATGTTCATATAGATTGTCAAAGCAAAGAGAATATGAGTGAGCCTATTCTTGTATCTCTTTGTTACTTTCCAAAAGCCAGATGTATGTGTATATATGAATTCAAAAAATTTTTGCAGCAAAATCCACTTAACTTTTAATTGTATTTTCTGCAAATGTTTTGAAGTCCCCTCATATAGGTAGGTAGATAGATAAACACAAAATATTTTTCATTAGTTTGGAAAATAAGCACTTAGATAATTACTCTGTACCTGTAGGTTATCCCATTATGGATATATTTTTTTTAAACTACATTTCACAAGAAGCTATGCACTTATTGCAGAGGAGAGCAATTAAGAGTTTGCTTTTTAAAAGCATTATTCTTTATATAATGCTTTTGAGCCATTATTTCAACATTATTTCAATGCGGTTTTCAAGGAAGATTCTGAATTGTGTGTGTGTGCATGTGTGTGTGTGCAGTTCATGGATGCAAAGATGATTCAATAAAAGAATCAGTAATTCACATTTGGACACCTGACAATAATTGAAATCTATTAATCCAAGGAAGACATTTGATTTCCTCCAGAAAACCTTTTCTGAAGTGAATTTTTCCTTCCATTTTCAAGGTAGAATAAAACTTGAATATAATATTAACCAAAAAGTGCAAATAAATATTATACATTTCTTTCACATGTGGTGACTTTTTCCCTGTTAATATTAGTGTAGGATTGAAAAAATATTTCAAATGTATATTAATAGTAGATATAATATGGAAAATAACCCCAATTTAGTTCCCTTTTTACCAGGTCCCCCTACACCCCACACACATACGTACACTTCCCCCAAATAACTGTTTTGCGTTAACTGTTGTAGGAATTGGGAGAGATGAAGATATGCTGTGGTAGAAAAGGAAAGCCCAGACCTGAACTTTCATGCTGCTGTGGGAAGACAGGAGTGCATGGGGAGGGGAAGTACAACAAAGCCCACTCCTTCCTGCTTGGAGAATTGTGGGAAGAAAGGAGACAGAGGGAAAACAAACAGATCAGGATGCAATATTCTATTCTCCTTCCCTGGAAGCCTGTGTATCAATTGATGCAGTGAGTTCAGAAACATCTGGATATGTATGGAAGAACCAAGAATACTGGGAAGTTGGCACTTGCATCCCTGGTGCCATTAGAAGCAGATTCATCACAAGACAAAGCCATTTACAGCATTGAGTGTATTGGCCTCTGTTATACCAAGTTTTACCTCGAGGAATGAGGAAGAGCAGAAGTGCCTTGGCAGGTAGAGATCAGAGAACATGGTCTAACAAAGGCATCAGTAACAGATGAAATATTAAGAATCCTTGACTATAGCGACTAATCCCCATTTGGGTGCTTGATTTTTCACTAAGAAATGCAAACTTTCGCCTTACACTCAGGCATCAGTAAAGGCACATGAAAAAGTTTCTTTTTCATTTGGTTGGTTAAGTTTTCCTGGTAGTAATTTTCTTTCAAGGAGCAATTTTGGCATTTTTTAGGGGTGCTTTTTAAATTTTCCTGCCTTGGGCTACAGTTTATTCTGCTACTGTGGTAATTAGCTAAATAGTGCCCCTGTGGATTGAAGGAATGAAGGCGTATTTGAAGTACTCAATTACAAATAGGAATTGAATGAGAGATGAACAAGAATTTTTATGATATCATATTGCAGTAGAAATCTTTAAATATCTTTCCTGTTTTGATAAAGCTCATTGTATGACCAAGATTTCAGAGGTCAGTCACAAGAGGAGTGAGTGATAACTTCCTGGGAAGACTGAAGAAAATGTCCCTGGAAGTAGATCATGTCAAGGGAATCTGGAGATAGAAAACAGATGGAGGTCTTACATGTCTGTAGAAGAAATTTCATGGAGGACACAAGGTAGCAATCTGGGATTCACTATCAGCGTTTTATTTCTTAGAAATCATTATGAAATAGAAATTCAGTTGCAGCATCACAGGAACTAGGGGTACTAGGCAATACATATCTAAGACAGAAGATCAAAGATCTCGTTACAGGAATAGAGCAAAGCCGTCTTTGTAAAAATAAAATAAAAGATGACAATGAAACCAAAATGGAAAGTCAAAACTTCAGCAAATCAGTCTCCCTGCACTTCCTCAAATAAAGGATGTATCCATCTCAGAGTTGAGAAAGATGTATAGTTCAGATGTATTGGCACAATTTTCCTAAGTTAAAGGCACCTTAAGGACTGGGGGCCAGTATATCCCCTTACCAAATATCCCCCTTTTTTCTTCAGTCCATTTTATAGCATCATCAAATATTTGGTTCAGCAAATATTTGCTTTCATTGTTTTACACAAAGATTAAATTTACCAGATGAGAATTTTGATTTGCAAAATATTTTTTGAATATCTAGAAAAATAGATGTATTTGTTAACTCAGAAAATTTACTGTTTGCAATAAAGAATTTAAAGAGTGGGTATATATATACAGACATATACATACAGACATATATATACAGACATATATATATGCATATATACAGACATATATATATATATGCAGACATATACTCTGCATTTAAGTGTATGCTGACATGCAGGAAACTCTTTTCTTCTGAGTGAAACCCAGAAAACCATTAAAAGTAATAGTAAATCAAGAGAGAGAACCATGGTGAAGATTATATCTTTCACTTTGACTAACCTTGACCATGTTCTGTTTTTAAAAAAATTCTACAAGCAGTTATCTTTTTTTAAAAAAAATCTGTTTATTTGAAAGGCAGAGATTGAGGAGACAGACATACACACACACACACACACACACAGAGAGAGAGAGAGAGAGAGAGAGAGAGAGAGATCTTCCATCCATTGGTTCTTCCCCCCCCAATGGCCACAATGGGCAGAACCAGGCTAGGCAGAAGCTCAGAGCCAGGAGCTTTTTCTGGGTCTCCCATGTGATTGAGAGGTAGGGCCCAAAGTACTTGGGTGATCTTCTGCTACTTTCTCAGGCATATTAGCAGGGAGCTGGATTAGAAGTGGAGCAGCGAGGACTTGAGCCCATGTTCCTGTGGGATGCCAGCACCGCAGATGGAGGCTTTACCTCCTACTTCACAGCATTGGCCCTAGAAGCAGTTATCTGAGCAAAAGAATTATGGATATAGTCCCCCCACCATCACTGTAATCTTTTCCCCTCCCCTCCCAATGTTATTGTGGGTGTGTGTGAGTACGTGTATGTGCCTTAATAAACTCTAATACATTCTATTTTCCTTATATAGAAAACATTTGTTTTATTTTCTGAAAGAAAATTTTATTTAAGAAAGGTAATATTTTTAAGAATGAGTTTGTTTTCATAAATCATGCATATGGAAAGATTGTACTAAGCTACTGCTATAAGCGATACAGTGAATTACTAGCTTTTTATTATTCTGGTGTATTTTATACCTGAAGAGAGACAATTAAGCAGTTGTTTATTAAACTGTCGACTGGCTTGAGGCCTGGGTTTTATGCGCCTCTCAATTTTATAAAAAAAAAAAAGCCTAGAGGTATTTTCAAATATATAAAATGCTTTCCAGTTAATTTGGTGTTTTATATAAATTTTATCTAAATTTACAATCATGACCTTATATATCACATAAAAATAGCAAAGAAAATCAAGACTACAGCAGCTGCATACATATTTTTGGTGAATGTTCACATAGAAAGAAAATAGCTGCTTTTGCTCTCAGTCTCAGACGCCAAAGTTGATATCAGTCATTTAGGGCCATTATCAGACAAAAATGTCCCTCACCACGACTTGTCTGCTGAACGCAGCGTGTCTTCCCAGTTCTGCATTCTCAGAGGCTGAACTCTATTCCAAGGGGGTAATTTTGGCTTGGTCATAGACACATAATGCGGGTATTACCGTACATGACCACTCTTTCTGGGGATAATGGCATTGCTGAGCTGCCAATTGGGCTTAAAAAATGACGTCAGGTTTATTTTGCTGCCAGCAATGCTGGAAGGCCAAACTTGCTTTAGCTGGGGTGATATTAGAAGAGTAACAGATATTTGCTGTTATATAGCACTTGCTTGTAAAAAATCTTAGAGTGCTTTTGCAGGCATTAATTAAGCTTAGCAACACTCCTCTTAAGCTGCTAAGTGCTGTTACATAGTGTGCATTCTAAAGATTTTTTTTTACAGCAATATACAGTTGGATGATTGAACTATGTTTAAATGATAGAAATTATTATAAAAACAAGTCGTTTGGATTTCTTTTCTGTTTTTTTTTTTTTTTTTTTTTTTTTTTCTGGCTCTGTTGACCAGATACTCTCTTTAATGTGGCAAGGAAGAATGTCTCTTTGTTGAGATTTTACCCTCCTTGAAAGAAGGACTTTTTTTTTTTTTGGTTTGTTTCTTAGCTCTTAATTCTCTTCTTCAGGATGGGGTCATTTTAATCATGTTTCTGTGTACGTTTTTATTCTCTTTATGCCTTTCTTGGCACATGACCAACAACTCCTACATTAAATAGATTTAAAGCTGAAATGTAATATAGTAATGCTTCCTTGGAATCAGAAGGTACTGTGCATGCTATTTCTGGGGCCTTGGGCCCCTTGTCTGGAAAAGGAAGAAAGAACTGGTATTCTCACATGGCTTGCAAAACCAGATAAGACCTGCCTTGCCCTTAGAAGATAGTGTATATGTAGAACCAAAGGGAGCTTTGTTGTACTATTTTTACTAATGTCACAGTTTTTGTTATTGAATCATGTTAAATTTCAGAGAGAAATGTGTTTGCTTTTAATACTTTATAGCCCAGTCTTTGAATTTTGCTCCCTCCCCCATTTTTTTAAAGGTTATAGTATATCTTTCTTTGTATATTTACTTAGTAAATATGAGCTTAGAACACTCTTTTAAAACAGTTTTAGTCATTATAAAAGTCTGGGATTTATGGAAATAGCAAATAAGTTGTATCTAATTATTGACATAATTTGAATGAATGTTCTGTTTAGTTGGGCTATTTATTTATTTAAATATTTATTTATTCATTTGAAAGGCAGAGTTACAGGGAGGGAGGGAGGGAAGGAGAGGAGGAGGAGGGAGGGAGAAAGAGAGAGAGAGAGAGAGAGTCAGTCTTCCATCTGCTTGTTCACTCTCCAAATGGCCATAATGGCCTGGGCTGGGCCAGGAAAAGCCTAGAGCCAGGAACTCCATCCAGGTCTCTCATAGGTGGCAAGGTCCTATGAGAACTTGAATCATCTTCTGCTACTTTCCCAGGTACATTAACAGGGAGCTAGATCAGAAGTGGAACAACTGGGATTCAAATTGGTGGTCATGGGCTTCTGGGTGTTACAGGCAGCAGCTTAACCCGCTTTGCCACAATGCTGATCCCTAGAGTAGGACTATTAATGAAGCCCATTCCAATATCTTAAAACAAGATTACTAGGCATACTGGCAAATTGTTTAAATGTTCAGATATGTTTAAATATTTCAGTGTATTATTGACCATAACACACAAAAAGAGAATGTTGTTTAATTTATATTCCATAAGCAAAAGCATCTTACAGAGAAGTAATAAGTTTATCAATTTTAAGAATTTTCTCTTTTCAGTAATAATTTGAATGAACAGATATAGATATGTATTGTCTAAAAGGCCAGAAGTAAGGGATGGTTTAAAAGGTGAGAAAGAAAACATCCTATCAATTCTACTGCATATTTTTAGTAAGAGATTTTCCTAATATATTCTCACTTTGAGGATTCTAGAAATTTGTTCAAATAGTTAAAGATCTATGTAAACAGATCAAAGTCTTGAGTGTTTAATGTAGGCTTGAAAATCCCATAATATTCATTAGGAAAAATTAGTACTTTTCTCAGAGACTTCCCTTTGAGGTAATGAAAGCTTTTATTTTGAGTTAATGAAAGTCTATTGGGACATAAGTTTGAGCACTGAATTATTTCTGATCTTTTAAATTCTGTACCATAATGGTATTCTGTTCTATAAACACAGTGATTATAGCATTATCTACTCCCTTATTTCAACATGCAGTAAAATATGTATTTACATTTGGCTTTTAAGTTTATTTCATTTTTGAATTGAACTTAAAATATCGTCATAGTATCACATTTAAAAATCATATTTATTTTTGTAATATGTAATTTTGTTATTTCATATTCATAATGGCAAGCACATGGCAGCTAAATATATCTAAGCTTCCTAAGATCAGTGCTTATCTCTGGCCCCCAAGAAGAGTCATTTGAAAGTACCTGGTCTCCTCTCCCTATCCCTGTAGATGGGTAACTTGGGAAATTTAATTTTTATAAAATCTCTATATTATTCCACAATGAGAAACACATGAATACTAATAGACAGATCAAAATTAAAAAAGAAAAAACAGAAAAAATATTAAGACAACTACTTTTGTTTTCTGAATTTGACCCATCTCTGATGGTCCCGGGTGGTTGGGTATCCATTCACAAGCACATTATCTGAGGTGATGGCAGTTGCAATATGAGCCCTCTGATTGGAAGGACCATTTATTATAAGAAGAGTGGTAAAGGATGAGACAATGTCTACTATAAATGGCTGTCATTTAGTGAGCATGTGCGTGTTGTGCCAGGGACGGTGCTGGGCACTTAGCCATTCTCTCCAAAGAAGCAAAAGGAAAAAATATTTAAAATGGCTTAAAGAATACCTGATGTGTAGGCAGCAAAGTTTTAATTCTGTTTCAGATGACAATTATCTGAGTCACTTATTTAGTTTGCTGCAAATTATAATCTACCAAATACTATAATTTATAAATAAGAAGTGATATTTGTTTAAACATAGGAAGTTTGTTCCTGACACTCACTTCTATTCTATGACGCCTGTCTGAAAGAATACACTGGTAGCTTGTTTGTTTATGGGACAATGACGTTACGCTTCCTAGTTCTGAGTCCTCTTTAATTTTGAGACATTACAGATTTTAGATGCTTTACTCCCACTCCAGTCTTAAAAATGTTGTTGATGAGCAACTTGATATGTTATCCCTCTTAGTATTTTTTTTGTTTGTTCTACTTAATACTTTTGGTTGAATACTGTAATCAATACACAATTCTTAAGTGCTGAAACTTAACTGAAAAGTGATCACTGTTAAATATAAGAGTGGGAATAAGAGAGGGAAGAGATGTGCAATTCGGGACACACTCAAGCTGACTTACCTCAAACGGTAGAGTTAGAAACATACCAGGGAATTCCAATTCAATCCCATCAAGGTGGCATGTACCAATGCCATCTCACTAGTCCCAGTGATCAATTTCTGTTCACAATTGATCATAATGATAGGACTAAGAACCAAAGGGATCACATAAACAAGACTAGTGTCTGCAAATACTAGCTGATAGAATCAAAAAGGGAGAGAATGATCCAACATAGGAAGTGAGATACACAGCAGACCCATAGAATGGCAGATGTCCTAAACAGCACTCTGGCCTCATAATCAGCCTTTAAGGCATGCGGATCTGGCTGAAAAGCCCATGAGAGTATTTCAGGCATGGAAAGCCAAGACACTCTATGGAAAAAAAAAAAACCAAACAAACAAACAAAAAACCTAAATGAAAGATCTCCGTGAGTGAGATCCCAGTGGAAAGAACGGGTCATCAAAGAAGGAGGTACCTTTCTCTGAAGGGAGGAGAGAACTTCCACTTTGACCATGGCCTTGTCTAAAAATTATCAGAGTCAGTGAACTGAGGGGGCTTCCATAGCCTTGGCAGCTCATGACAAGAGCCTAGGGTGATTACTGATGCCATAAACAAGAGTGTCAACTTGTTAAGTCAACAACAGGAGTCACTGTGCACTTACTCCTCATGTAGGATCTCTGTTGTTAGTGTGCTGTACATTGAGATTTAATGCTATAACTAGTACTCAAACAGTATTTTTCACTTTATGTTTCTGTGTGGGAGCAAACTGTTGAAATCTTTACTTAATGTATGCTAAACTGATCTTCTGTATATAAAGAGAAACGAAAATGAATCTTGATGTGAATGGAAGGGGAGAGGGAGTGGGAAAGGGGAGGGTTGCGGATGGGAGGGATGTTATGGGGGGAAGCCATTGTAATCCATATTCTGTACTTTGGAAATTTATATTCATTAAATAAAAGTAAAAAAAAAATGTCTTTCACAAACTTAAAGCACAAACATGCAAACACAATTCCAATGTTTCTTCCTACAAGTGCATTTTGAGAAGAAAAAAAATGTGAACGTTTAATATCTTCCAATTATAATGTACAGTATTTATTTTACAAGCAAATTACTATGTCTGAAGTGTGCATACCCACAGCAGTGACATAATTTTGTGAATAAGCTTAGATATAGAGCCTTTTATTCTGGAGCTATACATATTCTTACATAAATATATAAAATACATGATGTTTTATGTATAATCTGGTGATACCTGTTATGACTACACATATAAATCCTCCCTTCCTTGGACATATATTCACTAAATTCTTCAGGCTAGTGTTAGAAACCAAATAATACTGTTTAAACACAGCTCCACTTCTTTAAAAATGATTTAATCAAGCACATTCTTTCCAGCAATTGCTTACCAAGCCTACAGAGAAGTTCAGGACTGCTATTAGTTCATGCCATTCAGTAGCCATGACAAAGGAATATCATGTACACACCAAAAGATATGTGTTCAAAATTTTTTATAAGAATAAGAGTTTTGGGTGACTATGTCAGATGAATTTTATGCTGTGATTTATTATAAAAATAAATCTTTTTTTTCATTTTGCAAATAGGAGTAAGGGTTTTGTCGCTCCCCCTCTTCATGGAGGAATGACACTAAGCCCTGCCTAGGCTTCATATCCGAGTCACGGCACCATTATGTCGCTCCCCGTCTTCGTGGAGGAACGACACAGGACCCTGCGCTGTTCTTTCGTCTGCTCGGCCCTCCCCGGGTTTGCTGCTGGTTCTTCCCGGGTTGGCTACCATCCCTTCCACCTCCGTGGAAGGGCGGTTCCCCCTGCCACATTCCCCACTTCCGTGGGGGAGCGGCACACCGCCGGCCGGCTCTCTCGGGGGCTGCACAGGTGTTCCTTCAGATAGATGTTCCCCTAGATGTTCCTGGTGCATGTTGTCTCTCTCCTCCTTTATAGTCCTCTTCCGCCAATCCCAACTCGGCTGCCCACACGCCGAGTACGCTGCTCTCCTCCAATCAGGAGCAGGATCAGCTCCTGGAGGTCATCACTCAAGTTGGCAAGAGGCAGCTGCGTAGAAGCTGTTTCCTCCTCTCCCAGCGCCATATTGTGGGAGAGCAGATGCATAGAATAAGTCTTAATTCCAGTAACTTAGTCCAGTCCAGGTTGCTCCCCACAGGTTTCTCAGCCCTACTCTGTCTTTCTGATAAGGAATTGAGAGAATCATACAAAAACAAGTTGTTGGATGAACAAGTATGCCCCCATTGTAAAGGATAAAATACATTTGCTAGGATTACTGAAATTAACAACACTGAAATATGATAGAGGGATTCAATCAAATTGTGAAAATATATAAGACCAATGCAAAGTATTGTTTTATTTTTGTTGGTTTTTCAAAATGATTTATTTTGTTTATTTTAAAGCCGGAGTTACGGAGAGAGGTAGAGACACACAGAGAGAAGTCTTCCATCCCCTGCCTCACTCCCCAAATGGCCTCAATGGTGGGAGCTAAGCTGATCTGAAGCCAGGGGCCAGGAGCCTCTTTCAGGTCTCCTATGTGGGTTCCAGGGCCCAAGCACTTGGGCCATCTTCTAGTTCTTTTCCAGGCCATAGCAGAGAGACAGATCAGAAATGGAGCAGCCAGGACTTGAACTTGAGCCCATATGGGATGTTGGCACTGCAGACCAGGGCTTTAACCCTGCACCACAATGCCAGCCTCATATTATTGTTTTTTAATACAAGAAAGACAATTATATTTCCTCATAGCAAAAACAACATACAACTTTTACCTCAATAACTAATTGACTTTATGTAAACCTACCTTTAGATGCTTTTCTGAAAACTGTCATAAAGATGGTGTCTGGCTAATGCTGTTCATACAGTGCTGTTTTCACTATGTTAGGGCAGTTGGCTTGGGTGTTGTCTTTCTGAAGTTTTTTTTTCTTTTTTCTTTTTCTTTCTTTCTTTTTTTTTTACAATTTAGTTATTTGAAAGGTGGAATGACACACACAGAGAGAGAGAGAGAGAGAGAGAGAGAGAGATCTTCCATTCACTGATTCATTTCTCAAGTGACTGCAACATCTGTGGCTGGGCCAGGCTATAGACAAGAGCCAGGAACTCCATCCAGGTCTCTTACATTGGTGGTGGGAACCCAAGTACTTGATCCACCTTCCTCTGCCGTCCTAGGCAAAATAATAGGGAGCTGGGATTGACAGTAGCGTTTCTGGGACTTGAAAAGTGTCTCCTTACCCTCACCTTGTGGGATGCTGGGGTCACAAGTGGAGACTTAACCAGCTGTACCACAACACTAGCCCTTTTCCAAACTTCTAAGGTTGATTTTGTTGTTTCCTTTCATCTAATCCTTGTTCTTTCAGCACAGTTATCCAGTAGAACAAGAAAGAAATGGTGGCTGGGCTATTTCTATTGCAATGTTGGAGTTTTGCTTGGAGTCACTTCTTGATTTATTAAATGCCCCCTACTTCTTTGTCCAAAGATGAATTAATACTCATTACATTTTCTTCTTTAAGAAAGGGAGAGACATGACTTTTGTAATTTTGGTTATTTATTCCCAAATTCGTCTGGAAATTTAGCTTTTACTCTGCCTTTCCCCTGCAGGAAGAATTATTTTTATATATTCTTACCCTAGCAAGATTTTTGCAGAGGATTTATAGATTCAAAAACTTTTTTTTCCTTAAGCATTTTCAGTATGGCTAGCAGAATCTAATTTTACATTAGAGTAAAGGATTTTTTAGAGTATTTTTTTCTGTGATTTTGTTTAATGAAGGAATACTTCTTGAAGATATGCCCAAAGGCTGAAGGGGAAGAAAAAATGCAAACTCTTTGACGTATGTGCATATGAAAGTACCTCAGTAAGTTCATGGGGAAATAGAATTAAATAAGTTAATCTGTCACAAAATACTTGGAAATCTACTCAGTTTTGTAGTATTATCTACCTGCTTCTCTTTCTGGTTAGTTCTTTTCTATGGAGAAACTAATTTTACAAAAGCCTCAAATGACACGGAAATCCATTTAAACATATATGTGTAACCATTTTTATTTTTCTTGGAGGCATAAATAAAAGAGTTAGCAAGGACACAATGCTGTTCTTTAGAATGTCTAGCTTTGGAAACAAATACATGTCATTAGGCCATAGGTGAGAATTTAACAATATTGGTGTAGGAAAAATAAAGAATAATTATTATTTTGGGAGAAATGGATGTATTCAATGAGGGGCAAAAAAATAAAATTCAAGTGAATAGATTAAAAACAAAAACCAAAATATGCCATCACAAATCAGAGACTAGTATAGTTTTAGCTTTAAAAGTTAAAGGCTTGAAGGGGATATGATTGAAGGCTAGGCCAGCACCGTGGCTCAATAGGTTAATCCTCTGCCTGCGGCACCAGCACCCCAGGTTCTAGTCCTGGTTGGGGCACAGGAGTTTGTCCCAGTTGCTCCTCTTCCAGTCCAGCTCTCTGTTGTGGCCCTGGAGTGCAGTGGAGGATGGCCCAAGTCTCACCTGCATGGGAGACCAGGAGAAGCACCTGGCTCCTGGCTGCGGCCTGCGCACCGCACTGGCCAGCTGCAGCGGCCTGCAGTCAGCGGTCATTGGGGGGTGAACCCATGGAAAAGGAAGACCTTTCCCTCTGTCTCTCTCTGTTTCTCACTGTCCACTCTGCCTGTCAAAAAAAAAAAAAAAAAAAAAAGGCTAAATGATTAAAATGCAAAGGAAGAGTAAAAATGATCTTCTTCTGGCAATCTTTTTACATAGATACTAGAAAAATCAATAAGCATTTTTTGAACTTTAGAAGAGGCATACATGATTCAAGAAAACTGATAAATCACTTTGCTTCTTCTGTGAAACTATAATATGTGGTAAAGAATGAAAACACAATTAGGTCAAAATAAAATAAAATTTTATTATTTTTAAAAGATTGAGAAATTTGTGAGATTGTTTTAATTAATTAATTAGTCAATTTAATTGATTTAATTAATCAATTAATCATTTTTTCCTTTCCAAAATGTGTGTTCCTTGGTGTTACTGTGAATATCTGATAAAGTCTATTGGGATCCAAAAAATTAAGATTAACTCTCATTGTGAGATGGGAATTATTTTGTTCTGGAGGGCTATATTTACATTATATTTGAGATAAAAAAATCCTAAAGTTACTACCACCATTCTTTTTATTCCCTGCTATCTGCATGGTCACCTTACAAAATATAAAGAACATAAGGGTCACGATATTCACTAATGGTCTTATCAATGTGCCATATTGTTCTTTGTGTCTCTTTGTGTTTTTAAAGAAATTTATACATTAAATTCTCAGGATAACAGATGCATGATCATTGCTACAACATGATTTTCATCAGTTCTCATGACTATGTGTAATTAAAGCTAAGAGATGTAATTCATAGATACAATTCTAATATAATGATACTTTCCTTCCTTTCTCCTTCCCTACTCCTCCCTCTCTTTTTTCTCGTTCTTTCTTTTCCTATTTTTCCTTTTTCACTCCCCATCACCCTCTTTCCTTCTTTTGCCCTTTTTTTCTCTGATTCTTTCTTTTCCTCTTTGTTTCCTTTTCCCTTTCCCTTCTTTCTCTTCTTCCTCTTCCTCTTCTCCTTCTCCTCTTCCTCCTCCTCCTCTCTCCCTCCCTCCCTCCCTCCCCTTCCTATCATTCCCTAGAACCCCATCATTTCAAAAACAAACATGCCATGAAAGGTCTCTGTTTAAAATATTCAGCCCCTGGGCCAGCGTTGTGGAGTAGGTGGTTTAAGCTGCCACCTCCAGTGCCAGCATCCCATAGGTGTACTGGTTAATTCCTGACTGCTCCACTTCTGATCCAGCATTATGCTGATGTGCCTGGGAAAGAGGAGAGAATGATCCAAGTGCTTGGGTCCCTGCACCAACATGGGAGACCCAGAAGAAACTCCTGACTCCTGGCTTCAGACTGGCCCAGCTCTATCTGTGGTGGCCATTTTGGGAGTGATCCAGAGGATTGAAGATCCCCTCTCCCCCCCCCCCTCCTCCTCCCTCTCCCCTCCCCCTCTCTCCCTGTATCTCCTCCTATCTCTGCCTTTTGAAAAAATTAAATCTTTTAAAAAAGAATATTCAATCCCAAAATTCTAAGTTCTCATACATAGTTTCTTATTTATTAAATTTACATTTTACAATTTACTTTTCAAATTCATCTGAAGTTTTAGTCTCCAGATTAATTTTATTCCAAGCCCATTAATCCCCTCTTGTACTTGTACTTTTTTTTCTATATGTGGTATAGTTTTGTTTTTTTTTTTTTGTTTGTTTGTTTGTTTGTTTGTTTGTTTTTTTTTTTTTTTTGACAGGCAGAGTGGACAGTGAGAGAGAGAGAGAGAAAGGTCTTCCTTTGCCGTTGGTTCACCCTCCAATGGCCGCTGCGGCCGGCGCGCTGTGGCCGGCACACCGTGCTGATCCGATGGCAGGAGCCAGGTGCTTATCCTGGTCTCCCATGGGGTGCAGGACCCAAGCACCTGGGCCATCCTCCATTGCACTCCCTGGCCACAGCAGAGAGCTGGCCTGGAAGAGGGGCAACTGGGACAGAATCCGGCGCCCTGACCGGGACTAGAACCGGGTGTGCCGGCGTCGCAAGGCAGAGTATTAGCCTAGTGAGCCGCGGCGCCAGCCCGTGGTATAGTTCTCATGAGTAAAAGCTCCCTAGGCATATAGCTCCCTCCATTCCTTACTCCTCTGGAATTCTGCATAATGACTCCAAAAATCTTCAACTTTGAATCAATCCAACCATTTATATTCTCTGTGTCTCTACTCACGTTTATACTTCTACAAATTAGTGCTCACTCACCCTTGTTAGATCATATTGCCTGAAACATTCTGTGTGATCTTGCTAAGATTCCTTTTCCATTCTTGTCAAAATACACTAATACCTTCTATTCCTTTCATTTACTTTGTGTTAATAATCATGCCCCAGATATTAGAAGAAAGTGTCATCTGTTAAGAATTCTCTGAATTCTTTGAACATCTATATACATATTTTATTTCCCTGGAAACAGAATCTCTTCATTCTTAGAAATTTGTATATTTGTATATTTTTTCAGTGAAAAAAACTTTCTATTATTCTTCTTGATAACTAAATGCATATAATGAACTAACTATATAATTTCTACTTCTTGATCTCATAATTCCACAATGTACACCAAAACTAAGTAGATAATCTCCAGTTTTTCACTTCAGTCCTAATTTTATTCTTATATTTTCACCTCATTTAATTATTTGGGATACACTTGGCACCCAAATTAGAAACCTACAAATTACATTAGCTTCAAATATTTTTCTCAAATGCCATTTCCTATTGGCCTGTCAGGTCTACAGTCTTAATTTTGCTCTGTTTTCTTCTCTTCATTGATACTGTTGCCATATTACATCAAATTTTCAAAACATACGATGTGGATTACTTCAAATAGCATCTTATTTCTACCGCTGTCTTCATTTTCTTCTGATCAATATCCTTCGTAGTTTCTAGACCATCCTTTTCAAAGTGGACTATGAGTATATACTACTCCCAACTTAAAGTGCTTTGTGGTTCCCCATTGCTTTGAAAATGAAGTTAAACTCTTTCTAATGGTATAAGGCCCTTTGTGTTCTGGCCTTGCCTCTCTTCAACTATAACTCATTTCATTCCTTCCCATTCACCTGGATTCCAGTCACAAGTTTTTAGTTCCTGTGGCCATAATTCTGTTGCCTATCTCCAGGCAGGGCATGTTTTTCCTTTGCTGAGAACGCCTTGGACCTACTATTCAGTAATTGTTTAGTACCTCTCATAAACCCATCTCTGTGATAAGTCCTCTGTGAGTTGCTAGAAACACAAAAATGACTGACTTCTGAGCATTGTGCATATATTGTAGGGGAAAGGGAATGGAAGCACAGACTGAGGTAGAGGGATTTTTATAGCATCACTGAATCAGGAACCATACCTTTGTGTTCACTCTAGTATTAATATTATCTCCATTTTATATGTGACAAAATAGAGGAATATAGAGGGTAAGTTACTTGAATAGATTGTGTCATAAAAATATATATTTGTGTACAACTGAGACAAAAAAAGGCATCCAACTCAATCCATTTGGCTCAGAAAATATTTCTTGGAACATTCTAGGCAAAGGAAAGAACATACAGCAAGGTGGCATATGAGATATTGTAGTGCTTTCTAAGTTCTCTGTTAGTGAGGGCACAATAAAAAGGAAGGGAGAGTGAGAAATCATGCCCACAGATATTGCAAATATAAGTAGGAGAAGGTAAAAAAAATGAGTCAGGTTTCTTTAATGTTTTAAAATAGCTGCTGTAGACTTTGCATGCCCAGTTATTATCTTTGTACTACCCTTGATTCATTTCCCAGCATTCTTGAATTACCTACCTTTCTAGATATGTCCAAAGCTCCACTATTCAATCTGACTTAGTTAGAATTTAAAATGGCACATGAGGTTTCCATTACTGTCTGTGTTTACATTTGAATGCAGTACTGGTTTTGGTGATTGCCCATCAGGTCCATATTTTCTGCTTTGGGACAGGTTCCTGTCCAGGACACATTGATATTTTAAGCTCAGATTACAGGTTATTTCCCTGTTTTATGTTCCCATTTTCATGCTCAATCACTGTACTAAAATAGGTTCATTTAGAAAAGTTTACAACATAAGCCACACAATATACTGAAACAGATATCCTCAACAAATTCTTAAGCCAGCGCTGAATGCATTTCTTCAGCCTTACCACTGTTCTCTGCTATGGGTACATGTTAGAAGTTTTCTGTAGTTTTAAAGCTTGGAAATTATGATCTTTTGCAGAATGACTCCTTATGTGAATTTAATCATTTATGCCCACTGACCAGCTTTGCCTGTATGGGACAATAATGTAGCCAAGAGGTGAGCGCCTATTATCAGCTGGTTAATAAGGAGGTAACAGAAGATGATAGCAGAGCCTCATCAAGTTGTAATAGTAGGTGTGTGTGTGTGTGTGTGTGTGTGTGTGTGAAGTGAATGCCTAGCATGCTGACTGTTGATCAAATTTCAAAGCACAATGGGTGAGGGAAGGACAGTTCTTTTCAAGAAATTTTTTCGTTTCATATATCAGAAAATTTCTAATTATATAATGTATGAATTATGGCTGATTCTTATGGTCAATACTCATTTTCAGGAATGATCATTATGAAGCAAGAATCACCCTTTATAGATGACCCCTTAAGTGGTCTAATTCTGATAGAATTAGGGGTATCACTCCAGAATCTGTATATGGGAAATACATAAAATTTGTATACCTAAAATATAATTTAAAAAGTAAAATGTTAGTATCATCAATAAATACTGAAAAAATAAAGCAAATGTATACTTCTCAGTATAATGCTAATTGCATTAGCACAGTGATTGGCTATAGAGAGTGATTAGTGAATACTTTCTAAGTGTTTAAGTGACATTGGGTCTTAACCAAAGTTTTTTCTATTCTTGTAAACTGAAAGATTCTCTTTAGCTCCTTCCTTTCTATTGTGTTTCTACAAGGGTGGTAAGCAAGTAAAGAAACTTCTAAAAACAGTGGAATTTAACACATAGTAAACTCCAGTTATTCTTTTTATTGTAAAATTCTAGTTTTAAAAGTCCTTGTCAACTGTAGACTAATTATTCATGTCTTACAATTATATTCCATTCAAAGCTTCTTAAATAAATATGTCGGGAAGTTGTTTGAATCTGCATCCAGTGCTTAATCGCAAGTTTTATTTGATTTAACTAACATGTTGTTGGGGTTATTTCTGGTTAAAAAGCTTCACGTACTGTCAGTTTTGGGTCATTTAAAGGTAGGGGACTAAAAGCAATTAGCAGCTAAATTATAAAGTTATTACTGGATTTGAGATAGTTTTTCACTTTAATCATGGGAAGAAATAAATTTGGCGAGCAAAGTGGTGACATTTGAAATGAAATAGTTAATGTTGCAAGGTAATTGGGATGGCAAACACATCTTGTTAGTTTCTTGTTTAATGAAAGTTGTTCCACTGAAGAAATCTGAAATTTTTTTATTATGAAGTACTGTCACCAGCGCAGTACAGAGGCAAGTGCTATGTAGAGATTAACACAAAATGTCAGAGTCCCTTTCCTCACAGGGGTGACAGTCCAAAGAAGATAGAGTACATTTTATCAAAGGGTTTCAGATGAGTGAACAGTCTAATTTTCACAGTTCTTTCTTTTTCCCTTATAGTTTCTGTTTTTTATAATTGATATGGTCAGATGTATTTCTAAATTAATGCCATTTTAATTATTGCTTTTTTCATGATCAGCCCAGTTCTAATTCACATTAATTTTTCAATTTTGTACGTGTAGAAGGAAAAGAAAAAAGTTTTTCTGGAAGTATTCACTTACTCCTTTTTTCCTTCACTTAAAAACTCTCCCCTCAAATATGTGTACCTATGAAAATATACCTTATGTTCCACATACCTTCTTATTTTATGATGAACACCTTTTAGGGCAAGCATTAATGTAGATAATAATATTGATTTATATTGAATTAGTGTCTAGACTTTTACCAAAGTAATAGAAATTGGAAAAGCTAACCCTTTTCTTCTTTTAAAATGTTGTCAAGAGGATAAAGCTGTTAAAAAGAAAAAAGGCAAAAACCTTCCCAAAGCTATCCTAAAATATAGCTCTGCAGAGTGCAACTGCAGTGCCTGTAATGGGGAAGGTTGCAGATGGACTACTAGTTTTGTTAATCTTAGAAACAATATTTATGGTAATTCTAAATTATAAAGATATTAGCTAGCTTTTGAATTATTATTTCCCAATTTGGAGATAATAATGACATGAATTACTTATTTTCAAGGATATACAATAATTTATTTACCCATTAACATATCGAGGGACATTTGGCTATTTCCAACCTTTGGCAATTATGAATGGCCTTGCTATAACCAGTCACATTGAGGTTTGTGTGTATATAAGTGTAAAACTCAATTGTAAATTGGTTAAGTACTTAGGAATATGGGTTCAACTTTATAAGATACTGTAAAACTGCTTCCAAAACAGCCATAGAATTTTGTAATTCTGTCAGCAATCAACAAGAATACCTGCTGCTCTGCAATCTTGCAAACATTTGATGTTTTCAAGTCTTTTAAAGTCATACTTTAGAAATTCTAGCAGATATATGGTGGTATATTATCTTCATTTGTATCTAATGATGAATAAAGTTTTGTTTTTCCATATACTTATGGAAAAAGGCATTCTTCAAATCATTTGCCCATTTAAAAATTTTAATTTCTTTTTTTTTTCTGTTGTGTTAAAAGAGTTCTTTTCATATTTTGGATCCAAATTTGTGAAGGGAACTTTACAAATAGTTTCTCCTACTCATTAGCTTGTCTTTTCATTCTCTTAACAATGTCTTTGGAAGAACAGATTTTTTTTTTTTACTTTTAATAAAGTCCAACTTTAAAATTTCTTTATTTTTGTATTGAACATTTATTCCAATTAGAAACCAGAGAAATTTAAGTGTACCTTAAGAAGAAGTCTAGGGGCCGGCGCTGTAGCACAGTAAGTTAATCTCCGCCTGTGGCATTGTCATCCCATATGGGCGCCGGTTCTAGTCCCGGCTGCTCCTCTTCCAATCCAGCTCTCTGCTATGGGCTGGGAAAGCAGTACAAGATGGCACAAGTGCTTGGGCCCCTGCACCCGCATGGGAGACCGGGAGGAAGCACCTGGCTCCTGGCTTTGGATCAGCACAGCTCCGACCTTTGCAGCCATTGGGGAGTGAACCAACGTACCGAAGACCTTTCTCTCTGTCTCTTCCTCTCACTGTCTATAACTCTACCTCTCAAATAAATAAATAAATCTTAAAAAAAGAAGAAGAAGAAATCTAATAGTGGATAGAGTGAATTGTAGAGTGCAGATATTTTTGGGGATTGTCATACTTTTTACTGTTTTTTCATCAATTCACATGCTAATATGATATTAATAACAAAGAGAACTGATTCCATGTAGTTCATAGGTACAATTCTAAGAATATAATTATGCTTCCCTTTTGCCCACCCTCTGTCTCTCTCTCTCTTTTCTTTCGTAATTTTTGAGATAACATTTTAAATTTACATTATAGTCCAGGGCTTGATGTTCCACTAAATAAAGATACAGCAAATGAAAACTAAAAAACCACAGTTCAGTGAGAATATAGGTAAGGCCTATAAACAATAATCAAGTGAAAAGATGTCCAATATACTCATATACATTATATTTTTAAATAATCACAAATAATTAGAACTATAGTAGTATATCATTCTTAACCATTTGTTTGACAAAGATATAAAACAAAGTTTGACAAAGCTGTATTTGAAGCAATACTAATACGTTCAGGCATTTCTTTCTTTTTTCTTTTTCAATTTTAACTCCCATATATAAGGGGGAACATGTGATTATTTGTCTTTCTGTGTCTGACTTGTTTCACTTAAGATGATATTCTTCAGTTGTACCCACATTGTTGGTGGGAATATAAATTTGCGCAACCAATGTGGAAAACAGTATGCAGACTTCTTTAAAAACTGGAAATAGACTTCCATATGATCCAGCAATCCCAGTACTGGGTATAAACCCAAAATACATGAATTCTTTGTTGTCGCTCCCCGTCTTCGTGGAGGAACGACACAGGACCCTGCGCTGTTCTTTTGTCTGCTCGGCCCTTCCCGGGTTTGCTGCTGGTTCTTCCCGGGTTGGCTACCATCCCTTCCACCTCCGTGGAAGGGCGGTTCCCCCTAGCCACTTTCCCCACTTCCGCGGGGGAGTGGCACACCGCCGGCCAGCTCTTTTCGGGGGCTGCACAGGTGTTCCTTCAGATAGATGTTCCCCTTAGATGTTCCTGGTGCATGTTGTCTCTCTCCTCCTTTATAGTCCTCTTCCACCAATCCCAACTCTGCTACCCACACGCCGAGTACGCTGCTCTCCTCCAATCAGGAGCAGGTCCTACAGTTTATTGGTTGAACTGGAGGCAGCTGTGTAGAAGCTGTTTCTCCCCTCTCAGCGCCATATTGTGGGAGAGCAGATGCATAGAATAAGTCTTAATTCCAGTAACTTAGTCTAGTCCGAGTTGCTCCCAGTTGCTCCCCACACTTTGTATCAAGGAGTTAACTAGATCACCATGTTTAAAATAGTGCCTTTCACCCAATAGCCAAAATGTGGAATGAACTAAAGTATCCATCATCAGATGAATGGATAAAGAAAATGTGATTATTTTTTAGCAATAAAACTAGATCACTTTTAAAGGTAGGAATAGAATGTAACTTTCTGTGGATAGGATTTGGTTTTAGGAAAACCATACATTACTTACAAATCATTGCTTTTATGCATCCTGTATAAATATTGAGCAGTTATGAATGTGATTCCTAAACCTATTTCCTATCCTACCAGTTATTCAAGGATCATCTGTATGATGAGACATCTGTATAAATCTAGAACCATGTGTATATATCATAGATAGAAATAAACCTTACTAATATTTTGGTTTGAATGAAACTGCTTGGTTAATTTTCCCTGTTGTGACTTTGTATCAGGAAGGTCCCACAGCATTCAGGTGTCTACTAAGAACAAAGACATAGGACTGGAATAGGGTCAGAGCTGATGCTGGAAAATGACTTAAGAGACTCTTTGAGGCATCAGAGTGAGAGATTATGTTAATTTGGACTGATTGTTACAAAATGATTGACAAATTGATTGAACAGAATAATATTTAGGAGCTTTATATTAGGGTTCTCCAGAGAAACAGAACCAATAGTGAGTGTGTGTGTGTATTTGATAGAGACAGGGAGAGAGAGAGATTTTAAGGAATTGGCTCATATGTTATTGAGGCTGGCAAGTCCCAAGAACTGAAATGTGAGTTGGCAGATTGGATACTTAAGAAATCTGATGATTTATTCCCAGTGTGAGTCTGAAGACCTGAGGATCGTGATAATAGTGAAATTCCAGTCCAAAGGCTAGCAGGCTCAAGACCTGCTGGTTTCAATGCAGATGTTTCAGTTTCTGAAGACATGAGGAAAAGCATGGATAGCAGTGATATGGATTAATAATTGTGAATAACTCGTTTATCTTGATGTATTTACGCATGTATGTACATAAATAGGGTTATTATAAGTCTGAGGCAGAAAAAAAGCCAGTGTTTTAGTTTAAGGCCATCATACAGGAAGGATTCTAATTTATTCAGGGGAGAGTCAGCCTTTTTATTCTATCTAGGCCTTCAACTGATTGGGTGAGAACTGCTTTACTGAGTTTCTGGGTTTAAATATTCATCTCATACAAAAACACTCCAACAGAGAAAACCAGAGTAACGCTTGACCAAATATCTGGGCACCCTGTGGCTAGTCAAGTTGATGTATAACATTAGCCATTTAAGGTTAAATATCAATTTAATATTAGTTATTATTAATATTTAATATAAACTAGATAAGGACAGGAAAAGGAATTGTCAAAAATGTCTCCCAACTTTTGATTTTGAGCAATAGCTAATGTTATTTGCTAGATCAAGGATATGAGTGATATGGTTTAATAAAAGTAAATGATTCAATCCAAGTTCTTGTTGTATCTGCATCTATACATACATGTATGGGGCTGTTTTAATATTTCTGATCCCACTTTCAATATTTTACCTGCTTTCAAAGATGAATTCACCCCAGTGCATGTAAATCTTGTTGGGAGGTTTGGCCTGCAGTCAGTCCACTCATCCACCCTTAGTCGAGTTTGTCAGCATGTATTTGTCTAGTGGCTAGGATATGTTGAACAAATGGCTGGCATGAGGGAGTCCTCTGAAATGGAACTTAAGTAATGATTATAGTTGTTGAATTCCTGTACATGATTTTGCCTGTTTTGTTTGTCCATCTAGCATTCTGTTCAATGTCAGATTCAAGTTTAATCTGTCATGAAAACTAATGAGAGATATATAATTAGCATTTCTTCTCTTTTTAATATTTATAAGTCTGAAACATAAATTTTTTATTATTAGAAGTAAAAGATATTACAATATGTAATCAATCTATGGGAAAGGTGTGTTAAATTGAGAGATTAGGTTCCAAAACTAACAAAAAGGGAAAACCCTAGTTAGCATTACTTTCTAAATTGGGTATACTGGATTTATTTATTGTATTTGAAAGCCAAAATTAGAGAATGAGAGCGAGAAAGAGCAAGAGAGAGAAAGAGAGAGAATCTTCCATCCTCTGGTTCACTCGCCAGATGGCCTTAACAGCCAGGGTTTAGCCAGGCTGAAGCCAGATCCCAGAAGTTTAATTTGGGTCTTTTGCCAGGTGCAGTAACGGGGAGCTGGATTGGAAGTGGAGCAGCTGGGTCTCCCACTGGCGCTGATATGGGATGCTAATGTTGCAGGCAGGGACTTTACCTGCTACATCCCAACTCCAGCCCCATAGGTCATAGATTATTATGACATTTATTATATTATAGCTATTATTATAGTTAGTATATTGTAGTTATTATATTATTATAGTTATTATAGTTTCCTTACTATATAGCATCTAGTTTAAAAATTCATTAAATATTTACAAAATAACATTAGTAATACTCATTTCTATTTTACTTGGTGAAACAAATAGGTAAAAGCAACAATCCATATTTACTTCTGTGACTCATAAGTCAACTTGCTTCCTACAAGGCACTCTGCAGTTCCAGCAGAGCTCTGGTCATTGATTACAGATACACCTGGCTTAACTTGATAAATTATTTTCCCAAGCCTGCTGTCTCAGAGGCCTGTTCAGACCTTGTAAATAGAAAATTGTTACTGCCCCTCTAGCCACAAGTGCCAACATTACTGGCGATAATCTTTGATTTTTGCGTTAGTATGTTTCATAGTAACATTATTTTGCGAGCTTGTTGGAAAATAAATATATATGACTTTGTGAAATTATGTGAAGAAAACAATGCTCTGAGATTAATGTGATTCATGATTAGTCTGTTGTAAGTTTTGAATGGGTTACACATAAATTATCTTGATTTTGGAATGACAAATTTATGATGCTTTAATATACTAGTGAAAACATGTAATATGTTGTTATTTTGCAATCTTCTTTATAAATTTACAAAACTCAGTGAATTATTTCTCTGGACACTACGTATCTTTCTTTTGACATAGCCAATTAGTTCACCATGAACTAGTTCTGATAAACGGTTATGAAACCATGACAAGTGACTAGAAATTGGTAGTTCCTTATGTGAGAAATATAACCTAGAAATAGGTTTTTGATTTATTTATCCTGTATTTTTTTTTTTATGAGTGGTGGTAAAAAGTATTACATGAGGGGCCAGCGCAGTGGCACACTAGGTTAATCCTCTGCCTGCAGCGCCAGAGAACCTGGGTGCCAGGTTCTAGTCCCGGTTGCTCCTCTTCCAGTCCAGCTCTCTGCTATGGCCTGGGATAGCAGTAGAAGATGGCCCAAGTGCTTGGGCCCCTGCACCCACATGGGAGACCAGGAAGAAGCACCTAGCTCCTGGCTTCGGATTGCGCAGCTCCGGCTGTGGCGGCCATTTGGAGAGTGAACCAATGGAAGGAAGACCTTTCTCTCTGTCTCTCTCACTGTCTATAACTCTACCTGTCAAATAAATAAATAATATCTTTTAAAAAAAAGAGTGTTACATGAAACATTTGCGTTGTTTTTATTATTTTTTTGAAAGAGCTACAGAGAGGCGAGAGAAAGAGAGAGCAAGGTTCCATCTGCTGGAACACTTCCCAGATGGCTGCAATGCCCAGGGTTGGCCAAGCCAAAGCCATGAACCATTAGCTTTAGCTGGGTCTCCCATGTGGGTGGCAGACTTGGGCCATCTTCTGTTTTCCCCAGGCCATTAGCAAGGAGCTGGATTGGAATTGGAGCAAATGGGACTTAAACTGACCCATACAGGATGCCTGTGTCACAGGTGGCGGCTTAACCTGCTATTCCACCATGCTGGCCCCTTCCACTTCCATTTCATTTATAGACTACACACACAGAGGGAAAGGGAACGGGAGAGAGAGAGGGAGAGGGAGAGGGAGAGGGAAAGGGGCAGAGGGAGAGGGAAAAAGAAAGCGGGGAGGAGGGAGAGGGGGAGAGGAGGTGAGGAGGAGAAAGGGAGGGGGTGGGGGAGTGAGAGAGAGAGGGAGAAGGAGAGGGAGGAGGAGAGAGAGAGAGAGAGGGAGAGAGACAGAGAGGAAGAAATGGCTCCCATTAATCATAATTAAGTATAAGTAACAATCAGGAGCTTGAGTAGCACTTAATAATTTAATTCCAAACATTGTGACAATATTGCATTTGTAACTAGTAACTCCATAGTTTGCTATTTTATACTTATCACCAAAAGTCTTTACACCTTATAATATCATTTATTGGCTTTTTAATGCAGGGATTTTCAACCTTTAGCACGCATCAGGATCTCCCTACATAGATACAGATTTCTGGAGATTTTGTGTTAAGAATTTGTGATGCAGTATGTTTGTGATGAGGCTTGAGAAATTATTCTTAGCTGATGCTTATTCACACTTGAAAACCCATGCTTTGGGAATTATGAGGACAATATATGATTTCTCAGTTTTATAGATGTGGTTCTAAAGTACATAAACACACGTGTGTGTATTTCTCTGTATGTGTGCTGTAGATAGTAGGGTTAATGTTGATTTCAGTTGCTTTCTTATCCTCCAGGCCAGGTTTACTATCAATACCTGCCATATTTGTAGTATTGGATACAGCATACTCTAAAACATTTAGCTGGAATACCAGGAGAGAAAGAAGAAAGCATTTTAATGTTATATTATATTACCTAGTTATTTGTAGATTACACAATACACAGTATTTAGTTTTCTTCCTTGCCATTGAAGATCTTTTGAAGTATTGTGATATTTTTCTTTCTCAGTAAGTATACCATTCTATGAAAATTTATTTTGTCTTTTATAGTTGAACATTTTGCAATGCTCCAAGGTTGTTACTTTGAGGTAACATTCATTGTGTATACTTTGAGGTAACATTCATTGTGTATAAGATTGTAGGTTAGAAGTGAAGATTGTTTGAGACAAGGTAAGCAGATGTCTGGAGGCATTTTGTTGCTATTGTTAATGATTTCCAATAGATTTTTGTTATCAGAAAAATTAAAGTTAGATAATGGTAGTAATAACTTGAGCTATTATTATAATTGCATTATGCTGAGGTGGCGAATTGACTGCTATTTTTGGAACCACACAGAATAAAGACTATATATTTGATATGAATTAACTGAAAACTCATTGGAATAATTTTTCCATGATGAACTCTTATCAAATAGATACTTAATACATATTTGTTAAGCAAATTAAATATGGAGACCTGGCACCTGAGGCTATAGCTTACCAATTTTATCGGAGAATGCTGGTTAAAAAAAGAGAGCTTTTTGCTTAGTTATAATTTCAGCCTCTGTGCTTAGTTCATCAGAATGCACAATGCTCATCCACTGATTTACAGGAGTGCTTCTTCATTACATATGGGCTGCACATCCTCTGCTACTCCAAAGCTAAGCCTTTCCAAATTGTATTTAATAGTCTGGATTTGGGGTTGAAATAAGACTGAAATACACTAATGCCTATCGCTGCTGATACTGCATCATCTCTTTTTTTTTATTTTTTAGAATAACAACAAACAATAATCAGTTTATCTTGCTAGAAGTGCTTAATTTATTAATTTGGCTTTTTAAAAAAGAGCTGTTCAATTCTGACACCTTAGGTTGGAATATTGCTGGTAATATATCCTATATATAGCCTCATCAGATCGATGCTCCTGTAACTCACAGTGCCTTTTCTTATTATTGAAAAATCTTTTCCTTTCAGCCTAGGGAGCATTAAAATCATAGGTATGAAGTGATATGTTCTGTCCTCTATTTTGGCTCACAAAGACATCCTTTAAAAATAATACTTTTTATTGTGAAAAATGTAGATTCTGGAGAGGCAAATAAGCAATAATGCTCTTTATTTTGATATGCAGTGTTTATTATTTATGAGCAAGATATATTCTGTCATCCAAAGAGCAAATTGCATTAAAAAAAGCAAATGGACTTTGCAAAGTACCTCCCTTCCCTATGCACATAGTAATGTTTTATAAATGAATAGCTAATGAGAGTTTTATTTTGACAATATTCAGTGTGCATTTGTGCTGCTTAATTTTATTTTTATTAGCATTGTTTCTTCTAGATATTTCCTTCATAATGTGTTGTAGAATTTATCCCACTGAAACTTTTGTTATGTTAATTTAAATCCTTTTTTACACAAGATGGAATAAAATAATTAAATTTAAAGAATACATTTTTTAAAAATTTATTTGACAGGTAGAGTTATAGACAGTGAGAGAGAGAGAGAGAGAGAGAGAGAGAGAGAGAGAAAGGTCTTCCTTCCGTTGGCTCACTCCCCAAGTGGCCGCCATGGCTAGAGCTACGCTGATCGGAAGCCAGGAGCCAGGTGCTTCTTCCTGGTCTTCTATGGGGGTGCAGGGGCCCAAGCACCCATCCACCATTGCCCTCCGGGGCCACAGCAGAGACCTGGACTGGAAGAGGAGCAACCAAGACTAGAACCTGGTGCCCATATGGGATGCCGTCGCCACAGGCAGAGGATTAACCAAGTGAATCATGGCGCCGGCCCAAGATTAAAAAAATTTAAGATTCATTTACACAAATATACCTTTCTAAAGGGAGTATATGGTGAGACTTCAGAAAGTTTATGGAAAAGTCATATTATCTTTTCATTCCATATTTTCCTGGAATTCTGTTGAGGTTCCCTGTGTATTGTCCATAACAAGTAGCTGACTGCATTTAGATGATCAAATATAGACTCTGAGTGAGTGTCCTTTCCCCTAGGAAAGATGCTGTCTAGCACTTCTTTGTGATCTCTTAAGGGACAGCCTAGAATTCACCCTCATGCCACTTGAATTTCCCTTCTTTGATTTCCCTACATAGGAAATGATCAGCAGGTTCACCAAATCTGCCCTTCAGCACTTTTTGTTATTTGCTTAGACCTGTGTTGACTCACTGGATATCTTATCAAATATCAAATTAGTTTGTAACATTTGAAAATTAAAGTTTTACTATAAAAATTCTGATTTTGGCTTACCTTAAAGTCCTGGCAGATAAAGACCTATATGCCTGTTTGGCAACAATCTTCCTGAAGCTCAGGAATCTTCCTGAGCCAGGGTATTGTCCTCCAGTTCAACTGCTCCTACACTACTCCCTATTGTTTTGCAAACATTGTAGCTGATAGTCAACTGATTTCAGTATTTGCCTTGTGTTTGCATTCTTGTTATCTCCCTGACTCTTTGAATGTTGAGATTGTAACTGCATCTGTCTGCTTCAGTGGAATATAGACTATGACTAGCAACAGTGGGCATGGAAAATTAATATAAACTACTGCATATGTATCTATGTTCCAGATTAGTACTCTGAAGTAAAATAATTCGTCTTGCAGGCAGTATCTTAGAAGGATGAATCTAATGGTTAAGAATTTCAGGTTCCATGAATGAAGAAGATTCTTTTGGGCTAACAATGTCCTCAGATACTGTTGTCTCATCCATGCACTGAATAATTCGCTGTCATCATTTATAAATTAATTCCTTGATGCACTGTCAGTTGCTTTTTTTCTTCACTGTTCACTCTGGTGTCCATCAGTGAATGCATGCCAAGAGCTTCTGCCTTTCCCCACCTTATAAAGCAGGTAACTATAATTGTGTCTACACTGAGATATTAATGAGACTGGCCAACATTTCATCCATTAGGTAGTCAAAAATATTCTATAATATGGAAGATGATTTTAAATATAGTTTTGTGTCAGGATGGACCAATGGGAAGAGTCTGATAAACTGTCATTAGTTAAAAAAAAATGGAAGGAATGGCTATTGGGCTAGCAGTTAAGACACCCTCATCCTATGTCAGTGCATGGGTTTGATTCCTGAATCCTGCTCTTGACTCCAGCTAACTGTCAAGACAGATCCTGGGAGGAAAAGGTGATAACTTCAGCAGTTGGGTCCCTGCCACCCACATGAGAGATGTGAGACCTGAATTAAATTCCTGGCTCTTGGTTTAGACCTGTGCTAGGCAGGACCAGTGCAGAATTTAGGGAGTGAGTCAGTGGATGGGAACACTGTGCTCGCTCTCTCTTTCTCTCCCTCTCTCTTTCCCATTTCCCCCAGTAAAAAAAAAATAAAATTAACAAGAAAAATAAATTGAAAACACAAGGTGCTATTCAAGGAGACACTCTTGTGTGACTTTTAGAGTCCTTCTCAGGGATTATCAGTGGTTGGTAAAACTGAAAAAGTATGTTACTATGGGATTTTTAAACAGCAAGTAATGACTACCAGCAGTAAGCATACTTCATTTATACCCCAAAGGTACAATACTGTGACTCATCTCCCTCCATATCACATCTTTCTCCATATAATTTTTAGTAACAACTAAAACAGTCTCTGTGTTCAGGAACGACTTATTATATACATTATAGAACAAGGGTAATTTTTCTTTGTACAGTAAAGGAATTTCAGCTTGTCTGTTCCCGTCATATCAATCAAGAAAATGGGCAATAACCAAGATATGTATACAGCAGGTAGAATCTTTTTGTTTGCTTTTCTCTTTTGCAGAAATATTACCTCAGATTTCCAGATTTTAATTTTCTAGAAAGTGATCAGTTTTTCTGACCATTCCATTTGGGGATCAGAAATTTCTTTTGGTTTTACAGAGTTTTCAAATGCCACATAAATTCTTGTGGATTGCAGAGTATTTTACAGTTCCAAAGTCATGGTAGAAGAGTATCAGCACTCCTTTACGATACATCTCCAGCCCTTAACTTGATGATTGATGCTGAGGAATGTGTATATGTATTAAATAAAACGTATACACCTTGCTTAGAAATCACAATATCATGGGTCTAATTAAGATAATTGATTTCATTGTAGTATAGGATGGTACAAATATTTGATCAACAAAATTTGAGTCATTAATTTGATTCAGGATGGAAATAAAATATGCAACAGATTATAGAAGTAAAATAAGTAATTTCATAATAATTATCTGATGTTTAAAAGCTAGAACTGAGTGAAAACTTTCTAAATTTATTTAATCTGTATGGACTCAGTTTGGAGCAAGAAAAAGAGACCTAACTTCTCTGTGTAAATGAGTGCAAAATTCTGAATATCCCTCATGTGCTCTTTCATAGTTTTAAGTCTGATTCAGATTTTTTTGTTTTTACATGAAAAAGTACTTTAGGAAGGCTAAGGAGGGAAATACTTTCAGTATTTTAAATCAAGAAATATTCTGAAATTTTCTTTAAAAATAAATAATAATGTGCTACACATGGTACAGTGTAACTTTACTCCCCTAGATATGAAATTAAATTTGCTGATACTTTAACACACAAACATGATTGATAAGACTATTTACATGTGACCACTTCAATGAATTTCATTTATCACTTTTTTCATTGATAACATTATATTTAAATCACTGATAACATTATATTTAAATCACACTATAGAATAAAACACAGTCAATGAAAGAAAAATTAACATAACATGGCACCCTGTTGTGTGAATTTTTCTTCAAATTATGAAGTTTATTTTTAAGATAGACTGTTTTAGAGCTACTATTATATCTCATTTGAAAATATTTTTGTGATTCCAGCAGATTCATTATTTACCTAATTACTCGAAGTTTCCCTTTCACTGAGTCTTTTTCTTTGTTAATGAGCTTTCTGTTTTTGTTTAAATCTCTGGTGATGATCTGTCAGATGCAGAGAAAATTTATGACTCAATGTGTTAAGTGTAAGGTTCCATTTAACGTCGAACTTCTCGAAGTTTATGAATTCTTATGAGACCACAGGACATTGTTTCACACCTGAAACTTGGAGGTGGGTGTGTATAGAACACAGAGTTGTTTGATCAACTCTTCAAAGTAAACGTTTTCACTCACAGTGTTACACACATGTCTCAGCACTGGCATTGGGTTTATTGAGTGCTTTCTGTGCAGAGCTCGGTGGGGGACAACTTGTTGGTTGCATTTTGGCATCACTATTTATACTGACCCACCTGCTTATTATCAAAGAGTAGGACTCTTTTATTCTTCCTGAAATTTCACCCAGAAATTTCTCATTTTTTAAATGAAGTTTTATCCTATGAGCCAATGTATTTTCCCTTGATAGAAAAAATAAATAAGAGCAGAAAGTTTTACCTTGGCTTTAAAAATATTATTATAAATTCCTAGGGAAAAAGTTTTGAGGTTTTAAAAATGTATTGTACTTCAAGTTTATGACTAACGTTTAAAAAAGGTTTATTTATTTGAAAGAGTTTCAGAGAGAGGAAGAAACGTAGAGAAAGAGGTCTTTCATCTGACGGTTCATACCCTAAGTGACCATAATTGCCAGGGAAGTGCCCGGCCGAAGGTAGGAGCTTATTCCAGGTCTCCCACGTGGATGGCAGAGGCCCAAGCACTTAGGTCATCTTTCCACTGCTTTTCCCATTAGCTAGGAACTGAATTGGAAGTAGAGCAGCTGGGATTTGAACTGGCATCCTATATATGCCAGCATTGCAGGTTGTAGCTTTACCTTCTATACCACAACATTGGCCCTAAGTTTAATACTAAATTAATGACACTTTTGTGTGTAATTTATAAGGATTAGGATTGAGAAATGCTTAGGAAGAAATGGCTTTGTAAGTTCCACTGGAACAGGTTTCAGGTTTTATATGTCCTTTTCATTCTCTTTCTTAAGACTCTGCCTTAGAATAGGCACTCAGAAAATGTTTTTCAAAGAGGACGTTGTAAAAACTGTGCTGTCTTGGCCAGCGCCGCGGCTCACTAGGCTAATCCTCCGCCTTGCGGCGCTGGCACACCGGGTTCTAGTCCCGGTCGGGGCTCCGGATTCTGTCCTGGTTGCCCCTCTTCCAGGCCAGCCCTCTGCTGCGGCCAGGGAGTGCAGTGGAGGATGGCCCAGGTGCTTGGGCCCTGCACCCCATGGGAGACCAGGAAAAGCACCTGGCTCCTGGCTCCTGCTATCGGATCAGCGCGGTGCGCCGGCCGCGGCGGCCATTGCAGGGTGAACCAATGGCAAAGGAAGACCTTTCTCTCTGTCTCTCTCTCTCACTGTCCATTCTGCCTGTCAAAAAAAAAAAAAAAAAAAAAAAAAAAAAAAAAAAAACTGTGCTGTCTTTAAGTTTTCCTAGTATGCAAAATAATTAAATAACCTTGTGGTGAGGGGAGAATATAATACAATCTATGTTGTTATTGAGTGATGTTATGCAACGTTTTTGTGAAAAGGAATTATTTTTCTAACTTATTTTCCTAAAGCCTTGAGATCTTCAATTTTGAAAGATTAGCACATGAAAGTTAGTATCAGTAAAACCCCTAGAACAGAGTAAATCAGAGCATCCCCTTGTAAACTTCATTTCCAACTGAGATCTCCAATGACTGGATTTTGGAGACAAGTGGATAATAAGAGGGAATTATTTAGAAAATACCAGATAAAAAGCAGATATCCTCAATGTGTGGTTTGGTGAAGCATAACCTTCCCTGACAATGTCATTCAATACAGTAAGTCTCTGGTATGTAAAATATTCAGCAAAATGTATTGATTTGAATAATTACTCTCACATTATCCTTTATTCCAGCCATTTTTAGTATCTTTTTTTTATTTATGAAGAGCTGTTTACAGGACAGATGTCTTCCTAGCTATGCCCGTTGTTGCCTGAAAGGCAATAACTATGTCAGTAATTATTAGCATATTAAGAAAACTTAGGTAATTCCACCCACTTCACATTAATTTGTTCTTGCTGATTTTTTCCTGTAATATGTTAAATAATTGCTCTTGAGTGGGTCAAGAAAAGCAGTCATTCGCCGTTTTGATTGCTATAAATATCTTTGAAGTCATCCAAATGTGCTTTCATATTATTCACAACTTTTCTAAGCCATTAATAAATATATTGAACACCTGTGCTAGCACTGATCCCTGAGGCACCTCATTATTAACCTAATTGCACAGCTTCATGATATTTCATTTAACCTTGATTTTACTACCAAACTTTTTCAAGCCAAGACATTGCAAATTAATGATAAAACTACCTTTTATTCTGTCACAGCTCCATAACTGAATGTACAGATTTTTTGAAAATCTGAATGAAATATCACTAGATATTCATTTTTTCTTAGAAGTCCAAATAAGAAAATAGCTATACACTTGTGTCTCAAGGTATTTTCTGAATTTCTACATGTCAACCCACACTTTGTTTCACCAATTATTTTTAATATGTGAGGATGCAAACAATAATTCTATAATCACAGTACTGTGATTTTTGTATATAGTTTAATCTTTTTTGTGAATCCCAGTTGTTTAGTCTGTTTTGTTGTTGTTACTGCCATCAAACTGGAGTCAGAAAAGAAAAACAGAGGTGAAAATCATGTTAACTAACATTGTGATTTATCAGTGATGGCATTACAGGCTGGAAATGAAGTTTGTACCTTGTGGTTCAAATCATGTTTCTGGAGTATAGTTTTTTTTTTTTTTTTCCTAATGTTGGAGCGTAAGGACTCTGAAGATCAGTAGTTGAATTTCTTTTATTTTCCAGGTGAAGAACCCTTGAGAAATGAATTGACTTTGAAGAAGGTCAAACTGAGAGACTCAGGGTTCCATCTTTTAATCTGTGGAAACTGGTCTTAGGTTTTTATCATCATTTTTCCACTATAGGTAATTTATTTAAGATAAATCCCATTTAAGTTTCTTTTAGATCATAATCTACATATAATTCTTTTTTTAAAAAAGAAGCTTATGTATTTAAAAGAGAGGAAGAGAGAGAGAGATATGTTCGATTTGTTATGTCACTCTCTAAATACCTATGAGAGTAGGAACTGGGCCATATCAAAGCCAGAAGCCATGAACACAATCCATGTCTCTCATGTGGGTGGCGGGGACCCAGCCACTTGAGTCACCACCTACTGCTTCCTGAGCATTAGTAAGATAATAAACAAGAGTGGAAGAGGGACTCAAACCCAGGCACTGTGATATGGGATGCAGGTGTCCCAAGTGGCATCTTAACTACTGCACCAAACACTCACCCTTATTTTTCTTTCAGTCCCTAACAGTGCCTTGAACAATCTAAGTTCACAGTAGATATTACCAAATGTATGAGCAAATCTAGAAGCATGTCGTTCAGTGGACTCAAATACATACACACACAGATCTATATATACATATGTATCCAATAATGGATGTTTATAGAATTTTTAGTTTTTATTTATTTAATAAATTTAAGTCAAATGAAGATCACAAGTTTTATTTTATGTATATAATGTATATATAAATATATACATATATATTATATATATTGTATATATACATGTTTATATATACAAATATATATTATTTCCAAAACTGACTTCTAGATGGTTACGCGCTTTAGTGCCTTTACATTTATTTGTACTGGTTATTCTAAAAGAATACTGAGTTTTACTAAGGGTTGCCTTTTTGTTTTATTTATATAAACTTTATCTATGTCAGTTGCTCTCAAATTCTCAAATTCAATCAAATTCCCTCATAAATATTTGGGCTATTTTGGAGAGGAGAGGGAAAAATCTATATATGAGAAAGACCCTTCTACAAAATCCCAGGAAAGTGAAGTCAAGGTCAATTTATGTTGGTTCTCAGCCTCCTTACATCCCAAGGAGGGCATTAACAGAGAAATTTCTGAGTTTACCTATTTTAATCATTTATTTTATCTAATTTTTGATAGTAGTGTTTCAGTAGCACTGAAATGATCTTCATATCTATTAGAAGGTCACCACTCAAATCAAATGGTTAGCAGTCTATCATGTGAATAAGTCACTCCTTAGAAGAATTTTAAACACCTCTGTGGTGCATTATATATTTCAAATTCCTGATTCATCTGCTTTAGGGAAAAGTATTATTTCCTGGCACATGTTCAAATACTGTAATTTAAGACATTTATAATAAATGATTATAACATTGCAGCAAATGAAAATAATATGACTCCAGGAGTTATACCTAGGGAATAGTTGACTTATCTAGTTGAGTTTGGTTCATTGTTCTCTAATATACTTGGGAAAATGAAATGGAAAAACATAATTGTTTAAAATTTTTGATCAAAGGCTTATTAAACATTTGAGCAAGAATATAAGTCAAATATAATGTAAATGAGCAAGCAGAAAGATTTAACTGCTAAATTTCTCTATAGGCATTTATTTGGATGTTTTGATCAGGAAGAATCAGGTGAATAATTATTAGTAAACAAGTAAAGTTGCAGCTCTGACTTGAAAGAAAGTCTCTTTATGCTTCTAGGATGTGAAGACCCAGTTGTTACTTCTCCCTCACCCCCTTTAACTCTATTTCTTATCATAGAAACCTTTAAAAATACTGGTGTAAATCTGGTATTGAAAAACAATGACATCTATAGCGTACTTCTTAAATTTTTCTTTTACTCCTTTATTTCCCTTGTGGCCATTTTGGTGATCATGTGGGTGATCCTTTGCACTGCTCTATTAATTGCTACCATGGGACATTTGGGTGAAGCATAGATCCATGGTGTTGACATAAAACTTAAAAATTAGCCAACTGTTGGACCAGAAATGGAATCCATAAGTTCGTAGGGACCAAAGTGGCTCTAGGAGGTATGATCTGGGCTTGTTGTGAAAGAACTATGCAAGTTCTGAACTAAAATAAAGAAGAAACTTGAAGACAAGCTATTGTAGGTTTCTTAAATATATATAACCATTTCTGGGATATACAAATTAAAATTTTCTCATACCGAAATCTTACCCTGAGATTGCCTCAGTCAGGGAGATTGAAAAGCTGCCTTATATTCCACATGGCTCATGCTTCAAGCCTAAAGCAAGATTTGAGATTTAAGAACAGAAATAATTGAATTACACCCTTCATGGCTGATTCTCTTAACCAAAAAATGCATACAAAGTGATAAGCTTTTCAAAAAAACTCTCCTTCATACACACACAAACATACATCCACAAACATACAACATTGAGAACCATAGCTAGCCATATGATTTAGTGACATTGTGTGTCACAACTTTAAAGTATTTGGGGTTAGAAAAATTTAGTAAGCACTAATTCAAATTTCTTATTCAACTATATGCGTGTGCTGATAGTTATGCAAGTATAATTGCTTTTATATTCATACTATGATAAAACTGAATAGCAGCAGGAAAAATGAAAATAAAACTACACTCCAGAACAGATGTATTTTAAATGAACTTGTTTTAATAATTTACCTAAATTAAATTTAAACTTATTAAATATATTGGTTATGGGTGTATGACTACAGTTAATTCATTGATAATAGTTCATTCTTTAATTTTCAAAGTATGTTTGTTAAATAGGATTCTATAATATTTGGGAACAAAATTTGATACTTTATATACGTTTTATTTAGTTGTCTTGCATCTACTCTCTTTCCATTGACTTTAGGAAGAATGGAATTGGGATGTTCATCTAAAGTTAGAATTTCCAACTCAAATGTGTTATATTTTACATTTGTCCTTATTGCATGCTTCATGAATTTGGTAGTTGAAATAGTGTCTAATCTTATAAATACACATGAAATGCTACATGTGAGTAGGCTCATATATTGTTACAGATGAAATATTATTTTATATTTCTTTACATGAATTTTTTGTTGACTATGGAGTTACTTATGATGAACTTTTAAGTAACATTTGAAAAATACAGTCATTTTAAATCTCAAGTTTAAGTATATATTCATAGTTATTTCATA
This sequence comes from Oryctolagus cuniculus, assembly GCF_051225735.1. Lineage (NCBI taxonomy): Eukaryota > Metazoa > Chordata > Mammalia > Lagomorpha > Leporidae > Oryctolagus > Oryctolagus cuniculus. Next base: position 58,945,773 of record NC_142881.1, on the reverse strand, counting down.
GTTCATTAATATAACACATAAGACCTACAAGTTAAATTTCAGAATTTAACTCACATACTAACCTTAGTTCTTTGAATGTAAGTGCAAGGAGTGAAAGGAAATAATTTAAATAGTATCATGAAATCATGATAAGGGTACTTTTATTTGGATTAAACTGGATGTACTTGAACAAATATTGCCTCTTCAGTTTAGGGCTGGTGTTGGACAAATATATGAGTAACTTAGAAAGAGGTGTTTAGGCTACTAAAGGAGTTGGAAGAGTGTTTGGACATAGTTCCCTTGGCTTATTATCTACGAGTTATAAGTTGGCTGACTCTAAGTGTTAAAAAATATTTGTTTTGCTCTGCCTAGTCATTTTTATATCTACAGAACAGTATGTAAGAATTCCTGTGAGCTTTGAGAGTTTATCTGTACTCCCCCCTACCTATAGCTTGTAAGCTCATAAGTAAGAACTTTAAGTTTTTCTTTTTAATTATATTTGAAAGGCAAAGTTACAGAGAGAAGGGGAGGAGAAGGAGGAGAAAGAGGAAGAGGAGGAGGAAGAGGAGGAGAAAAAGGAGGAGGAGGAGGAAGAGAGTGATCATTCACCAGCTGGTTCACTCCCCAAATGGTCACAGTGGCCAGAGCTGGGTTGATCCGAAGCCAGGAGCCTGGAGATTCTTCTGGGTCTCCCACATGGGCGAGGGGCCCAAGCACATGGGCCATCTTCTGCTGCTTCCTCAGGAGCATTAGCAGGGAGTTGGATTGGAAGTAGGGCAGCTAGGACTTAAACGGGTGCCCATATGGGATACTGATGTTGCAGGCAAAGGATTAACCTACTATATTACAATGTTGGCCCCGTAACTTGAAGTTTTGAAAGTAAGGTATTGATGAGATTATGGAAAGTGCACATAATATTATAAAGAAAAGAATTTGCATCCTAGTTCAAATAATAATGCTATTACAGCACAAATAAAAAATTATTTGAAAAAACAGCAACTCTAGTTTGTTTATATTTTTGTTTCTCCCCAAATAATTTGTTTGCTTATTACAGAAAGGCAGGCATTGTGACAGAGTACGGCCACTACTTGCCATACCTTCATCCTATATTGGGGTGCTTATAAATCCAAGTTAATATGCTTCTGATACACCTTCCTGCTGATATACCCCTGGGAGGTGTCAGATGATGGTCTAGTACTTCTAAGGATACATTTTAAAAACTTGTCCTGGGACTTCAAATCCCATTAAGCTTGGTGGTAAAAATGCCATCTTAATTGTTAAAGTGATCACAGTAAGTGTTAAAATGAACATATAGATAGGAAAAAGTGTTAAAGTGATCATATAAATAGGATCAAGTGCCTGGTAATAATAGAGAGAATTAAAAAGGAGAGAATATTCCAACATGGTAAGTAGTCCCCACAGCAGACTCATAGACTGACAATTGCTTTATGTAACACTCTGACCTCAGAATCAGTCCTTAAGGCTTCTTGGTCTGGCTGAAAAGCCCATGAGAGCATTTCAGGCATGGAAAGCCAAGATAATGTAGCAAAAAATGTTCTACGTGACAGATCTCTGTGAATGAGACCCCAGTGGAAGGAAGTGGCCATCAAAAAAGGATGTGCTTTTTTATAAAGGGAGGAGAAAACTTCCACTTTGCTTATGGCCTTGTCCAAATACTGATGGAGTTTTGTGAACTCAAAAGTCTTCCATAGCCTAGGCAGCTCACCTCAAGGGCCCTGAGTGGTCACTGTTGTCATAAGTAAGAGTGTTAATTGTTAAATTAACAATAGGAGTTACTGTGCACTAACTCCCCATGCAGGACTTCTGTCCTCAATGAGTTGTATTATGAGACTTAACTGTAGGGTCTTGCACTGTTGCGTAGTGGGTAAAACCACCGCCTGCAGTGCTGGCATCCCATATGGGCACCGGTTCAAGTCCCAGCTGCTCTACTTCCGATCCAGCTCTCTGTTGAGCCTGAGAAAGCAGTAGAAGATGCCCCAGGTCCTTGTGCTCCTGCACCAACATGGGAGACCTGGAGGAAGCTCCTGGCTCCTGGCTTCAGATTGGCATAGCTCTGGCCATTGTGGCCAACTGGGGAGCGAACTAGTGGATGGAAGACCTCTCTCTCGCTCTGTCTCTCCTCTCTTGTGGAACTCTGACTTTCAGATAAATAAATCTTTAAAAAAAAAGTTAACTGTAAAACTAGTTCTCAAACAATTTTTGTGTGTATGTGTGCAAACTGTTGAAATCTTTACTTAGTGTAGAGTTGGTTTTCGATGTACAAAGTTAATTGAAAGTGAATCTTCATCGAGAATGGGATTAGGAGGGGAGAGGGAAAAGGAGGAGGGGTGGGAGTATGGGTGGGAGGGCAGGTATGGTGGGAAGAATAACTGCATTCCTAAAGTTGTACTTTTGAAATTTGTATTCCTTAAAAAATAAATTTAAGACAAACAAAGAAACAAACTAACAAAAAATGACCCACATGAAGCTCTGAGTTCCTGACTTCACCATTGCCCAACCCTGGCTTTTATAGGCATTTGGAGAGTGATCTAGCAGATAGATGATCTCTCCCTCTCCCTCTCTCCTTTTCTCCCTCTCTCATCCCCTCTCTCCCTCTCTCATTCTTCTCTCCCTCCCTCTCCTCCTACCCCTGTCGCTCCCCCTCTTCATGGAGGAACGACACAGGACCCTGCGCTGTTCTCTCGTCTGCTCGGCCCTCCCCGGGTTTGCTGCTGGTTCTTCCCGGGTTGGCTACTGCCCCTTCCACCTCCGTGGAAGGGCAGTTCCCCCTGGCCACATTCCCCACTTCCGCAGGGGAGCGGCATACCGCCGGCCGGCTCTCTCGGGGGCTGCACAGGTGTTCCCCTTAGATGTTCCCCTTAGATGTTCCTGGTGCATGCCGTCTCTCTCCTCCTTTATAGTCCTCCTCTGCCAATCCCAACTCGGCTGCCCACACGCCGAGTACGCTGCTCTCCTCCAATCAGGAGCAAGTCCTACAGTTTATTGGTTGAACTGGAGGCAGCTGTGTAGAAGCTGTTTTCTTCTCTCCCAGCGCCATATTGTGGGAGAGCAGGTGCATAGAATAAGTCTTAATTCCAGTAACAGTCTAGTCCGAGCTGCTCCCCACATACCCCCTTGAATATTTAAAAATACATTTTAATATGATTAAAAACAAGATTAGAAAGATAAATCCAAGAAAGGAGAAATCCAGGAACACTCAATTGGCAGGTTAATCTGTTACCATATTGTTGAGTATAACCCAATTCTGGGTTCCTGAGACAAGTAACAAGGAAGATAGGACATGAATACTACATGGCTCTAGTATTCATTGGAGGTGAAACATAACCATTTGGGGTAGGTATTTTTCCTGGACCTGGCTCTGACATGTTCTTTAAAAATGATGTTCCATAATGTGATGAATTTTTCTCACAATAATGTAGTTTCAATTAAATATAAGAAGAAATTCCTGAAATATTATTACTATTTTAATTTATTTGACAGAGTTAGACAATGAGAGAGAGAGAGACAGAGAGAAAGGTCTTCCTTCTGTTGGTTCACCCCTCAAATGGCCGCTACGGCTGGCACTGCGCCGATCTGAAGCCAGGAGCCAGGTGCTTCTTCCTGGTCTCCCATGCGGGTGCAGGGGCCCAAGCACTTGGGCCATCCTCTACTGCCTTCCCTGGCCACAGCAGAGAGCCTGACTGGAAGAGGAGAAACTGAGACTAGAACCTGGTGCCTGTATGGGATGCCGGCACCGCAGGCAGAGGATTAGCTAAGTAAGCAATGGTGCTGGCCCCTGAAATCTTTTTATTATACGTTCCTGTAGCACATGTAGAGGACAGAATCCAGTGTATATACAGAATGTTAAAATGAAAAAAATATTGAATGTCTAGAAAAGATAACATTGACTGAAGATTTGAAAATTAACTATTCAAGGAAGATGTTCATCTCTGCTCTAAAATTAAAAAAAAAAAAAAAGAAAGATGAGATGAGGTTTTCTTTTCCTGATTCTTAAGACCAAGAATTTCTTTGTTATGAATACAAACCTATCTCATCTTTTGTTACCTGTTCTGTTAATTTCTATCTGGGAAAATAAAGCAATTTTGACCAAATAATTGCAGACAACTGATTGTATTATTATAATATTTTACTTTGTTACTTTATTTTTAATTTGGTTCTTATATTTAATTTTAATTATTTTATGTTTTCATTAAATTATAGTTATATTTAATGATTATATTAAATTGTATTTAAATATATAATCATATTAAAGTATATTTTTATGATGATTATATAAATGTATTTTACACCATATTTCATTCCCCAGTAACATAAATTTAAGGTTTAGGTAAATTCTATGGGGGTATAAGACAGAAAATTGAAAGAGAAAACAAGACAAGGGAATTAAGTCAGTGAACACATTTTAATTATGTCCCAAGCTAAAGGATTATTAAAGTTAAGGAAAGACCTGGGATAGAAGTAGAAGTTATATTTAGGAGAACATATGATGTCAGATCAAATAGGAAATAATTCAGTTATATGTATAATATACTGAAAAGGCTAAAAAAAGGTGTATTGTCCTAATTACCAGTTATAAATAAATCAGTTGTTCATTATTTCCATTGAAAGAGCAAACTGACAACAACATCTATTCACTATGGAATGATTCAGTTAATAGCTTTCCATGCCTCATTTGTGGCATTGGGGGGGAGGGGGTCATAAAAGTGCTGATGAGATTAAATGCACCGTTATGGAGTAATTTGTACATAATTTATTACTAAGTGGTACTCTTATTTCTAAATGATATTTTTTTCTGTAATGAAATAATTCAAATGATAAATACTTAAGGGTTTGCTTTGGTAAGAAACTAACAATGTGGGAATTTTCATAGTAGTAAAGGTGAATAATATGGATATTTTTCATGTTTAAATTGTACTGATATTCCTGAAGAGATTGGTGTATTGTCTAGCATACCATGACTCTGAAGAGAGGTAGAAATGTCTTGTAGTAGACTTCTCTTATCCTGCCATCCATTATAGTTCCCACATGCAAATATACTACAGTGGATAACTTTCTACCACAAAATGGTTTGAGAAAATATTTGAGATATTTTACTTTTTTTCATTAGCAAGCTTCTGAATCTTTTGAGAATATAACATGTAGAGTCATGGGAAATTAAGTCTTTGATTATTCAAGGAATTTATGGAAGTCCAAAAATTGAACAGCAGATAAAAGCTGCTTTTTTGAAAAAGTGTAAAGGATCTTTCTAAAAGAGAAGCTTTTGGACTGATTTGAATTTTCTCAAGATCTGGGAAATTCAATTTATTGAAAAAAGATTTGCTTCGGTCTTAGATTTGGTTGACAGATCTGGTACATGAGTTATCATGTTCTTTGATGAATGAATTAAATGTTAAATTTTTATTTGAAAAGTAAAGAGATGAGAGATGAGAGAGAGAGAGAGAAGGAGAGAGAGAGAGAGAGATTGCTTCCTGTTCTCTGTTTTTCTCAGGTATATAAATGTCAGTATATCAAGTTAATCATAACAGTCCAAGATTCCCATGAAATGAAAAATGTGTTAGTTTTCTTTGTGAACTAACTATAGTTTCTAAGACTGGATTTTTTGTATCTTAACTGAAATTAACAAAAATTGTGAAACTTCAAAAATGTAAAGCTGTAAAAAGGATGGGCATTTGGCCTAGCAGTTAAGATGTTAGTTAAGATGTTGGCATCCGGTATCAGAGTGCCTGGGTTTGGGATCCCAATTCTCCTGAGTACAAGCTTTCTGCTAATACACACCCTGTGAAGCAGCAGGTAATGTTCAAACTAGTTGGGTACTTGTTACCTGAGTGAGAGATCCTGAATGTGTTCTCAGCTTTGTTCTGGCCCAGTCCTGGCTGTTGTGGGCATTTGGGGAGTGAACTGGTAGATGGGAGATCTCTCTGTGTCTCTGTGTGTCTCTCTCTCTTTCTCTGCCTCTCAAGTAAAAATTAAAAAAATTAATTTGTAATCACTAACAAATTATAGGCCCTTCATTTGTATTTAAAGATAACATTCAAAGCATTCCCATTAGTTTTTAATAGACCTAGATGCAGTCTAGTGAATTCAGTTTTATAGGCTAATTTATTATCACAGTGTAGATGACTATCTAGAGTGGAAATTATATATAATCTACCTTTGAAAAATAACTGAATACAATATGCATTCCATATATTAGAAATTTCATGGCTGCCTATGCCATATTGCATACTCTTTGTAATCTTCAAGATTAGTTTAAAACATTAAGGATAATTAACCTGGCATTCACTGCACTAGCATTGTTCATGTTAGTATTGATATGTTCTGAAATTTTAAAACTAAAATATACTCATAAATAGGAAGATCATAAGACTATGCCTTGAGGTGGCTTGATGGAGCTATTGAGATGTCACTTGGGATGCCAGCATCCCTGGGAATGAGTCTTGGTTGTACTCCAGATTCTAGCTTCCTGCTTATGTACACCCTGGGGAGCCACAAGTGATGGCTCAAGTAGATGGATCCCTGCCCCTCAAGTTGGGAGACCTGGATACAGTTCCTGGCTTCTAGCTTTGACCTGGCCCAGCTCTAGCTGGTACAAGCATTTGGGAAATGAACAAGCAAAATGGAAGCTCCCTATCTCTGCTGTTCAAAAAATAATTTTTTTAAAAAAGAAAGCCATGACTTGAACTAGTTACTGAATTTATTAATGCAGTTTTGGCTTTCTTTAATGCAAGACACATTCTTCAAGATTTAACTTAAAGATTTCTTTAAGTACCAAATAGACAGTGGTATCTTAAAGAGAAATGTTTGCTAAGGAAAAAAATTGCTTACAGAAGTGAAGGATTAAAGAATGAGCACCTTGCAAAACATTTGTACTCATTGTTCTAATATGTGTATTCACCATGCTACTAGTTTTTTTTTCTACTTTCTTGAATTGCTTGATAGTAATGGAATAAAATACAAGATTCTCTACTTATAACATAATTCTCATTAATTTTAATATCAGTCTTATGCTATAACCAATAGGTGATGAAAAATTCAATTAAACAGGCCAAAACATTCCTTCTACATTTTTCACATACTCTTGACCATAAAATGGCATTATTGGCTTTTTGATACATACAGATATAGTTCATATGGGAAAACGTAAAAACAAAAGTCTGACAATTCGTTAAATTATTTTTTATTTATTTAATAAAATTGCCTGTTTCCTGTATTTATCACAGAATGGTTTAATTGAGTACTTTTTTTAATTTGAGCATTTAATTTAGATGATTGCTGGAAGTAACAATAAAAAATTATTACTTTAACACTTATATACTGGAAGAAATTGAGTAACTGTAAGGGAAAAACACCAGGCTTGGAAAACATCAGAGTTCTAGGTTTCCAGAAACTAATTTATGTAAGATTCAAAATACCTCATTCTATTTAGGAGCCAGGGTAGAGATACCACATTCTTTGTAGGAACTGGCATGGAGACTCTTGACAGACATGAGTTGTACAAGTGGCAAACTTTGCCAAGCTCTCAAGTACCATTTATTCTGTGAGGACTTTTCTGATTTTCTTCCAGCAAAACTATTCATTCTTTCCCTCTTATTCTATAGCATCATATATAGACTTAATTTTTAGAAATATCACATTGAATCACAATTATGTATTCACTTTTAAGCATTTGATCAGCTTGTCTCCTACCACACTCATTGGTCTATTACAGTAAAAGCTGACTAAATGCTTACTTAATTGGATTGAAGACACCAAAATATTATTATACAATATAGAATATAATAATTGGGACTGGTGTTGTGCTTCATTGGGTTAAAAAATTACCTGTGATATTAACATCTCATATTAACATTGCTTTGAGTCCCATTTGCTCCACTTCCAATCCACCTTCCTGCTATTGTGCCTGGGAAAGCAGAGGAAGATGACCCACAGACTAGGGCGCCTGCCATCAGTGTGGGAGACCTGGATGGTGTTATAAGCTCCTGGCTCAGCCCTGGGTATTGGAGCAGCTGGCGAGTGAACAGGAGAATAGAAGATTTTCTCTCTCCCCCACCCCCCCAATTCCTCTCTCCCTCTTTTCCTCCTTCCCTCCCTCCCTCCATCTCTCTCTCTGTATCGCTACCTTTCAAATGAATAAATATATTTAAAAATGCAGATAATTAGAAATAAAATAAGTGGTACACTGAATAAATCCCTTGAATGAAAATCTGTAACTTTAATGTAGGCATAGAGAAAACTTCACGTTAATAGTCCTCATGATAAGCAAGATGGACAGAGAATATTTCTGAACTTTATAAAAACTTAAAGAAACTAATTTCTTATGCATCATTTTTCATATTAGAAACATAACTATTTGAAAGGAAACCTGTTAAAGTGAAATGAACACTATGAGAAACGGTGACTTGATCAGCCCTCACCCTGACTGTTGATGAGCAGCTTAATACGTTATCCCTCTCAGTATTTTTTTTGTTTGTTCTACTTAATACTTTTGGTTGAATACTGTAATCAATACACAATTCTTCTTAAGTGCTGAAACTTAACTGAAAAGTGATTGCTGTTAAATATAAGAGTGGGAATAAGAGAGGGAAGAGATGTGCAATTCGGGACACACTCAAGCTGACTTACCTCAAACGGTAGAGTTAGAAACATACCAGGGGATTCGAATTCAATCCCATCGAGGTGGCATGTACCAATGCCATCTCACTAGTCCCAGTGATCAATTTCTGTTCACAATTGATGATAATGATAGGACTAAGAACCAAAGGGAGCACATAAACAAGACTAGTGTCTGCAAATACTAGCTGATAGAATCAAAAAGGGAGAGAATGATCCAACATGGGAAGTGAGATACACAGCAGACCCATAGAATGGCAAATGTCCTAACAGCACTCTGGCCTCATAATCAGCCCTTAAGGCGTGCGGATCCAGCTGAAAAGCCCATGAGAGTATTTCAGGCATGGAAAGCCAAGACACTCTGGGGGAAAAAAAACCTAAATGAAAGATCTCCGTGAGTGAGATCCCAGTGGAAAGAACGGGTCATCAAAGAAGGAGGTACCTTTCTCTGAAGGGAGGAGAGAACTTCCACTTTGACCATGGCCTTGTCTAAATATGATCAGAGTCAGTGAACTCAGGGGGCTTCCATAGCCTTGGCAGCTCATGACAAGAGCCTAGGGTGATTACTGATGCCATAAACAAGAGTGTCAACTTGTTAAGTCAACAACAGGAGTCACTGTGCACTTACTCCTCATGTAGGATCTTTGTCCTTAGTGTGCTCAAGAAGTTTTTTTTTTTTTTTTTTTTTAAGTTTATTTATGTGCGAGGTAGAGTTACAGAGAAAGGGAGAGACAGAAATGTCTTCCATCAGCTGATTCATTTCCCAAATGGCCACACTGGCCAGGGTTGAGCCAATCCAAAGCCAGGAGCCAGGACCCTCTTGTTCTCCCACATGGGTGCAGGAGCCCAAGTACTTGGCCATCTTCCATTGCTTTCCCAGGCCATAAGCAGAGAGTTAAATTGGAAGAGGAGCAGCTAGGGCAGGAACCAGCACCGATATGGGATGCCAGAGCTGCAGGTGGAGGGTTAGCCTACTATGCACGGAACCAGCCCCAAGAACTTTTAAAGTATTCTTGTATTAGGTGTATTATAAAAACATCCACCATATTTATTAAATTTCTTCAGTCATGTTCTTAAGTGAGTAGACTTTCAAATTCAAGAATGAGACCTATAAAGTGGACTTTAAATGGCAATGAGTATGGGTCAATTTTTTAAAATATCCATTGCTTGAATTTGAATTCTTGCTTCACAATTTACTATCTGTATGTTAAATAATGGCTTTGTGTATCATTTTCCATATCTCCTTAATGGCAAAGCAACAATTATTACTTCATGCAGTTATTGTTTGTTCTAGTAACCATATTAATGAGGTCTAAAAATACTTAGAAATTATACAATTATTAAGTGTTATAATTTAGTCTTCAAATGCCTGGTTTAAGTCATTCTTTCTGGAAATAATTAAGAAGGCATTCCTTCTTGTAGCAATTATAGAACACAATGAATTGTATGAGGTCAGAACTAAGAAAGCAAAAGTATATTACACCATACATATGATGTTTCAATATGGAGACTAGCATTTATATTCTTCAAGACATGTACTTAATGCATCTGAACGCATCAGATTAATTTTAAAAAAGTGCTCCCAAACTACACTACTGTTTTGTATTTTTGTTAAGACACTTCTGTTTTAACAAAGTGTTACTTCTTAAATGACTTTTCTGATGTTTTCATGGTAATATCAAGGTTTCATATTATGCTCACCTATTTTATACATAACTTCAATCTAGGACAGTGGAAGGAATTCAAGGGCTACAATCCAAGTCTTGTGTTATTATTTAACAAAATGATGAGTATACTAAGCATTCATTGTGAAATAACCAAGTATAAAATGAAGCATGGGTTCAAGAAACTCAATTTTGAGGTTTGTTAGGAAGGAACTGGTAAGGAGTTTTGAAGGATATCCAATACACTTAAGATTCCATTAAATTCAAAGGTGAAGAAATGTTGACATTATAAGGATATCAGGTAGTATGTAATCTCAGAGGTATTCAGTGTCTTTTCCAAGCACTCTCTGGTATAAATATAGTCAGACTATAGCAGGTGTGGTCTTCTAGGTCCTTAGCACAAGGCAGTAATGTCCTTAGTTTATAAATGAATACGAAATAATACCAAGAGATGATGAGTGTTACAAGTGGCTAGGTCAAGATCTGCTGAAAAAAGTCTTTAGAAACCATATTTCTGGGTGCCTACTGTAGTGGACATTCCACTTGGATAATTGACTAATGGCAGATCAGAATTACAAATGTTACCAATCTTTTTCAGTACATTTTCATCTGTGGTATTATATTGATGGACCTGTAATTGGAAGATTAATAGCATTGATGTGAAACAGTAAAAATAGGGTATATTTTAAATTGAAGAGTATTTCTCAATATCAGATTTTGGTATAAATTAAAATAATTACTCATATGATTGAAATAGTAATTCAGGATTTATAGTTTTAGGCTATTTCAAATTTGACCTTGAAAATATTATTTAGCATTTTTTTGATTTTTTTTAACTTCTCAGTTTTTTGGAGAAGTAATAGTGAAAATTCTTCAATGGATTTTTTTCTTAATATTCTCTTTTGGTAGAATTAATTCTGTCATCTATCATTTATCTATTTAACATGACTGACTATAACAAATATCTACATTACTAACAGAGCTTACATTTCTAATGTCCACATTGGCCTTTATTGATGACACTTTAGCATATTTATGTTATTCTAAACTTTAGTTATGTGTGCTAGTTTTAAAAATTACATGCATATTATCTAACAATAATAATTCACATTTCCTTTACTTACCTCTCAGTGTGTATAAGTTTTTTTGTCTTCTTCATTGTCTCTCATCACATCTTCAATCCAGATACCAGGAACATCCTTGTGGTCCACAATCAGAATTACTCTAGCTATTTCAGATAAAATTTCTATATGGTGTTAGTGGTGCCAGAATGAGAAAATATAAAGGTGTTAGATTCAGGGTGCTAGAATTTATTGATTTTCTGGATTTATTAGTTGGTTTAAATTTACTGCCTAGTTCAATAACATTACAACAGTGGTCATTTTAATAGAATTGTGTCTTACAAAGTATTTTACTGGCTATCAAATATACTTTTTTTTCATGGATACTTCATGTTCAGATAGTGTGATGGAGTAAAATGTGAATATAATTGCTCATGCAGGTTTAGAGAGAAAAAGAAGAGAATTCTGGAGACACTAAACGAGTCAATAGACTATTTAAGACTGAGAATGAAATATTTGAAAATGAGAGTTTCAAAAAAGTTTTAAACAATAATTTCATTTGGCCATTTCTACACAAGGTTACTTCAGCAATGATGTTCTTTTTGTTTTTTAACTTAAAGTATATGCTCTGAGGAGGATGAGGAGAGTCTTCATTGTTAAAAAGATAATTTTTCTGTCTTTTATGTAGTGCGCCCCCAGATCTTATGTCATGTATGTGAATAATAATACTCCTATAAAGAATGTTGCCACATATAATCATTCACAGGAAACATTCTACCACCCAAGTCATGTCATTACAATTGACATTTTGTGAGTATAGATTATTAGTCTTTTCCTTCACCTTGCCACTTGCATTTGCTCTTCATCCATGTATTTTTTGCTTCAGTTGGACATCTACCCTTCCTTTCTGGTCAGTTGAAGGTTATAAGATATTTACTTATCAAATAATTGGTTATACTTTTTAAACAGAGCTTCTATAATTGGAAATGAAGATTGGGGGTTATTTGTCTTTTGAATATCTGGGAGAATTTATCTTTTCAAAGATTTTTCTTTGAAATGTCCATTCCTTTGAGCAAGCAATATATAAAACTTCATGAAAATAATGGCTGCTTATTTTTTTTATTAAGCTGCTTATTTTGGATTTGAAGTAACTCTCCAGACAGCATGAAATAATTTATGTAATTTTAATATTTGGAAAATTAAAGGTATATTCTTTTTCTACTATTCCTATCACATTATTAAAAATAGTAGTCTAATTATGTTTGTTACAGTCTTTTCTCAATTTTAAAAATGTAGAATGGGGTGGCGAGAGCATATTTGTAGAGTTAATTTGAATCCTCAACTCTACTGTTGAGCCTTGATTTTCTTCTCCTTTAAAATGATGGTTATACTCCTTCTGACATAGTTTAGGAATGAGATAACAAGAGCATCAGTGCCTGACGCATTATTAATTAATTCTTTCCTTCTCCCCAACTTATATTACCCTCCATGAGAGCAACTAAATGTCAAGTAACCAACACAGGTACTTAAAATCATTTTCAGATATGCTTGTTGAGTTAATGGGAAGCAAAAATAAAAATCTATAAACAGTTCAGTCTGTCAAGAAACAACCTGAGCATTTTTTGTAAATGTCTTTTGTTTTGCATTCCTCTAGTTAAGAAAAAAATTTCTTAATCAAATTTAAAATACTAGACTCACAATGATTGATGAAAACACATGAATTGATCATTTTAAACTAGAGTTAAAATCAGTCAGTGACTTGGTAAAAGTAAATTTGAACAATTTTTTTCCCCACGACTTAATATGTGTTAGTCGCATCTGAGTGATGTGTTAGCAGTGTATCCTATGGATTCTGATTCAGTAAGTCTAGTATTGACCCAAAGGATTTGGGGTCAACTCTACTTCTTAATAGTAACTTTGTGGAAATGATGGGTGGTAAAAGTTTAAATATTAAGTAGAAAAAAAAACTGTCAACCTTATCCATTCAGGTTTGTCTTAATACATTAATCCATATAAACTCAATAAGTGGAACTGACTGAAACAGATCATTGTTATAAACCAACACAAAACTTGGAGTCAGCCTTCATTTTATATAGTCTGAAGCAAAGACTGTATCATGGAACTTTCAAGGCCACATCCTAAAAGTAATATGCATTATACAACACAAGTTAGATGGAAATCAATTTATGAAAGATAAATTAGTGAGTGATGTTTCAGCTTAAAAACAAACAAAAAGATTTACTGTATGATTCTTTATCACAAGGCCTCTTGATGTATTTTAAGTATTATTTGATTCACAAAACAAATCTTCACTCAGGTTTTTCAGGAAGTCAAATTTGTTAAAGAAAATTACCTATAATTGTTTGAGGGAGAAGATAAAGAGAATCAGAGCTTTCTAAGTCCTAGACGGCTGAGGATCTCTGCTGCTGTGTGGTGTGACCATTGCCCTCAGTAGAAAGGTAAATAATCAAATGCGGACTTTTACCCTAAAAAAAAAAATTAAATACAAATTACCATAAAATCACCATAAAATAGTGGAAGTCATGGGAGACCTTCCAAAATGATCCATTATCACTTTAGTGTTTCTTTGCATGTTTTGAATTTTCAAATTTTCAATTGTTTCTTTCCTATTACTGTTGATAGTAAAATGAAGCACAGTTATCAACCTAGCCTTCCTCATGTGTGTGTCTGAAGTTTGAAAGCATCAATTTTGTATCTTTTGCTCTTGGCAAGTCTCTGTGAGTGATTTTCAAAACAAAATTCATGGAACATATGTATTATGGAAAAAAAAAACTGCATGGATTTAAAAAAATTTGCAGAAAAATAAACTTACCTTTAATTCCATGTTTCTATGAACTTTTTGAGGGAGCACCATGTTTAGTGACAGTTGAAAAGAATTTGGGAGTAGCTGGAAGTCTTTACTCCAAGAATTCCTCTGTATTCTTACTGCAAAACCAATCCATTAGGATCGTGTGTTATGACACTGTTATAGTGTTACTCAGCATAATTGCCCTTTTAGAGCTATGTTAATGTATAGCTTATATGCTAATGTTATTATATCTCCTTTGGAGATTTCTCAGTTTCTCTGCTAAGGCCAAATTGCCTCTCCCTTCATTTGCTGCCATCTACTAAGAACATGTGATTTTCTTCCTTTTGGTTTACTAACAGTTCACACGAGGTGTCTGTTTTCAAGCTTTTAGCTTCTTTACTTATTTTTAATGTTTAGTTTGAGAGATGATGTCCATCATCTAATCAAGGTTGTGAAAAACAAATATGTTTTTACTCTTTTAACTCAAGTATGTTGATTTTATTTTAGAAAATAGTTTTGCACAAAGATATTATTTCTAAGCAGTTTATGGAGTCACACGTATCTGAGCTCAAGTTCAAATTATGTCATTTCTCTTGAGTTAAATTTGGGTATATTTTCCGTCTTTCTAAAAATGTAATGTATGTTAAAAATCTTGAATATTCAAGAGGGAGTGGATATAGTGACTTGACAAGAATAAAACGACTGGCAAAATATATTATTTGCATGCTAGCATATGTTTTAGCATCTGTATATCCATTTGCAGAAGTTACATTTTATTTTTCTTAGAAGGAGAAAATATGGAAACATTTCCTATTATTATGAGTAAAAGAATTCTTGGGTCAAGAAATCTTCCCAAAACCAAAAAGAAAACACACACATACACACACACACAAATCTTTGCCAGCAGTTCTGAATTAAAGAAGTGATCTGTTGAACGTGTGTTGAATCTGTGTTCAACATTGCAATGTGGATCTTATTTAACTGCTCATGCAAACTCACTTTGGGTCGTGTCCAGTTTCTTTTTATGCTTCTTGATTTTACATCTACCCCTTGGGGGTCTATATACATCCATATCTTGGGAGTATCTGTTATGCACATTTACATATGATATTGTATTTTAAGAAATATATGACTTACTGCACTTTTGAAAAAGAGTTTTAGTGTGAAAGCCCAAAGTAGCATACAGAAATAATTAGTCCATGTGTAATATGGGTAGAGGAACTGAGTTAAATTAGGGATTACTGAAGAACATGTCAGGCACTTCTTTTTTCTTTCATTCTGTCTACTGTCTCTGGGAGTTCTTTGGCTGTCCTCAGAAAGAGAAAGTTTTTAGGGTAGTGGAAAGACAACCAGGCTCTGAATTTTGAGACTGATTCACTGCACCGATTACTAGCCCTTTTTTCTTGGGTGAGAGCTCAAATTCTTTGAGATTAATGTGTCTTCATAGGGTTGTTATGAAGACAAAACGAGAAATTTATGTAAAATGTGGTGTATAAACCTCAAAACACTGTTAACTTTATTGTTTGCTGTAGCTGCTGTTGTTACTATAACCACACTGGGTCAAACTCTCCATTTTTCAACTCCATACATTTGTAAACATTTCAGTTGTTTAAATAGATGAGCAATAGACAGGAAGAAAGACATGGGAGCAGGTGGTTAAAGGGAGGGAAAGGGAGATTATTGAATGCTGAAAAAAAGATAGGTTAGAAATAAAAGTTTAAACACAAACTGATATAAATTTCAAAAATATGTGATAAAGATTCCAGGCACAGTCTATTCTAGATTTTCAACCCCTTCCTCCAAGACATGGCAGAATATAAATGAAGCAAACAAACCAACATCTTTTTTTCTTCTTTGTTAAAAACTCTTTTGGTTTAATTTTGAATATGAGAAATCTCAAAATTCTTAGGTCATTTGCCTCATACTGTAGCTTATGTCCTCAGATGGTTGGAGCTACAGTTCTGAGATTTTGATTGTTTCTATTCACAGTTGTTCACTTTAGATGAATTTATAATGAATAAGAAAGAAAGTGACTTGCTTCAGGAAACCAAGAGCATACATTTGTAAGGTTTTTAGAATCTTAAAATTTCTAAAAATCATTTATCAATTTGAAGGTGTCTAGAAATAGGTTTAAAGTGATTATTTACACAAATTAATCCTCCTTTTGGGTCCTTTCAAGAACAACTCCTAATGAGAAAAGGTAAAACTAATATTTCAGTTTTGTAATAAACATAATGTTGCATTTGATTTCAAACCTACAAATAGCAGATTTATAATCCATTTTGTGCAAAGCCAAATTTCAATATAGAAGATTAAGAATACTCAAAATGATGTATTGCAAGGAAGTTAGAAACTGGAAAAAATACAGATTAAAATTGGACTAAATGGTAAAAATTTCAAATAGCAAACAATTTATGCAGAATACATTACAAAATCTGGTGTGTTAAATAACAAATACTATGTTTGACAACTGTTTTCATGTAAATTAGTAATAGAGTTTGCTTCTTTCAACATTTTGCATCTTTTTTCTTTTTTGACTATATATTTTCAAGAAAAATTGATCTATAATTTTTAAGTTCATTATTGTTGAAGCTGCTTTTAAATTTGCTGTGATAAGCAGTATAAAACTAGACTTTTTGTAGATATAATTTTCTTTGGAAGAAATAAGAAATTAAAAGTTTGACATTATTTTCATTAATTCTTTACCACATTATTTTTAACTCTGTTGACCCCAATTAGACTGACATATTCCCCTTATATTTCTGACATCATGGATATAAAATAACAAATAAGTGCTTCTACTGTAACAGTAAGTGAAACTTACAGATTATATTTGAAAAAAACCCCAAATCAAAAAGAATGTATAATTGCCATAAAATAACAATAGTTTCAAAAAATAACCTATGTCACGCAAACAACAGAAACCAGTCAATTATTTCACTCTTTGAAAAGTATGTTTTCTTAATTTGATCTGAATTATTTGTAATGCAGTGCATAGTCAATGTATGATTTGGGTTGGTGTCAAATTATTCTGAGATATTTTTCAGATAAGTTGGAAGTAAGTTCCATTATGGAAGGCAAATAAACAATTTAGAACATATTTAGGATGTTTACAGTCTACTTGAGCAATAAACTTCTCCACCATGGCTCATGTCTACACTGAATGAGCTGTAGATGTTTAATGTTTTCCCTCAGGAGAGAATTGACGTAGCATACAATGTGAAAAATTTCATGTATTTTCTGTGAGTTGTTCCCAAAATACAGTCTCAAAGTTCTAAATGTCTTAAGAGCCAGGTACATTTCGCCCTGAATGATGGTTATTTTTAGGTAAACCACTTTGGGTTAATTAGGAGAAAAATTGCTACTGTACAATTATACTCTATTCTCCCACCTTGGCCTGAAAATAATGAGATATAACAAAAGTTTTTTCTTTGTCACTGGGAGCTGCACCTTTTAAGTGTATCATAGCCTGTTGCTGTGGTTACGGCCTTTGTTTCCAGTGATGATTTGTCCATGCTTCCCCCCACCCTTAGCAATGGTTATTCAAAAGAATGAAATAATGAGTCATTCATTCCGAAGTATGTTGTTAAAATATCCCTTTTTATCATTACATTTCACTGCTTAGAAACTAGGCTGTAATTCAAGGCAACAGTTAAGTCTGAGAAGAACTGTTAAAAAAAATCTGATTTTTTTTTTTCATTTGTAAGAAAAACCTGTCTATGTAATTGAAGAACCTCTTACAAGTCTGAACAATTAAATCCTTTTTGGTTAATGTATTATTTCTGGAACAAGTAGATAAAATTCTACGCAGTAAGCATGATAAAAATCGTGCATGTTTTGCACAGCACACAATTTTAGAATCAAGGTTCCGGGCACAAAAGCAGTAACAAAACAGTCCCTACAAAACCGAGTAACTCTGAAGAACACAAGAAATAATTTTTGTTAATTTAAAATTTTAGAAACTGAAATGTGTAAAGTTTGTAAAGTAAAATGTAATTAAATTATGGTACTGTACATACCAATTGTTTCTATAATTGAAATTTTACAATATGAAAAATACATTAGCTCTGTACAGTTTTTACAGGTAGGTAGGATGAGTTTTGAAAAAAACGATTTTTTTTTCTTTTTTTCAGGGTCATACTCTATTTAAGTCAAAAAAATACTGCACAACTTAGCTAATTACAAAGTGTAGACTTGAAACAATTCATGTCTTCTTTATTTCATGAATCAACCTTGGATTTTTGTTTATTTGAACAGGGGATTTTTTGTGTTGTTTTGCTTTTTCATAGTCCACAATGAACAAATCTTCCTCATTTTGTCCTTGAGGTTACAAAGTTTGGTAGCAACCTTTGGCTACCGGTTAGGTCAGTTAAGCCAGCTGCTGTTTATGGTCACTGATTCGGCCAGCTGTTGTGATTGTGCTCAGGTCCAGCTCAGTCTCTAGATGTGTTTCCATCGTATCTTCCTGTGCATTCGTTTCAAAAGACTTATGAGAGAGAAGTTCGTGATGCACCCCACAGTAACTTATTGTGGGCTGGTCGTATGCCAGAAAGGTTGACACATTCATTGATAAAGGTATCTGGGAAAAAATGACACGAGAAAAGTCAGTTACAAAAAGACAGACAACTTTGTGGGCAAGCTAGGGTACTGTGGAGCAGGGGCTTGACTAACCTCAATTGCTACAACTGTGGCTGCTACCCGCTGATGTCTTTCATTCTTCTATAGTGAGCTCAATGCAGCAGTTTTAAAGCCTGAGGTGAGGTTGCTCAATCCTTAACTAGCGCTTTCAGAGAAATAGTAGTGCAAGTGGTCTTGCAAATCATAAAAACAATTGGAAAACTCAAAAAAAAAATGCATTTACTAACTGAGGTAAATTGTATTTTTAGAACAAAGGATATCATTATTTGTTTATGCATGGTATTAGGATAGAATTTTAGCAGATATAAAAATCATCTCCTTCAATTTCCCATCCTGTCTCCCAAGTTTCTGATTCAGTAAGTCTGGAATAGGTCTGTAATTTGCCTTTCCTACAAGTTGCTAATTACTGTGTTGTTAATCCACATGCATTCTTCGAGAACTATTCTTCGAGAATTGTCCTGTCAAGTTATTCTGGTTATTTCTACCCATAACTTCTTGGTGTTTATTTCATCACCAAGATTCCTTGAAACATTGATGTACTTAGACTTGCCCATTTCTAAAATTTAGAGATCAGGGAAAGTCCAGGAAAAATCCATGGCTTCTATGAATGTCTAAAAAGTATCAAGGATACTATAATTTGAAAGAACTATTGAAAGCAAATAGTAAAGATGGGAGGAAAAAAAGTTAAGCACGACCATTGTGAGCAGAAAGGAAACATACATACTACAAACCAAAAGTACTCTCAAACATAATTGGATGTCACAGTCTAAAAATTGGAGATATGAAGTTGTCCGATTTGTGAATAAAAGAAATATACTTTAAAAATGGTCAAGAAAATTGAAGGATCATAAAGAAAATTTTTAACAAGAGTTAAATAGATTCCTTCCCATTTAAAATAAATAAAAATTTCTGTTGTTACAAGTGAAATAGCTCTAACTACAATATATTATTAAAGTGTAAGGCATGAATAGATTTGATTTATAGGAGACAATAAAATTAGAGCTGTTATTGGGTACATGCATTTTACATTAACCTCTGGGAAATCAGTGCTCTATAATGTGATATATCTCTAGGATTTTCGGTAGTTGTTCCTGTTTGTCATAGAACTGAATGCCTCATATTTACTGAATCTTTCCTAGCTTATATGAAATAAGTTCTACTGTAATTTATAATTTCCAAGGTCATAATTTATGAAAAAATAATAAATGATGATACATTTATTTTGCATGTCTGTGTATACACATACAATTTCCTGCTTGATTTAGTATCTAGAGGTTTCTGGTACCCAGACTGCAAATCATAAATTGAATATTATCAGTTAAATAGTTATCTGATTATCTATTTAAATATCCAGTGTATGTTCCTTTGTGAATCTTTTGTTGTTGGATATGTTCTCACATATGGTTAGGATGTTCAACAGTACAATCTCAGTTTATTTTTATTCTATTCTGGACAGAAAAAAATCAATCAACCTACTAAACATGACTCAAATACATTATTTCATAAAAAGAAAATAAACAGTGACACTCATTGCCTGAGTAATTAGTTAGAATGATTCCAGGAAGGGATTTAAATCTCGTAAAGCTTTTACTTCCTCAGACATATTGATAGAAACCTCTGTTTAAGGTACCTATAGAATCTTCCTGTTATATCTTTCTGAGAGATAAGTTTATTTTAGTGTGTTTTAACCTGATAAACTCCTATTTATTATCACTTTGTTTCCTAATTCTTTAGGTTATTGTTTTCTAGGTGAGGTAATTACTTTTAAGCTATAACTTGTGGACATTCAGACATGTGAAAACTTCCTCCTTCCTTCCTTCCTTCCTTCCTTCCTTCCTTCCTTCCTTCCTTCCTTCCTTCCTTCCTTTTTTTTGACAGGCAGAGTGGACAGTGAGAGAGAGAGAGAGAGAGAGAGAGAAAGGTCTTCCTTTTTCTGTTGGTTCACCCCCCAGTGGCTGCTGTGGCCGGCCCCTGCGCTGATCCAAAGCCAGGAGCCAGGTGCTTCTCCTGGTCTCCCATGCGGGTGCAGGGCCCAAGCACTTGGGCCATCATCCACTGCCTTCCTGGGCCACAGCAGAGAGCTGGCCTGGAAGAGGGGCAACCGGGACAGAATCCAGCACCCTGACCAGGACTAGAACCCGATGTGCCGGCACTGCAGGTGGAGGATTAGCCAGGTGAGCTGGGGCGCTGGCCAAAACTTATTCTTAAAAAGCAATACCATGGGGCTGGTTTTGTGACATAGCGGTTAAAGCTGCTGCCTGCTATACCTGAAATCCATATGGGCTGGCTGTTCCACTTCTAATCCAGCTCCCTACTAATGCGCCTGGGAAAGTAGAGAAGATAGCCCAAGTGCTTAGGACCCTGCACCCACATGGGAGACCCAGATGAAGCTCCTGGCTCCTGGCTTCTGGCTTTGGCCTCACTCAGCCATGTCTGTTGTGGCTGTCTAGGGTGTGAACCAGTGGCTGAAATCTTTATCTCTCTCTCTCTCTCTGTCTCTCAAATAAATAAATAAATAAATAAATCTTTTTTTTTTTTTTAAAGCATTACCATATGGTCTGAGCTAAGAAATCATTAAATGCTTTTCTATTGCTGAGAGGTAGTAGCTGAGTCATTATTTAGAATTTAACTTAGGAAAAATTTCAATTCCAATAACCTAGCGCTATCTTTCTATCAATGATATTTGCCTTATCAATAATTTTCCACTGACTATTTCATCAAGAATAATATATAATTTTCGATAAAATTTATAAAATAATTCATTGTGAGAGATATTTTCCCCATTCATATATAATGTTTGGGCTTATAAAGAATAGCTTTTTAGAGTTTGTGATGGAATAATAATAATAATAATAATAAAATTAATAATTTTAAATCTTCTATATACTGTGTAAATAACACCTGTGTCTGTACAAATATTTTTGTGTATACATGAACTTGCACATGTATTTCACATATTCTAATTGGTTAAAATCACATAAGCATCTCTTCTGTGAATAGCAACAATTATTTTAAATACAAAATACTCTGAAGAACACAAAATTAAAGTCCATTTTTGAGAGATAATATTTATTTGCTTGTTAAGTGTGATTAAAATAGTTTTAGTAAACATAAATATTTGTTACTGATTGTCTTTGAGCAAAATGCTCATGTTATTTGCATACATTACAGAAGAAAACTTCCATTTTTAGAAGTCCAATTGTTACCTATCAAGTATTCTACATCTGTTAGTTGCTGAAGAAGTAATAGTTTAGTGTTTTTAACTATTGTTTCTTTGATTATTTGCATGTAAAGAAAGAAACAGACTTACTTCATAAAGGAATCAGTTGAAATGTGGTTCTGAGGCATATTACCTTACTTTTGATTTTCATTTATGATTGTAATCAGTTTTTAATTGAACTTACTTCTATTGGAATTATAAACAAATTTGGAAAGTTGCAATATATAAAATCAACACACAGAATCAATGGCCTTTGTATACACAAACAGTGCCATGACTGAGAAAAAAACATATAAAATCAGTCCCATTCATAATAGCTGGAAAAAATTTGAATACCTTGGGGTAAATTTAAGCAGGGGCATGAAAGATCTCTATAATGAAAATTATAGGCTGGCACCACGGCTCAATAGGCTAATCCTCCACCTAGCGGCGCCGGCACACAGGGTTCTAGTCCTGGTTGGGGTGCCGGATTCTGTCCTGGTTGCCCCTCTTTCAGGCCAGCTCCGCTGTGGCCAGGGAGTGCAGTGGAGGATGGCCCAAGTGCTTGGGCCCTGCACCCCATGGGAGACCAGGAGAAGCAGCTGGCTCCTGCCATCGGATCAGCGCGGTGCGCCGGCCGCAGCGCCAGCCATGGTGGCCATTGGAGGGTGAACCAATGGCAAAAAGGAAGACCTTTCTCTCTGTCTCTCTCTCACTATCTACTCTGCCTGTCCAAAAAAAAAAAAAAAATTCTAAGACATTAAGGAAAGAAATAGAAGACACAAAAAATTGGAAAATTTTTCTATGAACATAGATTGGAAGAACTGATATATTCAAAATGTCCATACTACCCAATGTAATTTGCAGATTCAGTGCAATCCAAATCAAAATATCAAAGATGTTCTTCTTAGATCTGGAAAAAAATGACCATAAAATTCATATGGAATCACAAGAGACCCCAGATAGCTAAAGGAATCCTCAATAATAAAAATAATGCTAAAGGCATCACAATAATATATTTGAAGACGTATTGCAGGGCAGCTGTGATCAAAATGGCCTGGTACAAGGAAAAGAATAGACATGTGGACCAATGGAACAGAAATCCCAGAAACCAATCCACACATCTGTAACCAACCAGTCTTTGACAAATGAACTGAAATCACTCCCTGGAGAAAGATCAGTCTCTTCATCAAATGGTGTTGGGAAAATTGGATCTCCACATGCAGAAGAATTAAACAAGACCCATACATGACATCCTATGCAAAAATCAACTGACAACAGATTAGGATTCTACACCTAAGGCCTGAAACTATCAAATTACCATAAGAAAACATAGGAGAAACACTGCAAGATGTTGGCATAGGCAGACATCCTGGATAAAGCCCTAGAAGCACAGGCAATAAAGGCAAAAATAGGCAATAGGATTATTCCAAACTAAGAAACTTCTGTGCTGCAAAGGAAACATTCAACAAAGTAGAGGCAATGGACAGAATGGGAAAAATATTTGTAAACTATACATCTGATAGAGGATTAATATCTAGCTATGTAAGGAGTTGAAGAAACTCAACAACAAAACAAATAATCCAGTTAAGAAATTGGCTAATGAAATGAATAGGCATTTTTCAAAGGCTGAAATACAAATAGCCTACAGATACATGAAAAGATGCTCAGGATCTCTAGCTGTCAGAGAAATGAAAATAAAAACCACAATGAGGTTTCACGACACCACAGTTAGAATGGCTATCATCCAAAAATCAAAAAATAACAAGTGCTGGCTGGTGAGGATGTAGGGATAAAGGCACCATCACACACTGTTGGTGGGAATGTAAACTAATACAACCATTATGGAAGACAGTATGGCGATTCCTCAGAAATCTGAAAATGGATCTACCATATGATCTGGCCACTCTATTCGTGAATTTACCCAAGGAAATGAAATCATATGAAAGGGTTATATGTACCTCCATGTTTATAGCAGCTCAACTCACAAGCTAAGATATTGAATCAACCCAGATGCCATAAACTGATGACTGGATAGAAATTTTGGTACATATACATGACAGAATACTACTTAGCTGTGAAAAGAATTAAATCCTGTCTTTGAAACAAATGAATGCAGTTGGACACTATTATGCTTAGTAAAGTAATCCAGTCCCAAAAAGACAAATATCATGTTTTCCTTGATTTGTGTTAACTAATATAAAGAGTACAAAAATATGTAATATATATGAGTAAAATTGTTATTTTGAGATTTGTTAAATTTGATTATTATTTATAGCCCTTGTCTATAGTCCCAAGGAAAAGTGTTTTTTTCTACTTCCTACTTGTTGAATTCTTTATTTAGTTGAAGTTTAATATTCTGAGTATATAAAAAAATGAAAGTATCATTGTGAAAAATGAAGGGAAGGAGGAGGGGGAGTGAGAGCAATGGAGGGAGGGTAGAGTGGGAAGTATCATTATGTTCTTAAAACTGCTTATATGAAATATGTGAAATTTGTTACCTTTATATAAATTTTAAAATTAAAAAAATTAAAGGCATTAGAATGTTTTTCCAATGAATGAAATGTAAATTGTTTCTGAATTTTTCTCAAACTGAACTCATTATCTCTGACTTTGCACACTGGCTTTTCCCATGGTCCCTTTTCCATTGTAGAAGCACACTTACTGGTTAAGTTGGCTTTGCCAATGTACTTTGACACCTCCCTGTCCCTTGTTACAAATGTCCCATGACTTTCTAGTTACTTACATGACATTAATGACATGGACCCACTTCTCTCATTGACTCTTGACTCAAAGTATCTTTACCTTGTTGATTTTAGATACTGAATTGCTGGCCTTTCTGTAATGTTGCAAAAAAATGAACAAGCAAACAACAACAACAACAAAAACCAGCCAGGCATTCACTGTGTACTAGGTACCATGCTGCGTGCTGTATTTCAATTCATCTATTTTAAGACTTCCAAGAGTGCAACATTTAGGAAAATGGGACCTAGAAAATTAGTCTAAAATTATTTACCTACTGAGTTGCTGAAGTGGTTTCCTCATTTCCTAACCACTATATTTTACTGCCCATTTATCATTCTAACTCACAGTGGCCCGGGAGCCCAGAGTGGTAAATACAATATAATATGTCTGACAGTATTTAAATATCAATTCTCAGCATTTGGATCTTATTTCAATAGTCGAGAATGTGATTTTCCTGTTCTACATTGTGGCTTTTGATCCTGTTCTATGTATTGGGTCCTCCTCAGGATAGAAACATGGTTTATTGAAGATTCATGATGTGGGTAGATGCTAATAGTTCAAAATCAAAGCTCTCTGCTTCTTGTTAAACTCATATTGGCCAATATAAAGTGTAGGGAGAATAGTCTATCCTGGAAAGGGTTTGGATATCTATTTATCTATCTGTAAGATTGTTCAGTGGGATCTTTGAAGATTTCGAAGTAAAATTTCTGCATTGACTTGGAAATCGATGGACATATTCTGAATGATTTATCTTAGCTTTTTTTTTTTTTTTTTTGACAGGCAGAGTTAGACAGTGAGAGAGAGAAATAGAGACAGAGAGAAAGGTCTTCCTTCCGCTGGTTCACCCCCAAAATGGCCACTACGGCTGGCACGCTGCAGCCCATGCACTGCACCGATCCGAAGCCAGGAGCCAGGTGCTTCCTCCTGGTCTCCTATACAGGTTCAGGACCCAAGCACTTGGGCCATCCTCCACTGCCTTCCTGGGCCACAGCAGAGAGCTGGACTGGAAGAGGAGCAACCGGGACTAGGACCCAGGGTGCTGGCGCCGCAGGCGGAGAATTAGCAAGTGAGCCACGGTGCCAGCCTTATCTTAGCTTTTTAACAAAATCTGGAAATATCAATCTATGCTTCATTTCATATTAAACTGTACATGTTGTGTTTTCTTTATATAACACATATTTGGTAGGTGTTGCAGAACAGCAATACTGAGGAAATGGAGAACAAACTTGAATATAGCACAATTTTGGATTTCTTGCAAAACCATAGGCTAGTAAGGGAGATGGACAAGTAATACAAGAGGATAGAGAGGCAATAGAACGGGTAGACTGAGACACAAGGTAAAATTTACATATCTATACATATTTGTAAGTGTTTAAATGATAGTCTGATTCTACTAGCTGTAGTATTCGTCCTTTGTGGGTAGAAAAGGAAGTAGCTGCCTTTGTTTGAAAATAATGTTGTTGGAGCCGGCACTGTGGTGCAGTGGGTTAATGCCCTAACCTGAGGCGCAGGCATCCCATATGGCCGCTGGTTTGAGACCCGGCCACTCCACTTCTCATCCAGCTCTCTGCTATGGCCTAGGAAAGCAGTGGAGGATGGCCCAAATCCTTGGGCCCCTGTGCCCACGTGGGAGACCCAGAAGAAGCTCCTGGCTCTGGCCGTTGCGGCCATCTGAGGAGTGAACCAGCGGATGGAAGACCTCTCTCTGCCTCTCCTCTCTCTGTGTAACTTTGACTTTCAAATAAATAAATAAATCTTTAAAAAGATAATGTTATTTTCCAGAGTTATTGGTGAGGTTAGTATTGCTGGGGAGTGATTAAGTATTTGCTTTTATAGACTCTCCCACAGAGATAATATAATTTACAACTTTTTGTTTGAAGAGCAGTCTAGCTCCTGGAACTCCAGAATTCTCATGGTTAATTGCTGTTAGTAAAACAGACTGTAGAATTACTGATTTTACTCGTAGTAAATTATCCAAAAACATTTTCATGAAGTATTGAAGAGACTAAATATATGTGATCTATCTTTAAAAATTAACTAGTTTGTTTCTTTAAATATGTTCTTATAATTCAGGTCTTAATACTCAATTTTGATATTTTCTTAATAGCTAAGTTGTCAACTAAATTAGCAATTGCTATCTTGAGATCACAAGTATAGGAAAATAAGACAGAAACTGAATACGAATTTAAAAAATTCCAAGTGTCTATAATTTGAGGATAATGTGAAAGAAAATATTGTTTCTAGGAGCCTAATAATTATAACGCCCTTTATGTGAAAACTGCAATATAGTTAACTCCAGTGGAGTGAAATCATAAAGTAAAAATGATTGAATTCCATTTCAATAGTTCATAGTTCTTGTACCAAAAAGCATTTACAATAAAAAATCCTGAACTTTAGCAACTTCATATTTGTCTGGCAAATAATCTCAGTAGTGCTCCAATTTCACCTATTTAATAAAGGGAGTCATAAAATGCAGGGCCCTTTATCTTTGCAATTTTAAAATAGCATCTTAAATATTTTAATGATGTATAACCACTTGTAAATATATTTTGTACTTTAAAAACATTTCAGGGGGACAGCACTGTGACATAGCGGGTTAAGCTGCTGGCTGTATGCCAGCATCCCATAAGGGTGTTGGTTCAATTCCTGGCAGCTCCACTTCTAATCCAGCTCCCTGCTGATGTGCCTGGGAAAGCAGCGGAGGATGGTCCAAATGCTTGGGCCCCTGCAACCATGTGGGTGACCCGGGTGAAGCCCCTGGCTCCTAACTTTAGCCTGGCCAACCCTGGCAGTTGCAGCCTTTTGGGGGACTGAGCCAGTGGATGGAAGATTGATCAATCTCTCTCTCTCCCTCCCCTCTGTAATTCTGACTTTCAAATAAATAAATCTAAAAGAAAAAAAATTAAAAAAAATCAGTTTTGTAGCAAGAAACACATAGGGATTGGCTATTATTTGTTGTTTTCATAAATTGGCATGCTAATGTCTACAAAATAAAATAGAAATATTCGTTCATTCATTCCTGTTTTCTTCCTTCACTGAAGGTTTGCTGAGCCTGTGTCATGCTGATTGCTGAGGTTATACCAAGTCCCTCTTCTTAAAGCTTCTGCATGGAACATAAGCCATTCTAACACATGCCTAGCAAACAGAAGAGAGGGGACTCCATTTGAAAGAGTGTGTCCCTTCTCTCCAATTGGCATCTGTCAATTTTCCCTTACACTCGTTTATTCACTCACCTACTCACTCTTGTGTTCCACTTCTCTGTTCTCTGAATTATCAAAGTATTTTCTTATTAATACTAGTATGGTATGTGTATATTTAAGTTTGGCTTCTGTCATATTAATCTGTACTTATATTTAATCTCATATTAGACCATAACCTTCTTGAACACAAGAATCCTTGACTGTAGTTCTCTATGTCTTATATTGTTTCACACAGTCCCTTAAAGTTAGTGAGCATTAAATGTCTTCTGAACCAATGAATATTTGAGTGAATGAACATTTCCCTACTTCATTCACTCAAATACACACACACACACACACACATATGCTCTTTGTGAATTATGTGCCTGAGATAACCTATTAAAGTCTAAATGTCAATATAGAGGCCATTATGATGCTAAGTTAGAGGCAGATGGCTAAAATCAATTAGCAAAAATCCACAATAACGTTGAAGCACATAGCACTGCATTGTAATACTTGAAGTCACTCTGTATATTTTATTATTAACTTTAAGCATTTTATTATTTATATTTTATTTTAAAATTTTTTAAAGATTTTATTTATTTGAAAGAATTAGAGAGAGGTAGAGAGAAGTCTTCTATCCATTGTTTCACTCCCTGAATGGCCAGATCGGCTGGAGCTGGGGTGATCCGAAGCCAGGAGCCAGGAACTTCCTCTGAGTCTCCCACGTGGGCCATCATTCACTGCTATCCCAGGCCATAACAGAGAGCTGGATTAGAAGTGGAGCAGCTGGGACTTAAATTGGCGCCCACATGGGATGCCAGCTTTGCAGGCCCAGGCTTTAACCCTCTGCACCACAGTTCTGCCGCTTTATATTTATTTTAAAACTTCACATTTGTTTTATTTAAAACATTTTAATGTATTTATTTTATTATGGAATGTATTAATCTTTTACTGAAACTGTATTGAACTTTTAGAGTGAATATTAAAAATATTCATTCCTTAACTTGAATTTTCTACTATGGTTCAGGATTTTATGTCTGTGCTTTATCCTACAACACCTTCCATTCTTGCATTTTTCAAATTCTTTGATTCTTCCTATAAGCTCTTTATGACTTCATGAGTTTGACACAGCTGCCAAAGTAACTTCCCCAGTAATGTACTCTATGTTGGACACTTCTGAGTTAATTTCTGTTTTTTTTTTTTTTTTTTTTTTTTAGTGCCGGTGAAAAGTGATCTTTCTCTTCTACTGAGACAAAACAAAATGCCCCAAACTGTGTTCATTTACATGCAAATCTTTTTGCACAGCCCGGTGCCTGCTAAATTGGCACTGTTGTCAGGTAAAGTGATGAGACCAAATTGAGAGTATGGCTCAGAGGCCCCACTAATCTTGGTGCTGTGTTTCTGAATCTGTTTCTTCAAACTGCTGTGCAGTGAGGTGCAATTGCTAATCAGTTTGAAAACAATCTTGTCTTCTTTTCTTTCCCCTCCCTAGCCTGGAAATTGTAATTATAACATTCTATTCAAGTCATTTAGTAATTCTATAGCAGTTGTCATTTGTAGTCTAGGTTTATATAAATCTAATTATAGACTTATAGATCACTTAATAAAAACTACAATACAAACCCACAGTGTTTGGTACCGCTCCAGAGCTAACTGGAATGTGTATGATTGACAGGCCAGTTTGGTCTCATATGATTCCCTGAACATTACTATGTATGTTTGGTATTCTCTAGTAATTTTACTATCCTACCTGCTTTCCAACTGACTTTTTCTTTCCCACTAGTTTACTGTATCTTTGCATTCTTTGCAAAACGAACTCTGAATGTCTAACATGCTTGATTTACAAAGCTTTTACTGTTCTTGTAGGATTTTGATATTCCAACTTCCTTAGAGTTTCCCATTTCTGTCTAGAACCTGCAGAGCAGCACTTCAGGATTTGCTGAATCTTAGTAGCTGTCTTCTAGTCATGCTAGCTTCCAAATGTGATTGCTTATGATTAATATTGAATTTCTCTTCAATTTTATTGTTAAATTAGTTCAATTAGTTATTGTTAAATTAGTTCAATTAGTTATTGTTAAATTAGTTAAATTTTATTGTTAAATTTTGGTTGAGGTGATATTCTGTATATGAAGGGACTTGAAAAACTTTGTGAAAGACATGGAATAAAAGATCTATTTTGTTGAAAAATCTTAATTGACATATGTTTTCACAATGTGCATTTTCCATGAGCTTTTTGAAGATTCTTGTACATCTTCCAAGTGGCATAAAAATGTTGTACTTATTTGAGTTAAAACAATATTTCAT
The DNA here is from genome assembly GCF_051225735.1 of Oryctolagus cuniculus. Lineage (NCBI taxonomy): Eukaryota > Metazoa > Chordata > Mammalia > Lagomorpha > Leporidae > Oryctolagus > Oryctolagus cuniculus. Next base: position 58,915,561 of record NC_142881.1, on the reverse strand, counting down.
TTATAAAACCCCTCACATGAATTTGATTCTGTAGGGATAAGATAGTTATAAATTTCACTTTAATTAACATTTATATGCAAACCTGTATAAAATTCTGTTTCATCCATCCATCCATTCTTCCATATTTATATCCATCCATCCATTCTTGAATATGCTAGGGATCTTGAGTGAATAGAACTAATTCCTTATTCTTACAAGACAGCAGTTGTAAAACAACTTTTTCCTAGGTGGGTAGAGGTATTAATAGGATATAATGGGAGTGGGAAGAAAGATCTTTTGCCATTTCTTTGAAGCTCCATGTAGATAACACCATGTTTGTGCTGGCCAGCTTGGTCTTATTTACATGTTACCATTATTACATTGATATTCATATTATCTGTTTCTGTCGATTGTAAATTCAGTAGAGAAAAAAAGACATCTTGGTGTTTGTTCAGGCTGTGTAGTAGTAACTGTATTAGTAAAATTTTGAAAAATCCAATTAGAGGAAAGATAGGGAACAGAACTGCCTCTCACAAAATAATGAGGGATGAGCTAATTGATACTGTTTATTATTTCAAATTTTTATAGGACACAAATATGAACTTTAAATATAGCTTTAATAATTCTGCAACAAAATATTCTCTGTTTATATTTAAATGAAGTTCAGCTTCTAGATTGTGTTAGTACATATAGATCATTTGAGAGGGGCATTCATAAACTTTTGGAGGTAATGTTGGAGATGGGGAGTATCTAGTTCTTAGCATTTTACCTATGCTGTCTCACTAGATTTTAGTCTCTTTTTTATTGTCACAGTTACACATAGTATTTACAAACTGATTTTCTAGGAGTTGTTTTCATTTTCCTTATTTGTTGGAAGTAGTATGTCTTTCTTACAAGTAAGGATTGAGTTAAATGGTTGTATCTTTGAGCATTGTTATGTGATCAGCCACATATCTCTATCTATATAATCTATATCTATACCTATATATCATCTATATCCATATCCATATCTCTATATTTATATCTATATCTACTCTTCTTTCAACTGTGGCCTTGATCAAATTTAATTAAAAAGTAAATACATAAGAAAAAATTAAGTGTTTTCTTGTAACAGTTTATCGTGTTTCATTAACAGTATTATTGGTATTAACTTGAAGTCCAAAGTAGATATTAAATGCAATTAACAATAAGAATGATTTAGGCTATATTTGGACAGTAAAACAAACCTGATGTTGCATAATAATCTTTAATATCACCAGGATTTCGCACTCAGAATATATTTTCTCTCTTGTTTACATAGCATGACAATCATTGATATGAGACACAAAATAATATGAGGGTGTTATGTAAATATTATAACTATGTAAGAATTTTTTACTGGCTTCCTTTTTGTCAGTCTTATAATTTATAAGTCATAATTTATAAGTCTTATAATTTATAAAATATATACTGCTAATCAAGAACCTGGACATAATTTATCAATGATGAAGAAAAGGATGAATCTTAATTTATAAAGATATACTCTAGGTCAGTTCTCTGTGGGATATAGGTTTCTCCATGTAGAAGTTTAATCTTATACTTTTATGGTAATATTAAAAATTTATCTTTTTAAATTCTATATCTTTCTGTTTCACAAATATCTACTATGAAATTATTTGCTATCAAATTACCAATATTTGAAAGAAAAATTGATCATGGATATTATAAAAATATAATAGTAAGAAAATCTAACAAAATGATTGATTAGTAAATTTAACCTAAAGGGTCAAATGCTGTTTTTATTTTCTCAGGACAAGTAGAATTATAAACAGTGTTTAAATTAATAATCTTTTAATACTTGGCTCTCCACACTAGATATAGTTTTTAAAACTATTACTGGTGTTCTGGTATTCTATAACATAAGAAGGTGTAATTTGATAATAGTGACTTCTTCATTATTTCTTTTTTTTATTAGTATGTGTAACTTGATAATAGTGACTATATTTCATTCAAAATAGTGACTTATTTTGATAATAGTAACATTTCATTTCATCTTTGGTATTTTTTTCCTGTTACCCTTCCTCATTGGTATTTGTAGAATTCTCATTTTTGGCACAGAATTGTGCCAAATGCTTGAAGATTGCTCAAAGAGCAATAGATATGAGAGCAGCTGCCTACTCTGAGCTTCTATCAATATGCAAAATAAGTGAATACGAAGCTAAAAAATAATAGGTAAACTTAAGCCTAGTTGTGCATCTAATTGGAAAGAGAATAATTTCAGTGTATCATTTTGTGCTTGTTTAGAAGGAAAGACTTGAAACCAACCCCCTCCCCAAGCATGGATCTCACTCTCCTCCTAAGAAATGTCAAAACAAGGCAACTCTTTCATGAACTGACATTGACCTTGGAAACATTATATTCCCCACTGAGTTGACCAAAATCACTCCCTTCCTAATAGAGAACTGATTTGATTTTTCTTGGCTTTATTTTTTATTCTTTTCTCCATGAGTTTTATTTGATTTAATTATTTATATTTTAATAAATTGTTTATAGATTTTTTTAAGTTAAACTCTTTTATTTTAATTCTTCATTTGAGAGGTAGAGTTACAGACAGACAGGGAGAGACACAGAGAGAGGTCTATTTGCTGGTTCACTCCCTAAATGGATGCAGTCTCTGGAGCTGGACCAATCCGAAACCAGGATCCAAGAACTTCTTCCAGGTCTCCCATGCAAGTGCAGGGGCCCAAGCACTTAGACCATTTTCTACTGCTTTCCAGGGCCATTAACTAGAGAGCTGGATGGGAAGTGGAGTAGCCAGACACCAACTGATACTGAGGTGGAGACTTAGCCTACTATGCCATAGAACTGGCCCTGTAAATTCAAACTCTTAAAAGTGTATTTTGGGAATCGAATCTTTTCAAATGCCTGTGGGGAGTACTAATGTATGTTAAATGGCTTGTTCATTTTAATGATTCCTTATTTTTTTTTATTACCTGACTACAAATTGAAATGCATGTAAGTGTTAGGTTTGGGGGCAAGCTATCATTTACCTAACAAATGGACCGGGTTGTTTTTGTTAACTTGCTTAGCATCTGAATAATTCTTAACTTCTTCTGAAGGAGAATTGAAACCATAAATTGGGGCCTGCACTGTGGCGCAGCAGGTTAACGCCCTGGCCTGAAGCACCAGCATCCCATATGGGCGCCCATTCGAGACCTGGCTGCTCCACTTCCCATCCAGTTCTCTGCTGTGGCCTGGGAAAGCCCTCTAAGATGGCCCAAGTTCTTGGGCCCCTGCACCCACGTGGGAGACCTGGAGGAGGCTCCTGGTTCCTGGCTTCAGATCGGTGCAGCTCTGGACATTGTGGCCAATTGGGGAGTGAACCATTGGATGGAAGACCTCTCTCTCTCTCTCTCTCTCTCTGCCTCTCCTCTCTCTGTGTAACTCTGACTTTCAAATAAATAAATAAATCTTAAAAAAAAGAAACTATAAATTAAGAATACATGAACTCTGAAAATAATTTCTCACATATGACTCAAATGTATTTAAAATTCCATGGACATTGTTGAATGTTGTGTTTAGGTAGCCAATGAATAATAACACAATGGGGTAGGGTCATTCTGTTTTAAGGATGAAGGCTAATTCCAATAATAGGGCTACTTTTTTTGGCTCTAAAACAACACTTTGTAGATGGTAGGCTCATACAAATGAATTGAAAAAAATAGTTACTAGCAGTGTTTCCTGATTGCTTGATCCTAACTGTGTTTAATAGTAAGGTAGCTACATGGCTCCTATATTTGTGCTGTGGTTCTGAGCCTGCAACTTAGACTTTTTTTTTTTTTTTTAATTAGAGAACTATAGCAACACGGTTTTGAAGAAAGAAGAATCTTTCTCTAATGAGTTAGCTATACCTGTGGGTATTTGGAGGAATTCAAAGTTCAAGAAGTTTAATAATGCAGAAATTTTTATACCAGTATGTTTAGTGGTCCCTTGATCACACTTGCCCCTCTTGACCTTTAGGTGAACACCTGCTTTATTGTCAGAACACACAGGTGGCTCCTGGTGTAACATATAACTATAGAAGAAATACCTGCTTGGTTCAGCATTCTTATTAACTCCTCATGAGCATGCAATCTTAGTGATGTAGTTAATGTAGAATAAAGCTGCCTAGCCACCAAAATGTGGTCAATTTCTTGACTAATAATATTGTGGCTCATTTTTTGCTTTACCAATTTAGGACTAATATATAATTTTTAACATCTCTTTCAATACTCAAATTCTGAGATTCTCTTATTTGTGCTGATGTAGAATAGGTACATTATTTTGTTAAAAAACAGTTAATCTTTTAACTATGGCTTGGATCAAACTAATTATAAAATCAAATACATAAGAAAAATGAAGTGTTTGAATGGTGTATCTTGCTTCATTAATAGTAAGAAGAAAAGTATTTCTTGGAAATAATATTTTCCTATCTGATTCCTTCAAGGGACTTTTCTCCTTTGGACCAGCTGAGTTATTCATAGACTGAGAGCTTTCCTATGAGGACTGCAGAGTAATTGAGAATTTGGTAGGAGAGAAAGTGATTCTCTACTTCATAGTGCAATAAATGCATTTCTAAGGACTGAGGCCTGAGTATAGTCCTTTCCAAAATCTGCTTAGGGGTTTGGGATCTTAAACCTATGCCAAAGTGATATTGATTAAGCATTTTCTGCCTCACCCATTAGCTTTCCCTTCTGCTCAGTGCTGTAGTGAAATCACGATTTGTGCCATGGAAATCACCAAGGCAATAAATCCAGCGCTTATGACTTCAATGCCTTACTGAGAAGAAAGCACAGATGGACTACAAGGGAACAGACAGTTGTTCAAACCAACTGATATCTTTGATAATTAATAAATGCAACTGGGGAAATGAACAGCAAATGAAGGAATTACTGATCTAATTTTTAACTAAAGTGCAGTATGAAAATTATCTGGTTTGTAGTTCTAAAAAATTCTGTCCATGGTATTAAAAGAATATCTTTTGATTCTTTAGGTAGTTAGCTGCTATCTCAGTGACATTGTACTGGGAAAAGGCTGAATACACTCTGTATCACCTGTAGTCACTTTGAGTCCAGATGAAACATCTACGCTAGACAGCATAGGTCTCCAGCTAGGAATGACAGCTAACTCTCAGGAACTATAATAGGTACCTGTAATTCAAAGATAATTACACCAAGTTTCTGTTTTCAAGGAGCTCCAAGTCTCTAACAGCGTTTCATGCCTGTAAACGTAAGCAATGAGAGTGGTTCTGCACTAGGTTCAGAGAACAGCTGTGCTAGGGTGGGGCCAAGAAAGGCCTCCAGTAAGAGATTCCTGAGTCAAGCCTTAAAAGATGGCTTGGAGCTCATCTGGAGAAAAGTAGGAATACCATTCCAGGCAGAGGCACAGAAGCGTTAGCACGCTGGTCTGGTGGACGAGAACTCATCAAAATTTCAGGCAAAGGATTCCTATGATGTAACAGCAACAGGTATTTGTGGTGTGTGTGTGTGTGTGTGTGTGTGTGTGTGTGTAAACAGCACAAATAGTAAATGTGAAATGATAAAGGCCTGAGGTCAGGTAGTAGCATGGGGTTGGAAAGAAAGGGTCAATCTCCATCATATACTGGTTGGGCGACCTTGGGCAAGTTAATTAACCTCTGTGAACCACAATGTTGATGTTTGTTACACAGATGTAATAATCCCCATGTTATAGTTTTGTTGTTAGTACTGGAGATGATATATGTGTATTTCCTGGAATAATAGGTTCTCAATAAATGGAAGAAATTATTGAAATATTATTACTGACTGAAACACTTCATCATGCTCTCTGTTCTTTTTCTACATAGTTCACTGCTTGTCACTCTCTTATCATTGTTCAATATGCAGCTGAAATGATCTCAGAGAATTAAGAATTTTTTAAATACCCTGCCAACAGCCATTTCTCCAATAATTACTACTGTTGCTGTATTAATCTATATTTAAGATATGATCAAATTGAAGCACTCGAAGATTTATAAACTCTGTCAGAACTGAAGAAAAGGGAGAGAAACATTTGGGCATTATTAGAATTGTTGGCTTATTAGTGAGAAGTATCACAGTTCAAATGTTAAATATCCAACCAAATACAAAGGACTAAAGTTTAGTATGCTGATTTATTATTTAGCTTTAGACAAGTTGCTTCATGTTTTTGTTCACATCTATGAAAGGAAGATAATGCCTTCTAAATAAATACCAATGAGCAGGCTTAAAATAAGAATGCTAAATAATAACTTTCCTCTCTGAAAAGGAAGAAACAAACATGTCAGCAGATTTATTTTGATGTTGGGACTTGATAGAACACACTAAGTGGGAACCATATACATAGTTCAGTTTTTTTATTCATGTCAGTTTCTCCAAATATATTCCCGAAATCCATGATTTTGTTTCATACTTCAGTAGTTTTGTTTCAAATTCTAAACAAAAATTTCTGTGAAAGGTAGAAATTAACCTGTTGATGCTTCTCTTTCCGCCCCCATATAGATGCTTTAAAATAAATGGAAAAATACAATTTCAAAACCTATTCCAGCAGAAAATGTCTCTAACTTGCATAACAATCCACTACTTTATGTGAAGTGATGATGTTCTTTCTTCAGAGAAGAGGATCTTTCATAAAGAAATGACAGGATTTGGAGTTTTCATTTATTCTTCATCCTGTTTTTTTTTTTTTTTTTTCCCACTTCCTCCCTATTTCTCTACAATCCATTAATGTCCAGGTTAAATTCCACCTACTGTTTGAAGACTGGGTAAACAAAAAAAAAATATTCACAAAACCTTCTCTAAGATCACTTTCCTCTGAACTATAGCAATTTTTTAGTGTATTCCTCTCCTGACAATTCTTATGTGCTACATACCGTTAGTGAATATCTTCAGTTACGTCTATCTGCTCTATTATGTCATAGGTAGTCAAGAGCAACTTCTCTGCCTTTTCTATTGTTTTGCCTGGTCCTCTGGAGATATTTGTGGGTTTATTGGCTTCCGTAGAGCTTTGTATACCTAGACATGGAAGTTTTACCTAGGACATACATTGCCAAGATCTTAGAGATCCTGCGTTATTGCTGGGTTCCTGAACTGGAGGCTGAGTGTTGACAGCAAGCTGACCTAAGGACACTGGTATCTGTGTTTATGATGATTTCTTAAATTCCTACAGCTCTTGCCCTTGTTCTGTAAAGCAGAGTTCCTTATGCACAATATGTGCTCATGATGTACCCTCACACATATCTCAAGATGAAAAATACAGCCAGCAGAGCATCTGGAAAAACAAGGAATGCAAATCTTGTCTCTGAAACTTGTAAGTATGGATTATGCCTTGTCCTCTGAGATAGTATAAATTATTGGTGGCTTTAAACTCTTGGTATGGATTCTAGTTGAGGCAGATTAGGGATGTCTTAGAAATTGTATCCAAATTTCAGAAAACTCTTAAATTAGAGCCAAATTATACCACTGTTCTAAGTCATGTAATCAAATGAAGAGTTCTGCTGCATTCCATTGGAGTTTTCTGTCTCTCTCTGCCTTTGCACTCTCACAGTTACACGTAGCCTGCTCGATTCACCCTGAACTTTGAGGATCGTGCCGTTAAGAACACATCAGAAAAAAAAATTCATAAACCACCATGATTGCCCTGACTCTGATTTCTAAATAATTTCAGGGGAATAACATTTTATTGTTCCCTTCCTCAGTCACTGCTTTGCTGATCATTTCCTCCCTCACCTTGTTATAGATCAAATTCTCAAACATGTACACTTTGGAACAACTGTGCTTTATGGCTTTTGACACTGATCACTGGGGACATAGACAGTGTAGTGGAAGTACATGTGAGTATTTTCAGTATTTGGATTTGTACTGGGGAAAGGTCACTCATTTCATTATGCTCATTTGAGGGTGTTTACTGAACTCAAGCAAAAACCCTAAACACAATGTTACTTTATTTGTGGATTTTTAGAATGCCCTTGTAAATGGTTGTTATTCCTGAGGGAAAACTTTTAAACTGACTGAAATTTGGGTGACTTGAATTGATTTGGTCCAAGTGGTACCATGATTTTGCAATTGAGTAGATATTCTACTAGCTCACAGTTATTCAAAGTAACAGATACTTATGCGTGAAATAGAACTTTCTGAGCTCTTGATGAGTTTTCTTTTGTAAATCACTTCTCTCTCTTTCAGTCTGTTTCTACTTTCTGTCTCTGTTTTCGCTTCCCTCTTGCCCTCCCGTCCCCTCCACTCCCTTACACTCCACTTCTCTTTTCATTCTCCATTCCTCTGTTCCTCTCTGCTTTTTTATTATATTCATCCATTCCACAAATGCTCTTTGAATATATATTATAAATATATATAATACCAGCTACTGTATTGGGTGCTAGCAGCATGAGTGAATAGACATAAATATTATAGTAAGAGAATATACATTAAATAAATAATCATTTAAGTATGTGATTACAAATTTTGATGTTATTTATGGAGAAAATCAATAAGGTACTAGTGTTACAGAGAGCTACAATCATAAAAGGTTTTCCTTAGAAAATTTGATGGGTGTTGAGGTAAATGGACAGAGTAGAAGTTGGAAGGAAGTATGCTTGTGGCCAAGGTAAGTCAGAAGTAGGTAGGAGACTGAAAGTCCTGAATGGCTGGATCAGGACTACAGAATGGGGCGGGGATATGGGGGTGAGGTGCAAAGGGACAAGATGAGAAGAGACTCAAAAGGCCATCAAAGCCACCAGTTTCTTGTAGACCATCTTATGAATTTTTAAGGGATTTTAAAGAGTATAGATTTGATCAAAAGTAATTGGAAGTCAAAAAAGGATTTTAAGCAGGAGAGGGATATGAACTAATCTGCATTTACACAACAATCATTCTGTAGAAGAGGAGCAATTAAGTACAAGAGTGGCTATGTGCAACTCTTGGGAGATCCATGAGAGAAACAAGATAGCAATTTAGATGAGGAAGTGGCCATGGAGGTGGTTGGAATTTAGCAGGTGGCAGGGGCAATTTGATAGAGGGACAGGATCTGAAAAGGGATTAGCAATGGGGGTTGAACAAGTAGAAGTCTTGAGGACTATGTTTAGGTTTCTGGATGAATAAGTGCTCTGGTATAGGGACATTCCCTGAAACAGGGTGCAATTCAAGGTGATGGGCCTGCAGTTGTGTTGGCTGTAATTTTGGTGTGAGGCATGGTAAGGTGAGGAGATTTTGACATAGCCAAATGTAAATATCGGAGATGTCCTTTTTCAGTTCTGAAGCTCAGAAAAAGTGTCTCAGCCAGAGGAGTCAATGTGAGAATAAGAGACCCTATCAGCTGATTTTGTTTACTTCAATAGTTTTTTTTATCCTAGAAGCTGACCATTCCTTTTTTTTTTTTTTTCAGGCAGAGTGGACAGTGAGAGAGAGAGAGAGAGACAGAGAGAAAGGTCTTCCTTTGCCGTTGGTTCACCCTGCAATGGCCGCCGCGGCCAGCGCTCTGCGGCTGGCGCACTGCACTGATCCAATTGCAGGAGCCAGGTACTTATCCTGGTCTCCCATGGGGTGCAGGGCACAAGCACTTGGGCCATCCTCCACTGCACTCCCTGGCCACAGCAGAGAGCTGGCCTGGAAGAGGGGCAACCGGGACAGAATCTGGCGCCCCAACCGGGACTAGAACCCGGTGTGCCGGCGCCGCAAAGCAGAGGATTAGCCTATTGAGCGGCGGCGGTGGCCTGAACATTCTTTTTTAAACATTATTCTAGCTTATGTTGAAGTTCTGTTATTTACTCCCTTCCCAAAATGTAGAAATCTATTTCTCTGTACTATGTGTGTTACCTGAAATTTCATTCTATCAAGTATTATTTTAATGCCATGTTTGTCTTTTGTTTGAATGAAATATGAAAAAGTGAAGCATGCTGTTTGTATTCCTTTTGTTGGAAACATCCTTATATTTTGAAAGTCAGATGTCTCTATGCCCTCAAATTAATGTAATTACTTAGTGGGTTGGGGAATGTCTGGTCCACAGCCCAGATAAGGCCCATGAAATCATTTGGTCTGACCTTGCCAGTACAACCACAGGTGGGACTTGAAATGCAATAAACCTATAGCAGACTAAATTTTAAGTTGATAGTTTTGTATAGCCCATGAATAATGTGATAAATATTCAAATAGCCCTTGGCAAAAAAAAAAAAAAAAAAAAGGTGCTCCATCCCTGAAGGATTTTGTATTCTTATGGAGTCATAAAAATGGGATCTTGGAGATATGACTACGTGTTAATCTTCCTACTTGTGCCTCTGTGATTGAAGATTTTGATGCATAAAGAATTTTCTCATCTCTTGTACTCTATCCAGAAAAATGGCCTTGAGCAAGTTAAGTTACTAGCCTTAGTAGGCTCTCTTTGCTCATATATTGAGAAGGGGACTATTCCAGCATGATACTTAAGATTCATTTTGGCCTTGAGATTCTATGAAAAAAGTTAGCAATAGTACTGGGAAAATCGTTATAGGTAATGATGGAGAGGGCATTTTATTTTTTATCTTATTTAAATATATTTAAAATTATATTTCAAAGAAGCTCTGGTGGTACTACTATCATAATGTAGTGTTTTCTCAGTCACTACTTCTTTTTCAAAAAAATTATTTGTTTATTATTTAATTGTGTGTGTGTGTGTGTGTGTGAGAGAGAGAGAGAGAGAGAAAGAGAGAGAGTGAGAGAACTTGCATATGCTAATTTACTTCTCAAATACCACAAGAGCCAGGAATAGGCTGTGCCAAAGGCCAGAGCCTGGAATCCAATCCAGGCTTCCCACTTGGGTAGCAGGAATCTAACACTTGAGTCATCACCTGCTGCCTTCTAGGGTGTGTATTAGCAGAAAGCTGGAAACAGGAGCTGGTGACGGGTATCAAGCCCAAGTACTCACACACGGGGTACAGACATTGTAACCATTAGGATAAATGACTGTCCACATCAATTACTTTAATTGCTAGAAAAATTTTTGATTTCTAATAGAATTGGATCTTTTTAAGTTATTCAAGATATAATAAAGGGATGTTTATATGGTCCTCTTCCCTTTCTGCATATATTTAAAGACAGTTAAGTTGCTGCTAAGAAATGTGAGGTAAAAGTGAGCAATATTTCCAGAGGCAATAAGTAGTGCTGCATTTTATTGGTAAATTTATCATTCTTTAAAAAATGGAGATAGAATTTTACATAAAAATGGTGAGAAAGGAAATTGCATGTGCTGATTTAAAATACCATCTGTTCTGGATCTGTTCCATGTTCCACACCTTCAATGAAAGAAATTATTGATTGAAAGCTCAGATTCTGGTTAGTTGTAAAGTTTGCTGTGTTGCTTATTATGCGTTTTAGAAATAGATGGCTTTGAATGTGTGAGTTAATTTTTAGACTCATTTGCTCAGGCCTCCTAACTCAGGAAGCTTGCTTTTAGTGAATACACAATTCAGTTCATATTCATTGCAATTAATAGCAATGAACATGAACAAGGTCCCAAGCAGCATATTGGGCACTCTGCATTAGCTCAATGTTCAGAATGTTTGTATTAGCTTAGCTTTCCTCCTAGTGGCATGTTAGGCTCATCTAATTTCCTGGACTGGAGAGCTTTACCTGGATTATACTTTTGAGAAAGTATTAAACATTGGCAAAACTGCAAATATGCAATCTCTTGAAGTTAGAGAAATTTATTTGAAGTATCTCCAATTTAACCTTTCTTGTCTCTTTGCTATTTAAATAGTGGCAGGTGTCCAACCTGTATCTAGGTCCAACTCAGCTCTTCTCTCATTTATACCTTACTATGAATTTAAGTGAAACTGGCACCTTTCTCAGGATGACTGTTTTCCTAATTTTATCTCTAATTGGGGAATCGAGTGCTTGTTCCTGTTAATACAGCTTTAAATTTAAGCAGTTTCTTTTTATTTATTTTTTTTAACAGGCAGAGTTAGACAGTAAGAGAGAGAGCGAGACAGAGAGAGAAATGTCTTCCTTCTGTTGGTTCACTCCCCTAGTGGCCGCTATGGCTGGTGTGCTGCGCCCATCCGAAGCCAGGGTCCAGGTGCTTCCTCCTGATCTCCCATGCAGGTGCAGGTTCCAAGCACTTGGACCATACTCCACTGCCTTCCTGGGCCACAGCAGAAAGCTGGACTGGAAGAGGAGCAACCGGGACAGAATCCGGCGCCCCAACCGCAACTATAACCTGGGGTGCCGGCGCCGCAGGCAGGGGATTAGCCAAGTGAGCCGGGGTGCTGACCTAAGCAGTTTCTTAAAAAAAATTTTTTTATCTACAAATAAAATGGGCTTTGCAAATATTGTAAATTTAAGATCTCTGATAATTACATTTTAAAAAAATGTGTTCAGGTAAGAATGTTTTAAATGGTATTTATTTGCAGAGAAATTTTTAGATGCATTGGATAACAACTGACTTTGCACTCTTCTCTAAACCATAATGTCTGCAATATATTTGAATCATTCAGGCACCCACAGCTCTGGGAAAGCAGCATAGTATTAGAAGTTCAAAGTAGGCATCAAATGCAACCCTAGGTTCTTAAAGAAAGAGAATCAGTTGCCCAGATATTTGCTGAAAATGGAAGAGGAAAATAGAGAACTATATATCTTCAGAATTACTTAGCTTGAGTCTTAAATGTATCCTTTTCATATGTATTTTTGTGTGCATCTATCTATGAAATCTATCAGTATTTCCACTCTTCCTTCTAAAAAAACTTTAGTAATGTTAATAATGTATTTTGAGTTTTTATATACATATCTTTAGCTGGCATGGAAGAAGCCATACACATTTTTTCTGAGTATGTGCCTTAGCAAGACAGAACACCAGTTTTTAATAGGATATTTCCTTCTCTCTAAACCACTGAAGTGAAGCTTCTCTTAGCTTCCCTCCAATGATGAATAACAGATACTATTCCTGATGATCTGACTGAGCCATCAATGAACTTTTCAGTCCTACAGCATTGCATCCATGAGTAGCTTTACATAAAAAAAAAAACTCTTTCCAGAAGAGACTGAATTTCTTGCTTTCTCCAGAGCTTCCTTTTTGGCCTGTTTCAGGACACTGCATGGAAAATATAGGAGAGTCAATTCGTGTCAATATAAAGAGTCTTAAAAGCCAATTATAACTATTAAAATAAAAGAACTTTTTCATTTTTAGGTGAGTTGTGGCAGGCTCATTTATCTATTGCAATATTCAGAACAAAGCAAATAAATTAGTTTGGTTCCTAGAGCAGTGAAAACAACAGGACTAAATGAACTAAGATTTCAGAAAGAACAACCATTCTAAGGCATGCTGCTGATTGTCTTTTATTTCTTTTTCTGGGGGCATTTACTGATTCTGAGTGTAGTCTGAGGACTGAACTTGGCCCAGGCAGAAAGTGTCTTCTGGGACTAAGAAAAAGCAGCAAAACTTTTAGTGATTGTTCAAGGCTCTGATGACAAATTGGAGACTTGAGAGATCTAAAACACACAGTCAGCTTTTTCCACTGGATGTTTGTTGTGTTTTAAGGCTGCATAGTGTGCTGGAGGGTTAGGTAAAAAACTTCAAAAAGACAGAATGACAACCTCAGCATTTTTCTGGTGGGAAACAAGCTAAAGGGCTTGACAGCAGGGAGACACCAAGCTAAAACTCGGGGCTGAATTCTTCCAGAGGACATTTGTGAAATTTTGAAGCAGAAAACTCCCAAAAAGATAAAGATATACCACACTTTCAGTAATTTCCGGGGAGTGTCATGGATAGAAATAAAGATAAATAAGGAGCAGCCTATATCTTACTAAAACTGCAACTTAGCTCCAACCCAACAAAATTCTTTATTGGTTTGAAACGATGAGCCTCTCACTTGCTTGATATTGGAAAGGGGAAACCTGTTGTGGTGAAAGGCAACATCATTTGAAAATTCTGTGGTTCTTCTTTATATAAATTCTGCCATATAATAAAAGAATAACTGTATGAATAGGTGAAACATTATGATAGATAATCAAGAAGTAGACAGGTAGATGGTCCAGATACTACAGATACTTGGTAAGAATTCTCAAACACTTGTGATTTATTAATATGTTTAAGGGAATAGAATAACAATGTGGATCAAAGTTCAAAAAACTCAAAAACAACAAAGCAAACAATCCAATTAAGAAACAGGCAAAGGACTTGAACAGGCATTTTTCAAGAAAGTAAATTCAGATGGCCGACAGACACATGAAAAAATGCTCAGGATCACTAGCTTTCATAAAAATACAAATCAAAACCACAATGAGGTTCCACCTCACCCCAGTTAGAATGGCTCTCATACAGAAATCAGCAAACAACAAATGCTGGTGAGGATGTGAAGCAAAAGATATCCTAATCTACTGTTGATAGGAATGTAAACTGATTCAGCCACTCTGGAAGATAGTATGGCAATACCTCAGAAATCTGAATATAGACCTACATATGACCCAGCCATTCCACTCTTGGGAGTATACCCAAACGAAAAGAAATCAGCAAATGAAAGAGTGATCTGTAATCCCATGTTTATTGCAGTTCAATTCATAATAGCTAAGATATGAAATCAACTCAAATGTCAATCAACTGAAGACTGTTTAAAGAAATTATAGTATATATACACTATGGAATACTAAACAGTGATTTAAAAAAAGAATGAAATCCTGTTGCTTGTAACAAAATGATGCAACTGGAAACCATCATACTTAGTTTAATAAGTCAGTCCCCAAAAGATAAATATAGTCTCTCTGATCTTTGGTAACTAATAGAGTACCTAAAAGGTAATCTATAGGAATCAAACTGACGCTTTGAGATGTGATTATTTGTTTACAGTCCTTGTCTCAACCATTGAGAAACAATGTTTTTTTTTTTATTGTTGTTGTTATTGCTGTTCATACTATTTGTTGAACCCTTTGCTTAGTGTGGGGTTAATCCTAAGAATATGAAGTTACCTAAAAATACATCTTTGTAAAAAATAAGAATGGGAATAGGAGAGGGAAGAGGAAGAAAGGTGGGTGTGTGGTCAGGAGGAAGAGTTGGTGGAAAGAATCACTACGTTCCTGACTCTGTATATATGAAATACATTAAATTTGTATACTTTAAATAAAATTTTAAAAAGTTTGGAAAGAATTGATCTATACAAAATATAAATAGATATTCTTATAAGGAATAAAATCTCTACATGAAATTAAAAATTTGATGCAAAGGTATAATGGATTGGGTTCAATATAATTCAAGGTTGGTGAACTTGAGAACATCTAAAACAAGCATAGAAAGAAAAAGGAAAGGGAAAATTATATAATGTGTTAAAGGCATTTGAGTTATATTAACTATTTTTATATGTTAAATTGAAGTTCCAAGAGGAGAGGGGAGAACTCATGGAGATGTATTATTTGAAGAGTTAAGGCCAGTAAGTTTCCAAAATTTCAGACCATCACATACAGATTCAAGAAACATCTAAACTGAAGCAGGATGAATATGATAAAAACATTCGTTGGCACACCATGATAAAAATGATGAAAAATAAACACACAGAGATTTTAAAGGCAGTCAAATAAAAAGAGCACATTACCTTCAAGATAAAATATAAAACTGAGAACTTAGTTTTCAAGAGAAGCAAGAGAAATGAAATGTTGACTTTTGAGACCAAATAATTGCCAGTCTACAATTTTTTAGCTAGTAAAAATAGTCTTCAAAAAACAGAGGAGAACACATTTTATGATTGAAAATGTCCTAAAAAAAAAAAAACTTGATGGAATGACTCTTTAGGGGGCCTGCACTAAAACAAATATTAATGGGAGTTTTTGTACATGCAAGAATGACCTTAAATAGAACCCTGAAAATGTTGGAGCAATAGAAGAATATTGGCGAGTGTATACAAATACTGAATATAAATTTACTATAGTAAATGATAAGAGTAATGATGCTTTATAAAGTTTAAAATACATGTAGAACAACATATAGTTAGGGACTTCTATTCTCTAGCAATATTGAAATATACTGTAAGAATTACTTACAATGAATCAGAAAGAAAGCATAGTTAACATGTTAATAGGAAAAGAAAATATATCTAAATATTAATAGGAAAGAATGAATATTTTAGTAATTCAGAGAAAAGTCATGAAAAATAGGAAATAGTATACAGGACAATTAGAATTTTAGGAAGTAGACAAAAACATAGCAGCAATAGGAACAGGCAAAGATTTCTTCATCAGGATACAAAACCCACTAACCATTAAATACAAAGAAATATAGGTTGGTTTATATTACAACTAAAAACTTATTTATTAGGAAAAACCCTTGTGGCTGGCATTGTGGTAGAGATTAGGCTGCCATTTCCTATATCACAGCACCTCATATCATGGTGACAGTTCAAGTATAGCTGCTCCAGTTCTGATCCACCTCTCTGCTGCTGTACCTGAAAAGCAGTGGAGGATGGTCCGTGTGCTTGGGTTCCTGTCAGCCATGTTGGGATCCAAGATGGAGTTTCTGGCTCCTGGCTTTAGTTTATTTCACATCTGGTTATTGTGGCAGTTTGGGGATTAAACCAGTAGATGGAAGTTTCTCTCTCTCTCTCTCTTTCTCTTTCATTCATCCAAATTAATGAAAAAACAATAAGCAAAAATAAAAATACTCAAAAATGAAATAAATAAAAAATGCAAACACACAAAACAAAAAACACCCTTAGAGAATGAAAAGATATTCATAGAATAGGAGAACATTCACAATACATCTGACAAATGACTCATATCCAGATTGTATAATGAACTCCAACACATACAAATGATAAAGGAAAATAATCCAATAGAAAAATAGGTAAAAGTCTGGAACAGACATGTCACATAGGAAGATAATAAAGTTGCAAATATATGTACAAAAAAGTGCTCTTCATTTGTCATTATGTCAATGCAATTTAAATTAAAACATGTTGATACCACATAATCACTTATATGGCTAAATTAAAATGTAGAAAATATTTTGTGTTGGGTAAGGATGTTGCACAACTAAAATTCTCAAAATCTGGTAAGTGTGTAAGTTGGAACAAAGTGTTCATAAAAATTTTGGCAGCAGCTACAATGCATATCCTAAGTCCCGAAAATTCTGCTGGGTTTACATTGAGGAGAAAGCTATTTACTTATATATGCCTAAAATATACTACAATGTTCATAGATACCCTCTATGCAATACTGCAAAAAAGAAATGCCCATCAGTGAAATAACAGGTAAATAAATTTGAATTTTCACAAGATGGTACATTATACATTTATGAAAATGAATATGAACTGCATATAACATCATGTATGAATCTCATAGTCTTGACTGAAAGAGAGAATAGATGCAATGAAGTATATATTTGAATGTATTTATGTTCATTTCAGAAACAGACAAAACTAATACACATGAGTATATAAATTGGGAATGGTCATTACTCTTGACAGCAGCAATGTGAGGTGGGCGAACTTCTATACTGCTTATAAAACTTGTTTCTTGGTTCATACATTACTTACAAAGATATATTAAGTTTATGAACACATATCCATTTATGAATATATGCATAAATTATACATATGATTATATAATAATATGATATGTATATTTTCTGTATATATCTTATACTTCAAAAACAAAGAGTATGATGAGCTAGCTTTTGAGTTAATAGGTTTCTTATTCCTGGTGTTTTATAATCACCTCTAGGGGAAGTGTTGAAACAGATTTCTGCATTGGACTAAAAGAAAGTATCAGATAACTTTCCACAATCTCACTAATTCTGAGATTCTTCAATTTTGAAAAAAAGGGCACACTTGAGATAGGAATTGGGAGTTGTGGCATGGTAGGTTAAGCTGCCTTTTGGGATGCCTGCATCCTTTATTGGAGACCATTCCACTTCCAATCCAGCTTCCTGCTAACACATCTTTGGAGGCAGCAGATGATGGCTCAATGCTTGGGTTCCTGCCACCTATGTGGAAGACCTGGCTTTGACCTGGTCCATACACAGCTGTTACAGGCATTTGGTGAGTGAATTTTCAGGTGGAAAATCTTTCTCTGTCGCTATGCCTTTCAAGTAGATGAGAAATTAAAATAATTTCTAAAAGCATACACATTGAACATTCATGTACATACAAGTATTTCTCCTCAGTAGAGTTTGAGATCATAGCCTACTTTCACTGTTCTAGTTGAACTCATAGCATTTTTTTATCATTGACCTCTCGATGACCAAATCTGATGTATTCTTATTAGTGTTTTGTTTTGGGGGGGGTTGTTGAGGTCTCAAATTTCTTAAAACTCTTGCCTGATATCATTCTCTTCTAAATCTATTTTTTCTCTAACAATTCCTGAAATATAAAAACCCCTAAGGTATGTTCTTGGTCTATATCCCACTATAAAATTCAATGTATGATTATAAACTCTCCAAATACCTCACTAACTATCTTTTTGTTTATTTCCAAATATGTCTAAAACTCAGAACTCTCTCCAGGGTATTGGACCTATATCTTCAAGTGGTTAGTGGACAGATCCACCTGTATACCCCACTCCAGCTGAACAACATTTGAAGGAGTGAATTTTTGCCTTTTTTTTTTTTTTTGCCTTAATCTGATCTTCTTTTATTATCTCATTTACCTGGAAACAGTGTCACCATCTATATCTGTTTTTGTCAGGACTGGGAGCTATTTTGGACTCTCCTATTCCTACTTCTTTCCTCATCCCATATCCAGTCCGGTCTATCCTTCTTTCTTAATGCTATGTTCTCTCTTTCTTCTCTAAACCATTTTATGTGGCCACAATCAAAATTAGCTTTAACATTTCTCCTATTTGAATAAGGCCTGTCTTCTAATTTTATACCCAGTCAGGACTCTTCTGCACAATGATGCACATTGATTCCTCTTATTAGGAAATTCTTCAGTTCTTCACTTAGTGAATAACTACTCATTTGAGACTTGGTTTAAATGCAATTTTCTGTATGAAAATATTTCTTTACCATATCTCAAGAAGAATGGACAATTTCTTCGTATGTGTTCCCGTTGCAACACGTATATACTCTCAGCCAAACATCACATTTCATCATGTATATTTGTGACACTGGGAATATACCTTATTTATCCTATTACATCCTGCAGACAAGTATGCCTGAATGAATGAAAAAAAGTAATAAATACATATAGAGGAGAATTGGGTTAATCCTGAAGGTGTGTTTTCTAAGTTGCTAATTTGAATCATCTGAGAGCTTATTGACCATATTGACTCTTGTTCTCTAGGAAACAGGAGATTCTTTTTATTAGGTAAGTCTGTGAAACATAGCTCTAAATTATTCTCTAAATTTACTTATTTTCCAAACAGTGAGAATTTTGCTTGTTTCTGATTTGACACCTATCAAAATTTGTTGAGTATTGACTAATCACTGGTCCTGAAGTAAGTTATGGAAATTTCTTATAGGAAGCAAGTATGTGTCTTTGAATCGTAAGATAAGAAATAAAATGAATATGAATGAATGAATTTGGAGGGGATAGTTTGTAACTTTTTTGCTTAATAAAGATGGCCTTTGTTCAATGAATATTAAGTGAGTAATATTAAATCAAAGTGATTCAGTTATTTTAGTTATCATAAAATGTTTCAGTGAACATACATACACACAGAAACATATAAATAAGAAGCAGCCTCAAAAAATCCATGCACATTTTGCATTATCTTTTAAATCCATCCTCCAAAAACCCTTTTAAATTCCATCATATATACACATAATTTAAGAAATCTTCAGTTCTGTGACATACTGATTAATATGGCTTACTAAAACTCATATTTGTGTCTCATGTGGATCATTTTCATAGTTTAAGAATATAAAATGATTTTTCTGGGAAAAATAATCTCTTCGATGACACACATAAATGCAAAACATCTTCATTCAGAAGAGGTTTCCATTCAGTGGCCAGCAATCACACTTAACAGATATTTCACCATGCTCAATTAAGGGACAGGATCAATTTTTAAAGCAAGATTGTTCTTTGACTTAAGGAAGAGAAAGCTGTTGTGCTATGTCAGACATTAACTGAGAGATTATGAGTACCACATGAGGAAAGAAATGCTAATCTTGAAGAGATTTGGTTTCAATGATAAGCATTGAAAATAAGGGTATTTTTAGAAGTGCTGAGAAAATGGAATTAAATGATAAGTTTACTTTGGTGCAAAGTTTTTGAAGCATAAGGCTTCTTCAAAAAGCTTATGGAAAGAAAATATAAAAAAAACTACAATTATTTAAAAATGTTTACATCAACATTAGCTTAACCTTTTATTCATTTTTATTTTTAAATGGCACATATTTGTGGGGTACCAAGTTTTAGTTCCATTTATCCACACAACTTTGAAACTCCCATGTATTACTTCATAGGTAAGGATTGGAATTACTATTGTATTTTCTGGTATGGGTTTTACAGGGTGTTCACTAAGTATTCTTAAGAGATGTATTTTTGATCAATTATGAACTTAAACTGATCACTTTAACTAGTAAAGATAGGATTAAGTGTCAAAGGGATCACATAAACAAGAGCAATGTCTGCTAATAATAACTGATAGAATTAAAAAGGAGAGAATGATCCAACATAGGAAGTGGGATACACAGCAGACTCATAGAATGGCAGATACCCTAAACAGCACTCTGGCCTCAGAATTAGCCCTTAAGGCATTTGGTCTGGCTAAAAAGCCCAGGAGAGTTTCGCAGGCATGGAAAGCCAAGACACTGTGGTAAAAAAACGACCCACGTGAAAGATCTCTGTGAGTGAGATCGCAGTGGAAAGAATGAACCATCAAAGAAGGAGGTACCTTTCTCTGAAGGGAGGAGAGAACTTCCACTTTGATTATGGCCTTGTCTAAATAAGGTCGGAGTTGGCGGACTCAAGAGGCTTCCATAGCCTTGGCAGCTCATGACAAAGAGCCTAGGGTGATTACTGACATCATAAATAAGAGTGTCAGTTGTTAAACCAACAATGGGAGTCATTGTGCATTTACTTCCCATGTAGGATCTCTGTCCTTGATGTGTTGTACTATGCGAATTAACAGTAAAACTAGTACTCAAACAGTACTTTATACTTTGTGTGTCTGTGTGGGTGCAAACTGTTAAAATCTTTACTTAGTATATACTAAGTTGATCTTCTGTATATAAAGATAATTAAAAATGAATCTTAATGAAGAATGAGATGGGAGAAGGAGTAGGAGATGGGGTGCTTTGCGGGTAGGAAGGAGGTTATGGGGGGAAAAAACACTACAATCCAAAAGTTGTAGTTGTACTTTTGAAATTTATATTTATTAAATAAAAGTGTTTTTTTTTTTTTTTTAAGAGATGTATTTTTGGAACCGGCTCTGTGATGTGGTGGTTAAGGCCGCTGCCTGCAGGGTCAAAATCCCATATGGGTGCTGATTCAAGTCCCAGGTGCTCCACTTCATTTCCAGCTCTCTGCTGATAGCCTGGGAAATAGTGGAAAATGATCCAAGTCTTTGTGCTCTGCACCTGTATGGGAGACCTAGAAGAGTCTTCTGGTTCCTGGCTTCATATTGGCACAGCTCCAGCCATTTCGGCCATCTGGGGAGTGAACAAACAGATGGAAGACCTCTCTCTCTCTCTCTCTCTCTCTCTCTCTCTTTCTCTCTGTAACTCTGCCTTTCAAATAAAATAAATACAACTTTTTAAACAAAGAGAGATGTATTGTTAAAATTTTACTTATTTCATTTTATCTGAAAAAAAAATGTGAGAGCACGAGAGACCTTCCATTCACTGATTTACTCTCCAAATGCCTGCACATCTAGGGCTAGACTAGGTCGGAGCCAAAAGCTGCTACCTCAGAGTTTTCATTGTGAGTGTCTGCGACCCAAGTACATGAGTCATGATCTGCTCCCAGGATGTGCACTAGTAGGAAGCTGGGCTGGGAGTTAGGAACCAGGACTTGAGCCAAGCATTCCAATGTGGGATGCAGGTATCATGAGAAGCACCTTAACTGCTGCACCAAGTGCCCATTCCTATTTTATTTGGGAGGGAGGATGAATGGGAGGGAGGAAGACAGGGAGAGAGAGAGATTTGCATAAGTAGAGTTTCTGTCTTCTGGTTCCTGTCTCAGATCCCACAACTGCCTGGATTGGGCCAGGCGCAAACCAAAAATTTCAATCCAAGTCTCCCACTTGGATGGCAGGAACCCAATTACTAGAGCTATCACTACTGCTCCAAGGTCTTCATTAGCAGTAAGCTGGAGTCAGGATCTAGAGCAAAGTACCTAACCCAGGTTCTCTTATATAGGACTTTGGTGTTTTCTATCTAAGATATGCATTTTTTAAAGTAGGAGTATTCAGCCTAGCAGTTAAATACTAGTTTTGATGCATAATTATGAAAATGTGCATTGCTACAATTCAAATATGCTTTTTTTATAGGAAAACCATATTTTTAAACATTTGGGCATTTTTCCCAACTACATGAGGATAATTTGTATATTTAGAATGGCACACATTATATTGTCTTCTGTACTTGGCTCATATTTTTGTGGGATTATTGGCAAGCCAAAAGTCTTCCTATTTGTATTTGTCCTTCCTGGTTCAATGACATTACTTCTTTCTGATTATTATTTTGCCTTTAAGCAGAACTTTACTCTGATTGTGTGGTATTGTGACTTATTGCTTATAGCATTTTTTGACTAGGATTTTTTAAATTGATGTTTTATGGATTACAAACTGGTTTATATGTCACATTATGTAACAAGTCAGAAGAGGTATTAAAACTCTTGAGTTTATGAGCTCTAATTTACATGGGAAACTCAAGTAGACTAACTTATTTATTACCTGTTAAAGTATTCCTTAATGAAATAAGAAAATTAGAGATTTAAATTTATCTTTCTGATACAGCTATTCTGTATAACGTTACAGTCATCATTTTTTGGTCCTTTTATGCCTAACAGTAGTTTCTTGTTCTTTATGTCCAGGCTACAAACTTTTAGTTATAAATTTTTAGGTTCTTAATACACACCAACTTCTGTCTGCTTGAGTTTTCATTTGCCGAAATATTAACTTGTGCTCTAGTTCAGTATCACATTAATAAAGTGTGTCTTATGCTTTCTGTCAAAAAAAACCTTGCTTACACACAAACTTTATAGTACTTTACCATCATCCTTAATAAAGACAGATTCTAAGATTATATCATTATTTTCCTTTCCTCTACTGGATGGTAAACTAGAGGAAGTTTATCTGAGTAATACACATAATATCTATGATTTCAGTTCATGTACAAATACCAAAATGAGAAAAAGAAAATGTAGAAGGCAGGGCCATTGGTGTGGCTCATGGGGTTAAGCTAAACTGTTGCCTGTGATGTTAGCATCCTGTATGAGTCCTGGCTCCTACTCATAATCCAGCTTCCTACTAATGGGCCTTGGAGGCAGCAGAAGACGGTCCAATTATGGAAGAAAAGGATAAAGTTCTTGGCTCCTGGTTTCAACCTCTTCCAGCCCCAGCTGTTATAGTCATTTGGGGAGTGATGCAGCAAGTGAGATTCTCTCTTTCTCTCTCTAACTCTGCTTTTCAAATAAAGAAAACGAGTCTATTTTTTTTTCAAAAAATGCTTTAATTTATAAAAATTAAAAGTCAGAGAAAAAAGTAGATAGTTGTTCAATAACTATTCAGGATGACAAAACTGTATTTAAGGTTTTTCTTATCTAGTGATTAGGAATTTCAGGATATCCACAGGAATTTTTACTCTAGATTTAATATTTTGGCTTCTCTAATGTGTGTGTATATAAACACACATGGTTAATTCTGTATTTTAGAGAACACATGATTTCAGCAACAGTAACAGGGTGTTATAGGGAAAAGAGCCCTGGTGATGGTGTTGAGAAAGTTTGATTTCATCCTAGTTCTCTCTTGATACACAAAGGATTATCTAGAGATAGAAATTTCCCAGACTTTCAAGATTTGTGTATACCATCAATTCTCTAAAATGGGAAACCATTACTAATAGTATTTTGTGGAAATATGGTAATTGTAGTTGACATCATCTTATTTTTTAACATTTTTTAAAAAGATTTATTTATTTACTTGAAAGGCAGATTTAACAGAAAGAGGGAGAGAAATCTTCCATCTGCTGATTCACTTCCCAGATAGCAAAGCTAGGAGCCAGAGCTTCTATCAGGTCTCTTACTTGCGTACAGGGGCCCAAGCATTTGGGCCATCCTCCGCTACTTTCCCAGGCACATCAGCTGGGCATTGGATTGAAAGTGGAGCAGCAGTGACTCAAACTTGCACCCATATGGGATGCCCACACTGCAGGCTGTGGCCTCACCACTATGCCATAGAGCTGGCCCAAGACATCGCATTCTTGATGGCATTCTTTTCTTGTGTGGCAGCCAGCTCCAGGGTGGTAATCCATTTTGACTTTTTCAATTTTTTTGTATTTCCGTTTTAGTTAGGGTACTGCTTATTTATTTAAAAGATTAATTCCAAATCTCATTGTTTGAACATACGTTAAACATGTGATATCCAAAACTGGTGTTCCTAGTCAGTAGGAAGCTGTGTTTGATCATTTGTGAATGTACCTCTTATTTCTTGGGGCTCAGCTTTTTTCTGGAACCTTATTAAAATTCTCTGTATTTAGCTCATGCATGAAGAAAGGGCCGAGATAATCTTTCATGGGAGAATTTTACAGTCCAAGAACATACATATGCCACATCACTTCTTTCATGGGAGGTTAGAAAATGTAGGCTTCCTATAAGTCCAGGAAGATGATGAGTAGCTTTGGTCAGTAGTCAGTCAGTTTCTCCCATAATATGTTTTATTATTTATTTTTTGCCACAGGATTGTAATAATCTATACCAATATGTAAAATGTTAAGAAAATATTAATGCCTATATATAGATTTATTAATTATATAATATTTTCATTTTAATGATAATGATATATTTTTATTCTTATCACAACTTTAAGAAGAATGCAATTATTAACCTCATTTCAGATACTGAAATAGACTCAACTGAGGTAGTGAGGGCCATAAAATAGGTATGTTGTCAACAGCATACCTATTGAGATTGGAAACCTTGTCTCCTGATATGCAGCCAATACTATTTTATTCTAGGAGAAGAGAAAATACTTCATTTTCCCAATGAGAGGGGAAAATAGTGACTTGAACTTTCTACCTTGTATCATGGCATGGACATTACTCTAATTTCTGGATGTCACCTGTCCTCTCATGATTCAGGGGACTTGCTGTGTATGACTATAGTTGTTGGTCACATATGGAAGTAGTACAAATTAGATGGATTTTTTTACAACCCTAAGGAGAATCTGTGCAGTTACAGTCCTTTTCTTTATTGGAAGTCCTTCTTGTTTCACATTATGTTTGTCTACTCAGACCTAGCTGAAAGTTACCTGTGAATATGTTTGTATGAATTTCTCAAACATTAATCTTGCCCTCTGATTAAAGGAAGCCACTGTATCTGATGTATAAGAAATAATGGTGATATTTGAATTACTATCATTTTCCTTATTAACTCAAGAATATGATACACCTATTATCTGTAAGGAGTTCCTCAAAAGGTTTGTGGAAATGCATATTATGAATATTGCTTTGCATAAAAACAAACTTATCTTTTAATTTCATTTTATCACAAGCGTTTTGAAATATCCTATTAAACATCTCAAGTATCACTTTAATTTCTTATTTGGTATATCTATAAGAATTATTTGTTTTGTCTTCTGTATATAACCTTATTGATATGATTAGAAATTAAAACAAACTGCTGATTAAGGGAAATATGTCACAATTATTTTGTTCTAAGTAGGGATGTTATGGAGAATTACCATCAGCAAAGCTTGCACATTTAATTATATGCAAAAATTCTGACTAGTGATTGAACAGCTATAAATTATATAAATTTAAGTATAGATTTAAATATCCTTCAGTCTTTAAAACTAATTATGACTCTCCTAAATTGTAAGAATGCTGAAGATTTAGTTCATTTAAATTATACTAGTACTATTAACTAGCACAATAATTTATAGAGTTTAAAGAATGAATAATTGTAACAAGTGAAATTCAACCTAACCAGAATGTTAATATGTAGCACGGCTGTGGACACAAGGCAGTTCCAGTAACCCATGACTTCAGAGATAACAGGACATATTCACATTAAAATATATTGAATTTTAATAATTCAAGATGTCAGATTGTTATAAAAGATAAGTAGTTAACATACCAATGAAAAAAATTATTAAGCTAACAAGTTAGTTTTAGGATCTGACTCAGGGCTAAAAAGAAATAAGTGAACTACTAAATGAAATATTGAAATATCAAGTATATTGTCTGATTTTGCCAATGCATGCTGTGCCTAGAGGGAGGTGACTCTAGAGTTCCATCTTGCTGGCTGTGTTATTTTTAGTGTATTAGTTTGTTGATATGTAGACTATAAGTAACATATAAATATACCATCAAGTCAATTCCCTTTTAGAGGAATCTATTGTCTAAGTTGCCTGCTAATGTGATCCTTGTGGATTTTTTCTATCCTATAAAAGACTTTGTAGGATTCTCTACCTTAGAGATCTGCTAGACCCATCACTAGAAGTTCCTCATGATAGGACTTTGTAGATTTAAGAGTCAAGGACACCCTCAGTTGACTCATGCCAATTGTATGTGTGACTTTACACATATCAGGTGCCTGAACATTAAATCTTGAAAGAGTACTGGCTAGTGGGTAAAGCCATGACATATGCATTATCTAATATCTAAAATATTCACTACTCAAAATCCTTTGCTGGTGGCACTTTATATTTTCCTGACAGTGATAAACTCCCTTCATCTAAACCTGGCAAATTCTCTGTCACTTGCCTGTTTCTGCTAGCTAGAATGATCTCTCGACCCTGCCTCTGAATTGGAACATAGAATGTGCATTCCTTTTTCTTTTTTCTAATTGGCTCTGATTTATTTCTTTATTTTTGAGATAGCATGTTTTCATTTTATATTATAGTCAAAGGCTAAATTAAGTTCTTGAGACCCTTGACATTTGCAAGCCATACATATTTATCATATTGTGCTTTATCTAGTTTGATTCTCAGGTTTGTGCTCTTTCAGGATATTGTTTTTGTCCCAAGTCATTTAATGCAACATATTGGAACTAATATATCTTAAAACTTGGAAATGTAATCTTGTGTCTGAGTTAGGATGAAGCAGTTTTTTACTATGCAGTGCTGTAAGTCTGTCCCAAGCACGTGCATTTTTGTAAATATCTTCTGTGTACAATTGTGTTACAGTAGTCTTTCCTGATAGTCTGATAATTAGTTCTTATCGGCTTTACTGCGTTTGTCAAGGTTGGGTTAGGAAACTAGGAACCACTCCTAGTATTTCAAGCCAGAAGTAATTAACTTGTGGAAATTAGGTGCTTACATAGCATTGGAAAGTCTGGGAGACAGTGGTTAGAGGAAAACAGTTGCTCTCAGCAGACTAGAATGCTGCAGAAATCTCAGGAAAACGCTCCTGATCTTGGCTACCTGGGCTTTAAAGTTAGTGGTTTCCAGAATGTCTTAAACCCACACAAGCTTCATGTCTGACACCTGCCTACCAGCCATTGTTGGAGGAAAATGAAGATTTTTCTTTCTTCTCTGATTTCCAAATCACTTGAAAGTGTACCTCATTAGCAGATTATAATTTGGAACTCTACTGGCAAGAAGTTTTGGGAGTTTAGCTTCTAGGCAATGCATAGGGGAGTTTTTAAAAGAGACAAGGGTAATGCTGACTTAATGAGAGACAATTCAGAATGTTAGCTATTAACTTCATCTAAACATCTCTTCCACTTCTTTTTATATTTGATGTTTTCAATTTTCCAGCCTTAATGTTCTGTTTACATACTTTGCAAACAGAAAGAATGGCTAGAAAAATACCAGAGTAAGAATATATTTCTTTAAAGTTCATCTGTATGCTTAAGAGATAATGCTAAAACATGAATTATTCTATCATGATATTTAGCCTCATTAATTTCCAACGTGTGCAGATTATAGTTTTGAGGAATAGCACTACTAGTGTGTTTAGAAGTAAAGTTGTTTTCAGTTGAATTTTTATTATAGGAGATGATCTATATAAGTTATGATAAAGAACCTGGGCTTTGGATGTCAGTGACTAAGTTTCACTACTTGAATGACTTTAAATGTTATTTACCTTTCTGAGCTTTAACTTCCTTATCTATAGAATGGAGATACGGCTAGCATCCACCTATCTGAAAATTTGATATGTGATCAAATGAGATAATGAATGTGAAGGTAGTTGCCCATGTGGAGTCACAATCCTGTTAGTGCCTTCCTTTTCTATCAGTTCTCCAGGGTTCTTTCTAAGGATTGGACAATATTTTTGGAAATGTATGGGAGAAAGTGTGAGATTTTTACCAAAACAATAGTATCTTCATATTTTCTGTAAGACTCTGGACCAATTCTTTAAAATCCTGAATGAATCTAGAGCATCATTGCTGATAAAAACCTGGTTCTTATTTATAGTCTTAAACGTCCTCCTTCTCATCTGCTTATGTGCTAATAAGGAGTTTGCTTTGCAATAAAGCTGTACATTATAATGAAAAGATAAGTTAGAATGTATCAGAAGGCCTTAGGAACAGATACAAAAAGTATTGAAATACCATTTCTCCTGCATCAACACTTTTGTGTTGTCCAGATGTGAAGGCAGGTAAAAGGAGCCACTGTTAACACTTCCCATCTCTTTTAGTGAAACATTGCTACAGTTTTAAGTGCAGAAAGGTTTCCTGGAGTTAAGCCATTTTATTCATCTTTTAGAAATGTGAGTTAAGGGGCCAAGGAAGTGCAGCCTCCACTCCCAGATATGGTACAGAAAACAGATGAGTACCATGAGCTGAATGTTTTGGGGAAAAATAGAAGGGGAAAATAGAAACTCAGGGCAGGAGGAGTAAATAGTAAAGGAACTCTGATATTGCATATGGAAATTAAATTTGCTGATGAACCAAACTTCTCTATTTTTTAACTAGTGGTGTCATCAGATAGATGAACTATCCATGTAGTGATATGTAGCTGATGCCTTTGTTAGGGAGGCAAAGAAAGGATGTTAACCACTACTTAAGAAGGCTAATGGTAAAATATTTCTATCCTGTTAGGCATCTTGCTATGGCAGAGATTAATATTTCACATACCATAGAGAAATCAAGGTAAAATTCTCTCAACATGATATTATTGTTCACTCTCTTTCTTCTCCCTACACCATTCACTTCTTAGCCTTAATTTTTCACTGATTTAATAAGGTTAAATTTTTTGTTATTATTGTTTCAGGTAGATTCAAGTAGATTTTTATTGGTTTACTAAGTAAGAGTCCCAAGTAAGAGTCTTTGAAGTTATACTGACAGGTCACTTCAGTGTGCTTTCTTCATTTTCAAAGTTTTAGTTTGTTATACTCTGTAAGACAGGCTAATTTATATTGTACTATCAAAAAAATAAAGATGAAAAAAACAAGTTAGGTCAGTGGCTTCCTGTAACAAAACTTTATTATTTTTCATAATGTATATTCAACCCCTTTTGGACTAGGGAACCTAGCTGAGAATTAATCTGTGTTCCACAGTCATTTGTGGACCTGAGCTGTCAGAGGCTCAAAGATTTTCTAACTACGTGATCTGTAATAGTGGCTTGACTCTCCATTGGGAATGGCAGAGGAAAAGAGAGACCAGTGTCCATGGCAAGGGAAGAGAAACTGGCCAAGCACACAGGGACATTTTGCTGTCTTAACCAGGATCGACACAGATGCCTCCCATTGGCTGACCATTGGCTAGAATTAGATACCTGGTGCTGCCTGATTTCAAGAGCACTGGGAATTACAGGAGATCGAATAGAGTATTTGGTAAGCATGGATATTTTTTCTGTGACCAATTGTAAAATCTTGATAAAGCCTGCCATTTTTTAGTGTCCCCTATAGAAACTAAAGTATTTGCATATTTTAATCACAGAATTACTGATAAAGAATACATGCTTTTGTATATGCAACCATAGTTTAGACTTGGCTTCCTAATTTTTTTTGCTTGTTTTGTCTTATATTGCCTTAAAGTTTATTTTTCATTAAAAGTACTATATTAGCAATAAATACTTTATTAATAATAGTTATACATCTCTAAAGCTTAGGTATACTGTGATATTTCTTTTTCTTCTTTGTTGTCCTAGATACAATTTTAAAACTTACTTTAAAATTTAACATTTTTAACATTTTGCTATATGTACTTCATATGTAGATATTAAATACATACACATAAATACTATTTCTTCTTGAAAACTGAGATCTTATTATCACATAATGTTGAATTCATGAATATGATCATGAAGTTAGGAAACAAGGGTATATTGTCATGTGGGGTTAGGATTAAGTGAAGACAATGTTTATAACTATCTGTATACCAAACAATATGATATGCACACAATTTTATGCTTTTATATATTATATATTAGCATTTATAACTTAGCTGTATTTTAACTTCCACATATGAGAGAAAATGTGTGATATTTTTCTTTGTCTCTGGCTTATTTCAATAAGAAAAATGATTTCCAGTTCCATCCATTTCATTTTATATGTCAGGATTTCATTCTTTTTATGGATTAGTAACATTTCATCATGTATATATACCACATTTTCTTTGGAAAACCCCTAGCTGGTGGAAAGGTTTCTTAATTTTGAGATAAATCTGTATAGACAAGCTGAAAAGTTCCTGATGCTTTAAGGCTTTCTCCATTTTTACTTCTTAGATTTGAAGACAACTTCGGAGGTTTAGAGAAACTATGACTTGACCATCAGAAGACACTCTTTTTTCTAGAGGTCAAATAGTCTGACTTTCCTAACTAAAAATGGAAATCATTTAAAAATACTTCAAGGTTTAGTTATTCTCTGGATGACACTGAATATAATATGCCTTTGATACTATGCCACCCTTGTTAGAATCTTGTACTGACCAATTTCATCTTGTCTCAAGTCTGATTTATTCCTGCACCAAGCTTATCTTTACAATCTGCCTATCCTGAAGTATTTCTTCTCTTTTTTCAAATAATATTTCTCAGTTTTAAAAATTTATTCCCTGCTTTTAAACCTCAGTGGTCTCAAAACATTTTGCTCTTGGTCTGCTGAAATAGCAGTCTGCTATTTTTAAAGCTATCCTCACTGTATAACATGCTATTTCATTTAGAGCAGTCATAATCTTGATACTATAATCTTTTAAAATGGTCTTCTGGTTGATTTTTGTTAGAACAATTACAATGTGAACAACAAAAGGACAGAGAGTATTTCTTCCAATAGGTTTGAATATTGTTTGTTATGTTGCCTTGTCACTAGATTTCTTAAATTAGATTGACTAGAGACCAGGATGATTATGACTAAAAGATTAGATTCTCAAAGCTAAGTGAATTCATTTGCGTATGCTGATAATATTTATCAATCTTTCATGAGAAATGCCCTTCTCTCAGCTGGCAGCCTTAGCGGAATTTAGAAACTGGAGGAGGATGAGTAAATATCTCAGTCATGGCAAAAATAATTTCTTGCCTTTTTACAATGATTTATGGTTTACACAATCTTTGAAATACCCTTAAAAGATAGGTAATATTACCTCCATGTCACTGAAACTGATCACATGTCTGAGAGCTATTAAAGACAAGATTAGGAATCCACTTCTCTGACTTTTCTGTTTCTAGCAGACATCCTTACCACTCTAGTCATGATTTCTCAGTTACACACAGGTGACCCTTACAAAAAAAAGGAATTAGCTCATACTACTTGCAAAACATGGTGGCCATTTTTCATGTTTGTACATTAGCATATTCCCTAAACTTGTAGAAAGTGCTTT
Organism: Oryctolagus cuniculus; assembly: GCF_051225735.1. Lineage (NCBI taxonomy): Eukaryota > Metazoa > Chordata > Mammalia > Lagomorpha > Leporidae > Oryctolagus > Oryctolagus cuniculus. Next base: position 58,883,757 of record NC_142881.1, on the reverse strand, counting down.
CTGTGCTCCAGGTCACAGAACAAAGACCCCGAAGGATGAGAGTGATGCCCTGTGAGAAAGAATTTCATTCAGAGAAGAGGAGCCAACCATTCAATTCTGAATATATAGAGAGAGGTCCAAATATATTCTTTAAAGATGCTGTGATTTACTTCAAATGTTGTTTACTACTTATTTATAGCTGTTGTTTAAATATAGTGATTTGGAACCAGCAGTTGTGCCTATGGTTCAATTTTTGAAAAATAAAAAAAAAATCTAGCAAAACCAATGTGATAAATAAATAAATAAATGATATTTGACAAGGGCCTAGAACAAACTTCCTCAGTAACATGATGCATTATATTGAATAAATGTGGTAGCTGTGTAATCTCAGACTACTTTCTGAAGTTGCTGCAGTGTAGTGTTTGGAGGTGTTTCATGAGCTATGACTGGTAATAGGGTCATAAAATAATGTCCTAGGATTATACAAACCTATAACTAGAGGCGTACAATATGCTACTACTTTGGATGTAATGGTTAAGAAAAAAATAATCACAAGGACATAAGATATTAGATACGCTGTTTTGTTTTTGAATTGTGTATGATAAGAACTTTGAGTGTTCACTTCTTTTCTGCTGATTGCCTATAATTTGGCAGTAAGAAAGGTTTTTTTTTTTATGTAAGCATTCCCTTATTTGAAGTCCTTTTTTTAAGAACTCTTTTATGGGCTAGGGTATGAGCTCTCAGATTTTGGCTTGAGAATCTTTTTGGGTACTTTCCTCAATAGGTGGGAAAAAATTGGGATAGTGTGAAAAGAATACTATCTGAGAGAAGAATGAGGCATTCAAAGAGTGAAATAAAGCCAAGGAGAAGATCAGTATGTTGCTGGTGGTGGTGGTGATGATGATGGTAGATCAGTTATCCAGACAGGGTTGATGATCCAATTTATTAGCCTCATTCTTTACTGAGGGCACATATTGAGATAAAGCAGCCTAATATTACTGAGTTAATATACTCAGTCTTTTTAAGATTTTATTTATACATTTGAGAGGCTGAGTTAAAGACAGTGAGAGGGAGAGACAGAGTGAAAGGTCCACCCTCTGCTGGTTCACTCCCCAGATGGCCACAACAGCCAGAGCTGCACCATTTCGAAGCCAGGAGCCAGGAGCTTCCTCCTAGTCTCCCATGCAGGTGCAGGGGCCCAAGCACTTGGGCCATCCTCCACTGCTTTCCCAGGCCATAGCAGAGAGCTGGGCCAGAAAAGGAGCAGCGGGGACTAGAACTGGTGCCCACATGGGATGCTGGTGCCACAGGCAGATTAACCCACTGCACCATGGCACTGGCCCCAATATACTCAGTCTTAAAAAAAGAGGAGGGGCCGGCACCATGGTGCAGTAGGTTATCCTCCACCTGCAGCGCCAGCATCCCATGTAGACACTGGTTCTAGTCCCGGCTGCCCCTCTTCCAGTCCAGCTCTCTGCTGTGGCCTGGGAAAGCAGTAGAATATGGCCCAACTCCCTGGGCCTCTGCACACAAGTGGGAGACCAGGAAGAAGCTTCTGGCTCCTGGCTTCGGATCTATGCACCTCCGGCCGTTGCGGCCAACTGGGGAGTAAACCAATGGAAAGAAGACCTTTCTCTCTGTCTCTCCCTCTCACTCTCTATGACTCTATCAAACAAAATGAATAAAATCTTAAAAAAAAAAGATAGGAGATATTGCCATTTGTGACAACATGGATGAACTGGAGGACATTATGGTAGGAAAATAAGCAAGACACAGACAGAAAAATATTGCATTATCTTACTTATAAATGAAATATTAAATTAGTCAATGATAACTAGAGAAGAGAATGGTAGTTGGCAGAGTATAGCTGGTGAGAGCAGCAGGGAGAAATTGGTTTAAACTTGCATTTATAAGATGACCGAAATTTTAGGGATCTAATGTACAGCACATTGATCATAGCTAATGATGTCGCATATCATTAAAATATGCTGAGAGTTGATATAAATTAGTATCACCACACACACACATGGAAACACCAAAGTAGCTACATGTCATGGTGGATATATTACTTCACTTGGTGGTAGTAATCATTTAATAGTTTATTCATATATAAAAACATCACATTGTATCGCTTGAGCATACACAATTTGTATTTATCAATTATACCTCAATAAAGTAGAAAAATTCTCTGCAATTGAAAGTCAGTATTTAGATCAGCTAAATTTTTAAACCAGTTATCAGGATAGAGAAGAAGTCATTCTAAAAACAGAGTTGATAATGTAGTGCTCAGTCGCTGTGACTAATTAGAGAACCTAATTAAGTTGTCAAGAAAAAAATAAAGATAATCACTGTCAGTCAGTTCCCACTCTTTTGCACTCAGGAACATGAAGAAATCCATTTTCTTCCAAGCCACCGTATGACCCTTGCTGTCTTATCTGATATTGATGTAACCTCATGTACACCTTCTGAAGTGATCCAGGTTGTATAAGTATGTGACAAGCACTGTTGTTTCATTCTGCTGTAGCAAGTTTTATTCATATAGTTATCTGTCATATAAGTACTGATTTTGCTACTTTAATCATACTCTGTTTCCATAACAATCTGTTCTAGTTGTTATTATTTTGTCATTGTTAATGGTAATTCCTATTTAGATAACAACAGAAATAATACAATAATATGATGATATTTTAAATCATTTGTGGACAAATGGAATTAAAAGGTAGTTATTTTGTGGTGTGGCAAAAATTTAAAATTCATGCACATTTCTTATGGTTCACATTTTCTGTGAATGTTTTGAATACCCTTCATATGTGTATGAATTTCATTTTTTGCACCAACCTAAGTTTATCTTTTTATTCCATTTTTTGAAGTATCTTCATAGGGCTAATTGTTATTTCTTCAAATGTGGTAAGCATTCATCATAGTTAAAAATAATGCATTTTGCATATTCTATATGACAGAAAACTTTCTATCCCCACATTCAATCTTGAAGCCATATAATGAGGTCTGTTTTATTAAGCCTGTTGTCGAGCTGAAGAATCTGAAGCACAAAAAATTTAAACAAGTGTAGGATGTCATACAGCTAATAAGTAGTGAAGCAGAATTGTGGATCTAGATCCATTTGACCTCACTTTGTTAAATATATATGGTTTGTAATTATCAGCTATTTGGCCAGAATTAAGCTAACTACCAGATTACTTAGCCTGATATCAATGTGTGTGTGTGTGTGTGTGTGTGTGTATGAATTTTAAATAGATCTACCTTTGCTATAGGCAAAAAAATTAGTTTCATAAACATGCAGGCAAGGAAAATCCTGTAACACTTCAACATTAGCCAATTGCTTTAAAAAGTATAAATTTTTTCCAGGTTCAATCACCATAGAGTTGCAAGGCAAAATGGATGAGTCTCTAAACAGCAAGTGAATTAATGATTTTTTTGTTTGTTTCACGTGATTTATATCCCATAATCTAGAAACAGGTAGTTTGTCCAGAAGGAATTTGAATCTTGAACTGTAAAACTTTATTTAAAAATGTAAAAAGAGCTCTTTTATTCAACAATGCAGAAATTGTATTGGTACTGCAAGCTATATTGTATATTTACTTATCCACTGTTTTTTGTTAATTAGGTATAATTCTTGAAAATCATATTGATTGAAATTTATTGTTATTTTGTAGGTGGGGATTGTCATTTTTTTTTGTTCACTTTTCTGCCATCATTAAATTTGAGTACCTTTGTAGTCATGCTTATTAAGATGGATATTCTAGAAAGTTTGTGTATGTCCTCTGAGGCTATTCAAACCTGTAGTTACAGGGTGTTTACAGATATAGATAAGAGTGGATCATTGGCCGGCGCCGCGGCTCACTAGGCTAATCCTCCGCCTTGCCGCGCCAGCACACCGGGTTCTAGTCCCGGTCGGGGCGCCGGATTCTGTCCCGGTTGCCCCTCTTCCAGGCCAGCTATGGCCCAGGAGTGCAGTGGAGGATGGCCCAAGTACTTGGGCCCTGCACCCTATAGGAGACCAGGAGAAGCACCTGGCTCCTGCCATCGGATCAGCGCGGTGTGCCAGCTGCAGCACACCGGCCGCGGTGGCCATTGGAGGGTGAACCAACTGCAAAGGAAGACCTTTCTCTCTGTCTCTCTCACTGTCCACTCTGCCTGTCAAAAAATAAAAAATAAAAAAAAAAAAGAGTGGATCATGGTTTCATAGAGCCTGAAGTTCATAGAATGTTGATGATTCTTGTTAATAAAAGCAACACAAAACTGTGAACACAAAATTCACTACAAACTCAGTGGTAGGAGTATTACTGTTTCCTATTCCTTCAGTTGAATGACAGCTGCAAACCATAGAAAGATAGCATCCAACTGAACCTAAAAGAATACCCATGTATATATTCCATAGGCAATGCAGTTATTGAATTAGAACTTCTATAACAACCATGTTTTATCACTATCATAAAGGATCAATCAATTCTTATGTAATATTAACTGCTTTATAGGAGACACTTTATGTTTTAGGATGTTGGTAAGCTAACCTTTATTTTCTCAGATGACATGAAAATATGACAGTGTTCTCTCTAATACTCTACTAGTATTCTTCCATCCCCTCCTCCATGATGTACTGGTAATAGAACATACAGGTTATAAGAGAGTAATCTCATGAGAAACCATGTTATCAATGTAAACAAAGACTCAAAATATTCCTGCTTGACTAGAATTCCTTTCAATAATTGAACCCATATTCATGACGGTATAAAACCATTTAAAATGACAGTTTATCAATAGTGATATAATAGTGTTTTGGAATATTGACAGTGCCCTTGACATCCTCACAACTTTTAAGAACTTTTGAGCTATACCTATTTTCCTCTCCCCACTGTTAGTGAAGAGATAATGAAATTTTCAGGTCTTAGTTTCACAAAAATGCCAGAATATTATTACAAAGAGCAAAGCTCTAGATAAGTGATATCTCATCTGTCTTTTCTAAAACATTGTCTGCCTTCAAAAATCAGATTGATAATATTTTGTGTAATGTTAAATTTTTGTTGCTTAGATTTCTGTAACATCCCAGTTTGTTCACCCATCACCTCCTGTCCAGCTCTAGAGTCTTTCTTTTCATGATCTTAGTCCTTTTAGTCAAAACACCCACCTCTTTGTTTCCTTAATTGCACTTTGTAGTGGAAACTGTGAAAAGTTCTGTTATACATCTCTGCCTGTCCCTGATTTCTGTGTCTGTATTTCAACTGCCTGCTTTTTAACTCTCTCCTCATTAACTTTATGCTTTATTAGGTTTATTCCAATAACATGAAAGAAAACTCATAGGAAAAAAGTGGGCAACTCTACTACCTCTAATGTGACACATATGGAAGAATAATAAATTTATATTCTTCATTGAGCTTTGCATTTCATGTGGAAAGTTGAGACTCTAATAACCAATGCAGCTATCTCCATTCTTTCATTTTCACTGCTTCTATTTAATGAGATAAAAACTGTGATGTCCAGGTTAATCAATCTCTTTATAACCAAGTCTGTCTCTCTGTTTTTCTGCCTTTCAAATAAATAAAACTTCTAAATACAAATTAGGGAAGAGCAGCTTTTAATAACACATGATAGTAAAATTATGTGTGTGTGTATGTGTGTGTGTGTGTGTGTGTGTAAAACCAGTACTTGGAACCATAAGATATGGATTCTACTTCATTTGTCATTTGTCAGTTACATTATTTAGTTGCTAGCATTAACTTTCCCCCCTGTTTTATCATCAACCTTAGATTGAATAGTCCCTTAGTATAATTTAGAAAACATAATGGAGTAGTGTGGAACAATGTCACAGACAGGAGGAATGGAATCTGAAAGTAGAAGAAGTACGGTATCTGTTATTATGCTCTCCCTCTTTGTCCCCCTCACGCTCTCTGCTGCAAAGTATAGGGCTATAAGCCCTGGGGAAGTACAGTTTGCATTAGAATGATTTTGTATTTGTGAAGCCCTGTTTGGTTCTAGGGCCAAAGGGGCCAGCCTAGTAGAACTCAGGGAACTAAGCACAAAGTGTTGATTGCTTAGACATTTTAGAGTGTAGTGAATGAGTTTTAAGGGTTCTTGTATGTTAGCCCAAGCTCGATCATCTGTATATGGTGGAGAGAGTGATTTGCTGTCAAAATTTCAGGAAGAAAAAAACCCAACAATTTCACTTTAGTATTGCTTTGCGTGTCTTTTGAAAGCTCATCAGTGATAGGGGCATACAGAGAAAAAACCCAATGCTGGTAACTTTGTGAGATTTTTTTTTCTTTATCTAAAAATTAGTCTATTGATGATCCCTCCCAATAAAATTATATTACAAAAATTTGTGGAGAGATCACAACATATAACTTCACTCATCTTGTAGATGTATAGATATGTAAAGAAATTGGAAGACATTCCTTGGTCTATGAGCAGTTAAACTGTCCTAAGGGACCATAGATACATTAAAATATTTTCGGTGTCCCTTCTTGACTTCCTTTTCTTTAAGATTGTCACAGATAAGACATAGAATAAAATTGTGAAGGCATTTAAGGGTAAATGTAGAAAACTAGGTATTGTTTTTAAGACTGTTAGGTTGGGAGGAAATTTAGAGATAATCTAGTTCAACTTTTTCATTTTATAGAGAGACTGAGAATTGGAAATATAAGTCACTCAAATAATGAGATATCATTCCTGTGATGGCAGGATTTCCACTGTGATTTTGGCTTGGTGGCATTGTTTTTATCACTTTTTTATTGGTTAATTTGGTTCTGTAAGTATTTTATTTCCCTGTGTTGTAAGGCTCTTGAAAACAAAAGCATACCTTATATTTCTTTGTAACTGTTCCAATAATTCAATAAATAAATGTTGTTGTGGGGGCTGATTTGTGGCAAATATTTCTCTATCTCTGCAAATAAAGTGATTTGTACTGTCATCTTGGCAAATAAAGAATAGTTGAGGATATGCAAGTAATCCAAACAAAGCTTTGCATAAATATTTTAAGACACTAAAATATCAGAATAGATGACACCATTGTTTAAAAATCAACATCAGTCACAAACTGCCCCATTTTTAATAAGCTAAAGATCCAAGTAGATAATTTGATGCAAGTAGTCACTGCTGCTTTCAGGCTGAGAGGAAGTCAATAAATTCCTTTTGCCATTACTCACAAAAGTAGTTTAAATTCCATGCAGGACACAAGTCTGGGGAATCACATCAGCCTTAGCGTACAAAAGAGCCTGGAGACACAGCAGAACAATGTCTCCCCACTCCAGCTACTGAGGAGAAGGTGGTCTAATGATTTTCTGGCAGAACTGGTAGGCTAAAATTAATTCTCAGAGTTGGAGCTTGCTGTTTAAGCTCCCTGTGTGTTCTCCCTTCTAAACTCACGGTGTACATTTTTTTTTGTTTTGTTTCCAGTATTCTTAAGTCATTAGGAGAAATCTAACATTCATACTTTTGAAATTGCATCAGTTTAGCTAAAGATATTCTTCCTAAAAATTCAGTTGTAGAAAAAAAAAAGTAAACCAAATGTTCAAGAGAGGGAGGAGAGGGCACCTAGAATGTGTAAACCGTTTGATATTTGACAAATCAGTTACTGTGTATGGTGTGATATGCAAATTAAGGATAATGCTTCCCTTTTATCTGCATTGCAGATTCTTCGTGGGATGTTCTGCATGCGTTTTGAATGCAGTATGTGCAACAGAGCATCATAGCTTAGTGCAAGATATCTGGGCAGTGGAAATTAGAGGAAGGAAATTCGTATTCACTTTATGTATTTAAAATTTTAACATATGTTGTTGTAGTCAATCAGATGGTGAGATCAAATTCTACCAATTTATAAATGGACATTGCATGAAATAATGAATGTAAGGGTAAATTATAAGTAATACATGTCCTAATTCTGAATACATTTAGTGATTTCTAATATGAAACAGCATTCACTGAAACACACAGCTAAACTTAACCTTTCATTTTTATATAGGAAGTGATTCCACATAGAATATGTGCAGCAAATATTCTTTGTATCAAGTGAAGCTAATAATGCAGTTTTCTAGATGGTGATATTTTGAGTTGTAGGTGACTGTTTCTTTTCTGAATTTCCACCATAAAAAAATTCATGTCTGTTGATCTGACAATTTTGTTGATCTATTTTCTTTTATATTCAAGTTAAATGCTAAGCAATTTGGTAAAAACAATCTTGAAATATCTATTTTTAGTGGAATTAATAAGTAGTAAACTGAATAAGTCAACTTCTGAAGTGATTCTGAAATGGAAGACATATATTTTGATTACAGACTAATTTTACTGATGGTTGTATGTGGTTTATAGATTAAATTTATGTGTTATTATGTAACTATAAGTATTGGAGAGTGGGGTTTTAGTTTTAACACTTTTCCCTCTGTGAAAGTGAAATTGACACTTTGAGAAGCAATGACTTGAACAGCCCTTGTCTTGACTGTAGAGGAACAGGTTTTTGTTTTTTTTTTTTTTCTCTCAATGGAGAATGGGACTGGGAATGGGAGAGGCAGGAGAAGTTGGAGTGGGAAGGCATGTATGGTGGGAAGAATCACCATATTCCTAAAGTTGTACTTATGAAATTTGTACTCATTAAATAAGTGGCTTCTTTGGGAAAAAATAAAGTAATAGAGCAAAGGAAAAAAAGATAAAAAATACACTTTTCCCTGTCATTCCTGTTGTATCAAGCCCTCATCATTAGTTGAATAGATTAAGCAATAATATACCTATTACCTCATCAGACACAGTCTACATGATCAGTATGGAATAAATAACCTTTTCTTCCTGTGTCTACCTTCATTATCCATGTCTGTTTTTATTCTCTCTAAAGATGTTACCTCATTTGATATGGTAACTGATTTTTGTTTTCCAATTGATGTTTTAAGCAAGGCATAAGAAATCTAGTTAATGATCCTAACTTTGTCAAAAATATTTAATCCTATTAAAAAGGAAATCAGATTAAAGGAATGACTAAATTTACTGGTTGAATAAATAATTCTTCAGTGGAATGATTAAGGTCTTTAAAACAGAGAAATGCTTTGAAATATAATAAAGTGCACTTGAAATAACAGTAAAACACCAAGTTACTATTAATGTTATGAGGTGTTTTCATTCTTGTGATTGATATTTTCAATTGTTATTTTGATATTTTCTGTTGTCTACTCCACTTTACTTATTTTATCATATACTTTTTACAAAAAACCTTTGATCCTAGAAATCAATTAATTAGTTAATTAATTTTTGAGAGGCAGAGTTAGAAAGGCAGAAACAGAGAGAAAGATCTTCCATCTGCTGATTAACTCCTCAAATGGCCACAATAGTATGTAGGTGCAGGGGCCCAAGGACTTGGGCCATCTTTTACTGCTTTCCCAGGCCATAGCAGAGAGCTGGATTGGAAGAGGAGCAGCCTGGACATGAACTGGAATCCATATGAGCAGAGGCTTAGACTACTATGCCACAGCATTGGCCCCCTGATCCTAGATAATTTGTAGTGATAATTGTATATTGCCTCCCAGCTGATTCTGCAGCCCTCACAGTATAATGTATCATGATTTTCAAAGAAATGAGTGATTTTTCATTCTTTATTATATTCATGTATATAATTAGTCCTCAAGATATTTCTAAATTTTATTCTCTTGATTAGTAGCTTAGTAGTATATTGGGGAGTTGTGTAATATTTCTTAAGTTTCCTTATTTTCATGTATTATTGTTATTGTACCTCTCTGTGAATAATAACTATCATTCTTTATAAATATCCAAGTAGAATAAGGGATTTATTGGTGTCGATCATTTAGCAGGAGGTCTACTTATGGACTGGCTTTATTTCCCCTAGAACATTTTTAATTACTAAAGTCGTGGGGCTGGCACTGTGGCGTAGTAGGCTAAGCCTCCGCCTGCAGCACCCGCATCCTATATGGCTCTGGTTCATGTTCCATGTGCTCCATTTCCAATGCAACTCTCTGATAATGGCCTGGGAAAGCAGTGGAAGATGACCCAAGTGCTATTGTGGCCATTTGGGGAGTGAACCAGTGGATAAAGTAGCACCATAGATATTTTGCTCAGTAAAGAGCATGACTCAGCACAGTAAAGTGGAAAGATAATAGTCTTTGGAGCCAAAAAAGAATTTAATCTAAATCTCAGCAGGCTCAGCTTTGTCACTTTATAGCTTCATGTGGGAGATCTGGAAGAAGCTCCTACTTCCTGGCTTTGGATTGGGCTCAGCTCCAGCCATTGCAGCCATCTGGGGAATGAATAAGCAGATGGAAGACTTTTCTCTCTGTCTCTCCCTCTGTCTGTCTGTAACACTACTCTCAAATAAATAAATAAATCTTTAAACATTTTAAAAATTACTAAAATCTTGTTAATTCACGTAGACTGACTTTTAGATGCATTTGAAAAATTAATTATTATGCTAGTAACTGGGCAGCACTTTCTTCTCTTGTTTCTATAGTTGATTTTTCCCTGGATAGTCTTTGTGGATAATTCTGTTATTATTTTTGCTTTGTTTCTCCTGGAAATGGAAGAGGATGAATAGAGGTGAAGACAGGATGAAGATAGTGAAGGGAAGATACTTGTTTTTTTAAAAAATTCAGATATTTAATTTTATTCTTTGATTTAGATCAAATTAGCCTGTTAGGAGAGCAGATTGTTGATTGTGAAGGTAGCACATTGTTGAAATTTTCATTCCTTGAAAGAACACCTGCCTTACTTTTCATGACAACCTAGTATTTCCCCTGCTTAATTATAGCTTCCCCTCGGACAGAGCATCTGATCATGATTCCATTTCAATACCCAGAAATGTTAGGGTCTTTTATTTTTTGTTTTAGCATTTTTAAGTGATATTTAAATTAGAGCAGAAAGATTAGTTGAAGCTTTCATTTTGAGGAAGGTGCAATATCATGGGGTAAAGGAATAAACAGAAAGTCATCTTTGGTTGCTAGAAAAGGAAATATCAATTGAATAAAACAGATCACCTCTTTGGCTGATTATTTTATTATCTGAAATATTATCAGTATTTATTTCATGGACATATGGGAATTCCTAGTTGCAACTTGTTGAATGTTTGGCACCTTTTATTGTCTATTTTAGAGAGTGAAATGAAGAAGGGGGAAAAAAAAAAAAACACTTGGCTTATGACAAATAAGTGGCCAGATGAGAAGTACTAACCTTTCTTCCTCTTTCGCACTTGTGCCAGGCTTGTCTAAGTTTATTGAATCAAACTTTTGCTTTATCTCAGACATGTAAATTTGTTAAAACATTTCCATGTCAACTCCTTTCTTTATGTTCTTCTTTCACACTTAGTATTATCCTTTAATTTCATCCTTCTTCCTTTCATCATTTCTCCTAAAATTAGTTTCAGTTCAATCCAGATTAATAGACACTGTCACAGTCTCCTCCTAGGGGCACTGAGAATTCCTGGAAAGAAGAGGAGCATGTCTTTCTTTTATCTCACTGGTCAATATCTTCTACTGCAAACATTTTGTTTTGATATCTTTAGACATTTAGAAGAGTTTGGACACTTTCAGACTGTTTTTAGACATTTAGGACCTCCAACACTCTTTAAGACTCCAGAACTATTTTTAAAAAGTTTCAAGAGAAACAAGAGGAAGAATTGGAAGCATTGTACTAGAGATTTTATATATGTATATATGGGGTGGGAAGATGAATGCATAGCATTTTTTCTCCATTGTCCTCTGATTCCATCTTCGGATAGGCAAAAACAAGGCATAATATCTAGGCTGGGTTTCTGGAACCGAATATGTGGACCAATGGGACAGTGTTTGCAAACAAGAGGACATTTGGCACAGTTACAGTGGCACTTGGATGCAGACATCCCAAATTGGGGTGCCTGAGTTTGAGTCAGAGCTCTCCTGATTCTAGCTTCCTTCTGATGTGTACCCTGAAAGGCACTGGTGATGGCTCAAGTTCTTTACGTCCTTGCCAGCAACATGGGGGACCTGAATTGATTTCTATGTCAAAACCACATTAGCCATTTTGTAGTTATGTATTCTAATATGAAATTGACAATAGAGGTATTTATGTGGACAACAGAGGCCAAGCTACCTATTGTAGGATTTACTACCTGGATTTTAGCATGGTTAATAGGTTGCTTAAAATAAACAGAAGTTTTTTTTTTATATTTTCAATTTTATTTTATGTAATGACACAATACAGTTATGGAAATTCAATAGATATAACACTATGACATGCAGTTGTACTTTGGAGGAGAGGAAAAAAATCAGACTCAAAAAAGTTCCTGTGCATTTTTTCCAATAAATCCTTTTACATTATAGGATTTGAGGAAACAGATGAAAGGAAAAATCACTGGATTAGGCACCAGGAAGTCTTAGTGAAGTTGCCACAAACTAGTAATGCTATATTGAGTAAGACACTGAAAGTTTCCAGGGCTCAGTTTCTCCTCTATAAAAAGGAAGGCATTTGTTGATCTCTAGGATTTCTGTCACTTCTAATCTATGGTTTTTAAAGGTAGATTGTGAACTCCTTAGGGGCAAGAAAGATGTCTTACCTTTGATTTTATTTCACAGTCACAAAATAAGTATTCAGTAAATGTCAGTAGAATGATTTAAAAAAGATAAAATCACAAATATGGGAAGAGAATAGATTTTTGCTATATTTCAATATTTTTTACACCTAAGAATTAACTAATTAGCACCATATGTCTGGGGTCTTTAATATATTTTCAGTTTTTTTGCTATCTTGCATCTAAAAATTTAGTAAGAGCTATGTTATTGAGAATATGCCACTGGGCAGGAATCAGCACTAATTGAACATCTACTAGATGTGGTGAGGCAATGGATAAGGTGCTTTGGATATCCAATATGATTTAATTTTCATTTCTCCCTGGTAAAATAATTCCAATTATTCCTGTTTTTGCATGAGGAAATCCCAGTAGAGGTTCCAAGAGATAGAAAACTTATCTGAGGTCATGAAGCTAGAAAGTGACAGAGCTGAACTTGCTGAGATTTAGATTTAATTCTTTTTTGGCTCCAAAGATATGATCTTCCCGCTGTACTATGCTGCATCATGCTTTTTACTGAGCAAAATATCTGTGCTGCTACTCTATCCTTGTAACCTCCCTGTGAGTTCTTTAAAAATTTGGTACAAGTTATAGCTTTCATGTTAATTTCACAAACTTAATGTGATATAAGCTGAGTCAACCAAGAATAAGACAAGCCTGCCTCTCGGCCAGAGAGACAGTTCTCACTTCTCATAATGTGAACTGATGGAGACTAGAAGAGGAAGGGATTTGGGAAGCTTTCCAGATAGCATCAAACATGATCTTTCTAACATAGCATTTTACTGTAAGACAATTCATTTGTCTCCAATTGTCCTCATCCTAATGGCAGGTTTTTATTAATTTTTGAAGTCAGTGCTATTATATTCTCATATCACAGTGCTAGATAAATTTTAAAATTGTGTAAGAAAAAAGTAAAATGTTTCTGAAAAACCCTCTTACCCCATTGAATTGTAAAAAAAAAAGCAACAAAACTGTGTCAGACTGCAATCAAATAGGTTCTGGTCTTCTTTAAATGATCTTTGCTTACTTAGAATGTTTAACACTTGGATAGATAAAGTCCTAATCTATAGAAATCTTCCCCTTGTAAACTTACAGGATAAGTGTCACAGATCAAAGATATTCAAAATTAGTATTTTCTTTATTATCTTGATCTTTTTGAAAAATTTAGAGAATATCTAGACGCCACAATTTTTAAATGAATGCTTCTTATTAATATTTTTCTTTAAAATTTCCCAATTGTTAAGTTACCTTCAAAAAAGAGTGTTGGGTATCATAGAAGTAAAATTTAAAAAAGAATGTAATTTTTACTAAATTATAATTAACCTGTGATATTGAGTTGGCATGCATAAAACCCAGTCATATTGATGGAAAACTGTCAGAAAGAACAAAGCACAGATGCCAGTGATTGGTGAGAAGACTCTTTTGGAGCAGTGAGAGAGTAAAGGGTAAGTTTCACTGCAGGAATGTGTGTTAACTGTTCTTAAAAATCATTGTTCATGATCCTGCAGGCTGAGTAAACAGCACGTTAGTGTGTCTGATGAATGATAGGAAATCCTAAGTGTTATTGCATTAGGTTAGGCAGAAAAAATAAATAAATTCTATGCTCAAAGAAACAGGAAAGGGCTAGTGTGGCATAGAGGTTAAAGTCTCTGCCTGAGATCCCAGTGTTCCTATGTGTGTGGTTTAGAGACCTGGCTGCTCCACTTCATATCCAGCTTCCTACTAATGTTCCTGGAAAGTTCGAGTCCCAGCTGCTCCACTTCTGATCCAGCTCTCTGTTATGGCCTGGGAAGGCAGAAGAAGATGGCCCTAGTCCTTGTGCCCCTGCACCCACGTGGGAGACCCAGAAGAAGCTCTTGGCTCCTGGCTACGGATCAGCACAGCTCCAGCTGTGGCGGCCTTTTGGGAGTGAACCATCGGATGGAAGACCTCTCTCCCTCTGTGCCTCTCCTCTCTCTGTATAACTCTGAATTTCAAATAAATAAATAAATCTTTAAAAATAATATTTTTTTTAAAAAAAGAGAAAGCAACAGGAAGCTGAGAGCTGAATGGCATTAACTCAAGTATGATACTCCTTTTATTTCCTAGTGATGGCACCATCCAATTGTTCACCCATTCCAGAAACTTGAGAGAGTCAAATATATATTTTTAAATTCGTATCTCACATCCAGCTGGTAGTTCTGCCCAACCTATCACTTAAGCATCATTCCTTTCTGAGCCTTCATCGTAGGGTTGCCCACTCTGGTCAGGCCCTCATTGTTTCTCACTTGCACTACTGTACTCATGCTCCTTTTGGCCTCACAGTATCCAGCCTTTAGAATTTCCATCCTCAAGTCTTCGCTTTCTTCTTGTAGTGTTATCCTGTTTGTGTAAGAAGTCAAAATTCCTTTAGAACATGGGCCTTTTTCTATCTTTTTCCTTCACTTCTGAGCATATCTGTTATCCCATCATGCCTACCTTAAGGTCAACTTCATCGTTATCCACTACTATGTTTGGCCAATTTGTCCTGTTTAACGTTACAAACTTTGATCCTCCATCACAAGCACTATCTCCTCTATGAAACTGATCCTGATCCCACTGGGGAGAATTAACCATTACAACTTTGTCTCCTGTGGTACACTGAGCATAATACATAATATCAGCTATAACACTTCATTGTGATTCTTGGTTGTCTTCCTCTCCTTTCTGGATTCTTACTTCCTGGAGGGTAGAATATCATCTTACTCATTTATGAGTCATCAAGGCCTAGCACATAATTTTAAAAACTCAATTTTATTGAGCTGAGTGAAAGAATTATTGAATGAATGAATATATATGTAAATTTTAATAACAGAGGTATTGGATAGCCAAAAATCATGAGTCTGAAAATGGCAATACATTGACTGGCATTTAATTTCCATATCTTTTATGAGTCATTAAGTTCCTCTTCTTGTTTTCTAAACAAGAAAACTATTTAGTGAATGGAGAAAGAGTAAAAGAAAGCTTTAAGAATGTAAGAATTTATGGTGATTGCTTTTCCGATATCTTTCCAGGTGATACATGAAAATAGGTATTCAATAAGTACTAGTGAAAGTTCAAATAACTTTTGGCATCTTCTAAGTAGTTTTTGTCTTCACCATAACAACACAAGTAATCCAAAGGCCCTTTGTGTAGCTTGGAGAGTCTTCACTCTCCATTAAGCCACTGCAGGTTCACATTCATGAACTAGATCATCACATCACAGCACATCTTTTCTAACATGTTTGTTTCACTGCTGTACCATCTTTTTCCTCTGGTGGAACATCTTGAGGCACATTTCTGGCTAACTTTGCTAGTTCTCAGTCAGATTTCTATAATCATGTGCTAATATTTTCTATTTTTTTTTTTTTTTGGCTTCTCCAGCTAACATACTCTGAGTGTTTCTATGGTACAGACAATACGGTTCCTTAGCATCAGTATGATTCCAAGTGTTCCCCTTGTGTTTATAAAAAGATCAGTTTCTCATATGCCATATTTCTAAACATGATGAAAAGATAAGAAATGTTTATATTATCTTATTAATACTTTATCTATTTGTCTCTTGATGAGCGTTATTATTTCTGAAGTCTAGGTGTGCTCATCTTTTTATCATTGATATGTGTCCTAATTGTTCAACAAATGTTTTCAAGGAGAACTGATGCTCCTGTGATGTAACATATGTGTATCATTAAACAAAAATGACAGCATGGACTTTACTTTTACACTGATGTTGTAGGATGCATTTTTCTTACTACTTTCGTTAACCATTTTATCACTGTATCTACTAAATGATCTCAAAAACTCTTAATTTTTATCTCTGTCAATGTCATCATCATAATAATGTCACCAGTATACACTGTTAAAAATTATCGATGCATAATTTCTTTAAACCATTAGGAAAAAATCCATTTGATATTTTCAGAAGAATCCATAAAATTTCCTGCAGGGGGGTGAGAGAAAGTAAATGTCACACAGGGGCTGAAGCAGCATGCTGGCTTGTCATTTTCATGGTCTTCCCAATCACATTTGTGATGGTGAGTGGGACACCTTGCATCCAAGATGTTTGACATTTGTATAGTGGCTTCTGTTATCAACTGGGACACCAGCACAATCTTTAGCCTCTTATTAATGATGGTATCCTCTTTCCATCACAAGATTCCATGCTATTTATCTGTGAGGAAATGCCTGGGGACTTTCACACATTAAAGTATCTTATCTGGAATCCTTAAGACCAGACATAGACCAAGAAAATGTCAAGTTCACAGAGAAATGTCTGTGTCCTCAGAACATTAAAGGTCACCATTAGAGCTTGTTTACTTTCATTTAACATTCACATTTTTGGCATAAGGTGGGACTGAATAATGCAGCTGTTATAGCAAATAGTGTTAGAATGCTGAACTCATTATACCACTTAAAAAATGATGAATGGGCATGAAGAGTCACTAACCCTCTGCATGATGAGCACATGGAGGACAGGGTGACATTCCTGAGGGCCTAGCAACCCCCAGGCAGCCAGGATGCTTTATGAGAGTGGTAGAATCACTGTCTTAAAGCGTCCTATCACACAGATGGTTAGATAAACTGAGACTCTAGATATTCAGATTAATCTGTAATGATTGTAGATAAATTAATATACATTAGAGCAATCAATAATTATCTTTTAAGTAGTGATTTCTGAGGCAGTGGAATAATCTCCATTTGCTTGTTTACATTTTGCAGGTACAATTTTGGGATAGGTTCTTTACCCTTACTTAACTTTTTACAATGCTACCAGGATTCTAGCATGGTTTGTAATTTTTCTGGCTCATTTACTAATTTTCATTTCTGATGTCTAGATGTTATTTATCTCATGATGCTGAGTCAGTTATATAATAATTATTTTAATATAAATATTATTCATCAAAATGCCTCCTAATGAGTAATATGCATCACCCCTTGGTAAATGGACCCTAATTTTGTAATTAATTATATACTTGAATTAATTGACCTCGAACATGTCACTTGAAGTTCTGAACATTTTCATGTCCTTGTAAAAGTTGCCTTTTCAAATATGAGGCTTTACCTGCTACAAAGAAAAATGTTCATTTCAGAAAAAAAAAAACTTGTTAAAAAGAATAACCTGTTTTAGCATTTAACAAGAAATATAATTTTATAAGATATAATGTTGAGAATTTCTAACAGCTGCTACACTCTTCTATACATCTGCTACACTTCATATAACCTGTAATTTTTCTCTAGTTACAATTTGCAAAGTTGTAATTTTAGTTATAATGTTAGGTGTTAGGTATAGTAATAGTATATCTTATGATTTGATAATAACTTCAGTGTAAAGCATTTGTTCATGTTTTATTGTAGAACAAATGACAGGTAAAATTTTGTAAAAATAAAAGAGCATATTTGCTGATACAACTTCTTAAATCCTTTCTGTCCAAAATTTTCCATTTTTCAGATTCAAGTTCTAGATATGTGTCAAAAATTAATACATTGTGAATCTTTTCAAAGACTATTTTTGATTCATGTTATATATTATTTGGGCTCATAACTTTTCCTTTCTACCATAATTGTGTGTATTATTACAGCATTACATAGTATATAAGGTCATATATTTGCTACATTTTGTTATCCATTAATCTGTTGATAAACAATGGGTACCAAAATACGGTTTGAAACAAGGATCTGTTCTAGTGTTCCATAGCACAGATGGGGCAACTATAGGTCACAATAACATATTATATACTGCATAAAAAATGGAAGAGAGGAGCAAGTAGGCTCCAGTCATAATCCTGTTTTTACCAATGACCTGACTAATACCTTTTGGGCATATTTAATCCTTTCAAGATTTTTCTCATCTGAGAAAGTTATAGGGAAATTTTGTAAGCATTTTAAGTTTTCCAGTATTTGTGTAAAAAATCTGATAACAGATACATACTAGTTGTTTATACATATGTCTATGTTTCTCGAATCATTGGACTTCCATTATTTTTTAATTCATTTGGATCTCTATGAGGTCAGAATGAATATTAACTTCATTATCATTAATAAGTTGTACCTTTCTGTGCTCACATAGCAGCCTGGTATATTCTAATTTCTGGGCAGTGTTTTCATCATTCTGTAACGCATATTTCACCCATTTTTAGCACTGATACCTCTCTCCCTAGGAAATTATATTGTTATGTTATAACTTGTTTTTGTGAACTAGATCATTAAGAGTAATTTTGAAGGACTGAAAGAAATGACTATAATGTTGTGCAGTTCTTTGTTAGCAAGGCTAATTACAGCAACAATAAAAATATATGCAATATATTTTAAATTTAGGAGAAATACAAGTATTTAAGCTAATCTCAGAAAGTTTTTATAAATTAATTAGTTTCTCCCACATCCTCACTTTTACATACTTTTGATAATTAATGTTATTAAGGCTAAATAAATATTCATGTTGTTTGCCACTAATTGCTGATTATGTCTACCTATCATAGTATATAGATATAAAATCTCTTATTTATGGCTTCCATTTTACATGGAATTTTTCATTTGTTTGTTTATTTCAGTCTTTATGAACAAGTATTCATCTACCCATTATTTAAGTATTGGTATTCCTTGTGTTCTCTTTTTGATTTTCTTTTTAACCTCCTCTGAATTTGCGTAACATAAACCACTTGCTAATCACAATTTACCCATGTTTCACATTGTCCTAAAGGGAACTCACTAATTGTAATCAACCATCCATGTAGTTGTTCAAATTAGAAAACTCATAGTTACGGCCGGAGCCGCGGCTCACTAGGCTAATCCTCCGCCTAGCGGCGCCAGCACACCGGGTTCTAGTCCCGGTCGGGGCGCCGGATTCTGTCCCGGTTGCCCCTCTTCCAGGCCAGCTCTCTGCTGTGGCCAGGGAGTGCAGTGGAGGATGGCCCAGGTGCTTGGGCCCTGCACCCCATGGGAGACCAGGAAAAGCACCTGGCTCCTGGCTCCTGCCATCGGATCAGCGCGGTGCACCAGCCGCAGCGCACCGGCCGCGGTGGCCATTGGAGGGTGAACCAATGGCAAAGGAAAACCTTTCTCTCTGTCTCTCTCTCTCACTGTCCACTCTGCCTGTCAAAAACAAAACAAAACAAAACAAAAAAAAAAACAAAAAAAAAAAACCAAACTGATAGTTACTCTTGGTTCTTTCCCTTCTAACACCACCCACACCTGTTTAGTCATAAAGTCCTTCCAATACTTCATTCTAAAAATGGATTGTCTCTTTGTACTTAGCTCCTCAGCCTCTGATACTGGCTTAGTACAGGTTTTTTATCATTCTGTCTTTCTAATTCATCTTCCTGCATACAGTGATGCCTCATTCAAATCTCTTCTGCACACTGATCTATCTGAAATTAAGATAGGATTACTGCTCTCTTGCCTAAGCATCTTACATAGCTTCCCCTTACCTGAAAAATAAAGAAAAAATATTTTAATAACTAAAAATTATTTCTTGTACTTGAAAGACATTTCTCTGAAGTAATGGATCACTGTCTTTTTATTTTTCATGTGTTTTTGGTTTATATTACCACATTTGGCACATTTTACACAATGACTATGGTTTTGCTGAGTAAATGAATTAATGAAAAAAGATGTCATAAAGCTAGACAATCATGTCTCTAAAGTGCCACATTTTTCATCCTTTTCCCTCTTCTTTTCTATTTTATGATTCTTTTTGATAACACAATTGCTATCCAAATTTGATACTGTATGCATTTATCCTATTTAATATTTGAATCCCTAGAAAGAATTATGTGTCAAGAGGATTGAAACATTTGTCTATATTCAGGGTTGTATTGCTAGAATCTAAAACAGGTAAGTGCTTCCTGAATTAATTAATTAATTAGTATAGCATCTATATTCTTCAACTAGTGTACTCTTTAAAAATTTTATTTTTATTTGTTTGAAAAGCAAAGAGAGTGGGAGACAGAGACAGAAATTTTCCATCTTTTCCCCATATGTCTGCAGTAACTGGGGTAGACCAAATTGAAGACAGGAACTGGGAACTCAATCTAGGTCTCTCACATGGGCTGCATCAAGCCTAGTACTTGTGCCATCACCTGCTGCCTGCCAATATGCATATTCGCAGGAAGTTGAAATTAGAATGGAGTTGAGACTTGAACCCAGGCACTCTGATATGGGATGTGGACATCTCAGGAGTGTATTAACCTCTGTGTCAAATGCTTACATTGTGTACTCTTAAAAATAAAACTCCAATATTAAGCAAATAAAATTATACAATAATATCTCTAATAAGGTTGAGAATATAGAAATAAGGTCATGACTAAAGAGGATGAAAACAAATGCAGTAGCTGTAATGTCAACATAATTGCTCTAACTCTGTAACAAAGTTTTCTTTGAGCATTCCTTTAATTAAAAAATGCAAACATTACTAGGTTCTAGTTTTAAGAAAAATGATGGGCAAAATTTTACTTATTTAGACTATATGCATAGGTCACATAAGTCATATAAGTTTCTTATGTTCATGAAACATAAGGGAAAAATTTTTACATATTCTCCTTCCTATGTGGGAGCTAAACAAGACTCAAAAAGAACACAGAATGTTGATTACTAGAGGCTGGGGAGGTCAGGTGGGATAGACGGAGTGGGGTTAAAAAGAAGTAGGGGAAATTGTATGTGGTTTTTAGGTTGTGACACATATACTAATATAAGATGCCAATAATAGGGGGATAGGAGTATAGATGTACAGCTCCATAATTTTTGTTTTGTAAATTTAAAACTATCCTGACATAAAAAAGCTTAAAAAGAAGAAAACAAAATAATATTAAAATATTTAGTGCTGTAGTTTACATAATGTTTATGTATATATAGGCTTTTTTTTCTCCAAAGAGTTATTTTATTTATTTGGAAGACAGAGTTACAGGGAGAAGTAGAGACAAAAAGAGGTCTTCGATCCACTGGTTCACTCCCCAAAAGGCCGCAATGGCTGGAGCTGAGCCAGAGCCAGGAGCTTCTTCTGGGCCTTCCACATGGGTACAGGGGCCCAAGGACTTGGGCCATCCTCTGCTGCTTTCCCAGGCACATTAACAGAGATCTGGATCAGAAATGGAGCAGCCAGGACTCAAATCGGTGCCCATTAAGGAAGGCCAGTGCTGCAGGTCGGGACCTTTTCTTAAAGTGGGTGAAGACTCACTGGTCATCACTCTTCTCCCAAGACAGTAATTAAATCCTGTCTTTTGCAACAAAATGTATGTAATTGGAAACCATTATACATAGTGAAATAAACCAGTTACAGAAAGACAATTACCATATGTTTTCTCTGATCTGTGGTAACTAATAGAGTACAAAAAATGTATTGTACTTGAGCAAAATTGACATTTTGAGATTCGATGATTGTTTATATCCCTTCTCTCTACTGTTGAGGAACAGTGTTGTTGTTTTATTTTCTTACTATTTGTTGAATTCTTTACTTAGTATAGTGTTAATCTTATGGGTATAAAATAAACTGAAAGTAGATCATTGTAAAAATTAAAAGAAAGGAAGGAGGGAGAGTGTAAGTGTGAGTGGGAGTGAGTGTAGGGAGGAACGTATCACTGTTCTCCTAAGTCTGTATATATGTAACACATGAAATTTGTTCACTTTAAGAAAATAAATAAAACATTAAAAATAATTTAAAAAAATCATTAATGAGGATAGATGCTGTTTTAACCTCTCTTTATAGGTCTTGTCTTCATATTAGTCAATCTTATCTGTATTAGCTCTAAAAATATCCATGACCCTATTTGCTTGTAACTATAACAACAGATGGCCTTTAGTTGTTTAGTTGAAACCTCCTCCTAGTTCAACTACAAATTTGTATTAAGAATGTGTAAGGCATTAGTGAACCTTTCCAAATACCTGTTAATATTTAGCTGATAGAATAATTGCCTGGATAGAAGTTATTAGCTAATAAAAAGATTGAGCTGAATGGTGGGGTAATGTTAGGAGAGATCAGTGACAGGGACAGCATATCTTCTGAACTCATTATGCTGAGTTCCTGCATTCACATGTACTCTTGGATTTGTCATATTAAAAATGGGAAACACTGAGTGAACAAAGTCAGGAGCCCTGGGTGACTCTGAGCTTTGAAGTTCTCTTTCTAAATTCTAAGTGTGTGGCAGAATGAGAAATTGGGTATTGCCTTATCCTTGCACTAAAATGTTGAAGATGACTCATTAATTTTGGTAGTGTTATACTCAACTGCTAAGTCCACTTTAGGATTTCTCCTCAGCCTAATGTACTTACCTGTGGTAGATTGCTTGAGAGGACCTCAGAAGTCTCTAATTTTTTATTGTCTTGTTTTCATTTTCCTTAGAAGATATAAATTGTTTTAGGGTTTGAATTTCCCAAAATTTGAATTTGGTAAAGACAGGGGGAGGATAAATTCTAAGAACATTTTTTAAAAGTAGAAAGAACTTTTTGTAGAAGTTATCTCTGACATGCTTCTAGAGCTGACAAATCGTCCCACATTGCACATGTGTTTGAAATAACTACACTGTATCTTCATCAAAATGTCTGCTCCG
The DNA here is from genome assembly GCF_051225735.1 of Oryctolagus cuniculus. Classification (NCBI taxonomy): domain Eukaryota; kingdom Metazoa; phylum Chordata; class Mammalia; order Lagomorpha; family Leporidae; genus Oryctolagus; species Oryctolagus cuniculus. Next base: position 58,860,696 of record NC_142881.1, on the reverse strand, counting down.
TTTCAATGGCTTCTTGCCTACCATTTCAATGGCTTCTTGCCTAGAGTCTTTATTTTCTGGGTACTCAGATGCCATCCACTCTCAAGTCCTAATTCCTAGAGTTTTTTTCTTCAGTAAAGAATGATTGGCAAAACTTATATTTTAGCAGGGCTGAGAAATTTTAAATGCTGGAAGTCATTCAAGCTGTGGATATTAAGTCTCTGTATATATTTTTCTAGGTTTTGAGACAAGCAAAAAAAAATTGTTAGCTTAAAGGCTAAATTTGATTTCTCTGATTATATTACTTTTACTTTCCATTTAAGTAACAAAACAAAAACTATGAAAAACAAATAGAAAATCAAAAAAATGAGTGAATAGCTTCCAGGGAAAAAAAGGGTGAGCTCCATTTAAAGTTGCCCAGATAAGGGCAGCATATGCCCATCTTAAGGGGAAAGTAAATTGTCTCAACGTCAGAGAAAAAGAAAAAATGATTCCTGGCTAATGCAGAATCCAACAATGTGACCTTGGATATTTCCCTCTGAGTTTTAGTTCATCTTTTTCATTTATGAAATACAGTTAAAACCAAGTGAGAGAACAGGTAGAGACTTTATAAATCACAGAGTGCTATCTAAATATAAAACGACCTGATCATCATTATGACAATAGTTTCGGAGCTTATCATTCAGCATGAAGCAAATATCATAAATGTGAATTTGAAACTTTTGAAATGAATAAGAAAATGTACTCTTTGTGTATCTTCTAATGGACATGTTACATTTCTTACGCAAACTCAGAGAAAAGTGCCTGTGAACAATTACATGGAAATGTCCTAAAAGAGAAAAAGACAAGTTGTAATCATTGACAGATATATCTGTATTTGATATTTTCTAAGTGACTCATCAAAATAATCCAGGAATACCAATTTCAGATGAATGTCAGTTGAATGTCAGATGTAAAACTTTCAGTAACTTCCACAAGGAGAATAAAAAAGATGTAGTTGACTCATCAGCTTTTGCTGTGCCTCACTGAGACTCACTCTCTCCTTTCTTCCTCCCATCTTTCTTTTCCTCTTTTCCTTTTGTTTTCTTCCCACATTCCTTACACTCTTCCTTTCTTCTTACTTTATTAAGCACTTGCTCTACTAAGAGAATTGATAGTGAAAAATCTGTTCTCTCATGGAGTTTACTGTTTGGCTGAGTCCTTTTAAATTACTAGCTATTTAGACACGAGGAAAAGATTTATCTTCATTTATTGGAACAATATACTCATAGAAAGCATGGGCCCTGTGGTAAAGAGTTTCCATGAGTGTGATTTTTAGTTACCAGCCTCTAAAATTTAAGAAGATGTCTGAGGAAAACTAACTTATTTGATTTTAGGGTTCTGAACTCTTTCAGTCAAAATATAAGGACAGTTTGTTTGCTTTTGCATAGGTTTCTCTTTATGTCAATAGACCCTTTGACAGGTAGGGACCTGACAGAGAAGATTTTAAATGAAAGTTAGTGATGGGCATTGATACTCTGTTTCTTCACCAGCTACTCAAAGTGGAAGAAACTGCTTATGGAGATATTGTTTTTTTTTTCTCAAGTTTTAAGCTATTTTCCCATAAACATGAATATCCAGAAGACTGGTGTTGGTTGAGATGCTATTTTTGACCAACTTAAGTAGGTGTGTGATGGCAACTTCCTGTTGAATGTCTTATTTGTTAGTTGGCTTTAGGATGACTTGGATATCATTGTTTTCTTTCTTATTTTGTGTATTGTAAATATTATTTTGTATTTTATTTTAAATAGTATATAATAAAATGTATTAGCTCTAATGATAGCTCTATGGACAGCATGAAATTTTCCAAAATATTGGTTCATTTATCTTCTTAAGATTCTTGAATTTGGATTGCCAGATGGTCATTGGTATTGGAATGGAAATTGAGAACATCTGCTAACAGGCAGATGTAACTTCTCTGGGTTTTCAAAATGCAGGTAAGAATAATACCTTGTTTTTCATTGTTGTTATGTATTATAAAGTACATTAGATATCATTTCAAATTTATATACATGTTAAAAATTATTATTCCAATGAGGATTAAAGACAAAAGTCAGAAACTTCTCAGTAACGGTACAGTTAAAAATACATAAAATACATTTTCACTCCTTTAAAAACTTGAGTGTATTGGCTGGTGCTGCGGCTCAATAGGCTAATCCTCCACCTAGCGGCGCCGGCACACTGGGTTCTAGTCCTGGTCGGGGCGCTGGATTCTGTCCTGGTTGCTCCTCTTCCAGGCCAGCTCTCTGCTGTGGCCCAGGAAGGCAGTGGAGGATGGCCCAAGTGCTTGGGCCCTGCACCCCATGGGAGACCAGGAGAAGCACCTGGCTCCTGCCTTCGGATCAGCGCAGTGCGCCGGCTGCAGCGCGCCAGCCGTGGCAGCCATTGGAGGGTGAACCAACGGCAAAAGGAAGACCTTTCTCTCTGTCTCTCTCACTATCCACTCTGCCTGTCAAAAACAAACTAACAAAACCAAAAAAAAAAAAAAAAAAAACAAAAACAAACAAACAAACAAAAGAAACAAAAAAAACCACTTGAGTGTATTATTATTTAGGAATAATAGAATATCCACAAGTAAACCTGGTGGGTTGCCAAGATCTATGATTGTTGCTGAAGTTTGATGCTTTTTTTTCTCTCAAATTCTTGCCTTCAAGAAGTAAGAAGAGCCATGAAGGAAGCTTCTAATAGAGGATGAACTTATTTTATCCAAACAGCTTTTACAGTAGATAACAAATTTTCTGACTCACTCTCCATTTTCTATGCCCTGTTCACTTTAGAATACTTAGATTCTTTATTTGATGACCTTTGCAAGTTTATCATACCATCTTTTTCTTGACTTGCCTATGTGCTTTGCATTTCCATGTACGTTTTAGAATTTGCTTGTTAATTTCTATAAAACTTCTACTGGGAAATTTATTGGAATTGAATTGGAGATATGGTCTAATGGAGGGGGGGTAATGACATTCTAAAATATTGAGTATCATTGAAGATAGTATAGCTCTCCGTTTATTTCACTCTTCTTTATTTTCACTCAGAGAATTTTATTTTCAGTATAGACCTCAGATTTCCAAGTATACTTCTCCTCTATTATGAATTGTCCATCTGTGGACTTGACCAATCTAAATTGAAAATATCCTTTTTAAACTACATATGTACTGAAAATACATTACCATTTTTTTCTTGTAATTTTTCTTAAAAATACTATGTAACAACTACTTGCATATCATTTACATTGTAATTGGTATTATAAGAAATCTAGAGGTGATTTAAAATATACAGGAAGATGTATGTAGGTTATACGCAAATTCTAAACATTTTATATAAGGAATTTGAGCATCCACATATGTGTTAAGGGGTGAGAAGGTCCTAGAATCTATCTCCAACAGATACCAAGGGATGACTGTCTTTGTGGTTGGTGTAAGTAAGAAGAGTACTTATGTTTGCACATTGATGTGTATGTTGCAGTTTTACTAAGTTCACTGATTGTAGGCATAATTTCCATTCACTATCTTCTTATTTCCTTTGTCATCTGTGAAAACTTTAATATTCTTATGACTTGGTGAAGACTACCTTCTTGCGATAATTTCATAGTAAACACTTTCTTGATCTATATTTCTAATTATCACTTATACTTTAATATGTAGATAAACTATTTCATAGAAAAAAATCACTCACACAGAAAGCTTGTCCTTGGTTGCCATGGCAGTATATTAACATGGAAGTCTAACTCTGTTCACTACTGGCATGCTTCTGTGGTTCTTTTGAATTTCTCATCTTCTGTATGGAAATGTTGTTTCCTGTTCTTTCCACAGTTGTCTTCTCTTGTTCTCTATGCTGAAATTTGATGTTTTTTTTTTTTTTTCACTCCTTTGGCTTCAAGTATAAGCTATCTCAGAAATAAGTCCAAAAATCTTAGCCTTGATATTTCTTCAGAAATGTACATGCTGAGGAAATACCTATTGATATCTTAACTGAACAATAAAAACTGAACTTGTTTGCTTTAAATGCCATGAATAAAAATCCTCAGGTTATTTGAATTCTCTGACTACCATAGCAGGCTCTCAGGCTCTGAGTCTGAATCTTCCCTTTGATTCATCTCTTCCAATTTCTGACCCTTCACTCTTGTTTACTGTACCTACCGTGTTCACTTTGCAGTCCCTACCTTTCTCCTGGACTGCTATTGTCTTTATTCAGCAAAGTTTAACTCTTTAAATTATTCATTACATTCATTTTAAGATACCAGAAATACTAAGAGGAAAACCTTTAATATCTCAACTGTTTTCATGTTGTTTGCATCCTTCTTGTTCTTTTCAGAATATCTTAAATTTAAAATTAATTAATTTTTATTTATTAGATAGCAAGAGAGAGAGAGCATGAGAGAATGAGAGAGAGAAAGAGACAGAGACAGAGAGAGAGAGAGAAAATCTCCCATATTCTGGTTTACTCCCCAGGTTTCCACAGCTGGGCTGGGCCAGACAGAAGCCAGGAGCTGGAGATTTAATCCTGTGTTGTGACAGGGACTCAGGACTCAAGTACTTGAGCTGTTGCCTGCTGCCTCCCAGGAAGCAGAGCCAGGACTGACACCCAGGTACTCCAATATGGGATGGGGACATCCTAACAGTGTGTAAACTGCTGTGTTGAACACCTGCCCCTATCTTACACTTTAATTGCAAACAGTACAGATAAAATTTTATTTTATCTTTACATTTTTTCCATAGCACTACAAAATTATAATGTTATCTTGTTTATTTATTTTTTTTACTTATTTATTTAGAAGGCAAAGAAGCAGAGAAAGTGAGGGAACTCTCATCTGCTGGTTTGCTTCCTAAATGCCCATGAATGCCAGGACTGGACTGTACCAAGGCCAGGATCTGAACTCAATCCAGGACTTCCATATGGATGCTAGGAGCTCAATTACTTGAATTTCACCTCTGACTCCCTGGTGTTGGGAACTGGATCTGGGAATCAGGTTCCAATATTCCATATGGAACACAGGCATCTTAAATTGCTTGGCTAAGCATTCATACCATGATTATAATTTTAGTAATAATATAAGAGCTGATCTAATTTTTGACTTTTTATATCCTTTGTTAGATATCTAGGTTGGCTATAATATTTTTTCTATCAGAAATAATACTTTAGGGATTATTTATAAATGGTGTTTTAAATTTGAGTTTTTGGGGCAGTCATTTTACACAGTGGCTAAGACACTACTTGGGAAGCCCTCATCCCATATCAGAGCGCCTGGTTCATGATTCGGCTTCTGCTTCTGATCCAGCTTTCTGCTACTGTACACCCTGGGAGGAAGCAGTAACTGCTTAAGTGCTTAATCTCTCTTGTCTGTATTCCAATTATGCTTTATTTAAGTCCATTTTAGTGCTTATCCCATTTTCCCATAAGATATTTTTATATCCAAATCAGAATTTTCCATTACATTTTAATTAAAGTCATTGAATTAAGGGATGATTGTCTTTAAGCCATCCTTGATTCTCCATAGTGCCTGATATAAGAGGTCTTCGAAAAGTTTGTGGAAAATGCATATTATGAAAAACTATACACCAATTTCCAAATGTTTTTGAAACAAAATAAGCACGTTTTAAAATTATATTTCTTTGATGTATATAAATATATAATACATTATATATATATAGTGTGTGTATATATATATATATATATATATACATGGAGAGAGAAAAAGAGAAAGAGAGAAAGAGAGAATGAGAGAGAGAGATATTTATCTTCCATTTCCTGGTTCATTCCATATTGCACTGGTTCAATTTTTAACTCTGTTCTGGATTCCAGCTTCCTGCTAATGTGCATCCTAGGAGACAGGGAATGGCTCAAGTACTAGAGTCCTTATTTAAAAAAATAGATTTATTTGTTCATTTGAAAGGCAGATATACAGAGAGAGGAGAGGAGAGAGAGGGACATCTTCCATCTGGTGGTTCATTCCCCGAATGGCCACAACAGCTAGGGCTGGGTCAGGCTGAAGCCAGGAGCCAGGAGCCAGGAGCCAGGAGCCAGGAGCCAGAAGCCAGGAGCCAGGAGCCAGGAGCTTCTTCCGGGTCTCCCATGCAGGTATAGGGCCCAAGGACTGGAACCACCTTCCACTGCTTTCCCAGGCGAATTAGCAAGGAACTGGATTGGAAGTGGTACAGCTGGGTTTGAAACTGGTACCCATATGCGATACTGGTGCTGCAGGAGGAGGCCCAACCTATACCACAGCACCAGCCCCAAGTAGTTGAGTCCTCGTCACCCACGTGGAGGACCTGAATTTGAGTTCCTGGCCTTCAGCTTTAGGCTGGTCCAGCCCCAGTTGTTCTAGTCATTTGGAAAATGAAGCAATAAATGGGAGCTCTGTATGTCTTTCACTCGTTTCTTGTCTCTGCCTTTCAATAAAAAGCAATAAAGATTGGATTAGACTGAGGTGGCTCAGCCATTTAATTTTATTAAACTACTATTATATGAAATACTATAAATCATTTCATTCACTCCATTTGATAACAAGTTTTTATTGTCAGGTGATTTGGGACTGAGTTGCAAGAGATGACCTTGACAGAGTCTAAAGTACTGTGTTTCTTGACACAGTGAGGTAAAGCAGTAGTATTGGTATTAACATAATTATGTTGTTAAATGCATCAAAGGTGAGGTATTTAAAGTAAATTAAACAAGTGACATTCTTATTTTACAGACCACAGTTAATCTCATGCTTGGCTGTTTTTATGATAGAGTTCCAGCAATGGAGAAATTAGGCATGAATGGAAGAGTAGCAGATTCCTTCATGAATAGATGCTGAGAATTTGAATTTAGAGTGAGTAGGGAACATCAAAGGTCAAATAGGACAAATGGGAGATGGCAGCTATGGAGACAAAGGATTAGCTGATTATTTTAGGAATACTAAAATTGAGAGAACGACATTACAGAAGGTGAAGCTAGGGAAAAGTTCTGACTTTGAGTCCCAGCTCCATCAATGACTCACTGTGTGACCTGTGACAAATTACTCAACCACTATGTGCTCTACATTTCTTATTTATAGAAGAAAGATAACCAAATATGGCATAAAGTTCTTGTAAGATCAAATTAGAAAAGAGTCAAGGATATTCTTTAAATGAAATGTAATCCATATCTATAACACTACTAATATTATGTTGAAAAACTACCATTCTACGATTTGAAATTAATTAATTCATTTACTCAGAGAATAGCACAGACACTGTATTTATTATGGATCAGTAGTGAATGAGTCAGATCTAAGACTTGTTTTTAGTATAATTATGATCTAGTAAGGGTCTCTAGTGCACAAATGCTGGAAATAGGAACTCTCTTTACCAGTTTCCATTTAATGCACTACCAGGTTAGCTAGTTTTCCATTCCCTCTGCAAAGCCAATTGACTGACAATCCATTATACACTGAATGTCTAGCTAATAGCAATGTTTAATATTTATACATAGCACTTAACAAACTGCACAGACTGTTGTAAGTAGCTTGCATAAATTAACTCCTTTAATCTTCATGAGGGACTTCAGCATAGATACTATTATCATTCCCATTCTGCATGTGATGAAATTGAGGCACAGAGATGTTAAGTGATGTGAATATGGTTAAAACAGTAAGTAGGTGGTATATCTGGATTCATATCCAGGGAGTCTAGCTCTAGAGCCTAAGGTCCTAATTACTATGTAACAACATTTGCAGATACCTCTTTTCCCTCCTTACTGGTTGAGTTGAAAACTTATTCAAGTGTCATTTATATTGGATCTTAAACAGGTCTAATAGTTGTACTAGTTTTTGTCATATGATTTAATTAAATATCATGTAATAAAAGAGAAATGTAAAATACAAATGCGATTTTTTATATTTATACCTCAAATTAAATACATTGGTAACATTTAAAGGGAATTTCCTAAAAAAAGAGTGAAAAACTGACAAGAGTTGAGGTACATTGTAAAACATGGATGCTTACTTCAGTTGATCTCAAGCACATTTGCGGTCTTATTTATCCCTAAAAATAAAAATGGAAAATGCGAAAAACACATGTCCATAGAGCAAACCATTATTTTTTAAAAAAAGCCTTAATAAACAGTTGTAAAATAAATGATTATTTATATATTTTAAGTTAAAACACATATCCCTAATCCATATACAAACAAATACACATAGATAATTTTTGTGATATCAGATTTAGCCAACTTTTTGATTACCTTAATAGCTATCCTGTTAGGAAGAAATAATTCCAAATACTGCCATATTAAAACTATGGTTGGTGTCTCGGGTACAGCCGTATAAATCACTGCTACTATTGTAAGGAGAATCACAGTGTATCCCTTAGAGAACAAACCACTACTCCCAGAGCAGTCTACAGAAGAGGGATCATGATCCTTCCTCTCTGTGTGGTTAACAAGTGATAAACTGTGGGTCTCATGTACTGTGAGGAGGATTAATCATGGCTCACAGATCATCTTTCTTTTGTTCCATCTGAACAACTCAGTTCTTTGAACACAGCGTGATGTGGTAGGAAAGAACCTTGGAGAATAATTAAAAAAAAAATAGTGACAATAACAACAACAACAAATCTGTCTATGTTCTTAGCAACTAACCTAACCTCATTAAGCTTCGTTTCTTTATTTGAAGTTGGCAATTTAAGTAATGTTGTTAGATCTAACAATGTCAGTCTTCAATGAATGGTAGTTAAATGGACCTGAAAACACTTCGGAAATTGTAAAATGTTAAGTTACATGCTTTCATATCACATAGTTCTTTCAATTATTGTAACATTTATTACATTGTATAATGATTAGTTATAAATCTATGAGCTCTATGAGATTTCAGATCTTGGCTCATTAATTCTTTTAGAGACATTTGTACCTATCTAGGTCCCTTTTCTAAATAGAAGGTACTCAGTAGATATATTTCATGTAAATTGACTAGAAATAACCTGTATTTAACCAGGTATCTTGGGGATAAAATATATAGTAAATAAAATAGTCTATATACTTATGTTTTTGGATGTTATAGAGGCATTTTTTTCTTTTCCTCATTTTCTTATTTTCCGTTGAAAATCTCTAAGAAGGCAGAGGTAAGGAAAAATATACTATTGCCAAGCAAACCAGCAAACTTACACAACCTTAGTGATACAAATATGAAGTTTATATTCCAAATATTGAAATATCTGCCTAGATAATCAAGTCCACGGAGAGGTAACACTTGCTACCTCACACCTCAGCAGTATGTGCCTTTAAGACACATCTGACATTCTTTGATGAAGGATATTTTGGTTTCCACCTGGGGTATAGAAAAATAGAGAATATCCCTGTAGATAGCCTACCTGACACTCTAGAATGGTAGAGGGGGAAATCACAGAGGGGCATTCTGCTAGCCATTGCATTCTGTTCTGTACAATTTGGTCTCCAACCCCCAACTGTCATAGGAGAAGGGGGAAGAAGTAGGTGGCATACCGCAATAGATGAATTCATGGAGATACCTTAATAAAAAAAGCAAAAATAAAAAAAAAACAAACTGAGGGAGATCTTTGTAACACCGAGGAGCCAAAGGATTTGGAAAAAGGTATTTTGAGTCAGTAATCTAAAATAGTGGTTGCCAAGTATCCCAGAGAATTTCCAGTCATTCTGTTTTGCTCCCCCTCCCTTTCATACTACTTGGTTGATTGTGATCACAAAGGGACCAATAGACAGAATTATGCATAAACCTGCCATTGAGGGCAGACATTATGGTGCAGCAGGTTAAGCTGCTGTTTGGGATGTCTTTATCCCATATCATGTGCCAGTTAAAGTCCCAGCTACTCCAGTTCTGAACCAGCTTCCTGCTAATGCATCCTAGGAGGCATCAGGTGATGGCTCAAGGACTTGGACCCTTGCTATCCATGAGGAAGACTGATTAAGTTCTGGGCTCCTGGCTTTGCACTGGCCCAATGCTGGATGTTGCAGAAGGACCTTTGGGGGATGAACCAGAAGGTGGAAGAATGGAAGCTCTCTCTCTCTCTCTCTCTCTCTCTTTCTCTCTTTCTCTCTTTCTCTCTCTCGCTCTCCCGCTCTTGCTCTGCCTTTCAAATAGATGAAAATGAACACTTTTTAAAAAGCTTCTGTTCTCTCTTTCACATGTGGAGAGGAACACACATAAAGGAAAAAAAAAAACTAAAGAAAGCATGCATTATAAGAAATGTATAGCCTTAAAAAGAAATTCAGTTAAATGAACATTTTAATAATACTGATTATTCCAATCCATGAACATGGAGATTTTTCCATTATTTGTCTCTTCTTCTTTTTCTCCTTTAATGTTTTGTAATTCTCATCATAGAGATCTTTGATGTCCTTAGTTAAATTTATTCCAAGGTACTTAATTTATTTTTTACAGCTTTTGTGAATGGGATTGATCTTAGATGTTCTTTCTCAGCCATGGCGTTGTCTGTGTATATAAAGGCTGTTGACTTTTATGTGTTGATTTTATACCCTGCCACTTTACCAAACTTTTTTATAAGTTCCAAAAATAGCCTCTTAGTGGAGTATTTTGGATCCCCTATTTATAGGATCATATCATCTACAATTAGGGATAGTTTGACTTCCTGCTTCCTAATTTGTATATGTTTGATTTCTTTTTTTGCTTGCCTAATGGACCTGGCTAAAACATCCGGGACTATACTGAATAGCAGTTGTGAGAATGGGCATCCTTGTCTGGTTCCAGATCTTAGTGGGAATGATTCCAACTTTCCCCCATTCAATAGGATGCTGATTGTGGTTTTTTCATAAATTGCCTTGATTGTGTTGAGGAGTGTTCCTTCTACACATGATTTGCTTAAAGTTTTCATTATGAAAGGATGATGTATCTTATCAAATGCTTTCTCTGCATCTATTGAGATAATCATATGGTTTTTGGAAGAATCAGTATCATTAAAATGTCCCTACTACTGAAAGCAATTTACAGATTCAGTGAGATACCAATCAAAACACCAAGGATATTCTTCTCAGATATAGAAAAAAATGATGCTGAAATTCATTTGGAACACAGGAGACCCTGAATACCTAAAGTAATTTTATACCACAAAAACAAAGCTGGAGGCTTCACAATACCAGACCTTTAGACATACTACAGACATACTACAAACCAGCCTGGCTGGCACATTAACAGATGGATAGACCAATAGAACAGAAGGGAAACCTCAGAAATCAATCTACACAACTACAATCAACTTATCTTTGACAAAGGAGCTAAAATCAATCCCTAGAGCAAGGACAGTCTCTTTAACAAATGGTGCTGGGAAAACTGTATCTCTGCATATAGACATATGAAGCAAGACCCCTACTTTACACCTTACACAAAATCTACTCAAAATGCATCAAAGACCTAAATATATGACATAATACCATCAAATTATTAGAAAACATTGGGGAAACTTTGCAAGTAATTGGCATAGGGAAAGACTTCTTGGAAAAGACCCCAGAGGCTCACAGGCATTCAAAGCCAAAATTGATAAATGGGATCACATCAGACTGAGAAGCTTCTGTACTACATAAGAAACACTCAGCAAAGTGAAGAGGCAATTGACAGAATAGGATAAATTATTAGAAAATATGCAACTGATAAAGAACTGATAACCAGAATACATAAAGAGAACAAGAAATTCAACAACAAAACAAACAGCCTAGTTATGAAATGGGCAAGGGACTTAAACAGACATTTTTCAAAAGAGGAAATTCAAATGGCCAATAGAAACTTGAAAAAATGCTTCGGATCACTAGTCATCAGGAAAACGCAAATCAAAACCACAATGAGATTTTATCTCACCCCTGTTAGAATGGCTCTTATATAGAAATCAACAAACAAATGCTGGTGAAGTTGTGGGGAAAAAAGTACCCTAATCCACTGTTTGTGGGAATATAAACTTGTACAACCACTATGGCAAACAGTATGGAGATACTTCATAAATCTGAATATAGACCTACCATATGACCTAGCCATCCCACTCCTGGGAATTTACCCAAAGGAAATGAAATCAGCATCTGAAAAGTTATCTGTACCCCCATGTCTATTGCATATCAGTTCAGAATAGCTAAGATATGGGATCAACCTAAATGTCCGTCAACTTAAGACTGGATAAAGAAATGATGATATATGTACTCAATGGAATACCACACAGCAGTTTAAAAAAAAAAAAGAAAGAAAGAAATCATATAATTTGCAACAAAATGGATGCAACTGGAAAACATTATACTTAGTGAGATAAGCCAGTCCTAAAAGGACAAATACCATATATTCTCCCTGATCTGTGGTAACTAATAGAGTTCCTAAGGGGTAATCTATAGAAGTGAAATTTACACTTTGAGATGCAATGACTTTGAACAGCCCTTGTCTTGACTGTTGAGAAATATTTTTATACTATTTGTTGAACTCTTTACTTAGTATAGAGTTAATATTATGCATATAAAGTTAATTAAAAATAGATATCAATAAAAATAAGACAGAATAGGAGAGGGAAGAGGAAGAAGGGTGGGAATGTCAGTGGGAGGGCGAGCAGGGTGGGAAGAATCACTGTGTTCCCCAAGTTGTACTTATGAAATGAATGAAGTTTGTATACCTTAAAGTTTTCTGGAGAAAAAAAAACAAATGAAGTTTTATTTAAAAAATATAATAATTTCTCAACAAATCACAAAAAAAAAAAAGTTCAGAGAAGAAAGTATACAACAATAAAAGATGAAAATAGAGCCAGTAGAGTTCAGGGTGAAATGAAAATGGAAATGAAAAACTGCAAAAGTAAAATACACATCAGAAGGAATACAAATAGAATAGACTTGACTGAAAACAAAATCAGAGGCATATTAAATCTGAACAAAAAGTGACATAATGAAATGTACTTAACAATGTAAATGTTTTGTAATGATGAAAGATATGGAAAACAGCAAAAAAAGATTAAATTTGTACATAACTGATGTTTCTGAGAAAATAACAGAAAAATGAATCAATCATAATAAAAAGGAAGATCAAAATCTTCAAATTGAAGTTCATAGATCTTCTAGGAAAATGTCACATAGAAGAAGGAATACCAAAAGAATTTTTGTTAATGTTCTTTGAACTTCAAGAAAAAATAAAAACTCAATATATGAATGTTAAGGAAAAATAGACAGTACATATAAAGGGGAATAAAAATTGATTTCCAATTTTAGCATAATATCAGAGGCTAGAGAAACACTTATTAAAAGTTTATCTATTTATTTTTTATTGATTAAAAAGAGACAAATCTTCCTTTCTGCAGGTTCACTCTGCAAATGTCTGCAGAAGCCAAGGCTGGTCCAGCCCAAAGCAGAAGCTGTTTTTTGGAATCTACTTTAAGTCTCCCCTGTGTCAGGAACTCAACTTCTTGAGCTAACACTGCTGCCTCCCAGGATTAGCATTAGCAGGAAGCTGGAATCAAAAAGCAGAGCTGGGAGTCAAACCCAGGCACTCTTATACGGGATGTGGGTGATCCATGTGGCGTCTTAACTGCTGTGCCAAATAATTGTCCCCAGAGAAGCAAATCCTACACAGTTGTGAAGAAGGAAAGGAAGTGCGACTTGCATTTTATTTTCAGTCAAATATAATACCAACAGAGACATTTTGAAGCAAAGACATAGACAATGCAAAATTTAGGAACTCCTTAAACACACAAACACACATATACACATGATGAATCATCAGTAATTCATGAATGGAGAATTCTGATTGTAATATATATTATTGTTATGATAACAATAATAACTTTAGAAATTATACTAGCAGTCACAGATATAATATAAAGGCTATAAACAGATTATGTAAGGATATTACTGGCAATGGTTGGGGATGAGAAAAGGCAATAGTGGAAGAATCAGTTGGCTAATATCTGTACATCAAAAGGATGGGGTTGAAATATGTAATTAATATGAATCCAACCTCCTTATATTTTTCCCTCAATTTTGAAGTGCCCAAAGGAAAACATACTTGTCTTTTTAGATTACTTACCTAAATATAAGTAGTTTCTAGTATATTATTTTTAATATATTATTTTCCTTAGTCAAATTAAAGAAGAAGGTAATATAACATTTAAATATTAAAATATATATAATTTGATTTGCTTTATCCTAAAATTAAGACTTAGGTATATCTATGTCTGATTCAGCATCCTATCATTTTAGAAATTTAGTAATATCTGGAATTATGTTTACTTGTTTTGGGCAGTGGTGTATCTTTTGATAAATAGAGTATAGAATATCTAAGGTGAAACATTCTCTGAATTTTTCTGTGTTATTTGTTTTTATAAAGTATATATACCATCTTAATAAAATATTAAATCATTATTTTAGAAGTTATAGCATTACCACCATCTTTATTTAGAATTTTTCCATTAGTTATTATAATAAATCTTTGGAAAATATGTGTTATAAATCATGGAGTTGAAGTATAAACTAAAAATATTTATAGGAACAGTAAATTTTTCTGATATTCTAATCTAAAAGCCAATTTTCTCATAAGAATATATTTCAAAAAACATATATTACAAATAGATACCATCCGGAATTCCTACATAAAGATATTTCTTAATTTACATATCCCATAGCCCCCAGGTTATACAATTAGGAAGCAGGCAGTAGTTTACTAAACCTATAAATAGACGCTAAGGTTTTTTTCATCAAAATAGTATGACACAAATTACAATTTTTGAGTAAACCTATTCCCACCCCAGCATCAAGAGATATATGTAAGCCTAGTGTTTTTATAAATTTTAAAAAATTACTAGTTCACCTCTGAAGCACTGAATCATGCTTGGAATGGAATGTTAGGAAAAGAAATACCTATTCTTGTGAAATGAGTAGTATATAATGGTTGTCAGTTTCTACTTTGCACCAAGTTACAAACTAATCATCTTTACTTAAGAAGGAAAATAGTATTTTTACACTCCTTTTTTTTTTTTTTTTCCTTACTCATCTGTTTTTAGAGACAGAACTGCTGGAGTGTTATAAAGCTGCGTCCCTGGGGAAGCCTAGTTTAGCAGGGTCTTACCCCAGTGATCAGGGATGCCTTCCCACATCCAAAATAACACCCTGGTTAGGCGAGAGATCATTCTACACCCATGTGAAAGTGAACCTGTAGTCTCTCTGTATTTACAAGTAATGGCATTAGAATCCCTGCAAATCAGCATTACACATTGGAAAAAATTATTTCAGGATGTATTACAACCTGTAGCTTTCAACCTCTTAAACGGAAAAACTTGGTGGCTTTTTTAAAAATTGTTATCTGCAGCTATCACACTGATCCATTTTACTGTTTATGAGCATAGAATCTTTCTCAAAATTATTCCTTGAAGTTAACCATTTGGTATTAATACTTTTGTATTAAGAAAAGAAAATAGTGTTTACTTATGATCTTTAACTAGTGTAACTGTGCCTGTAGGAATGTGTATGCGGTACCATGTTCTCCTGCTGGGGTTCAGTTTGAAGCATTTTAATGTGATTTTTTTGCAGAGCAGCTAAATTGACTTTTAAATGGTATTGTGTGTCAGAGGATGGTGCAGCTTTAAATTTTATTCTTTGCTTGTCAGAAATAACAATGGCTGTTTAAAAGCATTATATATATAATTTACATTTAGCATATTTTAATAAAGAGAACTGTACCTTATGAAAGAGTTTTAAAAACGATTCCCTGAAATAGCCGTAGTAAATGTTATAGATATACAACTTTAATTTTGAGTGGATGAGAAATTTTTAAGCTAAGGTAGATAACAATGCAGTATAAAGACACTAGCTGCAGGTGACGGATTTGAATTGGAGCCAGATTTTTATACCTATTAATGTTATGACTTTGACCTTGACCTTTTAACCTAGCCTCTCTGAACTTTAATTTCCTTATCTAGGAAATGAAGGATTATGACCTTTTGATCTCATTTTGGATTGTTGTAAAACGATAATACATAATGATAGTGTCACTTAAAGAATACTGCTTGGCAACCATTACAATACATAAGAACCTGTAAGACCTCTTACTGGAATAAAATAAAAAAAGTTAATTATTTCATCATGAAAGAATAAGACTGAAAATAACATATCTTTGCTGCTTATTAAGAATTCATGTATGTTCCTAGGGCTGTAACATTTTGCTAACCTGTAGAATATAATAAACTCATTATAATTTTTTAGAATCACTTTGAATAAAGTTTAACAAACAGTTGAAAACCTCAGACAACCAAAAACATCTTGGTCATTTTACAGAAGGATATATCTGGAGCCAGTGTGAAGGTGTAAATAACTTGCAGACTTCGTGATTACATTTGTGTATGTGCGAGAGCCATCACTATAAGCAGATGCACAATGCGAAGGGTTCTTCTTGGATGCTGGATATAAATTGTTACAATTTCTGTCCTCCTAGGGTTCCTGGAGACAAGTTTGACACATGTTGTGCTGAATGCCCTTCTAGCAAATAGATTTTATATTTTCTAAGATGACAAACAGAGATAATGTTTCTTGAAATAAGGTTGTGGAGAAGATAAAAACTGTGGAATACTGAAGATTTTCATTATTCTAAAATGAAGATAGTAAATAAATAGTTACTTTCCTTCCCGTTGGGTACTGTAACAATTTATACTATGTCAAAGACTTTTTAAAAGGAAAATGAACCTAAAGGGAAGAGAAGCGATTTTAGAGAAGACTGTGACCCATAGGTGGGCACACAGCAGATCTGTCTATGAGGTGGTGGCATTTGTTATTCCGAGATTCAGTTCCCTACTTGTATAATAAGTGGTTTAGACTAGATAATCCCTTTCAGCTCTTTCTGAAATTCTATGACCTTGAGAAACTTAAAACTTTGTAACATCAGAAGTTCATTACTCACTGGAAGGTCTTCCCCACGAGTCAGTCAGCAGAGTGCACCAGACAGACATTAAGGATGTGGATTGGTAAAGCGAGCGAGCTGTGTTTAATTTTATTTACTGGCCTAATGATTTTTGGTGAATTACCAACTTATTTCTCCATATGGAATGTAGGAAATAATACTATATAGTAGAATACTTGAAATTATGGAGGAGATATGCTTGTCAAAAGCGTGTGTGGATACTCCTGGGCATCCATTGGTGGTTCCAGTTGCAAGTGATGAAGAGTACAGACTCTGGAGACAGATGGCCTGATACTAAATCCCCGTTCTTCCATGGGCTACCTGCAGGTCCTTGGGGAAGTTACTTCTTTATGTTCTACTACAGCTTCCTCTTCCTTATGAGTGGATAATGATGGTACCTGTCTCCTAGGGTTGTCACAAAGATTAAATTAGTTGATATATGTAAACTGCTTAGTATAGTACCTGGCACATATAAGCACTTTACATTTTTGCTATTGTAATCAACAGCATCATTGCTCAAAGCCTGGGTATCATATCACATTTAGATTGAAGGGAGAAGTTGCTTGTGTTACACAGCACAGTGGGGTAGGACTATAGCTCACAATAATCTATTCTGTATTTTCTGAGAATGGAAGAGACGAGCTCCAAGTCTCAATTCTTAAAGTAATGACAGAGAGGGAAATGTTAATGACTCTGGTTTGGTTAGTATGTATTGTCTACATGTATTGACATGTAGACATGTCTTGCTACACTCCATAAACATGTATAATTATTACTAATAAAAATAAAATAATTATTACTTGTAATTGTAATAATTATTACTATATATATTTAAATGTTATATGTTATAATGATATTTTGTATTATATATTATAATTATTACTAATAAAAATTAAAATTGATTTTAAAAGTGAATAATTATATAAAAGTAGAAATGCATTTTAATTCTACTAAAAATTTTAGGAAAACATACTGCTTTATAACTAACATTTATACATCATGGAATGAAATGAAGAGTTTTCATAATTATTGATGTTCAAACTCAGTGTAGAGCTGTAAAGTTCTTCCCAGCACTCTGAATGTAGTTTTTAGCTTAATTCCTATTATTTTATAAGTAAAAGTACATAATATCTTATTTGTCACTTCCAGAATATTATTAAATGCTGAATAGGGTAGCTCTTCAGTGTATGGAGTAAGAGAACCACAGGAAAGATAAAGCAGAAAAGCATTTAACAACCAAAACATGAACCTAATCTCATATACTCTTTGTTACTCTAATCTTATTCTATATTGAAAGTATAACTCTTTTGACATAATTTTAGTTACATTGAAATCTAGATTGACCTCTTTGATGATAAGTCTTAATGTCAATTTAAAATGTGATTTTTATAGAAACTCCCTATCATAGTTGACCAGGATCCATGGCAAATGTTTTCCAAAATGTTAATTTAGTGATAAGTTCAGAAGCAATAAATAGTATTATCCATAAATGAGAATAATTTAATAAACCTTTTAAAATAGCAAATGTGGTGATCTCTGAGCATAGAGTGGACATTACTCTTTCTGTTGAGGATTTCTCAGTCTATGGGAACACGGTTGACTGGCTGAGTCAATAGCTCTTCCAGACTCGTCCTTGCATACTTATAGGACAGCACTAAAAAATCCCTGCCGAGACAGTAGCAGAAATATGCTGGCGGTGATAGTGGTGGTCGGGGAGGGTGTTAAGCGTACTTCTGTTTTCCTATTAAAGGGGGAATGTTGTGACTGGTGCTCCCCTTTCTCCTCGTCTTACCTTGAGCCCAGATCTGTTGTCTTCAGGGCAGCAGCCATACTGGGGACTAAATACTGATAAGCCAGAAAAATTGGAGAGATATTAGGCCTCACATCAGTAAGTCAAAGTAAGATACTAGGTGCTATTACTTTCTGAATTTTTTTTTTAAAGTTAAGGTAAAAATAAACTGTTTTTCTGTTTTAAAATGCTGGGTACCATTTCCTCCTGACTTTTTTTTAAAGGTAAGATAAATAATAATAAACTTTTATATTTTATAACATCCTTAGGGTTTATTGTTATTATATCCAAAGATTATCTAAATTGATATTAGGAAATCTTTTTGCTTACATCTAGTTATGAGACATGCTAGTTACTGTGCTATAAAGTAACTTTTTCTGAAAAACAGTATTTACAAATGACATGTACAGCCTTTTTTCCTAGTTTCATTTATGTGTGTTTTTCCTTGTAATACCATAGTACTTGTATAACAACAAAGATTGTGATCTTAAAAGGTCAAAAGATCCCTGACTCAAGAAGGAAGAAGAGGTATGTGATAATGGAAGGCCATAGGAACAAACCTGAATCCTTGAAACATCCACGAGATATAGATACCTGAAGAATAATCTAGATTGCAATGATGGTGTTCTTGTTTAGATCTAAGATTGACATCTGGAGAATACCAGAGATGAGGAGGAGTGCAGGAGAAAGAAGAGAGCACAACCATGACAGACACCCACAGCATGCAGAGATGAGCCCTGGGAAAAGAAAGTAAGAGATGCAGTGACAGGGGCATGACGTAAAAGTCCAACGACAAACTGTAGGCTGATCCTGTTCTTTCACATGGCACTCTCAGGTATAACTAATATTTGAAAGGAAACCAAAGGGATAATATCACAATCAAGAGCTATGTGATCAAAACAAAAAGGGGGGGGGAGGGATTCCCATAAGAAACACAGGAAGATTAGGATAAATATTACTATTAGCTCAGAGAAATCATAATAGATACTCTATAGACAGATAAATGAGGAAACCAAAAACAAACCTGAAAAAGTATCTAGAGAGACAATGAGAAAAACAGAGATGTTACAAATGAGAAAAATAGAAGAGAAAAATAAATGTGTTAGAAAGACAAAAGATTAGCCTAGTGAGCCGCGGCGCCGGCCGAACAACTTAATACATTATCCCTCTTGGTAGTTTTTTTATCTGTTCTACTTAATATGACTGGTTTAGATCTGTAATTGATGCACAGTTATTCTTAAGTGTTGAAAATTAACTGAAATGTGATCCCTGTTGAACATGGTGGTGGGAATGGGAGAGGGAAGAGATGTATAATTTGGGACATGCTCAGGCTGACTTGCCCCAAGTGGTGGAGTTGGAAGCATACCAGGGGATTCCAATTCAATCCCATCGAGGTGGCATGTACCAATGCCATCTCACTGTTCCAGGTGATCAGTTTCAGTTCACAGTTGGTCATGGTGGAGGGACTGGGAGTCAAAGGGAGCACATAGACAAGTCTAGTACCTGCTAACGCTAACCGATAGAGTAAATAAAGGGGAGAGTGATCCAACATGGGAAGTGAGATACTCAGCAGACTCATAGAATGGCAGATGTCCTAAATAGCACTCTGGCCTCAGAATCAGCCCTAAAGGCATTCGGAGCTGGCTGAAAAGCCCATGAGAGTATTTCAGGCATGGAAAGCCAAGACACTCTGGCAAAAGATCTCTGCGAGTGAGATCCCAGTGGAAAGAACAGGTCATCAAAGAAGGAGGTACCTTTCTCTGAAGGGAGGAGAGAACCTCCACTTTGACTATGACCTTGTCTAAACAAGATAAGAGTCGGAGAACTCAGAGGGCTTCCATAGCCTTGGAAACTCATGACTGGAGCATAGGGAGATTACTGATGCCATAGACAGGAGTGTCAATTGGTAAAGTCAACAACAGGAGTCACTGTGCACTTACTCCTCATGTAGGATCTCTGTCCTTAATGTGCTGTACATTGAGATTTAATGCTATAATGAGTACTCAAACAATATATTTCACTTTGTGTTTCTATGGGGGTGCAAACTGTTGAAATCCTTACTTAATGCATGCTAAACTGATCCTCTGTAAAAAAAAAAAAAAAAGAAATTATCAATTCCCAACTTGACTCTCACTGGGATTAAACATGACAATAGGTCTGCTCTGATTTCATCATCATTTAAAAAAAATCATCTATTATTTTTCACTTTATGTTTCTGTGTGGGAGCAAACTGTTAAAATCCATACTTGATGTATACTAAGCTGATCTTCTGTATATTAAGATAATCGAAAATTAATCTTGATGTGAATGGAAGGGGAGAGGGAGTGGGAAAGGGGAGGGTTGTGGGTGGGAGGGACGGTATGGGGGGGAAGCCATTGTAATCCATAAGTCGTACTTTGGAAATTTATATGCATTAAATAAAAGTTTAAAAAAAAAAAAAAGAAAGAAAGACAAAAGATACTAGAAGCAGCTGCAGCAACAAATGGTGTAAATATGACCATAGACAAAGCTAGAAAAATGGAGACAAGCTTTGAAAAACAATCCCACAAAATGTGATTTAAATATATCACAATATAAAATTGATTATGGGAAGATGATAAATGTGGAAAGAAAAAAGCGAGATCCAATATACACGTAATCTATAATTCTGGTTTAGAAAATAAGGGAAAAAGATAAAACTGTTGTTAAGGACATTGTATGTCGAGGCAGAATTAACACATTTTAAAGATAACAAAGAAATTGATGTGAACATCTCAGCATGAATATCAAAGCAAAGGGAGGGAAAATGATATTAATTTTTCATGGATTCATTAAATGCCAAAATTCTATAGAATGAGGTCTTAAAATTCTGAGGACAAGAAAGTATAAGCCAAGTTTTTATACTTGCACAGATGCCCTTTAAATATGTCTAAATGCACACATATTTGCAAGACTGTAGATTGAAGGAGGCTATCTTAAACTGGTGAGCCCCTGCTGTGCTGTCACATGACCTGAGATCTGCAAAGCTAGCGCAGATGAGAGAAAATGCCTCCTTGAGTCACAGAATTCTGAGCAAGTAAGTTGTTGTCCTTTAGGTCAAAAAACACCCCATCAGAACAAAACAAAAAAGTGAAAGGAAAATTCAGCTTACCAAGAGATCAATTAAAACAAAGAATTCAAGTTAAAAATATTTCAACTTTTAGTTGTCTTTAATCAATTTAATTGAGAACTAAAATGCAAAACCAAGGCATTGTTGTTATTGAATAAAATAAAAACAATAAAAATAAAAATAAAAATAATAATATAACTAAAACTGTCAGCTTTGTGGAAGAAGAATAGGAGAAAATATTAATCTATACATTTCTTCAGCTTTTATAGAAAATAATGGCTCCAGCTTTTTAGTTTGTCTTTCCTTAATTAATCAGTGATATTTTACTAATTAATATATTTCGAGGGGTTAGAAACATTCATTTCAATTTCAGTAAATCCATTAATTTCACTTAAAATCCTTATACTTTAATTCAAATATAGTTACATTTAATATAGATAATATATGGAATTTAGCAGGGTGTAGCATGACTCTAATTCATAAACTTGTTATTCAGAACCTTTCTGTCTGACTTGCTAATCGTTCTTCCTTTGAATACACATCCTTCTATCTATTTTTGAATCAAAATATCTGAAATGGTGGCTATTTGGGGATGCCTGAGTTATCTATTCTTTGTAATTTTTAAATAAATTTATTTTGTAAATAAATCCAGTACAGGTAGGACCTTTCTGCTATACTTGCTTGTAATGTATTGTCTATTTTTAAATAGTGGGAAATGTCAGATAGTCACTGAAGCTGTATCACTTTACAGGAGAACACTGACAATGGCTTCAGAGAAAGGTCTCTGTGTTTTCAGGTTTTCTTTTTCACTGAATATCATTTCAAGATTGTGGATTTCAGGTTCGACCTAATTAAAGTTTCAGTGGGGGTTAAATTGCATGAAATGTTAAAGTTCTATATGTGAAATAGCTTCATATTTTAGTCACTGAGCCAAACGTCTAACACTTAACAATGCAAAAAAAAAAAATCTTGAGAAATATACTTTTGAAGGACCAGTGCATGTTAAAAGACAAAGACTAGCACCTACAATAGTTTGATCAAGGAGAGGACTAATGGATCAACTCTTTTAAAGAGTGCAGCTTCACTTTAAGTAACCAAGTAGTGGAAGAGAAAAAAGATCCAATCTCTTTATTCTTTGGGAAAATATGGCGAGTTGCATTCTAATTTCAACATGTTCATGCTGAAGGGAAATTGACACCTGAAAATATGCAGGTGAAATCCGGTTTAGAAGTCACAGAGGCACTATTGGCAGCAGATGAGAACATACAGTGAGGAGCCAGTAGGCAACAAGCGATTTTTAAGACATTGTTATGGAGAAATAAAGAGAACAAATGTATAAAGCAGAATCTGAACATTTAATGATGCTGATTTTAGTGGCTGGTGTTGGCCTATAGGTTAAGATACTGCTTGGGAAGCCTGCATCTGGTATTGGAGTGCCTGGTTCTGAGTGCTGGCACCAGTTCCTGATTGTAGCTTCCTGCTAAAGCAGATCCTTGGAGGTCGTGATGATGGCTCAAATAGTTGGGTCCCTACCACCCACTGGGAGTCCTGGACTAAGTTATAGGCTCCTATTTTCAGCCCTGGCTGAACCCTGGTTGATATGAACCAGTCAGTTGGGGAGCTCTCACACTCTTCCAAATAGATTTTAAAGGTATTTTCAGTATTTCATCATTAAAATTTTTAAATTTTACTGAACTGATGGTATAATTGTTATGGATTTAAGTGAATTTAAACTTTTGATCATGTAATTTGTAAACTTTTATACAGAATTCTGCCTTTTCCAAGAAAAGCGAGTTCTATGTTAGTAGTAAAGATTGAAGTTTTAAGAGAGTAGAAAATATATGAGACTTACTCCTTGGAAAATGATAGCTAAGCCTGTAGAAATACTAGCTTGTAGAATAAATTACATAGTATATGAAGATAAAATTAATTATTTCAATATATAGAGGTGTATATACATAGGACATGAATTACAGAAATAAAGGAGATTATAGTTTCTATCTTTGGCAAATGGATTTAGCATGTGGTAAGATATAAAAAGGATATTATGAAGTAAAACTCTTATGCATACCTATAAAGCCACATAAGATAAAATACCACTCAGTGTAGAGCACACTGAATTTATATAGATAAGTGGTGTGACACAGACAGGGGAGGACAGCTTTGGATTCACACAGAAGTTAGCTAAAATCATGATTCTGCCACTTCCTTTCTCTGTTATCTCATGGTTTTACTTCTATCTGCCTCAATTTCTCTATGCTAAAAGGTACAATAGTGCTTACCTTAAAATATGTTTGCAAAATTGTAAAATCCCTTGCACTGTATTGATCAACATGTGATACATTATTACAGTAATAATAGATTAATGTGGAAAGATGCTAAATAATGTAGAAATAAATTATCAGCAAAAATGATGGAGTAAGTGAAACAAAAGCTTTGTGTTTGCTTTGGCTTGTTACATTTATTTCAGAGAGAGTTGGAAAGAACAAGTGAGAGATGGAGAGAGAGAGAGAGAGAGAGAGAGATAGAGAGAGAGAGAGAGAAAGAAAGAGAGAAAGAGGACATGTGTTTCCTGTTCATTCTTCACATGCGGGTGCTGGCCAGGACCAGCTAAGGGCAAAGCTGGGATCTGGAAACTCAAGCGGTTCTCCCCCATGGGTGGCCAGAAACCAGTTACTTGAATCGTAACTGCTCCCTCCCAGAGTCTGTACCACTGGAAACTGGAGTCAGAAGATGGAGCTGTATATACAACCGAGGCACTGAAATACAGGATTCGGTCTTAACTGCTGGGCCAGAGACTTACACCTGCTTGCTATATTTAGAGATGAATTGCTACTTTGAACCACATGATGACTTTTCTGTGGCCCATTGGATATATTCACCCTTGCTTCTCCATTACTTATCCCTTTCTTCCTTCTGCAGTAACACTTGGTAGCAAATAGATGAACAAAATTCCTCTGTTCAAAATCTTTATTCTATGGAGTGAGAAATGAAATTAATGTCTAAAGAAACAAGTAATTTCACATTGGAAATTTACAATGAAGGAAATGAACTAATGGCCAAGCTGGAGAATATCCAGTCAGGGGAAGTAATCTAGATGGAGAGGTCTGTTTAGATCAATCCCATTTTCTCCTGCAAATATGCCACCTTCACATTGATTAGGAGATTGGCAAACATCTGTGAAAAGTAATGAAAGGCAGCAGTTTTGATCATGTGTCATTTTCTTCTGATCACAACTGAATGAAAAAGCAAACATTGAAATGTCAAGGAATGACTTTTTATTTAACATCAAGAAAAATTACTAGGGCCAGCAATGTGGCATAGCAAGTAAAGCCGCCGCCTGCCCTGCTGGTATCCCATATGGGTGCCAGTTCAAGTCCTGGCTGCTCCACTCCAGTTCAGCTCTCTGCAATGGCCTGGAGAAGCTGTAGAAGATGGCCCATGTCCTTGGGCCCCTGCATCCGTGTGGGAGACCCAGAAGAGGCTCCTGGATCCTGGATCCTGGCATAGTTCTGACCATTTCGGTCTTCTGGACAGTGAACCAGTGGATGGAAGCTCTCTCTTTGCCTCAGCCTCTGCCTCTCTGTAACTCTGCCTTTCAAACAAATAAATAAATAATTAAAAAGAAAAAGAAAAATTATTAGTGATTTTCTTTACTAGAAAAAGATAATAAGAAAGATAGAGATATCATTGAGTTTGTAGGCAAAACACCAAAGCCATGTTTATATGCTAACTCTTGTTTCTGTGAATATATATACATATATAAAATTACCTGGAGGTTTTGGCTTGTAAATAGTAAAAAATAAAGTTTTCCTATTTTTTTTCTCATTCCTTGGGGATGATATATCCCAACAATAGAATTTATTATTTAAGCACTGCATTTTAAAGGTTTGTTTGTTCTTTATCTGACAGGCAGAATTGGAGAGAGAGCAAGAGCGAGAGAGAGAGAGAGAAAATCTTCCATCCACTGATTTACCTCCCAAATGGCCAACATAGTCAGGGCTGGGCCAAGCCAAAGCTAGAAGCCTAGAGCTTCATCTGGGTGTTTCACATGGCTGCAGGGGCCCAAGCACTTAGGCCATCTTCTGCTGCTTTCTTAGGGGCATTATCAGGGAGCTGGATCAGAAGTGGAATTCCCCGGACTTGAACCAGCTCCCATATGGGATACCAGCATCACAGGTGGTGACATTACTCTATACACACAACACCAGCCCCCAAACGCTACATTTTACTAGAGCTATTTTCCCTTTGGTTGGAGGTACTGATAGATTTGTGACTGAAAAAAATTGTACTGGTATTTAAGTGAAGTATCAGAAACATGAAACTAGAGTTCCCTAGAACAGGAGATATTTAATAAAAAAATGTGGTTGCAAGTAATTGACATCATGCATATTTAAAAGGCATTCATCAGTAAGTGTATTATACATTGTTTTGTTAGCCTAAGGATTTCAATCATCTGCTAAATTGTCAATTGTCTTGGCTTACTGTAGGATTAGTTCTGCAGTTGTCTATTCGAATGGATTGAGGTTGCAGGCAGTAATGCTGATTTCCACTGGAAAAAAAAATGCCTAAAATGATTTTGTGTTTGAAAAGTTCTATGATCAGCATTTCCAAGGGCAGAAGCATATGGGAATGAAAAGGTGACAGAGACGAAGTGTCTGGCACCTTGCAGACATTTAACATGTGGTATCGTTCTAGCAAGGAAGCAAGATACATCAGAAATATCATGTTTTAGTAGTTTCCAACTTCTGTTTTAGGCTCCTGAACTCACTCACCTTCTTCATTCTCATCATCACCATTTTATTCTTTGATTCACATGAATATCAATAGAGATAACAATAACATGGCTGTTGTATATGTTTTGACTTCATTTCTCATAAGGAAAAATTGTAGATTCAAATCACTGACTTTCTAAGTTGACATTCAGAACAAAAATCTTCTGAAACCTTTCTGTGGAATCCAAAACTCAAGACTTCCTCATTTTAGTGACCCAGTCAATCAAATACTTATCACTGGCCAAATTTGCGTTGAGACACAGACATGGCTCCACAGCTAGAGGCTGAAAGGTGTCCCCTCCCTTTTTGGCATCAAAAGGCTAGTAACTGAACTGATTTGTTAGTCAAGTGGGAACAGTGGTTTGACTTAACCTGTCTACTTTCACTTTAAATTTATAGTATTGCTATTTCCTTCAATTAATATTTATAATTTAATATAGAAACTCCATAACAATGTAATACCATGCAGTAACGAGTACATAAAGGGTACAATCCTAAAATGTGAGTGGCTGAATTTCACTTTATCCTGCACTTTGTCTGCAAATGTATGTTAAAATTAAGAACTCTCCAATAGAAGTAACATGTGAATCTATTAAAAATTAACTTCTAAATTGTTATTGATTTCTCCATTTAAGCAATCAGAATCAAACTAGACCCTCAGGGAATTAAACAGCAGCAATAATTTCAAAATTATTTATTTGATACACTTGAAAGACAGATTGTATATTTATACACACACACACACACACACACACACATTTGTATATAAGAAAGAGAGGGAGACAGGGAGAGGATGAATCTTCCAATCTTGCTGGAACTGGTCCAGGATGAAGCTAGGAGCCAGGAACTGAAGCCAGAAACTTGGTCCTGGTCTCCCACGTAGGTGGCAGATACCCAGGTATTTGAGCTATCACCCATTGCCTTCTTGGAGGGTGGCATTAGCAGGAAGTTGGAATCAGGAGTGGTGCCATGACTCAAATGCAGGCCCTCCAATACGGTATGTGTGTATCCCAGGAAGCATCTTAACTAGTATGCTATCCACCTGCTTCAGCAACTAAATACTATATGAGGGCAAAGAAGTGCCTAATATTTGCCACTAATTATCCGATATTTTAAAAGAATTAATTTGAGATAATAACATGAAGTAAATTCCATGTATTAATTTGGGTTGCCTGGATTAAATATATTTAAAATATTTCTTTCTTACAAAACTTCAAAGAGCCCTTAAAATGAGATGGATTTGGCCGGCACCGCGGCTCACTGGGCTAATCCTCTGCCTTGTGGCGCCGGCACACCGGGTTCTAGTCCCGGTCGGGGCACCGGATTCTGTCCCGGTTGCCCCTCTTCCAGGCCAGCTCTCTGCTGTGGCCAGGGAGTGCAGTGGAGGACGGCCCAAATGCTTGGGCCCTGCACCCCATGGGAGACCAGGATAAGTTCCTGGCTCCTGCCATCGGATCAGCGCGGTGCACCAGCCGCAGCGCGCCAGTCGTGGCGGCCATTGGAGGGTGAACCAATGGCAAAAGGAAGACCTTTCTCTCTGTCTCTCTCTCTCACTGTCCACTCTGCCTGTCAAAAAAAAAAAAAAATGAAATGGATTTGAGGAATCCTTGGAATTAGGAATATGGTATGCAAATTTTCCCAAACGTATTGCATCTTGGAACTCTCTGAAGTGTCTCATAAGACTGGTGCGTACTTGGGAAATGCTGGTATATGGCTTGAAACTTCACCCAGTCTAAGAAGGTCTTCTTATGCCAGGAATGGTTTAAGATTACTTAAAAGAAAAGTTAGTGGAGAAGACGTTAAACAAGGGGAGGGGGTGATGAGAGGTTAGTGAAAAGGGACAGGAAGGCATGAACATTAATTTTGTTTATTTTCTTAAGTTATCTCATATCACTCATAGGTGCAGGCATCATGGCTGAACAACTGAGGCAGCCTGAGTCTGCAAGCATCTCATTGTGGAATGAAGTCAGTGTGGGAGGATGCATAGAGTATCTGATTTGAGAGGAGTATTGCAATTATACTTGTGTATTTCAGCTAAGAGGCTGCATGTGTTCTGTGGCCTTTGAACAGAACACTAGCATTAGAAACAGTGTCAGAATTACCATGAAAGCGATGCGTAATCTGATGATTTTATGTTATTCAGTGGTCGCAAATCTTATCAGAAGTATATTTTAGGTAATGGGTAATTGAGCCTTTTTATATTTATAAATATAATACATTTAATCTTTTCTAGTCTACTTAATTTTTTAATTATTGTTATTTATATGAAGATATCAATAACAAAATACATGCTAAATAGAAACCAAGTATATGGCCAGTGGCTCTGCAATTTAAAAATTTCTACATGGTAATTAGTGCCATGTTAGCCTGCCTCTTGCGAATAAGTTGTACAAATAAGTTCCCTGAAATAAATGGCCCAGTACTGAGTTGGCCATTAGAGCCATTAAACAGAGTTTCATAATTTACCTTTGTCCATTTTGTCAAAGGCATAATATTAGACTCTTATAAATAAACACTTTCAAAGGATTTTTTGTCTTTTCCTGCTTTCTGCCTATCAATCACAGATACCAAACAAATTGAAATAGCTCTTATCTATGGCTTGAATTTAGATTCCACTTTGTAGAAAGCATTACTTTTCCTATCATTACATTATTTCAGCCAACCATTAAAAACAGTTTTCACTTTTATGAAAACCTTTCTATCCACATGGAATGTAAACAATGACCTCAGGTGACTTTTACTGCTCTGAAATAGCAGTTTTTTAAGATTTATTTGTCCAGTAGGGCCTTTGGCAAAAGCTAAGGCAGTTTGCTATATATGTAGAATAATATAGTATGAATAAGAATTATTTCTGTTTTGCGAAAGTTACTAGTTCAACCATGTTATAGAGAATTTGAGGGCATTTATAAAAGGAGAAATTCATGAAGTGAGTCATTTCAGTTAGACATCATCCAATCCATGCTTCTAATTTATTAGATGAAGAAACTTATCTCCTAAGAGTTGATGCTTGGGTGTGGTTAGTCAACTAGGTATTGACTTCCTCAGAACCTAGGTCTTTAGACTCTAAGACCAGCAACCATCTCTGCATTGTCTGTTTTCTCAATTTTAATTCCCTAGCCACAAGGAAACCCTAATTGAAGGATAAATGCCTTGTTATAGCAATGAGCTAATAGGGATAAGCAACTGTGCTAAGCCTCGTCAGTGATAATAACAAGGCTGAAAGGGTGGTAATTTCCTTTGTAAAATTATTCTTTTTTATTATTAGACACTAGATTTATCTTTTCATGATGCTGGATACTTATATGTGAGAAAGTTTTACCTCCAACTGATGAAAAAGTCTAAAGACTTCTAGATGCTTCACACACATCTGTGGCCCTTATTTCCATTTCTCCATCATCTATTTTCTGTCTCTTTCTTAATTCTATATTCCATCTTCTTTTGGTTTTAGGTAGATTTCCATGAGCACCTACTATCTTGTAGTGAA
Organism: Oryctolagus cuniculus; assembly: GCF_051225735.1. Taxonomy (NCBI): domain Eukaryota; kingdom Metazoa; phylum Chordata; class Mammalia; order Lagomorpha; family Leporidae; genus Oryctolagus; species Oryctolagus cuniculus. The sequence goes on along the minus strand of NC_142881.1, from coordinate 58,830,690 downwards.
TCCACAACCAAGATTTCATAATTTCACTATTAAACTATCATTTTGTTTAATTTGTATACTTTTATTGATCTTTCCCTACTTTCTCTCTCAACTTTATTATTTCTTAAATTCAACAGAAGAGTTTGAAAGTGGCTGAGCCAGCACTTGATCACTTTCCAGCCCGTTGTGCATGAGTAATTGACTAGGCGAGACATACCAAAATTAAATTTTCAGATTGCCTAAGCTTTAGCAGAATTGCACTGACATTCTCTACTCTTTATAATGCATTTCCCATAGAATTTTATTGTAATTGTCAGATGGGGGCGGTGGATGACTTGTATTCACACTAATTGACTTTACAGCAAGATTGCTTCTATTGAACCCACACATCAGATTCATTTTAATTCAATGGAAAGAGCCCTGCAATAGCATATAGCAGATTTGATTCCTGTTTCTTGGGTAAATTACATAACTTCATAGTTTCTTTATAGATAGAAGGCTTGGAGGATATAATCTTTAACATTCCTTGTAGCTCTTCATAATTCTGTGACTACTGAACTGTCTGTAATTCGATTAATTGGAAGATTTTGTGTAAGTAAATGTTTTCTCTCATACAGCTAACTAGGTAATGGTCAACATCTTCTCAATGAGATGTGTGTGCCATTTCTTCTGCAATTAACATTCTTATGCCAGTTCTCTATCAGCTTATCCATTTGGTCAACAAGAATGCAACAAGCCTTTTCTACCTCAGTCCCTCGCCAATTATTTATGTAGGAATGTTTTTATAAATCTGTTCCAAATGATCTTTTATCTATAAGAACTTATAATTTATCTAAAGATTCATGTAAATATTTTCTTATGTAGTAATCTTAAAAATCATCCTCAGGAAACAATATGTAGTCATCTTTACATGTTTTATAATTAAGCTTTCTATAATTGTTAGAAATATATAGAGAATGCTATTATGATAATTTCCATGTGTATTAAACCTTGGTAGTTTTAATAGTGAAAAACAGCCATCCCCAGATTGAACTGTTAGTAAGATAAATGCATGCTTTCTATTAAAGCTGACAGAGCAATGACTAGTAAATTCTATCCACTGGTCTAAAACCAATACAACAAATTAGATGATCTTCAATGCCTTTTAATTACCATTTCTGAATAGGTTTCTATTACTGGAGAAAGATTTTAGGAAAATAAAACTAATATTAGTGTACACATCTAAGAACTTAATGACCAAGTGATCTTTTTGTCAGTGATGTGAAATTCAACTAAGCTAAAATGATATAATACAGTGAAATTACCAATATCATTTGCATGAAAATTTGTGAAATATACATTATTCATTTCCATTTTCTCTCTAAGATCAAGCCCATTTCATCCTAAACTAACTCAGATCCAGTTTTTATGTTTCCAGAGCACCATTTATAGGTTGGCATTTAATAGGATTCATTTTACGACCTAAAAGGGATGCTGTGTGATTATCTCTATAGTCTGAAGTAGAATGTGTTTCTCCAGTTGTTGGGTGCAGAGTTCTCCATATGTCCTTTGAAACAAACTTTTTAGTTGTGTTGTTTAAAATCTAAAATCTCACTTCCCATGTTGAGATTTTAGATTTTAAACAACACAACTAAAAAGTTTGTTTCAAAGACTCAGCAGACTCATAGAATGGCAGATGTCCTAAATAGCACTCTAGCCTCAGAATCAGCCCTAAAGGCATTCGGATCTGGCTGAAAAGCCCATGAGAGTATTTCAGGCATGGAAAGCCAAGACACTCTGGCAAAAGATCTCTGTGAGTGAGATCCCAGTGGAAAGAACAGGTCATCAAAGAAGGAGGTACCTTTCTCTGAAGGGAGGAGAGAACCTCCACTTTGACTATGACCTTGTCTAAACAAGATAAGAGTCGGAGAACTCAGAGGGCTTCCATAGCCTTGGAAACTCATGACTGGAGCATAGGGAGATTACTGATGCCATAGACAGGAGTGTCAGTTGGTAAAGTCAACAACAGGAGTCACTGTGCACTTACTCCTCATGTAGGATCTCTATCCTTAATGTGCTGTACATTGAGATTTAATGCTATAACGAGTACTCAAACAATATATTTCACTTTGTGTTTCTATGGGGGTGCAAACTGTTGAAATCCTTACTTAATGCATACTAAACTGATCCTCTGTAAAAAAAAAAAAAAAAAAAAGAAATTATCAATTCCCAACTTGACTCTCACTGGGATTAAACATGACAATAGGTCTGATCTGATTTCATCATCATTTAAAAAAATCATCTATTATTTTTCACTTTATGTTTCTGTGTGGGAGCAAACTGTTGAAATCCATACTTAATGTATACTAAGCTGATCTTCTGTATATTAAGATAATCGAAAATGAATCTTGATGTGAATGGAAGGGGAGAGGGAGTGGGAAAGGGGAGGGTTGTGGGTGGGAGGGACGGTATGGGGGGGAAGCCATTGTAATCCATAAGTCGTACTTTGGAAATTTATATTCATTAAATAAAAGTTTAAAAAAAAATCTAAAATCTGAAATCCGCTGATTCTCTTGTGCTGCCTGATCTCTAAGTTATGAGTCAAGCCCTCACTGTTATTGATCTTTGACAATGATCCCTTTTAAATTTCTCCACTTTACTTTGTGTACTTTATTTGATGTTATTTATATGAGTTTGGATTATTATATTTTCCAGCTGAATGATTCTTTATTGCTTCGTTGAAACTCCTTTATTTTAGTATGGCTTTTTGGCTTTATGTGAGTACCATTTTATTCAATATATTTTTCTATCCTTTTGCTTTAAACTTTTCTGTGTCAATATATTTTAGTTGTATATCTTATGAAAAACATAAAAATAGATTTTATAATATCTATTATTTATCTGAAAAAGTACTTTTGTATTTACTGATTATTGATATGTTTGACATGTCTGCATTTCATTTTGTGCTGTGTAGTCACACTAAATACTCTTTCTATGATTTTCAGAAATATTATATCTTCTATTTTGAATTATTATTTTTTTCTTGGAATTCATAGTAAAGTTAACTGTGTACCAAGTTCTCATGTAACATAGAGTAGGAAGGACTTATTTTTTCTTGGGAAGATAATTGCAGGATTGGAATAGGTGGGAATATGGGCAAACGTGAGTCTGGTGAGAAATCTAAAGGCGATGGTGCTGATATGCCATGTCAATAGTTTGCATTGTATCCTATCAGTTATTGTCAGTTGTGGAATATTTAAGTAGGGGAATTGCATTATATATTTTGTTTTAGAAATATAATTGCAATGTTACAGAAGAGCGAACTGGGATAGAATGTGGAGAAATGAGAGTATAGAACCAAGAGTAAGGGTTTGGGAGGCCAATCAGAAAATCAATACAATAATTCAAGTGATAAATGATGAAGCAGTCGTAGTGAAGTTAAGAGGACCAGATAGATTTGCAATATATTCAGGAGGAAGAGTCAATAAGTCGTAATGACCATTTATGAGTGTGGGGTGGAGTGGAATGGATAGCTACAAGTTGCTGGCTCCAGTGATTGAATACATGGTCAAGTCACTAACTAAAAAAAGACTAGGAAATGCAGACTTGAAGACTTTCACTGCATTATGATGGTTTATCTTATAAACTGTTGTGATGGAATGAGATATAAGAGTATTTAATAAGTTAGATAAGTAACCTGCTCAGGAAAGAATAGGAAAGAAGAGGGAGAAGGTTTCCTGATAAACATGGAAGGACATCTATCAACCTGAATTTAGTGAAAACAATGTCCTAGTTTAGGAGAAGTAATTAATTATGTGAAGAAATATTAGGAGACATATTTAATTCCATAACAGGTATATAGAGTTTTACTGGAACTTATGAAAAGACAAGCATTTGGTTTAAAAATTCCTAGATAGGTTTCAGAAATTTCATTAAGTTTTATTAGTTTCTGAGGGTCCAATCCCACTTAAAGTACTGGCCTTAAAGTCAAAACTAGTTGAAATAATGAAGTAAAGATAAATCAATTTTTATAAATAAGAATGGATTTAGAATTATTTGCTTAATAAACAAGTAACTCCTACTCAGATCGTGTGCCATTAATACTTCATTGTTACTTTAGAAGACTTTACCTTTGTATGGCATAGGGTAAGTTAGACACAACCATGAAAAATTCCAATAAGACACAAAGCTATTTTTCCAAAAATTTGATGCTAAGCAAGGATGAAGAAACTGACATGCAAATAATCCTCTACTCTTATTCTTGCCCCTCTGTCTAAATTATTTGAAAGATAGAGGGAGAGAGGGAGAGAGGGAGAAAGGGAGAGAGAGAGAAAAAAAACCTCCAACTGGATCTCTCCCGGAATGGCTGCCATAGCCACGGTTGGGCTAGGTGAGAGAGAGAGAGAGAGAGAGAGAGAACCACCATCCACTGGGTCACTCCCTGAATGGCAGCCATAGCCAGAGCTGGGGTAGGCTGAAGCCAGGAGCCAAGAACTCTAACCAGATCTCCCACATGGGTGGCAGGGTTCCAACTACTTGGGTCATCTCCTGATGCCTTCACAAGTGTACAAGCAGGGAGTTGGATTGGAAGTGGAGCAGCCAGGACTTGAACTGTCATTCCAATATGGGATGAGAGTGTTGCAAACAGCAGATTAACCCATGTGCCACACCACTGGTCACAGGTTTATTCTTTATTTTTTTTAATTTAATGCAAGATATTGAATCTCTTGATTTAATGTCACAAGCTAGTTTCTTTTTTTAATCAATTATTTGAAAGACAGAGCTTCCATCTGCTGGTTCACTCTCATAAGGTCCATAAAGGTCAAGCTGAGCTAGGGTTGGACCCTATAGTTCAGAAACCAATCCATATCTCACACATGTGACAGAGGAATGTAATTACTTGAGCCATTAATGCTGTCTCCCAGAATCTGCCATAGTAAAAAACTAGAATCACAGGCTGGAACTGGATATCAAACCCAGGCACTCATAGGTGAGTCATGGGCCACTTAACTGCTAGGCTACATGCCTGCTTGCCACAGGATTGATATTTAATAAAAAGTTTTTGCAGTACTTCCTAGTATACAAAGGCCTGTGGTTGTATACTATAAATAGTAATTTATATAGTTAAATAGTCATTAGGATATTCCTTATCTATGCATCAGAAATGGAAATTTTGGAAATTCTATTTGATGGCAAATTACAATTTTGATGGTAGGTTTTAAAAAGTTATTTATTTTATTTTTGTGACAGATTTTGTGACATATTTTGGACAGATACCGAGCTCCGGTCTGCTGGTACATTACCAAAATGACCTTCCATGACTGATGCCTTAGCTGGAAACCAGGACCTGAGTTCAGGTCTCCTACATGGATGACAGGGACCCAATTACTGGAGTCATGCCTATTACCTCCCAGCTGCACATTAGCAGGGAGCTGGAATTGGGAGCAGAGCCAAGACTTGAATTCAGACATCTGATATGAAATCCAGGTGTTCCAGGTGGCATCTTAACTCACATTCTAAATGCCCACACCTTGATGGGAGTTCTGATGTTGATGGAAATTTCAATGGCATAGAGACACTGTCAAATCAATCTATCTCAAAAGGAAGGATTTGAGATATGAATTATAGAGTTCCTCAGTACTTATTGCTATTTTTGTGTCATTTGATGTAACATTACGTCATCTGCTATTTTTTATCGAACTGTAGATATTTGGTAGTTTATGGCCTGGAAATAGGAATGGATTTTTATTCTGAAGGAGACTCACAATGGTTATTGATTCCATTTATTAAGTGACATGATTTGTTCTATACTTTAACCAGTTTAGAATTATATTTCAAAGTTATTTGTTAAAGGTTTGATTAACCAAGAGCCATCAAATGCATTTATTACTACTATTAAGTGCCCATATGTGCATTTGAGAACATTTTTCTTCCTTTCTTTTTTCTTCTTTTTGTACCATTGAGATAACTGGGTATGTCACTCCTTTGCATTACTTTTGGCCTTTATTTAGGGAACTTTCCACAAGCATATGAGAAAAGCAATTCAATTTCAAATGATTGCTGCTTATTTCTTCGCATATAACTTAGCATAATGTAGGTAGCTTGACCTGGTATAGTTAAGATTTCCAAATGGTAAATGAAACAATATTTTCAAAAAGATACGTGATATGTCTCTATGTAACTGGTGATATACTTTGTAGTATAAGACACAAAGCAGTTAAAACTTTGACCACTGAAGAGCGGAAAAATAAGACACTAAATTGCCTAGAAATAAATTAGATAAGAGTTTGTAATTTCATAAGGAGTAATTATAAAGCTTCAGTGAAAGATATAAAAGAAGACCTAACTAAATTTGAGAAATGGAATATGCTCATTGATTTCAAGAGTAAAAGACTAATATACAAGTAATAAATATTACTGTAAACAATAAACATTTCTATTTTCTCCACATAATTCAAAACATAAGCTTAATGAGACAGGGGAATTTCATCTGTTTTTGTTCACTCATCTATTGGTAATAGATACCATTGTTATATCAGTAGATACTTGTTGAACGAATAGCTAACACTTCACTTGAAATTTTTTGAATGGAATTGGACAAGTTGACCAAAGACTTCACAGAATCATGAATGAAAAAAAATCGAAAATTATGTTCAAGAAGCATAATGAAAAAGGTAACTTTTACCCTGCCAGAATGTGATTGATTGCTATTTTCAGTAATGGTTATTACACTATTTCTCTTTCCGAATGCTTTTTAGCAATATGATATTACCATTCCTCCATTGTAAGGTGTAGTCTTTTTTACCTTCTTTTGAACCTACTTGAAGCAATAGAATTAGGTAGAGGTTGCTTGGATCTGCAACTTCTGCCTTTGCTTTTTGGAACACCACTTTTTTTTTTTTTTTTTTTTTTTATTTGACAGTGTTTGACAGTGAGAGAGACAGAGAGAAAGGTCTTCCTTCCGTTGGTTCTCCCCCCCAAATGGCTGCCACTGCCAAAGCTATGCCAATTCAAATCTCCTATGCGGGTACATGGGCCTAAGCACTTGGGCCATCCTCCACTGCCCTCCCAGGCCACAGCAGAGAGCTGGACTGGAAGAGGAGCAACCGGGACTAGAACCCACACCCATATGGGATGCCGGCGCCACAGGTGGAGGATTAACTAAATGAGCCACTGCGCCGGCCCTGGAACACCACTTCTTGCGTTTCATCTTTTGTGCTCTGCAAAATCCAAATGTCCACATAGAAACCTATGTGGGAAAAAAATGAAGGCTTCTAACTGATAATCCCAACTGAGTTCCCAACAGGCAGCTAACATCAAGTGCCAACCCCCTGGATGAGGCTGTTTTGGACCTAATAATTGTCCTAGGGCTTGAATAGATACCATGGGAAGCAGAATTTTGTGACTGCCCCCAAAATAATAAAAATTAATGATTTTTAAAGGCAGAGAAAGAGGACAGCTAAGAAACTCTAGTGAACATATCCCCAGCAAAACATCAGTTTGAACAATTATTAATGCCCCAAATGACATTCTCAAGCTTTAAGGAAATCAGATGAAAGGCAGCAGTATCTGGTCTGGGCAAAATAATAAGAGAAGACGCATTAAAAAGGCCTGTAGGAAAGAGTTCCCTAGACCATCCCTTCTTCCACTCCAAGCAACAGCACCATAGTGGCGAGAGACTCCTCTTGCTAGGAAGAGAGAAAAGAAATTAAGTCCAGACCTTATACTCGAAACCCAGTACTAGGCATGCCATAGTGAAACCTAGTCCTGGGCAGAATTCTGCCTTGTCCCTGATCCTGGGACAGAACCTGTGAACTAAGCTTTGGGTCAATTAGGAACTTATTGTTCAAAAGGAGAAATAAATCTTGGTGTTCTATTGCACAGTGGGTAACAGTAGATAATCATAATGTACTATTTATTTAAAAATACTAGAAAGAGATTTGAATGTTTTCATTACAAAGAAATGATGAATGTTTGAGGAGACAGATATGTTTAACTGAATTTAAGGATTATGCAATATATAAATATATTAAAACATCACATCTTGCACCCTAAATATGTACAATCTTTATGTGTCAGTTTAAAAAATAAATAATAAAAATAAAATATTGATTTTCTAGAAAAATTTTTGTAGTAATAACTGAAATGTTAATACAAACATTTATTATAAAGCTATAATCATTAAAACAGTGTGAAATTGGTACAGACATAGAAAATAGTCAATTGAAGAAAATAGAGAGCTTTAAAACAACCCTTGTTCATAAGGTCCTTGGTGTATTTCTAAAGAGGAATTAAACCGGAATTAAAAATTGGTGGAGAGACAGAAGAGTGGGTTTATTAATAAATCAGTGGGATCTACAAGGAAAAATTGAGAACATTTTGAACCAAAATAAACAATAGGTCATTTAATGACTTACATGTGATCAACAAAATATTGACTGTGATAAGTGGCAGGCATTTGGCACCGTGGTTAAGCTGCTACTTCAGATGCCTACGTCCTGTATCAGCGTGCCTAGGTTTGGGTCTCAGCTCTGCTTCTGCTTCTAGCTCCCTGCTGTGCACAGTTGGAGGCAGCAAATGATGGCTCCGGTAGTTGGGTTCTTGCCACCCTGCCACATGGGAGACCTAGACTGAGTTCTGGTCTCCTGGCTTCAGCCTGGCACAGTTCTGATTGTTGTGGGCATGTAGGGAGTGAATCAGTAAGTGGAAAGATCTCTTTGTCTCTCTGCCTTTCAAATAAAATGAATATAAGTAAATAATTTTTAAAAGACCATGATAAGAAAGCTTAAGCAAACATTGTTACAATTCTGAGATAAAAAGAATTTATTAAACATAACATTAAATGCTAAATGAAAAGATTGATAAAGTTAATACACTAGAATTTAAACTTCTATATAATAGCAAATTGCCATAAACAAAATTGAAAGACAAGCTATAAATTGGAAGATAATATTTGTAATACCTAGTATTGGAAAAAACAAAGGATTTTCATCTATATAATATTAATATCTCCTGAAAACTAAAAGGGAGGAATAGGAGAAGAGAGGAAGGCAATTTATACAAAAATCCTTAAACAACCCAATATGAAATGAACAGGATATGAATATGTAATTTACAGAATAGGAAAGCCAAAGAACAAATAAACATATAATGAAATGCTTAGCTCCACCATTAATTAGAGAAATAAAAATTAGATCATTAATTCCATGTCCTAATTGTTCAAGTATCCAAGGAGGCAAATAAAGATATTTGCTGCATCCTTTATAGCAACGAAAAGAGTAATAATTAACATCAAAGTTCTAATTGCTGTATAAAGATCAGTTTGGCCAGAATGTCTTAAGCAGAATAAGGAGTAATGGCAGGGTTGGAGTTGCATGGTTCATACACATGTCATGTTTGAAATAACAGTGAGACATCAAGAGATGCAAGAGAGAATACAATTGAACTTCCAAGTCAGTTTAAAAGAGCTATTGAGACTAGATATAAAAGCTTGGTAGTCTAAGCATTTGGATTATATTTAAAGACTGAGACTGGATCAGACCAACTATGGATAATACGTCATGAAGGAACAAGACCAAGATAGAACATAGAGAGGGGATATATAGTGGTTAACGGTCAACAGAAGTGGTGACTAGATGGCCTTTTTTCCTACAGTGAGGAAATTGTCATTGGTATAAAAGAGTCAGAACTTATAAAATACTTAGTAAATATTAATAAGAGCATTTGAGATTACCCTAACTATTATACACAGAAGGGACTAGAAAATGTCCTGGATGTATACAGTTTATGAAATTTAAACAGTATAAAGTTCTGGCAAATATTACTGGTGATAGATAAAATATCTTGTTTTCATTGATTGTATTGAAATTTTTACATTTATTTGTAAGTGTTATCTTACATTGTTCAAATAAGAAATTTAAAACTGTTTCAAGAATCAAAATAAATGGAGATTGACAAAAACAGTGAGTGTATTGTCACCTGTAATTTAAATTTCTGAGCTAGCTTGGTGATATTGACAACATTTCCACTTTAAAGGAAACATTATTTCAGAAGAGCAATTGTCTTCCTTCACATTACCACTTAGAACTTTATGTTTTGATGAGCAGTTTATACTGATTTAAAAAATGAAAGTTTAGAAAATTTGGCATAATGATATTTTAAGTTCATTGAATGTTTGAAAATCTGAAAAACCTCTACAGTATTATTTGTGTACAAAACCACCATGTTGTGTGTGTTTCAGAATACTTATTCTTCAAGTCAGACTGTTTTCTGAAGGTTCTTCTGCAGGGTGTCTTATAAGACTGATACCACCAGAAATTATATTTGTATAGCTAGCAAGTATTTGTATCACTAAAGTGTTCAATGCATGCCATTTGATTAGCTCTCCTGCCTTCCGAATATTAAGTATTCATAGGCATAATGCCTACCCCACTATTCAAGGGAAATTAACTACAGTCTACAAGAACTGACACGATGAAGACTCTCATTAATACCAGTGAAATTTCATTTCATTGACTAAGACATCAGAGTTGGAAAAGAATAAATTTTGGTTATGTAGTTTAATATGTGGAGATTATTATAGGGTGTGATATACAAATTCCATATTGCCCAAATGATCCCCCAAAGGGTCAGTATTAACTTTGCTATAAACATTGAGTAGCTATGTGATATAGAAGAAAGGACAGTTATCTATACCTATCTCCTAATTTTCTAGGTCTTCTTGAATAACATGCCACTTCCATAGCCTTGGCAACTCATGACAAGAGCCTAGGGTGATTACTGATGCCATAAACAAGAGTGTCAATTTGTTAAGTCAACAACAGGAGTCACTGTGCACTTACTGCTCATGTAGACTCTCTGTCCTTAATGTGCTGTACATTGTGATTTAATGCTATAACTAGTACTCAAACAGTATTTTTCACTTTGTGTTTCTATGTGGGTGCAAACTGTTGAAATCTTTACTTAATATATGCTAAACTGATCTTCTGTATATAAAGAGAATTGAAAATGAATCTTGATGTGAATGGAAGGGGAGAGGGAGAGGGAAAGGGGAGGGTTGCGGGTGGGAGGGAAGTTATGGGGGGGAAGCCATTATAATCCATAAGCTGTACTTTGGAAATTTATATTCATTAAATAAAAGTTAAAAAAAACTGAACCTTTAAAAAAAATAACAAAGTAATTTCAACAACCATACCATTGGAAATCTTGAAATAATGAGTGAAATGAGCCTTTATGCTCCTTTCTTATTTAGATGTTAACAAGGATGTGGATGTGGTTTATTAAAGACAGGGAGAAGAACTATGTTCCCTTCAAAGAGCAGGGCTCTAGTTTCCAAGTCCATTCATCTTGCTGCAGAACTCCAGGGTATTGGGTGGGTAATGTAGATGTTTGGACATTGTAACACATTGGCTTCACCTCATTTGTTTTTAATCATGAAGCAGATAAAACTGATAAAAAGATGAATCTAATAGTGGTTTTAGAATGTGTACTGACAAGTTTGAGATACAAACTTATAAGGAAAATGAAAATTTTCCCAACTCATCTCATATGAGTTTCTTGTAGTTACCTGTTTTATACAAAGATTATACTTGTGGGGTTTTCTGTCTTTTATAATATATAAGTTTCTGAAATATGTGTGTAACATTGAAATAGTAATCTCAATTTTTGTATTCAGTTCAACAAATATATATTGAGTACTAATTAAGTGTCAGGAATGGTGCTATGTCCTAGTGTCATTTAAAATAATAAAATTTACCTTTTTCTTTCTTTTTTAAAATTTTTAAGTGGCATATTTTTAATTTATATTATAGGCAATGCTTTAATGCTCCACTAAATAATGAGTTTGACAGTAAAAAGTGCAAACATCATAGTTCAGTGGAATATTAGACAAGGGCTATGAAGAATAAAGATATTACATTCTGGTAGATAATAAAAGTCCTCAACAGTGTTTCTTGGAGGGATTCAGAACAATAGTTAAATATGGTAATTTTCTAAAGAAATTTACATAAAAATCTAGAGATGAACCCTTTTAAATTTAAGTAAGCAACCTTATTCTGTAAAAATTATCTGCTTTGATATATAAGTTATTCTCAGTTGTATACAGAGGTCTCTTTTAAAATGTATATAAATTTCTTTACCCTCTCCTTACTTTTGCAGCTAACATGGACATTTGAACTGATGCATGTATCATTCTAACGAATTGTAGCTAAGCATATATGACAATCTGACATATTACAGCAACTGTAATACTCATTTTAATCTAAAAAATGTAACAAAAATCAACCTTGCTATTAGTCCAATTAGTTTCACATAAAAATATAATCCAGAAGCAAATTTTTCAAATACTATTTCTTCTGAAAGTTTCCTATACTTATTTCTGTGGACTTTTGGAGAGTAAGTTGATGTGTACTAATAACATGAATACATGCTTTATGCCATTTTCTGAAATAATAGTTGATTAGTTTTAGAGTTGGTTATCGATTCCTTAGAGGGCCCTCTGCTAAGCCCAATGGAAGAGAAAAGAGGAATAAGATCCTGGCATCACCATCAAGGAGATTTTATTCCAAATCTCCTTCTGATTCTTCATTTCTAGCAGCTAGACAAGAGCCATCGATGTGAAACAGATAAAATATCCAGGAAATTCAGGGAAAGGATGAAACACTTTTGATTGTCATGAGAGATAATGAGACTGGCAAAGGAGAGGTTGCAAAGGGACCTTTTAAGTGAGAGAAAGAACTGAGGACCAAATCTCAGAGCGTATCTTGATGCGTAAGGAAATGAAGAGAAGATTAGTCTGCAGTGAGTGCTAGAATGAAGAGGGGAACCTGGTGTCATTAAGTGTGTTTCTGAAGGGGCAGAGAATACAGGGAAGGCAGAGTTTCAGGAAAAATGTAGATAGGTATCCACCCATTCAAAGTGCTGTCGTTGAGAAAATAATTCATGTAGGAAAAAATTTTTGTAAATGTGCACTTCTCCTTTCTTCTTAGCCATAGTCTTATTTTAGCTTCTAGAATTGAGGGAAGACCTTATTATATGGCATAATGTTTTGAAGGCTTTTAAACATAAACTTATACTTTTTGCTAAAGAACTGATAGATGGTGCTAAATCATAATGAAAATATCTGCTTCTTTACCGTGCTATATAAAATAATGTTATCTAGTTTAAAAATGTAACTACTTTCCGAATGAAATTTCACACTGACAAACAAATAAAAAATGCACAATACCCATGTATCAGAGCTTTCCAGTATAACAGGGTGACTGTGTAGTGCCAGGAGAAGATGCATATTTTAACTTTAGATGAATATATGTATAATGGCTAGAACATTATTTATTGGTTCAAATGCTGTTTTATATGTTATGAATTTAAGAAAATAAAAGCCTGAATATGCTCTTTCCAGTAATCCTATGAGATAGTATTATTTTAGGGATAATTTTTCAAATTATTTTTAAAAGATTTACTTATTTATTTGAAAGGCTGAGTCTGAGAGAGATAAGGAGAGAGAGAGAGAGAGAGAGAGAGAGAGAGAGAAAGGATGAGAATCTTCTGTCTACTGGTTTACTTCCCAAACTGTTGCAAAAGCTGGGACTGGGCCAGGCCAGAACCAGGAGCCAGGAGCTTCTTCCAGGTCTCCCATGTGGATGCAGAGGCCCAAGCACTTGGGCCATCTTTCGTGGCTTTCCCAGGCACTTCAGCAGGGAGCTGGATTGGAAGTGGAGCAGCAGAGATTTGAACAGGCATCCATACGGGATATTAGCATCACTACACCATAACACAGACCCCAAGGATAATTTTTAAACAATTGAAGATACTTGGGTTAAAACACTGTGTAATTGGGTCCAAATTAATGATGTCAGAAATTTAGGAGGAAATTGGAAACTTGAATTTAGTATCTGTCTTCAAGGTCTATGTTGTTTTATACTACAGTGTATCTACCACCTTAAAGCACAATGAATTACTGGACAAAAAGCTACATTATATGAAGTGAAATTTAGATGCTTTACACATTATTTTATCCTAATTTTATATTAGATAATCCATGCTTGATACAATGAAAATATTCATTAAAATGTCATTTGGTTAATATGAAAACATGATTTATCAAAACATTCTGCATGAAAGATATTACCTTGACTTATTGCAGATTAAATTGTAAAGTCTGGAGCCAGAGCTGTAGCATAGCAGGTGAAGCCGCCACCTGCAGTGCAGGCATCCCAAATGGCACTCCACTCGCCATGCTGCTCCCTGCTGCTCCACTTCCCATCCAGCTCTCTGCAGTGGCCTGGGTCCCTGGACCCATGTGGGAGACCTGGAAGAAGTTCCTGCCTCCTGGCTTTGGATCAGCACAGCTCCGGCCATTGTGGCTATCTGGGGAGTGAAACAATGATAGAAGACTTCTCTCTTTCTCTCTGCCTCAACCTTCTCTATAACTCTGCCTTTCAAATAAATACATAAATTTTTTTTAAAAAGTAAAGTCACTGCTTAAATTTCAAAATTGGACAAAATTCATTTTTGCAAACTGTAATTTTGCAAATTTAGTTATGAGAAATTCACAGTAATGAAATAGTCTCAAAATTTTTCTTTGCAAGTGTCTTCTGTTTCTTGTCTTATATTCAGTATTCTATGTGGGTATTTTTTTAAAGATCCACTTATTTATTTGAAAATCAGAGTAGAGTAACTCAAAGGATAACTTAGTAGAGAGAGGGAGAGACAAAGAGGAAGATCTTCCATCTGCTGTTTCACTACCCAGATGGCTGCAATAGCTAGGTCTGGAGCAGGCCAAAGTTAGGAGCCAGGAGCTTCTTCCAGGTCTCTGACATGGGTAGCAGGGTCCCAAGCACTTGAGCTGCTTTTTCCAGGCCAATAACAAGGAGCTGGATTGGAAGTGGAACACCTAGGACAGGAACTGGAACCCACATGCGATACTGGAACTGCAGACAGTAGCTTCACCATCTGTGCAACGAGGCCCCCAGGATTCTATGTTTAATGCATACTGGTGTGTCTTTGGATGGAAAAACAGTTCTAAAATTAAGTTCACCAAATTTATGAATCAGCTGTTTCTTCAGTGATTCATGGCAATGAGATAATGATAACGGGTGACTTTTCATTGTAATGAAGTCAGTAGGTACTGAATGAGTATCCCCTTTTCATAATTAAGTAGAAAATAAAGAAACAACTGACAAAGCTTTCCCAAGCAGCTTTCATTGGAAAACCCCCAAATCTCAACATCACTCTTGACTCCTTTCTCACTCTTCAGCCCCACATTCTGTGCTCAGGAGATCATTTCATCTATGCATTCATAAATAGGTCTACAGACTGACTACCTCTGAGATCATGTTCTCTCACCTGAGCTGATGCTATGCCCTATATCACTCTAATTCTCCTTTGCTACCTTCTTAAAATGTAAGTCAGATCATGTCATGTCACTCTGTGGTCACCCACCTCATTCAGAGAATAAGTTGAGCACTCACATCTCCCACTGCTCTCCTGTGTTATTAGTCCTGCCATGTCCCCGCTGCCCAGAACCTGCTCCTCCCTTTGTCTCTGACCCCTTGCTCAAATATAATCCTCAAGAGGACAATACATTTGACAGGTTTGTGGCTGTATTCCTACTGCCTAATATTATGCCATAGTAGGCATTCATTCAATCAATCTTTGTTAAATGAATATGTTAATAGGCGAGTAAAGGAATGACTATCATATGTGTATTGAACTTCATGTTAAATAGGTAGTGTGATCTCCATTTGATATATTTACTAAATCAAAGTATCAACATGATATATTGCTATAAACACTTACAGTTGATTATAACAACTTCATTATAAAATTTTGTTTTTGATAGGCAGAGTTAGACAGTGAGAGAGAGAGAGACAGAGAAAGGTCTTCCTTTTTCCATTGGTTCACCCCCCAAGTGGCCGCTGTGGCCAGCGCGTTGCGCCAATCCAAAGCCAGGAGCCAGGTGTTTCCTCCCAGTCTCCCATGAGGGTGCAGGGCCTCCACTACCTTCCCAGGCTACAGCAGAGAGCTGGACTGGAAGAGGAGCAACCAGGACAGAATCCGGCGCCCCAGCTGGGACTAGAACCTGGGGCGCTGGCACCGCAGGCAGAGAATTAGCCAAGTGAGCCGCAGCGCCATCCCGTTATAAAATTTTTGTGAAGTAAAATGAGATATTACACCATATCTTCTCCTGTCGCTCCCCCTCTTCTCAGAGGAACGACACAGGACCCTGCGCTGTTCTTTCGTCTGCTCGGCCCTCCCCGGGTTTGCTGCTGGTTCTTCCCGGGTTGGCTACCGACCCTTCCACTCCGTGGAAGGGCGGTTCCCCCTGGCCACTTTCCCCACTTCCTCAGGGGAGCGGCACACCTCCGGCTGGCTCTCTCGGGGGCTGCACAGGTGTTCCTTCACATAGATGTTCCCCTTAGATGTTCCTGGTGCATGTTGTCTCTCTCCTCCTTTATAGTCCTCTTCCACCAATCCCAACTCTGCTACCCACACGCCGAGTACGCTGCTCTCCTCCAATCAGGAGCAGGATCAGCTCCTGCAGGTCATCACTCAAGTTGGCGAGAGGCAGCTGCATAGAAGTTGTTACTCCCTTCTCAGCGCCATATTGTGGGAGAGCAGATGCATAGAATAAGTCTTAATTCCAGTAACAGTCTAGTCCGAGTTGCTCCCCACATTCTCCTATAAATTAAAGTAGACCTTCATGACTGATTAGGTTTTTCAATGTATTTTTTTTTTAATTAACAGAAGCCTTGCTAATTGAATTAATTCAACAAATAATTATTGAGGAACTAATATATGCAAGCAGTGGTTTGGTCTCTGGGGACATATTTTTTTTTTTTTTTTTTTTTTTTTTTTTTTTTTTTTTTTTTTTTTTTTTGACAGGCAGAGTGGACAGTGAGAGAGAGAGACAGAGAGAAAGGTCTTCCTTTGCCGTTGGTTCACCCTCCAATGGCCGCCGCAGCCGGCGCGCTGCGGCCGGCGCACCGCGCTGATCCGATGGCAGGAGCCAGGAGCCAGGTGCTTTTCCTGGTCTCCCATGAGGTGCAGGGCCCAAGCACCTGGGCCATCCTCCACTGCACTCCCTGGCCACAGCAGAGAGCTGGCCTGGAAGAGGGGCAACCAGGACAGAATCCAGCGCCCCAACCGGGACTAGAACCCGGTGTGCCGGCGCCGCTAGGTGGAGGATTAGCCTAGTGAGCCGCGGCGCCGGCCTCTGGGGACATATTGATGAAAAAGAATTTACAGTCAGTGAAAGATACAGAGACTTAAGAAGAGAACATCAGAATTGTAGGTGGAAATAGTTAAAATAAGGGTGATGTGGTAGGAAATGATGAGTGGTGTGCAGGTTATTTCCATTTCCCCTTTGATCTGCTGTTTGCCTTTCTCCACCTTGCTCTATGCTTCAGGAGGCTGACCTTTAGGGATCTTGTTACTGGATTGTTTTCCCTTTGGTGTCTGGTCACGTTTGACCAGCGGGAAACACTAGCAGAAGATTTGAGGACAAGGAGGGGGTGAGGGCCGGGAATATATGACGGAACTTCAAAATACCATGGAAAATAAAAGATATTTACTTTGAGGCAAACAATTTTTTTGAAATTCATGCATGTGCCTCTTAACATGTATTTCCAAGAATTTTTTGATGACTTCTCATCTGCATGGATTTCAACTTTTTTACAACAAAATAAATTTGTCTTTTAATTTCTTCATTTTCCACAAAATTTTTGAAGTCCTCTGTATTCCCCATGGATCCTACCTGCCAGATCCTTATTAATTTGCAGTGTGAGTTTTCTCTACCTAAGGTCCTGTTGGACAAGTCTCGACATGCGTTTTCAGACTTTGACTTTTAGGAACTGCTCCTTCCCTTATTCTCTCACAACTGGGCCTGGTAACCACTCTTCCTTGGTTCTTGTAGTACCAGAAAATTTGTATTCTGTTTGGTATAACAAAAGTTTCCTTTATGATAATACATAATAATTATGCTACTATAACAGGTAGTCCCTATATTAATTAAACTATATGAGTGCATCATTTATTGCCTACTTGTCCATGTTTGATAAAGATGACTAGGAAATGTATCTCTGATGAAGAGATAGGCAATGTGAATCTTGCAAAGAGCAGCCATGAACAAACTATACAGGAGGGAAATTCTGAGAAAGGGAACAATGGAGACAAAAAAAAAAAAAAAAAAAAAAAAAAACTAAGGCAAGAATGAGCTCTATGTGTTTGTAGAACTCAAAAATTTTGGATCAAGTATAGTGAACAAGGGGAAGGACTGTAAGAAAGGAGAATGGGATCTAGGCACATGCTGTATCTCCTACTTCATGTTATTAATAACCTATTGTACTTAAAAATAAACACAAATAGAAAAATATATCTGTGAAAGATATACTGGGTAGTATGTCTTTATCTGATTATGTTTATTTATGAGTTCTGCAAAGAGTAACAGGAATATTATTAAAAATTATTACATTTTCAATCTCCTTTATTTATGGTATATTTTTTTAAGTCATTTAAGTATAACAAGAAAAAGCATAAAGGAAGTAAATAATTACTAGAGTAAATCTTCTGCAGGCTATATTTGCAATTTATCCTAATAGTATTAAAAGGAATCATTAACTCATTGTGAATTAATTTGAAGATTAAGGTTATCTAGTAGTTTATTTTTTAAACAATATATTGATTTTCATAGCTGCCTTGTGTTTGTGAGACCAAAATGAATTTATAAGAAACAGATCTTATTTCCTCAGCCTTCATGATCACCTTTTCTGTCATGTTTACATTTGGTCAATTTCATCTGACTCTTCCATGCAAGAAGAAATTAACTTCGTACTTCTTACTTTCCTTGTTGCTCTCCTGCCATCTTATGTATCAATTTATTAGCTGTATTCACATATTCAGAATTTGCAGTTCTCTTAGTCTCCTTTTAGCAACTATTGTCTTAATTTTTGATCCTATATTTGACAATAAGTGAGATCTCATTCTGAAAGAAAGTCATTATTCTTTCAATTATTTTAATTTCTGGTAAATGCATTATCTTGATCTAGAAGTCGATTTTCGTAGTGGGTAACATCTATAATAATTCTTGCCTTTTGTTAGGTGTTCAATTGATGTTTGCTGATGAAATAAGTGTGTGACAATACTGGCTCTAGTGTGAAAAGATGAGATGTAATAGTTTCACTTACTGCATGATGCTAGGGGAGATGTTTAGCCTACCTAAACCTCAGTTACAATGAACAATAATACCATCTGACATTTCATGTTTGATCCAAGAATTAAATGACATAACATATGCAAAGGGCTTAGAATATTGTAAGGACTCAAATGTTAGCTATTTTTATGTCTTACATTAATTATCTTTTCTTAGGTAGTGAAACATTTTAATGCACAGGTACACTCAGACCTTAGATAAGATAATTTATTTTTATTCCAATAGTGAAAGGATGTTATTCATTTATATTTGAATCCTTTTTATTTGATATTATATATAATCTACTGGAGCCTTAAAAAGAAAACATGTCAAACTGAGTCTTAGAGCATGAAATTAATTTTGCTATGCTTCATTGTAACCCAAGAATACTACCTTTTTTAACAGGTAGTAAATTTTAACAGCAAAATTTTAATGAGACTAATTTATTATCAAATTTCTTATTGTTGACCAGAAACACTAAAAGATAAATATTAGCTTATTAGTAAGGCAGTGTTATATCTTGTTTCCATTTATATGGCTTTATTTTCTAGAATAGTAATATTAGGCTTTTAAATTTTTTTGAATTTTAAAATTTTATTCAAAAGAGGGAGAGAATGAGAAGGAAAGAGACAGACATAGACATGGTTATGGACACAGAGAGATCTTTCTTCTTCTGTTTACTCCCCAAAATGTCCACCATCTGTTGCATCCCAAAGTGTGCATTAGCAGGAAGTTGGAATTGGAAGCAAAACAGGGTCTGGAACACAGGCACTCAGATATGAAATATGGGTGTTTCAAGTAGTATCTTATCTGCTGTGCCAAACACTTACCACACTCCTTTTGTCTAATTTACTAATGACACAGTATTTATATGAAGAACAAAACTATGACCTTGCTTCCAACTGGATTGAAAATACTGAATATATGTTTGTTTTTTAGACCTGCTTTAGCATGAATTGTTGCAGGAGTTAACTTTGATGCCATTTAACAATTGTTTTAGATGAGTTTTTTAAAAGAAACCAAGAATCACTCTTCAATGTATATCTATGCATGAGTACACACACACACACACACACACACTAGTATATTTTTATAATAGAACACAGAAATATTAAAGAAACAAATTGTTCGTATAAAATATGGAGTTCTTAATCTACCAAAGAGACAACTTATTACTTTATTAAAGCTTTATTTACTGATGCTCCCTTTCCACCTACACGTAGTCCATGAGAGAGAATGTCAGTTCCATCCGTTATAGACCTGTAGGCTCATTATAACATAGTGCTACTTTTTGGAGGAGATAGCAGCGTTGCCTTTATGAAAATGGAGCATTCTCAATAGAATCATAGAGTCCAAGGCATGATATGGTGTTCCATTTTTTTCTGAGGACTTATGATGAAACAACTTACTTAAGCTTATGGATCTTGACAGTAAAAGAATAAATGAAAATCAAACCTCTTTTTTCTTGATTTTTTTTTGTTTTATTTCGTTTTTCTACTACATTGCAGTACTAATGCTCTGATACCCTGAAACTGCTCCTTAGTAAGGTCAAATCCACTTGAACTGTCTTGCCTACTACCCCCTGATACCTTTCCCCAAAATGTTCTGAATGCTTTAGACAAAGTTATGGAGGGTGGTGCTTCTCCTACTTGGCCCTCACCATCAGTGCACATCTTTGGCTATTTGAAACATCAGGAACCCCTTCTGTCTTTCACTAAATATACCATTTAAGCGTAATCACAATCCCTTTTCTTTTGTCTATTTATATACAAGCACTATGGTCTCTGAAAATTTTCAATCATTTTGACGGTATTTTTTGAATGGACTTATGGCAGCTCTAGAGATCCAGAATGAACAAAGATAGTTGAAGGAGGTGAGGATGGAGGGAATTGGTATTCTTACTGAACAGTTTTGTACTTTGTTTTAAATTGAAATCACATTTCTCTGAGTATTATGGATTTGATTTCCTAACAATATTTTGAGAGGGCCAATAAGTAAAGAAACCTTTCATGTAGCCACTTCCCAAAGCTCATAAAGAAATTAGAAGGGAATGTGTTCTTATAAACAAAGGTGATTTAATTAAAAGCTGATTCAACAGCCACTATGTGGAATATTTTAAGGGAACATAACAAACTATATTAAATGGCAATTGTTAGTAGAAAAGGAAATATTTTATTTAGGAAAATTATATGAAAAGAGAATTTCTAATTTCTCGTATTTTTTCTGACAGAGTTAAACAATATTTTGATTTTGACAACAAGAATCATGAAGAGAGATTCTCAGTCTATATGTACTCTTGGTGTTTCAAAAAAGATTTCATAAAGAGTAGAGTTCTTATTGAGCGTTGTAGATGGCTAATTGAAACAAACTTTTCCTTCTTATTAAGATACACTGTATTGGTATGTATATTTCTAAAATCACAATGTGAACAGTAGCTAATTATATTCTAGTATTCTTTTTTTTTTTACTTTTATTTAATGAATATAAATTTCCAAAGTACGACTTATGGATTACAATGGCTTCCCCCCCATACCATCCTTCCCACCCACAACCCTCCCCTTTCCCACTCCCTCTCCCCTTCCATTCACATCAAGATTCATTTTCGATTATCTTAATATACAGAAGATCAGCTTAGTATACATTAAGTATGGATTTCAACAGTTTGCTCCCACACAGAAACATAAAGTGAAAAATAATAGATGATTTTTTTTAAATGATGATGAAATCAGAGCAGACCTATTGTCATGTTTAATCCCAGTGAGAGTCAAGTTGGGAATTGATAATTTCTTTTTTTTTTTTTTTTTACAGAGGATCAGTTTAGCATGCATTAAGTAAGGATTTCAACAGTTTGCACCCCATAGAAACACAAAGGGAAATAAATTGTTTGGGTACTCGTTATAGCATTAAATCTCAATGTACAGCACATTAAGGATAGAGATCCTACATGAGGAGTAAGTGCACAGTGACTCCTGTTGTTGACTTTACCAATTGACACTCCTGTCTATGGCATCAGTAATCTCCCTATGCTCCAGTCATGAGTTTCCAAGGCTATGGAAGCCCTCTGAGTTCTCCGACTCTTATCTTGTTTAGACAAGGTCATAGTCAAAGTGGAGGTTCTCTCCTCCCTTCAGAGAAAGGTACCTCCTTCTTTGATGACCTGTTCTTTCTACTGGGATCTCACTCGCAGAGATCTTTTGCCAGAGTGTCTTGGCTTTCCATGCCTGAAGTATTCTAATATCATCACTCACATTTACTTATTTTCCTCTTTCATCTTTGTCCTGAAAAAGTGCATGCCTTGGATAAGTTCCTTTGTTGTGGAGAAAGGCGAAGCTATGTATATTTCCCTCTACATGAGGTATATTTCTGCATTTGGCATCCAGACAGGGGTAGACTGGTGAAATAGACACATCAGCAATTTTTCCATGTTTTTGTGTTGTCCAAAACAAATAGCTCACTAAAAATTCCAGTTTATCTTACTCTAGCTTGGATAAAGAGTTCTGTAACTGCCTATCAAGAACAATAATCACAAATGCAGTCCTGCTGCCTTCCGTGTCCTTGGTCAGGTGGGTTTCCCCTTCCTTTCCTCATTTGCTCCATCTGGAGAGGCCTGGGCACCAGTACAAAACTCACTGGTGCCTAAACACAGACACATTAGTCGAGGCTGCCCCTGCTTCAGATACCAGGGAGAAATTTTGTTGGCATCATGTACTAGGGTCTCATGCCAGATCCAGATCTTTTGCCGACTCTGAGAAGAGGAACAAAGAGGGGGGCAGGGTGGAATGAAATCTGCAGCAGCTAAAGCTCCCATTTGTCTTTCCGCCCAATGTGCTAAGCTGTAGACATTGCAGTGTTTTCAAAAATAATAAAAAAATATTTTGCTCATTAACTTTTTAAGTCCTGCTGACTTTGTGAAATCAGTATAGCACATTGTAATTGATTTATGAAATGAAAAATCCCTGCCTGACCAGTAATCTCGGCAGTCCCTGCTCTCAGCAGCATGCCCTTCTGCTCATTAGTGCACTTCCTTCGAGCTGCTTGAGCCAAGGGCACTGGCAGAGCTGGAAGGCTCAAGCCCGCTGCAGACAGACTGTTTAAGATGTAGCTTGCATTGTTTCCCTGGGGTCTTATGCTTTCTTCCTGTCTCTCTTCCTACCCAGGTCAGCTGAAGGACTTCAGCTTCTTTCTCATGGTCCCTAATATCCTCATATTATCTTACTGAAAAGACAAATCTTCATATATACCTGTACTTGGTACTTTTTTCTCTCACCTATTCCTTTTTCTGTAAGCTTATCTTACTTAGCTTGTCTTTTGCCATCTGCCCTATCTATTCATTGATCTTTTATTCTATTTTGTATAACCTCACAAGGTGAATAAAATCTTTTTCTATTGGAATTGTCTTGGTTTAACTTCAGCTTCTACTCCTTCATTTCTTAAGACAACTTAAGGCCGGCGCTGCGGCTCACTAGGCTAATCCTCCACCTAGCGGTGCCGGCACACGGGGTTCTAGTCCCGGACGGGGCGTTGGATTCTGTCCCGGTTGCCCTCTTCCAGGCCAGCTCTCTGCTGTGGCCAGGGAGTGCAGTGGAGGATGGCCCAAGTGCTTGGGCCCTGCACCCCATGGGAGACCAGGAGAAATACCTGGCTCCTGCCATTGGATCAGCGCGGTGCGCTGGCCGCGGCGGCCATTGGAGGGTGAACTAATGGCAAAGGAAGACCTTTCTCTCTGTCTCTCTCTCTCTGTCCACTCTGCCTGTCAAAAAAAAAAAAAAAAAAAAAAAGACAACTTAAGACAACATCTTCCTGTCAACCCCTGCTATAATTATGTTTAGGTCCCACCTTTAGAAAATTAAAATAACTGCTATAAGCAAGGCATTATCTTAGGTACTTTACATCAACTTATTCTCAAGAAGTATGTAAGGCCGGCGCCGTGGCTCAATAGGCTAATCCTCCACCTTGCGGCGCCGGCACACCGGGTTCTAGTCCCGGTTGGGGCGCCGGATTCTGTCCCGGTTGCCCCCCTTCCAGGCCAGCTCTCTGCTATGGCCAGGGAGTGCAGTGGAGGATGGCCCAGGTGCTTGGGCCCTGCACCCCATGGGAGACCAGGAAAAGCACTTGTCTCCTGGCTCCTGCCAGGATCAGCGCGGTGCGCCGGCTGCAGCGGCGGCCATTGGAGGGTGAACCAACGGCAAAGGAAGACCTTTCTCTCTGTCTCTCTCTCTCACTGTCCACTCTGCCTGTAAAAAAAAAAAAAAAAAAAAAAAAAAAAGAAGTATGTAAGGAAAGTTTTATTCATGGTAGCAAGTGAGGAAACAGATTTAGAGAAGTTATGTTACCTGAGTCACTCAAGCTTTGAGAAGAGAGACAGGGCTGGTATTTGAAACCAATTCTGTTTGACTCAGAAGCCTATGTTTCTTTTTTCCAGTACAAAATGATGCTTCATTTTTGCCTCTCTTTTTTACTTTAAATGCTTAACTCTCAAAATCTACATCTTGGCTGCCCTTAAAGGAGCTCATCCTCTTCAGTACTACTCTTCCAAATAACTCTGCTATTCATACTGCCAGAATGCAAATGTATGTATTTTAAAATTGGGGTTTGCCCCTAGTATATTGGTTGGCTTATTCTTTTTCATTTAATTTTCATCCATCTAATGCTATGTTTTTGAGCCCCTTGAAAAATGAACACATAGTTAAGACAAATAGACAACTATTGGGAGGGTCACATGAATTTTATCCTCTCTTTGTTCTTTTGAATCTACTTTAGGAGCCAGTAAGCAGAGCACTGTAGCAGCCAGCAGGTGATGCAGTGTCCTTACTTCTTAAGTGGTTAAAGGGATCAGGAGTTTTTTTCATTCAAAGTATTGTACATTACAGTTAAATGCCATATCATTTCTGCAATGCATTAGTTTACAGTGAGTTAATAGTACCATCTGTCTGAAATCTTACATAATGTTGCAGTAGCATTGGGCATTACTGTCATTTAAGTTGCGCAATATTGTACCAGAAATTAACCACAGATGCCATATTCAGACAGCTGCAGATTTAGATTTAGCTACAAAAGGAAGAAAATGTTGTGCTATGGAAGTTGGCCAGAAGTGCAATGGAGATATGCTGTAGATGAGAAGGAGGAGAAAGACATTGAGACCAAGGTGCCAAAAAAGATAGAAATTGAAGTTAGGGGGTATAATTCATACAGTCACTGGTAATTCAGAAGGGCTTAAAATCCAGGAAGAGTGAAAATCTAAGGTGATTGGTTCCCCAGTGAGCTGATATTTTAAAGCAGGAGGTCTAATCAGAACAATGCTTAAAATATAAATGAAGGTATAAAGAAAATAGGTATAAATGCAATAATTCATCTTCAGGATTTACTATGGTTGGGCTATTGATTTAAGAGTAAACTGTTAGAAAAACTTGATTCTTGACCTGATCAATGGCTGAAAAGAAAGTTTTTAACTCATAGCAAACCTGTTCTATAAAATTCAAAACCATCTGGACTGCCCTTGGATTTCAAGGTTGTTCTCTAATAAATGATCTTATCGAGATTACCTGCTCTCAATTTGGGGAAAGGTGTTGGAGAGTTCAATTGGTATAATTTTGTACTAAATATTGAGGTGGAAGAATTTTATTTCAGCAAAATTGTGGGGCTGTGGGACCATTAGCTCCAGGGCCATCTGCCTTTTTGTTTTTCATTTGGCTTGGTCAGTCACAGGTGGGTAGGGAAGTCTCAATACTTTTGGTTCCCATTCAATTCTGATCTCTGCTTGGGAAACAGAAAAGGCCAGTGACAGCTGTAGCAATGCCAGGGTTCTCTTTCCTCTGTGTGAGCCAGAAGGTGGCTTCCCCATGTAGCTTGCTGCTAACAGCGCAAGCAGACAGTAAGCATTTCCTCACCCTGGTATTTGGCTGCATAAAAACATCGTCTTTGCTGCATTGTGGTATACCTGCATTAGAACAGAAAAGGAACACTGTAGCCTCTAAGTTAGTAATTGAATTCATTGTCAGAATGGAAGAAAGACCAGTTATTGATCATCATAGGTCAGTCAAACCTACTGACCTTTATCTATAACTTATAGCCACCTTCCTGATGCACAAGTGAAATACTGAGTGATTTGATTAGCAGCAGAGAGACATACATGGCATCTTACAAGTTTCAAGGGACATTCCAGGCTTCTCCAAACTCTGGGGAAAATGTTTCTGCTGCTAAGCTACAGCCTTGTTCTTCCTTTTTTTTGAATACAATAGAACAAAAACCTGATGGAACCACTTTCCGTTCCATCAGCGCTTCAGGAAAGCAAAGCAATACAAATCAAAAAACAGGTATGTTTTTCAATCCAGCATTTCAAAATCTAGGAAATGGCAGTGCCATTTCACAGAGCTTTCTTTCCACAGAAGAAAATTATAAAACAATAGAAAAATTTTGATAAATTTGGAGTTCTTGATGACTATTATAATACACTGTATTACATGTAACATTTATTTGGCACTCAATATGTGTCCATCAGTATTCTCTAAACTTAAATTATGTTATTCATCCACATAAAATCTGTGTTGTAAATGCTGTTTTACATTTTGCTGGCCTAACACCTGAGGCATGGAATAATTAACTTACTCTTCCAGGTCACATAGCCAGAATGTGACAGAATCATTATATAGGGACCAACAAATTAACACCTGAGTTTCTGTTTTGGGGGATATATATTCAGTGTAAATATAAAATAGATAAAGGGATTTCTCATTTCTCTGGAAGATTCAGTGATGACTCCTTTCTAATAATAGATATTATACATTACAGTTCATAATAATTTGGGTAAGTGATCATTTTAGGACTATATTAGTTTATAATTCAGGCCTTGCTTTCATCCTGCTTTTTATTCAATTAAATAAAAATCAGTGATGAAATAGTGTGACAGGTCTAGTAAATGTATTTGAAATACTATCACTTGCAAATTTGGAGTTTTAGCCATTTTTTCTCTTTTTTTAATTGTGGTAAGAACAATTACAATCAAATCAAGGTGGTATGTACCAATGCCATCTCACTAGTCCCAGTGATCAATTTCTGTTCATAATTGATCATAATGATAGGACTAAGAACCAAAGGGATCACATAAACAAGAATAGTGTCTGAAAATACTAACCGATAGAATAAAAAAAAAGGGAGAGAACGATCCAACATGGGAAGCGGGATACACAGCAGACTCATAGAATGGTGGATGTCCTAAACAACGCTCTGACCTCAGAATCAGCCCTTAAGGCATTCAGATCCGGCTGAAAAGCCCATGAGAGTATTTCAGGCATGGAAAGCCAAGACACTCTTGCAAAAAAAAAATGACCTAAATGAAAGATCTCTGTGAGTGAGATCCCAGTAGAAAGAACAGGTCATCAAAGAAGGAGGTACCTTTCTCTGAAGGGAGGAGAGAACTTCCACTTTGACTATGACCTTGTCTAAATATGATCAGAGTCGGTGAACTCAAAAGGCTTCCATAGCCTTAACAACTCATGACAAGAGCCTAGGGTGATTACTGATGCCATAAACAAGAGTGTCAATTTGTTAAGTCAACAACAGGAGTCACTGTGCACTTATTCCTCATGTAGGATCTCTGTCCTTAATGTGCTGTACATTGAGATTTAATGCTATAACTAGTACTCAAACAGTATTTTTCACTTTGTGTTTCTGTGTGGGAGCAAACTGTTGAAATCTTTACTTAATGTATACTAAACTGATCTTCTGTATATAAAGAGAATCGAAAATGAATCTTGATGTGAATGGAAGGGGAGAGGGAGCAGGAGAGGGTAGGGTTGTGGGTGGAAAAGCCATTATAATCCATAAGCTGTACTTTGGAAATTTATATTCATTAAATAAAAGTTAAAAAAAAACAATTAATGTAAAATCTATTCACTTAACAAAATTGTAAATGTATAATGCAATACAAATTATAGGCAAAATTTTGTGCAGCATATCTCTACAACTTATTCATCATGTATAACTGAGCCTTTTTTTTTTTTTTTTTTTACTAACTGAACAGCAGTTCCCCTTCTCTTAATTCCATAGGCTCATATTCTCAGAAATGACATTGTTATCATAGGTATTGTGATACAAATTTAAGTCATATATAATTATACACAACTTTGGTTGTTCACCACTTAGGAATAAAAGTTAACATTAATGTTACTAAAATGGGAATTGATTCTATAAATGTTAAGCAAGAAAACTTATATTTATGAATTTTTGGTACTTTCAAAATGAAAACATTGGTGATCTAGACACATATGAATAGTGCGATTCATTTATTTATTTTTGACAGGCAGAGTTAGACAGTCAGAGAGAGAGAGAGACAGAGAGAAAGGTCTTCCTTCCATTGGTTCACCCCCCAAATGGCCACTATGGCCGGTGCCGTGCCGATCTGAAGCCAGGAGCCAGGTGCTTCTCCTGGTCTCCCATGTGGGTGCAGGGCCGAAGCACTTGGGCCATCCTCCACTGCCTTCCTGGGCCACAGCAGAGAGCTGGCCTGGAAGAGGAGCAACCAGGACAGAATCCGGCGCCCTAACCGGGACTAGAACCCGGGTGCCGGTGCTGCAGGTGGAGGATTAGCCAAGAGAGCCACGGCACCGGCCCATGTGATTTATCTTAATTTCAATGAGAGTTGGAAGTGCAGAATTTATGGATAGTAACTATCTAGACAACTCAGAAGAGAGTCCTATTTCCTTTACTCATTGCTATATCAAAAAAAATTGATTCCTTTAGCTAACACATTGCTAATATTATTCACTGTTACTTCTTATCAATACTATATATGAACACATTTATTAGAAAAGGTGAAGGCTATGTTTTTGTGAGGGTTGCTCCTTAGTGAACAAATTGGTTGTTAGGTTAGTTGTCAAAGGTGGAATCATATCATGATTGGCTTAGAATAAAACAGATTTTCTAATAGAATGATGATTTTAAAAGGGACTGAAGAATGAGCCTTTGGTAATTTAGAAAATGACAAATCTTAATGGAGTCTAAAACTCTACTTCTGATCAAGAAGTATCTTTGATTCAAAACCTAATGTTTCAGAATCACATCTATTGGGTTTTAGGGTCATTCTTGATGTAAAGCTGTGCTAACCTAGACTGGAAAATGGCTTTTGTTAAAAACAAAAAAGAATCACTATTAATGCTTATAATTCAACATGAAGGAAAACAAGCCTAGTAAATATTGGCAAGAGTCTAACAAATACTTCAGATAAAAAATAGTTGATAAACACAGAGTAAGATGCTGGGTGCCTTCAATCGTTAGGTAAAAACCAAATGATGACCACAATGAAGATACCACTTCACAACCACTGAAAAGAGCAGAAGGCAAACAAAACAAGGTGACACGACATATTGACAGATGATGTGTAATTAAACTCATATATTACTCATGGGGATATCAAATGGAACACCCACACTGGAAAAGAGTTTGGGAGATACTTTAAAAATGATATGTGTACACCTACCCAGGAACATGCAGTTTTAACCCCACATACTTGCTGAGGAGAAATAAAAACGCGATGGTGAAAGATTTGTACCCAGCTGTATACAGCAGCTAAATCCAGTTATCAAAAACTAGAATCAACCTAAATATCCACCATGGAATGCATACATCCGAGCATTTTTATATGATTACACAGTGTACGATGAAGAAGTAACAACCTGCAGTTCTTTATATCACTCCTTTCTTCTTAAGAAACAATCTATGCTACAGCTCGGGTCACCACAAGCTCTGAATCAGAAGTGAGCCAAAGACTGTATTAAGCAAAACAAAAACAAAATAATACATTGAATGATTCCTTTTGTATAAAGTTCAAAGGTGACCAGAATTAACCCACAGTGGATCAGTGGTTGTCTGGAATGGAGGTAGGAAGATTTGACTGCCACTGAGCACCAGGCACTTTGCTTGGTGATGGAAATTTTTTTTGCATTGATTTGTTTGGTTGTTACACTGATGTGGTTGTGACACTGATGTACTTCATTGTCAAAGTCCATTAAACCATATACTTTTAGTCTGAGCATTTCATCTTATGAAGATTATATTTTGATAAAATTGGTTAAAAAAGGAGTAGGTGAGCAGTTTAAAAAACTAAGAGGGGCTGGCGCTGTGGTGCCTCAGGTTAACGCCCTGGCCTCAAGTACCAGCATCCCATATGGGCGCCAGTTCAAGACCTGGCTGCTCCACTTCCTATTCAGCTCTCTGCCATAGCCTGGGAAAGCAGTACAGGATGGCCCAAGTCCTTAGGCCCCTGCACTCATGTGGGAGACCTGGAGGAAGCTCCTGGCTCCTGGCTTCAAATCGGAGCAGCCCTCGCCATTGCGGCCATCTGGGGAGTGAACCATCGGATGGAAGACCTCTTTCTCTCTCTGCCTCTCCTCTCTCCGTGTAACTTTGACTTTCAAATAAATAAATAAATCTTTAAAAAAAAAACTAAGAAAAATATTTTGAAACACTTACTTTACATTAGAATTTTATGAGTGAATGTTACTAAAACAGATTTGAAAGATCAGAATTAAGATTCTTTTGTATTGTATAGAATTGCTTAGTTGCCAAAAGTTTAGTTACTATGAAATAAATGCTTCTTATTTTTCAGTTTAATTAATACTGTTCTTGACACTTGTTAATCGAATTAAATGAAAATTCACTGTAATGATGATGTCAGTGTCATAGGAAAAAATGTAGAAGGTCATAGGAGAGGAAATATCTTGAAATGTTCTGCTATTTTGTTTTTTCATGAAATCTTGTGCTTTAAACTCTTTAGTAAATACTGTTTTATTTTAAATAGAAACTGACATTTGTTTACAAGAGTTTAAAAAAACTATTTTAAATGAAAAGCAAGAACAGCACAATATAAAGTCACTTTTGAAAAATTTCTAAAGTAATGCTTTTAACATCCTCAAATATCTTACTATTACAGAGAATTATTTTTAAAACATGATTCAAAACTCCCGGTGTTTGACTCATTTTCATGCTGACACTTCTGAAATGTCCTTATTTCTCTTTACTATATTTGTCTTCATTCTCTATATCTATGAAGCATGTTCACAAGTTCTGTTTGATAGAACCTTCCAATGGTATCCATATGAAGTTTCATTATTGTGCGTTTTCTTATGTTAATATATTACTTAGAAAACGTAATTTATGAAATAAATTGCTATAACCTGAAAGAAGCCATAAAGCAATCTGCATGGGCTTGTTGTTCCAAAGACATTCTTCAAAAACAGATGGACAGCAAGTATCATTTATATTGAAAATAAGAAGAAAAGAATTTATATTTTACATTAATAAAATGTGTTCTAAGATATTGTATATATTATGAGAAATTTTGAACTGTTTATTCCTTGTGGAAAAGGAAGAAAAGAAATTGAATTCTGAAACAGAATGGCAAAGAAGGGGGAAAGATTAGCTAGGAGAGAAATAAATCTTTGTGCACACAAATGGAATTGGGAAAGCACAAAATATGATCAGATATAGTCCACATTGAGAGGGTGATATATGCAATGGCAGCATTAAATAAAGTTTAAAAACCTAGTGATGTGTAGAGTTTAAAACATTGTAAAAACTGTTAAAGACAGTAGTTTCAAGGATAATGAGCAAAATTTTCAAAAGTCATGAGGGTTAAACAGAAGAAAATAGACTACATTTAATTTCCAGTTCCTGAAATAAATATTGACAGAATAAAATATGCTGAAGTACTTTGGAATTTTTTAAACAAAAGAATATGACCTGACCTTGTAGGTAAAAATTTATCTTGGCAAAAATTTACATAATGTTGTATTTATGAGACACAAATTAAAATAAATTTAAAAAGCAAAAAACAAAAATATATTAAATATTAAAATAAAACCTTATCGGACTTACAAGAATAGTAGAGATAACAGGGTCTCTTGTAATGAAAATGAATTGTTTTATTTTCTGTTGGATGTACACAATTGCCAGTGCTCACCTGCAAACTCAGGTAGAGGGCGAGTGGCTTATACCTTTCCCTTTTCTGAGCAACTCAGTTGTAATAAAGATAGTTGTGACTTATTGAGCACTTGCAACTAGTGACACTCTGATAAATGCTTTATACCAAGCACCCCCAAAGCAGATGTGTGAATTACATTCCTTATTTCACAGGCTTGAAGAAGTTAAATAAATGGCACAAAACCACATAAATAATAAAAATTGCAATTAAGACTTTAAGCACAGTCATATGTTTATTCTTATATATTATGCTCTTTGCATTTTTGTTCTTTTATTAAACTTTACTATCCTGCTTTTTTGCTGTGCTCCTTGTAGTTTAATAAAGTGAGACTTGTTAAGGTCATGGAAAGAGACAAATAATGCAACTACACAGCAAAATGCAAATACGTTTGCACAAAAAGAAAACAGACAAGGAAACAACTGGAATTTTGGCATAATTAATAAATAATATCTTTACATTTTATTTGGTTGAGGGAATTCCCATGCTTGAATTTGAACTCAGACTTCTTGAGATCTTATCTCTATTATCTTCAGAAAATGAAACACTGTCAAGAAGAAAGAATATGTGTGTGGAGAATGGATTCCTGTCTATATCCATGTCCTTTCAGGTGGAATTTAAATATAATTTGCGCAATCATTTGTTACTTTTTTAAATAGTTAGAACTGGAGATAAAGAGAGAATTGACTTTGGCTTTTCAAGACAGAATTTTGGTCCTTTATGAAAATAATATCATTATCTTGACAGAGTTTTTGGTTATATTTCAGGTCACAGTCATCTCTAAATTTCTATAATATTTCTTGGCATTGTTAGCATTTTATGTGAAAATGAATAAGTACTAGAAATGTTTTCTTTTGAAGAATGTAGACATTTTGTGGAGTAAGAGGAAGAACAGTTAGTTTCTGACCACCTCATCGAACTCAGATGTCATATTACCATGAATGTCTTGGAAGAAAAGAAGAATTATTAAATACCTGCTATAAACAGAGTAAATGTTGATTCAAGTATGCAGGAAATGTAGGAAGTCTTCCTATGAGATGGTACTATAAAACCAAAATCTACACTCACGAAGTAAATAAATAAAATTAACGAATATAAAAAATAAACCTACAGAATAACTGAAGAAATCCCCATAGCCATACTTATGACTAACAGAATGCATGCACATAAACTTTAGCGGATGTGCGAATCCAACATCTACTTCCATGTCAGATTCTACTATAGTTCATAGTTTCTAAATATGTAACTGAGAACATTTATGTGTGCACGTGCATGTGTGTAAGTGTGTGTATGTATTTAAAGAGGTGGCTTCTTATCAGAGCCTCAGAGATTTCTTACAAGTTACAATGACTTTGGGTTTTTTAAATATATATGATTCCTTGTACATACAAATTATCCTTAAATCCCAATAAGTTCTTGTTCCCAAAGTACATTGTGTGGAGGAAGAAATCTTTGAGGTAAATCACTATTCTAATTATCATATTTATGTGCTAACCTGGAAAGTCTGAATCTTTGATAAGTAGGTGTTTCTGGTAGAAGGAGTTACCTAGCACCCAGAATGCTAGGCAGAGAGAAGGTCTCTAGGTCATGAAATCATGATGTTATGAGACAGAATTTTCACCTCTAATGTGACAGATACATCACTGAAAAGAATACAAATAGCTAATAAACATGAAAACAATCCCACGAGCAGTAAAATTTAGATTATATCAATTTTGATTTATCAAACTGTAAAAAAGATTTTATAATGTCTGGGTTGTAGGTATGATGAAATAAATACCTTTATAACTTCTGGAGAAGTTATTACATAAATTATCAGAAAAACAATATGGTACTATGGGTGAAAGATGCTAAATCTGTCCCTTTCATACAGTAATTTGCAGTAAAGAAATCTGTCTTAAGGAAATAAACCTACAATCAACATTTTATGGGCAATGTCACTTAAAATTTTCTTCCCCTACCTTTTGACATCGTACATTGTTCAAATGTGCATCAGTAGCATACACATTCAGTTATTTCACATTCATTTTATGGAACAATATAAGACCATCAAAACTCACAATTTTGGAGAAGTTTTAATTACTTAAAAATGTTGTCATGATAACTTAAAACATAAGACATAAAATTCATATACATTATGATTCTAAGTTTGTAAACATAAATGTCTTTGCAAAGATATAAGAATATTTGCTGGTGATTTTATGTTTTTATAAATATTATCTTTATAGATTATCTTTTTAAGATTATTTATTTATTTTAAAGTCAGAGTTAGGTGGAGACAGAGTGAGAAAATTTGTCACTGGGCCACTCCCCAGATGACCACAACAGCCAGGGTTGGGCCAGGCTGAATCCAGGAGCCAGGATCTTCTTCCAGGTCTCTCACATGGATGGCAGGGGCTCAAGCACTGGGGCCATCTTCTGATGATTTTCCCAGGGCATTAGCAGGGAGTTGGATCAGAAGTGGAGCAGCCATACATGAATGGTTGCTCATATGGGATGCTGGTGTCGCAGGTGGTGGCTTTACTCACTACAATACAATGCCACCCCCTGTATGTTCTTTTTAATATTAATATTTAAAATAATATTACAGTGAATATTTTTGCTTATATAATCAGAAAACAAATAAATGGATTTTATTTTAAAATAAACAGCTAGTGAAAAAAAACTACAAATTCCACTCAGAGTAGGTGTTTGATGATGCAGTGTTTAAATTGCCACTTGGAATGTCTGCATCCCATATTTGAGTGCCTGGTTCAAGTTCTGGTTACTTTGCATCCCATTTGGCTTCCTGCTAATATGCGCTCTTAGAGGCAGCAGATGATTGGCTCAAATGCTTAGATCCCTGCCACCCACGTGGAAGACTGGGTTAAAGTTCTATGCTCCTGCCTTTGGTCTACCCAGCATTGACTTTTGCAGGCATTTGGGGAGTAAACCAGTAATTAGAAGATATCTTGCTGTCTGTCTCTGCCTTTCTGATTTAAAAAAAGAAGAAGAAGGAGAAGGAAAAAGAGTAAATTTCAAGTATTAAAAGTGTACCTTTTAGACTCAGTATGTTACTATATATTCAGATTTACATTCATTTGCTTTTCTTTAAATAAATAGGTATTGTGCATTTTTTGTATTAGGTATGTTTTTACCACTGGGGAGGCAATGTTTTGCTTGATGGATACCCTTCGAGCCAATCTCTTTTAACTATTTCATTTTTGATTTGTTAATTTCTTATCTAATTTCTTCATTCTCTGTCTCTTAAACGTGGTTCTGTATGTGTATTTAATTTACATTGATTTTGTGATTTTAAGTTTATTGAATATAAATATATATCATATATATATTTATTATATAATATATATATATATTAGATATATACCAGAGTAAGCTCTCAAACATTCCCCAATATTCCTTACTTGCTATACCAAGAATAAGACTGAATATTGGTTTTGTTTCACAAGCAGTTTGGAAATTTTGAAACTACAGCAGAATCCATAGCCAGCAACACACTAATCTTATTTCATGACAGTGGAAATGATGCTGTCATGTTGAATAATTCCAGTAAATCCTGTGAGTTTTATTGGCAGGTTTTTTTCTGGAAACAGATTGGATCTTTAAGCCTCAGCAGTCATGGGGCAAAGAACTGCCTCTGAGTGGTGACTTGATGTTCAGGGTATAAGTTTCCTTGCCTTTAGTATAGTCTCATTCTTTTGTAGAGGACAAAAACAATTTAGTACGTATTTAGAAATGTTTTCATTAAGTAGCATTCCTATATATTTGAAACATTGAATCATAAATTCTATGACTATTCAGTAGTAAAATAATTTTTCCCCTCTATGAAATAATTTACTGCTCACTACCATGGAACTGAATGCTTTAAGAGGGTATATTCCATCTTGATCAAAATTTCATATGCTCAGAAAATATATATACATATATATGCTAACAAATACATATATTTGTTAATATGTATAAAGGAATATAAAGAAATATAAATATGAAGGAACATAAAATATCTCTGAAGTGGTATTGTTTGCCATAGTTCTATGAAATTAATAACTCACTTCTACTAAACAGTTTATTTTTTTCTCATTCACACATTTATTTTAATTTCAAAATCTTCTTAAGACTTCATTCTTAGAATCCTCCTTTTACAATTTCCTTTAAAATTTAAAAATATTATCCCCTATCAGTTCTTATTTTGTCTGAGAAAATGATTTTGAATGGACTGTTTCACAAAGTCCTGCCTCATATGTTTACACTGTACACTGCTCAAAGTTGTGTGGAGGCTGAAAAAGTAAGTCCTGATTGAAATCCTGCAGTACTGAGGGAAAGGTGCCATTGTCTAATTCATCCAATCAGATAGTACAGTATTGATTATTGTAATTCAAGAAAATGTTAGATGCACACATAGCACACACACATACACACAAATGTATATAGTAGAAGACTTGGTCTTATATGAGACAAAATTTTAATTGTTAACAAATGGAAGGTCATGGTTCATGTGAAGACTGTGCATGTGCATATAAATATTCTTAAAAATCTTGAATTTTCAGGAAAAGAATCTATTTTTTCATCAGTATTGTTGCTTCATTGCCAGAACTGTTAGTTCTTTTAATGAAGTATAAATGTTTGTCTGTTCACAATAATACCAGGTTCCATGTTATGCCTAGTATTCTTTTTGCTTTCAGATTTACATTTGAAAGACAATTGCAACATCATTTATAAATGTAAGATAGGTCACCTTATCTAAAATATTTCTATTCCCCTTATTCTGCTTCTTTGATATAGGGAGATTTAGTAGGACATGTTTCTGAGTCCTAACTACAGTGCTATGACACTAAAACTCTGATAATGTTCTACTGACGTGTTTTAGAAAAACTAGTTCTGTATAGCTTAATACAGAGTTGTGTATGCACACGGATTTGTGTTATTTTTTTTCTAGCAAATTCTAAATAGATGAATTCCAGTTAGTGATCATATGAAACTTGTGGTTTTATTCTTCTGTTAGTAGTTAGAGAACATCATGTTTTTCATTAATTGTAGTTCCTGTTCCATTCTGCTCCCCCCACTACTATGTTCCTTTAGATTTATGGCTCTAAACCTGACCCATAGTCGCCTATGTTAGCAGGCTTCTTTGAGTCTTAGAGCTTACTTTACCTTTGTCTTTGTATAATTCTGAGAAGCATTTCCTGAAAAACAAGTTGTTTTGCATAGCTGAAGTAACCCAGCTGCATACTAATTGTTTAAAATGATAAACCATTTTATGGCAGTTGATTCTTTTAAACAGTGGTGACAGCCAAATAAATTTATTTTCTACTTTAGTATGCAAAGTGTCTTTAAAACTCTGTACATCAAAAATGGGAAAAAGACTTTTTTTCACATGAAACATTAACTGATGATTTACAAGGAACATGTTTTCCACCAAATTCTGAGTGGAAATAGGAAAATTTTATATAGTTTATAAATATTATAAAATTGTTTTCCCTTACTAATGCCAACAATTAATATAGCCGTTTCATTATTTGTCACAGAGCAATGACCTGAAATAAATGAATTATCACTGCAGTTTTACAAATGAGGAAGCTATGGTACAGGTGTCTTTACTCAAAGTAGAGGAGACAAATGACTAATCTTGAGTCTTGTCCACAATATCTTGAGTCCTGTCTTCAATGCTGTATATTGCTATTAAGAGACTAAGTTCTTGCTATTACCTGGACTTACATAACACTTTTCAAGCAGTCCACAGGTTTTGTAAATTTCCAAGTATGATAAATTTCCCTCAAAGACATTTTATAAAAGCAAGAAGGCCCACCATGAAATTGTTGTTTGCACTTAACACCGAAAAGATTTGCAAGCTGAAAGTTTGTTCTACATTCCAATATCAATGATCCTTTTAATTGATCATTGGTCCTTTTAAGTGTATGCTGCCTTTGACAGAGCAAAGAAGTAAGAGAGTATGCGAGGGAGTGACAGTTAATTTTGTTAAGAAATGTGTTGTATCTTAACAAAATTTAGCATTGGAAAGAACCTTTGTGACACTTCTCTCATTAAGGACCTTAAGAGGTAGGAGGAACTATCATATTATCCTAGAAAATAACAAACAAAAGGTTAGCTTTTAAGTGTAAACCACAGGGGATTGGTTTCGAAATCTAGTATAATCCCTGCTTTCACCTACAACTCTGACTTGGGGACAAAGAACAGGAGCTCTGACAGTCAGCACTCACCAAGTGGCAGGCAGTAGAGTTGAGGCAGGAAGGACCAAGAAGGGATTGTTTAATTACAGAGTGAAAGTGGCAACCATTTTGTAGAATTCACCTTGTTCTTATTCATTTTTAATTGTTTTAAAATTTCCATCATTTAATAATGTTATTTTCTCTATTAGACGTATTGCTAAGCCTCAGTGTGGATATTAGGGTTTACTTCTGAGGTTTGATATGAACTTGACTTATCTGTGAAAGATAAAGCTCAGTAGTCACAAATCTGGCTTGATTTGTGGTCTGTGTCTCTTCTGCT
The DNA here is from genome assembly GCF_051225735.1 of Oryctolagus cuniculus. Lineage (NCBI taxonomy): Eukaryota > Metazoa > Chordata > Mammalia > Lagomorpha > Leporidae > Oryctolagus > Oryctolagus cuniculus. Next base: position 58,792,063 of record NC_142881.1, on the reverse strand, counting down.
TTCTCTCTTGGTTTCTTCCTCATATCTCATGCTGCCTCATCAATTTTATGGAAGGATTATGAAATTCTGTAAGAAAAGATCAAGTGCTGGCTTCAGGGCTTATTGGTAGCTCAGGCCCATGATGACTGTCTAAGATGTCAGTTTCTCAGAAGTGAATCAAGTCATCCGACAGACACAATGAAGGTAGACTTGTGAATGTGTTCCCAACAGCCAGCCCTGGTGTAGAAGTGAGGCTTTTCCCAAGCTGGGCATACTCCTTAGAAAACTGCAGTACTAGTCCTTAATAAATGAATGTTTACTATTGCTCTCAGCTGGTGAACGTTTTATCCATTTTCTTACTTTTTCCCAAGGTAGTACCTTTAAGACAGCTTTAAAAGATATAATTTTAAAGTATTAGGGAAATGATCTAGAGTGATTTCTGAGAAGCACACAACTTCTAGGTATTTTTTCTTCAGCAGTCAAAAAACATGGATTAGCCAGAGGTAAACAAACAAAAAAGATTGTTCTTTTTTCCATCTAGAATTTTCATACCTTATTTATATCTAAAGAAAGCAGAATCTTTTTACTAAATCTCAAAACAGTGTGACAAAGTTTTTCCTCTGATATTAACTGTGGATGAAAAAAATCAATGTCTATACATTGAAAAGCTGTATAACAAATCCTTGGGAATTGTGCAGTTTCACTTTCTAGCTCGAATTCCACCCAGCTTCGTTCTTCTTTGCCATCTGCCTCTCTGATGATGATGTCTTCTCCCCCTGTTCTTTCTCATGCATAGAGTCTTAGCCTCTTTCTATGTTTAGATATTTTCCAAATACTATCCTCACCTTGCTCTGAAAAGTATCCAAAATACCATGTTGATGAGGACTGTCAGGGTTAAGGTGAACCCAACAACCTTCTCTACTCTAACTGCCGCCCGAGGTAGCTATTCGGCTGATTCCAGTCTTTCCAGTACTGTTCGCACAGTTTTGTAACCATTTCCAAGCCCCATGTTACTTTACTAAGTTCTACTTGGAAAGTAATGGGCATGTGAAAAATTGAAGCAAGGAACATATTTTTCAAATGCCCAGAGACTTTACACATGTAATTTCATTTAAGATGCATTAGTCATATAGTGACGTCTCCCATGTTATATATAACTGAGGCATAGAGAGGCAAAATTTTTTTCCCATTATCACATGCTCACAAATGGCAGGGGTAGAGTTCAAAGCTATGTCTGTTTGTGTCAGAGCTCATGTTCTTTGCCTGACATAGCACAGCATCTCCTTATGGATGCATGGTCCCAAGTGGTAGTCAGTTATATTCTTAGGAAATTTCTAGATCAAATACCAAACAGTAGCTTTGTTTCATTTCAGGTATCACGGTTTAAGTAATCTTGGTTCATTTGCAGAGTGTGATGTGGTTTTGGCAAGTAGAACTCTGTGTGCTTCTCACTGCAGTGAGTAAATGTGCTAGACTTCACAGAAGATAAGATTCCAAAGAATCTTTTTGGTCAGTCATTCAACAACTGTTTATTCAATGCTTGCTTTATGCCAGGTACTAAGGATAGGTTAGTGACTACACAAAACAAATATCCTTGCCCTTATGGAATGCACTTTTAGGCAAGACAGATAAAAAATGAAGTGTATATTATGATATATGGTGATAACTGCTCTGCAGAACAACGAAACAAGCAGAAAAATTATTTTAAGGAGGGATGTTAGGAAGGCCTTACTGAGAGTGACATTTGAATTTAGAGTTGGAGTGAGGAGGTAAAGCTAGGTGGACACTTGGGGACAAAGTCTCATGAAGGAAATACCAAGTACAAAGGCTCTGAGGAAAGTGTCTGCCTGTGATGAGCCAGAGAAAGTGAGTTGTTTGTGATGCAATCAGTGTGAAAAATGTATATTAGAATCTGTAATATCTTGAGGACATTGTAATGGCTTTGTCTTTCTTAGTGAAAGAAATGGACAAGCCAACAGAGGGGTTTGAGTAGGAAAGGGAAGGCTATAGTATGTTTTGAAAGAACACTCGAGCTGAAATTCGGTGTTTAATTCAATAAATCAAGCCAGGAGTGGTAGTGGCTTTAATCAGAATTGTTGTCAAGGAGCTGGGAAGAGGACAGATCCTGATTACATTTAGAAAGTTGCGTGTTCTAATCACAGAATTTAGTGAAGGGTTGAAAGTCGATAAGAGAGAGAAAAAAAGATGCATGAGGGATGCCTGCAACATTTAGGCCTGAGTATACAATACATTAGGCTGGCGAATATTAGGGGATGAATAGATACAGTGGAGAGTGGGTGGAAGTGGAAATCAGGATTGTGATTCTGCATATTAAGTGTGAAATATATGACAATATTATTCCTTTAAGATGTGGCATTGAATAGATAATTGAATATAAGACTAGAATTCAGAAGAGAGGACCAGGTGAAGTTTATAAATTTAGAGTAATCTGTATATGTCTGTTGCAATGGTATTGATGAAATAATGAAAGGAGTATTTTAGAAACAATCAATTAGGGAAATAAGGACTAAGCTGGTACACTCATATAAGAGGTTTGTCAGATGACAAGGAACTAACCAAAGAAACTTCACAGGAGGGTCTAGGACGTTAAGAAGAAAATCAGTAGTGAGCAATGTCCTTGAATTTAATAAATAGACCAAGGAAGAGGATATTGTCAACTGTGTCAATGGTGGCAGTTGACACCTGACATTAGACTTAGCAACACAGAGTTTACTGATGAAATAAGGAGGAGTTTCAGTGGAATTGTGGGACAAACCTTTGGAGTAAGTTACAGGGAAAGAACGAGATGAATTAAATATCAGAAATTATGGACGAAAGTACAAATGATAGAGTATCATCATAATATACTACAGTTATTATGGCTAGCTTTAAAGAGAACATGGTAGTTTTATTTCACAAATAGCACATATATTACTATATCACAAATCTGTGTTTTATGTTGTGTCAATTATCAAATTAATTGAATTCATTTATAATCCTGTGAGTTTTTAAAATTGTATAAATTTGAAAACATTGGTCTGAGAAAGCTTTGGTCCATGGATTTGCTGGCCCTTAGCAGAAAGCAAAGCTTAAGAACTGCCCCATGTTTTAACATCACTATCAAGAGTTCTATAGATCCTTTCCTTTTCCTTCTATTGCTTACCAAAACTGACACCATTCCTTAAAAAAAGATTTATTATTTTTTTGAAATGCAGAGTTACAGAGAGGTGGGGGAGACAGAGCAAGACAGAGTTCTTCCTTATGTTAGACCACCCCCAAAGTGGTCACAATGGCCATGTCTGGGCCAGATTTCGTCCAGGCCAATGCCAGGAGCCTGGAACTCCATGCAGCAAGTGAGTGTCAGGGGCCCAAGCACCTGGGCCATCTTCTTCCACTTCCCCACAGGGAGCTGGATCAGCAAGAAAGCTGCTGGGACTTGAACTAGCACCCATATGGGTTGCCAGCATTTCACACAGCAGCTTAACTCACTGCCGCCACGAAGCCGGCCCCTGACATTATTCTTAACCCTATTACATCTCTCAAATTTTCTAATGGTACCTATAAAATGGAATTTAAAACAAAATTTTCTATTTACCACAGATCATATACGACTCTGTTCCATCCTTTTGCCTTAAACTTTTGATGTGGAATTTTGCATTCTGAAGAGATGCTTGCAAAGTGGAATGTTTTATCCAAAAATTTTCATGTCAAAGATGGAATATGTTCATAATATTTTGGTTGAGTAAAATGTCTTCTGTTTCTCTCTTTTCCCTTATAGATATTTATAAATGATTAACTTACATTTTCTTGCTACATATTATCTGAGGAAAGACAATTCCAATTAGCAATTAGTGCAATGCCCTCAGATATTTTTAAGTTTTTCAATCATTCTGTTTTGCTGTAGGGTTTCAAATGTGGCAGATTAAATTTACAATCAGACTTAGCTGATACTTTCCATATAACATCTGGTCTGACAGATCTGTAGTCAATCCTATAAATCAAAACTGAGCTGACATAGAAGTGATAAAGAAATTCAGAAAAGCCTCATGATTCTTGTAGAAGATTTGTGATCATTTTTATGTTAATGTAATAGGACTAAAAATGAACTGCTATATTTTAAATTTTAAACATTTACATTATGAAAATGGTTTGATTGTAATCACTTTACTGAAAAATAAAGTTATCTGCAAAGAGCGAAGGCTGAGAGCTTGAAGAGAACAAGAAATATATTTAGGGAATTTGTTAGAGTTGAATATAAATATTTCCAGAAACAGCAATGAAGGTCAACTCAGGAAGATTACATATATCGAAAAGATTTGTGAAAGGGAACAATTAAAAACTCAGCGTAGACTGGGCTCAGAGCAGTATGTTTTGTTTGAGATGGTGGCAACTCATGCTGAGAAGCTTAGAAGACTTGACAAGTTTAGTAAAAGATGATAGGTCAAAGAAAGAGAAAGCAAAGATAATAATTTGTGAGTCTCAGCAAAGTGTCTTAGTCTTAAGTTTAAGATGTGAAGCTATGAGAAGAAAGGTGCAGTATGAAATTAGGGAGAGGGGCTGTGGTGTAGTAGGGTGAACCTCTGCCTGTGCGCTGGCATCCCATATGGGTGCCAGTTCGAGTCCTGGCTGCTCCACTTACAATTTGGCTCTCTGGTAATGGCCTGGGAAAGCAGTGGAAGATGTCCCAAGTGCGGCTTCTGGCTCCTGGCTGCTGGCTGCTAGCTGCTGGCTGCTGGCTCCTGGCATTGGATTGGTCAGCTCCAACTATTGTGGTCATTTGGGGAGTGAACCAGCAGATGGAAGACTTCTCTCTCTTTCTCTCTCTCTCTGTCTCTCCTTCTCTCTGTCTGTAGCTCTGCCTCTCAAACAAATAAATAAATAAATAAATCTTAGATTAGGAAGAACTCATGAAATTAGAAATGATGATGAGGGAAATTAAATTAAATTGGAAGTAGAAGATATGGAAAAGGGCATATTGGGACAAATAAGGCCATGCGATTTTTAATCTAGAAGTGTCTATAGAAATCATCTACTTTATTTTGTATTATAGGAGATGCACAGAAGTTGAATCTCTTTCCTGGTTTGTGAAGATAACCAAGAGCTGAGCCCTTAGAACCCATGACTCTTGATCCTCAGCCTTTCTATGCTTCTGGTTCTCTTGAATGGATTGCCACAGGAGTGAAAACAGTGATAATCCTGGGGCACACATTACAGCCCCAGCCCCCACGTGGGATGCTCATACCCCATATTGTAGTACCTCGTTACGAGTCCTGGCTACTCTGCACTTCAGATCCAATTTCCTGTTAATGCACCTGGGAGGCAACAGAAGTTGGCATATGTTTAGGCTCTTGCCATCCATGTGGAAGACCTGGATGGAATTCCTGGTTCCTGGCTTTGGCCTGGGCTAGCTCTGACTGTGGCAAACATTTGGTGGGTGAATCAACAAATGGAAGATATCTCTCAGTTTCTCCTTCTCTTTGTGTCACTCTTTCAAATTGATAAATACATCTTTTTTTAAAAAAAAAAAAGAATAATGGTAATTCTGACTCCTCTTAATAAAACAAATGAGGTTAAGAAAGATTCATTATTTCTGCTAAGCATGAATATTGAACCAGAGATAAAAATAGAAACCCTATCTTGGTTTCTAGTTCAAAAAGTTCCTAACCATCAGTCTGGGCAGTCAAATACTCTTTAAGTTTTTCCTGGTTATGCACCATTATCACTGAAAATTTGGGAACATGAAATTCTATAAAGATAAAGAGGAAATGAAAGATTGTCAGAACGATGGATCCATTGCATCAGAACACTGAGCCAACTTCTGCTGCAGCCTTTACGCGAAAGCTATGGTATAATAGCAGCAGGATGAATGTGGTAACTAGTGTTAATTTTTCAACATCCACCCTGTGGATATCAGTGCTCAGCAGGGCCAGTATAGAAGTATGCATAATTAAGGGAGAAGGGTCTGTTGAAAGACTGTGGGGAGGAGACAATTCCTTTGCTCTTCTCTTTCTCTGTCCTCAAACAGCAACATAATTACTTGGTAAAGTTCAATTATATCTAGCCTAGAAAGGGAGATTTCAAGAATTTCTGATTTCTTCATTTTATTATCTTGAAAGTGCATTTTAACATTAAACCTTAGCTTGACCCATCAATTCCCTTCTCCTTTGTTTGTGGACCTATGTTTGAAGGATCTCAAAAAGTAACAGTGTGAGAATCACAATTAGGATGGTGTGCCCCAGGGGTAGAGAGGGTTCCTTCATCAAATTTGGCTGTGGTGCTGGAATTTTAACATGTGTTGTTGGCTCTTGGGATTGTGTTATTGCTCCAGCTGAGTGAAAACTTGGCTTTTGCTTTTTGTTTTGTGGAAGTATTTACTAAAATGGCAGGATCTGCTTACTTGGTTATTGAATTATTTTGCCTGAGAAACATGTGAATTCTGAACTCAGCTGCACATTTGTGACAGAGATAGCTAATAATCTGAGCTATATGCTGCTTTTTTTTTTTTTTTTTTTGACAGGCAGAGTGGACAGTGAGAGAGAGAGACAGAGAGAAAGGTCTTCCTTTGCCGTTGGTTCACTCTCCAATGGCCTCTGCGGCCGACACGCTGCGGCCGGCACACCGCTCTGATCCAATGGCAGGAGCCAGGTGCTTCTCCTGGTCTCCCATGGGGTGCAGGGCCCAAGCACTTGGGCCATCCTCCACTGCACTCCCTGGCCACAGCAGAGAGCTGGCCTGGAAGGAGGGCAACGGGGACAGAATCCAGCGCCCCGACCGGGACTAGAACCCAGTGTGCCAGCGCCGCTAGGTGGAGGATTAGCCTATTGAGCCGTGGCGCTGGCGATATATGCTGCTTTTTAAAGACTTTAAATTTTTTTCTACAATGGCAGAACTATAGTATACAAAGGTCAGCCTTTTAGAGGCCGAGTTTACATCTGCTTTCTATTAATAGATTTCATGGGCTTTTCTAAATAACCTTGAGGTTCAGTTCTTCTACAAGAAAGCAGGTAAAGAACAAGGACCTTTGGTTTGTTAACCTTATTAACCAATAAAGCTAAGTTGCTGAATTTGCCTGTTTCAAATAAATCAGTTGGATCAATTAGGATATTTATTTTCCTCCTTTCTCTTTTATTCAATATTGACAAATGATACTGAGATGAAATCAGCTTCTGAGATTATCTGGCTCTGGTTCTGAATTTTCTGGATCCTGTGACTGAAGGCCAGGAAGCATAGATGATCAAAATTGTATACTAGGTGTGTTCGGTAACTGTTGTTGGCCCTCTGGTCCTACGCTCCCTCCTCCTCCAAACTGCTCCAAGCCTGGAAGCTTCAGCTTTCTCAAATGTTTCAGAGGGTCCTTTGCCCTCTCACTGCTTCTGCTTAGGTTTGACTATAATGTAGGGTTCACATCTCTAAGTCCAGACAGAAGGTTGGAGGAGGCAGGATTCTCATTTCTATAGCCTCCTCCTTGCCTAGGTTAGTAGTGGCTGTACTACTTGCGATTGTCTCCTGCAGGCACACATTTCAGAAATTCTGGCTAATTCTCTTCTTTGTGCTTCTGCTTTAAGGTAATAATGGCATTCGGCTTTTGCTGTTCCTTAGTGTTTCACCATCCTTGCTGGCTCCACCTAACCCTGCCTATACTTTTGCAAAATTTTGCTGCATTAATTTTTTTGAATCATCCCTTCTGAGTGTGTCATCTATTTTCTGCCAGAATCCAGACGAGCACAACTCTGGTAGGCACCTGCCAGACAGCACTATGCTTTTTTTTCCACACTTTTTCCTTTCTGATGATCTTCTATATCCTTTGGTTTTATTACCACTACATTTCTTTCCCCAAGTAATGTCATTAGGAACGTCTTGATGCTTCAAAAAGTTTTTAAGTTCTCTTTATTTTTCAGGAGATTGATGTTCTCTTCCACCCAGTCTCCCAAGTGTTAGTAGTAAACAGGACAGGTTACTGCTAAGCTTTAGGGGATCAGCTTTTTAGTTTTTTCTTAGAGTGTGATTTGTCATAGCTGACTTTGACTAAAGGAAAAATACATATGCATCTATGTGTTTTAATCACAGAGTACTAAGATTTTCTCTGCATGGAAGTGAGCAATAGGTAAAAAATAATATGAGAAATTAATTTCACCCTGGAATGACAGCAATGTGATTATTGACTGGTGATTTTTTGTGGAGAATATTTCACTGGAGGGAAACTGACAACATTGAACAGCTCCATGCAAAGCTAGCCTGTCCCTTGCTAAGGATTAAAAATAAAGTAATCATTGTTTATTGCCTAGATGACAATAACTTGGAAAGAAGCATTTTTGGGACAAACTCTTCAAACTAGTTAAATCTGTACATCAGCTAGTTTTGTGAGGTTCACACAGCTAACAAGAGATCAGGTAATACCTACCCATTCCTTAGGACTCAGTTTAAGTTATCCTCTCTACTGAGAAGATCCCCACTCGCTCCCTAGATACTCTATCAATGGTTCTCAACCATAAGCAGGCTTCAGAATCATTTGCTGGCATTTGACTATTTGAAAACATCCTAGAGTTACACAAAACAGCCACTTTCCTTTACATTGGCTCTTTGTAAATCCAAAAAATGGGAACCTTTTGAGCAGATACAGACAGCTACATGTAGGAAGAAGGCTAACAATAAAGCTAACAAGTAGGAAGGTTCTTATTTCTCCAGCCATCAAGTCATTTGTAAAATTCATAAAATCCAAAGAAAATTCTGTGGCTGAGGTCTTTATAGTTTGGGTAGCTTCTGTAAAATCCTTTCAGATAGGCTCAGAGTTATATTTGAGGACCCTTTTTCTTCAGGTAATTGCCCCATTGGAAGAGCTACCCAACTCTGCCCAAGCACTTAGCAAAGTGTCATGTTGTAGCCTTTCTAGAGATAGACCTTTTAGTTAGGGTGAAATTAGTGATCATGTTGAGGCACAATTGGTTCCAAGAATTTGAAATTCCTCATCATCTGTAAAAGCAGAAATAATAGGAAACATGTGATGTTCATGCTACCAACTAAGGAACTCTTAAAACCTATAGTTTTCAAATTGAGGACTAGGAAGAACAGTGGAGGCTGATCTCCAATTTGTGATAGAACCTAGCAAGGCTGCCTCAGTCTTACTGTTATAGACTGAAATTCCCAGAGATCATCCAGTCATCCATCCTTCTATCCATCCACACATCCATCCATTTTTTAATTCACAATTGTTGAGTATGCACTCTGTGTCAAGTGTTATGAGAGGCTGTGTGAAATCCCAAAATAAATATGGGATTTAGAACCAAATAGACTTGATTTTAGACCCTGCCTCCTCAACTTCCTAATATGTGTCTTTGTATGAAATGACTAACTTTACTGAGTTGGCAGTTCTCATCTAGAATGTTTTATCCTACATTAGACAAATCTTCTGAGAATAGGAGCCTATACAACTCTATAGTGCATAACTGGCTTGATACATAGTAAAGAATGAACAGTTGAGAGAGAGTTTTTGGAGATATGATACAATAATATCACAAAATAATCCTGACCTTTTCCTATTCTCCATTGATAATCTATATGTATAATTTCTATTTTCATGTCTTCTATAGTACATCACTTAAAATAAATTAGATCTTTTTTGGAAAACAGTACTTAGAATAAAATTGCAAAAGCCCAAAGGCATCTAGAAAAAGATTTTTAAGTTTTCAGAAATTAGGAGAAGTCTTTTTTCTTGTTTGTTTACTACATTCTTTGTTTACTACTACATTTTACTTAATCTTCACATGAGAAATTTGGAAAGAATTCGATAATGCTATCTATATATGTGACTTGCTCTGTTATTTTTCATAAAGCACACTTAAATCTATTAACTTGATACTTTTTTAAATTGAGATCAGAGCTTAGTATTTCCATTTTATATATAAGGAAACTACAGAATCCATATATCCTGATTTTCAATCCAGCAATTTCTCTACTCTTAGCCAAAGACCTTTAATAATCAGTCCTATATAAAAGAGTTTGGACAGTTCAAAAAATTTGAAAATATTAGTTGAATCTGCTATGCAAGGGTCTACCTGGTGGCTGTGACAATTTCATAGGAAATAGTTCTGTCAGAATGTGGTGAATTCCTATGGAATACACAGTAGAACCTTTATGAATACTTCTTTCACCATTCAATAGGTAAGAGGGCCCTTGTGGAAACAGATTCAAAGAAATGAAGTAACTAAAGCAAGATGGTACAAGTGCTAAATGCTAATAAGTGCACAATTAGAATTTTAATCCAAATTCATCTGAAAATATTTCCAATATGACTTTATATGATTTATTGGTATAAGTTTAAATAAAAGGAAAGTTTATATATCTATATTCACTCTTTAACTGTAGTCAGTTTATACAGTTTGCCCTAGGGGGTCAGCATAAAGACTGTAATCAATGTGAATGAGACTTTGTAGAACTCAGCAGTACATAAACTGTTCTCCTATCTTGGTAGCCTTCCCTCTGAACATAGTCACATTATTTTAGCTGTATTGTATGTTTTTTTCCCTCTCTGCAGTCATTTAGGATCTCTGCAAAAGGAGCTCATATGGCAGAAAACTTGATTTTAACATTATTATAACTAGACATAGGATAAAATTCTGATAAAATTCAAATATATTGTGTACAGCATGATTTACACTTGTCTACCTGTCAAATGTTATAAATTATATGCAGTTTGTAAAACGAGGTACATAAGCAAATTAAGAAAATTCCATACTTTTCAAGTTTTGTGTTGGAAATTATTATTGTAAACAAAAATGTTATGTTTGGATAAGGCTTGTGAACTATTTATTGAATAGCATAGATATCAATTTTACTTTTGGCTAGCATTTTAAGAATGATGATGTATAGTACAAGAAGGAAATAATAGCTAGTACATTTTGAGCACTTATTATGTATTCAGTTCTGTTCTAAACATTTTACATCTTGAAACTTTTATGACATTCGTAACCATTTGAGGTGGATTTTATTATTATCTTAATCTTATAGCAGGGGAAATAAAGTCTCAGAGTGGTTATTTGCCCAAGTGATTCTGATTGAGATCTGACTCTAGCAATCTTTCTCTGCACCCTCTGCATTTTACAACGATACAAAGTAAAGCCTACAGTGATATTAAAAAACATCTGGGTAAAATTTTTAAAATAAAGCTTTTATGGCCTAATGTTAGCTTAGTAGGACAACATCCACACATCACAAAACAAGCCAGAAATACAAGTGCAATCTAGTTGATACCTGTGTTTGTTTCAAAGATGAAACTATTATATAGGAAACACATGCAGTTCTCTGAAAGATTTTTTTCTTTTATTATTTTTACAGGGTAATGTGTCTTTGAAGTATTTATGCAAGGAAGTCTGAGTCATAGCTTATCATGTTTTTTAAGAGTCACTCTGAAAGAACATTATAGTATAACTTATTCTTTGTTAGGAAAGTACTGGTAAAAATAATGTAATCATCAGCATTTGACCAAAAGATGGAAAATCTTAAAATAAACCTCCTTGATTCATTTTCAACTCTCTCATTTCAGACAAATGACCGCAGGCCTATAGATGTGGATATTTTTGTTTTCAATAATTTGAATCGTAGGCAAGAACACATTCAAAGACCATTAGTGATTTCCTTCTTTGTAACAATCACCTTCCCATGATATTGGAAATGCTGTTACAGATTCGTCAGTGTGTTGCCCACAGACAGTCAGAAAGGTCTTAAGAGAGCTGAGTTTTCAGGTCATTGGGGAAGCACAACTGGATCAAATTGATATTTAAGATAACTGAGGTCAAGCCAGATAGGAATTTCCATTGTACTTTTCTGTGTTTTGGTTTCCCTTTGTGCCTAGAGTTGTTTCTCAATGGGCTCAGTTTTCTCTAGTAGATGTTAAGCAAGTTAAGTGGAAAATATATAAATAGCAGTGAGCTTTTTAAAGACCTTTTATAGAAGTAGTCAAAAGATAACCTGCGTTCTAAACATGTAGGCCACTCTTTGGTGGCTCTTGACTCTAAGTTAGCTAACTAGAAAACAACCTGATTTTGAATCAGGTTTCTTTGAAAATTGTTGATGATATACAATTAAGCATAAGCAAGGCCACTTTATGAAATATTTAATAATTAGTGGTACATAGTATTGACAAAGCAGAAGACTCCCTCTATGTAACCAATTGGTGCAATCATAATGATTATAAATGAAAATGGATTTGCAGAGATCCTGAATTCATAAGACTGTACCAGCAGCAACTTGTAATTTATCTATCTTTCATTATGACCTATTGTGTAAACAGTACATCATCACAATCTTGACTTTCCTTTGTTTTGTGATTGCCTAATTAAACCTCTTCAGTTAATCAACCTAATCTTATAAAAGTGACATTCTGCAAATATGTACACTTGAACTTACTGTTCTAATTTCTCTTTTCCTGAAATTCTCTGTCTTTTCTACATTTATCCTTTCCCTATCCATCCTCTATTCAAATTATCTATAAGGTATAATTTTCCTCTATTTACCCTATTTAACCCTAAATAATCATACTTTACCAGCAACTTTACCTTGTAGTATATTATACTTATGCACTAAATTATTATTATGAAAATATAATATGTTTTTCCTCATTTCATAGGAGTATGTTTTACATTTGTCATTTGATTTTAAGCTTGTGGTTTTGTATCTTCCAGCAGTTCATATCATAAGTTTTTTCATACAAGTTAATCAGTAAATATTTATGAACTGATAGTGATTGAATACTTATGGACTGAGATCGCTTAGACCACAGGATAGGATGTTACTTTCCTGTTATTTTTATGTGGCTGCATTGTAATCAGACACTTAACCTTGGTATCACCAGCATCTAGTCTGGCACAAATCAGACTGAATGAATGTATGTTTGCTTTCCTGAATACATAGATCTTTGATGATCTCTGTGTAAACTAATTATTTTAAAACAAAGAACAGTTTAATTCAACAATTCATAAATTAGCTAGTGGACCCTCAGACATTTAGTAAAGAAAAATGTGTCCTTTCAGAAGAACAGAGGTGAGCTCATTCAAAACCCAGGGGAATACCTATTCAATTCCTTCCTCTAATATGAATTTCTGATAGTTTGTGACTCTTTTCAGTTTGAGCCACAGAAGCAGCTGAATGTTTTTGCTCAGAAAATGCTTGGTGTATTCCCTGTATTGGGAAGAAATCTATCTTGTGTTGATGTTGGGTCACATTTGCCTTTCATTAAGTAACTCTCCAAAACACAGAAAAAGAGAAAAGCTAAAACAAAACAGAGAAGAGATATCAGGGGAGGGCAGAAGAAGTTGAAGAACTTGTGGGTTGTCTTTGATGTCTTTGACTGCCAAAGATTTACTCAGTCATCCTGGAGAAGGTTTAACCTCTCTGGTCCTTGTCATAAAATGGGAAACAAAAGGGCATACTTTGAATCATTTCCAAGGCCAGTGTGTCTTAATAAATACTTATTTTCTGGCAGTTTTGGAAGTATTGCTTGTGCTTTTTCTCTTGAAACTCCTTATAAGCTTTTGAAAGGTAGTTTCCCTTACCTTGAGTGTGAAAGTGACATCTGTCCTTTTTCAAACCTTCAGAACTCTTGTATTTATCTGAAAAGGTTTGTCCCCTGCATAGTTTCAATTACAGTAAGTATTATTTTCATTTTGGTTCTTAGCAAGGACTTCTGCTGTAGTGTGGCTGCGTGACAGCTTCTGTGCACCCCTCCAGTGGTGGCTGAAGTGATTTCTGCACCTGTCTTATGCTTAAAAATATTTGGGGGAAGAAATGGACTCAGCATGCTGGAAAACATTGATTTGTTTCCCATATTATGCTTTACTGCTGAAAGTCACGGATCTGGAATGAGAACCAATTCGTCAAGGTCACTAGCTTCTTCCTGAAGTATGTTCTATTTATCTAAACGGCTCTGGGACAGGGTCTTCTCTTCACTGAAGGTCAAGGTTGATTGTCATTTTTGGCCTTTATTTGGAGATGGGCTTTCTGAAATATGTAAACAGCTTTGTCCTGCCAGGTAAGATAAGTCTGTCTCTAGACTCTAGACTCCAGACTCTATTCTATCATCTAGAGTCTTCCTTGTGTGGTGATAAATGCCCCCTATGCTAAGGTATATAAGACAAATAGTAAGCATTCCAAATGGTCTAGTCTCCTGGGAATGAGGGACAGGGGTGAATCATATCCAAGCAGCTATAATAGAGTGGCTAAGAATAAAACTTGAGTTCACATTACATTTCCTGCTCTTACTAGCTCTGTGATCCATTTACCTATCTGGAATATGAATAAACAGACCTATCTCATAGAATTGCTGTAAGAATCAAATATGCTAAGGGAAACCTTTATTATAGTGCCTAAAAATGGTAAGCTATTAATAAGATATAGGTTTTTTTCTTCTTTTTTTTTTTTTTCAAAAAAAAAAAAAAAAAAAGAGAATGTGCGGGGGTAGGCTTTGTGGCCTAATAGGTAAAGTTGCCACCTGCTATGCCAGCATTCAATATTGTGCCAGTTCAAGTCCTGGCGGCTCCACTTCTGATCCAGCTGCCTGCGAATGCTTTGGGAAAAGCAGCAGAAGATGTTCCACAAGTTTGTGTCCCTGCCACCAGCATGAGAGGCCTAAGGAAGCTGCTGGCTCGTGGCTTTAGCCTGGGCCAGGACTAGCTGTTATGGCCCTCTGAGGAGTGCACCAGTGTATATAAGCGCTCTCTCTCTCTCTTTTCAAAGTTCTCTCTCTGGCATTCAAAATAAATAAATAAATAAATCGTTTTTATGAAGAGAGAGAGAGAAAATGTATACGAAAAACTGATAGTGGGCTTGTGGTATGTACTATGCAGCAGGAAAAAATGACTTGTATTTAAATAAGCATGGAATCTATTCAGAGGAAAAATAACATTCAGAGGGAATTTTTGTACAATGACTACAAGAGCATTGTTAAAGAGACCAATCAGGATTCAAATTCTGGCTCTGTATTACACCTCAATTTCTTTACGCATTAAATGGACTAAGATACAACTCACTACACTGTGACAAATTCCTAAAATCTCCCTCCCATCATTCAGAGTCCTCTGTAATGTGGCCTTTGTATGAACTTGTGTTTATTTGATAAAAATTAAATGATTGTAACTGAACAAATATTTTTGAATTTGGCTACTTAAGGACCTTATAATTCGTGAATGATTTTATAATTCATTGGATAATTCTTTTATATTTCCAGTGCTTCTTGTAACATATAGGGCAATTCACATAACTGAAAAATGATAAGCATTTGTTGCAAATACATGAAATATATGAAGTACATATGTTTTATAGCAAAAACTGCATCCCAAATCTCTTATGAATATTTTGGCAAGGATAAGGGAATAAGAATCTCTTGATTAATATAATAGGATTTCAGTATGTCTCTACCAAGTATGACATTCATTATTCACACATAAATTCATTAAACATTCTTCTACTTCAAACTCTGCCATAAGCATTTTTGAAATAACAAAATAATGTGCAAAACATAATTCCTCCCTATAAAACATCCCTAACAGGAAGATAATATATGGACTTGAGGCAATAAAGTACAAGTTGAAAATGACAAGGATGTAGAACTAAAATAATATAACAAACAACTAAAGTTCAAGAAGAAATAATACTTTTAGTTGTAATAATCAGAAAATAGTATATGGAAGATTTGATTGTGCTCATAAAGTATAAGCCAAATGTTGCAAAAAGAAATATTCTAGTAAGAATCAATATGAGCGAATTAGAGGTACATCTGAGGGAGATGTTCAAAGACTGGCTAGTTGTGGTTTTGCTGGGGAATATTGGTATTGAGGGTAGTTGTAGAAGAGAAAGATAAAGACTAGATTAGTCTAGACTGTAATAAGTTGTGGGGAGATGGTAGAAATTTCTGAGTTATGAAATACTAAGTTTACTATGTAATGTCTAGCTTTTGGGCCCACTCAGAAATTCATTAAAATGCTTTTCCATTTTGTACTTTCAGTATCCATTCCTCTTGGCCACATTGTTAGAGAGAGATACCTTTTTATTTGTGCACTAGACATGCAATCCCTGCATGTTGGAGAAGTTGGAGGTTGCCAGCGACCAGCAAATCCACTTGGTATTTTCCAAGCATTATCAAATAGATTTTAATTTTTGTATACTATGAACATTTGAAATACACACAGTGGTAGTCCAATCATGTGTAATCCTGTAGTCACTGCTGAATTGAAGTGACTTTTAGGTTGTAATTTTTATACTGGCCTTAGTAATTTTTACTATGGTATTTCCAACAGAGAGATTTTTACTATATTATTTCCACCAGTCAGTTTTTCAATAAATTCATTTTGGATTTGAAAAATATATTTAAATAAGTAAATAAATATTTACAAAAATATAAAAACAATTACAAAATTTTATGACAATAAATATTTACAAAAATAAATATTTACAAAATATTTCTTCTGTTATATTGCTGAATGGTTCCATTGAACACTTTAGGAATATCATCAATGAAGTTTATACATTTTTGCTAATGTGTAATAATAAATTTGGACTTTTTTTATAAGACTACAAGCTTTTCTTAGAGTCTGATAATCAACTAGCTTTAGCAGCAAAGCAGAAAGAAAGTTGAACCTTTAATTTATCTGAGCTGGAATTACTCCTTTGATCTAAAAATTAATGCAGAGCTTAATTAAGAGATCCACAGTAAACATCTCTACCCTTCCCCTTTTTCAGAAAAAAAAATTTCACTAAAATACATATTGGACTGTTGTGTGAAATGATTTACGCGGTATCACTGAGTTTCTGGGAATTGTTTTACCTCATTTTGATAGTAAGATCCTAGAAATGAAGGAAATAAATAATAGATTGTTATCATTTACCATTTTCAATATTGTCAATTTGGATGATTTCTTATGTGGGTTACTAATCAGGGATAGAACACCCCCATGTCATTGTGATATTCTTCCTGTAGATATAAATATTGGGAAGAAATGAGCTATGCTGAATCTTATGGTTAAGCTCCATAAATCAATAGCTCTTATATAAATAATGCATTAATCAAATCTTCCCGAGTAGAACTCTAATTGAGAGCCCTGAAAATAAGATTCGACTACTAGTCAGAAAGCATCACATAACAAACACGGTAAGATTGTGTTGTCTTGAAAAGACAACTCCATGTTGTCACACTAGTAAATTCATCTCTTATCCTCTTTCTTGATCTAGATTTTTTTCTAGATATTCTCTCATTCTGCCCACTTGCTTGATGGAAATTTTCTTTGGTCAATGCATCCATCAAAGCTTTTTAAAAGCCTTCTTTATGGAGGCAGGAGTTTGGCATAGCAATCAAACACTGCTTATGACACCTGTATCCCATATCAAAGTGCCTGGGTTTGAGTCTCCATTTTGTTTCTGATTTTAGGTTCCTATTAATTCTCACTCTTAGAGGCAGCAGGTGAGGATTCAAATAGTTGGGAGTCCTGGTCCAACCTTGGCTGTTGCGGACATCTGGGGAGTAAAACAGTAGATAGAAGGTCTCTGTCTGTCTGCCTCTCTCTCTCTACTTTTTAAGTAAATAAATAAATTAAAATAAAAAACCCTTCTTTGTATGAGATAACATAACACACAGTTCTTCAAATATTAGCTTCTCCAAACTCTTTGATTACACAGCTCACTAATGGGGCATAATATGAGAACTGCCAAGAGAATCCTTGCCTAAAATATATAATCCTCCATTGACCAGCTGGCCCTGTTGCCAGTGTCTAGAATTTTTCCTTTAAGAGATAGTACATTTTATTGAATTAATCTGTATCCTACCTAAATTCATCAGTATTTGACAAAAAAAAAAAAAGGAGCAAAGGTGTTTAGGAAGAGAACAAAAGAAAAAAAAAATAGATGAAACTAAGAGGTAGGAAGGTAAGCCAAAAATACATATGATAAAGTACTGAACATTGATTAGAAGTATTTGTCTTTGATGCTTTTGATATTTTTAGTGAGAGAAAGAAAGAATAAGGGGTCGGGGCAGGGAGGGCAGGAGTAGTTGCATGAATAACAATATATTGTAGAATAAAATTATTTGGAAGAAGCAGAACTATTCTTCCTTCTCCTATGGGCCCTTGCAAAGAATAGTTTGTGATATAGTAAAATAATTTCAATAAGTTTCTCATAATAAAAACAGAATTGAGCCCAATAGCTCCTCTGCTTCTACAATTCCTTCATGGTGGAGGGACCTCAAAACACGTCAATGTAAGCAGCTCTGAAGAAGCCCCACTTGAGAGTAATCAAAGAGTAGTGGGTCCGGTGTGTTACAGTACTGTCCTGAGGTCATACCTTGAAGAGTGAATGATGCAGATATCAACACCTCAGTGTGAAGTGGTTTACTCATATGTAAACATAAAATGCCCAGAGAAAGGTTGGCTTTCTATGAACTGAAAACAACAAACAGTGGACTGTGATGTGGAGGGGAGGTTGGTGAGGGATTTAGGATTGAAAACAAGGACAGCTAAAAAGCATGATCACCTCAGTGATTTCCTTAGAATTGGCTTTATCCATTTCCAGATTATAAAAGTAGAAAATATTTTAAGCTCACATTATATTTACTGGTGCAAAAAAGAAAAAAAAAAAACGACTAGAGGAAGATTTCCACTCACATTTCCTGAGTAACACAAGCTATGGAATACATGAGATAGGAAGGTCATTAAGGACTTTCTAGCAGGCGATCTCCTCTTTGTATAGGAAAGGGATTTATTTTATTTGGAGAGGGTAGTAGTCAGGGGAGGTGGTGGGCAGACATTAGAAATTTGTAGATCTACAGCTCAGCAGTATCTCATGACACAATATCAAGTGAGGAAGAAGTGAGACTCAAAAGAGGGTGTATGCTTCATGATTCTACTTCTATAAACACCAAAACAGATAAAGATAGCCAATGCTGTTAGAGGTAACACTAATTGTTACTTTGGGGATGGAACTAGTGATGGAAGAACCAGAGAATCTTTGGAGTGAAGCTCAGGCTCTTTTTTCTTGATTTGGAGCAGAGAACACAAGTGTGCCCAGGTCTACATCAAGCTGTAGACAGATGATAGAGTACCTGGTATATTTCATATGCCAACAAAACATTTTTGATGAAACTACAGAGATGCCTCCTGTAATTAGAATATTGCAAACCTAGTCATGGCTCTGTCATCCATTCTCAACTTTTTCAAAGAGCAAGATACTGACTGGATTTCAACTCTTTCCCTTTCCTGCTTCCTCTCAGATTTGCCCAACAGAATATTTCTTTTCTCATAATATCAAAGATAAAAAACTGCATTTAAAGTAGCATGTTTGAAATTAAATAACTTGATGTCACTATTAGCAAGTAATACTTTTATATTAGTATAGTATTTTAAATTAGTATAATGCAGTAAGAGTATTAATATAGTATTTTATATTAATATAGAAAATATCCACCATGAAGGTTTCTAAAGACTGCACAATGCCTATGCTGAAAAATAAAGAGGCTGGGCAACAGGATCTAGATAAGCTTTTCAGGAATTATCTGGTAAAAAAATAAGAACAGTAAAGAGCATCTTGAAAATATTACATGGAAAAAGCAAATATGTTTAAATAGTATAGTCAGCTGCTAATTCCAGACAGAGAAGATTTTTCTCTCAGGTTTTAAAGTATAAACAAAATCTAATAAGATTTAACACTTCAAAGTTACTAACTGATTGGCTAATGAATCCACATAACAGCTCTGTGAGGTTTGTGTTAAGTATCTACCATTTCACAGATTTTGTATCATTTAGCATCTCATAGCTCTTTCATCTCTGCTATTATAAAATTATTTAAAAATACTAATTATTATTAACATATCTCCAGTGAAGGACATGTATCAAATGTATTTCTTGAGAAAAGGAAATTCAAGCTTTATAAAACAAATTTCAAAAACTAATCAGATAACTCAGTGATTTTCCTAATAATCTGACTCCAAATTTCAAACATCCTTTGACCTCCATTGTGTTTTATTTGCCCTGAAGAAAAAAATCAACTTGTTTATCTGCATGTGATAGATGCTTAATAAACATTCACTGGAATTTTTTTTCTTTATAACACTTTAGATAATATGCTTTTCCATAATGAAGTCATCATTTCACAGACTCAGATGGAATTTAATAATTAATATTAATATTGCATATTTCTGCCCCCCCATATAAATAAACTGTTCTACACTAAAAATAAATTAGGTGCTGAGTTACACAGGACATTTGATTTACCACAACAGATAATCAAGGACGTGATATGGCCATGTCACAAACAGGTAGGAGGAGGGATGAAAAGATAGAGATAGGGACAGATATACATTATGGGGGTGATTTAAAGAAAGGTTTGAAAGAAAATGGAGTCAGTTCTTCAAATAACGTTCATGAAACAGAAATTATACTGAATTATTAGAAAAACAAAGTACTAACAATACGTTTCTATTGTGCACAGCAAAATTGTTACAGTAGATACTTAATGCAGCAAGTCCATTATAAAATATATACAGAAGGCATCCAAATTTCTGGTAGACCCATTTCAGGTTTGATTTAGTGATTGTTAAATTTAACTTCAGGAATAGTGAGTAATTTCTGATAGATTGCAGAATTGCCAGTTTAAATGTTGACTATGAGAACTTCGACTTCATGATTCCAATCAAGTGCTGCATTTTAAAAACATAATGAAGGAGGAGGAGAAAAATTGTATTGGACAGCAGTGCCCACAAGTATGTGCTACCTCAGCTCAAACTCAAAATTATCCTTTGTTCCCTTCTCTTCCGATTTTGCATGAGAAATTGATGCCATGTCATGATATTAGGCTAATCAGAACTGCACCTTGGGTTTAAATCTAAATTTAATTAAATGATTTAAAGTCTGTGATCTCTCCCCTACACCATGAAATAAAAGTAGTCTTCCATGAATGGATGAAACTTGAGTATTTTAAAACATGATAGCTCTGATCTATCTTAAAATGGTTTTGTTGTTATTCATATCTATTTGTTGATGTATTAATTTAATAATTTTGGATATAAGAAGATGTTCTGTCATTTGAAAAAAAATCATTTGTTGGCCCTCTGTTTCAGCTACACACAGCTCACGCAGCTTGAATTCTGGCTGGCACGGGCAGTGCGGGCAGGGCTGCAGCTGTTAGCGTCCCCTCCTCCCATGCTCATCATGAGTTCTGCAAATGAGCCTTGCAGACTGATATTGCATTCTGCAGTTTATTTGACAAATAGCTTTTGTGGCCTTTGATTTTTCATATCACTCATAAATTTTGGCAACAGACGAGTTGTTTGTCAGATTCAAATTCCATACATTCGAATGGAAAAAGTTGATGATTCTTGCATTCATAAGTGGACTCTAACCTTAGGATTTCCTTGTAGATTTTACTTAAAACTACTGTGAGAGAAACCTAGGATATTCTCCTGATGGTGACTAGCTGCAAATTATTTCTATCCATATGTCATAAATCTTGATAATACATCTTTTAAAATGTGCCCGAGAAACATATTTTGTGTTTATAGTGCTGAATTTCAGTGAGTCGAATTGTGTTTGGGCAGTATGTTTGCCTCTTCACGTTCTGTGTGACAGTGGAGTAGAATGGAGACTTCAGTCATTCAGCTGCAGGCTCTAAGAAAGCCTGTGGTAACTGTGCATTTTAATTAACTGAATCAGCTGAGGAAATGTTGTCTCTCTACTGTGGTGTAGCTGTCTGCCTTGTAAAGTCCCTCCCTGGATAAACAGAGGACTTCTATTTCTTAAACTGCCTTTCCCCCTTGGTCTTTAAGAGTGTTGGACTTTTTCCTTTTTCTTAAATTACAGGTGGAGAGGGTTTCATTAATTCTAAGATGATTCTCTAGAAAACTCAGTGGCATTTTTTACAGCACTTTGGGCTACAATATAGGTACTACAGGATGAATGCTGTTACTGGAGTGCACCAAAGCATTTAGAAACCTAAATCATTTTTTGTCATATTATCAGAGATGACATCTATACTTGGGGATAGTTGAGATTGAAGATCAAACAGATTTTTCTCTTTTTCTTCCTTTTAATCTAATGAGTGAGCCACTGTGAATGAAACCAACATAATGGGAATAATTTAACCAGTGATTTTTTTTTTTTTTTGCACAATACACTGCTGGATCTTAAAATTGAGTTGAACATGAGGACATAGTCATGGTTCAAGGAGTTATGTACAAATTTGACCTCTGAAAATATGATTTATGAACATATTGAAAACTGCTGAATACATCTGCTCAAAAATTTCTTCTATGATTGGCTATGGATTAGTTAGTTGCTAGAATCTTTTATTTAGCGTCATCAAATACCCTGTGCAGAATTTCTGAACCAAAAGTAGATTAATACAAATTTCAGAGAGTGATTTTTTTTTTGTCTTTTCAAACCATGTCCATGGTCCCATGTTCCTGTATCTGAGCTAGACCAAGCAATTTTAATACTGAAAATAAAACCCCAATCACTTCTTTAAATTCTTCTTTAAAGAGAATAGAAACAAAAACTTGAAAATAATGTAAGTAGTCATCAGGCATATCTCAAGAAGAGGTTTTACAAGTAAAATGTGATGCATTAATTGTAATGAAGTCCTAGAATGGATAACCAAGAAAAGGGCTGAGGAATGCAGTTCTTGGAAGACTGTTAAAAATACAATGAAATTAGCTTGGACTTTCAAACAAGAAAATGGACTGCACAGTTTCCAAAAACTCATATAGCTACAAGATTTTAGGACTACATAAAATTTTCACTTCGATTCTCTTGTTATATGTTTTCTCAAAATAAATCTACTCTAATGAAAAAAAAAATGATGGCAAAGATTAAAAAGGGCCAGAGCCTGAGAGATATTTCACATGAAAGGAATTTTTGGATGATTTACAAATCTACCTTATCTTGTAAATTACAATTAAAATGCAACTTGAAAATTCTTTAGGGTGGATGTCATTTCTATTTTTCAATTTAAACTACCATTTACAAAATTATAGTTCTCCATTTATAGATCCAAACAAAGCTATTGAATACAAATAGGAGGTTTTATTCCTTTTACATTAATTTATTAGGCTATGTCATTTTAATTATTGCTTTTCCAGGAGATAAAAAACATTTTTTTCCTTTAACACAGTCTGAAGGTGCATATTTAAGTTGTATAGATTGACTTGCATAGACTCTAACATGCCTTCCACATAATAAATATTTAGGAAGTGAAAAAGGTATTACTGTTTGTCAACTTCTGAATATTTAAAGTTTAAAGTCTCCAGAAGAATAGCAATTTTGGAAACATGTATAGTCAGAAAGCCAAAGACTTGTGACCTGGACGCTGTGAAACTGTGCAGCATCATCTTTGTGTAGTAAAAGAAGGGAGGCCTTGGTATGTATCTATAGCAGAAGCCTTGTAGAATTGGGAATAAGGTAAGGAAGGAGACATCCAAACTAAAGAGCAAAGGACTTCTCCCAGGAGGAGGTGGGCAAAGAAGAGGTCACAAATACACAGCTTTTACAACAAAAGTTGACTACCCAGGCTCCACTAAAATCAAAGTATATTTATATTTAGAATTAAATATTATTCCTTTGTCTTAATTTTTCTTTGCTCCTAGGCACTTTAACATATCCCAAAAATGTTCACAACTTTGTTTATCCAGGGAATCTGCTAGTAGATTATTCATAACATAGAAGTCATTTAAATCAGAATATGATTCTTTAAAATTATATAAGTATATTTTTGGGAAGACTATATGTAGTACAAAAAGTATATATGAAATAAAAACAAAAAAGAGTGTATATTGACTACATAAGTAAATGATGTTGACACAATTAAGTCTACATAGAATTTAAATATTTGCTCTGGATTATAATTTTATAATAACCTGAATTATACTCTAGATTGCACTCTAGAGAATTAATTGTAAAAATAACCAAGAATAAAACACAATCACAATTGGAAATAAGAAAGAAGAGATGATCCATTTCCTCAAAAAAGAGAATGAAGACACATTAATAACTCTAAAACAAGTCAGCAAGAGTTGTAGTTTCTGATACATGTACAAAATAGCATGGGATGGGCTGCACTGTGGTGCAGTGGGTTAATCCTCTGCTTGCAGTGTGGGCCTCCCATGTGGGTGCAGGTTCCAGTTCTGGCTGCCCCTCTTCCGGTCTAGCCCTCTGCTATGGCCTGGGAAAGCTGTGGAGGATGGCCCAAGTGCACCCACATGGGATACCAGGAGGAGGCACCTGGCTCCTGCCTTTGGATCGGCACAGCTCCGGCCATCTGGGGAGTGAACCAACGGAAGGTAGACCTTTCACTCTGTCTCTCCCTCTCACTGTCTGTAACTCTACCTCTCAAATCAATAAATAAAATCTTTAAAAAAAAATAGCAAGGGAAAAAGGGAAGGGCAAGGTTACGATTTGTAGAGTCAGGAGAATTTGAGTTCAATATTATCATAGAAAGACTGAGAATTGACAGGAGGACTGGGGAGGGAGAAAAGGCATTTCTCATAAAAGAAACTGCCTGAGAAAAAGTACAGAGGGAGGAGTGGTAGGAAAGTCTGTGCTACTGAAGAACTGACTAGCAGGAAATTATACAGAAATAAAGACGATGACACTGGACTTTGTTAGGGGGTTTAGGGCGTTGAATCTATACCGCCATCACTCTTCAGTGTTAACCATATGCCTCGATGCCACTGACCTTAGGGCAATTTAAATTATTTCTTACACAGATATTCCATTGTAAATAAAAAACGATAGTGCCCTATGTTCATTATTAAAGCACACTGTGATACTGGAATTCTTAGCAGGCAAAGCTAATGAAGGAAACAAGAAATTTATGACGATGAGCCAAGCTCTGTACTAAGTGATTTTATCTTTGTCATCTCATTTAATCTTCATGGACCTTTACACGAGTTAAATAATATATGAAATATGCCTGTATAAAAAGCATATGAAATACTCAAGAAATGCTGATTCCCTGCCCTCTTGCAACAATTCTGTGATGATTACATTGTCTCTAATAAATAAATAAATAAATAAATGAAGCCAAGACTGTAGAATTTGCAGGTATTAGGTCCCAGAACCAGATTTCAAACTAGTTCCTCCTGGATCCACAGCCAAAGTTCTTTCTAGAATACAAGGTTGTTTTTTCATGAAGAAAAACAGAGGAAAAAAAACAGGTAAAAATCACTGAAGAAAGCCCTGAAATATATTTTATTGAATGAAAAACATGGTTTGCCCTGCTTAATTCCCCTGGTAAGGTTCTACCTCATGTTTGAGAAAAATATAGAGCAATCCATGTAGGATGATTTTAGATGCTTACAAAGCTGTTAACCCCCAGAAGCACTTTCCTGAACTCTGTTGGTTATATCTGTTTTTAGTATATGACTTTCTTACCTCTAGCTAAAGGTTTTTTATCTTTATTTAAATGTAAGTGCCCTTGGAAGGGACAATGCTACTGCTCTTGATCTGGGAACGGACATTTATATGATAAGCCATAATGATTCAAGAAAGTCTTATACAAAATTGGATCAAGAGATTTTAGCATTTTTAATCCTTCTGAATAGAGGAAAAGCACAGAAATGGGAGCTGAGACAGAAGGCAGACGTTCCAGACTTGCCTCGATTGCGCTCTAGAGAAAATCTAAAAGCCGCAATCATAAAACTGATGAAACAAAAACAAATCAAACAAACTAGACACCTCTCTCTATTTGAAATAGGAAAATAGAGGGAATTGAAGGTTACATAATTATGACAGCAAACTTGGAGATTAATTCTGCTGTGGAGAAAGTGAAATACAGGATATTTATAATTTGGGATTATTGTTAAATTTTAGAAATATATTGGGTTTTGACTATTTAAAAATCTTCATTGACCTTTTTTTTTAAAATTTATAGCTAGTTCAATGCTTTTGCCTTTAGTGTAAACTAATAAAGACCCTACATATCTATGTGTTAGACCATAAAACAACTGAGGAGAAGCTCATAAAAATATATGTGATTTTTACATTTACTACTTAATCCTCTCTGTAAAAGTATATAGGACTAAGTGCATGCTGCCTTTAATGACACGAGTTGGGTTGGAGTGGGTACCATAGGGTGGGAAGAAGACTAGACTGGCAGATTGGAATTCAGACAGTAGAGGAACATCCTAATGGTGAACCATTGGAAATAATTTTCTAAGGGGCACTGGAGATGTATAAATTGGCTTGAGAAGCCAAGTGTGGGTAAGGTCTGAATTATTATTGGGTAGACTTATAAAGATATAAAAATATATATGATTAATAGATAATTCACTGAAAGGCCTGTTTGTGTATTTTAAAAAAATGAGTTTATTATGAAAGTTATAAAAGTCTTCTTATCAAATCATGACATAATATACATAGATTCCTTATACAAAATAAGGACTCAGTTACACAAGATACATAGACACACATATAAAAATATAATAAAATATACAGTAAAATATGGCCTGTTTTTCTTTAGGACTCTATAACATGCCTAACTTTGTGGGAAAAAATACTTATATGATATAGCTTCTGCTAAATTATACAAATTTTCAAATATTCTATTTTTCATTATTATCATAAGTTGTTACCTACCCTGGCATTGGATATATGGCTGTACACAATTCCAGTCTTTATGAATTTTCACTTCAAATTTCTGTACAAAATGTGCAAACCTCTCATAAGTTGTCAAGTACAAGTCAGGATTGATCTCAAAGTGCTGAGTCAGTGTTGAAATGTCTTACTGTTTTCACTGTTGTAAAATTCTTAGAGTGTTTTCATTCTTGTGACTTAGCATTTTTTACTGTAATAATCTTGTCACAAGTTTATCAGAGTTTTTAAAGTTGGTATTTCTTCAGTATCAACATAATGTATTCTACAGTTTTTCTTATGAGTCTGATTAATTGCATCAAATGGAGGCTGGTAAGCATTTTGCTTCTTTCAGAAAGTACAGAAGACTGTTATTAATGATGAGAAGCACAATTTGGTTACATGTGGGGCCACCCGGTTTAAACCAGAAACAGTATTCAACAGCATATCCTCCCTATATGATAATCTATCTATGGGAGAACATTGTTTTTTTACTATCATATTGTTAATAGACTTGAGCACCTAGAGGGCTTATTTGAGGTCCTTTGATCTTTACTGGCTAAAAGTATTTTACATTTAGAATAGATAGAATTAATATGATGAAGCTTTAATTAAAAATACTTTTGTTAGATATAGTGTTTATCACTTCATATGTGAGGGGAAAATGTTTGCATTTGATCCCTGAGAAAACAAAATTATGATTATGATGTAGGAGTGTTTTTGATTGGTGAAATACAGAGGAGTAATCCAATACCTAAATCCTGTACTTTACTTTTTGGTGTTAGTTAATTAAAAGGGAAAATAGTAAGGTTTAATATTTATCAGACTGATCATTCTGCCAAATTTCCTCTTTTTTTTTTTTTTTTCTATTGAAAATCAGAATATCACTTTAACGTGTTTTACAGGCTGGAAAGATAAAGTGTCAGCCAGTTAAGTTTGTCTTTTATTTTAATATATCATGCACATATCTTTTCTGTTGAAGATAGGTTATTATTTGTGTGAAATGTTCAAATTGTGTGAATTTTATTGGGATGACTTTACTATGATATAAGGAGTAGAGGCCTTGGAGACAAACATTTTAAGAATGGGAGAAAGAAATGAAGAAAATTGCTTCTTGGGAGGAGTAGGACCCCATGAAAATAATAATAAAAATTCACAGCATAGAGTATTGTCAAGAAAGTTAGTAATTTTCATTAAAATATTTGTTGATAAGGATGATAAAAGTTCTTTTTCTTTTTTAACCAATAAAATGGATTATTTGTTGCTAATAGAAGCTCTGTTGTTATAAAGCACAGTTGTAAAATATGTTGGATCTGCTTGGTCTTATTTTATGAGCCATATATTCTGGAGACTATTCCATATATCCTCTATGAGCTCCCAGAGTTCTCTTGACTTCTTCAGGAGACCTAACTCAAGAACACTCATCTATTACCCTTTGAAGTAAAAGCAGCATAACATTCTTAAGTGCTCATTCCTGTGAGAAACCACCATCCTCTCTCTGTGATCTCTAGAGATGTCATAGGAATTTAGCTATCAAAGCAGAAGAGTTGGTGTCTGCTTAAGTTACAAGAATTTTGGGAATACATCTGTTACTTTGTACTTTGTAAGCCCCAGTACATGAAGTGGAGAGAGATTTATGATTATACTGGTTATTATTTGATGAGTTAAGTATGTGATTTTATATAAGCAAGTATGCTGTTATTCATAAAAGACAAAAATAACTTGTACTTTTATACTACTTATTTTTTAATACAGTGAATATCAGTGATTACAACTGAAAGATAAAGTTATTAATAATTTTTATCCTAGGAAGAAAAGTTGTGTACAGCTTACCATTAGGGTGTGTTTAGGAGGGACAAGAACAGAATAGATGTTCTGTGATTGATGCCTAGAATATGTGCTATTCTCACAGTCCCATGTTATGAATAATTACTGATTGCTCAATAATGAGGTCATCTTGCCATGTAAATATCATAATTATATAGTTTAAAGTCAACATGGGCTGAAAAGAGTGATCTGGGAGAGGGGATGGACAAATAAACCTCTCTGTTGATTGAAAGCCCTTGCTATCCTGACTTGATTTGGGGCACAACTAAAATTTTGATTTTGTTTGGTAAGTTTTTGGTTCTGTATACTTTGGTTGGTATCTTTATGTCTGTTGTAGAATTGTCACCACTATTGACAAAATGCTAGATTTGGACAACATGGAATGGTCAAAGATAAATTCTATACTCATATTGATATAAATGAATTTGGACTTCTGTAACATAGACTCTCAATTGCTTTTTGACCTATGCCAAACATAGAATACCAGTACACTCACCAAGAAGCACTGAGTGCTCTTTGAAAATAGTGGATTGCTTCCATTTTAGTGTTTACAAAGTACTGCTCATATTTGTTCCTTTCAATAATCACGAATAATCAATAGAATGTATCCATTTTTACATGAGAAAGTTATAGTCCAGAAAAAACTTAAAAGTTGTCTTGAAAACACTTGATTAGTAAATGGTAGAGAATTTTGAATTTATATCTCGATTTCCAAGGCCCATATTCTACCATATGTGGCTATAATATTCTCTGCAAATGAAAAGGAATTATAAACAATTTTATTTACTATTTTCTGAAGCATTTTTATTGTATTCTACCTTATAAATCAAAATCACCAATGACTTTGGAGGTCAAGCAAAAATTGGGTCCAAATCTGTAGACTTATGATTAGGGCAATAGTCACTTTCACTTGTATATTTTTTCCCTTTTCAAAAGCCACTTTTACAAGCTTGATCTATTCTATTCCACTTAACTTAGCTTTTTCATTTAAATGTACTGATATTATTTTTCTTGCCCATAGTTTCTCCCAACTGCCTCTGATTTTTATGTATCTAGCTAAAGAATACAAGAATAGAAAACTGCATGGATTTGCTGCAGGTCTAGATTCTAATAAGAACCCAGGGAAAACAGGAATAGAACAAGCAACATAATTCCTGAGTTTTTTATTTCTCATGGCTCAGTAATTCTCATCTGTCATATCTGTAAATCATTTTGTCTTAGGCTTCCTGTTCCGATACTTGTTTCTGATGCTTGTTTAATCCACACTTTAAATAAACTATTTGAGTTCTCATCTTAGTAAATGTCAAGGGAAGAGAAGATGGATCGTGCACCTATAGCATCCTAAAAACCTTTGCCAAATCCATGAATCTGACTCTGCATTATCCTTCCCCAGAAGGAGAGCGTAATTTCATTATCCATGAATCATCACCTCTTAGACTGTAACATCATTGTCAGAGAGCCTAATAGAACCAGTGTTCAGCTGGCTGAAAAGGGGGAGGGAGGGAGAAAGCACTGAGGCAAAGCACAGGTCACTGGCATGATCAGCAACTGGAGACTTCTAGAGACAGAACGGGTGGCCTCCTTCCCTTAATATCTCTGATATCCCTTCTAATAATAAATAACTGTTGCTTATTCTTTCAATATTTATATATTTAAATTTGATTTCCCAATCTTAATTACATTGTGTTTCAGTATCCTGCCTATAGAAAATGATAACCTATTTAATTAAAAATTCAGACTATTTGGCTAATATCAATGTATGTAAAATATTTAAGCAATTTCTTACCTATTCTCATTGCATTGTTATTTGTGCTTCATCTTTGGACAGATTTATAGCCCTTAGTATAAGTTCTATGGCCTCTGTTCTGATGTTACTAAAAAAGTCATTGTGAAAAATAAAACTTTAAAAAACCACATAATAATTATGTTTCAAGAGAAATCAGCTAAGTAAAATTCAAATCTGGCATACAGATAAACGGCAACATACCTGTTGTTAAGTACCTTTCTACAAGGATTGAGGATAAAAAGCTGCGATGTATGAATAAACTGTGGTTAGTCTAATCAGCCACTGGAGGTCACTGGTGCTCCACAGAAAAACAGTTTATTGCCTGTTGGCCTACCTAGGTAGTTGACTCGACAAATCAAGCAAAAAATGACTTAAATCCTATGAAAAAAAAGTAAACATCCTTGGAAAAAACAAACTCACTTAAAATGAAAGTATCTTTAATCAGTATTGCTTACAAGATTGTGGCACTGGGATTGTTAACTCTATGCTATGGTAGCACCATGATTATTGGGACTTAGAAAATGGGGAGAAAAAACCCTCACATGCAGTTCAGAGAGACTAAGCTGCATTTCTTCTCTGTCATGATAGCATGCAGAGTACTAACTGAGTCCATTCTGCATCAATGTGTCTCTTGTCAGGCTTTTATTTTAACTGTTGTTGCCTTTCAGAGAGGTCAATATTTAACGTGAATTTACCCTAGAAAATTGAATATCAATAATGTTTCCCTAAGATATAGTGAGTTTAAAAGACTTATGAAAATATATTTATGGTCTGTAGTCCAGAAAGTGCCATGGGGTGGAGGTTGAGGGTAACAACTTTTGATCAGAACACTTGTCAGTTGGCTTTGCAAATTTACAATGGTGAAGTGGTTAATATCTAATCTACAAGAGTTACATGTTTGTATCCAGAAGATACTGAGAACTGGAGAGGCTGCTTCCCCAAAAGTAGGGGGAGAAAAGAACTTTTTTGTAATTTCATGTCCAGAATCAAAATCAGTTATACCATCTATTCTTATATTTATAAGTTAGGCTTACAAAATGATCAGCCATCAAAATGGTCATTCACAATGGCTTTCAATTTTAAAAACACTTTACATTCAATAAATATATTTTATATATAGTAGTAGTACCATAGCATCTGAATTAAAATGTAAGTATAAATGTGTGTTGTCTAAATATACTTGGTATCCATCACAAATGAAGCAGAATATCGTCAATGAAAAAAATGGGCTTTCTCACTGCATTTAATTAATATAACCAACTTAATACAGATAAAAATGAGACTGACCAGAGAAAATTTCTTTCTAGGTGGAATATGTATTTACTGCTTTATGAAAAAAATTTAAATTACAACTTAAGTGAAAAACATTATAGTAGACTCATTCATCCAGTTCATAGTACTGTAAAGAAGTATTTGCATTATTAATTAATTGGAAATATATGGCTATTTGCCATTAATAAATATATATTCAATAATTATTCATTAGTAAATATATTATAGCCATAATGCTTTTCTAAACTGGCATCTATTTTAAGATTTAATCAAAATTCAAGTACCTTGATAAATCCACTATAAGTGTTTATATTTCTTTATTGCTTCAGAAGTATGATTTTAATTATCTGGCTTCCTGGCAATTATATTTCATAGTGACTTGCCTAGATTTTTTTTTCTCTTAGCATATGATAATCCTTCATACTATATAAAAATGCTGGTAAAAATAGCCATTCACTTTTTCTCTTTGCTGCAGTGATTCTGTTTGAAAGAACAGAGACATGGTTAAAGATGTAGGGCTTGGCAAGCCAAATTAAATGAAACAGCCCCAATGTTGCAATTCCTGGCTTTTGCTCATATGATACAACTGTTCATTGTGGAGGATGAAAGACATGATATAGACTAAAGATATTTTTCTAAAATCTTAATGGACTGTGCTTCAAGTTATTTAAATACAGAGTCTATATTTTTGCTGCAGTCAATAAACTTTCACCAATGACATGAAAACATGCATGCAGCTTGCAGATTGCCAACAGGATCTGTACAGAGTTGTACTGATGGATGAGTTCACAATACAGATGAACATGGTAATGTCAACAGTAGCAAAGAAAAAAAAATGTGTGGTGGTTGGTTTTTTCCTCCTTTAAGATTTATTTTATACATTAGTTAAGGTGTTTTCAAATTCATCTTTTTGAATGAGGTTGTTGGTGGAAAGCATGTCTTGGAATGTGTTCTTTTCACATCTGAATAAAGTGTCAGTCATTAGGGTCCTGGTGTGTGCAGGGAACATCATGGAACACAACAGGACAGGCTGGCAAACCCTGAACAGAAGAACATGACAGAGCTAATGATTACACTAACTATATTAGGGTCTTAAAAAAAAAAAAAAAAAAAAAAAAAAAAAAAAAAGCTGTGAAGAGAATTTCAGGTAAGCTTCCAGCCACATGCATGTAGCAAGCTGGGTTCACATCTGCAACAGTATCTCTAAACACTGCCTAATGTAAGGAGCCCTGAAGAAATCTGCTTCCTTAAATTTGCCTCTTGACTATTTAATTAATTATCTAGGAAACATACAACCCAGAAAAAGTGACAGTGAAACCTCAAGTCTGATTTATCATGGCTGGGTCTCACAGACAGGCTTCAAGTGTAAAACTTTGTATTTTTCACCATGCTCACATTTTACAGTTGTCTACTTTGGCAGTATTTTAACACTGCAACATGTCTTCTTTATCTGTGCATGGCTTATTGTAATTCAGATACCTCTGCTAATATTACGGCTTTAATCCAGTATGGTCTTTAGATACGTTCCTACATTTTTTTTTTCTAAACCCGGCATTGTTTTAAAAGCTCTTTCCATAGTGTTCCTAAAATCAAGCTATCGCCTAGAATCAGCTCAAGCTCCAAGTACCTCGGATCACACACCCCTTTCCTTGATTTGTCAATTAACTACAAATCTCTGTTTTTACCAGGAGAGTAACAGCAAATGTGGGGATTACTTATGGAAGAAGTTTTATCTTAAAACACATGAGACAATAAAGCAATCAGTAAAAGGTCACATACAATAGGTATTATTTTAAACCAGAGTTCAAGCTTCACATTGATCGTGGTATTTAAATCTTAATGGGTTGATTATGTGCGAAAGGAAAATGACCAGTATTATGAATGCACTAAGACAGGGAAGGACCTTGCCAGCAAAGTGAGATGTACAGGGAAGGGGATGGGGGCACCGTGTTCCCTTTATAGTCACCAGAGTTCATTAAAGACCACTTATTTCCCGGCTTTTAAGAGCGTTTTTATCACAATGGTTCATACCTCACATTCCCTGGAGCCTGATTTGTTATAGGTGCAGGGTCCTGTCCCATTCAGCAGCATCTCGCTGGTCTCCGTGTTGGTAGGTTTATAATCTACGTAAAATTCCTGGGTGCTGGGAGTCATTTGCTTTAGTGACTGTCTTTTCTTTTTCCTGTGCCTTCGCATGAGGGAGCGCTGCTGCAGCTGCTTCATGCTGGCAGGGTACCGCTTCCATGACACGTAGATAACGAGCAGGATGACAAGCACGGACAGGAAAAGGGCCACACTCCCTGCGATGATTTTATGGAAAGAGATGTGCTCCGTGTCTGCATCGGTCTCTGGGCCGGGCTCTGTAGCTCCCACTGTGGGGGGCAAAGGAGGTTTGCTCTCGTGTTTCGGCCTGGGGAGCTTGGGCTTAAACGTTGGCTTTGGGAGAGCCCTGGCCAGATCAAACCTCTCCGTGGTACTTTTGCCACATATGCTGTAGTTCTTCACTGCATCAATCACATTTACTCCTTGCAGTTCTTTGGGACTGGCACAGATAATTGTATTCTCCCTCAGACCTTTAAAACTTTTCAGCCAGTTTACCAGGGAGCAAATATTTCTGCTGCATTCCCATATATTCCCGGCAAGACTGATGTCATTGAGGGATATCCAAGAATCCAAAATCTCTTGACCAATAAATGTGAGCTTGTTGGAATCCAGGTTGAGGCGCTGCAGATTCGGGACACACTGGAAAACACTGGGTCCACTGAAAGCTTCGATCTCATTGCCTGATAAATCAAGCCTTTGTAATGAGCTCCAGGTCCAGGACATGGTCTGTCCTATGACACTGATTTTATTCCATTGCAAGTAAAGATTCTGAAGGCTCACCAATCTTGGAAAAAGGGCCAGGTTGAGCTTGGAAAATTGATTGTGCTCCAGATGAAGTTCTTTGAGTCTGATCATGCCTGCAAAAACATTCCTGGCTAAACTTCGGATCCTGTTATATCCCAGGTCCAAAAGTTCTAGGTTGCGGCAGTCTTGGAATATTCGCACAGGGATGGTTCTCAGGGAGTTGGACCGTAAATGTAAACTCAGCAGCTTCCGCAAGCCCCGAAACTGTTCAGAACCCAGAGAATGCAGCTGATTATAGGACAGATCCAAGTTCCGTAAATTTGTCACAGGTCTGAAGGTATTGTTAAGAAAATAGGAGATTCTATTGGAACTCAGAATCAACTCTTTGAGTCTGCGTATTCCATTAAAAGCATTCTCATCAATATTGCTGATATGGTTATGGTCAAGGTATAGCCAGGTGAGCTGGTTGAGCCCTTTAAATTGATTATATTTAAGTTTTTGAAGGCTGTTATAGCGAAGGGATAAACCTAAGCAACCAGCAGATATACTTGAGGGTATCTCCTGTAATTTCTGAGATTCACAATAAACCATTTTGCCTTCACACCTACAGCCCTTAGGGCATCCTCGTTCGGCAGAAGACAGCATTGTCAGTAAGACAGTGGGGGCTATAACCAGTGCTACAGCTGATCCGCTCAGTAGCCTAATTACATTGAAACCTGGAAATAAAAACAACTTAGAAAAGTTATCCCCCCAAAAAAGAATTCATTTTTAATCAAACAAAAATAGGCATATATTTTCATTTTTAAGAATGTAAATCTAGATAACAACATTTAACATCAAATATCATCTCCTTGTAATTTAAAAAGGTTTGCCTTTAAGGTATTTTTTAATTGTTAAACAAGAAATCATGTCCATTAAGCAATTGAATTTATAGTCTTAGATCAGAGCAAGGTAATTTCTAAAATCATTAAGGCAGAATTATTACACAGACTAGAGGTTTTTTTTTTTTTTTTTTTAAGAAGAAAAGAAAATGACAAAACATACCCATCCTTTGTATTGTTCAAAGGTCGTCCTTAAGTCTTTTGCTTTGGCTTAGGGGGCCACTTGCATGACAGCCCCTGTCAGCTGCACTGTAGTGAGTCAGGGCTCACTGACACCCAGGAAGAAAAATTGGACCCCTTGGGAGATGGACCGATTTTGGAACATTATTCTTTGCCAGCCACGCAGAACACTCCAAGAACAAATAAATCCCAAAAGCGCATTTGTAGCAAAACATCAAAATCTTCCTAGGTAATAGGATCTTCATGGATATTACGTTTTTGCATCTTTACAGGTTTTTGGGGGTGGGGGGAGAAGAAGGGGGCTAAAAAAAAACTGTCTTCTACAATTTCTTCTTATCAGAAAGCATGATGTATTCCTTCAGGCAACGTGGGGCTACCTGAGCGGCCACATCTGTATTCCATAGCCCAGCTGTTCCTGTGTTGAGCACCCAGTTCAGCCACAGCGCTGCGTTGGAGCCCAGAAGGCAGGAGAGCCCCGTACCGTGCACACGCTCAGCTCACTTCTGCAGACTGTCATTCTGAAAGCTGCTCGGACTGTTGCTTTGGTTTCAGTGAATGCAGTCTTATGTAAAGCTGCCCCCAGTGGTGAAGAACATTATGGGCATGTGCAGAAATGCCTCTCTTTTATCTTGCAAATGAGCAGGCTCTCTGCTAGAAAATGAATGATTCTTTTAGGTGGCTCAATAGGAACTGAATGGTCACCATAATCAATAACTAGCAGCATTTTTTTGTGGTTTCCAAGTCTTGTTTTACAATTTGGCAACATCTTTATTGTTTGCGTCCTCTTAATCACTAAACATGTGCTGCCCAGAGTTTTTCTGGAGCTTGACATTAAGTTCACAGACCGAATGTCAATTTTCCTTAACCTCAACGTAGGCTTTGAACTGAAATTTGTAAAATGAATTATTGAGCTTTTCTCAGAGAAGCATTAACTGCTTGCCCGTTTGACCTCTTGGAGTCACAGTGATTATATTATGCAAGGTGTCTCAGGATGCAAGAACACATGCATTTTGGAATAGAAAAGATAACGAAAAACATATAGAATGATGGGTCCAATAGCCTTTCTGGTTTCATGGGCAAGATATAATGGTTTTTATGGCTTAAGATTTGGTTTGTCGTTTTAGTTACTGTCATTTTTTAAGATTAAAAACAATTTTTAGAGCCAGTATAAGAATCAAGAGGTCATTTGGTTCATAGTTTATTTATGCTACTGGTATTTATTATATGCTGCGTTATGTATGTGTTACATACATAATATTTACTGAGCTCTTCCTATGTGCTTAAATGGACTTTCTTATTTTGTCTTTAAGCAATAGTATTATTATAACTTCCATTTTTTTATTTTATTTTATTTATTTATTTATTTATTTATTGGCAGGCAGAGTGGACAGTGAGAGAGAGACAGAGAGAAAGGTCTTCCTTTTTCTGTTGGTTCACCCCTCAATGGCCGCTGCAGCCAGCACATGGCGCCAATCCGTAGCCAGGAGCCAGGTGCTTCTCCTGGTCTCCCATGCGGGTGCAGGGCCCAAGCACTTGGGCCATCCTCCACTGCACTCCCGGGCCACAGCAGAGAGCTGGCCTGGAAGAGGAGCAACCGGGACAGAATCTGGCGCCCCGACCAGGACTAGAACCGGGGGTACCGGCACCGCAGGCAGAGGATTAGCTAAGTGAGCCGCGGCACCGGCCTATAACCTCCATTCTAAAACTGACTAAACTAGGTTTTGAGAGGATAACTTGTTGGGAGGTCATTCATATAGCAGTCAAGTGGCAGTGCTGAGATTTAGAGCCAAGTTTCTTTTATGCTAGAACAAGCTACAAGATCCTGTTCATCTGCATTGTTACCTTCCTTTAAAAGTGAGTTGAGTTAGAATTAGACCACTTAAGAGATTGGGGTAGGAAAACTGGAATCAACACATTTTTGTTTCCTAGAATAGAACCATGTGAACTTCTTTAGTCTGACGCTATGACAGAATTAAAAAAGCTCAGGAGAAGCAGTTTCGCCTGGTAATTCGGAGCACAGGTTGTTGTAGCACCTAGATCCAAATCCTGGCTCTAATTTACTAGCTAAGTAACCTTGACCCATTATTTATACTCTCTATGCCTCAGTTTTCTCACCTGTAAAATGGACATGATAACAAAAAATGCTTCATAGATATGTTTTTAGAATTGTCATCTTAATAGGATTTAGAACAGCATGTGGCACATAAGAAGCCCACGTTTGCTCTTTGAATGACATTGACCTTGTGGTATTTTGTTGGTATTGAGTATTGTTTAGCATTGATTATTAATTATACCATCAGAAACTCACAGAAAACTACTTTATTGAACATTTTTTTGTAATGTGTACAATGAGTTTCAGAGATTCACCTAGTCTTTTTTTCTTTGATGAGAAAACTTCCTGTATCTACATGGTCTTTGGTTCTAGGATCTGTATTTAATAATGTTTAATTATTTTCTTTCACGAAGCAGAATATAGTAATATCTGCCCCATAGACATACCATTTTGTTTAAAGATAAATGATACCGTTTAAGAAGTTTTCCTTATTAATCTTTGTTAGGTGGGTTGGCTGTGAAAACCTGGAGAGCTTCCATCTTCTCCAAAGAAGAGATACTTGGTAAACCTTAGTTAGGCTAATCACAAGGAGTCTCACTGATATAGTCCCATAAAATCACCAATTCTTTGGGTATTACACTATGAATAGGGCAGCAATTCTTCCCCAAATTTGACATGCTATGAATGCAGATAAAGAAGCCAGAGAACTTGTTAAAATGTTAATTTCCGAATTCCTCTTCAAGGTTATGATTTAGGGGCATGGGAGAGAGTGTGCTTATCAACACTTCTTGATGCACAAGTAGTTAAAGGAATGATTTAAATTAGTAACTGTTCTCCTAGTATGAAGAGAGAATGTGAAAACTTAAAAAGTCAATGTTTTGTTTGCTGAAATTTCTCTAGTAGCTACACTATCACTTGGCACATTATAAATGCTCAATGAATATTTATTGAATGAATTAATTTTAAGGGAGTCATAAGTACAGTGGGAATAGTAGAAACTGATTATGTAATATTAGTCTTATGTACAAGGGAGTGAACTACATAGATTTCCTTGTAGTGATCCACAAGCTTTTTGTACAAAGTATTCTGAAAGTACATATGTGAGATAGCAAGAAACTAGATAGTGAGAAATCATAGATCACCAACAGGTGATCTTCACTTTTTATGAAGACATCTCTTGTCATTGTAGTTAAATCTTAAATGTTATTTGTAAATATACTTTAAAACATTCCCTTTGGCACACTACAGGATGGTAACACTGAGCCTTTATCATCTAATATCCCAAATGGAACGTGACAATTTGTATCTCTCAAAAAATACTAAAGAAATATCTCTGTTCCTTTAAAGCCTTTGATTTATCTTCTCGTCCTCCCTGCTTGTCCGAGGACACTAGCCATGGTTATATTGTTTTGCCCAACAGCAGGAGGGGTCTACTCTAGGATGGCTGAAGAACCTATTAACTGTATCTTTTGTATCTGTACCTCACTTGCAGTCAAGAAGTAGCAGAGGAGCCTACAGTGATTGTAATTCTCTCACTTCATTTTTCCTAGGACAAATCTTGAATTCTCTGCTGTGCGACATACTTTGTCCTTAGTTTTCAGACATTTTCATGATACTTTAGCTCTAGATCTTATCATGCTCCATCTCTCTTCATACTCACAGTTGGATCTTCTAATTGATATTTACTGTAAACACTGACCATTTGATCTACTTTTAAAGAGTAATCAGCAGCCACTCTTGGATTGTGTTGGCTAATAGGCAGTCTGTATGGTCTGTAACTTGGAAACAGTTCTTAAGTTTGTGTCATCATCAGATCTGTCCTGGATCAGTGTAATGAAGCACTTGAAGAGGGAAGATTATCCATCAAGCTAGTTTAGAAATACAAAAATAAAATAATGCAATTCTAAACTACACTGTGTATTTGAACCTACAGAAATTTAAAAAAAAAAAAAAACAGAATAGTCCCTCAAAAGAGAAAAAAGCTTATGATCTCAACAGTTAGGAATTTGCTGGTATATTTTTAAAGTTTATCCTCCATTAACTTGTTCAATAGAAGAAAAATTATACTATATTATGTATTTAGCAACTTCTTTTGTAGATAACACCACATATAGAACAAACCATGAACTACATGATACGTACATTTCCCCAATGAATCTAGAGCCTTAATGATTTATAAAATTTTAAAACATAGTATCATCTGTCTCAAGACTGTTTTTGATATACTTGTGGTGTTTCAAATAGCTAAACATATTTTTGTTTGAATTGAGTGTATAAATTTTGGTATATAATACCAAATTTTAGTGAAATATGAAACTGCATTACAAAATATAAACTTAAAAAATCAGACTGAAAAAGGATGTACTGATATGTCAACAACAGTTAGTGTGAGACTTTTTTTTTTTTTAATAAATATGTAGTTTGAATACACATTATGTACTAGACTCTGTTCCAGATACTTGGAGTCTATCTGTGTAGAGAAAAACAAAAACAAAAACAAAAACCCTGTGTTCTAGTGAAGCTTATATTCTAATGAGATAAGATAGTTAATAAAGAAAATAAACACATAGTATAGTAATAGGTATGTACTGTAGGAAAATAACAGTGTAAGTGTAAGGAAGATTGGAAGTCAGGGGAGAAGTGGATCACAATTTTAAATAGGATGATTAGTCTGTTAAGAAATTTCTTGTACAAAGCTTTGAAGGAGATAGCTTGTTAGACATGGCTATATATGCAATAGCCAGTGCAAAGACTCTAAGGTGAAAAGCAGATCGTGTCTTCAATGAATAGCAAGGAGACCAATCAATTTAGAATAAAGTGGTAGAGTAATTGGAGATGAAGTCAGAGAATTTCTAGGTACAGATCATGAAGGTCTTGGATGCTGTGGTTAAGAATGTGGCTTTATTCTAGAGAAAACAGTGGTAACCTCAAGATTTTGTGCAGAGGAAAGATAAAATCAAGTTAAAAGGGTAAAGATAAAAGCTTTCCTCCTATATACTGAATGTCTTCAGTGCCCTCAAATTTGTGTTTGAAAGCCCAGTACTTAATGTGATGTCATTTGGACCAAGAGCCTTTATGAGTTAATTGGGTCATGAGGTTGGAGCTCTGGTGATAAGATTAATGGAATTATAAGGATAAGAAGAGATATGAAAGAACCAGAACGTGCTTCCCAACTCTCTCTCTCTGCTTGTGGCCATGAGAAAACAGGAGAAGCTGCTGTCCACAAACCAAAAATCAAGCCTTCTCTAAACACTGGATCTGTTGGTGCCTAGATCTTGAACTTCTCATCTTCTAAAACTATGAGACATAAAAATTTGCAGTGTAAAACTACCCAGTATATATCATTTTTTATAACATCCCACTTGACTAAGACAGTCAGTCTTGTTATGGGAATAGACCCTGAAGGGACAAGAGTAGAAGCAGAGAGGAAGTAGGAGAAAGATGCTAATAATTGGTCCAGTTCAGTTGCAGAAGTGGTAACAATTGATTAGTTTCTGTGGGGAGCAACTTGGAGCAACTCGGACTAGACTAAGTTACTGGAATTAAGACTTATTCTATGCATCTGCTCTCCCACAATATGGCACTGGGAGAGGAGGAAACAGCTTCTACACAGCTGCCTCCAGTTCAACCAATAAACAGCAGGACCTGCTCCTGATTGCAGGAGAGCAGTGTACTCAGCGTGTGGGTAGCAGAGTTGGGATTGGCGGAAGAGGACTATAAAGGAGGAGAGAGACAACATGCACCGGGAACATCTATCTGAAGGAACACCTGTGCAGCCCCCGAGAGAGCTGGCCGGCGGTGTGCCGCTCCCCCGCGGAAGTGGGGAAAGTGGCAGGGGGAACCGCCCTTCCACGGAGGTGGAAGGGACGGTAGCCAACCCGGGAAGAACCAGCAGCAAACCCGGGGAGGACCGAGCAGACAAAAGAACAGCGCAGGGTCCTGTGTCGTTCCTCCATGAAGAGGGGGAGCGACATAATGGTGCCGTGACTCGGATAGGAAACCTAGGCAGGGTCTAGTGTTGCTCCTCCATGAAGAGGGGGAGCGACATAATGGTGCCGTGACTCGGATAGGAAGCCTAGGAGGCGTAGTCTCTGGATACATTCTAAATAAAACCATTAGGATTTTTCTAATGGACTAGAAGTAGAGGTAAGAGATCAAAAGAGAAATTAAAGATGGCTCATGCTTTTATAGACTAAGATAATGAAGTGATGGCAAACTCAACTGTTTCTGGGTGCTAAGTTTTGGGAGTAAAATAAAAAGTTCACCATATTTGAATTAAATTTGGATTTGCTTTCACTTCTCTTCAGTTTTATAAGATTTTGATTTTGGAAAAGCTCTTTTTGATATTAAGATTCAAAGAATCATGATGCACTTTTGAAATATTTTAAAGTTTTTTTTTTTTTTTAACAGAACGTATAAAATGATTAGCACAAATAGTCTCCAAACAGTAGCAGCATGGCTTTCTATTCAAATGGCTTAGGCAGAGGTAAAATCTTTGCATATGGCCTTGGGAGGCAATGGACCCTAGAGCTTTGAGGAAAATTGAAATTGAAAATTACGTAAAGACTGGATATGATAAAAATTGAAATCATTGTAGAAAATATGTTTAGTGAATCCAAAATATATTTTATAATAGTTTAGAGATTAACTTATATTGCTTATTGTATATGCCAGTGAAATTTGGAATCTAGAAATGATTCTGATCAAACTTCTCAGGATCTCAGTTCGCTCATCTGTGAAACAGGACTAATAAAACCTGACCCATTTGCTTATAAGGGTTTCATTTGGGAAAAATTTCTATAATTTATATGTAAGTACATTATACACTACAAAGTGTTATCAAATATTTATGGAATCAGAGTACATTTGAGAAAATTCTTTTGATTCAGTCTAGCATATGCTATAATGGACATTTAAGGATCACCAATATTACCATAGATGAGTCAAAATTTATAAATATTATTAAAAAATTCCTTTTCTACCACAATTTTAAAGATTATTTATTTATTTACTTGAGAGGCAAAGTTACAGACAGAGAGAGGAAGAGACAAAAGAAAGGTCTTCCATCCTCTAGTTCACTCCCTAAATTGCCGCAATGTCTGGAGCCAAGCCAATCTGAAGCCAGGAGCTAGAGCTTCTTCTGGGTCTCCTGCATGGGTGCAGGGACCCAAGCACTTGAATCATCTTCCACTGTTTTCCCAGTTTACACGCAGAGAGCTGGAAGAGAAGAGGAGCAGCCGGGACATGAACCAGTGCCTGTGGGGGATGCCAGCGCTGCAGGCAGAGGCTTAGCCTGCTACGCCACCACACCAGCTCCTCTACCACATTTTAATATCCCATTTGTTATACATCATACATCACTGACATTCTGTATTTTAACTAATAAAGTACTTTCCCCAATAAACGCATGTGATACAGATATTATTAAGAGCTTAATGTTTGTGATCCTGTTGATAATAGAGTTTTGTTAAATGATTTCTTTTCATTTTTAATTAATTAGATTCATATGCATTTCTGTATTTTAATTATATCCTGATCTTCATCAGAATATTAACAATTCTCCAGATTATCTTTGATTTCCAATCTGCTTGCTTTAAGGACTCCATTAAAAACCCTATCTGGTCACATATGGTTATGAGTGAACATATCTGACTTAGATAAATGGATGAGAATTTTCCTGGCTGGGCCATTAAAATGATCTCTTGGTGCCTTTCTGGAAAGAGAAACAAAATGAGACCTTACAAGGTCAATACAATACATCCACCCCTCTTACCTGAAGATGCATTTATGCAGCATCAATCCATA
The DNA here is from genome assembly GCF_051225735.1 of Oryctolagus cuniculus. NCBI lineage: Eukaryota > Metazoa > Chordata > Mammalia > Lagomorpha > Leporidae > Oryctolagus > Oryctolagus cuniculus. The sequence goes on along the minus strand of NC_142881.1, from coordinate 58,748,839 downwards.
TTCTCAGATTTTATTGCATTCCTCACTGTCACTTCCTGCAGAGGTAGCCCTAAGCTAAATTTGAAAATGGGAAAATCTAACAACTCTTACAGTATAATCTTTACTGGCATAATTCCGAAGCCCAAAAAGACTATGTGACTTTAAATTTTTTTCTTTTTTTAGTGGAAATTTTAAAACACGCAGCAGAATAGAGAGAATGATACACTCAACATCAACTTCAGTAATTATCAGTATTTTGCTAATTTTGCTTCATCTACTCTCACACCTCTTCCCACATACATCCACATTTATATTTTGTTCTAGAGTATTTTAAAAGCAAATCTCCAACATCATAGAAGTAGATGTTGAGTAACAACCTATTCATTCATTTAGGCAGAATATCCAGTCCCAAATGGATATTTGATATACTTATTTACTCATGGTAGGTTTTTTTTTTTTGCTTTTTTTTTTTTTTTTTTGGTTTGTTTTGACAGGCAGAGTGGACAGTGAGAGAGAGAGACAGAGAGAAAGGTCCTCCTTTGCCGTTGGTTCACCCTCCAATGGACGCCATGGCCGGTGTGCTGCGGCCGGCGCACTGCGCTGATCCGATGGCAGGAGCCAGATACTTCTCCTGGTCTCCCATGGGGTGCAGGGCCCAAGCACCTGGGCCATCCTCCACTGCACTCCCTGGCCACAGCAGAGAGCTGGCCTGGAAGAGGAGCAACCAGGACAGAATCCGGTGCCCCGATTGGGACTAGAACCCGGTGTGCAGGCGCCACAAGGTGGAGGATTAGCCTAGTAAGCCACAGCAACGGCTTACTCATGGTAGTTTTAACATTTGAAGGGCTTTTGAGTAATGGGAAGCTTAGAACTTGGAGGGAAAAACATATTTCCATTTAGGGTATTTATATTAATTGTGAATTTAGTAATGGGTGAACTGGTGAATTTTGGAATAAGAAATAATAATAAAGTGCCATATGAGTCTATGCTGGTTTAACATCCCTCTTATCAGAATTCATGCTATTCCATTATACTTGCCTTTTTACCCTTCGGCAGCAAGCAATTATTTTATGTTGTTCTTTAGTAAATAAACCTGCTCATTTGTGTGTTGACAGAGGTATTCTAAGAGAAGCACAAAAAAATCCTATCAGAGAACAGCAGTAAAAATTCATTTGTAATCATGCATATTAAGAGAAATCAATTGCCTAGCTTTTCATTTAGAACAAATTCCATGAAAGAACATGTGACACCTGTGTCACACTGTAAAATTTATAATGCTATGTGTTTATATATATATCTAAATTTCTTATAATTTCTCATAATGGAACAAAGGAGTTTTAGAGTGACTGTAAAAGCCTCTTAACCAAATTTTTATCTTAATATTCGATGTTTTACTTTGTGTGTTTGTGCTTTGAAAGAAATCAGTGTTTTTATGGCATCGTAGTAAACAATTTGCTATATTCACTTTACACATAATCTGATTTAACAAGGATTTTTGAAGAAAATATTCCATTGTATCTTTATAGCATTGTGTAGCATATTTCAAAATTTGACTTATTAACAAGTATACCAACTTTAATAATTAATTCTCCAGCCACCAAGAAGAGAAGGATAATAGAAACATTGATTTTGATAAGAAGCAGATATCCCATAGGTTAGTTGTATTTTTGTTTCTGAAACTATCTGATTTTTTTTATTTTTGATTTTAGACTGCAGACCTAAGAGATATTAAATTCCTAAGAGATGAGGAACCCTGCATAGTTTCGTCATGTAGCAAGAATGAAAACCTATGGGTTCTTGTGCCATACTAAAATATATCAGCACATTTGAAGACTCTCTTAAGCCAGCTGAGAATCCTTATATTGGTTAATACTTAGTAGCTATAGCCACCCCTTGTGAAAAGTTCCTTTGAAACTGTGGCAGAGTGTTTAGGAAACTCCTGTGGCTAACAGTAGAGCCCCCACATGTTAACATTTTAATTCAAAGAAAAATGACTTTGTCCCTAGAAGCAAATGACACAGGTCCTTAGCAAAGATGCAACTTCTTTTTCTGATACTTGCTTGAGAATTCATTTATTTATTCAACAGAGAGTTATTAAGCTTTTAACACTATTCTTGGTGCTAGGGATACAATAGTGAATAAAACAAAGAACCTACCATCAGAGGGCTTGCATTGTAGTTGGTTAACAAAATTAAAAAAAAAGGCAAACCTCATAGCTACCCACTACAATGTTAGCTAGTGGTAAGTGCTCTGAAGAAAAATAACAAGGGTAAGCCTTAGTGACAGTTTAATAGGATGATCAGAAAATCCCTTTCTGAGGAATTCACAGTTGAGAGCAAGGGAGCAACTGCCATGACTCAGTCTTCTCACTAAGAGACTATGTCATTTCTCAACTCATGTAAGAGGCCCAAAGTCCAAACAAAGGATTCACACACCTTTTCTCAAAGTACCTCCTTACCTCTCCTTTGCTGATTTGTTTTCATTTCTAGTACATTGTCTGTGTCCTGTCTGCATGTTTTTCCACTTATCAAGAGATGAATGTGCTGATATTAGCAGGTAATGCCTTACAGAATTAGCTTGCTTTGAATACTTTAAAGTTAATGAGTAAGTCTGAGAAACAGAAAATATGAAAGAATCATAGAGAACTGAATTTTATTCACAGCTTGAAAAGCAGATAGGACAAAAGGATTGTCTTAAAAACAAGCAAGCCTTGCTCCTACTTTTCAGTTCCTTGACCAATTACTCTTCAGATCCAATAATTGCATTTTAGCTACTATTATTTTTTCATAATAATTCTGAGTTTTGTATATATTTCTTGCAATTATAATTGAGGATGTACTATTATATATATTCCCACATTAATATGTTAAATTGTTACCAAATTAAATAACCAGTATATAACTCGTGATGACTTTGTAAATAATGATGCTGATGGTTAAATGACTCACTAGATGTTTCCATCCTTATTCAACGTTTGTTTTTCTTGAAATTAAGAACTGTCCATATTTTTCCTTTTTCTTTTTCAGTTTGTTCAGTTTTGTCTGCACCTAGTGCTAGTTGTTTGTCCCAGTATTTTAATAGATTCATTGAGTGTCTAAGGTTTTCAAATAATCAAACACTTCAGCTAAACCTTTCCACTGGCAGCATTAATTCTCTGCTGTGGTATCCAGTGGCGCCCCTCACCATTCCCCTCACAAGATCCCCATTTCCCACCTTCCCATGTATTATTTTGCTTAGTTTACTGTTCAATTTCTTGAAGTACATTAACTACCAGATTCCTAAAGACGGGTGCATGTGAAGTAAACATGTAATGTCTGAATTTTTTTTAGTTCACCATCACTGATGGATGGTTTGCTGTATTCGCAGTTCTGGATTGTAAATCATTTTCCCACGCAGTCTTTGAGATGTTATTGCATTGTCTTCACTTGCCCAGTTTTGCTGTTGAGAATTAGAAACTGTTCTGATTTCCAGTCCTTTGGGTATAATCTCTTATTTTATTATTTTCTCTCTGGAAGCTTTTGTGATACTTTATTTTCCCAGTGTTTAGAAATTGTACAGTGTGCCCCTTTTCATTACCTTTCTATACTAAATAGTCCTAAATCTGGAAACTTGTGTCCTTCCATTCTATAAAAATTTATTGTATATTTTGAAATTGCCTCTCCCCATTTTCTTTGGTTTCTCTCTGAAACTTCTGTTGGGTAGGTTTTGGATTTTTAGATTAATCTTTTTCTGTTCTTTCCTACTTTCACTTCTTTATCTTTTTAGCATACTTCAAGTTGATTTTTCCATTTTATGCTATAATCATTTGTTTATTTTCTTTTTTTTTTTTAACTTTTATTTAATGCATATAATTTTCCAAAGTACGACTTATGGATTACAATGGCTTCCCCCCCATACCGTCCCTCCCACCCACAACCCTCCCCTTTCCCACTCCCTCTCCCCTTCCATTCACATCAAGATTCATTCTCAATTATCTTAATATACAGAAGATCAGCTTAGTATACATTAAGTATGGATTTCAACAGTTTGCTCCCACACAGAAACATAAAGTGAAAAATAATAGATGATTTTTTTAAATGATGATGAAATCAGAGCAGACCTATTGTCATGTTTAATCCCAGTGAGAGTCAAGTTGGGAATTGATAATTTTTTTTTTTTTTTTTTTTTTTACAGAGGATCAGTTTAGTATGCATTAAGTAAGGATTTCAACAGTTTGCACCCCCATAGAAACACAAAGTGAAATATATTGTTTGAGTACTCGTTATAGCATTAAATCTCGATGTACAGCACATTAAGGATAGAGATCCTACATGAGGAGTAAGTGCACAGTGACTCCTGTTGTTGACTTTACCAATTGACACTCCTGTCTATGGCATCAGTAATCTCCCTATGCTCTAGTCATGAGTTTCCAAGGCTATGGAAGCCCTCTGAGTTCTCCGACTCTTATCTTGTTTAGACAAGGTCATAGTCAAAGTGGAGGTTCTCTCCTCCCTTCAGAGAAAGGTACCTCCTTCTTTGATGACCTGTTCTTTCCACTGGGATCTCACTCGCAGAGATCTTTTGCCAGAGTGTCTTGGCTTTCCATGCCTGAAATACTCTCATGAGCTCTTCAGAATTGATGCACAGTTATTCTTAAGTGTTGAAAATTAACTGAAATGTGATCCCTGTTGAACATGGTGGTGGGAATGGGAGAGGGAAGAGATGTATAATTTAGGACATGCTCAGGCTGACTTGCCCCAAGTGGTGGAGTTGGAAGCATACCAGGGGATTCCAATTCAATCCCATCGAGGTGGCATGTACCAATGCCATCTCACTGTTCCAGGTGATCAATTTCAGTTCACAGTTGGTCATGGTGAAGGGACTGGGAGTCAAAGGGAGCACTTAGACAAGTCTAGTACCTGCTAACGCTAACTGATGGAGTAAATAAAGGGGAGGGTGATCCAACATGGGAAGTGAGATACTCAGCAGACTCATAGAATGGCAGATGTCCTAAATAGCACTCTGGCCTCAGAATCAGCCCTAAAGGCATTTGTTTATTTTCTAAAAGTTAAGAGATAGGTGTTACGGTGAAGTAGTTAAGCCACTGCTTCGGATGACCACATCCTATACTGGACTAATGGAGTTTGAGTTTAGGCTTTGCTTCCAACCCAGCTTCTTGCTAGTATGCACCCTGGGTGGCAGCAGGCGATGGCTCAAGTACTGGGTCCCTGCCACGTACTTGGGAGACATAAATAAAGTTCCAGGCTCCTGGCTTTGGCCTTTCCGAGGCCCTGCTGTTGTAGGCATATGGAGACTGAATTAGTAGGTGAAATATATATCTCTCTCTTTTTTTCTCTCTCCCTCCTCTAGCCCTTCCCTCCTTCTCTGTTTTTCTGCCTTTCAAATAAATAAATAAAACAATAAAAATTAGATTGCCAACAAACCATGCGCAACCAAATTCAGCAATGATGCTGCTACATTAAACAATGTAAAAAAAGTTTTTTTTTTAATATATAAAGGGACCCATTCACACCATTTGTTTGTTTATTGTCTACAGCTACTTTTACTCTCTGCACGGCAGAATTGAGAGATTTTAAGTCCTGCAAGCTTATGCCTTGTACCCCAATGGAAGTTGATGATCATATTTATTAGCTCCATAGCTCTTTTCTTCATTCTCTTTTTGCTCCATTTTCATAGTATACTGTGTTCCTTTTATGGATATTAAAATTAGATTCTTTTTTATTTTTTGACTCTGAGGCTATTATTTGGACTTTTTTGAAGAATACTATTTGCTGCAATGTCACTATTTTCTTTAGGCAATTTAGTCAGTTATTTTGGCCTATTTCATGTTGGAGGTTTTTTTTTTCAGCTGTTATGACTTTTTTTGTAGAAAAAATTTTAAAAAATTAAAAAAGACTTTTTTGGAATTCACTCAGATTAATGAGTGAGGTACTAAAAGCCGATAGAAAGTCAGTTGTATGTGGGTGGTTTTGGCTGTGGATTTCATGTCAGGAGGATTAGACAGTGAACTTGCTTTATCATGAAGTCTCCAGCTGTATGTATGTAGATTCCCTGTCCTGTCTCCCCGTAGCCTCCAACTGTCCTTCCCAGAGAACACTGCACTGAGGGCAAAGCAGGAGAAGGGTGCTGAGAGATCCAAGTTAATTTTGTACATCCTCTTGTTATTTTCCTCTTTTCAATCCCAGGCCTCACTGCTATGCCTGGTAACCTTGGCTCTAACAGTTGAGGTTTGAATTTGCTAGAAATTAAACTCTTCTGCTGTGCTAGCAGGAAGGGATAGACTTTCACTTGCTTGCAGTAAAGATGGATATCTGACAGTTGATTATTCTCCTTAAATACTTTAAAGTAGTCCCCAAATTTAGATGATCCCCTACTTCTGGTTATGCTCAGGACTTTGTTGAATAGCATAGGATCCCTCTTCAGTAAGTGCTTAGGTTGTTCCTTGACTCTACTCATCTATCATATAATCTGTGACTTTAAAAAATTTTATAGAAATTTGTTCATCCATCCTTGTATACTCTTTTTCCTCATTTGTGTTCATCATTATATTTATTTTAAGGTGGAACAATGATAGTGTGCAATTAGTCTGCTATATATATTTTTTTAAATTCTCAAGATAGATTTCTGGCCTGGCAGGTGGTGGTGGGGTTAGGGAAGGAGACTAGCAAAGCTACCATGTAGACTAGGACTGTAGCCCACAGACGGACATGGGAGTTAGAGGTCTTTAATTGTAAGTTTGAGCTGCTGTCCCCCTTTGCTACCCATCTCTTGCTTTCAGTATTGTCATTATAATGACTGTTTTGTGTATATATTTCTCTAAACAATCTTTTAAATCATTAGGAAACTGGTATATACTATATAATTCAGAGAGTATATCTGCATTATTTCATTTACTTTTCAGTGGGTTGTGATTAAAATGTTTTCGTAATTGTTCATTTATTTGTGAACTTTGACTCATCACTTTTGAGAGGTTTCTCCTGCATCATCCTTGTAGTCTAGACCAGACTGTCAATTTCTATAAGCTGGCAGCTTTTAAAAGTGCTAGAAAAAATACATTGTAAAACTTCCTTTTGTGTATGTTTCTTGCTTTGAATCCTGAGGGCTTATAGCTAATGGAAAGAGTATGACTTTCAGATCATTGTGTTTAAGAAAGCTAATTTTTTGTAGCCTTTTATATTTTGTATTTATCATAACTGCTTGCAAATTTAAACATTTTCAGTACGTATAAGTGTGTTTAATTCACCTGAGTCCAATGTTTTCTCAAAAGAATGAGCTTATAATTTTATTTTGTAATAGAGGTAGTATAATTTTATGTAAATGTTTCCTTAGGAAACCAACAATACCCTGATCGAAATCTGCATTTATTTTCCTGCTATTTTGTATAAAAATTATGTTTTAATTTATTGCTTATGCTTTAAAATGAATTTTCAAATTGAAAAGTATATACTTTTCTATTTTCTAATTTTATTTGTGATTTAATAGTAAAAAAATTAGAAAAATCTGACTATGATACATGTGTGTATAGTGGTAGTGGTGGTGCCAGTGGTGGTGATGTTGGTGGTGTACATATATGTATCTACATTTCTAGAGTATACCTTTACAGGTAAATTTAATATTTTAAGTAGACATTTATTTATGAAATTATATATTATTCAGACTGGACTTTCTTTTAAAGGAAATAGCCTATGTTGATTTAGTATATTTTTTTCTGTTTATAGTGTGTAGTTAAAACAATGAAAATATTTTTCATTTAGTTTTTTATAATCTTTAGTTTTGATGCTTTTCTTCTGAGATTTCCTGGGATTTTGCCTCAAGAAACCAGGACAATTAGGCATGCCATCATATATTCAAACAATTAGTACTAATTCCTAAGATTTGTATATATTTCTGTGTATACTTCTACATGACTTGAGAGGTTTTACATAATTTTAAGTGGCTTACAAGCTTAATAAGTTAAACTTGGAAATTTTTAATAGAATCAATAATAGTGATATAAAGTCTTATAAGACTTAACAGAATTGGAAGGGAATTTAAGATTATCTTGTCCAACTCACATTGTACAGATCAGAAAACTGAAGCTCAGAGTACAGAAGTGACTGGCTAAGTTCATATATGACACAGATACAGAAATTTGAGTAGAACCCAGATGCTGTGACATTACCTATTTCTTATGCCCATTCTGTCACTTTAGAAGCCAAATCAAAACCTTTGTATCATGTGAAGAATGGTGGCAGACATTATAGATAATTTTTTGTTAACCTTGATAGAATTAACTAAGTAACTAGGATTTAAAATCTGCTTTGTTACATAGAAAGGAAACAAACAGGTCTTAAAAAAACTATTCTTTCTTTAAGTTCATTTCTGATAAAGGAGATCTCACAATTTCTTAGTTTAAAGAATAGTCTACTGGAAAACTTACATTTTAACAATTGCAATACAATGTATTTATATGGCATGTACATATGAATATAACCCAAAAGTGATTGTGAGGAAGACACGATATGCCCCTAAGGAAGATTTTATGGAAAATGTAATGTTTGAGTTACACATTTCTGTCTACGGCCATACCACCATGATTGTGACCAATCTCATCTGATCTCAGGAGCTAAGTAGGGTCAGACCTGGTCAGTACTTAGATGGGAGATACTTACTTCTACAATTATAATGTGTTTATTCTATTTATTTGAAAGGCAGAAATAGGGAGAGAGGGAGAGGGGGAAACAGAGAGCTGTCCCCCATCCGTGGTTTTACTTGCCAAATACCTGCAACAGCTAGGCTGGAGCAAAGGTATGAGAACTCAAACAGGGTTTTTACGTATGGGCAGGAAGGACTCAAGTACATGAGCCATCATGTGTTGCCTCCCCTGGGGGGCATTACCAGGAAGCTGGAATGCAGACTAGATCTGTGACTGGAATCGCAGCCCTTCTATATGAGATATAAGTACCTCAAGGTGCAACTTAATCACTATGCCAAATGATTGCCCCGAGATATGCATTTTAGAAGATTCTACCAGATGGAAACTGGGGGAACGCTGTCCTAGTAAGAGAAAAGTGTAAACATTGGAATAAATCCTCATAGGATATGGCTTGTTGAGGGAATGATAAATAATTTGGTGTAATTGTATTGTAGGTTGCACAGCATACTGGAGAGTGAATTAGTAAAATAACAAAAGGGTATCTTTGGGCTGGACAGTAAAGAATGTTGGTACCAGGTTGTATCCATTATTCATAAGTGGCCCTGCCTAAATCACCAGCCAAATCTTACAAAACATGACCCTTCACCATTGTCCTGTATCCTCTACCTCATCTGAGTATACTCAGGGTAATTACCTTTTTCCAAGAATAATCAAGTCATTGTCCAGATAAGAGATGACTTGGTGCGAAGAAAAATCAGAATTTTTCTTGCAAGAATTTTGAATAGAAAAGTATCGAAAGAATGAGCTGATTAGCAGTGATGCTGAAAGAAAGCCATGCTGTAGCATTGTGGGCATTGAAGCTATCCTGTCAAGCCCACTCCACAGGAAGCAAAAAACATGAAAAATAAGCTAGACCTCAGAGGCAAAACAGAGGTAAACACAAAAGAGGTGATGCAAATGGCGAACAATGAAGTGGTAGAGCACTGGAATGAAGCTATGGTTCCCTTTCCAACACTGTTTGTATTTTTCCAACAAAGTGAACAAAATCCAAACACCCATGTGTGTCATGTGGATGAATCACAGTGAGATATTCATAATAGTTAAGCAGGACAACCGTGTATCAAACTTGTGATAGTGGTTTTTGACTTGGGGAGTAGGGGCAGGTGAGATTATTTTGCAGTTGACTTAGAATCAAGCACTTTGATATGGGATGTGGGCATCCCAAGTGGCAACTTAACTACCATGCCAAGCACTTGCTCCTAAATGTCTGTTCTTACAGATAATACATACTCAGTATGTGTTGTTGAATGGAAAACATCAAGGTGATTCAGAAAGAGATGCTTCCAAAGGTTTTATCATAATCTCTAGTTGATTCAAAAGTTTATACTGTCCAAGGTATGGTCAAGTGCAAAGAAAAAATAAATACTAAGTGTAAAGAATGTTCAAAATTTGGATCAGTTAGCTAGAATAATGGTTGGTTTCTTTTTTTCTTTTACTATTTGCAGTCTCTATTAAGAAGTGTTGCAGGTGGATTTTTATTGTTCCTTCATACCCTTTCTACCTGAAAATTTTACTATGAGGGCACTTTAATTTGTCTCTGAAAACAATAACCTTGCATTCACAGAGAAACAACTCTCATGGGGTGTTAAAATGTGCTTGAGCAATTTGGGTACAGACTCCTTGTTTGGGGCTTTTACCTCCCCCTCTTTCTTAATCGTGTTATTATTGGAAGTGGCCTCTTGACTTAAGTGGGCTTTTATTGGGGATCTCAATGGAATATCTGCAGCCTTAAAGAAATTATCAAGAGTACAGTGTCAAGGAGGGGCTGGCTTTGGAATCCAGCTTAAATAAGTCTCAACTAAAGGATGTCGATAATTTGACCTTTGTGTGTCTAATTGCTACCAATTCCACTTTAGGTGCCAGAGGTAGAATTAAGGAAAAAAAGACACATTCCTACACTCATGGTGTTTACAATCTAGTATGGCATACAAATAAAATATTTATTACAGTATTGACAATGATTGTTATCATAAAAAAATCATATGATATTTTGTGACTTCTCAGAAATGGCACTGTCCTATCCAGACTCAACTTGCAAGAGCAAGAACTGAATTAAGTCCTTGGGAAGAAAAATTATTGTGATAAGAAATTAAATAATTAAAAATGGATGATTAATATATCAAACCATAGCACAGTTAGTATAATATTGTTAATTTTTATAAATTATCAAGGTTATTCTTAACAGTGAAGGTTGAGACAAGTTATGAAACTTGACCTAACTAGCACCTCTTAGTGAATAACAATAATCTTTTGGACAGTGAAAAACGAGGCAAGAATTATTGGTCAGTATGTTTAAAAATCTATTTCGTAAAGTCTTAGGTGGTCTGCACCATCCTTTTATCCTAAACACTTCTTTAAAACAGAGGAGGTGCAATGGTGACAGCTTGGATAAGATCCCTGTCTACAGATACCATAACTTGACTGAGACAAATGTGGACCTGTTGTCAGAAATAATTGTGTCTGACAGTTTATATGCTGCAAGAAACAGGCATGGAGTCACACTGTCATTGCAGAGGCTTCAGGTGGAAGCAAAGGCTCTTGAAGTCTCTGAGAAGCAGTATACTAAAGGGAAATACTTTTATCTCACAAGGAAAAATCAGTGCGGAGTACTGGACCCAACTTTTTTGGTTTCTTCCCATAGGAAAATTAGGTGTCTTACACAGTTAGGCCAAGAAGTTTGGTATGTGATATGCACTAACTTCCTTGACTTTCCAATATCACAATCAATTTGAGGCCATCAAATAGAGCTTCTAGCCAAACCTTTCAGGAAGACAATTCCCAGATGTGCTATGTGTAGTGAAGCAAAAATAATGTCTACTGGAGTAATAATGTAACTTCTCTATAAAATGCATTCTTATGGTTAGAAAACTCATGTTGATATTTTGAGGTTGGTTTCAAACTTTTTGGTCAATTTTTAATAGGCTTCATGATGTCCATTTTATGGCAAAGGATAATTTAGATTCCTTTTAATTTAATTACTTAAAGCATCATTCTCAAGCAAAGCCCAGGAAGCCTTCATTTATCCAATCTTCCTGTGATAATGGCATGTATATGTTTACATTTGAGGGGGGTAAATGTTCCCAACCCTTAGATATTCATGGTGTGCAATGAACTACAATTGACAATAGGGTCAGATGAGATTTTCAACCATTTTGCAAACTCCTAGGATATATTATTCTGAAAGTTTCTACTATGGGATATTGAATGATCCATGTTTTTCAAGAGCATCATGCAAGTTTCTTTTCTTTAAAATGAAAACTTCTGAATATAAGGATCTCAAGGAATTAGTGAAGGGATACTAGCTAGCCTTTTCAGAACAGACAACAGCATATATTTTTTATTTTTCAAGTTTAGTTATTTCTATTTATTTGAAAGAACAACACAGAAAGGGAGAAAGGAAGGGAGTTTGGGGGAGAGAGAGATAAAGAGAGAGAAAAAGGGAGGGAGAGAGGGAGGGATGGAGGGAAGGAGGGAGGGAGAGGGAGCGCATGTGCACGGGAGAGCCCTAGCTTCTTTCTGCTTGTTTGCTCTCCAAATGGTCCCAACTGTTGGGACTGAAACCAGGAGCCAGGAACTGCAGCTTGCTCTCTCTGGTGGGTGGTATGGACCCGAGTATTTGAGTCATCATTTGCTGCTTTTCCTGGTGCACATTTGCAGCAAGCTGAATCTGAAGTAGAGGCAAGGGGGCTATTGCTATATTGCAGTAGGTTAATCCTCCACCTGTGGCGCCAGCACCCCATATGGGTGCTGGTTCTAGTCGCAGCTGCTCCTCTTCCAATCCAGCTCTCTGCTACAGCCTGGGAAAGCAGTAGAAGATAGCCCAAGTGCTTGGGCCCCTGTACCTGTGTGGGAGACCGGGAGGAAGCACCTGGCTCCTGGATCTGTTGCGGCCATTTGGGGAGTGAACCAACTGAAGGAAGACCTTTCTCTCTGTCTCTCCCTCTCACTGTCTGTAACTCTACCTCTCAAATAAATAAATAAAATCTTAAAAAAAAAAAAAGAAGTAGAGGCAGGACTTGATTCCAGGTACTCTGAAATGGGATGTGGTGTTCCAAACTTTAATCTTTAATTTTCTGTGATACTGTGCCTAGCATATATTTTTTAAACAGAGAAAACAGAGTATAGCTTTATTTTAATAAATTTTGTACCTCAAATATCTGAGATACAACCGAAAGTTATGAGGACCTGAAAGATAAGCTAGTATTCAGGAAGTTTACAAAGTAGGCATACAGAAGCAATTACTACCCATTTAATTAGAGGTAGAATGTTGTACAGCTATTCTAGAGAACTTATTCAGCTGTTGACTTTCAACCCCCTTACTCCCTTATCAGGTCCTGGCAACCACCATTTTACTCCTTGTTTCTATAAGTTTGACTATTTTAGATACTTCATTTAAGTCAAGTTGTGTGACTAGTTTATTTTACTTATCATAATGTCCTTGAAGTTCATTTGTGTTGTGGCATATAGCAGAATTTCCTTTTTTCAAAAGATTGAATAATATTCTATTATATGTACATATCATAGTTTAAAAATTTTATTTAAGGTACACAATTTTTATTTTATATATTCAGATTCAGGAACAGAGTGATACTTCCCACCATACCCCGATTCCCGCCCATGCTCTCACCCTTCTGCCTCCTCCCTCTCCTGTTCCCACTCTTAATTTTTACAGAGCTCTATTTTCAGCTTGTTTTATACTTACAAGATTAACCCTACGCTAAGTACGGAGTTCAACAAATAGTATGAAGAAAAAAAATTATGGAACACCTCATGAATTTGCATGTCATCCTTGCACAGGGGCCATGCTAATCTCTGTATCATTCCAATTTTAGTATATGTGCTGCCAAAGTGAGCACACATACCACATTTTCATTATTCTTTCATCTGTCAGTGGATATTTAGGTCGTTTTCATAGTTTGGCTATTGTGAATAAGGCTGTAGTGAACACGGGAATACGGATATCTCTTCAAGATCCTGATTTAAATTCTTTTGTATTTATTCCCCTAAATAGTTTTGTTATGTTTCATTTTTATTTTAATTTTTGAACATATAAAAGATAGTCTGGTGATTCCTTGCGAAACTAAAAGTAGATATTCTATATGACCTGGCTGTCTCCCTCCTGGGAATATACCCAAAGGAAATTATATTAGCATATGAAAGAGTTACCTGTACTCCCATGTTTATAACAGCTCAATTCACAATAGCTAAGTTATGGAAGCTATCTAGATGTTAAATAATGACTGTAAAAAGAAAATATGCTAAATATACATGATGGATTGCTACCCAGTCAATAAAAAAATGAAATCCTGACTTTTGCAACAAAACAAATGTAACTGGAGTTCTTTATGTTTAGTGAAATTAGCCAGACCCAAAAAGACAAATATCAGATATTTTCTCTGAATTATGGTAGTTAATATACAGAGAGAGCTTTAAAAAAGTTAAATGTATATGAATGAAATTGACATCTTTGGATTTGGTTATTTTTATAGCCATTGTCTATATTACTGTTGAACAGTGATCTTTGTATGTCTTACCGATTGAACTCTTTATTTAGTAGAATATTAAGCCTTTATGTACAAGGTCAATTAAAAATATGATATCACAAAAATTAAAAATGAAAGGAATGGAGGAGAGAGGGAAAGAGAGAAGGAAAGTATAATTATATTCTTAGAAATGTATTTATGAACTACATTATTTCTGTATTTATATTAATAAAATCTAAATAAAAACACAATACTTATATATTTTATTTGAGGCAGAGTTCAATATTTTCACATATTTGCATAATGTAAACCAGTCAAACCCTGCAGCTACCCTTTCAATTTTTTTATCTCTGTTTTTTTTTTGTTTTGTTTTGTTTTGGTTTTTTTTTTTTGGATCCTAGCTGTCCTTTCTCTCTATTGATTTTTAATTTTTTTTTTATTTTTCATTTTATTTGAAAGGCAGTGAGAAGGGGGCAGAGGGAGATGTTTCATTTGCTGGTTCACTCCCCAAATGCCCACAACAGCTGGGCAAATCTGCCAAATGGGTAGCAGAGTCCAAAGAACCTGAGCCAAGTGTTTACTGCCTCCGAGTTTGCACTTTAGCAGGAAGCTGGATCAAAAGCATAGGTTGGACTTGAAACTAGGTGCTCCAATATGGGATGAGGATGTTCTAAGTGGTGTCTTAACCACTACGACAAACACCTGCTCCTCATAGTTCTTTGTACTGTGTACAAAGTATATGTATGTATATTGATTGTGAACTGTAGTCACCCTACTGTGTTATTGAACACAAGAACTTGAAACTTGTATCTGACTGTTTTGGAACCCGATTTCCAACCTACTTCTATTCCCTCCCCCGACTCTTACCAACTTCGAGTAATCATTATTCTAAGTTCAGTTCAACTGTTTATTTATATTTTTACCTTCCACATATGAGAGAAAACATACAGTGTTTATTTTCCTTTGGTTTGTTTCATTTAACATAATAATTACAGTTCCATCAAAAAAGGAATTCATTTTTTATGGATGAGTAATATTTGATTGTGTATTCATACCACAATTTTCTTTTACTTTTTTATTTATATAATTACAAGCCTCATTTTTCAATCCATTAATAATGAAAGGACATCTAGGTTGATTCCATATCTTAGCTATTATGAATAGTGCAGTGCCTACACCATAGTTTTGAAGTGTTTCCCTATGTTTTCTTCCAGCAATTTTATAGTTTCAGGTCTTATATTTAGATCTTTGATCCATCTTGAGTGAACTTGTTTTATATCATGAGAAGTAAAGTTCTATTTTCATTCTCCTACATAAATATATCCAGTTTTCAAAGAAAGATTAATTGGAAAGACTGTCCTTTCTCCATTGTGTGTTCTTGGCAACTTTGCCAAACATCGGTTGGCTGTATGTGTGTGGATTAATTTCTGGGTTCTCTATTCAGTTCCATTGACCCATCGGTCATTTTTTTTAATACCAACACTATGCTGTTTTAAATACTGTAGCTTTATAGTTTGTTTTAAAATCAACTATTTTGATGCCTGAATCATAATTTTTTGGGGGACTCAGGATCACTTTGGCTAAACGGGGTCTTTTTGTGGTTCCATATAAATTTTAGTATTTTTTCTAATTGCATTAAAAATGCCATTGATGTTTTGATAAATATTGCATTGAATCTAAATATTACTTTAGGCAATATGGACATTTTAACATTAATTCTTCCAATCCATGAACAAGAATAGCTTTTGTTTTTTTGTGCATGCCCTTGCCTTTTCTTTCATCAGTGTTTCGTAATTTCATTGTGGATATCTTTCACTTATTTGGTTAAATTTATTCATAAACATTTAGTTTTGTAGCTGTTGTGAATGGAATTTCTTGATTTCCCTTTAAGCAAGATCATTATTATATCATTATAAAAATTCTTCTGTATTTTGCATGCTGATTTTGTATACCGTGACCTTACTGACTTGGCTGATTGGTTCTAATTGCTTTTTGGTGGAATGTTTAGTTTTTTTCCATGTACAAAATCAGGTCATCCTTCTGCAAACATGGATATTTTGATTTTCTCCTTTCCAATTTTGGTACATTTTATTTCTTTCTCTTCTTTAATTACTCTTGTTAATAATTCCAATAATATATTGGGTTAGAGGGATGAAAGTAGAAATTCTTGATTATTCTAGACCTAAGGGAAAATGCCTTCAGCTTTTCCAAATCAGTATGATATTGGTTGTAGGTTTGCAACTTATAGCTTCTATAGGGCTCCTTCTATATCTAATTCGTTGAGGTTTTATTTTTTTTATTCTAAAGGAATGTTGATCTCATCTAATGTTTTGTCTACAACTGTTGAGAGGATCATATGGTTATTGTTCTTCATTCTGTTGTGTGATTTTTTTAAAAGGTTTATTTTATATATTTGAAAGAGTAATGAAGAGAGGAGAGACAAATCTTCCATCTCCTGGTTCATTCCCCAAATGGTCCCAATAGTCAAGACTGGGCCAGGTTCCATCTGAGTTTCCTAAGCAGGTGGCAGGGGACCAAGTACTTGGGCCATCATCTACTGCTTTCTCAGGCACATTAGCAAGGAACTGGGTCAGAAACAGAGCACCTAGGACTGGCACAGACCTCTGATATGGGATTCCACCATCACAGATGGTGGCTTAGCCTACTGTGCCTCAATGCTGGCCCCTGTTGGTGTGATTTATAGCAATTATTGATTTGCATCTCTGGGACAAATACCACTTGTTCCTTATTTAGAATGTTTTTGATGAAGTGTTGGATGTTGCTTGATAATCTTTTGTTAAGGATTTTTGCATGTATGTTCATCAAGGATATTGGTCTATAGTTTTCTTTTTGTGTTGTGTCTTTGTTTAGTTTTGGCATCAGAGTAATGCTGGCCTCATAAAAAAAGTTTGGCAGAATTCCAACATTTTCAATATCTTGGAATAGGTTGAAAAGTATTGGGATATGTTTCTATTTAAATGTTTTGTAGAATTCAGTTGTAAAGCCATCAGGTCCTGGATTTTTCTCTGGAGACTTTTAAATACTGCTGAATATTGGTACTTGTCTATTTAGACTTTCTGTATCTTCCTGATTGATTCTTGATAGGTTGTGTGTATCTGGTAATTTTTTTTTCTTTGAGATGTTTTTGTATTGTTTAATACACAATACTTTCTTTTTGCAGTTTTATATTTTATGTATTATTTTGAGATAGCATATTTTTAATTTACATTATAGTCAATGGCTTAATACTTATTAAATAAAGAGCTCAACAAGTAAGAAGTAAAAAGACCATAGTTTAGTAGAAAAATAGGCAAAGGCTATGAATAATAATCAAATGAAATGGTGTTCAACTTCACTCATATAAAATAAATTTTAAAATAGTCACAAAATCATTATAACTGTAGTAGTACAGTCCTGTTGTCTTACTTCTGTGGAATCAATTTTAATGTCTGCCTTTTCACTTCTAATTTTCCTTTGGTAGTCTGGCTACCGATTTTTCTATTTTGTTTCTCTTTTCAAAGATCCAGATTTTGTTTTATTGATCTTTTTATTTTTTTTTATTTTTTTATTTTTTTTATGCTTTAAACCTTATTATCATTTGCCTCCTGCTAATTTTGGGTTTGATTTGTTCATGTTGCTTTAAGTTCTGGAGGTGCATAGATTGTTTATTTGAAATACTTCTTTTATATATATGTATTTATTTCTATTAAATCCCCTTGTATATATTCTGTTTTTGCTGCATTACACATATTTTGATAAGTTACATTTTTACTTGTTAAATACATTTTAAAATTTCTGTATTAATTTCTTTAATGATCAATTGGCTATTAGGAGCACGTTGTTCAATTTCCATGTATTTGTAAGTTTTCTGTTATTCTTGTTTTCGATTGATTTCCAGTTTTATTACTTTATGGTCTGAGAAGATACATGGTATAATTTCAATTTTTAAAAATTTAGTGAGACTCAACTGGTGACATAATATATGGCATATCCTAGAAAGTTGTCTTTGTTCTGATTGAAAGTATGTACATTTTGTAGCTGTTGAATGAAATGTTCTTTAAGTGTTAAGTCCATTTTCTCTATATCATGGTTCAGTGCTGATGTATTTTTCTTAATATCTGTCTGGAAGACTTGCCCATTGATGACAGTGGGATGTTGAAATCTCCTACCATTATAACACTGGAGTCTATTTCTTCTTTTAGGTCTAATAATATTTGATCTATGTATGTGGGTAATCTTGTATTTTGCACATGTATTATATCTTCTTGCTGAGTTAATCCTCCGATTAATATATAAAGTTATTCTTTTTGTATTTTTACAGTTTTTTATTGAAAATCTGTTTGATCTGATTAAGTATAGCTACTATAGCCTGTTTTCAGTTTCATTTGTATGGTCTATATTTTTCCAACCTTTCATTTTCAGTCTGTATTTATGTTTAACTATGAAGCGTGTTTCTTGTAGGCAATATACAGTTGAGTCTTTTTTTTTCCAATCTATTCAGCCAACATGTATGTTTTGACAGGGGAATTTAATCCATTTACATTCAAGGTTTATATTCGTGGAACTAACTCCAGTCATTTGGCTGATGGCTTACTGATTGTTTTATATATTCTGTTCTTCTCTGCCTCACTTATTATTTTTATGTTTTGGAAGCTTTCTGTCATGGTAAGGTGGATTGTTTCTTTTATGCATATGCTTTGATTTTGAATTTTGCACTGTTACATATTTTCATGGTTGTTGCTATCATCTTCTTACTTCTAATGTAGGATTCCCTGCAGATACTTTTGTAGGGGTAGTCTGGTGGTAATGATTTCTCTCAGGTTTTATTTTTCTGGGGAAGACTTTATTTCTCCTTCACTTCTAAGGGATAGATTCACTGGATATAGTATTCTTGGTTGGAAGTTTTCTTTCTTTCTTTCTTTTTTTTTTTTTTTTCTTTCAGGACCTTGAATATATCATCTCCTTTTCTTCTGGCCTATAGGGTTTTTGCTGAGAAGTCCTCTGTTCATCTATCAGGTTTTCCTCAGTGTGTAACTTGCCATTTTTCTTATATAGTCTTTAGGATTCTCTTCTTGTTCTTAACTTTTGACAATTTGACTGTAATATGCGTTGGAAGTCTTTTTGGTTAAGTCTGGCTTTTATCATTTGGGCTTTCGGTATCTGGATGTCCATTTCTCTTTTAAGATTTGGGAAGTTTTCAGCTAGTATTTCATTCAGCAGGTTCAAAATGCCTTTTTTCCTTCTCTTCTTCATATATCCCTATAATACAAATATTTGTTTGCTTAATGGTATCATAAGTTTTGTAGGTTTTGTTTTTAATTATTTTTTATTAATTAATTTAATTCATTTAAATTTTTTTCTATTTTTTTGTCTGGGTTATTTCAAAAATCTGGTCATCAGGATCAGGAATTCTTTCTTACGCTTAGACTATTCTGTTGTTAAAGGTCTCAGCTGTATTTTTTTTGCTGTTGTTGATTGAAGTTTTTGGTTCTAAAGTTTCTAATTGATTCTTCTTAATTTCTTCCATCTCTTTGTTGTATTTCTCATTCACATCATGCATTATTTTCTTGATTGTCTATATTCTATTGCATCTCATTGAGTTTCATTCATTTTGAATTCATTTTACTATATATAATTTATATATGTACATATTTTATATAGTTATTAAATTTAAGAATAAGTTAAAAATTACTGTAGAATTATTTACAATGTGATAATAAAATTATTTACTATATTTATTATTTCTTTACAATTCTTATTTGTCTTAGGATATACCTCTCAAGACATTAAATCAATAATTTTATAATAAACTTAAAATAATTCATGTGGGTTTGATATACACACTGTTACATTTCTTTGTTTTATTTTGTGTTTAGTTTTTATGAATTTTTAGTAGGAATTATGTTTAATAATTATTTAAAACATTTTCATATTTCCAAATCCTTAAAATAAATCACCTTTGGAGAAATCTAGCTTCTTCTCGTTTCCTTGTAGCTTGTCCCATTTCCCATGGATGTTATCACTACTTTAATTTATCATTTAAAAAATATATGTATATAGGTAAGTCAAAAAGTTAATGGAAATTGAATTAAAATTGGGTTTATTTTCATGTAAAATTTTGAAATCCATGAATAGATTTTTCATATTGCACATTTCCATGAAAATATTGCCTACTCTGTGTATGTGTATGCTTGTGGGGAGTGGAGGGAGGGGGAGAGAGAGAGAGAGAGAAAGAGAGAGGATGTATGCATTCATATTTCTTCTTTCTTGCATAAAAGACAGCATATCATATATACAGTGATATACTTTGCTTGTTTTCATGGGAAAAATATATGTTAACATTATTTAACGATATTCCTTGTTCTTTTTACAAAAAAGTAGTCATTTTAATTAATTAATTTCCTTAATTAATTCAACATCTTTTAGCAAGAACTCTGTAAAATAAAGGTAATTTTTTCCTAGTGCTAAGAATACTAAGCCATGGCTTCTGTTGTGATGGAGGTTAGATGTGATATCAGAGGGGCCTAGGAGTAAAAGACACTGGTTAGAATGCCCACATCCCTCATCATAGTGCCGGGTTCAACTCCAGACTCCAGCTTTTAGCTTCTGGTTCCAGCTTCCTGATAATGCAAATCCTGCAGTGATGATGGCCATGTAGTTGGTTTCCTTCCACTCAGTTGGGGAACCTGAATTAATTTTCCAGGGCTTTTGAAGAGTGAACCATCAGATAGGAGTTCTTTTCTCTCTTCCTATCTATATTTATCTTTCTACCTATCTCTCTGCCTTTCAAAAAATAATAAAAAGCTGCAATGGCAGAGAGAGACATAGTAGCCCGAGGAGTGACAGCAAACTGGGAACAATAGAGGCCTAGAGCTGAATTCCAAGGAATGAGCAAGAGTTGAGTAGGTGTAAGGTAGAGATGGGAAGCTGAGGCATGTCTGAAGGGGGGCTTCTATGTAGTCTCAAGGATGTAGAAAGGTAACACAGACACGAGGGAGATGAGACAACAGGGAGGGTCCCACACTAACAAAATTCTTTCCCTCTGGGTGTGGCTTGGAAGATTCTCATTAGCTAAGAAAAGACAGGACTGTAACATAGAACTGTTGAGGCAGAAGTTAGATTTTAGCAGAACCACATTTGTTCAGTTGTTTACCAGCATTAAGAAGTGATTCGTTGAGGCTGGCGCGGTGGCGTAGTGGTTGTGCTACCACTCTGACACCAGCATCCAATATGGGTGCAGGATTGAGTCCTGGCTGCTCCACTTCTGATCCAGCCCCCTGCTAATGTGCCTGGGAAAGCAGTGAAAGATGGCTCAAGTCCTTGGGCCCCTGCTCCCATGTGGGAGCTCTGGAAGAAACTCCTGGCTCCTGCCTTCAGACTGGCCAGCTCCAGCCTTTGCTGCCATTTGGGGAGTGAACCAGCAGATGGAAGATCTCTCTCTCTCTCTCTCTGCCTATGCCTCTCCCTCTCTGTAACTCACCTGTCAAGTAAAATAAATAAGTCTTCCAAAAAAAAAGAGAAGGGATTCATTGTCCTGTTACTGTCAACCATGTTTTTAAATATCAGAACCTGGCCGGCGCCATGGCTCACTAGGCTAATCATCTGCCTTGCGGCGCCGGCACACTGGGTTCTAGTCCCGGTCAGGGCGCCGGATTCTGTCCTGGTTGCCCCTCTTCCAGGCCAGCTCTCTGCTGTGGCCAGGGAGTGCAGTGGAGGATGGCCCAGGTGCTTGGGCCCTGCACCCCACGGGAGACCAGGGTAAGTACCTGGCTCCTGCCATCGGATCAGCGCGGTGCGCCGGCTGCAGCGCCCTGGCCGCGGCGGCCATTGGAGGGTGAACCAACGGCAAAGGAAGACCTTTCTCTCTGTCTCTCTCTCTCACTGTCCACTCTGCCTGTCAAAAAATAAAAATAAAAAAAAAAAATCAGAACCTGGTCTGTTCAATCTGCTTTAAATTTTTGCAATCTTGAATAAAACGGCATTATTAGCATAAACAAATGAATAAAAACTTTCAAATCAGTAGTCCAATTACCTACGAAATCTGGCTACTGCAACTTGTTATATAATTTAGTATAGAAATTTCAAAGAAACAAAAATGTGGGTTGTGTTTTTTAGGGTTCTTTAGCCTGTATGACACAGTCATGGCCATTTATAACAGCAAGGAAGGAAATACTCAGATGTAAAACATTAAAACCTTTGTAATTCTCTTAGTGGAGCACCATATACCATTTACCTTTTTAAAATAAACGTCGGATGTTGGGTTAAACATATTCCTATTGTATGGTGGTGCTCATGGCTGGTACTGTTTATGCAGTGCTTAGGCAGGCACTGTCTAGTGCTTTGTGTATTGTACTTCCATTAAACCTCATGACTTCTTTGTAAGGAATCGTTTGTACTATCTGTATTTCATGAATGAGGAAACTGAGACATAGAGAGATTATGTGTCTCTGTCAGCTTGTAGCTAGTAAATGGTAGACTGATTTCACATTCAGGATGTCTGATTCCAGGGTGGAGCACCTGAGGTATGAACCTGCACCCATGTGGGATGCCGGCATTGCACATGGCAGCTTTAACCACCATGACAAAACACTGGTCCATTATGTGACTTTTAAAAAATATGTATTGATTAATATATTTGAATAGCAGAATGATAGAGGGAGAGACAGACATCTTCCATCTGCTAGTTCACTACCCACATGCCCACTGTAGCCAGGACTTGCTAGGCCAAAGGTTTGAGCCAGGTACTCCTCCAAATCTCCCCTGTGGGTAGCAGAAACCCAAGGACGTGGGCCATTACTGGCTGCTTCCCAGGTGTGTTTGCAGGAAGTTGAATCAGAAGTAGAGTAGTAGGGACTCAACCTAGGCACTCCAATATGGGATGCAGGTGTCCCAAGCCGAGGCTTAACCTGCTGCACCATGATGCTCATCCCTGTTCCACTGCCCCAGTCTTTTGTTCAGTCTATGAAGAAACTAGATATTATGTAATTTTTTCCATATTTGAGAGAAAGGGAGAAAGGAATGAAGCCTGTAAAATAATTAACACTCATAAGAGGAGACTTTCAGGATGAACAACTTAATGCAGCAGAAAGTGAAGTTTTGGATAAAATCTCTATTTAGAGAAGTGGTAGAGTATGATTTCTGGTATGCTTCCCAGTCATGAGTTCTTTTCACACTCCTTTTCTTATAATACTCAGCTCAAATTATTGACCATCCCTGGAACTCAGTTTTCTTATCTCTAAAAATCAATACATGGGGCATGGCATTGTGGTAGAATGTTTAAATTGCCTTCTGTGGTGCTAGCATTACATGTGGGCACTGGTTCATGTCCCAGCTGCTCTACTTCCAATCCAATTCCCTGCTAATGGCCTGGGAAAGCAGCAAAAGATGACCCATTTGCTTGGACTCCTGACATCTCTGTGGGAGATCTGGATGAAGTGTCTGGCTCCTGGCTTCAGCCTAGCCCTGGCCCTTGTGGCCATTTAGGGGATGAAACAGCAACTCAAAGATTTCTATCTTTCTGTCTCTGCAATTCTGACACTCAAACAAATATATAAATCATAAAAAACTTTAAAAATCAACACATTAAATTTACCTCTACTTTTTTTAAGAACATGTGATAACAACTAAAAAATTCATGGACAAAATAAGTACTTAATTAACATTTTTGTTTTATTTGTATATATACAATAATTAATTCTAGAAATGATTTAAAGTCACTTTCAATATCTTGTTTTCTTCTGTTATGGTTTGCTTTTAAAAATACATCATAGCTGATAGCATTCAATACATAAAATTCAACAAAATATACATATATGAATATTGGATTCTATTTTTTGCAGTGTTAGATGCAAAGAATATAAGCATGATAAAAAATATGGTGCAGATTGCAAGGAACTTGCCAAATTTTTCTGCTTTGGCAAAAAGACACCCTTGGACTTAGTCTTTAATGGCTACGATTTTTGGGTAATTTTATGGCAAAGGAGAAGGATGTAATATGAGGTCTTAGAGTAGAATAACCAGTATTTTCAGTATTTCATTATCAAAGGCATCCAATTATCACTGAATTTTAGTGTACTACTTTTCCCTCAGTTTCTGTCTTCTATCGGATATATCTGGAATGGTATGATTTAATTGTCTAATCTTATTATAGAACTTTGCTTCCTTTGTCATCATCAGACACTTATTAGCAGCTAGTAAGCATTAGTCACTGGAGATGTTCCATAGTTTTTCACATAAATTCCTTTTATGCAGATTGATTATGATATTTATTTCTTCGTGGCACTTGCTTATAATTCTGCCTAGTTTGTTGTCTCTTTGGAAATTTTGTTGCCTATTCACTTGCTCTCTCTCCTCTAAAAAGTTTTACATGAATCCAAACTTTAGGACTAATTTAATTACATTCATTTAGTTGGCCATCTCCAGATTGTTAGAGAGATTATAAATAATTATTTGAATTATTTTTAAAAAACCAAGATGATGAAAATTAGCTGTTTCTATTAAAATACAGCTAACTGTGAATCTCTTGTTGAACAGTTTATCTAGTTACTTCTTTATTTAAACAATCAATAAAAGTAATGACTTTTGATTATCCTTCTGCATTTCAGAATATTTTCTGATATCTTCAAATCTCCCCCTAGAGCTTTGTAACACTTCTCTATAACAGAAAACTGCATTCAAGAACCCAAAGGTCAAGCCTTTCTCAACCTAACTGTCATGACTTTGCTTGGTGAGCTAAACTCATTTATAAAATTCACAGAAGAGCAAATTCATCTGTTACCATGTATAGTAACATCTCAAAGAGACAACTAAACATGACAGTTGAGGAGATTTGCAATTGAAAGAGGAAAAAAAAAAGCATGAGCAGAGTTGAGAGCCATATAATTATCCTCATTCACACTGTGACTAGCTTTAAAGTGATTTATTCAAAATGGTTACCCATGTACTCTTAGTCACCTCCTTTCTTGACTATGTACTAATTCTGTTTTTGGCATTTGTCTATAGAATATATTTGTTCTTCCTCTTGAAGGGGAATTGTGCTGCATTTTCAGTAGTGTTTAAAACAGTTAATCATATTTCCAAATTATCCCATAATGTTAGTTATTTGAATTTCAAGTTGCAATGTTCTTAGAGAAAGCTTAATATCTTCATTATACATATAGTCATGGTTAGCTAATTAGAATCGTGAATGCTGCAGTTTAACCCTGGATGCCACTATTTCTGGCTTCAAGGATGTATTGGATTTCTCATTTTAAAAAGTTTAGAAGGTAAAATACTATTGTTGAATTCTACTTCTTGGTTCTTTCAAATAAGAAGTCCCCTTTAAAAGTGTCCAGACATAATGTAAATGCATTACAGTTCTCATCTATTGCTTTATAAATAAAAACATCCTTGAATGTTTTCTGAAAGAGTAATGCGATTTACAATATAGTTAATGAAAATTAAGCTATATCGGTTTTCCTGGAGGGAAATTGTGCTACATAATTAATTTTTAAAATCACTGTTTATTTCTTCAGTTTATTGGGAAACAAGAAACAGATTTCAAATAATGAAGCTAAAAGAACACACTGCATTTGACAATTGTTGCTAATTAAAAGATCAGTGTTTCAGAAGCAATTTCTTCTTGTTTTAATCACCATTTTAGTTTTGATCACACCTTTGACTTTTCTTCCCATTTCTTAAACGGTTTCTCATCTTTTAATCAAAAGATTTGAAGGAATGAAAAGTTATTTCTGTTTTAAAAATAATTACCTTAAAATTTTATGAATTTTAACATTTTCTAAATTTAGTGATTATTCTACATTGTACAAAACCGTAGATCAGTGTAATTCAGAGAGGTAAAGTAACTTGGGCAATGTTACACTTGTGGCAGTGGCAGAACAGTGACTAAAACTCAGGCCTCTGGATATCTAGTCTGTTGGGTTTTTTCCTATTATCTAGACTTAAAGTTCCTTGTGATCTCTTGACTTGTAGAATTTCATAAAATAGATTTATGCAATTTGTAGCCCAGAGCCTGCGTAGGAAGGGTAGTTTCTTTGTGTAATTCTGTAGTGACATTAGTCTTAGCTGTATCTACATACAATGACATTCTCCATTTGTGTAGCATACTGTGGTTTTAAAAATTCTTTCATTGTCCTCTCTCTCTCTCTCTTCTTCTCTCTTCTCTTTCTCCCTGTCTCTCTTGCTCTCCCTCTGAAAGGAGGCCCTTTCTCTGAAATCCACACAAAGAAAACTGGAGGTGGTTATGGAAAATGTAGAAGCAGCAGTATGTTACTGACAAGGGAGTTTAGACTCTTTTAGGACAAACACATTGACTGATCACTCTTACAGGGAAGACAACATTGAAGTTTTCCAAAATATGGCTAAAAATGACAAATGCTGTGATCAAAGTACCCTTCAAATTTCTGTTTTAGCCATTTGTGTACAAATGTAACTTTCTTGGAACTAGGCCTTTTATAGTGAGAGTCGCCTTGTTAAAACCATCAAACACATTTATCATGCACTTAAACGGACTCAGGTTGACCTCTGAAGATGTGTCTAACCTAGCATTTCTTTCCATTTCTCTCTAACTTATCAGTACCTCCCAAACTGTGTGCTTTGCCTTTATATATTAAAACGCAATATACATTTGTTCATTTGTGTAAAGTAAAATTTACTCCTTTGCTGATAATTTGATACTAACATCTTGAAATGCACAACCGAGGAAATAAAAATCTCAAAACAGAAACACTGATTGATAAGGGTATATAACCTACCAGAACTATTCCCCTCATGTCTTAAGGCTTGGATTGCAGGAATGATGAAATTTTTACTCATTAGTCCACAGAAGAGAAATGGGAGAGGAAGGGATGAGTTTTATGTGAAACTGTACCTTAGATTGGACTTGGAGACTGACCAGTCATTTCCTCCAGGAGGTGAGTGGGCCACACAAATGTCTCTTTCCTCCCTTGTGGTCTGAATTTCACACTGTCACTACTTCAAAAATACTTCACTTCAATACTTCATTAGTGACATATCCCCAAAAGTATACTAAAATTCTTCAAAATCCCTTGTCTAAAAAAGAAAATAATCTAATATCTTCCTTGGACCTTTCTTTTAAACATACTCATTGATCTCTGTTCTTCATGTAATAATTTTTTGATGTTTTTTTTTGTTTACCTGGATCAACTGCAATGCATCAGATATCATTTGCTCTTCAAACCTTGTCCAGTGCATTTGTTCTTCACTGTTCCCTAGTTGTTCTTGTTATTCAAGTTCTCCTTGCTACTAAGTCTAATGGCCATTGTTTATCAGAATGTTACCCCATCTATTTTTACTAACATTGATACATTTGCCTACATTCTCCATTTTGAACCACTCTTTCTGCCTGCTGTTTTAGATGTCATGCACTTAATGTTTCCATTGTCTCCTTTTTTGGTACTCTTTTCCTCTAACTGACCATTAATTATTTGAATATTTCAGAGTCTTTCTTTTCCTTTCCTCTCCTTTTCTACATTCTCTTTCACACTTTTCTATTTAGTTGACATCATGCAGTTGTATGGGATGAAAGCCATCTGCAGTTTGATGATTCTCAATAATGTATTTCCTGTTTACCCTTCAGTCTCAAGCTCCAAATACATCATATACCAAGCTAATTCTGTTTCTGCACACAGATATCTCAAGGCCATTTCAAGCCTAACATGTCCAAAATGGAATTTTTTATTCCAAACCACCATTCAAAATTGTAGCTCCTCCAGTCTTCCCTGTCTCTCTGAATGGTACCATTATTGGCTCTGATGATCAAGCGTCAAACACAAAAGCAATCTTTGACTTCTTCCTCTCATTCATTCACTCACATATTTTAATCAGCATGAAGTCTGATGATTCTTTAAAATTAATCTCAAACTAGGCTATTTGTTACTTTTACTAGTACCTGCCACCTAACACAAACAACCCATTTAGGGACCACAGTATTCTCTTTGTAAAAAATAACTTTATTTTAGAACACTTTTGGACTCAGAAAGATTGAGTGGAAGATGCTGAGATTTTTCATTGTACTTGCTGTGCCCACATGTTTGTAGCTTTTCCCATTATCAACAGCCCCTACCATTGTGGTGCACTTGTTACAATCAATGGACCTGTATTGAGACAGCATTATTATCCAGAGTCCGTAGTTTACAATTATGATTTGTTATTGGTGTAGTAAATTCTTAGTTTAGACAAATTTATAATGACATGCATCAACCATTTTAGGATCACACTGAGTAGTTTCACTGTCTTAGGGATCCTCTGTGCTCTACCTAATCATTCCTCTCTCCTCCTCAATCCCCGCAACCACTGATACTTTTACTGTCTTCATAGTGTATTGTTTTTCACAATGTCATATAGGTGGAACCATACAGCATGAAGCCTTTTCAGGTTTCTTTGTCTTACATAGCAATATGTTTTAAGTTGCTTCTATTTCTTTTGATTTCTTGATAACCCATTTCTTCTATCCATGATTAATATTCCATTGTCTGGATGTATACCATTTATTTCTCCATTTACCCACTGATGACATCTTAGTTGCTTCAAAGTTTTGGTGGAAAGCTGCTGTAAGACAGAGACATTTTAGTGTAGAAATGTTTTTTAGCCTCTTTGGGTAGATAACAAAGAATGAACTTATTGGACTATATGCTTAAGAGTAAATTTAATTTTGTAAGAAACTGCCAAACTGTTGACCAAAGTAGCTTTGCCATTTCCATTCCTACCAGCATTTAATGTTCCACATCATTGTCAGCATTTGGTGTGATCAGTGCTTTGGATTTTGGACATTGCAATGGATATACAGTGGTATCATATTATTTTAATTGTCATTTCTCTATGACATATAATGTGGAACCTCTTTTCTGCAGAAATATTTTAACAAAGTCATTTACCCCTTACATTTTATCATTGGTTCCCCTATTGCTTTTAAAATATAAGCTTAACACTACCATGGCTGAGAGATATGCATAATCTGGTATAAGTATAGCTAGGTCATCTATCGGATATACATTATTACTATAGTAAGTTTTCACAACCTTGTGTCTTTTTTGAAAAATATTTTATTTATTTATTTTGAATAATAGAGTTACATACAGAAAAAGGTAGAGCAGAGAGAGAGGTCTTCCATCCACTGTTTCACTCTCCAAATGGCTGCAGCAGCTGGAGCTGGGCCAATCCAAATTCAGGGGCCAAGAACTTATTCCAGGCCTCCCATGTGAGTGCAGGGGCCTAAACCCCTGGACCATCTTCCACTGCTTTCCCAGGCCATAGCAGAGAGCTGGATTGGAAGAGGAGCAGCTGAGACCCAAACCGGCACCCATATAGGATGCTGACACCACAGGAGGAGGTCCTAACCCACTATACCACAGCACCAGCCCACACAACCTAGTGTCTTAAAACAACACACATTTATTATTTTATAGTTCTACATACCATAAGTCCAGCATGGATTTCACTAGACTATTAAGGTTTTAGCCAGGCTAAGTTTCTTTTTGGAAGTTTCAGGGATGGTTCTTTTATTGCTCTTAAATGTTAGTAGAATTTAATTTCATAGGATTGTAGGATCAACGTCTCTGTTTCTTTTCTGTTTGTTAGGGGTGACAGTGGCATGCTAAGCCTCTAAAAGCCCTCTCCAATCGATTTATGTGCTACTGTATCTCAAATATTACAACATGGCATCTTATTCATTTCAGATGCTGTCTATCTTCTATAGTTCTTCCGTAGTCGCCTCTGTCTTTGGCTACAGGCTGGGAGGGTTCTCCACTTGTGAGGACTCATATGATCAAAATGGACTCATCTTTATATCCAAGATAATTTGGATATGTATGTATTAGACCTACACCTTTAATGATGTGTACAAAGTCTCTTTTACCATGTATTTTGCAGACAGGGCATCTTTGGAAGGCCATTGTCTTGCTTACCACATGAATCATTTTACCTTGAACTCCACTGTTTAGCCACAGTGGTCTCCTTCCTGTTCTCACATCTATAAAGCACTTCCATATCCATGCTCCCCCAACAACTTTGCATTTTTTGGGCCTTACTCCTGGAATCTCTTCCTCTAGCTCTGTGCATGGTGGTAGACTTAGTCAAGCTTGCTTCTAAAGTAAGTTAGACAAAGTAGGTCAGACAAGGTTGGTTTGAAAGTAGGTCAGATATTGAGTATAACTACTAGGATTGTAATAGATTTACTCCAACCTGTTAGAGCTTTGCTCTCTGGTCCCCAAGGGCTCTGGACTTAATGTATTGTTAGAAATAAGGAGAGTTTAAGGCACATTAAATAAATATCTTTTTCTCTACAATTGACATCCACTGTTATATTGAAAATAAGAAAATAATTACATAAGGGTTTAGACAAAATAACTGTGAAACTGCATTTTCATTGCTTTTCCTACTTCCAGATAATTTAATTTTATTAGCATAAAAAGTTAGTCAACTATTGATTTATTTGTTTTCCTTTCATTGAAAAAGAACCGTATATTCAAAAAGAGAGAGCATTGTTACTGAAAGAAGGTGAGAGCAGCTGTCACTTTTCTGACATCAGCCTGTTTTAAACTATATTTTGTGGGATTGCTAAGGACTTCTTTTCCACCTAATGATGAGCTCTGAAGTGTCTTTCTTGGTCTGTTTGGGTGGGGAGTGAGCAAGCATACATTGCATAACTGTTGATTAGCAAAATAATGGAGCATATAGATTAGAGCTCCTGGAGTGATAGCTCTCTGGGTGTGGTGCAACTCCACAGATATCCATCAACTTCTGTTGAAGATATGGCACAACTCTTAGAATGTCATTCCTGTTTACAACTCAAGACTAGATTGAGACTGGTGAATCAATCAAAATATCTTTTAAAACACTATGATTTACTTATTTATTTATTTGAGAGCAGAGAAAGGGAGACTGAGAGAGACTGAAGTAAGTGAGAGTAGACACCCATCTGCTGACCCATTCACCAAATGCCTGCAGTGCCTGGGGCTGTGGTAGGCAAAGCTGGGAGCAGGAAAATTAATTGATGTCTCTCTTGTGAGTAGCAGAAAGTCAACCACTTCAGATATCACTGCTGTTTCCAGCATGTATAATAACAGGAGCCAGACCTAGGCATAGAATCTATACACTCTGATAAAGGATTGGCTACGTTAATTAACACCTTAACTTCTAGGCTAAACACCACCACCCATACAGTATGATTTTGTAGAATACAGAGTTACCACAGAATTGATCTGGAGTTTAGTGGATTGAAGAAAAATAGATTTTTCCCTACTTACATTTGGGAAAGTGAAGTCTTACACTGCTTCACGTTGAATAAGGAAAATGCTATTTCAGGATATGTCCCAGCATAATAACAATGCAATGAGACAGTCTAAAACAGGATATTAACTGAATTATGGAAAAGGGATGTAGATGTGACAGTGGATAAGACATGAAAGAGAATGCTAGCCTTTCTGCAAAAATCTAACTGTTCACACTTAACACTTATTAAGGCTATTGACTAATTGCGAATATTGGCAGAACAGTGAGTTGTAGAGGCCTAAAGGTAGGATTCAGAATGTTGATGGAGAACCTATGAGCAAGTAGCATGGAGGAACAGAACTCTTTAGTCATTGGAGGTGAATATGAGACAGTGTGAGTCCATGACTTGTTTTTGAGGGTAATGAACACAGTACTCAGCAGAAGGGTCCTCAGAT
This sequence comes from Oryctolagus cuniculus, assembly GCF_051225735.1. Taxonomy (NCBI): domain Eukaryota; kingdom Metazoa; phylum Chordata; class Mammalia; order Lagomorpha; family Leporidae; genus Oryctolagus; species Oryctolagus cuniculus. The sequence goes on along the minus strand of NC_142881.1, from coordinate 58,716,998 downwards.
CAGGCATGTGATCAAGGAGGGTACAAGGGTTGGGGAGTCAAACATTAGGTTGACCTGATGCCACTCACAGATCACAACTAGATTTATCACAGTGAAGAAGACAAAGATTGTTGAGCTATTAAGTGGGTCAAGGACTCATCACAGGGGTATGAAAAAATGTTTCAGAACATTCTCTAAAATTCATGACACTTATTCCTGTTTTAAAGGCTAATTTTTCTCAACTCTCCAATTGTATCTTTTTTTTTTAAGATTTATTTTTAGTTATTTGAAAGACAGAGTTACAGAGAGAGGTAGAAACAGAGAGAGGTTTTCCAGCCACTGGTTAACTCTCCAAATGATGGTAACAGCTGGAGCTGAGCCCATCTGAAGTCAGGAGCCAGGAGCTTCTTCCAGGTCTCCCACGTGAGTGCAGGGACACAAGGACTTGGGCCATCTTCTAAGGATTTCCCAGGCCATAGCAGAGAGTTGGATCAGAAGAGGAGCAGCCGGGACTAGAGCCAGCGCCCACATGGATGCTGGCCCTTCAGGCTGGGGCTTTAACCCACTGTGCCTCAGCGCTGGTCCCTCCAACCATATTTATAATCCACTCTGTCCCTTTTGTTCTCTTCTTTTGTTCATGACAGAGGACTGAGAGACTATGAGGTTATGGTGGTGGTAAGCAAAATTAAAAAGGGGATCATTATTTTGTCATTTTAATTCTTTGGTGTGGCATAAAAACTTCTGTATTTTTGAAACGGGATATATTACAAATGATCATCAAGGGAAGAAAGTCCTATTATTCAGTTGGGCAAACATAGATTGGATTATCAGTCACTGGTGTGATCAATTCATTTTCTTAAGGAAAAATAAGGCCTTTATAGCATTAACTGCAATGCCAGAGGGACATTACAAAGAATCGCCCCAAAGTATTTCCTTTTCTCCCTTCTATTATCCTTTATTCAGCAGGAGTTTATTTTATTTTTCCTTTTCCTTGTGATTTAAAAATTTGTACTGAATGCACAAGAGGGCTAAAATACAACCTTTTCTTGGCATAGAGACTTGCCACCCAGCTGGTAGTTTTATTATAAGAACAGTTACCTGGGGAGGTGATTTACTGGCAAGAACAAAATCAGTATATCCTGTTATCTCCCCTGATGTTTCCCTAACAGACTCATTAGAGCACAGTGTATGGAATTCAGAGGGGGCTTGTGTCCCAAATCTGGACTTTCCCTAACTGAAATCCTGAACAAAGACTGAAAACTGACCCCCAACCATCTATATTGTCCACTAACTGCTTACTAAGAGATAAATACATTTTTGCCTTAAGGTAAATAGGGAAAGGGATATTACATATAATTCTTAGCCTTAGATTAATGAGGTTCATATTAATGGTGTCAGATTCCCATGAACTATCTTACTGAACAATGCAAACTAGCAAAAGTTCTTCAAAACTCCTACTGTTTCAACATCTGAATACCATATTTAAAGAACATTTTTTTTCTGAATTCCCAAAAATATAAGCTTTTCTGCAAATGATTTTGACTTCCCTGCGTTGTATTTCCATACAATGAGGGATGTCTGTTGATCCTCGGTGGTACGGTAGTCTTATCTTGCCAGTTAGTAAATTACTTGATTTTGGATGATGTATTATTGTTTTAGGTACTTGGGAGCGCTTTAGTATGTCATATGAAGTGCTGTCAAACTCTGTAATAACCTGGGAAAATGAATGCACCCTGAAACCAGCATTTCTTTCTTTCTTTTGTTAAAGAGTTATTGCCCCCACCCCCGCCCCTTTTTCTATACCCTAATCTACCTCCTTATGCAGTTACCAATCACCCTCCTGTTAACCTTTAGGTGCTCAAGATTTTCACTCTAATGCATCATTGAATTCTATAATCTGGATCTTTAATAGTATTCCTCCCTCAGTTCTTTACCCCTCTGCTGTGTAACAGATTATAAAACTTCACTCCAACTAGGCCTTAAATAACACACATTTATTATCTTGTAAATTCTGTGTGTCAGGAATTTAGGAGCAGCTGAACTTGGCGATTCTGGCTCGGGATGTCTCGTTTTTTGTATGTGTGTTTCCTTTCTCTAAGTTTTTTTTTTTTTTTTAATTATATGAAAAGAACAGATTTCAGGTATGTCATGTATACAGGTTTAGGAACCTAATGATGCTTGCTACCCTATCTTCCTTCTCTCACTTACTCCTACTCTCCCTTCTCTTCCCTTTCTCACTTTCTGTTAATTTTTACAATGACATACTTTCATTTTACTTTATAATCACAATCTGAACCCTCACCTAATGAAAGAATTCAACAGGTAGTCAGTAGACAAACCACTGTTGCTCTGGAGTGTGGACAAGGGCTATACACAATAAGGAAATCTCAAAATGTTGATTCACTCGTATATATTGTATCTTTGTTACCACAAATCAGAAAAAAACATATGGCACTTGTAATTTTGGAACTGGCTTGTTTCACTAAGCATAGTGATCTCCAGTTTCCTTCTGGGAGTGTGTTAATGACATTGACAGGGGCTGTCATCATGTGAAGGCTGGACAGGGACTGAAAAACCCACTTCCAAAGCAGCTCACTCGCCTGGCTGCTATGGCCTCAATTTCTTGTCATATGGGTCTCTGTAGGGTTCCGGAAATATTTTTTTTGATAGAGCAGCTGGCTTTTCCTCAAGTGAGCAATGCCTTTTATCACAGAGTTATACACTGTTACTTCTTCTATATTAAATGCATTGGAAGTAAGTCACTAAATCCAGCTGATACTAACATCAAGAAAAATTAAGGTCCACTCTTGAGGGGTAGAGTATCAAATAATTGGTGGACATGTTTTAGTACCACCACATCTCACACACTCCACCCTTGCCTTCAGTTCTATTTCATGTCATATAACTTCAGATGATGATACAGCCCCCAACTAAAGTAATAAAAGAATTAGTTGTGTTAAAATATTTAGAGTCTTTAGACAACATAGTATAAAGATAGAAAAAGAGCACACAACCACTTCATAGCCTGGCTCTGTCACTTATTAATTATATGACTTTGGGAATGTTGTTTAATATGTATAAACTTCATTTTAATTTTAAAACTTTAATGTTGGGATTTTGCTGTTTACCTTGCAGGAGACCATGCTTGTAAAGTTTTTATGTGAAACAGGTTTGTGATAGTTGACAATAACAGTGATTATTACTATAGCTTTCACATTGTATTTGAAAACTTTTCAATAACTTGGAACATTTAAAAAAATGTCACTGTGGCAGGTAGGTGTGAGGCACATTTAAAAAAAAAAGTTTAAAGGCTCGTCTTTGTCCTTGACATAGCCTGTCCCCCAGTGACCACCATCCAGAAGCCATAGTGTGTCTTAGTGAAAATCTGCCTATATAGAGTCTTGGCTCTAATCTGCATCACCTGTGACCCATGTGACCTTAGGCAAATGTTTCAAACTTTGTAAGTCTTTCCTCATGTATAGATTTAGGCATACTTACTCCTTTCTGGAAGAACCAGTGAATTAGTAGCAATAGAAGCAACCATGCCTTGCTCAGTGATACCTCATTCTTTTGTTAAGTTAGTGGTTCTCAAACATGACTATATAGTGTTATGCCCAGAAGTGCTTTAAAAAGTCTGGATGCCTGGTCCCATGCCCAAAGATTCTAGTGTAATTTGGGGGCCAGGTGGTGCCTATACATCTGGAGTGTTAAAAGCCTCCTAGATATTCCTAATATGTTGAGAACTGATTAGATTGACAATTTAGTCTCCTACTATGCTCATGAAATTAATCAAACCAAAGCTAAAGTAGTTATATAAAAATAAGTATTTAAATCTTGATTTTGATCTTTCATTTGTATTTTTCCCTTTGGCAAATTTTTTTTAGTTAAATTTGACCCATTTATTCTTTAGCTTCTAATTTTATTATTGCCTTGCTTAAACCCCAAACTTTCCCTTGTGCAGAGGTCATAAGCAATTATAAATTCATTGTGTTGCTTTTAGATAGAATATTCTACCAGCAGGGGAGATGGAACCATGTTGTTTAGGTGGAAGTGTGTAGGCATCCTGCATGCTCTGTAAGAACCACTGATGCACGGTGACATTGGCACACTGAACTATGTATTGGCAATGGTGCACATGGCAGATGGGGCTGAGTGTAGGCAGTCAAGTATTCAAACTCTGTTGCTGAATTGACTAATGGTTTTGATGGCAGAAATTCAAGGCCAAAACATTGGGATGCCTGTCTTTGTGTTGCATTGAGTGTCTACAATTAAAGCTATGGGACCACTCCCTTTCTGCTCTAACTGAAAATTAATTAATCTTGAATTAAAACAAATAGTTTCCATGACTATATGAGGTACATTTTGGGTTTGGCTGATCAGGATTAGTATATTAGAGTTACCACCCCTTCGTTATCCTCCACAAAAGACCCCTAAGAAGCTAATTTAAAATTCCATCCAAAATGGTATGTTGCTACTAAATATTTTGATATGTATAGGGCATTTTCATATCCGTGTCCTATGTAGAGAATCTGTAGGTGTCCTCTTGGAAAATGCCAGTGACCTAATGTAGCATAGAATCAGCATGGGTATTTGGCATCCCTCCACAACTCTGAGAAGGTCATTTGTCAGGGCTTTCAGAACTATTTCAGGATAAGTCCTGGTCTAAAATACAGATATAGTCTAAGACATTGTTTGAAGCTGAAAGTTTTTAATCATACCTTTCTGGTTTGTGCTCCCAAAATTAGCTTTGTTGGTTATAGATCATGGGTTTAATTCTTATGTAGATTATTTAGCTTTATTTTATTGTATAGTCACAAATTTCTCTGTAATCCTACTAGAAGGCATTTATTTATTTATTTGGCAAAAGAGGGTTTTTGATTACTGTCATTGTACCTGTTCTTACTAGGAGAAAATTACAAAGGCCATACTCAAGAATGAACACAGATATTAGATTACAAACAGCCAAAATAAAGTGATTCTTTATTTCAATATGTTTCTTGGGGAAGTTTTTACCTAAAAGTTGAGATACCTGTTAAGACACCCGTGACCCATATCAGAGCACCTGGGTTCCATAACTGGCTCTGATTCCTAACTCCACCTTCCTGATAACACAGACCCTGGGGGGCAGTGGTGATAACTCCACTAGCTAGGCTCCTTACTCCCATTTGAGAGACATCGATTGAGTTCCTGGCTCCCAGCTTCAAGCTGAACTAGTCTTAGCCATTGTAAGCATCTGGCAGTAAATCAACAAATAGGTGCTCTATCACTCTGTCTCAAATAAAGAATAAAACAATTAAAAATTGGCCGGCGCCGCGGCTCAACAGGTAATCCTCCGCCTAGTGGCGTCGGCACACCGGGTTCTAGTCCCGATCGGGGCGCTGGATTCTGTCCCAGTTGCCCCTCTTCCAGGCCAGCACTCTGCTATGGTCCAGGAGTGCAGTGGAGGATGGCCCAAGTGCTTGGGCCCTGCACCCCATGGGAGGCCAGGATAAGTACCTGGCTCCTGCCTTCGGATTAGTGTGGTGCGCCGGCCGCAGCGCGCCAGCCGTGTCAGCCATTGGAAGGTGAACCAACGGCAAAAGAAGACCTTTCTCTCTGTCTCTCTCTCACTGTCCACTCTGCCTGTCAAAAAAAAAAAAATTAAAAATGTATGTTTCTGTGTACATATAAAATGCTCGGGAGAAGCATGTGTGTGCCTTATGAATCATAAGTTGATTACTAGGACACACACTTTTTTTTTTTTTTTAATTTATTTGACAGGTAGAGTTATAGACAGTGAGAGAGACAGAGAGAAAGGTCTTCCTTCCATTGGTTCACTCCCCAAATGGCCGCTAGAGCTGGTGCTGTGCCAATCCGAAGCCAAGAGCCAGGTGCTTCCTCCTGGTTTCCCATGTGGGTGCAGGGCCCAAGCACTTGGGCCATTCTCCACTGCCCTCCTGGGCCACAGCAGAGCTGAACTGGAAGAGGAGCAACCGGGGATAGAATCCGGCACCCGTCACAGGCGGAGGATTAGCCAAGTGAGCCACAGCATCGGCCCCCAGGACACAGACTTTTGTAAAATGAGTTTTGTCAAATTGCCTCCGTTGACAAGAATCATCCTGCATACAGGTATTTTATTACACAATGACAGAGGACAAAGCTCTACTGGGTTCTTCCCTGCAAAGTTGCTTGTAAGTTCTTCTAAAATTTATAGATTGCATATAATTGATGGTATAAGTAGAATTTTCAAGGTTCAATGATTATGGAACTCAGATTACATGGCTGCATCTGTGAACACCAGTGTATGATCTTGAGAAACATTGGAATTAGGTTCATATTAACTGTGCTCTTTTCATTCTACTGACTTCATTGTAGAGACTCTAAGATTAGAAACATCCATGAGTAACTGAATAATTGCAATCATTGAGAAAAATCTGCCAGTAGGTCACCCAAGGTGTTGATAGTATCTGACCTAGCTTGCACAAAATATATACTGAGTGACAAGATGAAACTCTGCCTGCTTAATTCAATACTCTCCATGGATATCTCTGCTGACACATGTAGAAAATTATCTTAGAGCTTCTCACTTTTTTTTAACCTCTCTTCTACTGTCACATAGTCACAAGGCAGAAAGAACTTTCTGAGGGTGGAAAGGTTGTGATTTCAGGACCATTCGTAGTTCTTCCTATTTTCCAATTTAGCTTTTTAGGAAAAATGCTATTATAGGGTACTGCTGTTTCTGTGATTAAAAGAAATTCTGTATAGAAGGAACATACCTCAACAAAATGAAGACTTTATATGACAAGCCTAGAGCCAACATTATATTGAATGGGAAAAAACTGGGAGCGTTTCCACAAAGACCTGGAACCAGACAAGGATGTCCAGTCACCACTCTTATTCAATATACTATTGAAATATTTTTGCCAGGGCCATTAGGCAAGAGAAAGAAATAAAAAGGCATGTGAACAGGAAAGGAGGAAGTTAAATTATCCCTATTTGTACATGGCATGATTCTGTATATGGGGGAACCAAAGACTCCATGAAGATACTATTAGAACTCATAAGAGAATTCTGCAAGTCTGCAGAATTTATAAAGTCAACACAAAAAAACTGTAGCATTTTTATACACCAACAATGATGTGCCTGAGAATAATTTATAAGAGTAATTAATTTATATTATCTACCAAAAATTAAATACCTGAGGATAAATTTAACCAATGATGTGAAAGATCTCCACAATAAAAATTATAAAGCAGTAATGGAAGAAAATTACGAACATGCACACACACACACACACACATATAAATTGAAAGAACTCATCTATTCTTAGATTGAAAGAATTAATATTATCACGATGTCCATACTATGCAAAGCAATTTGCAGATTCAGTGCAAAATATCAAATATCAAAATATCAATGACATTTTTCACAAAATTAGAAAAAAGCAATCCTAAAATTTATATGGCTTTAAAAAAGACTCCCAATAGCCAAAGCAGTCTTGAATAATGAAAACAAAGCCTGGGGTATCACAGTACCAGATATCAGGGTATACTATAGAGCTGTTTGTAAACAAAATAGCATGATAATGGCATAAAAATAAACACATAGACCAATGGAACAGAATAGAAACTCCATAAGTAAGTCCACATACCTATAACTATCTTATATTTGACAAAGTTGCTAAAAATTCTATGCCAAGAAACAACAGCATCTTCAATAAATGGAGCGGGAAATTAGATCTACACATGCAGAAGTTTAAGTTAAGACCCCTACCTAACAAAAAATGAACTCAACATGGATAATAAATATAAATTTAAGACCTGAAATTATGAAACAACCAGACAATAACACAGGAGAAACACTCCAAAACATTGGCATAAGTGACACATTTTTGGGATAAGACCCCAAAAACATAAGCAATGAAGACAAAAATAAGCAAATGGAATTATATAAAACCAAGAAGCTTCTGTGCTAAAAAGGAATCAGTCAACAGAGTGAGGAGACAACTGGGAGAAAATATTTGTGCACTGTTCATCTAATAAAGGGTTGGTATTCGGAATATATAAGGAGCTAAGAAATTCAATGACTAAGTGAACAATCCAGTTAGGAAGTGGGCAAAGTACCTGAACATATATTTTTCAGAAGAGGAAATACACATGTCAAACAAATACATTAAAAATGGCTACTTTCATTGGCAATCATGAAAATGCAAATAAAGGATTACAAGAAGAGTTCATCTCCATCCAATTAGGATGACTACTGTCTGAAAGTTTAAAAAAAGTGACAAAAGTTGGCATGTATGTGGAAGAAAAGGGGAAACCTGATATACTATTAGTGGGAATATAAATTAGTCTAATAAATATAGAAAACAGTATGGAGAGCCCTTAAAAACAGTAATTAGATCCACCACATAACCCAGCTATCTCATTTCTGGTAATATATTAAAAGAAGTCAGTATATTAAAAATATAACTGTAGCACTATTCAGATTAGCTAAGATACAGAATTAGCCTAGATGCCCACCAATGAATAAATGGTTAAAGAAAATGTGGTCATATATACAATGGGATATTACTTAGCTATAAAACGAATGAAATCCCGAAATTTGGAACAAAAGGGTTGGAATTAGAGAGCATTATGCTAGGTGAAATAAGCCAGATACAGAAAGACACATGTCCCATGTTTTCTCGTATGTGGAAAAAAAAATACACACAAACAAACACACACAATTGCATAGCATATTATTTGGTTAATAAATGTTTATAAATGTTATCTTCACCATAAATACTTTTCACATTTTATGACCCTTGTCATGAATCCTGTGTTATGTGATGTTAATATATCTACCCCTGCTTTTAAAAATAGTGTGTTATATGGACACATATATATTTACAATGAAGAAAATATTGAAAAATTTCCATCTACATGTGCTTATTGAACTGTTCATTATGCTTTTCTGTATTATTTGAAATATTTTAAAATAGACAGAAAAGAGAGGCAAGCATTGTAGCACAGACAGTAAATCACGACCTGCTACACTGGTATCCTCTATGAGTGCTGGTTAGAGTCCCAGTTTCTCCATTTCTGAGCCAGCTCCCTGCTAAACACACCTGGGAAAGCAGCAGAAGATGGCCCAAGCACTTGGGCTCCTGCCACCCACGTAGTAGATCTGCACAGAGTTCAAGCTCCTGGTTTGGTTTGGCCCAGTCCTGCCCATTGCAACAATTTAGGGAGTGAACTACCAGAAGGAAGATCTCTCTCTGACACTCCCTCTCTCTGTGATTCTACCTTTCACATAAATAAAATAAATTAAAAAAAAAGAAACATAAGTTGGGGCCGGCGCCGTGGCTCACTTGGTTAATCCTCCACCTGCAGCGCTGGCATACCGTATGGGAACCGGATTCTGTCACGGTTGCTCCTCTTCCAGTCCAGCTCTCTGCTGTGGCCCAGGAGAGCAGTGGAGGATAGCCTAAGTGCTTGGGCCCCTGCACCTGCATGGGAGACCAGGAGGAAGCACCTGGCTCCTGGCTTCGGATCAGCATAGCTCCCGCTGGAGTGGCCATTTGTGGGGTGAACCAACGGAAGGAAGACCTTTTTCTCTGTCTCTCTGTCTCATTGTTTTTTTTTTTTTTTTTTTAACTTTTATTTAATGAATATACGTTTCCAAAGTACGAATAATGGATTACTATGGCTTCCCCCCCATACCGTCCCTCCCACCCACAACCCTCCCCTTTCCCACTCCCTCTCCCCTTCCATTCACATCAAGATTCATTTTCGATTATCTTAATATACAGAAGATCAGCTTAGTATACATTAAGTAAGGATTTCAACAGTTTGCTCCCACACAGAAACATAAAGTGAAAAATAATAGATGATTTTTTTTTTAATGATGATGAAATCAGATCAGACCTATTGTCATGTTTAATCCCAGTGAGAGTCAAGTTGGGAGTTGATAGTTTCGTTTCGTTTCTTTTCTTTTCTTTTCTTTTCTTTTCTTTTCTTTTCTTTTCTTTTCCTTTTTTTTTTTTTTTACAGAGGATCAGTTTAGTATGCATTAAGTAAAGATTTCAACAGTTTGCACCCCCATAGAAACACAAAGTGAAATATATTATTTGAGTACTCGTTATAGCATTAAATCTCAATGCACAGCACATTAAGGACAGAGATCCTACATGAGGAGTAAGTGCACAGTGACTCCTGTTGTTGACTTTACCAATTGACACTCCTGTCTGTGGCATCAGTAATCTCCCTATGCTCCAGTCATGAGTTTCCAAGGCTATGGAAGCCCTCTGAGTTCTCCGACTCTTATCTTCTTTAGACAAGGTCATAGTCAAAGTGGAGGTTCTCTCCTCCCTTCAGAGAAAGGTACCTCCTTCTTTGAAGTCTCTGTCTCATTGTTTATAACTCTACCTGTCAAATAAAAAAAAAAACCCATAATTTAGAGAGAATTATTCAATACCCAAGTTAGAGAAGAGATTCATTTACCTACCTTTTTTTTAAAAGATTTATTTTACTTTTATTTGAAAGACAGAGTTATAGAAAGAGGGAGAGACAGAGAGAGAGGTCTTCCATCCGCTGGTTCACTCCTCAGTTGGCCACAACTCCCAGAGCTGCGCTGATCCGAAGGCAGAAGCCAGGAGCTTCCTCCGGGTCTCCCACGTGGGTGCAGGGGCCCAAGGACTTGGGCCATCTTCTACTGCTTTCCCAGGCCATAGCTGAGAGCTGGATCAGAAGAGGAGCAGCCGGGACTAGAATTGGCACCCATATGGGATGCTGGCGCTTCATGCCAGGGCTTTAACCCGCTGTGCTACAGCGCCTGCCCCCACCTACCTTCTTACTAAAAACAAAATAGTTTATTACTGCTATTAACTCTTCTTAAAGATCTTTTATTGTAACTAAATTTTCAATTAAATGCTACATTTTTAGTCTTTACATATAAAAAGCAATTCTACGTTTTCTCAAGGATTTAAGATAATATTATGATAAAAATGTTAATCTAATGAAATAGCAACTACCATTACTTTTATTGCACAGCAAATATTGTCTCAATGTAGCATGCTGGTGCCGTTATTAAGTCACTGGAAATTCTGGCTTCTCCCTATTTTTAGTTTTGTTTCCAAAGCTAAGGTGGGCAAAGTCCCTAGGCACAGCTATCTATTCTGAAACAGTTATCTTTACATTAGTAGGAAGAAATTAGGCTATGTTTGAGTAACAAGCCCTGAAGTATGAGTAGCTTAACTTAAATAACTACTTAAAAGGATCTGCTGCGTGTCTAGCAGCTCTCCAGGGCAGCTTCCCGCAAGCAATGACTTGGGAGATACACTCTGTTACTATCTTGTGGTTCTGTCATCTCAAAACCTGGCTTCTAGTTCCTTGAATAAGGAAAATGCAGATAGACTTCAAGAGCATGCAGCTACTCTTCTGCCTACAACTCAGCCTCCAGAAGTAAGTGGGGAATGCATGCCTAAGATGAGGAGGCTGAAAGAGGACCTCATAAGCCTAGAGCATTATCACTGCCACACTGTCTCTTCATTCTCTTCATATCCCTTCCTTGGACTTCCTCACCTCTTTTCAGTTGCTTTTGCAATTGCTTCCAATCTGATCTTTATGGTTTTGTTCTCTGATACCTGCAGTATACAATGGGATATTGAACATTGCTGCCAGAGTCCTCATCTTAAACATTGCTCTCGTCATATGAGTTCTCTGTTATAAGATTGTCAACACTCCTTCCTTCATCGTCGATTGTAAATATAGTCTGGAAACCTGAGTGTGTGTTAATGTAAGATTTTGGAGTTTGGCTTCAGGTTACATTTTTAAGCTTGTGGTTGTTCATTTCCAATATTATCATACAAGTTGAATACTCTAATTTTAAATTCATGGTCTTCTAAACATGCCCTACACAGGTTTATCTCTGCATCGTTATTTTAGCTGTATGCTTTGTGTCCATATTCCTGAAGTGTTTCTAGTCCAGGAACCCAATTAATTGATTGCTCTATGCCTTCAGTATGCCTGTTCCATCTATTACTGTGTCACTCAATGGGCAATATAGCTGAATGGTATCATTATCTAACTCTTCATGGGCGTTTGTCTTTTCTCTTTGATTTGGATCATTTTTAGGACAGGAGCTATATATATTTATGCATATCCTAAAGATTTCAGGATGATGCGAACCAAATAACAGTGTATGGAGATATTGATTGAGAAAAATAGATGCCTGAATCATTCGCCAGGGACCCCTAATTTACTTTACATGATCCATAAGCTCTGATTTCTTAGAGAGACATGTTGACATTATAATGGGACTTTCACTTTTATTTCTAGCCCATGTTGACAATGTGTGATCTGTGTCTTAAAAAACTTAAGATAAATATTGTGACTTCTAATTATAATATTTTTATTTGTTTTTTCATAAATGCAGTTTTAAAGTTTCATTATTCATGACACAGCGAGTTCATGGTTCATGCTAATGAATGTTTGGTGCTGTATTCTTTGAATCAATTTATTAATGCCATGAATACAAAGCTACATCGTTTTCAGTGTAACTTTGAGAGCCTGACAACTAGAGGATCAAATCTAGAACCTGCGTATGTTTTATGGATATATTCCTGTTTGGAGTCAACTGCATTGAAATAATTTCTTTAAACTGATTGCATTATCTCATAGTATTGTTGAGATGATAAAATAATCATAAAGTCATTAAGGTACTTTATTGCAGTACCTGACAAATAGTTACTGCTGAGAAATAGTTAATTGTTCCACTGATATTACTGAAGAAAATAGAGTTGTCTGTTGACCAGTGTTTAAAACCAACGTTGTTTCCATTATTTGCTGTCCTGGAATTTATTTGCAAAAAAGAAGCTGGTGGATTTATGAAGGGGGCTCCATCCAGAAGAATTTTGGCAGCATGTGCTCCACCAAAGCTCACATGCTAGGCCACTGCACAGGTAAGAAGGAGCCTCTTCTGTGTGATTCGCTGGGACGTTGGAGCTAGTCCCTGTGATGGCCCCAGGGCCAGCCTGGGTTATGAGAGATATGGTTAATTATAGGAGGAGGCTGTGATTTGACAACCTTGACCACAGTTGCTCCTAGAATCAGGTAAATCCATAATGGTTTCTGACAGACAGAGGGCAACTGCATTTAGAACATTGAAATAAATGGGAAGAAAAAGTAATAAAAGGAAGACATGTTGGTTCATGCCCAGTCTTGTTTTGTTATGCTTCCTAGCAGAGCAGCTGAATGAGAATTTAATTTATTCTGAATGTTGGCAGTGTGCTATTGAAAAATGGAATTTACAAATGTTTAGAATTACTAGGATGCTTGTGAAATTGTATGCACAGTTTTATTTTATACATTTTTATGATTGTGATGCCTTGTTTCAACAGTAAGGGTTGAGGATGCTGTGAACAGCTTTGGAACACCATTGTTTTCTAAAAGGTTTAACAGATTTATCTGAGTTCTAAGGGACAAAAGACTTCAGCAAGCACATAGAGCAAAAATGTGGCAGGTTGGATTTGATACCAGCACAAAAATACGTGTACAAAGAAAGAAGAAAATAAATGCAGGGATAATGGGAGTGGTTACTAGTGATGCTTTCTTCATTGAATGTATCTAAACCTTTGCTTTTCCTTTCCTGACTTTTGAAAATCCAGTCTGCCTACTCCCAATGATTTCCACAACTGCATTTTCCTTACTCACCAATCATTTCTATAGTGGAGAAATTATATAAAACAACTAGACCTGAGAAACTTTAACTATTAAAACTTTTAAACCTAAAATCTTCTAAGGTTTTAATATACGTACATAAAGATCTGGATTAGAAGCAAACTTTCTTGATCTCTAGATTTCAGTGCAAAAAAAAAATGGAATCCCCTTTCTTGCATTTCTGGTAGAATATAAAATTACTTACCTAAGGTTGGATATCCCTATTTTACTATTTCAAAGCCAGAATATAGGATATAGAATAAAAAAGAAGTGATTCTAACCAGAGTTCAAAGAGTCAGTAATTGAGAATGGTCATGAGGCCTGAAATGGAAAAGCTGGATTTACTTTCTCAAAAAGATTTCCCCTCTGCTTCCCCAGCAGCAATGTAAGTAGCCCTCCGACAGATAACTGGGGAGAGGATCTTATCAGGCTTCCATTTGCCCACTCTTCCACTGGTTCCAGTGCAAACACTGATAGGTGACAGGTCATGAGACAGTAATAAAAGGCAGTAGGTTCTTCTGACAAAGGCACTGGGGCTAGGCTTAGGGGTGGAGCTAGTCTCTGACCCCATTCCACTTCAGGAAAACATTCATGTGAAAAACAGTATGCTTTCTGCGCGAAAGAAACAATTTCAAGAGGAGCTCCCTAGCTCCTCCCTTTTCCATCCTTACCAGACCTTGCTTCATCTATTTAGAAATTCTTGGGTTGATACTGCCTTTTGTAATATGGTCCATCCACTGGCTAGGACCTCATTAGAATAAGCCTGAAGACAGTACCTCAAATCCTAATGTGCTAGGATCTAGGCAGGGGTCAAGATGGGGACAGAGGCAGATGTTTTATCAGAAGCAATTGGCTAACCAGAATGGGAGTAGAAGTAAAGGGAGGAAGAGTTAGGTGCCTGGTAATGCAGAGAACAAGAAAATCAGGCTGTCCAGTCTGTTTCTAAGTCCTGAGTATCTTTGTGTAAAGCGTAGCGAACAATAGCGCCTTTTGAGTTACGTGTTTCAGAGCCTATGTCCTGGGGAAAGTGCAGCCTTACGCAGATACTAATAAGATCTGATCTGTTCTCCAGAGTTCAAGTATCATGGAACAACTGCTTGCAAGTTACCCTTTACCTCCTTATTAGTGCCTAGTGACCTTTTGTCCTTGTCTCTTCCTTCTCTTATTCCTCTTTGTTTCTGCACTTCTGCCTTTATATTTCTTCTCACCTGATTGCAACGAAGGTCTTTCTTGATTCTGCTAAGGTTAATCATTGCTAGGACTAAATTCAGGATTGTTCTATTTTAATGGTTTTCCAATTTCTAATAGAGCCCAGATTTTAATCATGGCTGCAACTGTTCAAAGACAAATATTTCCTGAAATTTAGCTTGCATGGGTATAATGTGTGCAAGAATATATCCACATTATATTCTAGAAAAAGGTCATGTGAATGCATTATTGGAAAAATTAGGTTACATAAAGATTACATAGTGTGTAGGAAAAAGCATTTTAGAAATGAAATAATGACTCTTAGAAATGCCTCGTTATTCTTAGACAATAATTTGCTTTTCTAGGATTTGAAAATGAAATTAAGAACAAAGACATTTTCGTATTGAATTTGCATTTTGAAATATCACACTATACCCCATAAATGTGTACAATTATGTATCAATTATAAAAGGCATTTAAAAATACTTTTTGTCTCAATTTCCTTTATTTTCCTAGAAGATTTGGTTACCTGACTAGTATTTTTTCTTGTTTCATTGCTTAGTGTTTTGTTTTGCAAGTTTGAGTTTTATTTTCATTTCCAAGTTTTCAGAGTAGAATTCTTAGGAATGCATACTGAAGTCACCTTTTGGCCCATCTTACTGCACATCCAGATCTTTCCCTGAAGATAAAATGATAAGGAAAATAGAAAAATATTACATGTTTCTTTTAGAAGAAGGCTTACATTTATTTCATACCCTGCCTAGTAGTACCGCATCCTTATGATCCTTAGGGAGTGTTGTCAGTTTATTGTAAACCAGGCTTGAACACTCTTTTGAATAACCTTTGGGTATTTACCACATAAACTATATACATCACAAATTGTCAGGCAGGTGACACTGAAAAACAACTACTGGTTTGTACTGTACATAAAACTCTGAATGTGCTTTGATATATAAAGAAGGACTCTTTTGATCCATAGAGTGTCCTAATAAGAGTATCTCAATATCTACGGGTCAAATGACATTTTAATATTCTCTGTGAGATGGGATTATCAGATTGCCCAATTTTATTATTTCAAATCTTTTTTATTATAGTATTGAATAACTACCTTCCATGAAGTGCAGTAATTACATTGGATATTGGATGGATGATGGATAGATAGATAGATAGATAGATAGAATCAGCATTCAACTTCAAATAGCCTATTTTAATAGTTTTGATACTATTAGAAAGTTTGCAGCTGGCAGACTGACTGACATACTCCCTGGGTTTCCTACTGTTTCTTTTATTTTCATTTTTTATTATCAGTGACTAAAATCAAATGTGACAAAATGGGCAGTGATAATTCAGTAAGTGTGATGAGAATTCACATGTTGGGTCGCCTTTTCAGATACAGGTCTTTGGGATAGCTATGTAAGTGTGATGCTCATCATTTGACTAGTTATCTGGTATCTCAACATGCTCCTCTGTTCATTCTCCGTAAGAAACTTATCCCAGCTCCTTCTTCCCACCACTATACTTTGTATAATGATTTCCTCTACTTAAAACATCCTTTGATATCCTTGTTACTTTCCAAACTTGTCATCCTTCAGGTCTTGGCATCATGTTGTCCATGAAGCTGCTGCTGGCCTCCATGACTATGTCCAGTCCGCCCATAGGCATTCATGAAAAAGGGCTTGTCATTCACAGTACTGTGGCAGCTTCAGTTTCACATTTATTTCTGTGATCTTTGGTTAGCGTATTTCTCTCTACTAGAATGTAAGCTGAATAAAGGCAGGTATAATGTCTGTTCCTGCTTCCCCAACATAGGCCCTGGTGTAGACTATTACTTATATATTACATAACTAATATATCATTAATGTAATTGCTAATTATTGAATAATGTATTAATCATATAATGTAAATATTATAATAATAAATAAATAATAAATTACTTATAAATTATAAAATTAATTAACACAGCAGATGAATAAACATAATACAAAATTTGTTATTTGTTTTTAAGTGATGGAACTTTGTCAGTTTAGTACCTTCATTTATAAAAGTGTCTCTTTTGATACAAATAAAGCAAATTATATAAATTGGTGTATACCAGGTTGAATTTGGTTCAAAGATAAAATATGAAATTTGGTAGAAAGATTCTTTAAATTCTCAGTAGAAGTGGAAATGAAGTTCTGTTCATATGTGATGTGGGTACAGGTTTTTTCATATACATTTATGTGTACATATTAGTAAATAGAATGATTTAAAAATATTGGTATTACTTATTATGTGCAGGTAACCTAATAATGTTAAAAAACATATGAGCAACTATGTGGAGACTGCATACATTTGTGGAAAAATGGACTAAAAATGTGATTATTTTAATACAAAAATGTTCTGAACTGTCTTATACCATTATTTTTTTTTAATTTGACAGAGTATAAGAGATCAAGAGACTGTAAGAGAGTAAGAGCGAGTGAGATAAAGAGCGAGAGAGAGAGAGAAAAAAAAGAGAGAGAGAGAGAGAAAGAAAGGGAGAGAACAAATTCTAATACGCTGGTTCACTCCACCAATACCTGCAATAGTCTGAAGTGGGTCAGGTTGAAGCCAAAGCTGGAAACTTAATCCAGGCCTCCCTTTTGGGTAGCAGGGATGCATCTACTTGAGAAATCACTTTCTGCTTCTCAGAATGTGCATCAGCAAGAAACTGGAATTGGGCATGGATCCGGGACTTGAACCCAAACTTTCTGATAAGGGATTCGAACTCAAGCCAAATGCTGATTCCCATTTATTTTTAGGAAAACATTTTGTCTTAATTTTTCAGAGTATTTTTATATGTATTGTTATAGCACCTTGTTTATTCTTTGATCAAGACAAATTGACTTGACAGAATAATGCATCCACTACTTAAGCAACTCATTTGTGTATATAGTGTAGATATATATTTGAAAAATATGTATAATTTTAGTTAACATGTTTTAATAATTCTGTTTATATATTTGTATTTTTAACCTCCTTTAAAGGTATTTCTAATGTTTTAGAAATTTTGGTTTTGAAATAATGTTGTTTCATGTAAAAGACCAGGCAACCAGTGTCAGTTTACGTGTGCAGTTCATGATCAAATATTCCCCTTAATAATCACCAAAAAAGGCAACTAATATATTTTCTTGCTCTCTATATGATAAGACTATTAAGAGCAGATTTATTGAGAATTGAACTCACGACCCCTGGTTTACGAGACCAGTGCTCTAACCCCTAAGCTACAAGGCCCTGGTAAGAGCAGATTTATTGATAGGGATATAGAAAAACATGATTCTCCCCAGAAAAATGCAGGACTTTGAAATAAAATCTCCTTAAGTGCAAAATCTGTTCTCCTAGCATTTGTCTTACCCAAACCTCAAGAGATGCTGAATGCTCCTAGTTCCATAAGCTGATTAAAGCAAGAGCAAGGGATCCTTCATTACTTTTGTATTTACACAGCTGCGAATTGCATGCCCAAAATGTGAGAATGGGGAGTCTGTTTCACTTATCCTAAATTTGGACAGAAAGTAGTTCCTTGTACTTTTTTCTTATTTTAGTAGAATTGTGATATATACCTCCAGTCATCACTTTATTAAATGGCATAGATAAAATAAATTGTTACATTAGGAATGCAGATTTTTCTCTTTTCCCTTTATAATATCTTTGTTCAAATTATTAATTCTGTTGTGGCTTATTTTATCTATTCTTATTTACTTGAAAGGCAGAAAGTTAGAGAGAGACTGAGAAAGATCTTTCATCCACTAGTTCACATCACAGATGCCTGCAACAATTAGAAATGGGCCAGGTCAAAGGCAGGAATCTGGAACTCAATCCAGGACTCCCATGTGAATCCCAGGACCCTATTTCTTGGTCTATCATCTAGTGTCTCCAGGGTGTGCATTAATAGGAAGCAGAATGGGAAAAGAGAAAAGACTCCAACCCACATACTCTGATATGGATTGTAGGCATCTCAACCAGGATCTTAATCACTGCACCAAACATTTGTACCATTGATTTATTTTAGAATCTAAAAGGCCATTACTTAATATATTTTGGAATGATTCAAAGGAATTAGAATAATTTATGACAAATTTCCAAATCACAAATATCATACTCTTATTTATAAAGATGGAATAATTTATCTTGTTATTATTAGAATATTGTGTAAATGATGACATTGAAAGATTACTCAAAAGACAATGTACAGCTTTCCAGATATTCATATGACTATCAAGAGAAAGTTGTATCTTCTCATGTCTTCATTTGAACCAGAGAAATCCATAGTCTTTCTCATATATTTAATAGCAATATTGAAGACATAGTCCTAGTTTTATGTCTGTATTTCACAAAATATCTCTGTAGAGAAATCGACATATCCTAGGCTTACTAGAATGTTGTTTGGAAATTTCTCTATCCAGAGAGTGAGTATTTTGTATTTTTCTTCTAAAAAAATGACTTCCCTGAAGTCAGAAGAAAACTCAATTATTTGAAATTTCAGTGTATTTTTTGGTTTTTAAAAAAACACAAAGCCCCTAGTATGTGTTTGGGTAGAATGTAACTTGTTGGTTCAGACTTTTATTAGCATCAACAAATATAATTTTGAATGAATTCTTTTTATAAAGTAAAGCAATAGCTTAAATCAGAAAATTAAAATTATCTCACAATGCTCTATTGATATTTGTATGACTTTCACTAAAAAAAAGTCTGTTGGGGGACATCTCTCACTTTAGCTGTTTCTGCCAATGATTTTGTGAAAGTACTTTGTACATCCAAACAAACATGTGAACAAAACCAGCAAAGCAAAATAAACAAACAAAACCCTGGTTCTAAAGTGCAGTTCAGAATGGTTTTGTTAAAATGTGAGAACAGTAGCTTCTGTCTTCATTCTGTTAATGATGAATCAGCTAGGTGATCTGATGTCCCTTGGGATTTTTGATAGTGGATTTTTAGCTCAGAACAGACTCTTCAGGACATTGGTGAGGGTGTTCCAAACAAAAACATTTCTGAGTTACTCATTGAATTTAGGCAGAACCATTGGTCAAATGTAAATAATTGTGCAGCAAAGAGAAAATAAAATTGAACTACACATTTATAATAATGGCTTCTGATGTGCTTGCTACCTCTGGATTAAGAATTTGGCATCAGTGTGTGGGGTAACAGGAATAATCAATGAACAAAGGAAAGAGGCTAAAATTAGATTGAGCAGAAAAGTGTGCCTAAAGCTTATAATGTTCATCAATATTGTGAAGACTGAACATACTTCAGTTTTACTTTGAAGGATATCATATTGGTTCACAGCTCTTGGGGGTACTGAATTTGACTTAATATTTAATAATAGAAAAACGTATTGCTCAGGTGAGTATGTTTGCAATATATTTTGCCTTTTTTGTTTTTCACATAGGACAAGGGAAATTGAATTATATTAGATTGTGTAGGGTAATTTATGCCATTGTAAATCCCCAAGTTCTGGGGTAAATTTAACATTACAATAAAATATTGTCCATTAATAGTGGTAACAAAACATCCATTGCTAGATTTTACTATATTATTGTGCCTTTGCAAATCTGAAGTGGAGAATAAGATAGTAATGACTAACATCAAAAGTAGTTTGTTGCTAATTTCCTTATTTGCATAATGTATCTCTTATAAACTGGATTGTCAGTTTATAGGAGACACCAAATGTTCATATAATGAAGTTTTAAAAAAAAAACAAAACTGTCAGCTGAAACATGGCCTACTTGCCTGGCCAAGCTGGATGGCACTCTGTTTACTTGGGATGTTTGCTGTGTTAAATCCTAGCTACAAAACAAAAAAACACTTTAATTGTAATTACCAAATGTTAACCAGACAGTACTATGTTAGAACTGAATATGACATTATAAAATGTTAGTACAGTCTAGATTTTTTAAATAAATATTCTGTGATCACTAATAATGTGTTATAAAAATTACTAACATAGCAACATGGTTTTGAGGTTTATCTCTGGTATTTGGCTCCTACTACTTCTAAAATTACTAAAATGGCATGGATTATCATTAGGAATTAAACTTGGCAAATAGGATTAATTCCAACACAAAGAGAAGTTTGACTTTTTTTCAAGATGATTCACTTTAAACCTATCACACCTCTGTATCTACAGTACTCTGTTTCTTTATGTTTTTTAACTTTTATTTAATAAATATAAATTCCCAAAGTACAACTTTTGGATTATAGTGGGTTTTTCCCCCATAACCTCCTTCCTACCCGCAACCTTTCCATTTCCCACTCCCATTCACATCAAGATTCATTTTCAATTATGTTTATATACAGAAGATCAATTTAGTATATACTAAGTAAAGTTTTCAACAGTTTGCACTCACACAGAAACACAAAGTATAAAGTACTGTTTAAGTACTAGTTACATTAATTCACATAGTACAACATATTAAGGACAGAGATCCTACATGGGGAGTAAGTGCATAGTACTATTGTTGATTTAACAATTGACACTCTTATTTATGACATCAGTAATCACCCAAGGCTCTTGTCATGAGCTGCCAAGGCTATGGAAGCCTCTTGAGTTCGCCAACTCCGATCTTATTTAGACAAGGCCATAATCAAAGTGGAAGTTCTCTCCTCCCTTCAGAGAAAGGTACCTCTTTCTGTGATGGCCCATTCTTTCCACTAGGCTCTCACTAACAGAGATCTTTCATGTTCATGTAGGTCATTTTTTTTTTTTTTGCCAGAGTGTCCAGAGTGTCTTGGCTTTCCATGCCTGAGAAACTCTCATGGGCATCACAATACCAGATTTCAGGACATACTACAGGGCAGTGAAAATCAAAACAGCATGGTACTGGTACAGAAACAGATGGATAGACCAATGGAACAGAATAGAAACACCAGAAATGAACCCAAACATCTACAGCCAACTTATATTTGATCAAGGATCTAAAACCAATTTCTGGAGCAAGGACAGTTTATTCAACAAATGGTGCTGGGAAAATTGGATTTCCACATGCAGAAATATGAATCAAGACCCCTACCTTACACCTTACACAAAAATCCACTCAACATGGATTGAAGATCTAAATCTACAACCTGACACCATCAAATTATTAGAGAACATTGGAGAAACCCTGTAAGATAAAGGCACAAGCAAAGACTTCTTGGAACAGACCCGGGAGGCACAGGCAGCCAAAGCCAAAATTAACAACTGGCATTACATCAAATTGAGAAGTTTCTGTACTGCAAAAGAAACAGGAAAGTGAAGAGACAACCAACAGAATGGGAAAAAATATTTGCAAATTATGCAACCTATAAGATTTAATAATCAGAATCTACAAAGAGATCAAGAAACTCCACAACAAAACAAGCAACCCACTTAAGAGATGGGCCAAGGACCTCAATAGACATTTTTCAAAAGAGGAAATCCAAATGGCCAACAGACATGTGAAAAAATGTTCAGGATCACTAGCCCTCAGGGAAATGCAAATTAAAACCACAATGAGGTTTCACCTCACCCTGGTTAGAATGGCTCACACAAAGAAATCTACCAACAACAGATGCTGGCTGTGGGGGAAAAGGGACACTAACCCACTGTTGGTGGGAATGCAAACTGGTAAGGCCATATGGAAGTCAATTTGTAGATTCCTCAGAAACCTGAATATAACCCTGCCATACAACCCAGCCATCCCACTCCTTGAATTTACTCAAAGAAAATTAATTTGGCAAATAAAAGAGCTGTCTGCACCTTAATGTTTATTGTAGCTCAATTCACAATAGATAAGACATGGAATTAACCTAAATTCCCATCAACAGAAGACTGGATAAAGAAATTATGGGATATATACTCTATAGAAAAACTATACAGTAGTAAAAAAAAAATGAAATCAAGTCATTTGCAACAAAATGGAGGAATCTGGAAAACATCATGCTGAGTGAAATAAGCCACTCCCAAAGGGACAACTATCATATATTCTCCCTGATTGGTGACAACTAACGGAGCACCAAAAAGGAAACCTGTTGAAGTGAAATGGACACAATGAGAAACAATGACTTGATCAGCCCTTGCCCTGACTGTCGAGGAACAACCTACTACTTTATTCCTTGTAGTATTTGTTTTTTGTTCTACTTAATACTATTGGTTGAGCTCTTTTATTAACACACAATTATTTTTAGGTGTTTAAATTGAAGTGAAAAGTAATCCCTGTTAAATATGAGTGGGAATGAGAGAGGGAGGAGATGTACAGTTTGGCACATGCTCTATCGGACTTACCCCCAATGGTAGAGTTAGAAACGTGCCAGGGGATTCCAATTCAATCCCATCAAGGTGGAATGTACTGATGCCATCTCACTAGTCAGTGATCAGTTTCGGTTTACAGTTGATCATAATGATAGGATTAAGAGTCAAAGGGATCACATAAACAAGACTAATGTCTGCTAATACTAACTGATAGAATCAAAAAGTTAGAGAATGATCCATCATGGGAAGCAGGATACACAGCAGACTCATAGAATGGCAGATATCCTAAACAGCACTCTGGCCTCAGAGTCAGCCCTTAAGGCATTCAGATCTGGCTGAAGAGCGCATGAGAGTATTTTAGGCATGGAATGCCAAGACACTGTGGGGGAAAAAAAAAAACACCTAAGATCTCTGTGAGTGAGATCCCAGCGAATACAACGGGCCATCATAGAAGGAGGTACTTTTCTCTGAAGGGAGGAGAGAACTTCTACTTTGACTATGGCCTTGTCTAAATAAGATTGGAGTTGGCAAACTGAAGAGGCTACCATAGCCTTGGCAGCTCATGACAAGAGCCTTAGGTGATTACTGACGTCATAAATAAGAATGTCTTTCTTTTTTGTTTTAAGATTTATTTATTTACTTGAAAGTCAGAGTTACAGAGAGAGAGAGAGAGAGAGAGAGAGAGAGGTCTTCCATATGCTGGTTCACTCCCCAATTGGCCGCAACAGCTGGAGCTGCACTGGATCGGAAACCAGGAGCCAGGAGCTTCTTCCAGGTCTCCCAGATGGGTGCATGGGCCCAAGGACTTGGGCCATCTTCCACTGCTTTCCCAGGCCATAGCAGAGAGCTGGATTGGAAGTGAAGCAGCTGGGACTCAAACCAGTGCCCATGTGGGATGCTGGTACCACAGGTGTCACTTTACCCACTGCTCCACAGCACTGGCCCCAAGTACTCTTTTTCTAATCTGCCTACAGAATAGATGTAATTACTTTTATTCATGTCCAGAATCATTTTAGATCTGAACCCAATTTATCTCCTCTTCAAATGACTGCTTTTAGTTGTTCTAGTTATTTTTTAAATTAACTATTTCCAGTTTCTTTATAGTTAACAGACTTCAGCAGGCCTTCTTACCTTCTCAGAGATGCCATAATATTTGAAGATATTATAGAGAAAAATGTCAGGTAGACTATAATTATACTATATTTATTAGCTTAACACAGATTTAACTTTTTCCAATTTAATTAGTTGACACCATTTAAAGAGTCAGGATTTGTTATAGGTCAAACTAGAAGTCTGGTTTCTCTTGAAAAACATAATGGCACTGCATTCACCATTCTACAGGCAGTATTCAGCTGACTTCTACAGGCATTTGAATCTGCAGCTTCTAAACCTGCTTCTTGTTCCTTTTTCAAGACCCACTGTAAGTTTCATCTCGTCAAAGAAGTTTTTCTGTTTTTCCCACCATTTTAAAAACTCATCTGTGCTCATTATTTCTGTTTTTTTTTTTTGTTTATTTTTAGCCATGGATTCCTCATATGTAAAGGTGGATTTTTGCACCAACTTGTCTCTCCAATGATCATAGTGTGTTTATTCAGGATAGGGACTCTGTATCAGTGTGCACAGCCTAGAATACTGCAATTTGCCTATGATTGCCCATTATTTTTTATAATTTATGGTGATTGTTATCATAAATAATCAATGTATTCAATGTATTGAGCAAACCCAGTTCTTAAGGAGTTTATATTCCAACTATTAAAAACCTTCAAATTTAAAACTGCAAATTTTAGCATTATGCAATTCTTCCTACTGAGTTAAAAGACTTTTGGTAGCACCTTGACTTGATCTCTAACAGGGAGAAATGGTGTGTAGCAGAAATGTGGGGAGAATGAAGATTGGAGTTATTCTTTTGAAATGTAAATGCACATTTCCACACTGTAAAACACTGACTTCAAAGAAATGGCAGAATCATATTGCGTGTTCGGACCATTTTATTTAGTTACTTCATTAATACTTGTTATGTGTCCCTACTAATATACCATAGGCTTGAACTTAGGCATGGGGTCTACTTTATATTTCATGCTTGGCTGGAAGAGCAAGCAAATGGAAAGAAGAGTTACCCTTGCTCTGTGTTTTCATCCTCTGAAGCCGAAGTTACACCCCAAAGAAACAACACATGGAATGTGAGATCTGAAGGAGTCTTTGTTAATTCTTCTTTCTATGTCCTCTATGTAATTCTCTGGATAACGTCTTTTTTCCCTTTTACAGATGTTAGAGCAATATGCAATTTGGGTTTCAGCAATGTTATTGCTTTGACATCAGTCTATGTTTAACTTTCTATGAATTCCTCAATAGAAACAAAATAAAGGCAAATCTACCCTGTGAGGCATCTTAAATAGAAACCCAGAGAAGCCCTTACTTGATAACCAAATACACAAGTAATTTTTTTATTTCTTTTTTTATTTGAAAGAGAGTGAGCGAGCAAGTAATCACCATTCACTGGCTCACTTCCCCCATGCTCACAGCTGCTCTGGGTTGGTTAGGCGCCAAAACTAATGCATGGGAACTCAGTCCAGGTCTCCCACTTGGTGGCAGAAACACAATTACTTGAACCATTACATTGCCTCTCAGAGTCTGCATCAGCAGGAAGCTGGAGTCAGAAACCAGACCAGAGCCAAGTATAGAACCCAGATAAGGGACTTAATTATCTTAACTGCTTGGTTAAATGCCTGCCTCCACATGTAGTTTTTTTTTTTTTTTTTTTTTTTTTTTTTTTTTTGGCAGGCAGAGTGGACAGTGAGAGAGAGAGGAAGGTCTTCCTTTTCCATTGCTTCACCCCACAATGGTCTCTATGGCCAGCGCACCGCACTGATCTGAAACCAGGAGCCAGGTGCTTCCTCCTGGTCTCCCAGGTGGGTGCAGGGCCCAAGGACTTGGGCCATCCTCTACTGCACTCCCAGGCCACAGCAGAGAGCTGGACTGGAAGAGGAGAAACAGGGACAGAATCGGCGCCCTGACTGGGACTAGAACCGGTGTACTGGTGCCTCAGGCAGAGGATTAGCCTATTGAGCTGCGGCGCCGGCTCACATGTAGTTTTAACTTAAGTTGTTTTAAGAAAAAAAAAAAAAAACTATCCTGTAGCTAATGAAAATGTACATGGTGATGTTAGTTGTCCACCCATCAGTCATTCTTTTTGTTTTTCTTGCACAAGTATATAATTTTGTTATGAACCAAAGCTCATCATTTACAGTTTGGACACTGAAGTGCCAGAAAATTTATAATACTCTGACTTCTGCATTTACACTGTAATTAACATCCAGTGTGAGTATGAGTCAGAGAGTTAGTCTCTTATTTTTCAGTAAGACATTCAACCATACATAAAATTGGCATCTATCGTTATCTACTATGATAGGTGAGAAAACAACAACCTTTTTAATAAAAAAAAATCAGGAGCGGGGCCGGCACTGTAGCATAGTGGGTAAAGCAGCTGCCTGCAGTGCCGGCATCCCATATGAGCGCCGGTTTGAGTCCCAGCTGCTCTACTTCTGATCCAGCTCTCTGCTATAGCCTGGGAAAGCAGAATATGGCCCACATGGGAGACACAGAGGAAGCTCCTGGCTCCTGGCTTCAGATCTGCACAGCTCCGGCTGTTGTGACCATCTGGAGAGTGAACCAGTGGATGGAAGACCTCTCCTCTCTCCCTATCTTTCTCTCTTCTCTCTCTCTGCCTCTCTGTAACTCTGCCTTTCAAATAAATAAATAAATACATCTTAAAAAAAAAAAGTCAGGGGCCAGAATTCTGAGGCAGCAGATTAAGCCACTGCTTATCAGGCTAGTATCTTTTATTGGAGTACCGGTTCTCATACTGTTCTACTTATGATGGAGCTGTTTGCCTGGGGAGACAGGGGAAGGTTGGCCAAGTGCTTGAGCCCCTGCCTTGACATGGGAGACCTGGATGGAGTTGCTGGCTTTGGCCTGGCCCAGATCTGGGTATTGTAAGCATTTTGGGGGGTGAACCAAGAGATAGAAGAACTTTTTGTTTCTTTCTCTCTGTTGTTCTGCCTTTCAAATAAATAAATATACTGACATTTAAAAAGTATAGAAAGACAAAAAGTTGAAGAAAACAAAAGCTTTCAAAGAATTGTTGAGCATCTGTAATTATATCCTAGGCACAATTGTAGATTCCAAGAGGAATACAATGGAGAAGACCTAAATTCTCTTTACCAAAATAAGGAGCTAATGACCAAAGCAGATGATTTTTTTTAAAATGTTATTTATTTGAGAGGCAGAGTTACAGACAGAGAGAGGGAGAAACAGAGAAAGAGAAGTCTTCCATCTGCTGATTCACTCCCCAAGTGGCTGCCATGGCTGGACCTGGACTGATCCGAAACCAGGAGCCAGGAGCTTCTTCTGAGTTTGCCACGTGGGTGCAGGGGCCCAAGCACTTAGACCATCTTCCACTGCTTTCCCAGGCTATTAGCAAAGAGCTAATAGATCACAAGAGGAGCAGCGGGGACTTTAATGGGCGCCATTATGCTGGCACCGCAGGCAGAGGCTTAGTCTACTAGGCCACAGGGCTGACACCAAAAATAGATAATTTAACCACAGTATTCTAAGTGCTAAACTGAATGTCCTCTTTGTGTAGAAGGTAGAACCCTGGAATGGCAGTACAAAAACAGGAAACAGTCCATGTTTGAAGGTAGGCAGGCAGGCAGACACTCCCTCACTTGGAGGGGAGTCAGCCCTTTTTGTTCTATTCAGGTCTTCAATTGATTGGGTGATGCCCACATACTTTAGGGAGGGCAATCTACTTTACTCAACCTGCCAATTTCACCATAAATCTCAGCTAGAAATATCCTCCCAGAAACATCCAGAAAACATTGGACCAAATGTCCTGACACCCATGACCCAGTCACATTAATACATAAAATTAGACAGAATAGTTGCAAATGTCTCTAATAGGATCTTTTTCTGATCTCCTCCAATCCCATTCTTCTCCTTTGGCCACCTTGCTTCTCCTCATTCTTCCTTAGCATATTCTTGTCTCCAGACATCTGCTTGCTTTTTCTTCTCTCTGGAATGTCCTTCCTTTTGGAAATGGCCTGCTTTACCACCTCACTATTTTCAAACCTTTCTCTATCATGTCCTCTCCTCATACATACCTTCCTTGACCATTCTTTCTACAGTACTCAGTCTCTGTATCCCTTAATGTGTGTTATTTTTATTCACAGTGCATGTTGCTATTTGGTATAATTTATTTATTGTTCTCTTGAATATGAGTTCCCTTAGACTAGTGGCTCAGTCTTTGTTCATCATGGTGTGCTCAGGGTCTAGATATTATCTAAAACAAAATTTTACTCTGTGTATACATTTAGAGAAATAATTTACATATGAAAATTAAAGAAGATAGGACTGCAGTAAATTCCCTGAGTTCACATTTATAGGGTATCTATGACCTCCCACAAGAGAGGGGATAAAACTATTAAATGAACCAAATCAGAGAGAATTAGAACCTGATCATTGTGGTCTCTTGGCTATGTGGTGTTTCTTTTAGCCAGTTTGAATTGTTTAGGTGAAAACAACAGACAGCTTGCACTGTGGTTATGTTGAGGTACATATGAGTCTGAATATTTATGGAAGATTTATTAGAGAGGAAAGCTGGATAGATGTAATCCTAGATTGTACCTATAAAAATTTCATGTACTTTCAGGGAAAATAAATAATTTATGTAACCACAAGGGGAAAGGATTAGAGACAGTTTAATAGTTGTGATTGTCTTAGGTATAGTAAATACTATGATAGCATAGTAGTCATAAAGAGGTGAGGGCTGCTTGTACACAAGAACAGAGAAACATCGCTTAGAAAGCATGAGCACCTGAGTAGACACCTGTCATAACACAAGCCATTGGAGGAGACTGCATGTTAATACCCCATTACTTCTGCTGACTATAGGGTTTGCCATCTGTTTGTTTGTTTTTGAATGAGGTTGGTCCTTGAAAGTAGTTTTAATCCGGTAAAATATAATGAGAGACTCTGAAAATACCACTGTTATATAGGTGAGATTGGCGATTTCATTGGGTTTGTTGCAGTGTTTTGACAAGAAGCTTCCCCCCTTCATCAGTACGTTTTGGAGGAGAGGCCGTTTCTGCTGTGGGTGAGGCACTATTCTGGATGATCTCTCTAAGGTTGCTTCCAGTTCTAAGAAGCCACAAGTCCTTAGTGATTCTTTTAACATTCATGCCTCATTCTCTTGGTCTCTCAGCATACTTCAGTATATCCTCATTTGTACTTTCAAATGTGAAAGTATTTTTTCTCTAACATTATTAGGAAATCTAACAGCATAACTATGATTTATCAATCATTTCACAAAATAATATGGTAGAGCTATTGAAATGAAACATGATTTAGATATTTTAAAATATCTCTTGTATGAGATCTCAATAAAATACAACTTGGAATGTAGTATTTCTAAGTGATTATTGAGATTGCTTTGATACTATTGGCAATAAGGCTAAAGAGGTATTGTAAGTCTTTGCATGTTTTGACTCATGGATGTTAGTTTTCAGATACAAAGATTACTCATCATAATTATACTTTCAAACAAAATGTGAACCATTAACTCTTTAATCCATGATTTTGTAAATTAAATGAAGTTTAAAGCATAAACGCTTTAAGTGTTGCTACATAGTGCTCATTCTGTATTGTTCTTCATCTAGTCACTTTGACCTAATGGGTAGTGGGAATAATGCGACTCAGTCACGTATTCATTCAACCTTTATTTGGCCTTTACTGTGTCAGGTCTTGTTGGGTGCTAGATGGGTCTCTGGACAAATGAAATAGTATGGTAAAGAAACAGGGAAAGGTCATCTGGAAAAGTGACACTCACTAGTGTATTTGAATGAAAATAAGTTTTGAATTATTAAAGTAATATATATTTTTCTGAATTTCTCATTTTATTTGCAGCAACTTATTTCTAAAGCAATAGTAGTTTATATATACACACACATACACACACACACACATATATATATACATACAGAGAGAGAGAGAGAGAGAGAGAGAAACTTATTTATTTGAAAGGCAGAGTGAGAGAAAGAGAAAGAGGCAGGGGATCAATTTCCATGTTGCTGATTCACTCCCGAGATGGCTACAACAGCCCAGGTCTAAGCCATATGGAAGCCAAGAGCCAGGAACTCCATCTTGGTTTCCTATGCAAGTGGCAGGGCTCTCTTCTGGGCTCTCTGCTGCTGACTTCCCAGGGGCATTAGCAGGAAGCTGATCAGAATTGAATTAGTCAGGGCTTGAACTGTCACTCTGATATGGAAATCTTCCATTGCAAGCAGTGGTTTAACATACTGTGTTACAATGCCAGCCATGTAATAGTAGTTCTTAACCCTGGCTATTTGGAAATTCTGGGACTATTTTTAAAAATACTATGCCCAGGATACAGGCATAGATACTTGGATTCAATTGTTGTGAGGCTCATCATGTCACTATTCACAAAGATCACCAGATGATTTTACGATAATCTGGGCATTTCCAGTTGGAAGACACTAGTTATCTCCATGACTGTACTGTTTTCCAAATATTTCCTGGTTTCAGGAACTGATGACCTAGTTAGTGGTACTTTCCCATAATGAGCACAGTAAATTCTTACCAAATTTTCTGAAATTCTTAGTATGTTATTTTCTTATAATTTTTGAATTTTAATTAGTTTTAACAGATTCAATGTGATTTGTAGATACAATTCTAAGAACATAATGATATTCTCTTCCTCCTTCCCTCCACCTCTCTCCCTCCTTCTCCCTTTCTGATTTTTTTTTCACTTTTTGAGAGAACATATTTTAAAATTACATTACAGCAGAAAGGCTTAATACATCACCAAATAAGTTAAACAAGTAAAATGCAAAAAGACCCTAGTTTAGAGGGAATATAGACAATGGCTACAAACAATAATTGAATGGAAAAATGACCATTTCACTCATATTCAGCAAATTTTAAAAGTCAGCCCAGATCATTAAAACGAGAGTAGTACACCATTCTTAACCACTGTGATAAAATAATATTTTACAAAACTATATTTGCAGCAATACTTATTCACACAGACATCTGTTTCAGTTTTCTTTTTTGTTTCTTAAAATTTAGTTTCCACATATAAGGGAGAACATGTGGTATTTGTCTTTCTGGGTCCAGCTTATTTCACTCAACATGACATCCTCCAGTTGTGTCCATTTTGCTCAAATGCAATTTCATTCTTTTTTTAATCACTGAATATTATTCCATTGTGTATACATGCATATTTTCTTTATCCTTTCATCTGATTATGGACACCGTGGTAATTTCCGAATTTTGACTCTTGTGAACAATGCTGCTCTAAATTGTTGGTGCAGATATCTCTTTGATACATTGTATTGAAGTCTTATGGGTATATACCTAATAAATAGTGTGATTTCTGGGTCATATGGCAAGTCTATTTCTAGATTTTAAAGAAATCACAATTTCCACAGTGGCTGCACTAATTTACATTCCCACCAACAATAATAATAAGTGTTGCCCTTGGTCCACATCCTTCCCAGGATTTGTTACTCTCTGTGTTTTGGATTTTAGCCATTCTGACAGGGAGGAGGTAATACCTCATTGTGGTTTTGATTTGCATTTTCCTGATGGCTAATATGTTGAGCATTTTCTCATATATTTGTTGGCCATTTGTATTTCTTCTTTTGAGACCTGTCTATTGAACTCCTTTGCCCATTTCTCAACTAGACTGGTTGTTTTTTTCATTGTTGAGTTTTTTTTTAAGTTGCTAAAATATTCAGGATATTAATCCTTTGTTGGATAATGGTTTGCAAATATTTTTTCCCATTCTGCTGAATGTGTCTTCACTCTATTGATTGTTTCCTTTGCTGTGCAAAAGCTTCTGATTTTGATGTAGTCCCATTTGTTTAGTTTTGCTTTTGTTGCCTGTACTTGAGGGTTCTTGAATAAAAAGTTGTCCCTTATACCAATGTCTTGGAGTGTTTCCCCTACATTTTCTTCCAGCAACTTCAGGTCTCATATTTAGATCTTTGTGAGCCATCTTACCCATCCATATTGAGTTTATTAGTGTCTATAGTGAGAGGTATGGATCCAATTTTATTCTTTTATATATATACATCCAATATTGTCAGCACCCTTTGTTGAAGGCACTATTCTTACTCCATTGTATAGTCTGGACACGTTTGTCAAAAATCAGTTGGATGTATGTGCATGGATTTTCTGAGCTCTCTGTTCTGTTCCATTGATCTATCTATCAGTTTTTATGCCAGTACCAAGTTGTTTTAATTACTATAGCTTTGCATTAGGCTTTGAAATCAGGTATTGTGATGCTTCCTGTTTGTTTTTTCTTGCTCAATATCTCTTAGGGATTGCTTATGAATTTTGAGATTGTTTTTTCTAACTCTGTAAAGAATCCCATTGGTATTTTGATTGGGATTTCACTGAATCTGTAAATTGCTTTAGGTAGTATAGACATTTTAATATTGATTCATCAGGGTGGTTATGGGAGGAAAAACTTCTATAATCCAAACATTGTACTTTCAAAATTTATATCTATTAAATAAAAGTTTTCTAAAAAAAATGATTCTTCCAATATACAGACAAGTAATAGCTTTCCAAATTTTTTGTGTCTTTGATGATTTCTTTCGTTACTGTTTGATAATTTCATTGTAGAGATCTTTCTCCTCTTTTGCTAAACTTATTCCTAAATATTGATTTTTTTGTGGCTGTTGTGGATGTGATTTTTTTCTTGATTTCTCTTTCTTTGAGCTCATCATTGGCATACAAAAAGCTACTGTTTTTTGTACAGTTATTTTGTAACTTACAACATTACAGAATTGGCTTACCAATTCTAAAGGCTTTTTGGTGGAATGTTTAGATTTTTCCATGTACAACATCATGTCATCTGCAAACATGTTTAATTTTGGCTACCTTTTTTCCAATTTTGATGATTTTTTTCCCTTTGTTCTTCCTAATTGCTGTCACTAAAATTTCCAGTACTATATTGAATAAAAGTGGTGAAAGTGGATACCCTAGTCTTGTTCTGGATCTGAGGGGAAATGCTTTCAGTTTTTCCCCATTCAGGCTGAAGTTTGTGATATATAGCCTTTATAATTTTTAGCAATGTTTCTTCTATACCTAAATTGTAGAGGATTTTTATCATGCAGGGTTGTTGAATCTTTTCAAATACTTTCTCTGTATCTATAACCATATGGTTTTTGTTCTTCATTCTATTGATGTGATTGATGACATTTATTGATTTGCCTGCATTTCTGGGATAAATCCCACTTGGACATGATGTGCTATCTTTTTGATGTGGTTTTGAATTTGACTTGCAAGTATTTTGTTATGTATGTTTGCAATTATACTCATTAAGAATATATGTCTGGCCGGCACTGTGGCTCACTTGGCTAATCCTCTGACTGTGGTGCCGGCACCCCAGGTTCTAGTCCCGGTTGGGGTGCTGGATTCTGTCCCGGTTGCTCCTCTTCCAGTCCAGCTCTCTGCTGTGGCCTGGGAAGGCAGTGGAGGATGGCTCAAGTGCTTGGTTCCTGCACCCCATGGGAGACCAGGAGGAAGCACTTGGCTCCTGGCTTCGGATCAGCACAATGGCGGCCATTTGGAGGATGAACCAATGGAAGGAAGACCTTTCTCTCTGTCTCTCTCTCACTAACTCTGCCTGTGAAATAAAAAAAAAGGAAAAAAAAAGAATATATGTCTCTAGTTTTCTTTTCATGTTGTGTCTTTTGATATCAAAAGTAACGCTGGCTTCATAAAAAGAATTTGGCAGAATTTCATCTTTTTCTACATTTTGGAATAGTTTGAAGAATATTGCAGTAACTTCCTCTTTGAATGTTTTGTTGAATTCATTAGTAAAGTCATCAGGTCCTGGATTCCTTGATGATAAAATTTTGATTACTGCTTTCATCTCATTGCTTGTTTATGGACAGTGAGAGAGAGAGACAGAGAGAAAGGTCTTCCTTTTCTGATGGTTCACCCTCCAATGGCTGCCATGGCCAGTGCGCTACGGCCGGCACACCGCGCTGATCCGAAGCCAGGAGCCAGGTGCTTCTCCTGGTCTCCCATGGGGTGCAGGGCCCAAGGACTTGGGTCATCCTCCACTGCACTCCTGGGCCACAGCAGAGAGCTGGCCTGGAAGAGGGGCAACCGGGACAGAATCCGGCGCCCTGACTGGGACTAGAACCCGATGTGCCGGCGCTGCAAGGCGGAAGATTAGCCTATTGAGCTGTGGTGCTGGCCTGATAAATTGTTTTCTATATCTTCTTGATTTAATCTTTATGAGTGAAATGAATCCAGGAATTTATCCATTTCTTCAAAGTTTTCCAGTTTACTTGCATATAGTTCTACATGATAGTTTCTTATAGTTGTTTCTATTTTAGTGGTCTCAGTTATAATGTCTTGTTTTTCATTCCTAATTTTATATTTGTATTTTTTCTCTCTTTTTCTTTTTTAGTCTGGCTAGTGGTTTATCTATTTTGTTTATCTTCACAAAAACACAAACTTTTTGGTTTGTTGATCTTTTTGTTTTAGTTTTAATTTTATTTATTTCTGCTCTAATTCTTATTGTTTCTCACCTCCTGCTGATTTGGGGTTTAGTTTGTTCTTGTTTTTCTAAGTCTTCAAAATGCGTTATTAGATCTTTAATTTGAATTTTTTTTATTGTAAGCACTTATTGCTGTAAACTTCCTTCTTCATACCACTTTTGTGGTATCCCACAGGGATGTGTTTTGTTTTCATTTATTTCCTGAAAGTTTTTGATTTCCTGTTTTAATTTCTTCAGTGATCCATTGATCATTTGACTGCAAATTGTTTTATTTTCAAGTCCTTATGAGTTTCCCATTGTTCTTATTGATGTCTAGTTTTATTCCTTCATGGTCTGAGAGGATACAGGTTATGATTTCAATCATTTTTAATTTGCTGAGACTTGATTTGTGGTGTAATATGTAGTCTATCCTAGAAAATGTTCCATAAGCTGATGAGAAGAGTGTATATTCTGTAGCTGTTGGGTGCTATGTCCTGTAATTTTTTGGTCTGTTTGTTCGATAGTATGTTTCAAGTCTGATGTATCTTTATGGATTTTTTTCGTCTGGATGATCTGTCCATGGATGAGAATCAGGTGTTGAAGTCACCCACTATTATTGTATTGGGTCTATCTCTCCCTTTAGGTCTAATAGTATCTGCTGTATATATATGGGTGGTCTTGGTGCATATATATTTATAATTGTTATGTCTTTTTGCAGAATTGAACCCTTTATCAAAACATAATGTTCTTCTTTATCTGTTTTTACAATTTTTGATTTAAAATCTGTTTTATCTGCTATCAGGATAGGTATGCCTACTTGCTTTTGGTTTCCATTTGCCTGGTATATTTTTTTCCAACCCTTCACTTTCAGTCTGTGTGTATCCTTGTGAAGTGAGTTTCTTGTAGGCAGCATATAGTAGGGGCGTGGTTTTTTAATCCATGCAGCCCACCTTAATATTTTGGTTGGTGAATATAACCCATTTGTATTCAAGGTATTGATAGATAAGAACTAAACCATGTCATTTTGTTGATTAGATAATGATTATACCTGCTGTAATAGCGAATTTGCTGGTGTCATGTGTTTTCAAGATGTTTATTTTTAATGCAGGATACCCTGTAGAATTTCTTGAAGGCTACTTTGGTGATGGTGAATTCTCTGTTTTGTTTATCTGGAAAATATTTTGTTTCTCCTTCACTTTTAAATAATAGCTTCACTGTATATAAATCTTTGTTGGAAGGTTTTCTTTTTCTTTTAAGACCTTAAATACATCATTCTGCTCTCTTATTGCCTGTAGGGTTTCTGCTGACAAGTCTGATGTTAATCTAATTGGTTTGCCTTTGTAGGTGACTTGGCACTTCTCTCTTGCTATCTTTAGGATTCTTTCTTTGTCTTTAACTTTTGACGATTTGATGTTGATATGCCTCATAGAAGGCCTTTTTGATTGAGTCTGTTTGGAGTTCTTTGAACTTCTTATATATGGATGTCCATGTCTCTTTCAAGAACTGGGAAATTTTCAACTATTATTTCATTTAGCCAGTTTTTAAGGGCTTTTTCCTTTTCTTCTCCTTTAAGGATACCTATGCTACAAATATTTGGTCATTTAATGGTATCTCTTATTTTGCATAGGCTTTCTTGATTTGTTTTAAATTACTTTCTCTTTATTTTTGTTTGATTGGGTTATTTCAAAATTCTTGGCCTTGGGTCAGAAAGTTTTTATTCCACTTGGTCAATTTTGCTGTTAAACTATCAGTCATGTTTTTTATTTCACTGATTGAATATTTCATCTCTAAAATTTTTATTTGGTTCTTCACATTGAGTTCTATCTCCTTAGCAATATTTTCATTCGTGTCACTCATGGATTTCCTTTCTTCTTTAATCTATCTGTATCCTCTTGCATTTCACTGAGTTTCCTTACAGTCATTATTTTGAATTTATAGATTTCCTGCAGGTCAGGATCCTATTCTGGAGAAGTACTGTGTTCTTTTGGAAGTGTCATGCTACCTTATTTCTTCATATCCTCTGTGTCCCTATGTTGATATCTGTCCATCTGGTGTATTCGTCCCTTCTTGTGGCATAGGCTTTATTGTAAGAGTTTATGGTTTATAAATGCCCATCAACCAAAGACTGGATAAAGAAATTGTGGGCTATGTACACTATGGAATACTACACGACAGTAAAAAAAAGAATGAAATCCAGTCATTTGCAACAAAATGGAGGAAGCTGGAAAACCTCATACTTAATGAAATAACCAAGTCCCAAAGAGACAAATACCATATGTTCTCCTTGATTTGGGAGAATTAATAGTGCTCCTAAAATGAAAGTTATAGAAGTAAAATTGACAATTTTAGAATCAATGACTTGAGTAGTCCTTGACTTAACAATTGAGAAAGTTTATCACTGTTACTTTTTAGTTTGTATATCCTTTTTGTTTTTTTTTTCTGTTTTCTTTCTTTTTTTTCTCTTCTTCATACTATATACTGAACTCTTCATGTAACATAGAGTTAACCATATGTATTTTAAGTCAATTGGAAAAAGATCCCAGTTATAAAAAAGAGGGGGAATAAATCTGTAATTGTAAAGCAGTATAGTTCTGCATACAGTCATACAGACATACCTCTAAGGGTACAGCCTAAAAACTTGTCACAGGACTCCAAACCCATAAAAATCAGTGGTATAAATGCCATCTTAACTGTTAAAATGATCATATTGAATGCCAAAGTCAACATATAGATGGGTTTAAATATAAAAGTGATCATATAAATAACATCAAATTCCTGGTAATAATAATAGAATTTAAATTGAAGGAAAGTCCAAAATGGGAAGCAGCCCACGTTGCAGACTTCTAGAATGACATTCACTGTAAATAACACTCTGACCTCGGAATCAACCCTTGAGGCTTCCTGGTTTGGCTGAAAGACAGGAGAGCATTTCAGGCATGGAAAGCCGAGACTCTGTGGCAAAAAATATCATACACGGAGGATCTCTGTGAGACTTCAGTGGAAAGAAAGAGTCATCAAAGAAGGATGTACTCTTCTCTGAAGGGAGGAGAGAACACCCACTTTGCTTATGGCTGTGTCCAAATACCAATGGAGTCTATGGTCACATAAGGCTTCCATAGCCTTGACGGCCCATGGCAAGAGCCTCAGGTGATCACTGACATCATAAACAAGAGTGTTAATTATTAAAGGAACAACAGAAGTCACTGTGCGCTTAATCTCCATAGAGTACCTCCATCCCTAGTGAGTTATACTATGAGAATTGATTGCAAATTCTCTTCCCAAATTGTACTCTATATGTTGCGAGTGTGCTTCAGTGCAAACTATTGAAGTCTATGCTTAGTATGGAGTTGGTCCTCTGTATATAAAATCAAACTACAAATGAACCATAATGAAGAAGGAGATGGGAGAGGGAGAGGGAGGTGGGATGGGAGTTGGGGTGGGTGGGTGGGTATGGGGGAAAAAACCACTTTATTCCTATGTTGTATACTACATATATAAAATATGTTGTATCTATGAAAAAATGCATTCATTAAATAAGAACTTAAAAAAGAAGATAATGGAATGAAAAAAGAATTTATAGTTTAGCTGGTATGTAGGGTATCATTTGTCCTGTTGCTTTGGCTTTGGTTCTAAGTAAGTCCAAGTGTGTAGTCTCTGAGTGATTCATTTTGTCTGAATCAATATCATCTGTGTCTATAAGTGACACAGTGGACGAGTCTGCAGCAGTTTGTAGGAACAGAAGTGTGGTTTTGAAATGGATAAGGGTTTCCTTGGATGTGTATCTTTGGCCTACAGAGAGTTCAGTGTCAGTCTCCCTGGCAAATGTGATAGGCAGGGCCTTGTTCTAAGTGCTGACAGAGACGGGAGTGGCTGCCTCTTGTCCTGCTGGCAAGCCTGAGTGATGTTGGGACTTGTGGCATCAATTGCTGTGGCTCCTCTAGGACTGTGTAATTTGGGTGGGCCCTTACTCAGGTCCTGCTAGATGGGTCCAACTGGTGCTGAGCTTGTAATACCAAAAGCCATAGTCCTAGGGCTAGGGTATGTGAACCCAAACCTGTTTCAGTCCTAAAGGGTGTCTACAAGTATACAGGAGATATTTCTCTGGAGGGTTTGAGTCCAGAGATGTAGAATCCAGGTAGGCTCTTCCCTATGTCCACCAGGTAGATTTCAGTGGCTTCAAAAAATTTGGAAAGAATTGTTAAAGTCCTAGTATTGCAGGGTATATGGGGTTATTACCCAGATCTCTCAGGATAGGAGATTTTTTTATGGGCTGCTTCTGTTGTTAGCCCACATAAGCAACAGTAAACCCCCCTTGCTCATGTAGAGTGAGCATAGCTCTGGGGTTAATGCCCAAGAACTCCCACAGTTGCAGGATGCACAGACCTGTAATTTGCCCCACACATTATCCTGTCTCTATGATGCTGGTAGGAGAATGGAGGTGCACTGTGTGACTTTTCGCTGCTAAGTATGACACTGTGTGGGAATGGCGGAGGGAAAGGAAGGAAGGTGGTGTCTCTGCTCCAAGTCCAGCAGTTGCTCAAACTCTACTCAGCTGTCCAGGCTGGAGTAAAAATCAGTGGGTGAGTGCAGAATTCCCTCTCAGCTAAAGCTCTGAGTGGCATGACCTGAGGGAATTTTTCCTAACTTGGCAGTGGCAAGATGGTGGCTCACAGCTGGCAGCTAGATGCTCCGTGCATGGCTGGCTGCAGCGATGTCTCTGTCTTCTGTCCTCTTGTCCCACAAAGTCTTTGTTGTTTTTTCTCACTCTTTTGCTGAACGTGTCCCTCAGTCAGATCCCTTGAAACGAAGTCCTTCCTTTGTTCTTTTCTCATCCCAGAGCAGCTTAAGTGACTGTGGTTATACCCTATTCAGCCATCTTGGATCTCCAGCATGTTTTTTAACATAATATTGACACAATAATAACTGCTATTTATAAAGCACCTGTAATGTATCAGGCATTGTGTTT
The DNA here is from genome assembly GCF_051225735.1 of Oryctolagus cuniculus. NCBI lineage: Eukaryota > Metazoa > Chordata > Mammalia > Lagomorpha > Leporidae > Oryctolagus > Oryctolagus cuniculus. Next base: position 58,677,387 of record NC_142881.1, on the reverse strand, counting down.
GAAATGTACATATTTTTCATCTTTACTATGATATTGCATGTTAGATAATAATTTTTAGGCTTTTTGCTGAGACTTATAGGTTAAGTAAATTGCCATAGTTTACAGTGATAGCCAATGTTGAGGGCATAACCTGTTCTATTCAAGACTTCCTCCAAGACTGTATTGCCTTCATATTCTCAAGCTGCTATAATTTGCTTCTATTTACACATCTTTGGTTATGGACAAACAAATGACATTTTCTTCTTCACTCACATGTATCTTAGAGGTTCTCACTTGTCATTTACATACTTTGTTAGTTTGTGGACTGCCCTTGTCATTCACTTTAATTTGCCCTTCTTAACCCTCCTTTAAGGTACAATTCAAATGCAGCCTCATCAACATATCCCTCCTGTATCTTCACAGTTGGAAATAATTGCTTCTCCCTCTGACCTTGCAAAGTGTCATATCGTGGGTCTCTCAGGTGTATTCCTCATGTTCTACCTTACAGGTGTTTGTACATGTGATTAATACTTTTACTTGTTTATGAAATCCTTGAGATCTCAGTTATGTCTGATTGATCTTTTTTTTTCTCTGTAAAATACCTCACATACCCAGTATATTGTAGAGGCTGAAAGAAAAATTGCTCAAGGAATGCATAGTGAATAAAGAAAGAAAAATTAATTTAACTAAGGCCACCTAACAAGTCTATACTTGGGATAGGAAAAAAAAAAAACCAATTGCACATAAAGTATGAGATATAGCTCCAAACATCCCTGTTTTTTTTGAAATATCTCTATTTTGTGTGAAATGCATTGATTCTCAAATGTGTCAACTTTTTAAAGGGATTTTTATGGATGTTTGGATTCTATATGCAAGCCAAGGAAATAAGTGACCAATGACAGAAAAGTATGTGTGTGTTGAGGGGGTGGGGGGGTGGGAGTGTGTTTGAGATGGTATAGGGTGATAGTATAATCACACATAGTAAAACTTTAGCAGCATTTTATATAAACTTTCTCTTTTTCACATTCATGCAGAATTTCACATTCAGTGCATTTCAGTTGCACTTAGCAGAGCTACAACTTGTACTCATTAAGAGAACATTAAGGCATGCAGCATATGTATCAGAAATTATGTACTTTATTCAGTATCTAGGAGGAACAATTCTCAGATAGCCTCTAATAGCAAAGTAGAGAAAAACTGAAAGCAAAACCCCTGTTTAGGATGTCCTTGGTAGTTCAGAACAATTTTCTGTTTCAATTTTTATTTGTAAAATCATTCTGATTCTCCCAATGGGTGATTTTATTTTATTTGCTTTAGTTGTCACCATTTTGTACTTATTAGAGATTACACAGATCAGTGAGTTTTTCCTGACCAACAGCTTGTTACTTATATTTAGGTTACATCTAGTATATGATATCTTGTATATTAATTTGTATTAAAATATTATTATTAAGGGTTACATGGATTAAGCATTTATGATAACAACATCACATATGGACTACCAGTTGTCCTGGCTGCCCCATATCCAGTCCATCTTCCTATTAATGTACCTGGGAAAGCAGCAGAAAAAGGCCCAAGTGCTTGTGCCCCTAGTATCCACGTGGGAGATTTGGATGGAGTTCCAGGCTCTTGGCTTTGGACGGGTCCAGCCCCAGCCATTGTGGCCATTTGGGGAGTGAACAAGAGGATCAAAGACCTGTCTCTGTTTCTGTATAACTCTGACTTTTCAAATATTTCTTTAAAAATAATTTGAAAAATTCATTTAAAATCATTATTGAAGTTACAAATTTTATGTAAGTATGTACTTGGGTGGCTTTAGGATATATATACTTGAACATAGAATATTCTATGGAATATTCTAATATAGAAGAATTATTTTATATTGATAATCTACTTCATTCAGTTTTATTTTGTATTTCTCAGAAATCAGAGATAGGCAAACCTGTTCTATAAAGAACTGGATATTAAATATTTTAGATTTTGTGAGCCATGTACTGTGTACTTCAAGTGCCTTACAGCATGAAAACAGCCATAGGCAATTGAAAAATAAATGAACATGACTGTGTTCCAATAAAAGTCAATTTATTGACACCAACATTTAAATTGCATACAGTGGTCATATATCATGAAATGTTATTTTTCCTTTGATTTTTTTCAACTCTTTAAAAATGTAAACACCATTCCTCTGTACAAAAACAGAGAGTGGGCCAGATGTGGCACAGGAAGCATGGTTGGCTGACTTCTGCCTTTAAGTCTACATACAGGTCAAAAGCTGATTTTTATAGTCTTTTTTTTAATTTTTTTTAACTTTTATTTAATGAATATAAATTTCCAAAGTACGGCTTATGGATTACAATGGCTTCCCCCCCATAACGTCCCTCCCACCCGCAACCCTCCCCTCTCCCACTCCTTCTCCCCTTCCATTCACATGAGGATTCATTTTATATTCTCTTTATATACAGAAGATCAGTTTAGCATACATTAAGTAAAGATTTCAACAGTTTGCTACCACACAGAAACATAAAGTGAAAAATAATAGATGATTTTTTAAATGATGATGAAATCAGATCAGACCTATTGTCATGTTTAATCCCAGTGAGAGTCAAGTTGGGAATTGATAATTTCTTCTTCTTCTTCTTCTTCTTCTTCTTCTTCTTTTTTTTTTTTTTTTACAGAAGATCAGTTTAGTATTCATTAAGTAAAGATTTCAACAGTTTGCACCCCCATAGAAACACAAAGTGAAATATACTGTTTGAGTACTCATTATAGCATTAAGTCTCAATGTAGAGCACAATAAGGACAGAGATTCTACATGAGGAGTAAGTGCACAGTGACTCCTGTTGTTGACTTTACAAATTGACACTCCTGTTTATGGCATCAGTAATCTCCCTATGCACCAGTCATGAGTTTCCAAGGCTATGGAAGCCCCTTGAGTTCTCCGACTCTTATCTTATTCAGACAAGGTCATAGTCAAAGTGGAGGTTCTCTCCTCCCTTCAGAGAAAGGTACCTCCATCTTTGAAGACCTGTTCTTTCCACTGGGATCTCACTCACAGAGATCTTTCATTTAGGTTTTTTTTTTTTTTTTTTTTTTTTTTTTTTTTTTTTTTTTTTTTCCAGCGTGTCTTGGCTTTCCATGCCTGAAATACTCTCATGGGCTTTTCAGCCAGATCCGAATGCCTTTAGGGCTGATTCTGAGGCCAGAGTGCTGTTTAGGACATCTGCCATTCTGTGAGTCTGCTGAGTATCTCACTCCCATGTTGGATCACTCTCCCCTTTATTTATTCTATCAGTTAGTGTTAGCAGGTACTAGACTTGTCTATGTGCTCCCTTTGACTCTTAGAACTTTCATTATGATCAATTGTGAACTGAAATTGATCACTTGGACTAGTGAGATGGCATTGGTACATGCCACCTTGATAGGACTAAATTGGAGTCCCCTGGTATGTTTCTAACTCTACCATTTGGGGCAAGTCAGCCTGAGCATGTCCCAAATTGTACATCTCTTCCCTCTCTTATTCCCACTCTTATGTTTAACAGGGATCACATTTCAGTTAAATTTCAACACTTAAGAATAACTGTGTATTAATTACAGAATTAAACCAGTCATATTAAGTAGAACAGACAAAAAAAACTAGTAAGAGGGATAATGTATTAAGTTGTTCATTAACAGTCAGGCTATGCTGATCAAGTCACCATTTCTCATAGTGTCCATTTCAATTCAGGAGGTTTCCTTTTTGGTGTTCAGTCAGTTGTCACCGATCAGGGAGAACATATGGTATTTGTCCCTTTGGGACTGGCTTATTTCACTCAGCATGATGTGTTCCAGATTCCTCCATTTTGTTGCGAATGACTGGATTTCATTGTTTCTTACTGCGGTATAGTATTCTAAAGAGTACATATCCCATAATTTCTTTATCCAGTCTACCGTTGATGGGCATTTAGGTTGGTTCCAGATCTTGGCTATTGTGAATTGTGCTGCAATAAACATTAGGGTGCAGACCGCTTTTTTGTTTGCCAATTTAAATTCCTTTGGGTAAATTCCAAGGAGTGGGATGGCTGGGTCGAACGGTAGGGTTATATTCAGGTTTCTGAGGAATCTCCAGACTGACTTCCATAGTGGCTTGACCAGTTTGCATTCCCACCAACAGTGGGTTAGTGTCCCTTTTTCCCCACATCCTCGCCAGCATCTGTTGTTGGTAGATTTCTGTATGTGAGCCATTCTAACCGGGGTGAGGTGAAACCTCATTGTGGTTTTGATTTGCATTTCCCTGATTGCTAGCGACCTTGAACATATTTTCATGTGCCTGTTGGCCATTTGGATTTCCTCTTTTGAAAAGTGTCAATTGAGGTCCTTGACCCATCTCTTAAGTGGGTTGTTGGTTTTGTTTTTGTGGAGTTTCTTGATCTCTTTGTAGATTCTGGTTATTAACCCTTTATCTGTTGCATAGTTTGCAAATATTTTTTCCCATTCTGTCGGTTGTCTCTTCACTCACCTGACTGTTTCTTTTGCAGTACAGAAACTTCTCAATTTGATGCAATCCCAATAGTTAATTTTGGCTTTGACTGCCTGTGCCTCCCGGGTCTTTTCCAGAAATTCCTTGCCTGTGCCCATATCTTGAAGGGTTTCTCCAATGTTCTCTAATAACTTGATGGTGTCAGGTCGTAGATTTAGGTCTTTAATCCATGTTGAGTGGATTTTTGTGTAAGGTGTAAGGTAGGGGTCTTGCTTCATGCTTCTGCACGTGGAAATCCAGTTTTCCCAGCACCATTTATTGAATAGACTGTCTTTGCTCCAGGAATTGGTTTTAGATCCTTGATCAAATATAAGTTGCTGTAGATGTTTGGATTGATTTCTGGTGTTTCAATTCTGTTCCATTGGTCTATCCATCTGTTTCTGTACCAGTACCATGCTGTTTTGATTACAACTTCCCTGTAGTATGTCCTGAAATCTGGTATTGTGATGCCTCCAGCTTTGTTTTTGTTGTACAAGATTGCTTTAGCTCTTCGAGGTCTCTTGTGCCTCCATATAAATTTCAGAATCATTTTTTCCAGATCTGAGAAGAAGGTCTTTGGTATCTTGATTGGTATTGCATTTAATCTATAAATTGCTTTTGGGAGAATGGACATTTTGATGATATTGATTCTTCCAATCCATGAGCATGGAAGATTTTTCCATTTCTTGGTATCCTCTTCTATTTCTTTCTTTAAGGTTTTGTCATTCTCATCGTAGAGATCTTTAACGTCCTTGGTTAAGTTTATTCCAAGGTATTTGATTGTTTTTGTAGCTATTGTGAATGGGATTGATCTTAGAAGTTCTTCCTCAGCCATGGCATTGTCTGTGTATACAAAGGCTGTTGATTTTTGTGCATTGATTTTATACCGTGCTACTTTGCCAAACTCTTCTATGAGTTCCAATAGTCTCTTAGTAGAGTTCTTTGGGTCCCCTAAGTAAAGAATCATATCATCTGCAAAGAGGGATAGTTTGAGTTCTTCCTTCCCAATTTGTATCCCTTTAATTTCTTTTTCTTTCCTAATACCTCTGGCTAGAACTTCCAGAACTATATTGAATAGCAGTGGTGAGAGTGGGCATCCCTGTCTGGTACCAGATCTCAGTGGAAATGCTTCCAGCTTTTCCCCATTCAATAGGATGTTGGCTGTGGGTTTTTCATAGATTGCTTTGATTGTATTGAGGAATGTTCCTTCCAAACCTAGTTTGCTTAGAGTTTTCATTATGAACGGGTGTTGTATTTTATCAAATGCTTTCTCGGCGTCTATTGAGATAATCATATGGTTTTTCTTCTGCAGTCTATTAATGTGGTGTATCACATTGATTGTTTTGCGCACATTAAATCATCCCTGCATACCAGGGATAAATCCCACTTGGTCTGGGTGGATGATCTTTCTGATGTATTGTTGCATTCTATTGGCGAGAATTTTATTGAGGATTTTTGCATCTATATTCATCAGGGATACTGGTCTGTAATTCTCTTTCAGTGCTGCATCTTTTTCCAGCTTAGGAATTAAGGTGATGCTGGCTTCATAGAAAGAATTTGGGAGGACTCCCTCTTTTTCCATTGTTCTGAATAGTTTGAGAAGAATTGGAGTCAGTTCTTCTTTAAATGTCTGGTAGAATTCAGCAGTGAATCCATCTGGTCCTGGGCTTTTCTTTGTTGGGAGGGCCTTTATTACTGTTTCAATTTCTGTCTCAGTTATGGGTCTGTTTAGGTTTTCTATGTCTTCCTGGTTCAATTTAGGTAGGTTGCATGTGTCCAGGAATCTATCCATTTCTGATAGGTTTCCCTGTTTGCTGGCATACAAGTCCTTGTAGTAATTTCTGATGATTCTTTTTATTTCTGTGGTGTCTGTTGTTACGTTTCCTTTTTCATCTCTGATTTTATTGATTTGGGTCTTTTCTCTTCTTTTTTTAGTTAGTTGGGCCAATGGGGTGTCTATTTTGTTTATTTTTTCAAAAAACCAGCTCCTCGTTTGGCTGATTTTTTGTAATTTTTTTTTGGATTCAATCCTATTAATTTCTTCTCTGATTTTAATTATTTCTCTTCTCCTACTAGATTTGGGTCTGGTTTGCTGTAGGTTTTCTAGATCCTTTAGGTGAATTGAAAGCTCATCTATTTGGTGCCTTTCCAATTTCTTGATGTAGGCACCTATTGATATAAACTTTCCTCTTAACACTGCTTTTGCTGCGTCCCATAAGTTTTGGCATGTTGTGCTGTTATCCTCATTTACTTCCAGAAAGTTTTTGATTTCTCTTTTGATTTCTTCTATGACCCATTGTTCATTCAGGAGCATGTTGTTCAATCTCCATGTGTTTGTGTATGCTCTAGGGATTCCTGAGTTGCTAATTTCCAACTTCATTCCTTTATGGTCTGAGAAGCTGCATGGTATGATTCTAATTCTTTTGAATTTGCTGAGACTTGCTTTATGGCCTAGTATGTGGTCAATCCTAGAGAAGGTTCCATGTACTGCTGAGAAGAATGTAAAATCTTTAGTTGTAGGATTAAAAGTTCTGTATATATCTGTTAGATCCATTTGGGCTATAGTGTCGTTTAAATCTACTGTATCCTTGTTGATCTTCTGTCCTGTTGATCTGTCTATTTCTGAGAGTGGAGTATTGAAGTCCCCCAGTACTATTGTATTGGGGTTTAAGTCTCCCTTTAAGTCACTTAATAAATCTTTTAGATAAACCGGTGCCCTGTAGTTAGGTGCATATACATTGATAATTGTTATATTTTCTTGTTGTATTGATCCCTTCATCATGATATAGTGTCCCTCTTTGTCTCTCTTAACAGTTTTTGTGGTAAAGTTTATGTTGTCCGATATTAATATGGCTACGCCCGCTCTTTTTTCATTTCTGTTGGCATGGTATATCTTTTTCCAGCCTTTCACTTTCAGTCTGTATGGATCTTTGTTGGAAAGATGTGTTTCTTGTAAGCAGCAAATAGATGGGTTTTGTTCCTTAACCCAATCAGCCAATCGGTGTCTTTTAAGTGGACAGTTCAGGCCATTCACGTTCAATGTGACTAATGATAAGTGGTAACTTTGCCCTGCCATTTGCCAAAGATAAATTCTAATATGTGCTTTGAATTCCCTGTGATCTTTTGCTGTGAGCTTTCCTTCCTTGGTTTCCTTCCTTTACCTTCTTTCATATTGATGACCGTGTTTCTTTGTTTCTGTGTGTAACACATCTTTAAGCTTCTTTTGCAGGGCTGGACGAGTGGCAACAAATTCTTTCAATTTCTGCTTGCTATGAAAAGTCTTTATTTCACCTTCATTCACAAATGATAGCTTTGCAGGATATAATATTCTGGGCTGGCAGTTGTTCTCTCTTAGTACCTGGGCTATATCTCGCCATTCCCTCCTAGCTTGTAGAGTTTCTGATGAGAAGTCAGCTGTGAGTCTGATTGGAGATCCTCTGAGAGTAATCTGACGTTTCTCTCTTGCACATTTTAGGATCTTTTCTTTATGTTTCACTGTGGAGAGTTTAATTACAACGTGTCGTGGTGAGGCTCTCTTTTGGTCGTGTTTATTAGGGGTTCTGTGAGCTTCCTGTACTAGGATTTCTCTGTCCTTCTCCAAACCTGGGAAATTTTCTGCTAGTATCTCACTAAAAAGGCCTTCTAATCCTTTCTCCCTCTCCATGCCTTCAGGAACTCCTAGAACCCGGATGTTGGGTTTTTTAATAGTATCCTGAAGATTCCTGACAATATGTTTTAGATTTCTAATTTCCTCTTCTTTTCTTTGGTCTGACTGTATCCTTTCCTGTTCTCTATCTTCTAAGTCCGATATTCTCTCTTCTGCTTCACCCATTCTGTTTGTAAGGCTCTCTATTGTGTTTTTCATTTGATCTATTGAATTCTTCACTTCATTATGATTTCTTGTCACTCTCACAGTTTCTTGTACTAGTTGTTTCGTTTCATTTTGATTCTTCCTTAAAATTTCATTTTCATGAGAGAGATTTTCTATCTTGTCCATTAAGGATTTCTGTAGTTCAAGAATTTGTTTTTGAGAACTTCTTAATGTTCTTATCAATTTTTTGAGATCTGCTTCTTGCATTTCTTCTATCTCATCATCTTCATAATCTTGAATTGGGGTGTCTTTTTCATTTGGGGGCATATCATGGTGACTTCCTTGTTTTTATTACCTCGGTTTTTTCGTTTGTTATTTGGCATATTGGAGATATTTGGTTTCTTCACTGTGGTGCTTTTTCTTGTTATACTATGACTCTAGATTAAGTGGACTGTCTGTTTTTGATGGAGCCTTAGAGGCTTGAGATGGGTGTGGCCTGAGAGCTCTGTTTGGTGTGCCAAAGGTGACACTCCCAGGTTAGGCGTGGTAGATCTTTCTCTCTCTCTTTCTTTCTTTTTTTGATTCAAAAGGGAAGTAATTCCGCACAGCTGAACGAAGTTGGAGGTAGTTAGCAGGCAAATGATATACCCACAGGAGCCAGAGATCAGAAGCTCTTTCCCAAGGACCACACAGGGAATCTGTTCTGCCCTCAGAGTGGGCTCAGATTCTCCTTCAGTCTCCCACTGGGTTGCCAAAATTACGGGATTGTAGCGTCTCTGGAGAGTACTCACGTGAATTCCGTGAGTTCTCTCCCCCACCGTCTCTTTTTTCACAGTCTCAATTCAGTAGCACCACAAATTTACTAGGTCCTAATCTCCTGTTAATTCGCCCTGCCCAGAGTCAGGTTTTTCTGCTAGGCTCAGGGCCGGTGCAGACCTGAGGTCGCTCTGCTTATGACGTATGTCCAAGATGGCGCCTGCTCTTTGTCTTGCTCGCCCTTGAGAGGTGAGCGGAGAGAGAGAAACCCGTGTCCGTACCAGTCACCTTTTTTTTTTCTCTCTCTCTCTCTTCCAGTTAGCCTGGTGAACTTTCCCCCCCCCCCGGGGGTCATTCCCTCTAGTCTCCTCTCTCCACTTGCCTGCCGGTGTCTCGGGCTATTGAGGTTCGGCTCACCTTGCGTTCCAGCGCTGGTGTGTTGAGTCAGCCGCTGGTTTCCCGAACTGTGGGCTCCCACGCTCTCCACACATGTCCACTGTGAATCATGCGTTCCGGAAGAGTTTCTTCTGCTGTTTCCGCCCCTACTCTTCCTTGAACCTGCAGTATCTCCACTTTTATTAAACTGTCTCTCCCCGGACTATCAGTGTGCTCCCTTCCTATTCTGCCATCTTGCCGAGTCTCCGATGTTTATAGTCTTAAGACAGTTACAGATAGTGTCAGATTTTTGAGATGTTGCAAGGGATGATGAGGTGAAATAAGAAGATATTATTGCTAATGCAATACCTCAAAAATAGTGTGAAGACAATTTTTTTTAAATTTATAAAAAATTACCAACAACAGGGATGACTTTCACAAAGGAAAACTGAAAAAATGAGGTTTACATGTAAACTGGCAAGCACATTTATATTTTACAATACTGGTATAATCATTGGCAAATTTAGGTGATTTTGCTATTGATTAGCAAATAGTATTAATATGAATCCTTCTGATTTGGCTTTTTGTTCCTGTATTTACCATCTTTTGAAACATTAGTCCTTGGCATTTTTCATTGTTGTATATTCCCAAATGCAGTCATACTATTTTCTTTTAGATCTGTACCTCTCAAAGCCCCAATATAGGACTGACCTAATAACAAAGTTGTTTTTTTTTTTTTAAGATTTAATTTATTTATTTGAGAGAGAGAGTTACAGAGAGAGAGAGAGAGAGAGGAAAGGTCTTCCATTTCCTGGTTGACTCTCCAAATAGCTGTAATGGCTGGAGCTGAGATGATTTGAAACCAGGAGCCAGGAGTTTCCTCAGGTTCTCCTATGTGTGTGCAGGGGCCCAAGCACTTGGGCCATCTTCCACTGCTTTCCCAGTCCATAGGCAGAGAGCAGGATCAGAAGAGAAGCAACCAGGACATGAACCAGTGCCCATATGGGATGCCAGCGCCTTAGGTGGAAGCTTAGCCTGCTACACCACAACACCAGCTGCATAATAACGAATGTCTTAATAATTACAGATGAGCCCATCCAGAGAAGAATGGGGAGAATCAGAGAAAGATCTTTTCTTTAAGTTGCTAATTTTTAAGTCAATATCCATGTTAACCATTGGATTTCAGTAATGCCATGTGACAAAATTTAAGAAATAGCAGGAGATACCATCAAATACGTAATCAAAGTATTTTACATTTTCCATGAATTTGCATTTTACATTTGAATTTAGGTTCTTTGTTAAGGATGCTGTTTGAACCAGTGCAAAATGGAAATAAATAATACTTGCAAGAAAATACTGAACCTTCATCTTGACACTTATGAGCTTTCTCTTTACTTGGACTCTCATCTGCATCCCTCAACAAGTGTTTGAAGTATATCTCATCTCACTACCTTCAATTCAAATTTCAGTTTTTCAATTGATCAAGCATAGTTTGATAGGGAGTAAGAATCAATAAAATGGATTAAAATATCTATTATGTACATCACTGAATAAAAATAGTGTTTTTCAAATTGTTATAAGCCATTTTGATTAAAGATGAAATTCTCAGGTCAAGTATTAAGGACTGTGAGTCAAATGAACCATGAAGTTTGGAAGGAGGAGCATTTGGATGCTTGTAAAAGTGATGGGCATTTCTGGTGAGACAGAGATGAATAAAATTTCAGAACCAGGGATGCTTTTAAGATGTTAGGTACAATGAATGGATAAGCTTAACTTCATGGATGGTAGGGTCCAAAAGGCAAAAGCAAAAGAAATTGAAAAGGATTTCCAAGCCAAATTATTAATGAAGGTCATCTTTGGGTAAATGAGGAGTTTGGACTTAGTTCATGGAGCATTAATAGACATGCAAAGTTTTTGGTAAAGAGGGAAATGATGGCCGGCGCCGTGGCTCAATAGGCTAATCCTCCACCTTTCGGCGCCGGCACACCGGGTTCTAGTCCCGGTTGGGGCGCCGGATTCTGTCCCGGTTGCCCCTCTTCCAGGCCAGCTCTCTGCTATGGCCAGGGAGTGCAGTGGAGGATGGCTCAGGTGCTTGGGCCCTGCACCCCATGGGAGACCAGGAAAAGCACCTGGCTCCTGGCTCCTGCCATCGGATCAGCGCGGTGCGCCGGCTGCAGCGGCGGCCATTGGAGGGTGAACCAACGGCAAAGGAAGACCTTTCTCTCTCTGTCTCTCTCTCTCACTGTCCACTCTGCCTGTCAAAAATAAAAAAAAAAAAAAGAGGGAAATGATAAAAGCAATATATAATAGTTTGGAAATATGAGTTCGAAATCCTTGAAATGGCTTTAAAAAGTGCTGTTTAAGCATTGCTTCTGTAATGGCAATGTATTTCTTTTTATTAATTTGAAGGAAAGATGATGCATTTGGAGACTGAGTAGAAAATTACAGGATTCAGAGTTGGTCACCTTAAACTAAACTAGCAAGCAAGATTTAATTTTGTAATCATCTGAGCTTCTTGAAATGAGACAGGCTTGTTATGTTTTGAATTTTCAGCTTTGATTTTAATCAAGGTTAATTTCTCATGGCTCACACACTATGGCCAGCCCAAAATAAAGAGAAGAAAAGGGTTGCTCTAAGAAATTATTCAAAGAAAAACATATATAATATTCTACCACACATGGGCATCCTCCCAAAGCCAGTCACACAGTATTGCTAATTGGTTAAATATATATATCTATAAATATTTTTTACTTATAAATATATTTTACTTATAAAGCAAATATTTTTACTTTTAAAGTATATAAATGAAATCTAGATTTTTATATAAAAAAATAAACTTGCTGACTCTTTTTTTTTTTTGACAGGCAGAGTGGATAGTGAGAGAGACAGAAAGAAAGGTCTTCCTTTTGCCGTTGGCTCACCCTCCAATGGCTGCCGCGGCTGGCGCACCGCGCTGATCCGATGGCAGGAGTTCTTCTGGTTTCCCATGGGGTGCAGGGCCCAAGCACTAGGGCCATCCTCCACTGCACTCCCTGACCACAGCAGAGAGCTGGACTGGAAGAGGGACAACCGGGACAAGAACCTGGTGTGCCGACGCCGCAAGGCGAGGATTAGCCTATTGAGCCGCGGCACCGGCCAGCTTGCTGACTCTTAAATTTGGAGAGTAAAGTGAAAGCTCTTGATTTTATATTTGTCCCTCCCCACCTTCACAATCTGATCTTCTGGCTTCCCATAAGTACATAACAGTTTTGAAAGCAGGGCTAAAGATGCAAGCAAATATTGATTAATTTAATTAAATTTCAGATTCAGAGCTAATACTCTGAAATAAAATGAAAGATTTCAAGCAACAGGGAAACAGTAAACAAACTTACCAGGTTTTTAATTTCCATTGCTCTTTCTCAGGTATCTTTGGGCAGCATTTCTTTCCTATACCTTTTTTTTTCTTCCTTTAATGAAAATGATACCTAAATATATTTTAAGTAGTTAAAGACTATGCATTATGTGTAAATTTTTAAGTGGTTTTCCTCAGGGTCTGATTTGATTTATATGTCTCAGTGAAAAAAAAAATGGCTTCCCTATCTTCAAACTTTTACACATAGCTTTTTCTCATTGATGTATAAGGATTTCTGGTTAAAATTTTAAGCTTCCAGATTTCTAGATCCCTACATTTAACCAATCTTCCAGTTACATCCATTTCTCACAGATGTCATGGTGGCTTCAAGCAGCAGATATTATTTCTCTCAACTTGGTAGCTAGAGGTCTGAAGGTCCATACTCCTTCTTATAACTCTAGAGAAGAATCCTTCCTTGCCTCTTCTTAGCTTCTGGTGGCTTTCAACATTTCTTATCATGCTTGACCTGTAGTTGCATCAATTCAGTCTTTGCCTTTGACTTCACATGGCTTTTTTTGTGTTCCTGTATGTATCTGTTTTCTTCTTCTATTTATCTGGTCATTGGATTTAAGGCCCATCCAATCCCAAAGGATCTCATCTAGAGCCTCACCTTGATTCATTACATCTGCAAAGACTATATTTCCAAATAAAATCACTTCTGAAAATTCCAGGTGGGCATGAATGTTTTTTGGTGGGGAGAGGATATTATTCAGCACACTGTATTAGTCAAAACGTTTCTATTTCTTATTCAAGAACTGGATATGAACGAAATATAACCAAACAACAAGAACAGAATTTGAAAGCCACTTTATTATTCTGTCCAACAGATTATAGGATTTGCTGCAATTTTATTGCTGCTTCTGTTTTCTCATTGCCTGATGTGTTCTCAACCTGATTATTTCCATTACTGGAAAAATTTGCATACCCTGAACATCCAACTAGAGTTCACCAAACCATTACAAAAGAAATTATGCTTTTGGCTATTTCTCCTCGTGAATAAAGTGTTTCAGTATAAATGCATCTGCGTTTAGTTTTCTCTGTTTGAAAGTATGTAAATGGATAATGCTTAAAATAAAAAAAAAAAAAAACAGATGGCAGGACCTTAAAGATCAAATTAGCTTTATATCCATCTGGAATTTGGGGATGGCTTCATCATTTTCTTGTAATTTGTACATTCTTTTCTGAATTTTCTGGTGGAGGTTTTATGCACAATTCTGTAATATAAATATCTTAGGGTAATAATAAAATGTGATTCAGTTATGAAATAAAATCTGAAAATAATTCTGTAGGGCTCTAATAGTATCATTGTCATTATAGCTACATTTGGTGATTTTCCAGAATTAATATTATAGTGTAGATACTCCTCAAGGACACACCAGAAAATCGATTTAATATAAAAGGTGTTTGAAGCTATCTCCTATTCTGATAAGTTTCACATATATCTTAAGTAAGTGCTAAATTACTGTGCATTAACTTTAACAGTGTCAACATGTTCTATTTGATTAGCATGATTTGAATCCTTTGTAAGCTAATAAGAAGAAGTATATTTTATTTGCAAGAATTTGGTGTTTGTTTTAACATGGATTCCTTAAACAATGCTTAAGGGCAACAGGATGACACACTACATTTCTATTGGTAATAATGCAAAGTGGACTTCATATGAGGTCCTATATTTTTCATTTCTGATATGTGGAATTAAGAAATGAAAGAATGTGCCCCTCACTGAGAGATGAGTGGGATGTACTCTTCTCTCATTTTACTGACACTGTACATTCTACTTTCTTTTTTTTTGTTTTGAAGTCACAAGAGGCTTACAGGAAAACTTGAAGTTGTATGGACATAAAATTAGGTCTGTGACCCGTTAAACCAAGTATAGTTACTTGAAAAGTCTTCCCCAATACCATGTCCATTTTACAGTCACCACACAGAAGAACCTGAAAGTAGCTCTATGTTTGTTTTCTGTTGTGATGAAAAATACTTAAGGCTGAGTAAAGTATAAGAAAAGAGGGCTATTTAACGCAGTTTTGGAGATCGAAAGACCAAGATCAGGTGGGCAAATCAATTTGACCTCTGGTGAAGGCCTCATGGCAGATGGCATTTTAATGGTAGGAGCATGTGCAGAGGCGATCTCATGGGGCCATGAAGAAAGTCAGTGGGTTCAGGGACCCAGTCTTGCTATTTTTGTGATAACTCACTTTCCTGGGAACTAACAGTAATCCTCCAAGGAATACGCTGATCCTTCTTGAAGATGGATCCTTCAATGACCTAACAACCTTCCTCTAAGCCCTACTTCTTAAAGATTCTAGCACTTGAACACTGCCATGGACTGGAGACCAGGGTTTCTCTTCTCTTCTCTTCTCTTCTCTTCTCTTCTCTTCTCTTCTCTTCTCTTCTCTTCTCTTCTCTTCTCTTCTCTTCTCTTCTCTTCTCTCTTCTCCTCTCCTCTCCTCTCCTCTCCTCTCCTCTCCTCTCCTCTCCTCTCCTCTCCTCTCCTCTTTCTTTCTTTCTTTCTTTCTTTCTTTCTTTCTTTCTTTCTCTCTCTCTCTCTCTCTCTCTCTTTCTTTCTTTCTTTCTTTCTTTCTTTCTTTCTTTCTTTCTTTCTTTCTTTCTTTCTTTCTTGACAAATAGAACAGAGAGAGAGACAGAGAGAAAATTCTTCCTTCCAGTTGGTTCACCCCCAAAATGGCCACTCCAGCGGGAGCTATGCCGAGCCGAAGCCTGGAGCCAGGTGCTTCCTCCCGGTCTCCAGTGTGGGTGCAGGGGCCCAAGCACTTGGGCCATCCTCCATTGCCTTCCCGGGCCACAGCAGAGAGTGGGACTGGAAGAGGAGCAACCAGGACTAGAACCCGGTGCCCAAATGTGATCCCAGCACTGCAGGCAGAGAATTAACCAAGTGAGCCATGGCGCCAGCCACTGGAGACCAGGGTTTCAACAGGTGAACCTTTAGGGTACACACTCAAACCATAAGAAGTTCCCAATTGAAAATCATTTGCCTAGAGTCCCTGGTTATGCAGCATCAGTTAAGCTGCCACCTTTGGCACTGGCATCTCATATTAGAGTGCTAGTTTGAGTCCTTGCTGCTCTGCTTCCCATACAGCTCCCTGCTCATGTGCCTGGGAAAGCAGCAGATGATGGCCCAAGGACTTGGGTTTCTGCCACCCATCTGGGAGATGTGGATGAAGTTCCTGTCTGCTGCTTTCGTCTGGCCCACTCCTGGCCCTGAAGCGTGCATTGACAAATGGTTGATCTCTTTCTCCCTCTCTTTCTCTTTTCTCTCTCTCTTTCTTTCTTTCTTTCTTTCTTTCTTTCTTTCTTTCTTTCTTTCTTTCTTTCTTTCTTTCTTTCTTTCTTTCTTTCTTTTCTCTTTCTTCATCTCTGTCTTTCACTCTCTACACTCTGACTTTTGAATAAATAAAAATTAGTCTTTCTGTTAAAAAAAAGAAAATAATTTGCCTGAAGTCTAAGCTCTCCCACTTGTTTTTCAGACATAGCTACTCTACCTTGATCTCATTCTTTCTAATCATTGCTGTTTCCCTCATTTTTACATTCTAGATCCTCTACCTTGTTCTTCTACATACATATCATGTTCACCCTCAAGAGCAACTTTATCTCCTCCATTAAATTAAAGCATTATTTCTTCTCTAGATGGGGATGTCCTTTCCCTCTATCTCATTTAACATGGCTCAAATATCCTCTGTTAATACATTTTTTCTGAGATATCTTAGTTTCTATTACATTTTATAAATGCCGAAGTACCATTTGGACAGTGTGTTATAACTGCCTAATGATTTTCAAATTGTTTCATATTTATTCCTTTTTTTAAGGATTTATTTATTTACTTGAAAGGCAGACTAGCAGAGACAGACAGTAGAGCCAGAAAGAGACACAGAGAGAGAGAGAAAGAAAGAGATCTATCCACTGGTTCACTCCCTGAATAGGGTCAATGGTCAGGTCTGGGCCAGGCAAAAACCAGGGGCCAGGAGATTTCTCCAGGTCTCCACGTGGATGCAGGGGCCCAAGGACTTAGGCCATCTTCACTTCTTTTCCAGGTGCCTTAGCAGGGAGATAGTTTGGAAACCAAATAGCTAGGACTCTAACTGGTGCCCAGGTGGGATGACAGCACTGCAGACAGCGGCCTAACCTGCTGCACCACAGCGCTGGCCCCATGTTTATTCTTTGATCAACAGAAAATAAAATTCATGCATGTAGCACATGTATACTAGATTCCTTTTATGTCTTCTCCAGAATGTTATACCTTTTTTATTCTATATTAATAAATAAAAATTATTTAAATATATCTGTTACTGGAACAGTTGTTATTATGAGCGCTTGATGTATTGGGATACATTCTTTAGAACAGACCTCTGAGGTGGGTATTATTTTGATGGTGAAGAAACAGAAGTATTTTGGAGCTGGTGCTGTGGTATAGTGGGTAAAGATGTTGCTTGCAGTGCTGGCATTCTATATGGGTGGCAGTTCAAATCCTGGCTGCTCCACTTCCAATCCAGCTCTCTGCTATGGCCTGGGAAAGCAGTAGAGGATAGCCCAAGTCGTTGGGCCCCTGCACCCATGTGGGAGACCTGGAAGAAGCTCCTGGCTCCTGGCTTTGGATTGGTCCAGGATCAGCCATTGTGGCCATTTGAGGAGTGAACCAGCAGATGGAAGACCTCTCTCTCTGTCTTTCTCACTCTTTCTCTGGCTCTGCCTCTCTGTAATTCCACCGTTCAAATAAATAATCTTCTAAACAAAAAAAGAAACAGAAACATTTTGATGTAAAGTAACTAATCAAATATCAAACATCAAAGCCAGCATTAAAATGCAAGTAATTTTGTTACATAGCATGTATTTCAATATTTTATATTACCTCTACCTAGTAGATGGCCATTGAGTGGTTGACTAACATAAATTAAGTTATTCATTATGTACATTTAAAATACAGTTAGAGGCTGGCACTGTGGCTCAATAGGCTAATCCTCCGCCTGTGGCGCCAGCACCCCGGGTTCTAGTCCCGGTTGGGGCGCTGGATTCTGTCCCGGTTGCCCCTCTTCCAGTCCAGCTCTCTGCTGTGGCCCGGGAGTGCAGTGGAGGATGGCTCAAGTCCTTAGGCCCTGCACCTGCATGGGAGACCATGAGAAGCACCTGGCCCCTAGCTTCGGATCAGCGCAGTGCACCGGCCGCAACAGCCATTTGGGGGTGAACCAATGGAAAAAAGGAAGACCTTTCTCTCTGTCTCTCTCTCTCACTGTCCACTCTGCCTGTCCAAAAAAAAAAAAAAAAAAAAAAAAGTTAGTTACTCTGTCTCCTGCATAATTTTGTTTCTGTCTTCATTTTAACTTCGGATAATGGACAAAACCCTTAAAAGACTTCTAGGCAATGTGGCAGGGTAAGTTCACATTTTGACCAGAACACTCTACTCCAAATACAGAAAATATAACTCATAAAAACAAGGAATGGAAAATCTCTTTGCTGCTTTCAAAAGCAAAATATCATCTCCATGGACTAGAACTAGAACATAAACATAAAATGTTAGACAAGACTGAAGTCGTGGACTAGTGGGGCATCCTTCTGCAACCTGCCTATAACCAGGGTCTCTTGCAGTTGTAGGGAATTAGACTGTTCCCTACAAGACATGCCACCAGATTCAAGCTCATTGTTTTAAGTCAAAAGCTGTAATGAGATTCTGTTACTTGTGAATGGGGGAAAAGATTATTCTGAAAAGTGAGCAGAGACTTCTGTAAGCTGCTGGTCCTGAGAAAAGAAAATACACAAATGAGGGCTTGGGTGCAGGAATACAAACAAGCTGTAGCTTGACTCCAACCACATTAATAAATTTCATAGTACTATCCTAGGACAGAGACTGCAAATGGTTATCTAGATAGATAGATAAAAATATATAAATGGCAAATAGATGTAAATATATATATTGCCATGTGATATCCTGTGTATATATATAAATGGCAAATATATATATAAATCTATATTTGTTAAGAGAGTCACAATATTAATCCTTGAGAATAAATGTACTATTCCTCAGATTTACTGAGGTATAACTAAGAAATAAATAAATTGCACATTTGTGGTATACAATGTGCTATTTTGATATATGTGTATATTGTGAAATTATTACCACAATTAAGTGTATCCATCACCACACCTGGTTATTATAGTTTGTGTGTATGTGTGTATGATAAGATCTTCTCTCCTAGTGCTATGGTTTATATAGAGTTCAGTGTGTCCCCCAGTGCATCATGTTTGAAATATAATCCCACTCTGAGGTATCCAAAGGGTAGAAACTTAATCTGACAACCACACCTAGAAGTGAGGCATGGTAATTAGGATTTATAAAGTGAATAGAGTGGAGTCCCTATTATTGAATCCTGAAGGCTCTGTAAGAAGAGGGCGAAAGACCAGACAGACACACAAGCATACAAGCTCCCTGTCTCTTGCCATGTGATGTCCTGTGTCAGCCTGGGACCCTGCCAGCAAAAAAGAACATCACCAGATGCGGCCCCTTGACTTTGGACCTTCAGAACTATGAACCAAAATAAGCTGTTCCTTAGAATTTATCTAGTCTGTGATATTGTGTTATTAGCAACAGAATATATGGTACAGTATTATTAACTTTGGTCACATGCTATGCATTTAATCTCCGGAATTTATTCATCTTGCTTAACGTTACCTTTGTGCCCTTTTATTAGCAACTCCTCATTTACCTCACCCACTCCCCCAGCTCCTGGAAACATCATTACAGTCCTTGTTTCTATTTGACGTTTTTAGGTTACACATATAAGTGAGATCATGCTGCATTTCTGTGTTTGGCTTATTTCTCTTAATATAATGTCCTCTTGGTTCATCTGTATTGTTGCAAATGAGAAAATTTTCTTCATTTTGAAGATGAATAATATTCCATCATATTTATAAAATCCACTTCCCATTCAAGTGTCAATAGATATAAGCATTCATTCTGTGTCATGTCAGCTATGGAAAATGCTGCAATGAACACAAAAGTGCAGTTATCCCTTCAACATACTAATATCATTTCCTTTCAATATGTACCCAAAAGTGACATCACTTGCTTATATCATACTTTAACATTTATTTTTTTTAGGAATCTCTGTACTGTTTTCCATAATGGTCCTACTAACACTGCAGAATGACCTTTTTTTCACATTTTTTATCAATGCTTGTTACCTTTTGTCATTTTTGACAATGAACATTCTAACAGGTTTCAGATGATGTCTCACATTTCGCTGACTATTAGTAATATTGAGCATCTTTTTATATACTTATTGGACATATATATGTCTTTTAGAGAAATATCTATTCAGGACATGCACAATGCATGCATTTGTCATTTTCTTCTCATTGCCTACAGTGCCATTCCTTTATTTTGCCATATTAATGCAAACACTAGTTTTTTGTGTTTTTTTTTTTTTCAAAGAATGTTCTCTTTTGTTGGTATGGGATTCTGTCCCCTAAACAAAGATACACAAAAGTAAAATATATATATATGTGTGTGTGTGTGTGTGTATATGTAGCCAAAGGGCATCTGTAGAGATTCACAGAGAAACAGAAATCAAGGGATATATGCTAGCCCATGGAAGAATTCAAAATGAGTCCAACCCCTGACATCCTCACTTTATAAATGAAAAAGCCAAGCTTAGAAGGTATAAGAGGGCCGGCGCCGCGGCTCAATAGGCTAATCCTCCACCTTGCAGCGCTGGCACACTGGGTTCTAGTCCCGGTCGGGGCGCCGGATTCTGTCCTGGTTGCCCCTCTTCCAGGCCAGCTCTCTGCTGTGGCCAGGGAGTGCAGTGGAGGATGGCCCAAGTCCTTGGGCCCTGCACCCCATGGGAGACCAGGAGAAGCACCTGGTTCCTGCCTTCAGATCAGCGCAGTGCGCCGGCCACAGCGCGCTGGCCGCGGCGGCCATTGGAGGGTGAACCAACGGCAAAAGGAAGACCTTCCTCTCTGTCTCTCTCACTGTCCACTCTGCCTGTCAAAAAAAAAAAAAAAAAAAAAGTATAAGAGCTCAAAATCAGAGCTGATCAGTAGTTCTTGGTACTCAAACACAGATCCCTTTCATTCCTAAACACATTAATTTGTGTCCTTAATTACAAACTTTTATGATGTTTACACTTGGATTATTGTTGTTTTCACAAAATGGCTATAAATATTATCTTGAAACTCTATTCATGTTTTCACTTCAGTCCTTTCCAGCACCTAAATTATTTTTTTTTGACAGGCTAAATATTTTAACTATTTGAAACCAGGGTTATTGTAAACCAAACCTAGCAATTACCGGGAAGGAAACTTGACTCTTCAAAAAGTTAGAACCATAGTAGCAAGTTATCTTTAAGCAAATATTACAAACAAGTGTTTGTGAGAGAATATCAATTTAGTCCCTGTTCCACTAGCAGAGAGAGGGAGGAATTGCATTGTAAATCATCAGCTCTGTAATGCAATGAAAAGAAACAGCATGAAAATGTTCCCGCTGACACACATGGTTTGATTCATGAAACAGTTTCTTCATACCTCTTAGGCTACTGACTGACTCCTCAGTATAAATCTTTCTTCAGATCCCACAAAGGACTAGTCAGTCTCAGAGATGAAGAAAAACCTTTACATGAACCAAATTTCCAAGAGTTAAACAAGAAATTTTGTTGTATGTAGAAGCAGTTGAACTAAAGATGATAATTTGCAAACAAGGTTTGAAGAACTCTGGGGATTTCAATGAATGCATTTAGGCTAAGTGACTTTCTCAGTTATTAATTTCAGAAGCCTCAACCAATCAATAGGCTAATCTGTTACCACATAAGTGACTGATGTTAAACCATAGTAAGGAAAGGATATACCACTTTCACTCAGGTGTCAACTAAGAGTAACCAGAGAACAGAATCATACTCTGTAATTGAGTTGTTTAATGATTATTATTTGGAAAAACCATGAACTATTCAAAAGGAAAAAAGATAGTGATTGGGACTAAATTTAGAGCTTCAATTTATTTAAGTAGTTAAATTCAAGTGTATAGAGTAAATACTTATTTAAAGCAATCTAATCTAATTATTACAATTTATACCTTAATTCAAACCATTGACAGTTGGAATATTTCTGGCCATTATATAATTTTGGTAGTTCCTGACAAGAGGCAAAGCATCATTCTCTGTTTCAGATTTGTGCTTATGATGGAAATGTTATTGTTCTCCAATAAAAATGTTCTATTTATGTGTCAATTATTTATCAATCAATCAAAAGCCAATTTTCTTACCCTTCATCCTGGATTAGTGATAATAAAATATAGTAGGTTCTTTTTTTATCTAAATAAAAATTCTGATAAATATTGTACTTCCTTTCTCACCAAGTCAACATTCTAGAACTGATCCAATGTGATAAGAAAGGAAGGGAGAATATTACCTGGAGACCTGGATAGCTGAAAAGAATAAGAAACAAAAGGGTCCTATCCTTCTCTGTTAGTAATTTTCCAATTATGAAATTAGGCTTTTACAAAATACACACAGTTTCTCTTCTTTGGTTTCTATGATATTACCTAATCAACATTCTGTCCCTGCTCTGAAAATTCCTCCACGGTCTCCCTCATGGCTCTCTTTTTGTACATTTGCAGTCACATCCTTTTCCCACATCCTCAGAAGTCTGTTGTTTTCTAGCAAAGAAATTCATTTTCCTGCTTAATCTCATCTACTTGATGATTCAAAAAGTAGAGTGCATACCTGACAAATTGAACAGTGATATATTTGTCAGACATGTCTCACATTTTTGTATTGTGTTTTGCTCCTAATTCTTATATTTTAATGTCTTTACATCTTGTAAATTTATTTCTAACTTTGTTTCATAATGAACTATACAGTTAATGGAATGACCGTGTGTTTTGGAATGAAAAGGATCTGTGTTTGAAGCCTCAGAACTATTGATCAGCTATGATCTTGAGCTCTTAAACCTTCTGAGCTTTGTTTTCTCATTTGGAAAGTGAGGATGTCAGGGGTTTGACTCACTTTGAATTCTTCCATGGGCTAGCATATCCCTTGATTTCCATTTCTCTGTGAATCTGTACAGATGCCCTTTGGCAACATAGGGTATTTGTTTTTTGACCTCTCTCTTTGTTTAAGGGATAGAGTGCCAACTTGGGAAGCCCCCCTTTAATCTGTTTACTTGGGAAGTAAATCTCTGGCTGTTAAGGGGCCATCTGTTCTGACCAGCTTTCCTTTTATGAGGTCTTGTTTGGTGATAGTGTTAACCACCATAACCAGCGGACAGAAGCTCAGCTTGCCCCTCTCCCTTAGCCAAAAAGCTCTTATGGCAGGTAGATTTCAGATATCCATACTTGGATCTCTTCAGTCTCAATGAATTTACTTTTTTCATCGTGGGATCGTTTTTTCTTTGCTCTACTGGGCTTCCAGAGAGTGAGTCCTAAATAGCAATTTCCCAGGTTTCACATGCCTTCAGCAATAATGTAAAGCACAACAGTGATTCTACTTCACTTGCAATGGCCAGTTAGATCCGCTGTCATTTTTGAACCTCCTTTCAATTACATAACACTTCATATATTCATATGAATATGAATATAAGAAGTGTGCTAATGATAGGATACTGCAAGAGTCCTTCCTGATTATTCACGTGCAGTATCCTATCATTAGCACACTACTTCTTATTTTCATTGTCACTCTTTCTACATTCATTCCTCACTCCAACATTAATATGTTACTTGAAGGATTGGTGTGCTGATGCAGAAAACACCACATGGAAAATTCTCTAGAATAGTGTGGTACATGGCAATAAAAATTGGTTTTGTTTTCTCTCTCCTGGCAGGAAGGTGTAGTCTTCCCTACCTTTGAACTGCCAAGGACTGTTTTTTCATATCTTTCTAATGGAATTCAGTAATATTTTATATTACATTTCCTTGTGGAATGCTTAATTGTAAATTTTTAAAAATCTATGATTTTTTCATGCATGATACTATCATTGAACCTAGCATGTTAGCCCATAGTACATGCTTTCTTCTTTAAAATGTTTATTTACTCATTCCACAGATTGCTTTAACACAATAGAATTCTATAAATGGATTTGTGTGGACAGACTTACATCATGACAAGCATCTTAGTTTTGCTGAGCCATCCTTAATCTTTGGGAAATAAAGATTGCCTATCTAATGCTATTTTTTCTTGGATCTAATGAATAATCTATAAAATTTCATAATGTATTTAATACAGCTATTTTTCCAAAATATTAATTTAACATAAACATAGTCAAACACCACTAATTTGAATGAATTAGACAGAAACTAATTACATTTGTGAATACCCATTTTAGCTTTAATCCCTTTAAGAGCATATAAGAAGTGCAACTGTTGTAACCACTCTGACATTGCCTACTGGAGTTTTAATTAACAGATAAAGATGATCTCTAATTAGCCTATCAAAAATACTTGTTTGAACAGTGTCAGCTGTACATACACTGCAATTACACTGTTTGTAAGTAAATAGATACTTATGAAACACTTAAAGACCAGTTTGCACTCTTAGGAGACTAGAGGTGCCTTGAACCTTTTTCATTACGTGTTAATTTATTTTTACAGGCTTCTAATATTTTCAAGAGAGGAAAGAAATTAAGGAAGGAAGGAAGGAAGGAAGGAAGGAAGGAAGGAAGGAAGGAAGGAAGAAGGGAGTAAGGAAGAAGGGAGTAAGGAAAGAAGGAAGGCAGGCAGGCAGGCAGGCTGGATGAAATGGGTGTGACTAGCAGTCAACATTCTGATCCATTGCAAATCAGTGTCATTCAAATTAATGTGGTTTCCTGATGAGATATCACAGATCAGGCAACTGCACAGGATTATAAAATTATAGAAATAGAAATAAATTTTCCTCTGAAATCAGTTATCCCAACTATCTCATTTTACAGATTTTTGAGGAAATTGATTAACTATATAGATCCTTTTATTATTGGACATGGGCTGTGGCAGGCTAGTCTTTGAATCACTGAAGATTAATTCTCCTTTGTTGTGAAAACATACAAACAATGCAAATGATGGGAGTTGGAGGTAGGGGTAGGGAGTATGGTTAGCTTAGCAGTTAAGAAACTGTGTCCCAAATAGGAGGACTTGAATTCCTTACCTGACTCAGCCTTCTGACTACAGCTTCCTGTTAATGCAGACCCTGAGAGGCAGTACCGATGTCACAAGTAATTGGGTTCCTGACACCCATGTAGAAGGCCTGGGTCGATTTCCTGGTTCCTGGCTTCAGCTTGGCGCATTGTGGCACTCTGGAGTGGACCAGCTTATGCTCTTGCTTTCTGTGTTTCTCTCTCCCCACCTCTCAAATCAGTATTATTTTTAAATATTTTAAAAATGAGAGAGAGACAAATAGGAAAGTGGAAATGTGATGTAAGCTTTAAAAGTAACAGCCATAATAATTATTTTGATACAAAGACTTAAGACAATTCTGCACAAAAAGGAAATAAATTAGAATATCTAAATCATGAATTGAATGAAAGTAGTTACAAGTATTCTACAAAGAATTGACACGCCACATTCAAGACTTTATTCACCCTTTCAACATTGATTGTTTCATGTTTGCTTCTCTGTTTTTACAAATTTCAAATATTTTCAGATGCTGAAAAAAACGTAACAAATAAAATACATGTGGTGGGATAGAGGTTTGCAAAGGGTTTCAAGGCAGTACTGAAGGATTCCCAGTCCTCCCACCCACACTTGTGAATATGCTGTCTGACAAATGGCTTTCTGGAAAAGAAAAACCAAGAATCAAGTTCCTAAAGAAAAGTTAGAGTTGGCCTGACATTACCTGTAAAGTGAGGTAAATACCAGTCAAAAAATATTTTATGTAATTCAGTGGTCCGTTCTGGGCTGGGGTCATTTACCTCTTGTTAGGCAATGAGGGCTTCTTCTTTTTCAAGAAAAATGCAGCAGTCTTCATTCTTAGCTTCCCAGGTAGTCATTATTTTGCCTATTTAGCTCTAGTTTTTGAAGCAATATAAAGGCTTTTAAATTCAGATAATCGAAATGTTTTCATTACGATAGCTGATGAATGAAGGCACACCAGCAGAAATTAGATGCCCTAGGGGCAAGGATTTAACTTAGTGTTAAGACACTGTTTGGAATTCTGGTATTTAATATTGGAGTGCCTGGATTCAAGTCCTGACTCCACTTCTGATTCCAGCTTCTGGCTAATGCTCCCTCTGAGAGGTAGAGAAGATGCTTCAAGTTGTTGGGTCCCCACCACCTGCAAGGGAGATCCAGATTGAAATCTCGGCTCCCAGCTTCACCTGTCCTGTCCCTCACTGTTGCAGACATTTGCAGGAGTGAATTAGTCAATGAGAAATCTCTCTCTCTGCTTTTCAAGTAAAAACAAACAAAAACTTTGAAAATTAGGAATTAGATACTTAAAACTTGGACGGATAACTAGAAATGAGCAGCTCTTGATTCATAGTTCAGACTGATGTCTTCAGTCCGGGAAGTCATCACTGAGGAATAAAGTATACAAGATTTTAGAACAGAAAGACATTATTTTATATTTATTTATATGACGAATAGATCTGCTGGTTATGATTTGTTCTCTTTCTGTGTCCAGATGTCTCTTTATTTTGCTTTTCCATATACTGCTTTTCCAAATGTTCTTTTCTGAGACTTTGAGAAAATTAGGATATTGACATCTTGAAGAGTCATTCAAAGTGCTTTCATATTTCACATTTCTTGCTGTGTGATTATCATGAATCCGTGTTAGGTACACTTTTTGTGGGACAGTAAGTACTAGTTTGGATTCCAGCCTAGTAGTGGCTGAAAAATTTTTTATTATGAGGTTTTTGTGTCTTTTTGCTTTGATAAGACATTTAGTACCTTGCATTTGACTGACTTGCATGAGTAATAATTCTGTGTATATCATATGTCATAAGTCAACTGAGCACTAGAATTTTTGCCACCTAATTTTTTTCATCTTCTGTATTGTGATTTCCTTCTCCATTAACATTTGTGACACCGTCCCCTTCCATCCTTTTACAATCACTAGTATGAACTCATAGCTCAAAAATCCTCAAGAAAATGATCCATAATGATTACTAATGTTGCAGAATGAAGAGAATCAGATTTGAAACTCTGAACTCTAAAAAACAAAGGTTCTACTTCTCATTTATAACCTTTTGCAGTCTTGTTAGCATTATCACAGTCCATTCTATTTTCATACATTGCCAACTTTCCACTCTTTGATATGAAACTTGTCTGCCTTTCGGAACTTACTCTTGATGCATTTTAAAAATTATGAGTATATTTACTTATATTGATAATATAGATCACATATGTCTTCTCCAACAAAATGGAAGGAAAACTGCCCAAGGACCAAGAGATTATCCTCTCTTAATTTCTTATAAACTAGACTGGGTTAGTTCATTGATTTATCTGAGGTTGCAGATAGTTGTTCTTACCAACCTGTTGGAGAACACAGACCTGTACTTTGTCCATTGTTTGTTCAGCAACATGTTTGTGTTCCTACATGAAAACATTCACTTCAACAAAAATGTACTAAATAGGTACTAGTCACCAACTAGTCACACAAGCACATATATGCACATGCATGTACACATTTGCTATCCTAGATAATCTTAAAGTTTGGTACTATTGCATGTGGCAAATACATGATAGTTATGCTACACAAACCTATGTTAGTTATCTTTAGTTGACGAAGACTTTTTTTTGTTTTTCTTGTTGAATTTAGACATGGTTTCAGTATCTGTCACAACATAGCTCTCCAACATCTGCTGTTTGTCTTTGACAATTGTCATGCATACTGAAACCTGTTTGGCATCCAAAGATTAGTAGTTTTCACAGAGAATTAGCTTCTATTAGATAAAGGTACATTGTTATAATAACTGGTAGTAATCACAGGTGTCATTCAATGTTAAGTTTTTGGTTCTAGACATGTAATTGTTGAAGGGAAATTTATATATGAATCACTTAACTTGAATTCAGTGTGTTCTGAACTATGGGAGACATGAGTCTGTGATATCCATTGTGCTCAGCGCTCTGCATGTGATTAATAGTCCATGATTCCTTATCTTCTTTGTATCTGCAGTCAGATATCACAGATGATTGTGCAACTTCTGCATTTTACCTCAGAATCTCTATGTTAGCACAAAGTCACTCTGGCTTTATTTGCTCAATAGTTTCTTTTGGAAAAGAAATGTGTGTCTGGCTGATGCAATGAATATTGGAAGAGAGAATAGTGAAGGACACCTCAGTCTTATACCTGTACTGTTACTGGGATTTTAAATAAGAGAATTGATGGACTTATGTGGGCTTAAAAGCTATGAGTAGGAGGGAATCTGTAAACAGCACCATGGACAAGTAGAAGCAGAGAGTTAGGGAGGTTTATTGATCTTTCTGATCTTGGTCTTCAGGAATGCAATGATTATTATATGATATGCAATGGGAATCCAGCAACAATTTGTCCTCAGGAAGACCACCGAAAGAGATAAATTCTCAGGATGTGGATTTATTGAAATCCTCGTGGAAAAGAAAGAGAGGCAGAGAAAATGGAAGCTTAGAATGATCTGCTGACAGGAAACACATTTTACAAAACTACTGCTTCCTAAATGGCTTTTGAATCAACTCATTGTTATCTAGCTTTAGGTGAATCAGTTCTTGCAGTTGGCAAAATTGAATAGGAAGTGCTTTAATTTTGTTCTGGCTGCGAGCCAACAGGAGTCTTTTCAAGGGTGGATTACAGAGCAGTGCTGACGACGCCAAGTGAACTTTATGTTGGTTAAAGCTCTTCGGGCAGTGGTCACTGCTTGCTAGTGGCAACGTGGTGAAACAGGTGACTGAAAACTTGGAAAGTCTGGTATTAACAAGCCATATACAGACCAGTTGTCTTTATCTCAGGGTACTAGCTGAAAATATGGATCGACAGTAACTACTTTCATTAGTATATAGACAAAATTGTTTTTCAAATTGAGTTTCATAATTTCCTTAGCCAAAAGACTTTTGGTGGTTATTTTTAAGACTTCCAGATGTTGCCTATTCAACAATAATTTTGTCTGGAAGTTGAGGACAGGAGAATTTCTTGATAAGTATATTTGAAGAAATGATATCTATTACAAGAAGTTATGCTGATCCAGGTCTTCTCTGCATATTTATCAGGAATATTTTTATCTTCACTGATCACTTAAGTAAGACGTAGGACATATTTGACATTTTATAGTTATGTTTTGATTTTTCAGAGGCAGTTATCCTGTGTAGGAACCAGAATTTTAACTAGGACTATTGACCATACTGGAGGATTGGTCAGCTGGGAGAACATTGATCATATCTAGGAAAGGATATTTGGGGATGGAGGAGAATTCCATGATTTCAAAGAAAATATGTAGTTTTGTAGAGTTTTAAAGCAAAGGAAATATATTTCCCTTAATTCCTTCAGTAATATTTCTTTTTTCCTTTAATAATATTTCTTACTGAATGTCATTTAAATGTTCTTATTGTTTCACTCTAGGAGCGCTTTTTTAAATTTAAAAAGGGGACAAGGTCATTTGCTTTATGCCACCTAATGGTTTGACCACATTTGATATTTGAATTCTCTTGTAGATTGAATCATGTATATTATAGTTTAGAAGTGCCATTTCAGGAACCTCCTAGTAATACAGCTTTTATATTTCGCTATTTATTTTTATATTATCCCCATTTCCTGGTGGACTGCTTGTTGCCAAGGCCATTCCCAAATCAAGTTTTGAGTGTTGGATACTCAGAACAATAGATCTTCATTTGCAGAAATTTACTATAAGTTTGTTGTGAGAAATGGATCTTCACGTAACTCTCCAGCTAAAAAGTTAGTGACTCACCAAAGAAGGAAGCAGAATTAACATGGAACATCTGCTTGAGTCAGGACATCTTACTTCGGGGAAACAATGGGATTTAAGCAGCATGGCGCTACAGGCTTCGCCTGCATCAAGGCTCCAGAAATGTGAAACAGCTAGTGGTGCTGTGAGGCTGCCTGGCCAGGGTGAACTGTGTGCACACTGCTTGCTGAGTTTGAACTGAATAGCATCATGTTGCTGGCTTGATATGAATCATTATTTGAATCTTTATATTACAGAATTGGCAAATACCACAAATCATGACCATTTCTTTTTTTCCAAAGAGGCAGCTGTTAACCTTTAACAGCATGTACTCAATGTACTCAAAACATAAAAAAATGGTCATTAGTATAGGGCCATCATGGCCCTTGGATCAGCAATATCCACATCACCCGAAAGCTTGTTTGAAGCACAGATTTTCTGGCTCCATCCTTATCCTACTGAACTCTTAGGGGTTTGGCTCAGCAACTGTTTTATCAAGTTTTTTCTCCTATGTGAATCTAAGGTATATACTAAAGAATGATAATAACTGTTACAAAAGCTAAATGACTGAGGAAGAATAAATGAGGTTTAATTAAGTGTAGGATGACCATAATTCAATTACTTATCTCATATCTGTCCCATTGCTCCTACCAAGTGCTCAAAGAATACTTACTAAACAAGATGGCTATATATAGCATCCACAGTAAGGCAAGGGTGCTGTCAAAAATGTGTCCTTCTCAGGATTCAAAGCAGATGGAAACACACCATTCATCAGCCAGCGCTCAAGTTGTTCACTGAAAGCACTGTAAGAGGCGAGCAATGTTGGTAAATATTATAACTGCACTCCCGTATTCTTAACTGGGCTGAGTCAGCATGTCCTAGAAGGGTCTTTAAAACAGAGACTGTTGGGGCCATCCCCAGAGTGTCTGGTTTGGTACACCTAGGTGAGGCCTGACAATTTGTAGGTCCAAATAAGTTCACAGGTGATACTGATGCTGCTAGTCCAGGGAGCACCCTTGGAGAACTCTTGCTCTCAAAGATCTTTTGAATTATATTTTTGGGTGACTTTCTGCTTCTTGGCTTTTTGTTCTCTCCTGTTCTACATTTAGCTTGACTGTGATTTCTCCTCAGAAAGGGTACAGCCCACATCATATGGGGCATGATTTTTAATGTGCAGAAGCCTGCTGAGCCCTCCATTTCCTGTCAAGATATTATTCAGAGTCATAATACACTTTGTCATTTTTCTTCATTCTCCTACTAAGTTTTCATAGCTTTGGCACTTTGCTATTGTGTCAGATGAAACTCAGCTGCTTCCTCTTTGCAGTGTTTGTGGCCTTATGATTCACACCTTTCAATGCTATCCGGATCACTCTCCAGGTTGAACAGGGTGTTCCCCCCTTCTTTGAATAGAATTGATTTATTCCCTTTGAATAGAATAACTCAATACACCCAAGTTTCATCCTTTTCTTATTTGACTCTCCACAGCAGAATAAGAGCTCTTTACAATGCTTGAAAAGCTCAATTTAAAGTGTTTACTACTTTTAACTGTGGTCTGGGGTGAGGAGATAAAAACGATTTTCATGAGGAAGGTCTCCCACACCTTGTTGTTGAGCTTAGTTGTGATCTCTGTGGCAGTTTTCTTGAATTCATAGAATACAGTGTTTGAATCTGGGTGGTTCATATTGTTATCTGTTTTACTTTTTTTTAAAGTCACACCTTTGAACAAATTGTTAAGTTCCCTACTAACCAATGTAAGAGAGAAGACTTTAGTGTAAGACCTGTCACAGCTTTAAAGAATAGTGTGAACTGGGGCAGGTCAAAGAATTTTCTGGGCCTTACTTCCCTCACCTATAAGACAAATACCATCACATTTGTGCTTTTTTTTTTTTCCCAGTTAACTAATGTGAGAATCAAAATAATTTCTGTTCTGTAAATCCTAAATTTCTAGGTAACTGTGAAGCAATATTACTAATGTTCCTTACAACACTAAACAAGATCATGATTCAGAGTGGAAGCAAGGATATTATCTCTGGCTTGAATGTATGTGCGTTGGGGTGTAGGGAGAGTACAGATCTGTAAAAGGTAAAATACAAAATGCTATCTAATTATCTCCTTAACTGCTAATCAGAGTAGGGGGTATAAGTATGCAATAGTATATAGAAGGATACTTCAAAAAGGTCATAGAAAATTCATATTGTTTAAAAAAGCTTGATTTCTAATTTTTTTTTCAGCAAAATAAACTTGATGTCTTCACACACAAAAGCTGGTCTTTAGGAGGCAGGAAAGGCAGGGAATTGGCTGTAGTCCTTAGAACTTTTGTTGGCATTTCTTCATCTGGAAACTAGGGAAATATACCAAGAAATTGATTGGAAAAATAATTCTAGTTTTAAAAAGATAGAATACTACTTAGCCATAAAAAGAATGAAATTCTGTTTTTTGCAACATTTGGATGCAAATGGAAACTATTATGCTTACTAAAATAAGCCAGTCCTCAAAAGACAAATGTCATATGTCTTCTCTCGTATGTGGTTGTTAATATAGAACACAAAAACATGTATAGGAATGAAACAGACATCTTGTGGTTTGATTGTTGTTTTTAGCTCTTGTTTATACGCCTGTAGAACTGTGATGTCTTTATTTATTGCTTGCTGAATATTATGGTTAGTTGTGCATTAAGCCTGTGATTAGAGTGGATTGAAATTATATTTTTCCAAAAGTTAAAGAAATAAAGGAATGAAGGGAGGGATTGAGGGAGAAAGAGTGGTAGGAAGGGTGATAAGGTTATTTTCTTAGAATTGCACCTGTGAAATAAATAAATCCATTTATATTAATAATTTTTTTAAAAAATTGGAGTGTACAAGAGTCCCAGTAGAAAGTGTATTTTGTTGTTGACCTTTTATAAAGTGCCTTCCCAGTAACTTCTTGGTCTGACAACTAGGATATTTTTCTTGACTATAAAGGCCTAGTTACTAGGGCAAAGGACAAGAGAAGAAGAACATCTTAAGAATTCAAATTAGAAAATGCCAAACCTGTCTATGTGTATAATATTTGAAACAAGGTTTTTGAAATCCTGTAGAGTCCATTTTGCCAAAGCACATAGACATTTTCTAGGAGATTTCTATCTGTGTTGAACTCTCATGGTGTTCAGCATATTAGATGTATATTACACAAGATTTTACAGTACAGTGCTCTGGACTTCAGCTCAGTTATATATTTGACAATTGCCTGTGCTATCAGTAGTGTAAAAAGTGCTGGAACTAGAGAGTCTGGGTCACTGTGTCTCAGTATTTATTTTTTAGCTGATGATGGTGAGTACAACAATTAATTTCCTGAAAACAGAAATAGTAAGCTTTAACTATTTTTCTGAGCTTAAGATGAAATAATATATGCAAAAATACTTTTTAAACTATTAAACATGCCAAAAATGCCGTATTTCATTTTCAAAATGCTGTTACATAGGTATTTTAATGTAGTCGATACAATTATATTTATTATAGAATTAAAAACAACCTGGAAAAAGAGACTGGAAAAAATCCGTAGGTGATTTTAGTGCCCACTGAATGGTCACATGCAGGAGGTCTTTGGTTGATTTGTCAAGTCTCCTAGTGCACTGAATGGCAGCGGTTCTCCCTCCTTGTTCAGAGTCTACTCTGTCCTGAATAAAGACATAAAAGTCATTCTCTTTAGATCCTTCAGTGATTCAGACCTGGAAGGAGTGGCTAATACCATGAATGGCAGATCTCAAATATAAATCGATCTTAGAAGTCAGGAGCTATGATCTGAAAGCAACAAGATAAAATGTAACATGGATATAAATAAAGTTCTTCATTTAGAGTAAAAATAATCTATTGCGTAAAATCAGGAAGGGCATGATCTGCTTTGGAGGAAGTTGATATGAAACCATCTGGGGGTTTTAGATATCTGCAAGCTCAAATAGAATGTGCTGTATTTGCTCTGGAAAAAGTACTGAATAGAAAAATATGGCTTCTTACTAGAGTGATCTGGTGTTCAGAAACTTACTGCAAAGTCAGTAGATTTAGAATGCTGGCCTCACTATTACAATGTCATACATTGTGACCACTCTCAGGTCATCTCATGTCTTTTAGTGTTGGCTTTACTTAATTTTTTCTGACTTCCAATATGAGAAATTTGCAGCAAATTATGTCTCAGATAGCTTCCAGCTGTCAGAGGCTGTGACCCTGAGTTGGATCAGGAGTCTCTTCCCCCCTTTCCATTTTTGTAATATATATATATATATATATATATATAATTTGGTTTGGTTTGCTTTTAGAATTGATATACATATATGTATATGTATATATCAGAAAAAATAAATTACAGAAAAAAATGAGACCTAAGGGAAGAATATATGTGTATAATATGTAACAATTTGCATATATCTTTATCAGTGATCATGACATTTAATTTTGTTGGTAACTAATGGTCTCCTCAAAAATAGGTATTTTTCAACTTATTTATTTAGCTGGTATGCCTCAAGAACTTTTTCTGGATCTTCAAATTTTCCTGTAACTTTCAGGTACAAATCCCAGCAGGATCCAGCTGGCTCACTTTCCTTCTAAGACAGATAAATTGAGCTGTATGTGCTTTTACAGTGTGTGGTCTTAGATGTCTAGCGTGAGATTTTCGAAATTAAGGTTCTGTCTACTGCTTACAGCCATATACAGGGTCTCAGACCTCTCTTTGTGGGAATAATAGCTTATCATCAAATCTCTGGTGTCATTTTTGATGCAAAAAAGTGAGTATTGCTTCTTGCAAACTTATAGGAATATTATATTTTTAAAATAAGCTTTAATTGAGCAGTGAATAACTTAGTGGTTTACAGGGCCTATGTGTTTTGGAATCTGCAGAATTTTTTGGAATAAAGGCTCTGTGTATAGGCATGTTGTTTAATGTTTCAAAATAATTGAAAAATTTCACTCTTTTCATTATATTTCATTATATTTTGATATAGGGTCTATTCTACACAATTGAGTTTCTAGTTTAATTTATTCTTTTGCCATACCCTCATTAGCTTTTGAGACCTAAAACTATGTTTTAATTTATTTATGAACCAGACTATTTATTTTACAATCATATCAGGAAAAACTTCATCATAGGAAAGGAATTATGCTAGGAAAATTAGTGAAGGGATTGTTTTCATGCTTCCTTCTCTTCTTTCCTGTTCTTCCTTTCCCCTTTCTTTTTGTCTGCCTTCCTCCTCCTTCTCAGTCTCCCTCCCTCTCTTTTCCCAATGTTTTTTCTATCTATAATTCTTCATTGAGTTACCACTGTGCTTCAAATAAGTTGAGGATTTATTCTCTCTTTGCTTTCTTGGTACTTACATTCTAGGGGAGGAGTAATTCAAGTAAAGCGATTGAAGTTCACGGTGGTTGAGCACACGTCTGTGTAATGAAGGTCAGAAAAAGCATCCTAGAAGAGATTTCAAACCTGAGAGTTAAAGGTTGATAAGAATTAGCTGAGCAATGGTTGAGGGTGGGTGTCGGACATGTTCTAAACAGAGGGAAAACATAGTAAAGTCTTGAGATGATGCAAATTGTAGTGCAGTTGAGATATTTTTAAAAGTTAGTATGAACAAAGTTTTGCACAACAAAGGAAATTGTCCAGAAATAGGGTTGAAAGGGCAAAATCTTGCAAAAGCCAGTGGGTTATGGATCTAAAAAGCAATGGGGAGTTATTATGGAGTTTAAAGAAATATGAGATCAAAATTTCATTGAGAAAAGATCATTTTTTTTTCTGCAGAATAGAGACTGATTTCAAAGGACAGAAAATTGCTTATAAGGTTCCTATAGTAGTCTAGGTTACGTGGTGCTGCTGCTGCTACATTGAATTAGGGAAATACTGGAGTGAGTGTCTCAGATGAGCAAAGCTTGAACTTTTCATTTCATTTTTGGGTAATTATCTTTAAAATTGCCAATAAAAATCAACAAAAAAAAACATGTTTTCTATTCTTTATCACTGTTTCTCCTCTGAGCCCATAAAGGCTGCCAAATAATAGATTTATAGTCATGGGAATTTGAGTGTTTGGAAATTTGAGTGTTTGGAACAGATTCCTATATGCTGTGCTGGAATGAGTCAGAATTCTGAGTTTAAGCCCCAGTTTTACCACTAAGGAGTTCTTTGATTATAGGTATATGATGTTACCTCTTTAGGCACTCCTTTCAATTTGAGTCTTCTGTGGGGAAGAAATATTTAGGGAAGAAAAGCCTCTAGGCTTTTATGCTTAATATGCTTATTGTTTTGATCCCTGTTGGTATGGTATTGAAATTTTAGATTCAACCAGTAGGAAGGCTTTTTAACAGTATTACAGATCTGAATCTACAAAGTTGCTAAATGGAAGTAGAAATCAGACTATTTTCTAACATGCACACCTGTTTACAGATATGAGAGGAGATTTGGAGGTCTGCTGAAGATAAGCCACAGAAATTTCACTTCTGGGGATGGAAATCTAGTCAGTGTTTTCCAAAGTTTTCTACATGAGATTGTACTAGTCTTGCATAAATGTTTCTTGAAAAAGTGTTTTGGAGGTAAAATAAATTTGAGAAACACCGTGTAACAGAAAGTCTTTTATAAATTAATGTATTAGCCTATTGTTAATGATTCTGAAAAACAGTACATAAAAGAAAATATTTAATTTTATTCCTGTGTTTCTCTAACTCATTTGGTCCCTCAAGGAATTTCACTGGAAAATCTATTGACATCTGCCAGAGCTGATGATCCATGATGGAAGTTTATGAGGTTTTGTGTGATAATCATATTTTCTAGTCACTGAAATCTTGTGGTTCAAATGTGTCCATATAATTTAATATAATATATTGTATATTTGGAATTGCTGAGAAAATATGAATAAAAGTGACTGTAGAAAGGTTTATGTCATCACCAGCAAGTGTTGCTATATTGAATTATAGGACACTTCATTTTTACTGGATGTCAATGGCCCCCTCATAGAGCTGTGCAGTATGCAATCTGCCATACCTTCTGTGATAGCTCTGCTCCATGTATTGAGGCTGACCCTGTGCCTGTGGTTTTACTGAGACTGGAAATCAACCATATGAGTTATCTTGTGCAGATGATATGTTCTTCAGCGGTAGGCTCCTAAAAATGCCTTTAGAAGGTATCCAAGGCGGTTAGGTTTCAATATAGTAACGAAGCTGTTCTCGTAAGATGTGCAACAAATTTAAGTGTTTTAAAAGCAGTGTATATTTATTATGTCATTAGATATATAACTTGCCAAAATGTAATTCCTTCACCACTTAAAAATTTATTTAGATCATCCCGTGGCAGGTGATATGCTTGGCACTGGGGATGCAAAGGGAAAAGGGTTGCTGCTTTTCAAAAAGCAGAGTTTAAAAGAAACTGGCATATATGCACATGGCTGTAACCCATCGTGGTGATAGTTACAACGGAGATAAGTGCAAGGGGCAATTGGAGCATAAAGAATAAAGTTCTTAAATTGGCCTGGGAGAATCAGGAAGTATTTCACAGAGTCTGGTTTGGTTTAGTTTGGTTCCTGAATTTCTTCTGAAAGTCTTTGCTGACGCTGCTGTTCAATTATCAAGAGAAAGTTTAATTTTTTCTGCTGCCTTGCATGTGCTCATATGCTTTTTTCAAAGTAAATTGTGTTTATGTAATAGTTTTTACCTTTTCTCCTCACTCATCATTTCCATCTTGATATTACTTGAATTATACCCCCCACAATAGTCTTAGTTTCAGCTGAGTATTCACATTTCTGGTGCAAGTTAATAGAATTTTTCATTTTCTTTTGGTTTGCAGATGTTGAACACATGGCTGTTAAGCATGGCATTATTCTTACAAGGATGACAGCCTTCAAACATTTTGATTAGTACCTCAATTTTATCCACTTCTCCATTTTGAAGTGAGCCTGTGTTTTATGTCTTCTTAGCTTAGTCTCTTTAAAGCTCTAGATTCAGAATGGCAGTTTTTGTCTCCATTTATTATCTACCGTGTGGTTTTCAGAAAGGTTTGATAGGTTTTAATTTATAAAATGAAAATTGTATTTAATTTTTCAAAGAGCTTGAAAAAATTTATCTGCATCAAGAATAAGTATATTTATGATATCTTGCATTTAGAAGGCATTTTTATAGTTTGCAAAATATTTTACCTGTGTTATTTCATTTAATTTTCCAGTAGCATTTGAAATATGAGGAAACTGAAACTTAGTGAGGTTTAGTGAGTTAGTCTATCTAACAAAGCTAGTCAGTGACAGAACCAGGACTTGGAGATACTTCACTCTCCAATTATGAAGTTTTTTCCACTATATTACATGATTTTAGTATATGTTAGGTATAAAAGGAAGATGAAAATGAAGGAATGGAGTTCTTACTAATACAAATGCAAATTACTTAAGAATCATCACTAATGATTTGGGTGGATGAGGTTATGCAGGATATGAGAAAAAGTAAATTAATGACAATAATGGGTCAAGTACTCCTATGGTAGGCAAGTTTGGTGAAGTAGGGCAAGAAGATGAAGCTGGTTTTATGTTTAATGAAGCAGCATGAAGGCCAGCAGGACAGGCCTTGCAAAAAGACTGGAGTTATTGATGGTGGAGAAGACAGGTGTCTACTGAAATTTTTCAAAGTCCCAGTGGAAAGTCTGCAGCTGCATCCTTGGCCACTTTCACACTCAGGTTGGGGCCTCTTACATAAAAATTTTCAAGAGCCCAAATTGATGTCACAGGTGTTGATACAGGAAGATTTTGATCCAGATATAGTGAGTTCCTGAGAAATCATAAGATCTTTGGTTCAGTATAGTCACACAAGTCATGTCATTGTCTCTAGATAAAAGGGTTTGGTTGGAGTATTGAGACAGTGATTGGAAAGCAAGATGAAGAATTTAGGTTAAGTTTATAGAGGATTCTGTGAAGGGTCAGATGAACAATTTAAACTATGTCTCATAATTAAAACTGTAAGAGAAGCCCATAGCAGTTATCTAATTTGCTAATTTTATAAAAGTATGCTGGCTTTCAAGGTTCCAGGATAGGACAATAGTGAGTG
This sequence comes from Oryctolagus cuniculus, assembly GCF_051225735.1. Lineage (NCBI taxonomy): Eukaryota > Metazoa > Chordata > Mammalia > Lagomorpha > Leporidae > Oryctolagus > Oryctolagus cuniculus. The sequence continues at coordinate 58,638,697 of NC_142881.1, read as the reverse complement.
ATTTTAACTTTCTCAGTCCTTAGCAGATCAGTGAGATGAAATATATACATCTTTTTTATTTTATTTTATTTTTATTTTTATTTTTTGACAGGCAGAGTGGATGGACAGTGAGAGAGAGAGGCAGAGAGAAAGGTCTTCCTTTTGCCGTTGGCTCACCCGCCAATGGCCGCCGTGGCCGGCGCACCATGCTGATCCAATGGCAGAAGCCAGGTACTTATCCTGGTCTCCCATGGGGTGCAGGGCCCAAGGACTTGGGCCATCCTCCACTGCCTTCCCGGGCCACAGCAGAGAGCTGGCCTGGAAGAGGGGCAACCGGGACAGAATCCGGCGCCCCGACCGGGACTAGAACCCATTGTGCTGGCGCCACAAGGTGGAGGATTAGCCTAGTGAGCTGCGGCGCCGGCCCCTATACATCTTAAACTATTTAAAGTCAAAGAACACTAATATATTTTCTCAAATACTCACATCTCTTTTTTTTAAAGATTTATTTGAAAGGCAGAGTTACAGAGAGGCAGAGGTGAGAGAGAGAGAGAAAGAGAGAGAGAAAGAAAGAGAGGTCTTCCATCTGCTGTTCACTCCCTAGATGGCCGCAACAGCCAGAGCTGCGCTGATCCAAAGCCAGGAGCCAGGAGCTTCTTCCAGGTCTCCCACACGGGTGCAGGGCCCCAAGGGCTTGGACCACCTTCTACTGCTTTCCCAGGCCATAGCAGAGAACTGGATCAGAGGTGGAGCAGCCAGGACTCGAACCAGTGCCATTTGGGATGCCAACACTGCAGGTGGCGGCTTTACCCGCTACATCACAACACCAATCCAAATATATCATTTTTAAAAGTTAAAATTGAGGTTTACTTCTGACCTAAAACTCAGAAAATAAAAAAAATTATAGAAAATCATCTCATGAAAACTTATGTATGGATTTCAAAAATTTTTGCACAAAAATCCAAAATACTTTTGTAAGCCTCTCCTTCATATTAGCTTATAATAATTATATAACAATGAATTTGAAACCAAAAATTAACATAGAAATTTTTAATAATCTATTACTCAGTAACTGACATGCAATAAATTGAAGGCGTTTGATTTTGGTGACATAGACATGTATCTACAAAAAATCCTATCTCTACAATGAAAATAAGGATCATATTTATCTTCCTCAAATTTTCCTTTTGTCCTTTAGTAATCCCTTTTTCCCAACTCTTACCTAAAAATCCCTACTAAATTATTCCTCGATAAGAAGGAGATTAAATACATATAACATTAAGCTGACCAATATAAGAGATTTTTTATTTACACGTTGAACTAAAGGAGTAGATGGTAAAAATTCACAGAAGGAAGATTTCAGGAAAATCCAGGATTTTTAAGAATTGCTCTTGAGGCTGTTTTAGGACAATCATTCAATGTATAACTCATTGTTATAGAACCTCCAAACTTGGGTCTGCTCACTTGATATGCAGAAGGCCACATTGGGGTGTTAGAAGAAAGGAGGTTAGGCCAGCGCCTAACTAGGCTAATCCTCTGCCTGCGGCGCTGGCACCCCGGGTTCTAGTCCCAGTCGGGTCGCCGGATTCTGTCCCGGTTGCTCCTCTTCCAGGCCAGCTCTCTGCTGTGGCCAGGGAGTGCAGTGGAGGATGGCCCAAGTGCTTGGGCCCTGCACCCCATGGGAGACCAGGAGAAGTACCTGGCTCCTGCCATCGGATCAGCGTGGTGCGCTGGCCGCAGCATGCCGGCCACAGCGGCCATTGGAGGGTGAACCAATGGAAAAGGAAGACCTTTCTGTCTGTCTCTCTGTCCACTCTGCCTGTCAAAAAATAAATAAATAAAAAAATAAATTAATAAAAAAGAAGAAAAAGTAGGTATTTGCAGACCAATGAGCGGGGGCAGCTGTTGCTTAATTCCCAGGCTTCCCAAGGAGTTCAGAGTGAAGGTTCTTGTATTTTGAAATTGAGAAGCGCGTGTTCAGCTGTTGTCTATCCAGGTACCTGGTGGGTCAGTGGTGCTCGTGACCGCTGATTGGTCAGGGTCGCTGTGCTCTTAAGAGAATTTTTATGATGATTTAGCTGGCTTCAGTAAGTCTGGGTGTTACATGAAGGTGGTAGTTAGTGACCTTTCGCCCCAGATCTGAAATTTCCCTGAACAAACCCCTCCATACATAACTGGCCAACAAGGTTTTTTGCTACTGGAGAAGCAAATGACTCCTAGAGCCTGGTGATTTAGGATCTCATGGGGCTGGCAGTACCACTCCCTGAATACAATTTCTTTACCATCCTAAGGGAAGAGTAAGGAAACCTTGAGCAAAGGATGAGGGGCTGGGTCTCAATGATATCTTGCTTGTACTTTTAGAGACACTTGAGTAGGGGTACAGCTTGAATCCTGAGAAACTTGAGCCTCAACTTGGAACAGGTAGGGGTGACTTTGGAGTGCATTTCAACTTCAGGGCAAGGGGGCAACAAAGCTATGCCAGGATGGGGGCTCCACGATCTTGGGCACAGTGAAAAGACATCTTTAACCCAAACAGAGATAGTGATGCTGATGATCTATAGGAAATAGTTTGTCTGGTTAGCAGGAGATTTTGTAAACGAGGCTGAATATAGATTAAGATAATAAGGAACAACCAATGCATGCTTTTTTTAAAAAAAAATGAAGGTGGTCAATTAATCCATATATGTCCATTCAAAAATTATTGTGTTTTCATTATGTTTCAGGCACTGTTCTAAGTGTTGGTGATTTCGCTTTTAGTATACAGCATTTGGAAGGATACTTGTCTACTATGTGTGCTAATTGCCTCTATTGCCTCTTAAATGAATTTTATTTTAGAAAATTTTAAATTCACAAAAAACACAAGAAAAGTGCATATAGCTCCTACAATATTCTGCAAATAGTTAGATACGTATCTATTTTATGTCAAAGATCTGATAAGGACCCAGAAAATTAGCCTCTCACCACTACCCTTTACTACCCTACTACCCTAGTCCACCCCACCATGCCATGATTCACACCTCATGAAACTATGGTACCTTTGTTAAAACTAAGAAATTGACATGGTACAATTTATTAACCAAACTCTAGACCTAATTTGAATTTTTTTAGTTTTTCTCTTATGTCCTTTTTCTGTCTCAGGATCACATCCAAGATACTACATTACTTTTGATCACCATGTCTGGTTAGGCTCCTGAGAATGTGATAATTTTTGAGTTCACCAACTCTGATCATATTTAGACAAGGTCGTAGTCAAAGTGGAAGTTCTCTCCTCCCTTCAGAGAAAGATTCCTCCTTCTTTGACGACCCATTCTTTTCACTGGGATCTCACTCACGGATATCTTTCATTTAGGTTTTGGTATTTTTTTTTTTTTTTTTTTGCCAGAGTGTCTTGGCTTTCCATGCCTGAAATACTCTCATGGGCTTTTCAGCCGGATCCGCATGCCTTAGGGGCTGATTCTGAGGCCAGAGTGCTGTTTAGGACATCTGCCATTCTATGGGTCTGCTGTGTATCTCGTTTCCCATGTTGGATCCTTCTCTCCCTTTTTTATTCTATCAGCTAGTATTTGCAGACACTAGTCTTGTTTATGTGATCCCTTTGGCTCTTAGTCCTATCATTATGATCAATTGTGAACAGAAATTGATCACTGGGACTAGTGAGATGGCATTGGTACATGCCACTTCCATAGCCTTGGCAACTCATGACAAGAGCCTAGGGTGATTACTGATGCCATAAACAAGAGTGTCAATTGGTTAAGTCTACAACAGGATTCACTGTGCATTTACTCCTCATGTAGGATCTCTGTCCTTAATGTGCTGTGCATTGTGATTTAATGCTATAACAATACTCAAACAGTATTTTTCACTTTGTGTTTCTATGTGGGTGCAAACTGTTGAAATCTTTACTTAATATATGCTAAACTGATCTTCTATATGTAAAGAGAATTGAAAATGAATCTTGATGTGAATGGAAGGGGGGGAGGGAGAAGGAAAGGGGAGGGTTGCAGGTGGGAGGGAAGTTATGGGGGGGGAAGCCATTGTAATCCATAAGCTGTACTTTGGAAATTTATATTCATTAAATAAAAGTTAAAAAAAAAGAATGTGATAATTTTTCAGGCTTTCCTTGTTTTTGACTAACATGGTAGTTTTGAGTACTTGTTAGATATTTTATGAAACATCCAATTTGGATCTGTCTCTGTGTTACTTAGTTTCTCTAAGCCTTATTGTTTGTTTTGAGCCATTAAGTTTAGATTAGACTATCTACCTCCTAAATTTGATTTGAGAATCAGTTGAGATAAAGGATGCAAAGTAACTAACACAGTGTCTGACACAAAAAAAGCCCAGTAATCATTAGGTCTTCTCCTTATTACTGTTATTCCCAGTGCATAGCATGGTAAATTAACTTTTTAAAAACTGAACACATGAGTCAAAATTCTAACAGTGGCTGATAGCTTTGCCTGTCTTCACTGCCTCGTATCCTGATCTGATTTCCTAATGTTCACAGTCCCTCTCTTTCAGCTTCCAGCTTCCTCACCACCAAACCTCCACTACAGATCTGTACCCACCCTTCATGCAGAGGAAGAATAGCTGTTTCTACATAAAAGGTTTTTGCATATAGGGTTTTGCCTTGGTGACCACATGGAGTTTATAAACAAATAGAATTTTTTTTTACTATTTCAATTTTTTTTTAAACCAGCTGGCACTAACGTCTGTCACTGGCATTTTCTCTAGAATCACTGCTCACTCCTCCCCACCAGCAAGAGGTGTGGGCAAGCTGTTGATATATGGATTTTCTTGACCCCTAAATAGAATTCTGCATTTGTTGCATTTGTTGGAGGCACTGAAAGTCTGGTCTGGGACTGTGCCACTACTTGAGCCGTTGTAGGACCCCCGCCAGGACTCATAAATCCTGGCTTTGCAGGGAGTTTTAATTGTAGTTGTCTTCTCAGTATGTCCCACCATGGAGCCTTTCTTGTTCTGTCTGTTGCTGCCTCCATGAAAGCAAGCTTCTTTCTTTGTGCTGTCCTGTAGATCAGATGCTTCTTTCACAGCAGCAGGAAGAGGATAATCCTGCACCTGCAGAAATGCAAAGGTTTCTTGCTAAAGCAAGCAGCAGGGTCTGCTCTGCACAGCCAGTGACAGTTTCTTTCCTGGGAGGCTTGGTTAGCAGAGGGCTTGTTCAAAGAGTCCTCATCTGTAAGCATTTATATTTCTTCTCTTTATCTTCATAAGAAGTAAAACAAATAACTTCAGCAGATCCTGTATCCTATGATTACATATAGTGACTATGGATGATAGTCGAACATTGAGAACACTTAATAACAGGATACAAGGATCATTACAGCCTCATGTAAAAACTTGTACATTTAATTCACTCTATTGATTGTTTTCTTTGCTGTGTGGAAGATTTGTCTAGTTTTACTTTTGTTGCCTATGCTTTGAGGTCTTGTCATTGCTTACACCAATGTCTTAAAGTATTTCCCTTATTTTTCTTCCAGTAATTTCATAGTTTCAGGTCTTACATTTAGATATTTGTGATCTGTCTTGAGTTGATTTTTGTATATTATGAGAGGCAGGGATGTAATTTCATTCTTCTATGCATGTATGCCTAGTTTAGCAAGCACCATTTATTGAAAAGGCCATCATTTTGCTAATGAATGTTCTGGAAACTTTGTAGAATATCAGCTCATTGCTATTTTTTTTTTCTTGATTCTGTTTAGTTTGTTTTTCTAGTTCTGTCTTCTTAAGGTAAAAAGTTCTGGTATTGATTTGAGATCTTATATGTTTCTAAAAATAGGCATTTATAGTTGTCCCTTTAAGAATGGTTTTCACTGTACACCAGAAGTTTTTGTGTGCTGTGTTTTTGCAACTTATGTGTTTTCTAATTTCTTTTGGGATTTATTCTATCTCATTGGTTATTATTGGGTTTTCACTTTCCACATTTGTGAACTTTTCAGTGTTTCTGTTATTATGCGTGAGTATTTTATTGCCTTGTTAATCTGTTCCATCCAATATTAAAGGTGAGGTTTCAAAAGCCCCAACTGTTAATCTTGAAATCTCTATTTCTTCCCTCAATTTTGCTTCATGCATTTTTTTCATTTTGTTTCATTTATTTAGGACATTTGCATGGTATATAACTTTCTATCTGTTTATTTGTGTCTTTAAATCTAATGTCTCTCGTAAATCACATGTTTTTGTACCATTTAGAAAAAAAAATTAGTTTAATCTCTGCCTCAAACTGTCATGTTTAGTCCATTTACAATTAATGTAATTACTGATAAAGTTACAATGTTCATCTGACAATTTGCTATTTATAAATCTCAAATTTTTTGGGGTCCTCTGTTCCTATATTATTGCTTTCTTTTGTGTTAAATATTTAGTGTACCTTTTAATTCCATTGTTTGTCACTATATTTTCATAGATTTTTTTTGCCTTGGAAATTACAATTAGCATCTTAAATTATAGCAATAGATTTTAAATTAATAGCAATTTAATTACAATTGTATATACAGACTTTCACTCTTAAAGATTTTCCACCCCTATATCCTTTGGGGTGTTATTGTTTTTCAGAGTATATTTCTATACTTGCATTCCCATCAACACACAGTAATAATTGTTGCTTTAAACCAATTTTTTTAAAACAGGAGAAAACAGAGCTACAAACAAAAATATATCTCTCTTATGGTTTATATTTTCTTATGAAGTTACCTTTTTTACTAGTGCTAGTTTTTTTGTGGGTTTTTTGTTTGTTCATTTAAATTCAGTTACTGAATATAGGCTGTTGATTTTCATGGCTATGACAGAGCTGGGCAGAAGGTGAAGGAATGGGAATATGGAAAATTAATATGTCATAATTTTTTGTTCTCCCTAAAATTCAGCTTTTTTTTTTTTTTTCTAAAACACACCTTCCTTGGACTACTGCATATCTTGGGTGAATTTTCAGAGTTCTGAAAAAAAGATGATTAGGGTTGTTTTACTGGTGTTATCATTGATTTTTATGGATGAAAAACTTTTGGAGGTCTTTATTATACCATTTAAATAATACCATTTTTTCCTGTGTGTACAATATTAATTTGGTAGCTTTAAAATATGTTTAGTGATATGTTTATGATTTTTTGTATTAGGCTCTTTTTTCCATTTAAAATACTGAACTATATTTGTTAGCTTAAATATGTTCTCTTTTCTTTTTGAGCTGTAATAACATCATGAAGTGAATAATGTCTGTATAAATTATTCATCATAAGAATGACCCTAAGTGAGTCCAAAGACAATTTCCAGTCCTTCTAACTTTTCATTCTCAATCTCTATTTAGATACTTTGTCCTGCAGGTTTTTCAAAACTTGATGTTTCATTGTTATTTTGTCCTTAACATTAAACATCATACTACAGATAATATCACCCACCTCACTGGCTTCTAACTTTCCTTAAATCGTTGCATCTATTGAATCCGTATATTTATCCAGTTGCTTCAAAGATACCCTCATCCATTCAGTCTCTTAGATTAACCACCTAAGTTACCCTTGATATTTACACCCATGGAATTTTTTCATCAGTCTTGCTGGATATGTTTTCCATTATCTCTACAATATGTACTTTCCATTTAACTGCTTTGAGACATTTTCCATTTCACATTATAGTCTCTTGCCTGAGTTCCTTTGTGTCCCCCCTGTCTTTTCTCCAAAAGAAAATTTCTCTTTGACAAATTTTTTTTCCTTATGGAAATAATGTTCACTTTATTTTAAATTCTTTTTTTAAAATTGTATTTATAAATATAAATTTCCAAAAGTACAACTTTTGGATTATAGTGGCTTTTTCCCCCCATAACCTCCTTCCCACCGAAACCTTTCCATCTCCCATTCCCTCTCCCATCCCATTCACATCAAGATTCATTTTCAATTATCTTTATATACAGAAGATCAATTTAGTATACTAAGTAAAGATTTCAACAGTTTGCACCCACACTGAAACACAAAGTATAAAGTACTGTTTGAGTACTAGTTACATTAATTCACATAGTACAACACATTAAGGACAGAGATCGTACATGGGGAGTAAGTGCACAGTGACTCCTGTTGTTGATTTAACAATTAACACTCTTATTTATGACGTCAGTAATTACCTGAGGCTCTTGTCATGAGCTGCCAAGGCTATGGAAGCCACTTGATTTTGCCAACTCTGATCTTATTTGGACAAGGCCATAATCAAAGCGGATGTTCTCTCCTCCCTTCAGAGAAAGTTACCTCCTTCTTTGATGGCCCGTTCTTTTCGCTGTGATCTGACTCGCAGAGATCTTTCATTTAGGTTTTTTTTGTTTTGTTTTGTTTTTTTTGCCATAGTGTCTTGCAGTGTCTTGGCTTTCCATGCCTGATATAATCTCATGGGCTTTCTAGCCAGATCTGAATGCCTTAAGGGCTGATTCTGAGGCCAGAGTGCTGTTTAGGACATTTGTCATTCTATGAGTCTGCTGTGTATCCCGATTGTTCTCTCCTTTTTAATTCTATCAGTTAGTATCAGGCAGAGTGGACAGTGAGAGAGAGAGAGACAGAGAGAAAGGTCTTCCTTTTGCAGTTGGTTCACCCTCCAATGGCCGCCGCAGCCGGCATTCTGCGGCCGGCGCACCGTGCTGATCCGAAGGCAGGAGCCAGGTGCTTATCCTGGTCTCCCATGGGGTGCAGGGCCCAAGTACTTGGCCCATCCTCCACTGTACTCCCTGGCCACAGCAGAGAGCTGGCCTGGAAGAGGGGCAACTGGGACAGAATCCGGCGCCCTGACTGGGATTAGAACCCAGTGTGCCGGTGCCTCAAGGTGGAGGATTAGCCTAGCTTCACTCTCTTCAAACTATGATTTTTTTTCAAAGAAGGAGCCATGTTATCTTAATTTTAAAAATCTTCATCCTCAGTATAATTTCTAGAATGCAAAAAAAACATACTTTTTGATGAACAAATGGTCAGTAATACTAAAATGATTTTTGAATTCATTAAATAATGACATATAAATTTTTCCTTTCACTGAAGTTATTATTTGATGCTGAATGGAGTAATTCATGGAGCTGATTTATTAAACTGGCATTTGTGAGTTAAACTTTCCTAACTCTAATGAGATCAGGTCGTTGACATGCATGACTTAAAACATAGATTTTCTATCATTTCTGAAACTGAGTAGACACCTGTTATCACCAAATAAGATACCAGAATGCTTTTAGTGAGAATGAGTAGGAAGGGGAAAGACACTTGTATATTTTATTAGACAAGATCCCAAAGACACAGCTGACAGGATAAAATACAGCAACTGGAGTGTGGATTTTTCAGAGAAAGCTGTTTCAGATTAAGACATAAAACATAAGTCTTACATGAACAAGTCTCTTAGAAGATAAGCAAATTGAATTTTTCAAAGCTCTGAACATGTTGTACTTGCAAACATTATATCCTTTCCTTTTCTTATGAAGCAAACAGAGCTACAAATAATGAACTATGAGCAATTGTCATAAAGTGTTAACAGAACCTATTAATTTAAGGCATGACCAAAAATAACTGCTGGCTGTGTTTCAGAAAAATAGTGATAGAAAATCAAATGTTGTGTAATGCTCTAAAGAAAATGTGCAACCAGTGATTGATACCTTGTTTTGATACATTTAATAAGATATGTTCAGTGGAAATTTTGGGGGATAAAACAATTGTGATAAATTTGCATTTAAATAACTAGGATTTATTAGCTGATTCTTCTAAATCATTATTTCTTTAATAACAAGGATACAAACTTAGACAAGTAAAGTGACTCTCTCAAGTTAATAAGTAGTAAGGTTGTAGTTACATAGCTTCTTAATACTAAAAATAGCTAATATGTATATAGAAATATTTTTGTTCCAGAAAGTATCTAAATACTTTTTATGTCTTAGTTTATTTCATCCTCATCTTATGAGAAGGTATTATATTTATTTCATTTATAAATGAGAAAACTGAGATAAGAATTTGGATTACTTACACAAAGTCATTAGATTAGTAAATTGTCAATCCAAGATTCAAACTTGGACACTTTAGCTTCAGTTTTGAATTTTTTCAAAAGATGTATTTATTTATTTGAAAGGCAGAGTGTTAGAGAAACAGATGGAGGGAGAAAGGGAGGAGGACAGTGAGAGAGAGAGAGAGAGAGAGAGAGAGAATGGGAATCCTTCATCTGCTGGTTCACTCCCCAAGTGGCCACAATGGCCAAGGCTGGGTCAGGCTGAAGCTAGGAGCCAGAAACTCATCTTACTCTCCCACAAGGAGAGCAGGAACACAAGCACTAAGGCTATCAACTGCCGCTTTCTAAGGAGCATTAGCAGGACATTGGATCGAAGGCACTCTGATATGGGATGCTGACATCACAGGTGGTGTCTTAATCCATAGCACCGTAACAACAGCACCAACTTGTGAATTTTTAACTATTTTATTTTGCCATCTCCTAGTCCCTTTTGTTCAATGAATTAGGATTTACTATTAATTGTCAGAATGGAATTATCATATATAATTTAATTTCGTGGCAACAGAATACCAGATTACAAAAAGGACTCTCACTATTTAGCAATCAAAATTCAGGGCTTTACCTAGGATATGTATATATACATAAGCTATTAGCATTTTCCTTGTACAAAATTAGGGTATGACTTCCTTTATCCTCAATTTATTGATTTTATCATTGGCATGAATTTGACTCCAGTTTAGTTTACTTTATTTCTGGCAAATTGCTTCTGTACTTAAATTATTTGATTACTTTAATAATGAAGGAATCTCTATATATTGAAACATGGCAAGGCTGACTGAGATGAGAAAGGGCAACAACTGGGAATCAAAGTTGGCATCACAGGGAAGCCAAGCTACCCCAGAAAGTTAATTTAGGTCAGGAGCCAGGGATGGTCCTGAATGTGAATGGAATGGCCACTAAACACACTCAGGAGTGAAACCAATAGTCAGCATCTCAGAAGCATAACACTGAGTCTCTGATATCTGAATCTAAAGAAAAGTTTAAAGTTAATTCCCTGCTGTGGGAGATAAACAGGCAGTCCTATTCAGAAGGTCTGCAGGCTTGTTGCAAAGTTTCAGTTTCCTCATCAAAGCATGAGATTTCCAGTCCCTATTTTGCTTTCACTGAGAGAATTTTAAAAGCATTAAAAAGTATCATGCACAGCCGGCGCCGCGGCTCACTAGGCTAATCCTCCGCCTAGCAGCGCCAGCACATCGGGTTCTAGTCCCGGTCGGGGCGCCGGATTCTGTCCCGGTTGCCCCTCTTCCAGGCCAGCCCTCTGCTGTGGCCAGGGAGTGCAGTGGAGGATGGCCCAGGTGCTTGGGCCCTGCACCCCATGGGAGACCAGGAGAAGCACCTGGCTCCTGCCAACGGATCAGTGCAGTGCATGGGCCGCAGCACGCCGGCCGCGGCGGCCATTGGAGGGTGAACCAACGGCAAAGGAAGACCTTTCTCTCTGTCTCTCTCTCTCACTGTCCACTCTGCCTGTAAAAAAAAAAAAAAAAAAAAAAAAAAAAAAAAAAAAAAGTATCATGCACAATAATCAACAGGTAGCATGGATTTAAATGGTTCCCAACTGAGAACATTGTAAATGAGGGGGGTCTTTATGATTATTCCAACACCTAGGGTCATTGCTAGATTTTTGTGGGTGGTAGCCTGAGATGCTAAATGTTTTGCAACGCCCCGAACAATTCTGTGTAACCAAGAACTCCTCCAGTCAGAACTGTCACTTAATTCCTTTTGAAAGCCACCAGAAGAAGCTAAAATATTTATAGCCATTTTATTACTATGAATTCGGTCATATGGAATAAAGTTCTTTAAATTTCTCTTGAATAAGGTTAGAATTGGCTCGCATCTCATGCTCTGAGTTTCTGTTTCTTTTCATCTCTTCAGTTGGCTTGTATCATTAGAGACAATTACTTTGTTTACTTTATATCTTCTCTTTTTTAGTCTAATGCAAGTTACCGAAAGCTGTGTTGCTAGTCTTCCCTTGATGTTGCACATCTTTAAAAACTTTTTATGTGTCTGCTGTGAGGATCCTCACCATACTGGACTCATTATGATTCTTCACCATCTATTTTAGAACACAGTTCCTGATGAGTGTAGTACGCTGCTATATACTACCTGCACAGCATATAATTACCTTATTGTTCTATTTTAACATGTAGTATTAATTTACACATAAGCACCTGCATTGATAATTTTGGTTAGTGTGAATCTAAAATTTGAATATGGACGTCCCAACCCAATTGAGCCTTCACATTGTGCAGTCTACCCTGAGAAATACTGAGGATGTGGAGACGAAATGAAGAGGAGGAGGGAGATGACTAACAGTCTAAGAATAAGTCATCCTATGGGAGTGCTAATCAGGAAGGATTGTTCTGAGGGAGTAGCACAAGTTCTCGTGAAGGTGCTTGTGGGGAAGAGCACGTGGGAGGCTGATTAGTGAGGGCGTTGGAGGGCATCGGCAGCCGCAAGGGGGCAGTTGAAATCATTATGAGTGTGGAGTGAATGCTAACACACTTGCTGTTCTCACAGTATTCATTGCTTACATGAATCTTATTTATAAGGAAACAGGGAAGCGTTTTTAAGCTACAAAATGTCACACTCAGTTTCTAATTTAAGTGTGTGAGAATTTTGGAGAGTGTGGAAACAATTTAAGAGATCACAAACTCAGAAATCCCTAGCCAAGGAGGTAGAGATGTTGAGACTCTAAAATAAGTCAATGGATGGCTGTAATTGAGGGATGTTTCTGAAGAATCAGCAGAACATTGGGACAGATTGGATGTGGGAGTGAGAGAAAGAGACTGATCTAAGATGACTTCAATGTTCTGGCTGGCTGGAAGGTTCTGTCTTCCTGAAAGGTAGGAAATGCAGGGGAGGAGTGGCTTTAAGGGTGTGGAGGAACTGATGAGTTTGTTAGAACTACTGCTAAGCCAAAATACTTCTTTACTATATTTGTACTTTTAGGTGTTAAAACTATAATTTTGACAGCTCTGTTTGGGCTATATTCCATGGATGGATGAATGTTTCATAATCAGCAATTTATCAATGTTACTCATTATATTAAAAGAGAGCCATAGAACAAAATAATGTGATTGCAGAACAAAGGTGTGAAAAGCATTTGATAAAAATCAGAAGCCATTCTAGGTAGAGGCACAAATCAATTAGGGGCAGAAGAAAATTTATTTGTGCCAAAGGCATCCCAACTGGAAAGCAAAAGCATCATATAGTATGAAGAAATACTGAAGATTAGTATGATGCAAATCCAGGGTGCTATCCATCATCACTGTTATTCTACATTGTTCAACATTTTTAGAAAATAGCTTAAGTAAGTGAAATAAGCTATACAAATATTGGAAAAATAATCATAATTGTTTATAGATGGTTTGATGGAAAATGTAAACAAATTAAAATCTATTGAGAGAATAAAAATGAGTATTTAGTGAAGAACATGCATATAAGAAAAAGGTACTACAGGTAAAAATAAAAAATTTGTAATTGAAAAAATCTATTGACACTAGTTAGCAACAAAAATGTGAAACACTCAGGAATACTTTTAATAGCAATTATGTAAACCTATATTTTAAAAATTACTCAATGAGATATAAGAATTAAATAACATGAAATCAGTACCATGTTCCTACATGCAAAGATTTAATATCATAATGATGTTGTACTTTGCCAAATAAATGCATGACTTTAGTGTAGTTCCAAAGTACATGTTTTTTAAAATCTTTTATCTTTAAATTTTTTAAATTTTTGTAAAAGATTTTTATTTATTTATTTGAGGAGCAGAGTTACAGAGAGAGAGAGGGAAAGAGAGAGAGAATGTTTTCCATTCTCTGGTTCACTCCCCAAATGGTAACAATAGCCGGAGATGAGCCATTCAAAGCTAGGAGCCAGGAGCTTTTTCCGGGTCCCCCATATGGGTGCAAGAGCCCAAGCACTTGGGCCATCTTCTACTGCTTTCTCAATCCATAGCAGAGAGCTGGATTGGCAGAGGAGCAATCGGGACTCAGACTGGCATCCATAAGGGATTCCAGCACTGCAGGCAGAAGCTTAGCCCACTAGGCCACAGCGCTGGCCCCAAGTACATGTTTTTAAACACACACACACACACACACACACACTGTAAAATACACGATTCTGAAGTGCACACAAAATAGTTTGAGAATTTCCAAATGATGTCAAAGTCATTTTAAAATTTAAATGTTATGAAAGAAAGCTCAAGCTAGAAAATGGGGCTGGTGTTATGGCACAGCAGGTAAAGCCGCCCTTTGTGGTGCCTCCATTGCATTTGGGTGCGGGTTCATGTCCTGGCATTGCAGCAGTCTGGGGAGTGAGCCAGCAATGGAAGATTCTCTCTCTGTCTCTGTCTCTGTCTCTCTGTCTCTCTCTCTCTCTCTCTCTCCTGCTCTCTCTGTAATTTTGACTTTCAAAATAAATAAATTAGTCTTAAAAATAATTCAGATAAGAAAATGATATTAAATTGAGTCTTCACATAATTCGTATTGATGCAGGTACCTAAAGCTAATAACTCTCTGCTATAATAGCTGTATTCATTCTGCAAGAGATGCCTGATATCATAAAGCAACTTCTTTTGCCAACTTAAATATATATGTATGACTTTAAAATACATTTCATTAATTTTTTTCATTATATTTATCAGTGAATTTTTCATGGTTTTAAGTGAACTATAAATGAAGAATTCATTCTAAAAGTGGGGGTAAAGTAATCAGATAACATTATAGTCAGTGGTAATGAAGTCAATACCAGGATTGCTTAGGAATATTTTTTCCTTTGAGAATACTCTATATATTACTTAGGTTTGAATAAGTTTTTTTTTTACTAGAAAGGAACCTCTAATTTTGAACAAATGTGTCTCTCTAATACTGACTTTCTACCCTGAATTTGCCATTTTTCTAAGCACTGGGAATACTGAGTGCCTGTAACAGACCTAATCCATGTTCATAGAGTTTATATTCCATTGAGAGTGTCAGCTAATAAGCACATATCAGCATTAAGTACTGTTTTGAAAATAAACCAGGCTAATGAGACAGAGGGTAACTGCAGAGGGAGCAAATTTATATTTATGAACAAGAAAGTCATGTCAGAAATAGGAACATTTGAAGCTTACGGCATGAAACAGGGTTAGATAGTCAGCAACTTGGGGAATGGTTTTCATGCAAAGGCACTGCTGACACAAAAGCCCTGAGGGAAGAATTTTGGTATATTTCAAGAACAGAAAAAATGAATCAAGGAAGAGTTTATTGTACCAAGTGGTCACGAGGTGAGGATGGACTATACTAGACCATGTAAGACATGGTAGGACTTTCCTATAGTAGATATAGTGGGAACTCTCTGAAATGTGTTATCAGGGTGATTTTATAATATAATTTATGTTTTAAAACAATATCAATTTAGTCGATTGGTCTGGGTTTTGCACTAAGAGGTAAATGCAAAAGTAGGGAAACCACTTGCAGTCATCCCATAGCAGTGATCCAGGTTCAGAATGTACTCACACACATGATTTTAGATGGAATTAGGGAGATAATGAAAATGATGAACAAAAGTGGATGGAGAACATATTTTAGAGGTAGATTCCATATAACCTGCTGATACAATGAATGTGCTGTGGGAGTAGTTAGCATAAGCAGTGGGGTTTATGGTAGCGTTTTTGCTGGAGAGCTGAGGGTCAATTAAGTTTAGTGCTGGTTTGTTTTGAATTTTTCCTCCCTCAGTGAGGTAACATCAAGAAATCATTTTTCTAAGATTATACATTGAGATAGATGGCTCAGCAAAGAAAATTACTTTCCACCCAGGTCACATTGGTGTTAACTGTTATTATGTTAGCCAGACTACCCATTCGCACTTCCTCAGTGAGTACTGTGGTTTTATCTTTCAACGACCCCTATTGCTCTCCTCTGGATAGCTCCAGTTTGTCTTTATTGTTTTCTTCTCCATTGTTTAAAACAATTTTATTAAATTATAATTAACACACAATAAACTACACATATTTAAAGTTTAGAATTTGATTACCTTTGACAAATGTACACCTAAGAAATCATAACATACGGGGCCGGCGCTGTGGCTCACTTGGTTAATCCTCTGCCTGCGGCGCAGGCTTCCCATATGGGCACCGAGTTCTAGTCCTGGTTGCTCCTCTTCCAGTCTGCTCTCTGCTGTGGCCCGGGAGTGCAGTGGAGGATGGCCCAAGTGCTTGGGCCCTGCACTCGCATGGGAGACCAGGAGGAGGCACCTGGTTCCTGGCTTCAGATCAGCATAGCTCCGGCCGTTGCGTCCAGTTGGGGTGTGAACCAACAGAAGGAAGACCTTTCTCTCTGTCTCACTCTCTCTCACTGTCTGTAACTCTACCTGTCAAATTAAAAAAAAAGAAATCATAATATAAATCAAAATGGCAAATTTTGAAAAAAAAACACTTGGCATGTTCACATATCCATCTTTAAAGCATGCTTTTACTCACTGAAAACAATATTACATATGTGATCTAAAATATAAGTGTCTGATTAGGCATTTAAAACATTTATTTCTGGGATGGTCTGTTATATGCTGAATATTTTTCCAGTAAACCAGTTTTTGTTATCATAGGTTCTACATACATTGGAATACAGCCTAAGTATAGTGGTGTTGACTTATTAGCAGTCACAGCATACTGTTTCATCATATTGAACTTATTGTTCAATAAAACCTCTAGGTCTATTTTACATTTTTGCTGATGAGATGCATCATTTTCATACTCAATTTAAGCAGTGAATTTCATCAACCTACTCTATTTATACACTTCAAAGGAGATTTTGCAATGGTTTTTCATGAGAGCAACAGAAACAATAAAATAACTAAATTTTCATTATGCTAGAACCAAGAAAGCAAGTGTAATGAGATCATATTGATAGAAAACCTAGACTAAGGGAAACTCCTGAAAATGAGTTCCTTGATAGTTGAAATAATAATGTATACATGAGGTTATACAGCTCTTATTAGCAAGTGCAGTGAAAGCATATTAGATCATGTGAAAGCTCAAAATTCTCTGCAGTTAAACCTTCAGAGGAAGAAATTGAGAGCCAGAGAAGAGAGGATCAGTTTTTTATGTTTAGAAAATATATCTAGAGATTTCTCTGTTACATTGACCAGATTATTCCATTCTGTTCAACTTACACTTCTAAATGCAGGTACAAACTTCTATTCTCTCTCATTGATGAGCATCAACCTATGATTTCTTTTCTTTTTTTAGATTTATTTTATTTGTTTGAAAGAGTTACTGAGAGAGGTAGAGCCAGAGAGAGTGGTCTTCCACCTGCTGGTTCACTCCCCAAATGGCTGCAGTGGCCAGAGCTGAGCTGATCCAAAGCCAGGAGCCAGGAGCTTCTTCTGGCTCTCCCACAAGGGTACAGAGGGGTCCAAGGACTTGTGCCATCTTCTACTGCTCTCCCAGGCCATATCAGAGAGTTGGATCAGAAATGGAGCAGCCAGGACTCGAATGGGCGCCCATATGGTATGCCAGCACTGAAGGCCAGGGTTGTAACCCGCTGTGCCACAGCGCTGGCCTCCCAACCTGTGATTTCTAATGTCAAAAAATGGTTCTTAAATATTCATGAGAAAGACCATTTTATCCTTTTTGCTTACATTGATAATTATCTGTGCTTTTCATGGCCTTGTATCCTAATCTCTATTTTCTGAAGTTACTCCTCTGTCTACCTGTTTCCGTGGTTTGTTCTCTATCAACATAGTGGCCATCATTTCCTGAAATATTTATCCATAAACTCTGAGTAGATATGACTGAACAAGGTATTTGTAAATTATATGAAAGATACATAGGGAAAGTGTCCCCAGGAAAGTCTTTTATTCTTTAATTGGTGTATCTGTGTATGGAACACGGACTGGCATAGTGTTTGTCCTATAAGAAATTTTAGTGTATTTAGTTTTAGTCCTTTAACCCAGTTTTAGTTCTTTATAATACTACAAATTTGATAATCACGCTCAAAAATTTTTATCACTATTTTGATTAATCTTTCTGCAGTACGTCTTGTCTTTAAGAATAAGTATAATATTTAAGAGTTTAGATTCCGGAGTCAATCTAATTGGTTTTGGATTCTGGTCTGCCACAGGTAATGATCCTCACTGATTTTTATTTACATTTCTCTACCTCAGTTTCCTCTTTGCTAAACCGTGCTAGCAAAATATCATGTATCTCCTAGGATAGTTGCCGAGATTAAATGAGTTTGTATGTACCAATGTTTGGCACAAATAATGCGTTGTTAAGAATTGTTATTTATATCATGTTCCATCTCCAACATTTAATTATTTTTTATTTTTTCATTTTTCTTTTCTCCAAGCATTTATATAATAAAACAGCTATTTGTTTGATATTTCATCAGTGAACACTTAATGTTAATATGTCAGAATGACTTTTTCCAAAGTAATTTTCCATTGTATTATTTTGAAATAATTCTAATTATCCTTGTGAGTGATATAAGAGAAATATCACCTAATTTGTTCTTATTAGAAGATTCCATGTGAAGAAAACTCTGTAAAAAAATCAACTTTCTTGGCCCATTCCACTTCAGTAACTTAGTCAATACATACTTTCCTAGAAACTCCACTACGTGAATACATTTCATTCTCACTCGTAGTTCATTATACAAACACACAGTCGTATATTTCTTTTCCTAGAAAATAAATACTATAACCCTTCCAGAACATCTCCTATTGAGGATTAATGTCATTTAGAGGAATCACTCTTTAGAACCTCAACTGGTATCTTCTGATTTATCTGGATCTCATTATTCCTTTTATAATTTCAGGTTACAGATGAACCTGTGAAAGTAGTGGCTTGAATTTTCTGATAAAAGTAGACATCTCAGCACAATCTGCATTCTGTGTTTTATTCCCCCACAAACTAACATTATAATTTATTTGTATAATTACAAAAATAATTAGAGTATATTATATAAAAAGTATCTCTAGGCAAGTGAAAATTCAGTAATACAATATTAAATGTAGTCTTCAAAAAAAGATTATAAGCTCTGTATTCTGTTTTTTCTCTATTTTTTAAAGAATGACACAGAAAAACCCTAGCTCTGTCATGTGTTCCTAGCATCAACCCTCAATTTGATGATTTGCTAGGAGGACTCATGACTCAACAAAGAGTCATGCTCATGATTTATTATAGTGAAAAGATACAAGGCAAAATAACCAAAGAGAAAGATCAAAGTGACAGAGTTTAGAAGAAACCATCCTCAAGCTGCCAGGGTCCTCTCCCAGTGGAGTCATACAGGACACATTTAATTTAACTGGTAACAAATTGTGAGAACATGTGTGAAATATTTTCTATCATGGAAGCTTGGCTTAGTTGAGTCCAGAGTTTTTATTGGAAGCTCATTGTCTTCTGAGCCTGCAGAAAAATCTGGGAGGAAAACAGGTGTTCAGCACAAATGATACTGTTTGCACAACTCCGGCACTGTGAACTACTCTTATCAATTAGAGAAATTTTACAACACTGTAGGAGACTGTTTACCATTCAGTTTCCCAAGATACAGCCAAGGGCAACCTTACAAGTAGGCCTTTCTAGAAATAGCAATCTCAGGCCTGCTGTGTTAACCCTTTACTATACCAGAGCTAAATATTGCATAATTCTAGATTCATATAATCTTCTAAAAGTGTTTTAATAACAATCATGATGCAAGCAGGATTATGTTTAAAAACAGCTGGAGACATTATGCAAATTTTATATTACAGGTGTTTAACAAAAATTATTCAGTACCTTTTGAGGAAAAAACCTGCCATTGTTTTTTCTTTGTGTACTTTATGAAAAGTATTATCCTTTTCACTATCCTGCTCATAGATTGTATATAGGATAAAAGGAAAACGAAGTATATGTTGTAGATATACAAGGACAAGCAAGGGACATGTAGAGTGCAAAAGAGAGGCTTTGACATTTCACTCTCATTATTAGGAAGGCAGAGCACAGGGTTTTGCTACACAGATGAAATGTTGTAGGGCAGATACTAGAGTTCACTAATGAGGAGTTAGGGCATCCAGGGCCAACATCACAAAGCCAACTGATTTGTAAACAAGAAAAACAAAAGAACCCCAAACTAATGTGTGTGAAAGATGAAACCAGAGAGTTCTTAAATTATCAAACAGGATTTCAGTATTTTAGAAGTCAGTTTAAGAGATTGTAGTACATTCTATATTTTTCTTTTTTTAAATTAATTAATTTATTTTTTAATTAATACAAATTTCATAAGTACAACTTTAGGAATACAGTTATTCTTCCCATCACACCCGCCCTCCCACCCCTCATCTTCTTCCATCTCCCTTTTCCAGTCCCATTTTTCATTAAGATTCATTTTCAGTTAACTTTGTACACAGAAGTCCAACTCTATACTAAGCAAAGATTTCAGCAATTTGCACACACACACATGCACATACACACAAACTGAGAACTAGTTTTACAGTTAACTCTCATAATACAACTCATTGAGGACAGAGATCCTGCATGGGAAGTTAATGCACAGTGATGCCTGCTGTTAATTTAACACTCTTATGTATGATGTCAGTGATCACCCAAGGCTCTTGACATGAGCTGCCTTTTGAATCCCCAAACTCCATCATTGTTTAGATAAGGCCATAAGCAAAGTGGAAGCGCTCTCCTCCCTTCAGAGAAAAGTACATCCTTCTTTGATGGACTCTTCTTTGCACTGGGGTATCAATCACAGAGATCCTTCATGTAGAACATTTTTGCCACTGTGTCTTGGCTTTCCATGCCTGAAATGCCATCATGGGCTTTTCAGTTGACCAGGAAGATTTAGGGGCTGATTCTGAGGTTAGAGTGCTACTTAAAGAGATTGTCATTCTATGAGACTGCTGTGTGGCCTCCTTCCCATGTTGGAACATTCTCTCCTTTTTAATTCTATTTATTATTATTATTAGCAGACACTTGATCCTATTTATATAATCACTTTAACACTTAATTCTATCTATATGTTCACTTTAACACGTAATATGATCACTTTAACACTTAAGATGGCATTTTTACCATCCAGCTTAATGGGCATGGGGGTTCTATGACAAGTTTTTAGACTTTGCCGTTAGAGTAAGTTCGTAAGAATGTATGCAGAACTATACAGCTTTATAGTTACAAACTTCCTCCTCCCTCTCTTATTCCCACTCTTATTTTTTACTGAGCTCCATCCTCAATTGACTTTATACACATATGATTAACTCTATGTTAAGTAAAGAGTTCAACAAATAATATGAAGAAAAATCAAGCAAACAAACAAATAAACAAAAACAAAAAAAAATTTCCTCAACAGTCAAGACAAGGCTCAGCTCAAAAGTCATCCCTTCTCAAAGTGTCAATTTCACTTCTACAGATTTTCTTTTAGGTGCTCTATTATTTCTCACAGATCAAGGAGAACATATGGTATTTGTCCCTTCGGGACTGGCTTATTTCACTAAGTATGATGTTTTCCAGATTCATCCATTTTGTTGCAAATGACTGGATTTCTTTTTTTTTTTTTTTTTTTTTACTGTAGTTTACATCTGTGTCTTTCTTTGGTTGAGCTAAACGTATACACAATGCTAACAGCCAATTTTAGTAAGCAGTACTTAAAGATAATTAAATAAGATTACTAATGAAAGACAAAGAATAAATCTTTGCTTGGAAATATTCAGAAATATCAGTGATGGCAAATGAGGAAAAAAGTAATGCTTGTATACTCCTATTTTTAAAAACCTGGCAGTTTGGCTTCAGCTGGGTTAGTTTATTCATCAAAGTCACAAGGAAGGTACAGTTTTGTGGCCAAGTCAATGCAACCATCTTTAAATTCCTATTATTTTTGTCATAGGAGATCTGGAAGGCAGTTAATCATATAAGAGCATGGACTTTGGAATCAGAGACCCTTGAGTTGCAAGCTTAACATTAACTTCACTCAGTACACCAACTTTGTGACCTCTCTATACTTCAATTGGTCACCTGTAAGATGTGGACCATTTTGAAAGTTAAATGAGACATATAAACAAGGTGCTTACCCATGTTCCTGGAACAAACTTTATTCAATGAATTGTTCATGTTGGTACTTTTGCTAGTAGATAGTAGGCGCTATCACTATGATCCCTACCTTTATCCCTTATGTGAGTATATGATATGAGAGATATGCAAATAAATTCTAATATACAATGTGTAGTGATGAATGTTGATTGGAGGTGGAGAACTGAACAGAAGTGAGAGGTTTTCTGAGAGGGAAGGAAAGACTTTGGAGAAGAGGTGAGCTCACTGTAGTCAACAATTTAAAGTGAGATATCAGTAGGTGGGTAAGGAGAGAAAGGATATTTCAAAAAGACAGAATTCATGTGAAAATAAGAGTTAGGGGAGTTGTAAGTAAAGCCAGTATAATTAATTAATAATAGCCCTGATTGGAAAAAAAGGCAAAATTGCTTTGTAAGTATATAATAATGAATGCACCCCATTTGAGTTTTTTGAAAAGAGGTTTATATTTACATTACATGTATAGATCTTAAATATTGTAATTTGCTGTTTTGAATAACCTACATATTCATGTAATTCCCACTCAGAATACAAAGAATGTTTCCAACACATCAACAAATTCTCTCCGTCCACTTATGATCATAACTGCATGCCACACCACTTCAAACATTGTTTAGATATCTTTTACCATCGGTTAGTTTGTCCAGTTTAAAGTTACATTTAAATGTATAATCTTCTTTCCTTTAAAAAATTGATATTTGTCCATGTTGTCACTTATATCAATTATTCAAACCTTTTGAGGATAGCATTGTGGCACAGTGATTTAACATGCTACCCGCAATGCTGGCTTCCCATATTTGAGTACCTGACTGAGTCCTGGATGCTCTGTTTCTAATCCACCTTCCTTCTCAGGTGTGAGAAGGCAGCAGAAGATGCTGAAGAACTTGAGTCCCTGCTATCCAAGTGGGAGACCAGGATGGAGTTCCTGGCTCTTGGGTTTGACCTAGCCTAGACTGGAGTTGTAGTAATTTGGGTAGTGAACCAGTGAATAGGAGATCTCTATCTTCCTCTATCTTTGCTCTCTACCTTTCAAATAATAAATAAATAGTTAAATATAAGTAAGTAAGTAATAATCCAAATCTTTTAATTGTTGAGTGGCATTCCTTTCAATAGATATACTACATTCTTAAAACATTTCATGCTTAATTGCATTTGAATCATTTCCACATTTGGGAAATTATTATTAAAATGGCTATGAGCATTTCTGTAAAATTCTTTTTGTTAATATATATTTTAATTTCTCTTGGACACATGTTCAGTGGAATTGATTGGTTATAAATATATACATAATCTTTTAAGAAATTGACAAATCTTTTTTAGGAGGTGGTACCATTTAGCACTCTCACCAGCAATGTTAAAGAGTTCCAAACTGTTCGACTTCCTTGCCAACACTGGGATGGCCAGCCTTCCTAATTTTAGCCTTTCTAGTGGATGTGGAAATGATATTTGGAGTTGGATTATTTTTCATGTGCATATTGTTCATTCGTGTATCTTCTTTCGTGAAGTATCTGCTCAAAACTTTTTAACCCATTTTTATAGTTTTCATCTGTCCTCTTATTAACCGTGTTAAAGGAGCTATATAGTCTGCATACAAGTTGTTAGATATATGTATCTATTGTGAGTATTCCCTTCCTATTTGTATTATACTTATTCATATTATTGCCTTTTATGAAGTCTAATTTGTCACTTTTTAATAGTACTTTCTATATCATCTCCAAGATACCTTAACTTCTCCAAAATTGAAAACATGTATTTTTTTCAAAAGGATTTCTTCTCCAACATTTAATGTTTATTAACTATTTAAATTAATTTTGGTTTGTGGTATAAGAGGGATTGAGGTTCCTTTTTTAAAAGAATATGTTTATCTACTTGTTCTAACTCTGTTATTTTAGAATTATTTTTCCTATTGATTTTCCTGATATCTTTGGAAAAAACATTTTAATATATAAGATGACAATACAATTAAGATAATATATTTTTGAATTGTCTTCTCTTTCATTGACCTATGTGTTCATCCTTTTGTTAATAGCACATTCTCTTAATTCCTGTAATTATACAATAATTTTAAAATCAAGTTCTCTTAGGTCTGTGTGTTTTTTGAGATTAATTTTTAATAGATTATAGATTCTTTGCATTTACATATAAGTTTTAGAATAATTTTGTCAATTTGTACAATAAGAACCTTCTAGGATTTTTATTATGATTGCGTTATATACATAGATTAATTTTTAGGCTTTGTCAATGCAGCAATATTTACTTTTCCAATATATGTATAAGGCATAACTATTATTTCCCTTCTTTACTTTCTATGGAAATGATTTGTTTTCAGCATAAATTTTTGCATGTTTTTGTTCAATTTATATTTGAGTGTTTATGATTTTTGATGCTATTGCTAGTATATAGAAATATAGTTGAGGCTGGTGCTGCAGCTTAATAGGCTAATCCTCTGCCTGCGGCGCCAGCACCCTGGGAAAACCTTTCTCTCTTTCTCTCTCTCACTGTCCACTCTGCCTGTAAAAAAAAAAAAGAAATATAGTTGAATTTTGAAAATACTGACCTTGTAGCCTATGATTTGACCAAACTTATTACTAGTTTCAATATATATATTCTGCTTTTTTCAGTAAGATTTATTTTATTTATTTAAAAGCTAGCGTTACACAGAGAGAGGGAGAGACAGAGTGAGAGAGAGAGTTTTTCCATCTGCTGGTTCACACCTCAGAAGGCTACAATGGCTGAGACTGGGCCTGGCCTATGTCAGGAGCCAGTAGCTTCTTCCAGGTCTCCCACATGGCTAGTAGCAGCCCAAGCACTTGGGCTGTGTTCCTGGATTGGTGCAGTTGGAGCCAACCAGTGCGTGGAAGAACCCCCCCCCCCCCTCTTTCTGTCACTCTGCCTTTCAAATAAAAAAATAAATAAATCTTTAAAAAAATTCCATGGAAAGAGTTATGTATAATTTTATGATACTTAAAATTTTCTATCAGAATCTGAGGATTATAAAGTATCTAAAGCTTGTAGGAGTAAATGTGTAAATCTGTAAAGGATTAAGTTCAATAGATAGAGTGCTTAATGTAGGTAACTTTAAAATATCTTTATTCACTGACTTTTTTATATAATTTTATTCCCTTGATGGTAGTCTGTTTTTAATGACAAAATTGTATTATTCCTGAAATTTTTAAATTTGAAATTTCAATATTTTCAGATTTCTTCAGAGCATTTAAATATTGCCATATTTTAGCTATTTCTTTGTTTTGTTTATTTACATTTTTATAGTTACATATATCACATATCTGCTCATTTTATTTTTTATTTAAGGGATTATCCTTGCATTTTTTTAATTCTCCAGTTTTTTTTTTAAAGATTTATCTTATTTATTTAAAAGACAGAGTTACAGAGAGAGAGAGAGAGAGAGGAGACAGAGAGAGGTCTTCTATTCACTGGTTCACTTCCCAGATGGCTGCAGCAGTCAGAGGTGGGCTGATCCAATGCCAGGAGCCAGCAGCTTCCTCTGGGTCTCCATCATGGGTGCAGGAGCCCAAGGACTTGGGCAGTCCTCTACTGCATTCCCAGGCACATTAGCAGGGAGCTGGATGGGATGCAAAGCAGCCAGGACTCAAACCAGCACCCATGTGGGATGCCAGTGTCACAGGTGGTAGCATAACCCACTAGACCACAGTGCCAGCCCCTTAATTCTTCAGTTTCAAATTTTAGAGTGTTGCTGTTGTGTTTTTTTTTTATCAAGCCTATACTTCCATGAATATGATACAATATTAACACATACCAACAAGAAAGAAAACTACCATATAAACTTATTTTAATCACTTACATTTTTATGTTAACTTATTAAAAGACGTTTCCACTTATTTGTGCAAGTTTATTTTTTTTTAGGATGTTGAATTTAAGCTGACAGGTCTATTGTTTTCTTTAAGCACTTTAAAGATGTCCTTTGATTGTCTTCTAGTTTCCACAGCTAGACGGCATTCATATCCTGTCTGTAAAGATGTATTATTTTTCCTCTGACTTTTTAATGTATTTATGTATACATTTATACCTTTATGTAAAAGAGTGTGTGCACATATGTGTAAGGCCAAAGCCAGAAACTGGAAACTGAATCCAGATATCCCTCAAAGGTAGCAGAGTCCTAAGCACATGCACCATCATCTGCTGTCTTCCAGGGTACACACTGGCAGGAAACTGGAATCAGGAGTGGAACTGGGACTCAAAGCCAGGCACTCTGATAAAGGATGTGAGTGTTCAAGGGATGACTTGGACAAGGCGAACCCCCTCACCCCACTTCTGGAAGCTCTAAAGAGTTTATTATTGCTTCATAGTAACTAGACTATGATGCGCTTAGTTCTATTTTCTTTGAATTTGCCCTGCTTGAAGTTCTCGAATTTATATTTTTTTTCCACTAAGAGTCTTGAACCTTTTTGAGTCTTTTCCTTCTTTGGATTTGAAAAATTCTTCACCATTATTTCTTCAACTATCATCTCAATCTCTTTTTTTATTTTTTGGAATCATACTAAAATGTTTATAAGACCTTTTGAACATGTCCCATATATCCCTGTTATGTTTATCCCTACTCATCTCTTCTTCTTTTTCCATGCTTTAATTGATATTTGCGTTAACTTTTATTCAAATTTATAAATCACATTTACTTTCTTTTTCCTTTTTTTTTCTCTTCTCTTCTTTATATGAGGGGAACACATTTCATGTATTTCAGATAGTTTTAAGAACATAATAATATTTCTCATCCTACCTCCTCCCTCCCTTGCTATCACCCACCCTTTCTCCTTCCTTTTTATTTTTCTTTTAATTTTTTCAATGACATATTTTCAATTTCACAAAATTAATCCTCCACTAAGTTAAGAACTCAATAAGTAGTAGTAGAATCTGTTGTTAATTCTGTCCAATGAGTTCTTTGCTTCAGTTACTGGATTTTTCAGTTCCAAAATGTTAATCTGATACTTTATAGATTTTAATTTTCTTTGGAAATAATCTATGCTTTCTTAATTTTATTAGTCACTTTCACTGAAGTAACAATTGCACTTTTGAACTCTTTGTCTTTTAACTCTATTATTTGAAAACTCTCTGGTTCTCTTTCCATTAGTTGTTTTAATTTCTATCAATAACTATTTCCTGTTCCTCTACATGACTTCATTTTATTGTAAACTATATATTGTGGACTATATGTTATAGAGGCTCTGCATAATTTTAATCTTCCTTTTAAGGTTGTTGACTTTTATTCTGACAGTGAGTTAAATCAATGACAGACCATTTTGATTTTCTGAGAGCTTTAGGTCCCATTTGTAATTTTAAAACATGTTTTTTTTTTTTCTTTCCTTTCCTTTTTGCCTTATGAGCAAGGAAAGTTCTCTCATGCTTTGGTGTTTTCCATTAAACAATGACCACATAACCTTTGAATTACAAAATCCTGCATGTAGCTATTCACAGTACCAACATATGTTTTTATCTTAACAATAATTCAAAATCACAATGACACTGCTCTCTCCCAGCTTTGCCTAGGGGAAAAAAAGTTATTCAGGAGGAACGAATAATTGGAAACTGAATAGTTCTGGATTAAACTGCTGGAAAGCACTTAAAGGGTTTCCTTTATTTTGCCATTTATTCATGCAAGATGGCTTTAGTATTTAAGTGTGTTTCTTTTTATTGCTGAATTCATTGAGGCAGTGAACTGTATCTTTGTGGGACTTCTAATGTGGGTGAAATGGATGATTGCCATCCTGGGAACCATAAGTTCACCACCACATAGGCACCGAATAACTGAAGGTATTTTGTTACCATGCAAGTGTTGGGTTATAGACTTAAATTATTTTCATGAAATATGCCCCCTCTATAGTAGAATGTCGGTTGAGTCTTAGAAACTGGGAATAGCACAGGATGTGAAAAAAGAAAAATAATCACTTGAATCACATAGGTGGTCACATATTCTTCTTGCCTTTGTTTTTCTTTTTTTGAAGATTTATTTTATTTACTTGAAAGTCAGAGTCATATGGAGAGAGAGGAACAGAGTGAGAGATCGCCCATCCCCTGGTTTGCTCCCTAAATGGCTGCAATGGCCAGGGCTGGGCTAGGCCGAAGCCAGGAGCCAGGACCTTCTGTCAGGTCTCCCACATGGGTTCAGGGGCCCAAGCAATTGGGCCATGTTCTGCAGCTTTCTCAGGCACATTAGCAGAGACCTGGATCAGAAGTGGAGCATCCAGGGTGAACCGGTGCCCATATGGGATGCCAACGTCACAGGAGGCAGCTTTACCCACTACAACAAAATGTTAGTCCCTTGTCTTTGTTTGTTCAGTAGGAAATAAAAATTAAAAAAAAAAAAAAAAACTTCACTAATTTCCCTTGTTTCACTTGAAACTGTGTCAACATTCTGTAAAACCAAAGGATTGTTATTGTTCATGTATGTCAAGACTAAAAATACAAAAGTTAACGATGAAGGATAATTAAAAGTGATAATAAAAAATGTGCAACTCAGAATATCTGTGGACTATTTTGAAGTGTTGACATTGTGCTGGAGTGATCACTAGATAATTTTGTTCAGTTCAATTTCACTTGTTATACGTGGCTCGTAATCTCAGAAGCTTTTGTTGTTTTCAATACAGTGATAGTTTCATTTATTCATTCACTCATTTGTAGTTATTTACATGGTCTTTCAGACTGATATCCTTTAGATTTGTAGTAATACTTGATTTTGATCCACAACTTAGTTCAAACTGTTAGAGGAAAGGATGGTTGTTAAGGGGTTTTCTGGGGTCGTCTCTACATTTTTGATTATCTTACTTGTGACCTTCTAAATCATGGTCTGGTTCTGCTTTAATTATGTTCTTCAGTTTTATTTCTGGTCAGGTAATATGATCTGAAATGCTTAGTATTAAGATGTGCTAACCTGAAATTAAATGGAAACTCAGCATAAGGTGTGTGGGATAGTTTGATCTTCAATGACTCAAAATTCCAAATTTGCTTATGTATTGCTGTGTTTTCTGACTAATGTATCATGAAATAACCCAGCAGGGGGAAAGGTCAGTAAAATGATTCTAACACAAGGAATAAATAGAAGTATTTTTACATAATTGCAATAATCTGATATACTGACACATCAACCAAACTTATGAATGGCCTGAGCCTATTTAGTAGATATCTAAATAACAGCTTAAATTCCAAGAATGTTACAGTAATCAATTTGAAACTACTTATAAAATTTAAAATATTTAGTATATAGTATAAAGAATGTGGACTGTACCATTCATGAAATAAAATTTTTTGGTCATCATAATTTTTATTTACCAACTTCATGCTTTCTTTTGATACTCTAAGTAGTATATAAGCATTATAAGCCAAATTAGCATCTTTTTGACCCAGGATTGTGATAGGAACCATCATGTTACAAAGTGATGGCAAATCTATGCCTGCTTTTCAGTTTTGCTGGCCCCGCTCAACCTCTGGTTGCCTCTTATAGAGTTTATTTTGACCCCTGTAAAATGAAGACCAAAAGGACTAATAAGGGCTAACCTCACTCATTATTCTGAGGTTTATGAGAGGACTCAGCACTAAACTAGGCTCTGAGAAATATTCAAGCTTCAACAGTTCCTCTTTGCCCTTTGATAGGGTTCCTTCTCTTCCACCATGGGCTGAGCAACCAGCGAATCTGTAAACCAAGCACATGGGTCTACCACTATAGGCAAGGTGAAGGCCTATCTTGTAAAGTGTATGGGATTTGTCTACACCACTACCAACTTCCAACCTAAGGAAGGACTGACCTAGCAGGTGTAAGACTCCTCAGATAATGATTCCCTATGGATGTCTCCATCGTGACTAGGGCTTGAAGAGGGACCTCTCAGTTTCCTGTGCCATACTTGGAATAATATGATGGATGAGGAATGCAAAGACCTAAGACTGGGTGAGAAGTCCTAGGGAGTCTATAGGGGGCACCACTGACAAGCTAATACCAAAAGTAGGGGCCTGGACACTGGAAGGTGAAGGGTAGACTTGGCTCTCAGTAGTGACAGTGATCAGGCTTGAAAGCAACATCATGGGACATGCTAAAGTACTGGGCTTGCTTCTCAGTCAGCTGGGTCAGGTTCACTTCCAGTTGCCCAGGGTGAGCGTTAGCTGCTGCCACTGCCTCACCCAGCTTCTCGGACAGGAAGTGAACACCAAGAGCATTACTCATCAGAGTGGGTCCTCAGCTCAAGCTGTGCCAGCACCTGCTTCGTGAAGGAGTTGCTCATCACAAAGCTGGGGTGGCTCAAGGCACAACCCAGGTTGACCAACTGATCCTCAGCGGGCAGGATGATGTGTTGCCCATTCTTCAGCCTGTAGCAGTGCAGCTGGGGCCTGATGCTCAACTTCTCCACAGCATTCTCGTTGACCACTTGATGTCAGTCTCCACATTGAAGTATCTGTTGTTATATATGATGACATCATCCTTCAGGTGCTCAAAGTGGCACCCAAGAATGATGTCCATGCAGCCTGTGGTAGTGCCAAAGTGCCAAAGATGTTGTCCATCCACAGTGGTCCACTCCTACCCCTCCATGGCATCCTTCAATGCATTGGTGGAGACGACCTCGGTGATTATGATATTGGCACCTAAATCCCTCAGGGCCTTGGATGTGACCCTTGCCCACACTGCCGTAGCCCGCTACCACTGCCTTCTTGCCTGCAGTTTGACCAGCCTAGACTGGAAGTTGTGGCAATTTGGGTAGTGAACCAGTATGCCTGTAACCCATTTGATGCCATCTGTGAGGGACTCCCAGCAGCCATAGAGTTTGTCAGACTTGCTCTTGGTGATGGAGTCATTGGCACTGATGGTAGGCACCTTCAAGACCCCATTGGCCATAATCTTGTAGAGGTTGTGGACCCCAGTAAAGATCTCCTCAGGGAAGTCCCTGATGCCTGACAGAAGCTTGGGTACTTGGTGTGGATGAGGTTGATGAGGTCATTGCCATCGTACGGAATCATGTTAAGGGGCTTGGGCTTAAAGTAGAGTGCCTGATGTACTACAGGTACTCCTCCTCTGTTTGGTTCTTGCAGGTGTACACTTGAATGCCGGCCTTGGCAATGGCAACCGCTGCATGGTCTTGGGTGGAAAAGATGTTGCAGCTGGACCACTGCACTTCAGCACTCAGGGCAACAGGGTTCTCAGTGAAGATTGCAGTCTCCATGGTCAAGTGCAGGCAGCCGGCCATATGGGTGCCCTTCAGTGGCTTGGAGGCAGAGTGTATCTCCCACATGTACATCAGGGGCTGCACTGTCCAGTGCCTTGTGTCCCCAAGTAGCCAGCCCAAGGCCCTCACATTTAAAGGCAGTTTGTCAGGCCTTCTGCCAATGCTGCTGCAGGTAGTGATGGACATGGGTGAAGGGGGCCGGGACTCGAGCAGGGCTCAGAAATAGGCCTGGCGGAGTGGGACAGGGCATGAAATAAATTTAATGTATCTTTTTCCTCATCTGTAAAATGTAATGGTAATATTCTACCACAAAGTGGCTACTAAACTAGATAAACTACATATATAGGTGAAAATATAGTTCTTAATATATGGTAGATACTGAGAAATGATATAATTATTAGACTTTTTTTAGTTTTAAAAATTTATTTATTTGTTTGAGAGGCTGAGAAATCTCACCCTGATTCACTCCCCATATGCCTGCAAGAACTGGGGTGGGCCAGGGTTGAAGGCAGAAGCCTATTATTCATCCCAGGTCTCCCACATGGGTTTCAGGGATTCCATCCCCCACCCCTCGCTGCATCCCAGAACGCTTTAGCAGAAAGCTGGAATTAGAAGCCAGAACTGCTGGCAAACCTAGGTACTCTGATATGAGAGGCAAGTGTCTTAACAGTTGCTTAACCATGAGGGTAGTTGCCATCCTGACAAGTTTATTTTAAGTTAAAAATTTTAAGCTAAAAACCCCTGTAAGTCAGTTTCATGATCAGGATTTCAAATATATATGTATGTATGTATGTATGTATAGATAGATAGATAGATAGATATAAACCTTATAGATTACCGTTTAACGTCTAGCACTGATAGATGAACCTAGTTATCATATCATCTCCATTATTAATCTGTCTTCTAATTTTTGTGAGCTTTTGACTCAGTTTCTATGTTTATATAATACAATGATTTCTGTGCATATTTAGATTCTTATGTCTCATGTATTCTGCAAGAATAAAATCTACACCCGAAGAAAACCGTTCAAGATTCCTGTGAACTTCGAGAAAGGATAATACCTAAATAGAAGAGCTTTTAGGTAAATTCCTGCTCAGACTTAGGTAACCAAAATGATCTTTATTACTTTGTGTAGAAGACTGTAATCTTTCCTGATAGGATCATTCCTGATAGGATCTTCCATGATTTTGCCTAATATTCTAGCTACTACTACAACTTAGATTTAGATATTTTAAAGAGAAAACAGTTGAAAAACTTGCCAAGTATAATTGACTTGATTTCTGACACTTATAACAGTAAGTAAATTGTGTATGTGTGTGTGCCAGAATTCAAGACAAAGAAGTATAACAGAAAGTGCTGGATATTTGAACAGTGTGTGATTCAGATATTACTATTGTATTTGCTCCATAACCTTACTATTTTAAGTGTGGCTCATGGATTTTTGTGTCAATATCCCCTGGGAGTTGGTTATTCATAGAGAATTTCAGGCCCCAACAAGACCTACAGAGTAAGAGTTTACATTTTAGTAATATACCCAGAAGAGTCTTATGCACAATGAAATTTGAGAAACAGTGCTTTAGACCCTGAAAAATAAAAATAATGTTCTATCTGAATTAATGACACTGGATCTCAAACTAAAAATCATGGAATATGAAAAATATTTGTAGACATCATGAAAGTAGTTGTTCTTATAGTTATTGATTTCAGGAACGTTTTTAAACCTCAAGACCATACCCAATGTAGTTACACATTTTCAAGACAATGTTCCTTTACAAGCTAAATATTAACAGTGATTATAAATTCTTTAATAAAGTGAGATATTTTAAATCAGCATATGCATATTGAAGTTAAATATGCAACTGGTGAAGCATTTTAGAGCTAAATGTGTCATTCTGACTTTTTATAGGTATAATATTACTAGTTACTTTAATTATATTACAAGATAGTCCTATAGAAATATTATTGCTGTCTCACACGCTGTGCTATCTTCTCAGTGAAATTTTATATACTATAGAGTCGTGCAAATAAAGCATATACAGTGTATGAATGTAACACTCAGCTCACTCCTATAAGCTTTGGTAAGATCGTGTTTCTCACACTCTTTCTTGCTATAGAAAGAAAACCTTGGTTGTAATAAGATATATTCAGTCCCAGTATTCTTATAAAAATATCTAGTATCATTATAAAATAAATAGTTTATTCCTTAACCTATCTAATACGTAATTATTGAAACTTCTAAGTGCCAGTCATAAGCTAGGTACTGTGGAGGGGGGGAGTGAACAGAGACGACTCAGTTCTTTTTTTTTAAGATTTATTTATTTATTTGAAAGGCAGAGTTACACAGAGAGAGAAGGAGAGGCAGAGAGAAAGAGGTCTTCCATCCGCTGGTTCACTCCCCAGATGGCTGCAATGGCTGGTGCTGCACTGATCCAAAGCCAGGAACCAGGAGCTTCTTCCAGGTCTCCCACGTGGGTGCAGGGGCCCAATGACATGGACCATCTTTTGCTGTTTTCCCAGGCTACAGCAGAGAGCTGGATCAGAAGTGGAGCAGCCAGGACTTGAACTGGCGCCCATTTGGGATGCTGGTACTGAAAGCAGCAGCTTTACCTGTTATACTACAGCATCAGCCCCGTCTAATTGTTTTTTAATTTTAATGTACCTTTTTTGCTGGGATATCACTTTTTCTATTTTTAACTTTTATTTTTGAATATAAATTTCCAAAGTACAGCTTATGGATTACAATGGCTTCCCCCCCCCATAACTTCCCTCTCACCTGCACCCCTCCCCTTTCCCGCTCCCTCTCCCCTTCCATTCACATCAAGATTCATTTTCAATTCTCTTTATATACAGAAGATCAGTTTAGTATATATTAAGTAAAGATTTCAACAGTTTGCACCCACACAGAAACATAAAGTGAAAAATACTGTTTGAGTACTAGTTATAGCATTAAATCACAATGTACAGCACATTAAGGACAGAGATCCTACATGAGGAGTAAGTGCACAGTGACTCCTGTTGTTGACTTAACAAATTGACACTCTTGTTTATGGCATCAGTAATCACCCTAGGCTCTTGTCATGAGATGCCAAGGCTATGGAAGCCTTTTGAGTTCACCAACTCCGATCATATTTAGACAAGGTCATAGTCAAAGTGGAAGTTCTCTCCTTCTTTCAGAGAAAGTTACCTCCTTATTTGATGACCTGTTCTTTCTACTGGGATCTCACTCACAGAGATCTTTTGCCAGAGTGTCTTGGCTTTCCATGCCTGAAATACTCTCATGGGCTTTTCAGCCGGATCTGAATGCCTTAAGGGCTGATTCTGAGGCCAGAGTGCTGTTTAGGACATCCGCCATTCTATGAGTCTGCTGTGTATCTTGCTTCCCATGTTGGATCGTTCTCTCCCTTTTTTATTCTATTGGTTAGTATTTTCAGACACTAGTCTTGTTTATGTAATCCCTTTGACTCTTAGTCCTATCGTTATGATCAATTGTGAACAGAAATTGATCACTGGGACTAGTGAGATGGCATTGGTACATGCCACCTTGATGGGATTGAATTGGAATCCCCTGGTATGTTTCTAACTCTACCTTTTGGGGCAAGTCAGCTTGAGCATGTCCCAAATTGTACATCTCTTCCCTCTCTTATTCCCACTCTTATATTTAACAGGGATCACTTTTCAGTTACGTTTCAGCACTTAAGAATAACTGTGTATTAATTACAGAATTCAACCAATAGTATTAAGTAGAACAAACAAAAAAAAAATACTAGGAGGGATATGCTGGCGAGGATGTGGGGAAGAAGGGACACTAATCCACTCTTGTATGTAAACTGGTAAAGCCACTATGGAAGTCAGTCTGGAGATTCCTCAGAAACCTGAATATAACCCTACCATTCCACCCAGCCATCCCAGTCCTTGGAATTTACCCAAAGGAAATGAAATTGGCAAACAAAAAAGCTGTCTGCACATTAATGTTTATTGCAGCTCAATTCACAATATCTAAGACCTGGAATCAACCTAAATGCCCATCAACAGTAGACTGGATAAAGAAATTATGGGATATGTACTCTACAGAATACTATATAGCAATAAAAAACAATGAAATCCAGTCATTTGCAACAAAATGGAGGAATCTGGAAAACATTATGCTGAGTGAAATAAGCCAGTCCCAAAGGGACAAATATCATATATTCTCCCTGATCGGCGACAACTAACAGAGCACAAAAGGGGAAACCTGTTGAAGTGAAATGGACACTATGAGAAATGGTGACTTGATCAGCCCTTGCCCTGACTGTTGATGAACAACTTAATACTTTATCCCTCAGAGAATTTTTTTTGTTTGTTCTACTTAATACTAGGGATATCACTTTTTCTGCATGGGTTCTTTTCAGACAATCTCATCTAAGTTAATTATTTATGGCATATTTATTTTTTAAAAAAGGTTATTTATTTTTTATTTATTTTGAAAGAGGGTGACAGAGAGACAAAGACACAGAGACAGAGAGGGAGAGAGCAAGATAATCCATTCACCTGCTGGCTCACTCCTCCCAGTGGCTGCAATGGCCAGGCTGAAGCCAGGAGCCAGGAGTTTCATTCAGGTTCCACACGTGGGTGACAGGGGTCCATACACTTGGGACATCTTCCACTGCTTTTCCCAGGCCATTTTCAAGAGCCTAGATCAGGAGTGGAGCAACTAGGATTTCAAACAGTGCCTATATGGGATGTTGATGTCACAGGCAGTAACTTTACCAGCTACAACACAACCAGTCCCCTTATGGCTGTACAGAAATAATGTAACATAGCATTTGAAACCTCAGGAGTTAGACACACTTGACCCTGTCACTTTATAGTTGAGTGTTCACATAGAATAAAGTTTGCATCTCTGATTCTTAGTTTTCTTATTTCAAAAACAGAATTATTACATAGTTACTATTGTTCATTGGTTACTAATAATTAATAAAGCCATGGAGAGCTATTAGCAAAATAGTGTCTGTAGAATACTGAATTCATTGCTTGGTACATTATAAGAAACCATTACCAATTGATTCTATTGTTTTTTCTACTATTGCTATTATACAATCTTTGCTAAATTTATAAGTAGATCTTTAACATTTGACATTTTTATTGTTTATATTATTGCTATTCTTCATCCTTTGCTTCACACCCAAATTCTCTGCAAAAATTTTGACCCTGGCTTTACCTCTTAATTATTAAATAATTAACTCTTTATTAGCTCCTTTTTCTTCTTGAGTATTTTCAGGTTGTAGGGGCATAGTAGTGGGGATAAGAGAACTTTCTCTTAGGTAGAAATATCTGCTAATTGAGGCATATGTTTATCAAGTGTTTTCAGTCATGCTTGCAATTGCTCTGGGTCAATTTTAATATCTTTCCCCTTTACTTCTCCCGCAACAATCGCTGACTGAACACTGAAGAGTTAAATATGTAGGTTCTCTAACACTGAAAGGAAAACAGATGCTACTCTGCTTCTCCTAGCCCCCAAGTTCCTCTTGCCCATTGCAGAGCAGTGCTGGGGCTTAGACACCCATATGTGTCAAACATTTTGAAAACAACTATTACTTCTCTCATTCTCACCCACAATGCTGTTTAATTGTCATACACACATGCTAGCTTATACTAACATGGAAAAGATCCCATTTAATTATAGTACCAAAATGTCACAAAAAGCACTGTCTTCTTCCAGGAGTCTGATAAAAAAATTAAGATTTGGGTTCAATGGATTGTATATTTATACAGGGTTAGCAGGAGAAATAGGAAATATTTTTGAGTTTGCTAAATATTCATGAATTTACACTCCACTAATTTGTAGATTTTGGCTTCAGTTACTTTTCATAAGAACAAAAGTGTAGTAAGCATATAGATAGAGAAAAACTGATGTTTTATTTATAAAATGGTAGGAGAAAAACATTTTTTAACAAACTTACAACATATGTAAAAAGTAACACATTTGTTATTTACAGATGACCCAACCAAAATACAAATGTGCAAAGTGTGCAAAGTGGGTCAGTGTTTTGATGTAGTGGGCTAGGCCTCTGCCTGTAGTGCTGTCATCCCATATGGGCACCAGTTCATGTCCTGGCTGCTCCTCCTCTGATCCAGCTCTCTGCTAATGGCAGAGAAAATCGGTAGAAGGTGGCCCAAGTACTTGGGGCCTTACACCCAAGTGGGAGATCCAGAAGAAGTTCCTGGCTCCTGGCTTTGGATCAGACCAGTTGTGTCCATTACAGCCTTTTGGAGAGTGACCCAGAGGATGCAAGAACTCTCTTTCTGTCTCTCCCTCTCTCTGAAATAAATAAATAAATCCTTAAAAATGTGCAATGTGCTTATTGAATTCATACAACTTACCTATTTAATAAAGTACATTAAAACAATCTTTCAAGGATAGCCCGCCTTCAACTGTACATATCTGCAATTATTCTGAATTCCAAAATGCCATGTGTGTAAAATGGTATGTGATCTATGTTCACGCTAAATTTACTGATACCTCTTCTAACCAGGTTTGAGAAGTTGAGAAGATATTTATATGATCGCTGTGTACCAAATATCACTATAGGAGGTGCTTATTGACTACACACACACAGAAAGAGAATTGAAATAGTGAAATATGGCACAGTGAAATATGAAAGTGTCTGCTGTAAACTATTTAGTAATGTTCCTTCAGTACTTGCTGGTACAGTTCTTCGAATGTAGTACTGTGTCTCTCTGTATTTTTTTAAACCTGTAATGTTCTTGCGGCATAATGTTAAATCTGTATTTTATGCCCCATGATTTCTAGCTAGTTCATTTAGCTCTGTTTTTCTGAGGGTGATGGAAGGAGGAGTTAATATCCTCAGCTTTCTAACAGCAGACATGGAAAAGGATCATGTCTGGCTTTAACATTACTGGCTCTCTAAGCCACACCGCAAGAAATATTACAGGCAACAGATAGTTTCATTTTCAATTTAGACACCCATTATTTGATGTTTACAGGCCATTCCTAATTCTGAGTCCAGAATTTATGGTTAGTTCGGGCGATTATCATCACAGCAATCTCCTACAACTGGGCTGCGCTTCGTTGGGAACTTTGCACTGCTCTATCAGTCCTCTCTGACGTCTGGAAGTGATATATAGCACCACGTCCATATCTCCCCTGCTCAGAGAGGCTTGGTTTATGACTCCCCGGATGTCCATCTCTTTCGGGTGGGTAGGCAGTTTGCACTGTCTCAGTGAGGGGGAAAGTTGACCCTTGGGAAAGAAGGTCAATGTCATTAAACAAAATTCTAGCATTCAAGATCTGACTTACTGTGAATCAAACTTGATTATATCATTTATTAAGTCAAACTTATGAAGTTTTTTATTGTTAAAGAATAATGAAGCCCAGGTGTTCCCTTGTTTGCCTTACAAACATAATATGAAGAGTAACATATAAATCTCTTGAAGATATGGTAAAGTAGTGGAAACGACTTCTTAGGATTAATAATGACATTTCAAATGGTTACTTTGTGGTTTTTCTTTTGAATAGACAGTATTTAACTTTGCCTTTCAGACCTGGGTATTCTCCAGGCTGTGTTCAATAGCCTTAATTAAAACTTACTGAAGGGCTTTTAAAATCTCTGCACATTGTTTGTAGAATCGCTCACTGAGTATGAGTTTTTGAAAGGATGTGGTAGAACATGCATCCATTTATCACACATGACATAGCCTGAATGGTATTTCTTTTTTAAACTTGCTGATTGGGGCGAGAATGAGAATATCTTTTGCCACCAATGCTGATCCACTTTTGTATTTTCACTGGGACCTGACACTTGCCCCTTGTCAGAAATGGGAACTAATAAAACCAGACAAGGGTTTGGGCTTGTTCATAAAGGTAACTGAGAGCTTTCTTGAGAATTCACGTCTTTTGCCATGGAAAGGAAAACAAAACAGAGAGCAAAACAGAAAAAAAAAATACCAGATAGAGGGATGGAAAAGACTCTTTTCCAACTTTAGTCCAGTTTCACTGGTGAGGTAAATTCCACTCTGAGGAACCTTCAAACCAGGAATATTCCTCCATTAGTGTTTTCTCTTAAGGAATGACATAAAAATTCACTTCTCCATACGGAACTAACACTAGGAGTCAAGAAACACTGCTAATAGGGACATTTGGTGCATAGTGATGAGATGTGGACAGGACCCCAAGAGGTCTATGCCCACACCCCATTCTATAGAAGAGGAGACTTGAGACCCATAGAGACTGTGTGATTTTCCTAAGCTCAAACATTTCAAAAATGGAAAAGTTAGGACTTAAAACTTCTCCTCTGATAAACTATGTATAGATTATTATCTGTGCACCAGTATTTGAAGGAAAAAAAATTAGACATCTACTTGGAATTAGCTCAAGAACCATCACTTTGACTAATGATTTTTTTACAAATATTAAATTTATTGTGCACATTTAAGTTATATAACAATGTTATTAGACACACACATACACACATAGTAAAATGTTTACTAGAGTGGAACAAATGAATATACCCATCATCTCATAGTTACATGTTTTCTTCCCCTGTGGCAAGAGCAGCTTTAATCTACTCATTTAGCAAAAATATCTGAATATAATATGTTAACCACAGTCCTCATGTTTATGGTAGATCTTTTGGCCTGTTAATCCTACATATTTGTTAATTTGTGTCCTTTGACTTCGTTTCCTCCCCACCCCTGTGGCCCTGGTGACCATTGTCTTATTGTCCATCTCTATATATTCATTTTATTTTTTTTAAAGATTCTACATGTAAGTGAAATCATACAGTATTTTTCTTCATTTCTTTGGCTTATTTCATGCAGCACAATATTCTCTAGGTCTATACATACTGTATTAATTGGCAGAATCTCGTACATTTAAAGGCTGAATACTATTGCAGTATGTGTGTGTGTGTGTGTGTGTGTGTGAAGGGCACCTAGGCTGTTTCTATCATTTGGCTATTGTAGTTAATGCTGCAATTGTTGTGAGAGTGCAGATCTATTAACAAGGCACTGATTTCATTCCCTTTGGGTGTAAATTGCAAAAAAGGGATTGCTTGATCGTGTAGTAGTTTTATGTTTAATTTCTTTGGGAATATTTACACTGTTTCAGTAATGGCTATGCCAATCCGTAGTCCCATCAAGACTGCTTACATGCTCTCTTTCTATACCTTCATACTAATACTTCTTATCTCTTTTCTTGTTGATAATAGGTATCTTAAAAGTCATTATCTTTACTGATTTTGATTTGAATTTCCTTCTGACTAGTGATGTTGAAAACCTTACTCATAGACCTGTTGGCAAATTCATGTCATTTTTATTTTTGTAGAAAGACCTATTCAAATCCTTTGTCCTATTTCAACTGGGTTATGTTTTCTTTCTAATGGAGTATATGAGTTCTTTATAAATCTTAGGTATTTATTCTTTATGGTTACAAGTACTTCACCAGTCCATAGGCTGACTTTTTATTTGGTTGATCATTTCTTTTGCTGTGAAGAAGCTTTTTATTTTAATTAATTTATTTTAGTGAAAAATTTTTTTCAATTAGAGACAGATTGCCACAAGAACTACTTTTTAAAAGATTTATTTATTTAATTATTTTAAAGTCAGACTGAGAGAGAGAGGGGGAGAGGGAGAGCGAGAAGAGAGAGAGAGAGAGAGAGAGAGAGATATCTTCTATCTGCTGGTTCACTCCCCAAATATTTACAACATCCAGATCTGACCTAAGCCAAAGTCACAAGCCAGGAAATCCATCCTTGTCTCCCACATGGGTGGCAGTGGCTCAAGCAATTGGGACATCTTCTACCATCTTCCTAGACATATTAGCAGGAAAATAGATGGGAAGCAGGACAGCTAGGTCTCAAATCAGCACTCCAGCAAGGGATGTGGGTATAGGCCACAACACCAGTACCAGAAGGATTCTTTAAAAAATTTGATTTGGCTTAATTATTTAAGAGGCAGAGAAATAGAAAGAGAGGAATAGAGAGACAGACAGAGCTCCAGGTGCCTGCAATGACTGGAGGTGAACCAGGCTGAAACGGGGAGCCAGGAATTCAGTCTAGATCTCCCATTTGTGTAACAGAGACCCAGCTTGTTGGCTCTTCACCTACAGCCTTCCAGGGTGTATATTAGCAGAAATTTAGAACTGAAAGCAGAGTTGAGGCTCAAATCTAGTCACTCTGATATGGGATACGTGTGACCCATTGAGTGGCCAAGTCAAACACCAGCACCTGGACACTTTGGGATTTGATGTTCCACTTCTTTGGCTTTGCTTTTATCCACTACCATACTATTTTAATTACTCTCTCTCTCTCTCTCTCTCTCTAGATATATATATATATATATCTAGAGAGAGAGAGAGAGAGAGAGAGAGAGAGCTGTGCCCATTGGGAAGCATATTGTGGCTGCGATGCTGAGTAAGACGTACTATGGCCTCTTGGCAGCTTTAGCTGTGAAACATCACTGACAATTCTGAATACTTCAATGCTTTAGGCTGTAAGAGTTTGTGGCAGTTTGGTTGTTAGGATCCTCAGAGGCAAGAAAAAACATTTCTAGTTGTCTTTGGTCTTTTGTGTCACTTTTTCTCTTCTAATCAGTAATTATAAGGTAATTGTCAAAACTCCTATCTTGATTTTAATCCTCTGATTTCTCACAGTTCAGGCCTAATGTAGACTGGACACCTGTGATTGAAAGAGAACTTAGTTAGCTTTTCTTTTTCTTTTCTCTTCTGTCCTGGGAGCAAGTGGAGGAAGGAGAAGTGAAGAGAACAGGAAAGGTATTTCTGGTTCATTGGATGTTGAAAGCTGAGTTTTTCCTGCATTTGCTTCATCCATTTGTGTCAGGAAGAGTAAATATGGTACACCAAGCTTGTGATTTGAGGAGAATGTATTAAAGGGCCTATCAATGTAGGTGTGGATAAACCAACAGAGGCTAGAGCAAGACTCAAGGCGGCAACCATGAAAGTCTTGCCTTCCCATCCTGTAGGAAAAAGGGAAAAAAGGGTATTGGAGCCTGAGAGTGCAGCTTTTTCAGCATGATGGCCTGACGACTGAAACGACTTGCAATGGCAACCAAAAAATAAATGCTGCAACTTTGCTCTTCGCCCACTCTTTCATGCCTCCTTATGGCCAAAGCCACCTAAAAGTGGAGCGCAATCTTTGTGGGAATAGGGGCAAAGGGGTTGGTTTAAAAGGATGGTGAATGTATCCATGGGTTCACATGCAGAAGTGGGATTTGATTTCTTTGAGATTCCCCAGAGAAACAAATGAAACAGGATGCATAAAAGGGGTCTTCAAAAGGCTCAAGAAATGTGTATTATTGATTAATTCCATTTTTCCACAAGCTTTTTATTTAAAGAAACATTTATTTACTTCAAAGGCAGAGTGGCAGAGAGAGAGAGAGAGAGAGAGAGAGCGTGCGCGTGAAAGGTAGAGACATAGAGAGATCTTCCATCCACTGGCTAACTCTCCATATGGCCACGACGGGCTAGGCTAAAGTCAGGAGCCTAGAACTCTTTCTGGGTCTCCCACATGAGTGACAGGTTTATAAGTACTTGGGCCATCTTCTGCTACTTCTCCAGGCTTATTAGCGTGGAGCTGGATTGGAAGTGGAGCACCCATAACTTGAACCTGCACTTAGACAGGATGGCAGCATTGCAGGTGGTGGGTTAAACCACTGAACCACAATGGGGGCCCATTCCACAAACCTTTTAAATCCCTCTTGTACTGACATGCTTTGAGAAGATTTGTTGTGAGAAGCAGCTCATCTGATGATGAGGGCTGAGAAGTACCATGATTAGCCATCTGTAAACTAGAGAAAACTGGTGACTAGAGAAAGCTGGTGATGTAATTACCTGCACATCAAAATGACTGAGAACAGGAACCACTAATGTATATATTATCTTTGGATCCTGTTCTGGGCCTATGCAAAACCTCCAGTTTTGAACCTAGTTCCTTTATTGTTTATAGAAGCAGTTTCTGACCTAGAAGCTAGAAAGATCTGAAATTCGTTAGAACAGGGGTCACAGTAAGTTAGTTTGGTGTTGAATCACTGAAATTAACAAATTGTATCTCTTAAATTTTTTGCAATTAGTAACAGTCAATTCTAGAGTTTGCAGAGTTTGAGTGGAGGAGGGTAAACTAGCAGGAAGAGAAGAAAAATGAGGCAGATCATCACAAAATAAGATGTGCTGAAGTGAAAATACTGAGGGAGCCAGTGATTTTAGGAAACAAAGCATCAAATTACACCTAACTTTTTCAGTTTCTTCCAATTATCCAACAACTCTGGTTTGAGAACACAGGCAACACAGAACAGAGTTCTCCGTAATTAATGAGGCCCTTTCTAGATGCCTGTCAACAAGAGAACTCGAGCACCCCTTTCTTCAGAGCTGGGAGAGACCTTATAGAACATTCTGTGTTCACATTTGGGCCTCCATTTACAAATGCTATGGAGATTTGAGTAACAACAGTGATTCTGCTTAGCTAAGCTTACCCAGAGAACTTATTTCAGATACAAATTTTCAGATCCACAGATTAGATTTAATTCTCATACTGTTTATATTGTACATTCATATAGGAAATCATGGTAATACTCTTTGAATAGAAACACTAATTGAATAGAATATTTGATAGCTAACAGAGTAGAAGTGTATTGCTTTTGCTAATAATATAATAAGTGATTGTATTAGTAGTGATTGTATTATATTCAAATAGTTTGAATATTATTTACTATTAACATAAGTTTGGATTACCACACTCCCATTTATTCATTTTGTCTTCAGTTATTGAGTACCAGATGTTATAGCAGATATTAAGATTATAGTTAAGATGTGATCATTTAAAAGATGAGGTAGAGTATAAATGAAAGATGAAATGTTTTGCAGGTGTTATACTTGAAATATGTGTAAATCAATAGAAGCAAAAATATTTTTAATTTTGATTTATTTTATTACTCTGAGGTTGGGGAGAGTCAGAAAAGGTGATATAAAGAATGAAGTAGGGCTGACATTGTGATGGAGTAGGTTAAGCCCC
The DNA here is from genome assembly GCF_051225735.1 of Oryctolagus cuniculus. Taxonomy (NCBI): domain Eukaryota; kingdom Metazoa; phylum Chordata; class Mammalia; order Lagomorpha; family Leporidae; genus Oryctolagus; species Oryctolagus cuniculus. Next base: position 58,594,445 of record NC_142881.1, on the reverse strand, counting down.
TCCTAGTGACACCTGCATCCCATATGGAGGCAAGTGGGTGTCCCGGCTGCTCCACTTTCAATCCAACTCTCTGCTACTGGCCAGGGAAGAGCAGTGAAAGATGGCCCAAGTACCTGGAGCCCTGTAACCCCTGGTGGAGACCTGGAAGAAGCTTTTGGCTCCTGGCTTTGGCTTTACCCAGCCCTAGCTGTTGCAGCTTTCTGGGGAGTGAAACAGCAAATGGAATCTCTCTCTCTCTCTCTCTCTCTCTCTCTCTCTCTGCTTCTCTAATGCTACTTTTCAAATAAATAAATAATTTTTAAATGAAATAATTGCACTGAGTTCAAATGACGAATTAACAGTAGCCATCAAGTATAGAGCTCAGGTTCAAATGCAGTGTTAATTGACTCCATAAATGTATTTTGCTCATTACATTTTAGGGGTTCAGCACATTCAAGTTGTTATTGTACGGTGGGTTAAATCTGAGACGGAACTCGGCTTTACCCTTTCCACCTTCTATTGTGTATCCTCCTAAGGCAGGACACACTTACTGAACTTCATTTTCTTCGTATTGCAAATGTGTGAAGAATTATTGTGAATAGCATTGTAGAGAACGTACATGAAGTGCTTCATATGGTATATGTTTGACAGAATGTTGGTTGCTGTTCATTGACCCCCAGTCCTACCCCAGAAGTAAGCCACATGAACATGGCATCATACTTTCCCAAAGGATTCAAAAGTTGAAGACGCTTACAGTCTTCAAGATACTTCCCTTTGTAGCTAAATGATTCTATCCTTATACAGCTATTTTTTTAACCTCATTTAAAATCTCGGAGTTAATTTTCAGTTTGTTTTGCTTTCATTTTCATAGCACAGACCTTGTTTCAGAAAGATTAGTTAGCATGCTCACCATCAGGGTGTCTTCCTGACATGCTATTCAATACAGTGGGATTCTAAAAGAAGAGATTTCATTTTTATGCTTGTCTACTTGTATGTCTTTCATGTCTGAAAAATGTGCACTAGGATCTGGTACTCTGCTATTTGTTAAGAATAAAATATTTTTAAAGCTATTTCTGCAGACAAGAACTAAGTTTAAGGCCATCATATTTCATCTTTACCATGAAATAAAGATTTTACACTTAAGGCGAAATATGTCATTTTAAAAGGTTGAATATAATGGCACAGATTTAAAAAAATAAAAACAAAACATAACAAAACACAAACAAAAACATTTGCTTGCTATTTAATTTCTATGTAAGACTCATCTGTACCAACATTTTCATTTAATTATGAACTAGATGCATTTTCATTTGCTTTAAACTTTGTTCCTTAGCAGTTGAGGCTTCATAGTTTTCTGGGGTAAGCATCATGACCTTCCTATTTCAAGCATATTTTATTTATTACCACTTTAGTTCCACACTGTAGATACAAGTTTCAACAGTTTCAGTGGCTGTTTATGCAAGAAACGGTACAACAAAAGTAACATATTCTACAGTTCTTCCTTTTAGAGAACATGACCCTTTTATAAAATTTTAAAGTTAGAAAAGTATATAGGAACAATTTGGGAAAAGTCTTTGCTATATGAGTTTGGGAATTAAGGCCCAGAAATGAGATTTGCCTAAGTCTTATCTAGTCTTTCATTTCTCCATTTATTCAACAAGCAATTTTTTTAGCTCCTACTGCATGCAAAGCACTGTGCTAGTTGCTGTGTGCGACAAAACATGTGTAAGAGATTTCTCTTTCCCTCAAGGGATGTACAGTATAGTGAGATAATGCATAAGGGTAATCAATTAACCATAGGACACATACAAATCAAGTGAACTCTATATAAGGCCTTTAACAATTCCCAAACTGAAATCATCATTCTTGTGCTGACTTGGCTTTCCCTTTGAAATGATATTTTCAGTTGATAGCACCATCATCCAGTCAGTCATCAGTGCTGGAAACCCGGACACCATCATAGATTGTTCCATTTCCTTCACTTGCCAGTGTCTGCCACTCATTATCTTACCCAGTTTTCTATACAGAATATTAAGTCTGTCATTTTTCTCTTTCTTGACTACCACTGCACTATTTTTACACTTTTTATTTCTCTTGTGGATTATTGCTGTGACTATCTTACTGGTTATTTCTGTTCTTGATCTCCTTGAATTCATTGTATAGACATTAAAGCCAGTTTAACATGAGTGGCTTTCTCTATTAGTCACCTGCCTGAATGCAGTGATTCCCAATTGTTTATACTGTCAACCCCAGTTCTTAGTGTTGCAAAAACCTCCAGCATCAAGCCTCCCCTCACAGCTTTTATGTTGGCTACCAAACACTCTTTAAGGACCTTTGCCTTTGCTCATGATATCTGTGTCTCCCTGAGTGGACATTTTCCTCCTCTTTTAATATTCAATTATTTCCTTCTCAGGGACCCTCCTTCATCTCAAAAGTAAGTGCTGATCTCATCAATTCACGTGCCGCTCTAGCTAACTCCATTGAGTATTGTGTTTGCATCTGTTTCCAGCACTGAACGTGCGTCCCTCATGGAGAAGCACTAGGTCTAACATATCATTGTTCCTTCATATAGTTCATGGCCTGTAGTAGATAATAAATATTTATTGAGCTGTTTATTATACCAGATTTGGAAAAGGAAGTATAAAAATATAAGAAAATATCATGGAAGAGAGTGATTACTTATAACTGAGAAGGTCAACAAAGGCTCTATGTAAATTTTAATAATTGGCTTGCATCCTCAAAGATACCCACAATCAAAAGTAGGGGGCAAGAAATTAAAAGGGGTTTTCTACAGGCACAATTGCTGAGTTGTGATCGGCATAGAGTACAAAGAGCCCATTAAAGTATCTCATTAGTGATTGAAAGGTAAATGTGAGAGCAGATCACGTGAGGTCTTGCACATATTAAATAAGGATTTGTTCCTAATTTCATCAGCAGAAGCGATTAATGAAGGGTTTTAGAACACAGACATCAAGTTTCTGTAATAGAGAATAAGCACCCAAAGGGCTGAGCTTTTTTGTTTTGTTCGTTTACTGCTCACTGTTTTATTTTAATCTGATTGAAAATTACTTGCATAAAAATAGAAACTCATATATTTGAATAATCAATAAATATATGCTGTCCTATAGATCTTTCTGCAGCAGTGGCCATTTTTGATATTTGTGATACAATACAGTAGCCGCTAGGCACATGTGGCTATTGAGTGCTTTAAAATGAACTAAGGAACTGAACACTAATGTCATTTATTTTAATTAATACATTCTTAAATTTAATAGCCACTTGTGACTATTGGCCACCATATTGGACAACACAATGTCACAAAGTTCTTCCCAGGAGGGTCCCAAAAGAAAACAGATGGAGCACTCGAGTAGGATAATTCAAGGACAGTTTATTTATAAACAGACTTTTTCCAAATGTGTAAGCAGCTTTAAAGGAATCACTGAGAGAGTGCAATTAACTGCAGTTAGTTACATAGGAGCAATGGTGAGGTGGAATTACTGGGCAGACTCATAGTTGAGATGATAGAGATGTGAGCCTTGATCACATTGGAAGGGTATATATAAAATGAAGTGATAGTTTTAATGAAATTTCACTGAATGAAGTTCATGCTGAGAGCTGTTCTTTTCAATTAACATCCTTTGTGGCAGTTTACTTGCTTGCTTCCCCTGTCCAGTGCTGCTCCGTGCCGTGTTTTGTTGGTGTCCTTTTCTCGCCACTCCAGTGTAAGTGGTCCCTTTTCCATTAGCAGGGTTGTGCTGACTTAATGATGTTTCCTAGTAAGGATTCCTTTAAAAGAATCATCCTCTTTTCTTAGCACTTGGGATAGAGGCAGATTCTGCCTGTTATCTGTGGTTGTGTTTTAATATCCTTCCCTTTCTATCCTTTATAATAGCACACACAATTCACCTTCAGTCCTAGCTCCTTGCTTGATGATTTGTTCAGGCTTGGGGAAAAAAAAAAAAAGAAGGAATGAGGGCCTTTAAAAAGATGGGACTATTTCTCCTTGCTTTATTTATTTTTATGCCATGCAAAAAGTACAAAGAGGCATAAAATGGCTTGACTGAAGTAAAATAAATCAAGATAAATACAGCATAGGTTCAATAAAAGGTTGGAGATGAAAGGAGAGGGGATGGTATTTGGGGGTGGGGGCCTGCAGGGGAAAAAGAAGGAAGGATTTTGTACTTTGTCTAATAATGGGCCTGATTATCACCTAAAGAACAAAATGTCTTTGACCCAAAGCAGCATTTCAAACTAAGGTTAAGTTCTGGTAGAAATTAGGAAATCATCTTTGTAGTCCTTATTGAATCTCTTCATGCTGTCACTTCCTGTCATCCTTTATTAAACTTTTGTATGCTTCTGTTGCTAGTTCTGAGAAGGTTGACATCTTTTACTTGTTCTGATGAATGACGCTACAGAAAATAGTTTTTATAGCCAAGACAACAGGAGTCTCATATTATTTTTGATAGTGCATGTGTGTGTGTGTGTGTGTGTGTGTGTAGTGTGTATGCATTTGATTTCTTTATCTGCCCCACTCTTGCTTCTTGTGAACTATCTCTGCTTTCATGAAGTGGAAAGAGATAAACAAGAGGTAACAGTACAAGAAACCAGAAAACAAATGCTAGGCTCTTTAGGAGAAACGGAGAACTCAAAGCTCATCTGTATCTGCTTATACCATTGCTGTATGTGGCCCTGAGTTAACTCTGCATTTTTCCACTGCTAGTTTGGAGAACACTGTGTAGGAACTGTGGTGATGGCCACAACTTTTGTCTGAATAATCACCACCATTTCTCTGATATCCAGAATTTAATTTGTGCTCAAGGGAATGACCTAATCCAATGATCTCCCACTCCTTCCACCCTTTTCTCCCCTCTTTGCTCTCTAGGCACAATTTTCATCGGATACACATTCCACAATCTCTTTAAAATAAAATGTGCTAAAGTTATTAGTGGTGCTTTTGTCTTCACATAGGAAACAACTGGAAATCCATGGTGCCAATTTTTGCTTGTCATCATTTCTAAGAGCTGATACTGGAATTTAGAACAAATAGTTCCACCGATGCCAAGCATCTTGCAGTTCATAGGATGATCTCAAAAGCTGATCACTTTTTACCTTAAATGTCAATAATGCTACTGCTGAAAAAAATCTAGGCCTTTTTGAGTTTTAGGTGATAGTCAACAACTTTAGCTAACAGAGGACTTTAGCTATACCTTGAGGGCTAAATGCTAAAATCTCCAGAGTCTATATTATGACACCCTCCTGGCAAATAGTAGGGCCCTAATACACCTATGTTGTACTTTGAATCAAGTTATGCATTTACACACTAATAAACTCTGTTCAATAATTCCAATGTAAGTTGCTATCAGAGAAACACTCCAGATATATTTACCAATATCAAGATCAAATAAAACATTAATTGTGTTCAGCATGCACAGAACAAGTATACTGAGAAGTGTTCAAAATGCATTGGAACAAGGAGAGGTGCGAATTTGTTTTTGAGTAGATTTGTTGGAGGAATTTTTGGTAGAAACCATTGAGGAATAGGTCGGATTTTATTTGTTTTGGGAGATGCTATCCTAAAAGTACCTCACACTAACCGATTGCACAACTGGAGCCGTGGGAGATGTTCCCTTATGTCAAAGGTACATTTTATGTAAGAACTTAGGGGAAGAGATAGAAAATTATAGGTATGTTGCTACCATAAATGTGGAAGGAGGAAAAACTAAAAATGTAGTTTACACTTTGTGTAAGTAGATGACTCAAATTCTTAAGGAGGTTTTTCACTTGAAGGTATGGATCTTAGCTTGAGGTTAGTTGTTGGGAATAGTGTCTGACCTACTACCTAATGATCTATACATTGACTCAGTTTCCTTTTTCATGGAGTCCATGCTGTAAACTACCTCAGTGTTCAGCTGTTTAAGCTTCCTTTCCTGGGGCAGGCTCTGTGGCACAGCAGGTTAACGTGCTGGCCTGAAGCGCCAGCATCCCATATGGGCGCCAGTTCTAGTCCTGGGTGCAATTCTTCCTATCCAGCTCTCTGCTATGGCCTGGGAAAGCAGTAGAAGACGGCCCAAGTGTTGGGCCCCTGCACCTGTGTGGTAGACCCGGAAGAAGCTCCTGGCTCCTGGCTTCGGATTGGCGAAGCTCTGGTTGTTGTGGCCAATTGGGGAGTGAATCAATGGATGGAAGACCTCTCTCTCTCCTCTCTCCACCTCTCCATCTCTCTGTGTAACTCTGACTTTCAAATAAATAAATAAATCTTTTAAAAAATAAAATAAACCTGCCTTCCTGGTTTTCAAGATCTCATTGAGCCCTTTTCCGTTTATTAAATAAAATAGCAGCAATTTTCCTACAGGTGAATCACATAATGATTTTAACAGTCTTATATATATCACTGGAAAAGTATGAGTATATTCAATCCAATTGTCTTCCATAAAAAAATGTAGAAAATACCAACTGAGGTGACTCTATATGTTAACAGCATTTGATTAGGTTAAGGATATAGTAGAGCAAATTGTTCTGCTCAAAGAATGAAAAGGTATTGCACAAATTATCTTAAAGAGCCAAAAACAGCATCCAGTTCTTACTTAAAACAATTTGTTCTTGGAATATTGTCAGCTAAAATTGTGGTCAACTTTTGCGAATTGTATGAATTTGCACTGCATATTTTATTTAGTGTTTAGCAAACTCAAATATGGCTTTGCATAACTTACACAATACTCTATGAAAATGACTTCAGAAACTCCCACAGAAGTTGACAAATTGGGCATCTAATGCTTTTAAGCTAATTGCATGCTTAGCAGTTAAAGAGTTGACTTGTTAAGAAAGAAGATCAGATTTTCATGGGGATAATGCTGTGCCTACTGCCACATTGAATCTAACCCAACCCTATATCAGAAATATTGAAGAAGCCTGGAGAAGAAAATAATGTGAACTTTAATCACCATTCTACTTACTCTTTAGTGAGATGTTCATGAATCATATGCAATAACATAACCATTTTGAAACCTATTCTTAAATTTCCAAGCTGTTATTTTCAGGAAATTTAGAAAGTAAATTGCTAAGTGATAAAGAGTAATTTGAGACCATTGCTTATGTCATTGTTTTTTCTTCCCTGCAGACTGGAAGAAAGGAAAGAAGTAATACCCTGAATGTTGCTATAGACAACATGTGCAAGAAGACAAGGGACCTTCGCAGACAGGTAAAGAAAGAGGGAGAAAAGAAGACACAAACGTGCAAAATGAAAGTTTTACCCATGGCTGGGGTATTTGTTGTTTTACTCATAGAAAATAAGTTTAGAACAGCAAACAAGAGTAATATATACACTTTGCATACTTAGGTACTTCAAACATGTTGGTGGCAAAAATAATAGTAGTAGAAAGTGGGGCTGGCACTGTGGCAGAGCAGGTAAAGCTGCCACCTGCAATACCGGCTTTCTTTATGGACCCCAGTTCAAGTCCCGACTGTTCCACTTCCAATCCAGCTCTTGGCTATGCCCTGGAAAAGCAGTGGAATATGGCCCAAGTCCTTGGGCCCCTGCACCCACGTGGGAGACCTGGAAGTAACTCCTGGCTCTTGGCTTCAGATGCGTGCAGCTCTGGCTGCAGCCATTTTGGAAGTAAACCAGTGAATGGAAGACCTCTCTCTCTCTTTCTCTTTCTCTCTCTCTGCCTCTGCCTTTCTGTGGCTCTGCCTTTCAAATAAATAAATAAATATTTAAAAGAAAGAAAGAAAGAAAGAAAGAAAGAAAGAAAGAAAGAAAGAAAGAAAGAAAGAAAGAAAGAAAGAAAGAGTGCCAAATATCTGGCAGAGTTACATCCAAATCCTGGGCTATGTCCTAAACAGTTAAGAGATCCTGGGCTGGAATTTCATCTCTCTGGGATTCTTTGAACATGTAAAATGGAATTAATATTATATAATAGAGCTATGAGGATTAAATGGATGCATATCTGTACCTAGAACAGAGTTCTATTTTTAAGGAATGTTGAGGAATTTATTCTGTTACATGAAAAACTAAGTTATACCAATGCTTATAGAAAGCAGCTAACAATTAAGAGAACCTAATAATTTAGAATTTCTTTTCAATGATTTTTATAAAAATAAGTGTCTGTTTAAATTCAGGATGCATTTAAACCTCAGGTCATCAAGAATATAAAATTATAAAGGGTTTTATGAAGTGATTTAGAAGTCATCCAGTATTAGGTCACAAGTTAATTTTTTTTCCAGAAATATGAAGACTTAGCTATTTTCAAAGACTTTTGCTTTTAATTCCTTTCCACTATTGAATAACCACATTTCTTATGTATAACTTTAACTTGGCCACCATGAACTCATAAAAGAGCAGCAATAAGCTTCTCAAACAAAAGCTTTAGTACAAGATATTATTGTAGTTTAATGGGAAGATTTAGTAAAATGACTGAGCAAGCTTTTAATTCAGTAGTAGATTTATAAGTGGCATAAATAGGAATCACTAGCCTTTTAATATTAGCTGTAAAAAAAAAAAAAAAACTCAAGGTACAAGCTGTGAAAATCCCAGTTTCTCAACTTTATGACCTTAATATGAATTTGATTTCTACCAAAGGAATTTGGAATCACAGGATGTAGGAGATGGAAGAAATTTCAAATAACTTGTCTTACCTTGCAGATGAGAAAGCTGGCCAGAGTGCTAAAGGGAAAAGAGCCTTGAGTCAGAACTTACCCTAAGACCTAGAACTCAGATCCACAGGCATATTCTTGAGCTACTCCAGGATTTCTGCCTCATGTGTTCCTCCTACCATCAACAAGGTTCTGTGTTACTAGCATTCAACATTAATACTGCCGGAGTTCTTGCAGTGATTATTTTTTTCTAATTAAAGTTAAGAAAAAGCAGTTCCTCATGAGTCAAATTATCAGATTTAGCAAACAAAAGCATGAGATGCCCAGTTAAATTTCAAATATACATTAATATAATTATGCCCTGAATATTACTTATAAATTTTTTAAAATAGCTGTGTTTATTGGAAACAAACGTTTAACATACAACCTATGTTTTATCTTGCAATGCTACTTGTGTTTCCAACTCATTATCATTAGTGGGATACAGAAATACCATTATAGATTGCTAATATTTTCATCACAGAAAACATTTCCACTTTGTAGAGAACGGCTGTCTTCTGCAGGTATGAATATCCCATGAGGTTTCACAGGTTAACCTCTTCATTTTTTTGTTTTTCTATTAATTTTTAACCAAGAACTGTGAAAAACAACAACCATTATTCCATCTCATGATACCATGGCTTGGCTGGGAGTTGGCAAGGCGATTTTTATGTTATTTTCACCTGTGATTTCCCCAGTACTGTCAAATGGTGACTGGAGCTGACTCAGGGCTATGTGTTTGGGGACTTATTCTATCCCCTCTGACAATGTACTGTGTAATCATCTAGTTTTTTTTTTTTTAAGATTTATTTATTTATTTGTTTGTTTTAAAGATTTATTTCATTTATTTGAAAGACAGAGTTACAGAGAGAGGTAGAGATAGAGAGAGAGGTCTTCCATCTGCTGGTTCACAACCCAGATGGCTGCAACGAACAGAGCTGCACTGATCTGAAGCCAGGAGTTTCTTCTGGGTCTCCCTTGAGTACAGGGGCCCAAGGACTTGAGCCATCCTCCATTGCTTTCCCAGGCCATAGCAGGGAGCTGGATGGGAAGAGGAGCAGCTGGGACTAGAACCGGCACCCATATGGGATGCTGTCGCTTCAGGCCAGGGCTTTAGCCCACTGCACCACAGTGCAGGTCCCCTATTTATTCATTTATTTGAAAGTCAGAGTTACAGAGAGGCAGAGGCGGAGAGAGAGACAGAGAGGTCTTCCATCCTCTGGTTCACACTGCAGATGGACTCAATGGCCAGAGCTGCACTGATCCGAAAACAGGAGCCAGGAGCTTCTTCTGGGTCTCCCACATGGGTGCAGGGGCCCAAGGGCTTAGGGCCAACTCCTACTGCTTTCTCAGGCCATAGCAGAGGGCTGGATCAGAAGTGGAGTGGCCAAGACTTGGACTGTCACCCAGATGGGGTGCCAGCACTTCAGGCCACAGCTTTACCCATCTTGTTACACTGTCAGCCCATCTTCTAGATTTTTAAGCATCTACTATTTCATTAAAAAATGAAAGCAATCAAATATATTCTTATATTATACATACTGAAATACACATTGAGTTTCATAAAGGGAGGTTAAAATTTTTATTTCTGCATATTAAGAAAAATTGTTTGATATTTAGTAAATGCCGAAGTAAGGGTGTCAAACACGTAATTCTGTTAAAAATAAGCAAAACAAAAATATGATATGTTGCTGAGTTGCTAGATCTTTCTTATTTTCATTCCTGGTTCTACCAGTGTAACACTAAGAAAAATGTATAAGCTCTTATTCCTCCTAGTTATTTTCCTTATCATCGAATAATATGAAGTATCTGTAAGTGTAAGTTCTACTAAATTGACAGAGAATATGTATACTGAAATATTAGCTGATTCAGTTCTTGTTAGTCAACTGAGCACTGAAAAGCATACTTCGCTATTTGACTTAAAATTAGAATGGCATTGGTATGCACAAATATAAGTTTTAAAAGTTCTCTGAGGATGCTTTTCTAAGATACTCTCTCCTCTTTCTATTCCTCCTCTCACTTAAAATTTCATTCTTTCTGTTACTTTATTTGTGTTGGTGGTGGGGGATTTTTTTTGTAGTTTTCACTTTTGGGTTTCAATCGTAGGGAAATATATTATTCTATTTGAGATCCCAAGCCACTTATATCAGTGGGAAATAGAAAAATTGATATTTCCAAACCTTTTATTAAACTGTAGTGAGAAAAGATGGAAAGCCCCTCAGTTTGGTTTTGTTCTGACATCTTTCATGCCTGGCCACAAAAAGGTATTTATTGAAAATACATATTTCTAACTCCTCTGGGCCTCCCACTAACTCAAATTTTTAGTGCTGTGTCTTCGATTTCTACATTGGCATATTGCATTCTTCTTTAAACTTTCCCCCTACTTTTTTTTTTTTTTACCTAATTGAAAGGAAAACTCTATGCCATCAGACAGGAAAGTACAATGGAAATAAATAAGTAGTGGCATAAATGTAGATATAGATGACTGTGCAATGTAATGTAAAACAATTTCTCATATGAATACGTCAGAATTATAAATAAAATAGCTTAGCATAACATTCTACCCCTTCCATAGCTCATGCGTATCTGTATTTCCAGTCCTATCTCATATTTCCTTTCTCACTGTCAGCATAATACAAAGCACAAAGCAGAAGTGGCAGAGTGTTATCCTCAATAAGCAGTTTATGTTAGTTGTTGAGGTCTATTGCTTGGTGCATGAACAAATAACATTAACACCAGATGAAATGAGTCTTTTAGATTGAATTCCCTGAAAGCGGGGTCCAAGACTAGGGCCTTGGTGCAGATAGTTTATTTGGGGAGAGATTGCAAGAAGCAAGTAAAAAAGAAAACAATGGGAAAAATGAGGCAAGGAGAGAGAGAAGGGTGTTATTGTGATTTCTGATACAGACTACAGGAACTTTAGGATCCATGTGAATTGACAATGTTTCCCAGGATCGCATGACTAATGGATAGTGGCTAGAAATTTTTTCCAGTTGTCCTCATCCCCATTCATCAAGGGTTTTCCTCAATGATGTGGATGCTTCAAAAATTACAGGTTGTTTTGCTTGGGCTATGAATCTCAGAGATCTGGAGCAGGACCTGAGGCAGAACGAGAGAGAAGCATGGGATATCATTAGAAGATATGGAAATGTACCCCAGAGAAACAGCTGAAATCAGAGACAGGTTTGGAGGATGAGATGTGAGACATCAAAATCCTCTAACATAGTTCATAAACAGATATAGCTGTGCAGGCAAAGCACCAAGAATCAACAAATCAGATAGCAACTGGTGAGAAAATTGTAGGATGATTGGATTAATTATGCTGTTTGCTGTTTGTGTGGGATAAGGGGCTTTGAGCATGACAGATATCTCCATGCCTGCTGACTGTGTGCTCTCTTAAAGGTTTTACTCTTGTCTAACACAAACCACTGATTTCTGTCCATTTCTTTCTGCCATCAGACAAAAAGATCATGCAGTTTTCAAAGTTTGAGATGAAAGTTATTCTCCATCTGTCTCGAGTCTATTGATTTAGTGAGAAATTGAGAGAAAGGGAGAGAGAGAGAGAGAGAGAGAGAGAGAGAGAGAGAGAGAAACACACTTCAGCCCTCTGATTCATTTCCCAGATGTCCACAAAGGTCCCCAGCTAGTATTGAAGTTGGGAGCTGGAAACTCAATCCAAGTCTCCCTTGTGTGTGGAAGCATCTCCTACGTTTAAGCCATCATTGCCGATTCCCAGGTTCTGCAACAGCAGAAAGCTGGAGTCAGGAGTGGAGCCAAACGTTAACACAGGCACTCCAATGTGGAATTTGGGTGTTGACTGCTAGGCCAAACACCTGTCCACAATATGTTTGTTCTGAAAAGTGCAAGAGGACAATCTGGCTTTATAAGTTGCAGATGGGAACTTTTATCAAACTCTTTTATATGAAAAAAATTCCTTCTTAAATGTGCGTATCAATGTAGCTAATTCCAGGTCTTACTTCTTGTCAGTCTCCTCGTTTCCCATTTACTCGTCAAAACCACAGCAATAGGACTCCTGCTCCCATTTTCCACTGATACTGCTCTTACTAAGGCCATCAGTAACCCCAAACCAAACAGACAACTCTCACTGTATTTGACTTCTATTCTTTTCTGAAAATATTTTTTCTGTCAACATTCTGGTTTTCCTTTATTATTAGATTTAATGCTTCTTATCTCTCCACTAGATTACAAGGGACTATGTGTTTCCCATTCTGACATTTCTCACAAAACTTTGCTTTTGGTAGAAAGGTGATGGATGATATTTAGATATATTTATTGGATTGAATGAAATCACATATACAGAAAAGATGGTTCAACAAGTTTGTGATGTGGATTTTATTATTTTGTCTGGTGGAATTAAGTACATTTTGAGAACATCGATGCAGAAGTTTACTTGAATGTTTATCTTCTGTGGTTGGTAATTTGTCCCCTATTTAGTGGCCATTGTTTCAGTGTCTTTTTAGATCTGACTCTTCTGAGTGGTTACCATGACATGTTTCCTAAAACTTTGTTCTAGGGCACTGCACTGTGCACCTCCCTGTGTGTGGCCCTTTCCATATCTTTGGCTTAAATCACCTCCCATGTTCAGGCTCTCAATGGCATTTCCCTTAGAGCAGATCATCTCTCAGCCTCCTTCTGTGTGTCCTAGTTATGGAAGAAAAATGAGAGGTTTTTTTTTTTTAACTTTTATTTAATGAATATAAATTTCCAAAGTACGGCTTATGGATTACAATGGCTTCCTCCCCGTAACATCTCTCCCACCCGCATCCCTCCCCTTTCCCACTCCCTCTCCCCTTCCATTCACATGAGGTTTTTTTTAACATAAAATTATTTCTCTGAGTGATTCCTTCTACTTTTCTTTCTCATAGCTGAAACTCTTACAACATACGATTCCCAGCTCATGTCCTAACTTGTAACCTCTTGCCTGACATTCCTGGTCTATTCCCTATGGGCAGAAAACACAGTATTTATTCACGAAAGGTTTCCCACTTGCCTTGAAGTCTCTTAGGGCTCTACACTCTGTCCTAATAAGTGTTCAGTAAATATTAATTTGTTACCATTAGTGATTTGCCTTCCTGCATGCTAAGCAGAATCCTTCCTTGGGGCTTTTCCTGCAGCCTCTGTAAAATTTTGCAATTCTTCCAAGTTCTTGGCCAAAGATATTTTTCTCCCAGATACCTATGTTCATATTGTATTTATTATCCTATGATTATTATAGGAAAATAGTGCTCTTTACAATGTAGCTCTATCATTCTGCTCATTGGAAATGTATTACTAGTAATTCTTACATAATGTAAAAGTAGGCTAAGTGTCTGTTGGTGTAAAAATACATCAAAATATAGTTTTCATAGCAGAAAAATTATAATTTTTCTTATAGCTATTTATCTTTTAGTTTTATTGTATAAAGGTTGTTAAACTAAATGAGGAGGTTGATCCAAAAAGCTTTGGATCTAGTCATAATCATTGATATTGTTAGTGAAACATTTCAGGATATTGTGATCTTTAAAAGCTCAATATTAAATAAATACAATGAATTAATTTTCCAATGCAGTTTTAAATCTCAGAAAATATCTGCTGAATACAGTAATTATCTAATTGTCATTTATAAGCTTACATGTAATCTAATTTAGAGGAACTCATTGTAGCAGAATGTTAGAGTTGTTTAATAATTTAAGGTGTGAGGGCAAGAACAATTAATGCAAATGGGGAAAATTGGACATCAAACTCATTTATTATTCTTCTTGCTCTATTACTCAGTTATCAGCTGGCATAATCGGTGATCTAACTTGGTTTAATTACCATGAAGTCTACAATTTAGCTAATCAAAATTTATCATCAGTTCCTCCAACAAGGTGGAAACATTTTATAATTTATAATTATGAAAATACAAGATGTTCATTGCTGTTTGTACACATGCATAAACAGTCTAATACTTCAATTTCCTTGAGAAAAATGTAACATTACCACTTATAATATGACTTTTGGGCTAAGTACAATTTAAGAAAAATTATTGACTTTTGAGGGCAAGGGAAATATTGCTAGATGGCTTTTTTCTTAAATATTTTGTTTTAATTTTTGAAAGAATATTGATATACAGTCCTAAATATTATGATTTTAGGAATTATTTAAAATGTATATAACATGAATTTTATAACCATATAAGAATAGAAAGTAATAAACTATTTATTGAAAAAAAAACCCTGAATTTTTTCATTTCTCTTCAGCTGCGCAAGGCTATTATAGATCATGTGTCAGATTCCTTCTTGGATACGACAGTCCCACTTTTGGTCCTCATTGAAGCTGCTAAAAATGGCCGGGAAAAGGAAATAAAAGAATATGCTGCGATATTTCATGAACACACCAGCAGACTTATAGAGGTAAGTATGCTAGATCTTTAAAGTACTTTAAATCCAAGAGAATGAGGTTCCTATTCCCCATTTACAGTTGAATTACACTCAAATAAAATCTTTTGACAACATATTACAAATGTAGCAGAGTTAGGTCAAGGTAATTCTAAGGAGTATGTGCCCAATAGTATAAACTAACTGACATTGGCTTGGAAAAGAAACAACCTATTTTGAAAGAGCTATGAAACTATACTCAATAATGTTTCATGTTTAAGATTCATGTTTTACCAAGGGCCACAGAAAAGAACTGACTAAATGTACATAGTCTGTCTTAACCTTACAAATATCTTCTCATTCTAACTTATACACACCAAATATTCTGTCTGTTGGTATTACTGCTTCTCTACCATCTGTAAGTAACTATAGTATTCCTTCAGCCTTTCATATCATGTTCAACTGTTGAACAGGAGCAAAAAACATGTATATATGGGGGGAGTAGAATTCATGAATAATTAAGGGTAGTAGATTGTTCCATATTCCAATAAGGATAAAGGACTTGATAGAACTATAATTCCCTCTGTTTAGAAATTTGAGATACCAGAATGCCCTGTGATTTGGGGAACAGTGTGGTGTTGTTAGAGGAACCATGAAGTGCTAGGAGATTTCCAGGAGACCTGGGAGGCTATTATATTATGAGCATCCGTAACACAGCTACAGTATGATAAAGAGCCTGAACAAAGAACTTCTAGAACAATACCAAGGCAACACTCACAAGGCCAGGAATCAGTGGCAGGAAGGAGAAAATGCGATTTACCATAATCTATATACCAGAGCTGGTAGTCACCTTGTACTCATTGGCATGACTGCACCAGGTTTTGTGACTGATGTCTATTCTGAATGTCAGGGCCTGTGTTCATCAGGATTTTCTAGAGATATGAATTGGTAGGATACACAAATAGGTCTATGAATGTGGGATTTAATTGGGATACTTGACTTGGATGATTATGGCAGCTAAGAAAGTGTGCAACTCATCATCTGCAGGCTGGACACCCAGGGATGCTACTAGTGTGGCTCAGTCCAAGTCTGAGGGCCTGAAAACCAGGGAAACCAAGGGTACAACTCTTGTTTCTAGGCTAATATATTGAGTGTCAGCAAGGGGTCCACTAGTGTAAATCCTGGAGTCCAAAAGCCAGCATTATGCCGGCACCGCGGCTCACTGGGCTAATCCTCCGCCTTGCGGCGCCAGCACACTGGGTTCTAGTCCCGGTCGGGGCATCGGATTCTGTCCCGGTTGCCCCTCTTCCAGGCCAGCTCTCTGCTGTGGCCAGGGAGTGCAGTGGAGGATGGCCCAAGTGCTTGGGCCCTGCACCCCATGGGAGACCAGGAGAAGTACCTGGCTCCTGCCATCAGATCAGCGCGGTGCGCCGACCGCAGTGCGGCCATTGGAGGGTGAACCAACATCAAAGGAAGACCTTTCTCTCTGTCTCTCTCTCTCACTGTCCACTCTGCCTGTCAAAAAAAACAAAAAAAAAAACAAAAAAAAAAACAAAAAAAAAAAACACCACAAAAGCCAGCATTATGATGAAGGCAGGAGTCAAGCATGTCTTGGCTTTGAGGGAGAGGCCAATTCCTGTTCTTTGTTTAGTCTCTCCAGACCTGCCGCAAGTTGATGGTGCTAGCCTACATTAATTCCAAGGCTTCTTGCTTAGTCTACCCAGACCCACATCCTAATATAATTTGGAAACACCCTCACACAAATGTCTAACATAATGCTTTTTCAGGTATTTCTGTATTCCTTAATCCAGTCAAGTTGACACCGAAAAATTAAATGTCACAGTGTCCATGCCATACGGTTTATTACATGTTTTGACTGCTGCATCTCCCTATTCCTGCCATAAACTCTGTTGAAATGTTCCCTGTGTCCCAAATTGATTGTAAACCTTGTGAGTGAGAAATAATCACCACCTGAATTAGTGTCGTAGTGTTTGACAGAACATCTACTAAAAAGAGGACTTGCCTAGCATATGTAATGTGAATCCACCAGGAAGGAGTTTTCCAATGTAGCTAGCATTTGTCTTTTAAACTCTCTGCATCCCAGTCTCCATAACCAGAAAATGGAAGGAGTGAGTGAATACATTTTGGACTAAAACTCTCTCATTCCCAACTTTGAAATCTCCTTTGAAATCTCAAGAATTCTTTGAAGTAGGACAATTTCAACTTGCCTTACATGAAAATAAAGGTATAAAAGCTAAACCAGACTAGAGTTGGAGCTGATTTCCAGGTTTATAGTTTTTTTAATTGATTAATTCAATTATTAATTATGTATCATTTAGCTAGTTGATGTATTCCTTTGTGTACCCATTCCTCAAATATTTGTTCAGTATATTCACAAGAGAATGCTAAAAGTAAGAAGGCAGGGATGGGCATGTGGCACTGGATTTAAGTCCTCACTTGGGACATCTCCATCCCATATTGGAGTGCTCTGTTCAAGTTGTAGCTTCTTTTGTTCTGATCCCGGTGCCTGCTAATACGCATTCTGGAGGCAGCCGAGGATGGCTGGAGTACTTGGGCCCCCGCCTGCCAGGTGGGACACCCAGATTGACATCCAGGCTTCCTGGCTTCAGCTGGCCCAGCCCTGGGTGTTACAGGCATTTGGGGAGTGAACCAACACATAAAATATCTCTCTCCATCTATGTCTCTGTCTCTCTGTATTCCAAATGAAATGAAAGTAAACAATTTCTTTTTTTAGATGTAAGAGGTCAAAGCAGAGGGAATAAGTTTTAAACACACCCAATTCAACATAGTCCCTTAGTGTCATGGAAAACCTTGTCTAAAAAGGTGTTCTTTCAGCTGAAATCTCACAAAATTGTGAAAACATCTCTTCTGGTGAAATGCTCTGAAAGTAAAACTTGTTTTCTGCTGAAAAAAATGCATCTATATTCATATTTCTCAATTTGTCTTTCTATGAAACATAAATCTCATGATGTGCTCATTGGAGAAAGATACTTTGGTTAAGCCATTTTAGGAAAAAAGTTCTCTGGATAGCTTCCTTTAGAGATTTTGTATTCTTTAAAAATACTGAGAAATGAGATATCTTTAAATTACTTTAAGCCAGCATTTCCCTCAAGTCAGTTTAAAGAAGTTTTTCTTTCATAACACATATCTAAGGTACTACCTTCAAGAATGGTTGGGAAGGGAAAGGCAATTGGCACAGGGATTAAGACAATGCTTTGGGTGGGGTGTGGTTTTGTGGCACAGTGGGATAAGCTGCTACCTGCAATAACAACATCCTGCATGGGCACTAGTTTGAGCCCCAGATATTCCAGTTCTGACCCAGCTCCCTGCTAATGTGCTTGGGCAAGCAGTGGAAGATGGCCCCAGTGCTTTGGCCCCTGCCATCCACATGGGAGATCTCAGTGGAATTCCAGGCTCCTGACTTCAGCCTGGCCCAGGCCCAGCCCCAGCCGTTGGCCATTGTGATCATTTGAGGAGTGAACCAGTAGAGAGAAGACCTCTTTCTCCCTTTCTCTTTCTCTCTCTCTCTCTCTCTCTCTCTCTCTCTGTAACTGTGCCTTTCAAATAATAAATAAAATCTTAAAAAAAAAAAAAAAGACAGTGTTTGGGGACTTCTGTATCCCATATCAGAGTACTTGGGTTTGAGTCCCAGCTCCACTTACGATTCCAGTTTTCTGTTAATGAACACCCTTGTAGGAAGCAGGTAATGCTCAACTAGTTGGGTCGCTGTCATCCACATGGGAGATCCAGATTGAGTTTCAGGCTCCTAGCTTTGGCCTGGCTAGTCCTTCCTGTTGTGGAAATTTGGGGAGTGAACTAGCAGATGGATCTCCCTCTATCTGTCTCTATCTCTCTGTTTTTTAAATAAACAAAAATGAAAATAATTAAAAAAAAACACTTGGGAATATTGCCTTAATTTTTTAACCAAATGATAACTTACTATTACATGCACTGAGCTCTAAGAATTTATTTAAAATGTTCACAGATTTTTTTTTGAAAACTCACTTTCATGTGAATATTGAAAGGAGATAAAGAATAGGTCTTAATATAATTGTGTATATTCCCTAACTAATTATAATGAAATTATGCCAGTTTTAGAGTGACAGATAAGAGGTTTGGTTCTCTCTGTAGGATTACTTAAAAACTTTGGTTTATGTTCCAAACTTCAGTTCCAGTAACCTTTTACTATGTGACAAACCATTCCAAAACTTAGTGGCCTAAAATAACTATTATTATCTCACACTAATCTATGAGTAGATTGGGCAGAACTGAGCAATTCTTACTTGTAATTCCTCATGCAATTATTGTTGGATATTGGGCTGGGCATAGAGCCTGTTAAAGGGCTGCCCACACTGGACTGGACATATAAGATGACACATTCACATTACTCAAAAGTGCATGTGAACTGTGAGGCAGGGAATTAGCTATATGGAGCACTATACATGGCCTTTCTCTGTGGCAACAGCCTCACACAGTGTGGTATTTGGATTCTGAAATGAGAAGTCCAAAGAACAAGCAAGAGAAAAAAATAGAAGCTACCTCTTCTCTTAAGGTTTGGGCCCAGAAATTGGCAGATTCCATTGTATTCTGTTAGGCAGAGCAGTAATAGCCTGCCCAGACCCAAAAGTAAGGAAACATTCAATAGATGGAATACCAAAGTATTTTCGGTCACTGTCTTCTTAGGGCTTCATTTGCTTTATCTGTAAAGTTCAGCTTACACAGGGCCACAGTTGTGGCTAGCAGGTTAAGCTGCCACCTGCAACCCCAGCATCCCATACGGATGCCAGGTAGAATCCTGGCTGCTCCACTTCTGGTCCTGTTCTCTGCCAAAGCACCTGGGAAAGCAGAAGAAATCATGAGACCCCTGCACCTGTGGGAGACCCAGAGGAAGCTCCTGGCTCCTGGCTTCAACCTGGACCAGCCCTAGTCCTTGTGGCCATTTGGGGAGTGAATCCATGATAGAAGTTCTCTCTCTCTCTCTCTCTCTCTCTCTCTCTCCACCCCGCCTACCGTAACTCTGTCTTTCAACTAAATAAGATAAACCTTTTTAAAAAATTAAGTTTACGCAGGATAATAGTTCAGATCATTCCCAGTTTCTAAAATTCTGTGATCCTTTTTTTATTTAACTGAGAGACTTCTAGAACCTAAGAGATGTAGACACAGATAAAATGAAAACATTTTTTAAGTATACTTTCTGCACACTATGTTACATGTGTTTCAAAAATAAGAAAAATAAGAAAAATATTCAATTTATCTCTGAGGGAAATTCTGTTTAGAAATGAGCTGCCTAACCAAAGAGAATCATTGATAATTTATAACAAACATTGGGAGAGACACGTCTATGACCGAGTTCTGGGAACTAGAAGGTCTTTACTATATCTGTTTCAGAGGATACTTTCTAAATTCTCCTTGTGTGGACTGCTTACCAATCCCCGTCTTCCTTCCTTCCTAGAACTTTTCTACATATTCATGCGTATATGCCCGTGTTATTCTCGGGTCAAGTAATTTGAATTAGCAGGACGGGGTTAGGGTTATGGTTAGATTAGTTATTCTAAATAACTTTGAGATGAAGCTATTTTTTTTTTTTTTTGACAGGAAGAGTGGACAGTGAGAGAGAGACAGAGAGAAAGGTCTTCCTTTGATGTTGGTTCACCCTCCAATGGCCGCTGGGGCCGGCGCATGGTGCTGATCTGAAGCCAGGAGCCAGGTGCTTCTCCTGGTCTCCCATGTGGGTTCAGGGCCCAAGCACTTGGGCCATCCTCCACTGCACTCCCGGGCCACAGCAGAGAGCTGGCCTGGAAGAGGGGCAACTGGGACAGAATCCGGCGCCCCGATAGGAACTAGAACCCAGTGTGCCGGCGCCGGAAGGCAGAGGATTAGCCTATTGAGCCGCGGCGCCGGCCAAGGTGAAGCTATTTTCAACACGTCTAGGTTTTGATACTGTACAGTGTGTGCCAGAGAAATCTAAAATCAATGAACCTATTGAATAAGACTTAACTGGAAAGAAAAGTCCACTTTGAAAAAATTCCTATCAGATCTTTGAAGAAAAACTCCTTTATTTTAGAGGAATTTTTGAAATAATGGTTAGCTTGTAACTTTTACCAAAAGATGGTAAATGCAAACAACAAATGAAGGATCAAGAAATTCTATGAGTAATAATTAGAAAGTCAAAGGATTTAGGGGAAAAGACATGGAAACCAGAAGCAGCATGGCTGATAAATTGGGCCCAACCATGCCCGTTTTCTTGTAGAGTCGTGTCAGAAATCTTTGCCACATTCTTATATAATTTAGTGTACAGTGATCATAGATGATTACTAGTTATAAAACCCTGGGTAATGTCAATAACTGCAGAACCTAGATCTTTGAGACTAATTTCGTCTTAGTTTCACTGAACTAAATACCTACTATGCAAAGTTTTTCCAACTTTGATCTTCCAAATTACTCTGTTTTTGGATTTACAGAGTCCCAGTGGGACGAAGATGGGGTCAAGAGGTAGGCATGCTAAAAGTCACCTTAACATAGTGATTAGCAAAAAATGAAAATGTACTCACTAAATTATGCTGCCTAGTAATTTGATCTCACCCTGATGGTTGCTTAGGGCACCATTAATTCTATTAGCTTCCATCAATAGTACTATTAAACAGTTAAAATGAATTTAACTGAAAAATAAAAATATTGAGTAATTCTACAGACTAAAGATTTTGTCTTTTGTTGCTTTGAGCCTCATCTAAAACCTAAGTGCTCAGTAAATCCCTATTGAATCAAGGAAAGCATTCATAATACCCACTTCAGTTTTTTGTTTTTATTTTATTTATTTATTTATTGAAGATTTATTTATTTTACTTGAAAGTTGGAGTTACACAAAGAGAGGAGAGGCACAGAGAGAGAGAGAGAGAGAGAGAGAGTCTTGCATATACTGGTTTGCTTCCCAATTGGCCTCAAGGGCTAGAGCTGCACTGATCCGAAGCCAGGAGCCAGGAGCTTCTTCCCGGTCTCCAATGTGGGTGCAGGGGCCAAAGGACTTGGGCCACCTTCTATTGCTTTCCCAGGCCATAGCAGAGAGCTGGATAGGAAATGGAGCAGCCGGGATGCTGGCACTGCAGGCAGCAGCTTTACCCAGTATGCCACAGCACCGACCCTGGTTTCTTTGTTTTTAAAAAGTTGACTTTGGGGATTCTAGTAACTAGACTTGAAATATGTCTGAGCCCAATAATTAAGCAGAGCACTTCCTTACTCCAGTACACATAGGTACTATAAAATAATTCTTAACTGTTATACTGCTAATAAATACCTTTAATTTTCAAAAGCACACACTAGACACGCTGCTCCAGCTCTTCCTCTGAAGGAGTTTCTAACAGTTCAGTAACATCTTTAAAGAACTTTCCACTTCAGCCATGTACTTTGTAACTTTAATGTGATGATATATTATTCAGAAGAATGTCATTTCATTCAATAAATGCATTGTTTATATATATATATATTATGTAACATCTCTAAAATTAATAAAATAAATTTAAAGCTTTGACTATTATTTTTAATCATATAATTACAGTCATATTATAACTTGTTTTCAGCAAGTCTGTTATGCTAAATTTATATTGCTGACGACTGACATCGTGAAAGCTCCAGTTTACCTGTGTATTTTACCACGGTAATTATCATTAAGTGTCACAGTATTGATGATCTAGGCCAGAAAATTTTCCATGAGGTAGAGAAGCTTCCCTAAGTGAAAAACCAGCTTCATCAGTACTTTGACTTACTCATCAAAAATTCATCTATCTTGATGCACCTTATTTTAGTAAGTTTCATGGGAGCCTTTCATCAAAAAGGAAAAAGTGGGTGGACATTTAATTATAATACTTCCCTACAATCTACAAGGCTGATTGTTCCCACTTGCAAAATGGCGAGCCAGATTTAGCAGAGCCTCCGTGCCAACCAAGAAGTATTTGCAAGAGGTGCTAATTTACTAATATCTTTGCTGCTTGACAGAATGCTGTTCAACTTTCACACTTTGCTTTCTTTAATTGATCATCTGTTATCAAATAAGAATATGTTTGATCATAAATAAATACAGCTTTTAGACTCTCATCCTATTCTTCCACTTTCTCCTGCTAGAAAAGGAAAAAGTAAAAAATAAAAAGAACAAACCCATATTTACACTTGTGCACAACTAACAACTGTTCTTAGCAAGCATCTTGGCAGCTTTCTTCTCTTTTGATGGGGAAGTTTGTTATAGCTAAGTCAGGAATGCTTTTGCTTATGTAGTCATTGGTGTGACTGCCCACTCCCTGGGCTACAAACTGCTAATCATCTTAATCCTCCTGAAACTAAAAAACCTGAAAACCTGAAAGTGCAGTGAGTTCCTTCCCATATTTGAGATATTTCTTTTTATATTTCCATATATGGTCTTTTTGAAATATAATAAAGGTAATGAATCAATTATATAGAAAATCATAGACTTTTCACTAACATGTTTAGACATTTTCAAATGGAATATTAATATTTTGGAATTCAGAGAGGAAATAAAACTACATGAGATTCATCATGAAGTAAGCAATACTTAAATTTAATTCTGAATATGAGGCAGGAGTTGGCTTTGACAAAGGAGAACTCCAAGTGGAGACAGCAGCATGAACACAGGCACAATGTTCATTCCTATGCTACAGGAATACTAGAAATAAAATCTAGATAGCTTAGTTAGCAGGAGCAGAAGTAGGATAGAGACAGTTGATGAACAAGCTTGAATATTTGATTGCCAAGGTGAAGAGGTTAGACTTCATCTTATAAAACTGGATTCAGTAATTGAATCGGAGCGCTGCAGTACCTTCTCACCAGGATAGCATCTAACAGGAAATCATATTTTAGGAGAACCTGCATGTGGGTTATTTGCATCTGGATATAAAAATTTCCCACCTCAAATAATTTATTCTAATCTTAGAAATATGTTGGCATTTAAAAGAGACTACATTTAAAACCTATATTATTTAATAACAGAATATATATGTATATAATAACAGAATAACACTGTTCTTTTAAGATTTATTTATTTATTTTAAAAATCAAGATTACAGAGAGGTGGGGAAAGACAGAGAGATCTTCCATCCTCTGGTTCACTCCTCAGATGGCTGGAATGGCCAGGGTTGGGCCAGGCTGAAAGCAGGATCCAGGAGCTTCATCCAGGTTGCCTATATAGGTGTCAGGAATCGAAACACTTGGCCATTTTACAATGCTTTTCACAGGCCATTAGCAGGGTGTTGGCTCAAAAGTTGAGCAGCCAGCCAGGACAGGAGCTGACACCCGTATGGGATGCTGGCATCACAGGCAGCAGCTTTACCTGCTAGGCCTCAATACTGACACCAACACTGTTTTAGTAATGAAATTAGAACAGAAAAGTAAGTGCCCTAGGACTTACTGGTACTAAATCAATGCTGACCAATAGAAATAGAGTAATTGCATATATAGTTCTCAATTTTGTAGTAACTACACTATGAAGCAGTGAAAATGGACATGTGACTGCCACATTAAAAAATTTATTGATATAAAGAGAACAAATTTCATGTATTTCATAGGTACAGTGATGGCCACATAGCCATGTGATTAATGGCGATGTAATGTACAGTGCAATTCTAGATAGATGATGAACAAGTTGAGACCAGGAACACCTTCATTCATTCATACAATAAATAAGTCCTCAGTGCCTATTATATGTCATATACCATGCTGGACCCTGGGACTACCACTAGAATCTTGTTTTATTTCCTAGTTTAATGTGAAATAAGTTCAATATTTAGAAAATGTGAATGAGTTAGCAAATTAACAAATAAAGTAGAATGTTCACTAGTCCTACCCATAGGAAATCCTAAAAGATGGTTATACAGCATGGTAGACTGAGTAGATTGTGAAATGTGAAGGCAGGTTTGGGTTAAATCCTGGCGAAATGTTTTTGTGGAAATTCCCCCACAACATGAAGGTAAAGTAGGATCCAGTGAGATCACGTATTAAAGTAGCACATGGCACATAATGCAGACATTGTTGTTCAGAGAATATCATCTTCTATCATTTCCTCTCTTTTTAAAATATATTATCTGTAAAGAAATCAATTGATTCTCTAGATACTTCTGACCAGCAATTAAAATTTTCTCTTTGAAATTTCCCTGGATAAAATAATTTTTAAGTATACTGTATTTGTTGCATCCAACATTTCTTCTATCTTTTAATACAAAGAAAAGTGTTTTCAGCAACAATTAACAAGCCAAAAGTTGGCACATGAAAAATTCCTTGCTGGAATTATGTACCCAAGGTTTTTACATACAGTTAATTGGTATGTGAAATTTCTGTGGACCTGGAAACTTCCCAGTATTATTCTCCATGGTGGCATTTGGAGAGCATTTAAGAAGCAAACATGTTAAGTGACAATTATCAATGAATAATCTCATGTCTAGAAGCCAAATTTTGTTTTAATCACTAGTCTGATCAGATAAACTGAGGCTGATTTTTAAAAAATCAGTTATTCCACTCAATTGAAAAATTTATATTGAGTCCCTAGAATGGGTTTTACAGAGCTCATCTATAGGAAGCCCTCCTTTTAAAACCTGTTACCACTAGCTGGCTATGTGGTGTAACTGGTTAAGCCACTGTCTGAGACACCAGCATCCCATATGGGCACCAGCTGCTCTACTGATCCAGCTCCCTGCTAATGCCCACAGCAATGTAGCAGAAGGTGACCCAGTTCCATGGGTCCCTGCACCCATGTGGGAGATCTGGATGAAGTTCCTGGCTTTAGCCTGGCACAGCTGCAGCCATTGCTGTCACTTGGCCTCTGCCTGACACAGCCAGGGCCTTTGTGGCCCCTTGGAGAGCGAACCGGTGGATGGAAGATCTCTCTCTCCCTCTCTCCCTCTCTCCTTCTCTCTCTGTGACTATGCCTTTCAAATAAATAAATAAATAAATAAATCTTTAAAAAATATCTACTCTTCTCGTTTTTTTTTGTTGTTGTTGTTGATTTTCAGTGATCAGAGCATTTCTTAAACAGCTTGAAATCTAATGCTTCCTTCCTGCAGAAAGTGGCAAGACTAATTAATTTTCTTAGGAAAATATTTTTTGGAGGGGGTGGCACACACAACTACAGTTTTAAGTAGGTCCAATGTACATATGAATGTTTCTTTGGCAAGTTCTTCTTGTGCCGGCCTGCAGCACAAAGAACCGGGTTTCCTGAAACAGAGAGTGGGAATGCGGGGACAAGGACACAAAGAATGCAGCCAAGGCAAATCCTGATCAAGGCTCGTTTATTCAACAAGTCCGGTAGTATTTAAACATGACCAGTTGTACACAAGAAGGCACACAGAGGATTTACATATCTAAAAGACTTTTGGGGGTTACAAAGAATTCCCGATAAAGTTCTTCCGCTTAACAGATCACAAAATGTTATCAATCATAGATTACAAGGGTATAATAAAATACCTCGGTAATAAATGCTGGTTTCAGGTGTGGCTGATTATCTACATCATCTCTTGTGAGAAGTCTAGCAGTGAGATACGGTTTTTCCTGCCTCTTCCTGGAATCTCCTTAGCCTAATTGTCTGTGCTGGGATGTCTCCATCCATATGTTTAAGTGTAAACAAAAGGGGCGACTGCCTGTGGCTGCCCACACTTCTTCCTCATCTCCTACCCTATCATTGCTTATAAGCTCCCAAGAAGCTAAGAGGCAACAGCTGATCTCCTCCATGCTCCTAACCCTCCCCAATTCAAGTTAAGTCACTGTAGGAGAGAAAACTGAGGGGAACCCACCTCCCTAAACCAAGTTTTCTTCCTATATTATACCACATGGCTGTAATGCCTGATTTTGACCAATTATACATCCTCCAGATCTTGTCTACACCTAGGACAAAAATCCATTTGCTAAGTTCTGTTCCACTGTTTAAGCAAATCATTGTATGTTTACTCTCTGAAATTCAGTTTCATCTGTAAATGGAAGATGAGAATTAAAATATTCATTTCAGAGCCGGCGCCGGCACACTAGAACCGGGTTCTAGTCCCGGTCGGGGCGCCGGATTCTGTCCTGGTTGCTCCTCTTCCAGTCCAGCTCTCTGCTGTGGCCAGGGAGTGCAGTGGAGGATGGCCCAAGTCCTTGGGCCCTGCCCCCACATGGGAGACCAGGAGAGGCACCTGGCTCCTGGCTTCGGATTGGAGGGTGAACCAACGGTAAAGGAAGACCTTTCTGTCTATCACTGTCCACTCTGCCTGTCAAAAAATTCATTTCTGGCTTCCAAGGTCATAGAATTCAGAATTATTATTAAACTTCTTTATATGGGTATGCATAGGTACCTTAATGGTGGAAGGAGAAGGCTAGTTAAGACATGTTGGAGGAGTGTTTATTTTATGGCTCTTATAGAACAAAAATACTGTTAAAAATAAAACCATGGTTATAAAATAAGGGGAAATAAATGAAATACATAGTAATTTGTACCAGCATCATGCAAAGCTCTTAAAACTCATTACCTTATTCTACCAGTGCTCACAATGATCAAGATAAAAGTAATATTGCCATTTTGCTAAAAAGGAAATGCTGTGTCAGAGAAATTAAATAGCTCACCTAAGATCATGCAGCTAATAAATGGAAGAGTAGGTATTACTCAGATCTGTCAATGCCAGAGATTTTTCAAGGAATAAAGATAGCATGAGAAATCTGAAAATAGAAAGTGAGTCCAGGTTTTATATGTTTAATTCTCTAATTGATGACGAGAAGCCTTTCTGAATACTTTTGGACAAGGGACCTTCTATTGAGTGCATCCAGCTGCAAAAATTCTAAGAGTTGATGCTGTTTTTCTTATTCCACCTTCTCCAGCAAGAAAAGCAGAAAGCAAGGAGCATGCATTCCAGCCTGAAAAATTATTCTGCATGCAGTTATTCTTTCTAACTCTTAGGTAACTGCTTAGCTACTGCTTAGTGAGGATTTAAGACTTAAGTGAAATCAGGCTATCATCCTCTAATGAGACAGTACAAGTAGTCCATTTGTAAGTTGATTGTTTGGAACTTGGAATATGTTTTGCCTTTTTATTCAGCACTATGTATACTATTTAGCTTCATTTTATACTTCACAAAAGTCTATTGAGCTCCTAATAGAAGAATTGCAGGGCATTTTGTTAGGAGTATTCTTCCTCACTTAAAATGCATTTAGAGAGTGCCTTTCCCCATCACTCAGCCGCTTCATGAACAGTGCATCCCTAAGGTGGGAGCAGGAAATTCAGATGCTTACAGTAGAGTACAAAGCAGTAATGGGTGTATAGGGAAGGATCATAATGCAGCCCTTAGCCCATGAAAAAGAGCATTCTATGTCCTGGGGAGGTGGACCTCTGAAATAGGCCTCTCACCAGCCCTTACCAGGGTAAACCTCTTGAGTAGAATCTGGTGGGGAGGGTCATTATGAACCTAATACAACTGCAGCTGTTTTGAGCATGAGCGGATTGTGCTTGTTTACTTCTGTACTATTTAATGCTGTGCGCTCTGCCTGGTGGTGTGGATTATTGGTGGGCCAGACGCCAGCCATCTCTTCCATAAGTAAAGTTCTCCTCTCCCCCAGATGGAGATTTGGATGGTTTCTTTGGATTAATGAATGTTGTATGTGAACCCTCCTGAGTGTTGGGCTCCCGTAGCTAGACATGGTGAAAGAAAGGTTCTGTAAGGAGAATCTGTGATGAAATCTAGAGCCCCGTCTAAAGGGGTTGGGCTTAACTCTGCCTCAGTCACTTACTGCAGTGTGTGAGTACAGGCCTATTGTTTCAGACACTGCAATTTCTTTAAAGAAATTAGAAGTAGAGCTTTGAATGTAAAAACCTATTGAATTTTAAGTGTAGACAGTTAATTCTATTTAAAGCAATATAATGCAAAAACACAATACCCTTACTTGTTGTAATACAAAATGCCAAAGATCACTAACTTTTTAATATCTGCTCTACTGTCATGTTTTGAAAGGTTCAGCAAGGTGGATTTTTGTCCTAGATGTAGACAAGATCTGGAAGATGCACTGTTTTTCAGAGTCGGGTATTACAGCTATGCGGTAAAATATAGGAAGGGAACTAGGTTTAGCGAAATGGTTCCTCTCAATTTTCATTTCTCTAGTAACTCATCTTAAATTAGGAGAACTGGAGAGGGGTGGAAGCACAATTGCTAACACAGCTGTTACCCTTTATCTCCTTTGGAGCTTGTAAGCAATGTTAGAGTGCGGTCAGAAGAGAGAAAGTGGGACTTGCCAAAGAACCTTTCATATGTATATTAGATCAACTTAAAGTTATGTATACCCAGCAAAAATTCTTTGCTTACAAAATGAATTAAGCTTGGTATTTTCTGCAAGATGGAAGTGTCAGATTTGAAGTTCTTAATGAAATGCTCCATCACTACAAAATCAAGTCAAATTTACTCTGCTTTACATTGTCTGACGTATAAGCTGTATGAAGAAACTTAGTTTTCTAGTTACTCTTTGTGTGTGTGCAATCTATGGCATTCCAAAGACAAGCAAAACATCCTTAGGGACTTGGACTTTACCACTCTGAATCACTCTAACAAATGAGTAGCACATCTTTCACTGTCTCTTCACTGTAACATCACTCTCTACTCCAGTTACTGGTATAGTTATTACCCCTGGTGTCAAAAAGAATATCCAAAGTTGCTGTATATTTTTCTTTGCTAGCAACATGGAATTTAAAGATTTTGCCTTATGTTTGCAAAAGACCACCTAGCCCTTTAGGTTTTATTTTTTCTTCTTCTTTAAAGGAACAGTGTTAGTTGATGTAGTTTGAATCACAGGAAACACAGAATCTTTTCTCTTGGATCTTTCCATCTGGGAGGAAACAAATATCATTTGTATGTGGTTATGATAGGTGATGTGATGGGTGAACTACTGAATCCTAACAAAGACCAGTGAGATTTGAGTTTAGAATAAAAACATTCTAAGTTTGAGAAACTAGCTTCTGAGCTTTGAACTAAAGAGGATTTGGGGTTTTAAAGTGGAATCATGAAAAGGAGATGGAGGATGGGAAATTTTAGAGACAGAAGAACTGACACAATTTAAGACCAAGGAATAATAGTAGCAACTTTTAGTAAATAAATTTTTGAGTCTTTGATAGATTCCAGGAGTGGGTTTGTTAAGTCCAATGGTATATGTATGTTCACCTTTCAAGAAATTGTCAAACTTACAACAAAGCAGGTAGACTATTTTGCACTCCCATTAATGATAAATGAGTGTTCCAGTTGCCCTACATCCTTACTGGTTATTGGTACTGCCAATTTTTTTCTGCCATTCTAATATGAGTAGAATATTTTTATTATAATTTTAAAGTAATCATATACCACACTGACACTTCTTTATATGCATTTAAAGTGTACATCTCAATGGTTTATTGTGTGTTCAGAGTTTGCAATATTCAATGAAATTAACTTTAAAAGATTTTCATTTCCCCAAAACTAGGCAAATACTAATCTTTCTGTATAGATTTGGTTATTCTGAACATGGCTTGTAAAATGGAACCATGTATTATATGTTCTTTGTGAGTGGTTTATTTTACTTAAAAAGTGTTTTCAAGGTGTAATAATGTATAGCATGTATCAATGCCTCATTTCTTCCCATGGTTAATTCTGTCATGGAATACCACATTTTATTTATCCATTCATAGGTTGGTGAATGTGCGGGTTATATTTGCTTTTTGGCTGTTATGAATAATTCAGACGAACATTTATTCAAATTTATATGAAAATGTTTTCTTCACTATGTACTAGGAGTGAAATTTATGGGTTATATGATAACTGTATGGCTAACAACTGAGAAACTGAGACTCTTACCCAGTGGTACTATTTCAAATCTCCAGCAGCAGGATTTCAAGGTTCAGGTCTTTTCACTTTGTCAACTCTTATTTTTTGCCTTTGATAGTAACAATCCTGTGAGTGAAAAAGGAGATTTCATTGCGCCTTTTCTCTAATGACTAATGATGTTGAAATCATTTCATGTGTTCATTTGTGTATCTTTTTTGGAGAAATGCCTATTTAGATCCCTTGCCCATGTTAAAAAATTTTGATTTTTTTTTATTACTAAGATTTAATCGTTTACTCATTCTGGATTCATGTCACTGATCAGATGCGATGTCCAATGTTTTCTCCCATGCTGAAAGTTTTCTTTTCACTTTTCTGATGGCATCCAATGAAGTGCAAATGTTTTACATTTTGATGAAGTACACTTGATCTCTTTTCATCTGTCACTTGTACATTTATTTTCATACTTAAGAAGTCATTGCCTACCCTAAGATCATGAACATTTACTCTATTTTGAGTTTTAGAATGTTAACTCTTACACCTAAATATTTCTACCATTCTGAGTTTTTATATAAATGTTAGGTAGGAGTCTAATGTCATTATTTCACTTGGATATACATTTATCTCGGCATCATTCATTGAAAATATTCTGGTTAGATTGCCATAAATCATTTGACTGTAAATGTAAGGGCTAAGGGACTGGTGTTGTGGCACAATGGGTTAAGCAGCTGTTTCCAGTGTGACATCTCTGGTGAGTTCCAGTTTGAGTTCTGGCTGTTCTATTTCCAATCCAGCTCCCTGCTAATGCACCAGAGAATGGCCAAAGTGCTTGGGCCACTGCCACCCATGTGGGAAACCAGGATGGAGTTCCAGGCTCTTGGTTTTAACCTGGCCCAGCCCCAGCCATTGTTGTCTTTTAGAGAAGTGAACCCATGGATGGAGCATCTCCATTGTTTTGTTTTGTTTTCTTTTTTTCTTCTCTTCCTCTTTACCTAACTCATCTGTAATTCTGCCTTTCAAATACATAAGTCTTCTTAAAAGAGTGAAGATTTGTTTTTGATATCGGTTCTATTCTATTGATTTATATTTGTCTATTCTTGGGCAAGTTCCACCATCTTGATTGTAGTAGTTTGGTGGCAAGTTTTAAAAGTGGATGCAGGGGCCAGCACTGTGGCTTAGCATTTGGATGTGGGTTCAAGTCCTGGCTGTCCATTTGAGATCCAGCTCTGTGCTATAGCTTGGGAAAGCAGTGGAGGATGGCCCAAGTTATTGGGCCCTGCACCCACATAGGAGACTGGGAAGAAGCTCCTGGGATTGTATTGCATAGTTGCAGGAATTGTGGCCATCTTGGGAGTGAACTAGCAGATGAAGACCTCTGTTTCTCTCTCTGCCTCTACCTCTCTGTCACTGTGCCATTTAATAAATAAATCTTTAAAAAGGGGGTGCAACTGGAGGACATATGTTAAGTGAAATAAACTGGACACAGAAATATTACATGTTCTTCCTTGGTGTGTAGAAGCTACAGAAAAAAGTAAACAAAAATAGAAAGTAATGCTTGAGTGTATCATTATTGCTACAAATATTGCTTTGTCACGTTTTTGCTTTGTCATGGTTAAGAATAACAAATATACTATAGTTTTAATGATCTATAATTATTTTAAAACATATGTGTCATGAATATATTTTCATTTGATTATTGTTCATAGCCCTTACCTACACTATTGCTGAACTGTGGTCTTTGTACTTGTTGAATTCTTTTTTTTTTCTCTCTCTCTTTTTTTTTTTTTTTTGACAGGCAGAGTGGACAGTGAGGTTCACCCTCTAATGGCCGCTGTGGCCAGTGCGCTGTGGCTGGTGCACCGCGCTGATCCGAAGCCAGGAGCCAGATGCTTCTCCTGGTCTCCCATGTGGGTGCAGGGCCCAAGCACTTGGGCCATCCTCCACTGCACTCCCGGGCCACAACAGAGAGCTGGCCTAGAAGGGGGCAACCGGGACAGAATCCGGCGCCCTGACCGGGACTAGAACCCGGTGTGCCGGTGCCGCAAGGCGGAGGATTAGCCTATTGAGCCGCGGCGCCGGCAAATTCTTTATTTTGAAAGCATTAAGCTTTTGAGTATAATATACATTTAAAATATTATCTAAAAATTGAGAGAATGTGAAGTATAATATTCTTAGAATTGTACGTATGAATTACATTGAATCAGCTCTTTATATTAATGTCAACAAGAGAATTATGTTGTAGTTATCATGCATTTGCTGTGACCCAGAGAATGTAATGCATCAATGAATTCCTTATAAGAAAGATTTGAACAACTAACCACAGAAGATATATAAACGTTAACCATGTGAGGAGATACTGAAGATTATATGTCATGAGAGACAAAACACTGTAACATGAAGTGATGATGAGCATGTAGAGCTACAGGAACTCTCAATCTGTGCCAGTGGAAATGCAAGCCAGTAACTTTGGAAGATGGGTAGTTTTTTTTTTTTCCTGTTTGTTTGTTTGTTTGTTTTTTTTTTTTGGAAAATTAAATATTTTAACCATAGGATCTAACAACTATATTCCTTAGTTAATATCCAACGGTGTGAAAATTCTGTCCATGCTTAGTTCTATACTCTGATTTTGACAACAGATTTTTTTCATAATGAGCAAAACTTGGGAGGAAATCACAATTTCCTTTAGTAGGTTAATGGATAAATAATCAGGGGGTGTATTCAGATATTGGATGATTATTCAACACTAAAAAGAAATGAGCAATAAAGTCATGAAAATACTTGGAGGATACTTAAATGAATATTAAATGAGATCATCTGAATAGGTCTGTACTGTATAATTCCAAAAATATGACCATATGAAAAGGTACAGAGACAATAATAAGATTAGTGGTTGCCAGGGTTTAGTGGACAGAGAGAGATGAATAAGCAGAATACAGACATTCTATTAGGGTAGCGAAACTATTCTGTTCAACATCACCATGGTGGGTACATGTCATTATACTTTTTAAAAACTTAGGGCATTTGCAACCCAAGAGTGAACCATTGAACAATAGATTTTGGGTGACAATGAAGTGTCATTGTTTACTGTAGTGTACGTTGTAATATAGGAGTTGACAGTAGGGAAAGCAAAGAAGGTGAAGTTTGGTGAAATAGGGAGTCATGGGAACTTTGTTAATTTCTGTACAGTCTTGCTAGGAACATAAAATAGTTTTAAAAACAAATTTAATGAAATGCTTCTTAGTAAATTAGTAAATTAATTGCTTCTTAGTAAATTCATTTAAAAATCAGGTAAAATGACTCAAGTTAATTGTGGCAAAGATACTAATATCAGATGTCAATAGGGGAAACAGTGTGAGAGGTATATGGTAACTATATTACTGCCTCAATTTTTGTTTAATAAGCTTGAAACTTTTGAAATAATGGAAAATTGTTTGAGTGAATACTTTGATTATCTAGGATCAATAATTGATTAATATTTTAACATTTTTGCATAAACATTGTAGTCAGAATCTCCAAGAAACTGATAGGAACTGTAGTATATCTGTCAACTGGTGGCATGTCAGACAAAAAATATACCTAGGAAATAAACCACAAAAGGATATCTGAATACAAATTAGCAGATTTATCTGATGTCAAAAATTCAGTTTTTGGCAGCATAGGCTAGGATGAGAGCAGAAACATTCCTGTAGTAATACTCTATTTTTTTTTTTAAGATTATTTACTTGAAAGAGTTACAGAGAGAAGAGAGGCAGAGAGAGAGGCAGAGAGGTCTTACATCCGCTGGTTCATTCCCCAATTAGCTACAATGCCTGGAGCTGCGTGGATTGGAAGCCAGGAGCTTTTTCCTGGTCTCCCATAGGATGCAGGGGCCTAAGAACTTGGGCTTTCTTCTACTGCTTTCCCAGGCCATAGCCGAGAGCGGGATTGAAAGTGGAACAGTGGGGACTTGAACTGGTGCCCATATGGGATGCGGGCACTGTAGGTGGTGGCTTTACCCACTATGCCACAGAGCTGGCCTCGTAATACTCCATTTTTAAAAGGGATAACCTTGAAGTTAATTAAAAATGGCTATGGAATCCCTTTATATACGTGGAAACATACAAATGGATCTGGCATTTTTTTTCAGGATAGGGTGAACTTCAAAAACTTTTAATCTCCAGATTTGAAAAATTTGTTATCAAACTTCTCCAATTTCCAAAGCTTTTTTGCAGTTGATTCTTGTGCTGGGGTTTGGCATGAGATGCTGCTGATGCTTTTGATGCCAGAGATTAGCCAGTGAGCTCAGGGGCAAGAACTGACATCAGGAAGCAGAGTCAGCTTTCTCTACAAATGGACTGTCACCATCAATTCTATTTGGAAGTTTCTACTGTTGGCATCCTAGTTGACTAGGTGTGTACTTCATTGTGTGTTTTCTAGGATAACCACCCCCCCCCCCCCAGAATGGAGCAGAATAACCCATACCAGAATAGTCACTTATTATAAATCCAAAAATTTCCATTTTAAAGTACTGTTTACTAAATCTCCAAGTATATGGAAACTACATGTGCATGACTAACGTACATGTAAGTTCTGGAATTTGGGATCTTTGGTATTTCAGCAGATAGCTAATAAAGATTATATCTGAGTTTTGACTGTCAGAAAACTGGATGGCGGTGCCTGGATTAGTATTCAATAATTCAATATGTGTCAGTTCATAATTATAAAGCTAGCTGCTGAATTGAAGGACTGTAGTGGGGCAGTGAGTGTGACCTGCAGGCAGTTACATAGGAGGTAAAAAGAGGACTCGAGGCTTTCATGGTGTGATCACTCCATATGTGCAGGTTTAGCAAATTGCTACTCACAACTATGGCTTCAATTAACCAAAAAATCCTGAAGAATTCCTAAATCATTTATTATGTCCTAAGAGTAGGAAGGATTATTTTGACCTTGTTAGCAGAATTGAATGTCTTTATCTCTTCAGGATGCCAACAGAGAGGAAAAAACAAAAAGCATTAAGACTCAAGATGTTACACACTACCTAAGCTTGTAAGGAATATATGTGTGATATATATTCAAAAGCATTTGAATTAGGTTCTGGCCCTAGTAGTGTCTGCGGACTGTAGCTATTATGCCTTTGGGTAAGTCACAGTCTACCAGCCTTTTTTGTGAGTGTGGCTTTAATCTTCATAATCTTCCTGGAAGGCATGTCTTCTCTTAGAAGATTCTTGGAGATTATTGACCAAAAATGTATGACGTATTCTGTTCATATCTCTAATAATTAAAAATCATGATTCCTTGACCTTTTACTGCTGCTTCTTCGAGTGTGTGTGTATGTGTGTGTGCACACAGCACACACATCACAATGACAGTGCATCCATTTAAGCATATAAAAGGACGATTTTTAAAGTTGTAGGGGAAAACTTTTAAGGATTGATTTTATTGGCATGAAAATGTGGAATTTGACACTCATTAGAAGTCAAAGAACTCTCACCAAGCCTGCTCTCTAATTCTATTTATTTGAAGAGAAACTTAGAAATTGCTCCTCTGTATTCTCTATGGCAGCAAGTGAACATCTTTGTGAATTGGTTTCATCAAATGAAGAATGAGAATAATGCTACCCTACAGAGTAATTGTGAAGATAAAATTACATAGTTAATGTTAGAAGGCCTAGAAAAGAAAAAGTAGTACTGTGTGGATAATGCCTATAGTAATAATTATCATGTGTAAGTACTTGTGTGCCAGTGTTATATGCATTATCTTGTTTAGCTATTGTTTGTCTCATTTTATAAAAGATTGAGAATGGCAGATCATTTACCAATATCATACAACTAGAAGATGGCAGAGCTGGAATTTGTGCCCAGGTCTGAATGGGTTCAAACAATGCCTCATAATCTTTTTTTTTTTCCTTTGTTCCTTTTTTAAAAATATCCCTGTTTGTCTTGAAATAAATCTAATATTGCCTAATTTCTTAAAAGCATTTGCTAAATAAAAACAACTATTGCATCTGATTTACAAGATATGGAAGATCTTAAGAGAACGTGGAGTCCACATTTTTCACTTTGCACCTTAGAAATATAAGAATCACACTGATAGCATATAGTTGACCAGCAAAACTGGGAACACCAGAGCCCTCCTTTCCAAATGCCATTTGTGGGGACCGGTATTGTGGCAAGCAGGTTAAGCCAATTCCTCCGATGCCACCATCCCATGTGAGCTCCAGTTTGAGTCCTAGGTGCTCCATTTCTGATCTTCCTCCTTGCTAAGGAGCCTGGGAAAGCAGTGGAAGATGACCCAAATATTCCTCCCCTGTGCCTTTTTCTTCTCCTCCCTCTCTATTCTCCCCCCCCACCCCCTTGCCCCCTCCCTCCTTCTCACCCCCTCCCTCCTTCTCACTCCCCTCCCTCCTTCTCACCCCCCTCCCTCCTCGCCCCCTCCCACCTTCTCGCCCCCTTCCACTTTCTTTCCCTATTCCCCATCCCTCTCTCCTGGTCTTTCTCTCCTTCTCCCCTTCCTCTTTGTAACTCTGCCTGTCAAATAAATAAATGCTTTAAAAACATATATATATATATATATATATTTTAATCAACTCATTATATTTCCTTACCATGGGATGAAATTGTGTGTCTTTTCTCTCAGCTATGTTATCAGTACCTAGAATAATGGCTCTAAGAATTAGAACCATTGAATTTTCCACATATGGGGCGTATTGTGGCCATTTAATAATTAGTTGAATTTTGAATGCATGCAGATACTGACAGAGCATATTCTTGACCAGCAGGGTTGGCTTTTAAAGGATGTTGAGCAGATACTTTAGTTCTTAGCATCGTCTGTGCATCTTTCAGTTATTGTTAAATGCTAGAGTTAATGCCAGCAGATGAACTTATTCTCTGATGTGATTTCTACCAATTTTACTGGTTGGCCTCAGCACATGCAGAATGACTAAACAGGCAATCTGCTTTTTATATCAAGTTTTAATATATTGAGAATCTTTGTGGATTTGTCTGTGTGTGCCCTGCTTGAAAAGACATGGTACTTGAAGGTTAGGTAAACTGTGGTATAATGTAAGAGGAGCTGCAGATCTTGTACTCATAACTAAGTATGTGGAGATGATAACATGATGAATGAGAGCCTGGAAGTGTTTAGGGCAGAGCTGACTGAAAAGGTAACTGAGTTTTGCCCATTATGTACAATAACGAACCTGGGGTCTTAAATTATACACTTGGCTTTTAAAGAAATTCTGTGTTAGTGTGGTGAAAGAATTTAGCATCTAAAATTGAACTAAGCTATTCCAAAGGTCCTTAAATAATCACCTGGTGGTCTTGACTTCTGAAATAGTCTATTACAATTTATTTCTCAATAAAAAGAAACCATTAGAACTGCTAAATGCTTACACCTCAGATTCTGAAATAAACTCAAACGAGCAGTTCTATTTATTAAATCACAAAGAGACTTAATTACACTGAGTATTTTCTGTATATAATTGAGTAAGCATTTTGTGTTTTGGATATGGATTAGGTAATAATCCTGTTTTATCAACCAGTATTTGAGATGTTAAACTAACCAAATTAACCAATTATATAACAACATCCTGAAATAAAGCTAAATATTTAAAATATAAACTCAAGGCAAACAATTTTTCTTAACTAATTTCTGGATAGCTAATGACCATTAGATAATATTTACTAAGAGGTGAACAGTGGAAACAGTAGAGTCATAAGAAAAT
Source organism: Oryctolagus cuniculus (assembly GCF_051225735.1). Lineage (NCBI taxonomy): Eukaryota > Metazoa > Chordata > Mammalia > Lagomorpha > Leporidae > Oryctolagus > Oryctolagus cuniculus. The sequence goes on along the minus strand of NC_142881.1, from coordinate 58,555,953 downwards.
ATTCTGTCCTTTCCCCAATTCTCTCATTAATTGAGTGAGTTTGACAACCTTAACCATTCCTTTACACAAAGGCATGGAAATGCATTATCTATAACGTGTTTCCAGCACTAGAAAGTATTTAATTCCATGACCCAAAAAAGAATGTCATATGCAAATGACTTGGTTCTGTATCTTGAATGATAAATGAGTCCTTATTTATTCCAAGCAATGATAATTTTTGGCCAAGTCAATGAAGTGACAACTTGTACTGAAAAAAGTTTAAAAAGCAAATTTAAAAAATTCTATCATACCAGTTTTTTTTTTTTTATATCCAGATTGTCTATAATACTAATAAGTTTCCTTTTCCAAAGGAGAGTGAAATCCTTTCAGAAGTGTATGTGTCTTGGAATGCATTAGCTCCATGATGGCAGTCACGTTTTTAGTCACCCCCCACACCTACCACTCCTTCTCTCCCTTCCCTCCTCCAGTTTTCCTTCTTGCTTCTCCTTGTTTCTAGCAATCTAACTTCTACTCTACCTGAATGCATTCTTCCTCTTATCAATAACTAAAAGTATCTCATGCCAGATATTTTTACAATCCAATTGATTGAATTACAGCTTTACTTAAATTCATGTCTGTTCAAAGTTCACTCTCTGGTATCTCTCCAACATGGCTTTTGTGTATATATCTCAGATTAACCGCAAGATGTCATTTTTTGTTTTCAGAAAATATTTAGGAAGTGGCATAATGGAAATAGGTAAACCTCATGTTAGTGAAAAGTCATATCCTGTGTCTTTTATTGGGAGAGGAAAACTTGATATTAGATGGGTATACCTTCTTTGGAGAGTAGGAGTTACTCTGTATTTAAATACATACAGTGATGCTTATTTACGTTTCAGATGTAAAGAAATTTTATAATAAGCCCTGTAAAATACATCTGAAATTACCAATTCAGCTGTCCAGTGGGGAGGTATTTGGGGTCAGCAAGGCCTTTTGGCACTATGATGATCACATCATTTAGCTATATGTAGCCTTGGCTTCAAAAATCCTGGGTCTTACACCTCTTATTTTAAACATGTACCTCTTCATTCCATAGCAATGGAAATCAGTTGGAGCATTGGACTCTCAAGATGTTATTCTAAATTCATGGGTAAATAGTAGAAACGGGAAAACAGGAGAAATGGTATAAAACCTTACTAACTAGGTAGTAAAATAAAAATTTTAAATTAGCATGTATTAAAAATATTCTAAAACCAGAGGAATTGACTCATTAGCAGGTGAAAATGTCAAAAATTGAAAACGGAAAAGAACTCCTTTGTCATGATAACTTAACCTGTTGTATGTACAAGAAAATCTGATTTAACATGCAGAGTAACCCAACAGAAGCCACACACACACTTAAGATTTTGCAAAGGAAGAACTCATATTGTGTAGTGCATTGTAGTAGATTATCTTTAAGGCCTCTTTAACCTTTGAAAATTGGAATTTGTTTTTCTAGTCCTCAGTTTACATTACCATTATAAAGCAGAATTACCCTTCTTGGTCCAGCTTCATTTAAACCACTCTGTGAGACTTCCTCTTCCTTCCCCTGGCATGAAACATTTTCTTTCATGGTACTCCCATAGTACTTCGATAATGCGCTTAGACTTTGTATTTTGACTTACTTTTCTCCACACTTTGACAGCTAGGCATTTCCCTGGCCTTGAGAAACGTAGCCGTTCCCTATGACAACCTGTAACAAGTCCTACTTACTTTGCAATTCAAGTGGTAGAAGTTATCCCTCATCTATATCAGAAAGCATTGCTTCCCTTCCTAAATCTATTAAGACATTCTTTTAAAAATGAATTTGCTCTGCTTCTGATCCAGATCTCTGCTGATGTGCCAGAAAAGGAGGTAAATGATTGCCTAAGTATGTGGGTCCCAGATAGAGTTCTTGGCTCCTGGCTTTGGCCTGGCCCAGTCCTGGCTGTTGTGACCATTTGAGGAGTAACCAGTGACTGAAGGATCTCTGCCTCTCCCTCTGTCACTCTGCCTTTCAAATAAATGATAATAATAAATATAATCTTTAAAAAAATTAAAAATGAGTCATAAAGTCTTTAGCTACAGCAATTGTCTTCATTCTCTTTAAATACAAGAATCACCTGAAATGTTTTAGAAAATGGCTTTGTTGCAGGGCTTATTTAGATAGAGATTCTGCTGCACAATCAGGATTGGGCCCATTTCTAATAAACAAGCAATGTGTATGTGATCACTTTGAGAACATTAATACTAGCTAGCATACAACCTTCTCAAGGTTCAGGGCAAGATTGGTTTTCATCTCAATATTCCGTAAAGTTCCTTGTTTTTATGAAATGTTCTATAGATAAAGGGCCCAATAAGATCGAGTAAAATGTAATCATACTTATCTTCTAACTAATGAAACCCCCACAATGATAGGTTTACAACTACACAGCAGCAGTTCATTTGCAAAAAGAGCTTCTGTTGATGTTTATGAGCTCAACATATCTAAAAAGAATGTCCTTTTCAGACAGAAAAGCAAATTGCTAAAAGTGAAGGAGAAGTGAACAGAGCCTAAATTGTAATATCATATGCTGGAAAATCCGAATTTAAAAATACGCAAGTTGACTGAAAAATAGGAATAGTGTAGTATATGAAAGAAAAGATTTGACAAAATTTAATATTGCATTGAAATCACCAGAAGATAATCTGAGGATTTCTCTTGGGAGCTGAAAAGTAAAACATTCCAAGTTTAGGGAAAACATACCTTTGAGCACTCTGTCAGGGTGGCAGCTTTCTGGGAAATTCAAAAAAGTATGAACACTGATATGAAATTGAAAATATAATAATGTGAAAACATCAGTGTGAACATAATCCAGTTCAGCATAAAAAAATCACAAAACTTTTCTCAAAGCTAACCACTGAATATATTGCAATTTTAAAAAATCAGAGTGAATATAATTTTAGCCTTTGTAGGTGTTCATTATGACTACTTAATCAGAAATTTTTGTACTGAATTAAGATTACCTAGAAATAAAAACTCATTTATGTTCATTTTGCACTGGTAGTAAGTAAACCATGGGCAGACCAATATTTTAGAAATTTTCTTAAATTCACTGACCAGAGAATGCGATTCAAGGATGTATTTGAAAACTTAGATAAAAAACTTTTGTATTACTAGAGAAAATTGCACCAAAAACTGCACAATGAAATTTGTCAGTAATGGTAATAAGGGCAATAGATTTAGCTCCTTAATTTTCCTAATTCTAAAATTTCAGGTTAACTTTAAAAATTATAAGGTATCATAAGATTACAAAATTATTTTCAATTGCCTACCAAAGCAATTGACAATATAGGCTATAGAAGTAACCCAGGGGCTGGCAGTGTGATGTAGCAGGTAAAGCCACCGCCTGCAGTGCCAGCATCCCATATGGGCACCGGTTCGAGTCCTGGCTGCTCCACTTCCGATCCAGCTCTCAGCTGTAGCCTGGGAAAGCAGTAGAAGATGGCCCAAGTCCTTGGGCCCCTGCACCCATGTGGGAGACCTGGAGGAAGCTCCTGGCTCAGATTGTGGCTATCTGGGGAGTGATCGAGTGGATGGAAGATTCTGCCCACCCTTATCTCTTTCAAACAAATCTTAATAAAAAAGCAGTCATACTGAGTGACATAATTTTACACTTGTTATTACTAATAAGGAAAGATATAACATCAATGAAGTAGGAATTTAACTTAACAATTTAGGATAATGTAAGTAAAAATTATTGACTTTTCATTAGGTCATCCTGCATGTTGACATGCCAACTCAATGGCCATAATAAGTGTTTGTTTTTCAACAAGTTGATGAGAACAGCTGTGTAGGTGTCTAGCTGCAGTGGAATTGTACTATGTAGACTAAGTAGATGTCTGCTCTACTCATGTTCTATTTCTGCCCGAAGGAAGACATCTATGGCACGTATATTTCCAAGACAAAGTGGGGCAGAACACAAGACATGAACAGTACACATGGAAGACTACTCAAAGCCCGTGCTTGGACGTGAATTCTTTTCTACGTACCTTATAGTGCTGAAGGAAAATTTCATGGCCAAGCCTCGGTCAATGGAGCAGTGACTGTTCCTCTGACCATAGTGAATCATGGCAAAAGGAAAACAAAAGAATTGTGAAGAAATAACACTTTTTTCTTCAATCTCTACAAGTTAATTTTTCATTTTCTTCATTGTTATTTTAATTTTTAAACAGATATTAAAATATTTGTAAATAAATTAACTCATTATTTAAAACAGACTTGGCCTACAGTAAAACAAATAATAAAGATGGTTGTAAATATTATAAATTAAAATGGGAATATAATAGATATTTTGCAAGAAAACAGAAAATTCAACTGAATATTAGTACATTTGAAGGTCTAAGAAGCAAATGTCTGAGAAAACATACATTGCCAAAATTGAACCAAGATTTAAAATTCTGATTTATAACCATTCATAACATTGAAATACTATCGAGTACATTAAAATAGGACATAGGATACAAACTTTCTAGTATTTTTTTTATTTGACAGGTTGAGTTATTGACAGTGAGAGAGAGAGAAAAGTCTTCCTTCTGTTGGTTCACCCCCAAAATGGCCGCTACGGCCGGCGCGCGGCGCCAATCTGAAGCCAGGAGCCAGGTGCTTCCTCCTGGTCTCCCATGGGGTGCAGGGCACAAGGACTTGGGCCATCCTCAACTGCCTTCCCAGGCCACAGCAGAGAGCTGGACTGGAAGAGGAGCAACCGGGACTAGAACCTGGAGCCCATATAGGATGCCAGTGCTGCAGGCAGAGGATTAACCAAGTGAGCCACAGCGCTGGCCCAGTTTTTAGTATTTTTAAATTATTTCTATGCTGTAGAATTTGGCATAGTATATAAAATGATGGAAAGCAGCCAACTCATTTAATATCCAGATAGAAAAACGCTGATAGCAAAATTTGAGAAATATAACACAGAAGTGGTATCTACAGATGATATTTCTTATATGGCAAAATTTGGTATAAAAGTTATTCAACAAAATGTTTAAGAAGCATAATTATTATATAGGAAAATAGCATTTTAATATTATATAACCAAAAATATTGAGATAAAAGTAAAAATATACATTCCAGCTGGTAGATAGATACTGCATATTAGCAACATTTATTTATTTCTGGCTTTTAATGTAAAAAAATATTGTCCATCCACACCAACAGTAAAATACTTTGAAGAAACATAGAAATAAAAGATTATTTCTTTGGGGCCAGCGCTGTGGCGCAGCAGGTGAAAGCCCTGACCTGAACCATTAACATCCCACATGGGCACCGGTTCTAGTCCCAGCTGCTCCTCTTCTGATCCAGCTCTCTGCTCTGGCCTGGGATAGCAGTGGAAGATGGTCCAAGTCCTTGGGCCCCTGCACCCACTTGGGAGACCTGGAAGAGAATCCTGGCTCCTGGCTTCAGATCCACGCAGCTCTGGCCGTTGCTGTCATCTGGGGAGTGAACCAGGAAATGGAAGACCTCTCTCTGTCTCTCCCTATCTCTGTAACTCTGTCTTTCAAATAAAATAAAATAAATCTTAAAAAAATTATTCCTTTAACATGCCAAATAATTATCTTACCTTACCATTGGCAGAAATTCATATTGTTTAGTTTGAGATTTTTGGTTTTAGTTAGAATAGAAAAGATAATTATGATGAAAAATGTATAGTGTTTTATGTTATGTTTAGAGAGGTAAGAAAACCAAAATTTCTTTGAATTAATAAAATTCAATATATAAAATGAAAAAATAACAGTAGTTTTGGGGCTAGCATTGTGGCCTGAATCCCATATGAGTGCCAGTTCAAGTCCCAGCTGCTCCACTCCTGGTTCCCTGCTAATGGCCTGGGAAAGCAATGGAAGATCACCCAAGTGCTTGGGCCCCTGCTGCCATGTGAGAGATCCAGATGAAGCTCCTGGTTTTAGCCCGGCTCAGCCCTGGCCCTTAAGGCCTTATGGGGAGTGAACTAACAAAAGGAAGATCTCTGTCTCTCTAACTCTTCTAAATAAGTAAATCTTTCTGAAAAAAATTGTTTCTCTAGGAACATGGAAATGTGAATTGAGTGCCAGAGCAATTTACCAGAATTGAAGAAAATATGAGCTAATATTTCAAAGAGATAAAATGGAACCTCACAAAGTTCAATGAAATATCCAATTAAAATCTTCACAAAAATTTTTACTTTTATGGTCTCATATATAATTATTAGGGATATAAAAATTGTGTATTTTTCATCAAACATCATAAATAAAATTTTGAAGTAGTATCTGGAAAGATTTACAATAACTATGGCCAATTAAAGTTTATTGTTAATGTGTACCAATTACCTAACTGTGTTGTGATATTTTATGCACAATAAGACGTTATAAAAGACCTTAAAGACAAAAAAAAATCAACACCACCACAATATAAAGTGAGTGTGAAGCAGCTTTTTATAAGCTACCACTTTAGGTACAATTTAAAGAAAATCTGGAAATAATGTGGCATTCAATTATTTTCTTAACACATAAGAAAATTTTATATACACCTGAGGAGACTATGCATTATATTTGTTGAATGAAGTTAAGCGAGCATTCTTTTTTAGTTTTGGATATACTATAATTTGTTTCTATCCTTGGGAAATATACTTTTATAACATGAATGAAGCAAATAAATATATTGTATGCATTCATTCTAAAGATCTATTCTGTGACTCAATTTACTCTTACTCAATTCATAGGCAAATATTATCCAAAGATGATCAATAATAAACTTCAATAAGGAAAATAATATAAAAATGGAATATTATGGAGTATGCTGCCATAAAAGTTTTTTATGAAAAATTTATGCTGAAGAAACTTTATCAAAAGCTTATTACAACTGCTTTTTTCTAACTACACATAAGAGATAAAATCTGAAAGGAAATAAAGAAAAATGTTAGTATTTTTGGGGTAAGAGGATATTTGTTTTTCTTCCTTAAATTTTCATTCAAGAACATACTTTCTTGGAAATAATAAATATGATATTTTAAAAAGGATATTATTCTGCTCATGATACAAAACTGAGTATCCCGAGAGTGCACTGCAGTGCTGAACTGGAAAGAGAACGTTGCGTCCTTTGCTAAGACTGTTTTGATGACAATTTCAGAAAGTGCAGGGTTCAGCTTATTCTCCGTGCCGTTGTCCACATCCAAGCTCTCAGAGGTCGCTCAATGTTCTCTTGGAGTGAATGCCTAAATGCCCTGTCTCGCTGATGCAAATCTCTGCGATATTTTGCATGGACAACTTTTCCAGGCTCCCTGCTGGTACAGTAAAGGAAGAGAATATCTTGAGTAAATGAGAGTGAACTGTTTTCCCTGAAGTTAAATTCCAGGTGTTAAAAGCAGTTGTTACAAATGTTATTTAAATTTAATTTGGTAGCAAAATTTTCATTATGCAACGTAAGGGTTTATTTTCAAATCTTGATAATTTTGAAGGGAAGATTGCCTCTTATTTACCAACTAATTATTAAATTGAAGGTTCTGTGAATCCTGAGAATACTCAGATTCAAGGATATATTTTTTCATGTTTTTTTAGTTTGAAAAATAATAATGAAATGCCTCTAACGCCAAGTTTAGTTTAATAAGCCATTGTTGGTAATGAAGTGCTAAATATGTTTAACACAATATAAGGGGACTTCATAAAGTTCTGGAGGGGCAGGCATTTAGCCCAGTGGTTACATGCCCATGTCCCACACTGGTGTACCCAGATTATATTGCTGGCTTCGACTCCTGAATTCAGCTTCCCCTTAAAGCAGACCCTGGGAGGTGACTGTGATGGTTTATCTAAGTGGGATCCTGTCACCCATATAGAACAGCTGGAACGCATTCTCCTTTAATTCCATTTTCCATGAACTTTTTGAAGCATCCTCCTGTGTGTAGTGCACCATAATAAAGCACTTGCATCCCATTTTGTTTTAGCTAGGAAGAATGTGGTTTATGTTTTACTTTATTTGAGAAAGTTTTGCATTAAAATAAGTTGTCAGTATTCATATAAACTTGAAGAATTTAATACAAAACATGATTGTAGGACCTAAGTTATTAGCATTAACAGCAATTGATAGGTAAAATAGAAATGAGAGACAAGTATCAAGTCATGTTGAAACTCAGAAGGTAGAATGAAGAAAGGAGGGAGGGAGAAAGAAAAAGTAGGCCACTGGGAAAGTAGACCACATTTACTGGAGCTCGCTTTGACTTAAATGTGCTGATTGAACTAAGCCAAGCTGTCTTGTCTCTCAATTCATTAGCAATATTGTAATTAAAAGAGCACCTTTGGTTCTAGAGGGTAATGACCTTTTTAATTGAACTTGGGGATTCAGATTGCTGCTGAATAGTAGTGAATGTGAATGCTGATTTCAGAAGCCAAATTTTCTTCTGGTAATGTGCAATTAGAATTCAAATGTGAGTTGCCTTAGCAATTTGTTCCTGTTTTTGTATATGGTATTCTTTGGATTTCAAAGGAAAATGGAACCTATTACAAGTAATTCTTTGTTTGATGGACACTTGAGTGACCAATAATAGTTAATGGTCCGTGGAAAATTTATAATAACTTTAGAAACTACTTGAATTTTATAAAACATTACCTATAAACAAATTCTATTTATACTTCCCTAGGGCCTCATGACATCTGATTTATAATATAAGCATAGAATTTTGTATGTTTTTAAAGAATTCTTATTTGAGAGACAGTGCTTTTGTCCTCTGTTTCATCCTCCAAATGTTTGCAACTTTTGGAATTGGACCAGGCCAAAACCAGGAGCCGGAAACTGAATCCAGGTTTCCTATATGGGTGGCAGGGTCCCAGCCACTTGCACCATCACCCTTTGCCTCCACAGTGTACATTAGCAGGAAGCTGGAATCAGAATAGAGCCTGATCTTAAACCCAGAACTCCAATATGGGATATGGATGTTGTGACACCTTAACTGCTAGACCAAATGTCAGCCCCAATTTCATGTAGAGTATTTTTTTGAAATCAAGTGCAAAGCTACTGAAACAAAATAACATGCCAAGAGCCACTGTCCCAAACAAGATTGATTGTACTTTGTGAAAAAAGTTTATTTTTCTCATGTAACAGTTATGACTCAATATTGCAGGTTAGTAATGCCTCTGTTTAACAGAACCACTCGGGTCCCAGTCTGTTAGTACCTCTGCCTTCTTTACCATGGAGTATAAAAATCACTCTGGTTGGTTGGTTGGCCTGTAAGAAGGTCTGGGGGAAAATAAAAAGGATGAGACTAATCTTAAAGCTCTCGGTGTCATACATCACTTTTGCTTTGATATTAGTCACATGACCTCTTCCAGCTACAAAGGAGGCTGGTAAATGTGTTTCTCGCAGTCATTTGCAAAGCTGCAAATCTAATGCTGGTCAAGAAGGGGTAACTAGATTTTTAAGGACATCTAATGGCTCTGTCACTATGTATATGCACTATTGTCTTTTATTTTCTCATGTAATATCTCCTAAACAATAAGCCCTTTATTTAGTGAAGATTATGCTGTAAAGGCCCTCGTACTCTTTAATTTTCATTTTTTCGACATAAGTTTCAACTAAAAATATTAGTAATGTTTTCATACCCTGAGTATACTGATAAATACCTCTTAAATTGCATTTCAATGAAGATTTTATTTGTATATAAATCCTTACACCTTATTTACCTTTTAATTTATATTAAAATATTAAAATTGATGTACATGTTTTAAAAAATTGATGTTATTTATTTATTAAAATTGATGTTATGTTTCTAGAGAGCTGCTTTACAGTTTCACATATCATATTCTCTTCTTTTTTTAAGATTTTTTATTTATTTGAAAGAGTTATGGAGAGAGGTAGAAACAGAGAGAGAGGCCTCCATCCACTGGTTCACTCCCCAGATGGCCACAATGGCCAGAGCTACGCGGATCCGAAGCCAGGAGCCAGGAGCTTCTTCCTGGTCTCCTACGTGGGTGTAGGGGCCCAAGGATGGGGGCCATCCACCACTGCTTTCCCAGGCCATAGCAGAGAGCTGGATTGGAAGTGGAGTAGCCAGGACTAGAACCAGTGCCCATATGGAATGCCGGCGCTTCAGGCCAGGGCTTTAACCCGCTGCGCCACAGGGTTGACCCCCATATTCTCTTCTTCCTCTATAGAGCATTGAATATTCAGAGTGTTAGCTAAAGGTACTGTTTAATTTAGTATTCCATCATTGGTTTACTAAAAACCCTATCTGTTTTTAGCTCTATATTATTCCATTTTTAGACTTATTCTACCAGTTGACATTTTTAAAAGGATAATTTATCAAAGTATTTCCTTTATTGAAATATCAAGGAATGCAGGACAAACATTTTGTTAATCTTGGTGGTTAAGGTGCCGATTGGGAGAACTGCATCCCATATTGGAATGCCTTAGTTCAAGTCCTGGTTCTGCTCTTAATTCCAGATCACTGCCAATGTGTACTCTGAGAGACAGCAGGTTATGGCCAAATGCTTAGATCTTACCACCCACCTAGGAGACCTAGATTGAGTTCCTGGCTCCTGGCTTTGCCTAGCCCAGTCTTGGAGTCTTTGGGAGAGTGAACCAGCTGAGAATAGGTGGTGCTCCTTTGCTCCTTTCCTTTCTCCTTCCCTCTCCTTCTCTCCTCCTCCCCTTCCATCTTCATCTCTCTTGCTGCCTTGCTCTCTTATTCTCTCTCACTCTTGCTGTATGTTGAACACATTAAAATAATAAAGAAAAAAGCAAAAACTGAAATACCAAGGAGTGAGACAGTTGTATTATTATAATGGGTTATTGTCAATGTGCTCTCTGAAAATGTGGAAAGGATGTGTACACATAGCAAAGAATATAGCAAAAATGTGCTTGTTGCCTGAAGCACAGTCTATATCAAAGTTTACAAGTTTTGCTTATTTTCCTTTGGCCACTATGAAACAGACTATTGTATATCTAGAGTAAACAGAACAGCTTTTACAATTTTAAAAATTTTATCATTTTAACATTTTGCCACATTCACTTCTAATGTAGATTACACATACACATACACAAACACACTATTTTGTAAATAGATATCAATTTCAGAGTGAGGGATTCCTGACAGTGGTCATAATATGGGGAAAGAATAATGTATTTGCCTTTACATGGTATATCCAATGAAGCAGTATTTGAATACCCAATGATATGGCATCCATACATTGTTTACATTATCTACATATAATACACAAATAAGTGAAAACATGGCATTTGTATTTCTGGGTTTGATTTTATTTCACTTAGCATAATGATCTCCAGCTACATTCATATTGTTGGATAACAGGGTTTCATTCTTTATAATGGTTGAGTAATATCCAATTGTGTGTGTGTGTGTCTGTGTGTGTGTATTACCCAATGATCAGATGATGGATCACTAGGTTCATTGCATACCTTTACTGGTATGCATTAAGCCACTATAAATATGGGGGCACAGATAACTGTTTCATATGATTAAATTTTTTGATGTATCCCAGGAGTGGGATACCTGGATCATAAGGTAGACCTATTTTTAGGTTTCTGAGGGAAATCTGTATTATTTTCCACAATGTTTGTACCAATTTGCATTCCTACCAGTAGTGTATTATGATACGTTTTTCTCTGCAACCACACCAGCATTTGTTACTTTTTGATATTTAGATAATAGCCATTCTAACTGGAGTGGTGATACTCATTGTATTTGTATTTCTCAGATAGCTAGTGGTCCTGAGAACTTTTTTTCATGTGCTCATTGACCATTTTTAGTTCATCCTTTGAAAAATGCCTATTCATATCCCTTGCACACTTTTTTAACCAGATTGTTTTGTGGATTTTCCTGAGCTCCTTATATATACTGGACATTAATCCTTTATTGGATGTGTAGCTTGCAACTATTTTTAGCCATTCTGTTAGTTGCCTCTTCATTTTGTTAATCGTTTCTTTTGCTGTGCAGAAGCTTCTTAGATTAATGTAATTCTATTTGTTATTGCTTTATTGTCTGTGCTTCTAGGGTTTTTTTTTTTATCCAAGGAGTCTTTGCCTAGGCCGACTCCTTGGGGGTCTTACAGCATTTCTTCTGTATTTTTCTCTAGTAATTTGACCACTTTCAGTCTTCAGTTTAAATCCTTGATCCATTGTGGGTTGGTTTTTGTTTAGGACACAGGGTAGGAGTCCAGTTCTAAACTTCTGCATGTGGAAATACAATTTTCCCCATACCATGTGTTGAAAGGACTGCCTTTCTCCAGGGATTGATTTTAACTTGTTTGTCAAAGGTTAGTTGGTTGTAGATGTGTGAGTTAGTTTCTGGGGTTTCTCCTCTGTTCCATTGATCTACATGTTTATTTTTATGCCAGCACCAGACTGTTTTGATTGTAACAACCCTGTCATATGTCTTGAAATCATGTATTATTATGGCCCTAGTTTTGCTTTATTATTCAAGATTGCATTGACTATTTGGGTATTTTGTGTTTCCATAGGAATTTTAGGATGGATTTTTTTTTTCCTATCTCTCTGAAGAATGTCCTTGGAATTTTGATTGCAATTGTGTTGAGTCTAAAACTGCTTGGATGGTATGGTCATTTTGACTGTTTTAATTCTTCCAATCCATGAACATGGAAGATTTTTCCCATTTGTCTATCTTTTTTTCTATTTCTTTCATTGATGCTTTGTAATTTTCATTCCATCCTTAGACAAATTTATTCCAACATCCTGACTTTTTTTTTTTTGTAGCTATTGTGAATTAGACTAATCTGATAAATTCTTTCTCAGCCTTGAGGATGTTGGTATATAAGAATGCTGTTGATTTTTGTGTGTTGATTTTATATCCTACCACTTTGCCAAATTCTCTTATTAGTTCTCTTAGTCCCTAAGTTTAGTCTTTTGGTTCCACTTAAAAAAAGAATCATGTTGTCTGAAGACAAGGATAATTTGACTTCATCCTTTCTAATTTATATTACTTCCTTTCTTGCCTAATGGCTCTGGCTAAAAATTCCAAAACGAGGTTGAATAGCAGTGGTGAGAATGGGCATCCATGTGTGGTTCTGGATCTTAGTGGAAATGCTTCCAGCTTTTCCTCATTCAATATGATGCTGGCTGTTGGTTTGTCATATTTTGACTTTATTGAGCTATGTTCCTTCTATATATAATTTTTAAAGATTTTTGGTAAAAAGGATGTTGTATTTTATTAAATGCTTTCTCTGCATCTGTACAGATAATCAATGGTCTTTATCTCTAATTGTGTTGATATGCAAGTTAAAAAATGTGATATCTCACATATTGAACCATCCCTACATCCCTGGGATAAATCCTACTTTGTTAGGGTGGGTCATGTTTTTAATGTGTTGTTGGATTCTATTTGATGGTATTTTGTTGAGGATTTTTGCATTTCTATTTATCATGGGTATTGGTCTACAGTTCTTTTTTTTGTATCTTTGTTTGGTTTTGGAATTAAGGTAATGCTGGGATTGTAGAATGAATTTGGAAGAATTCTTTCCCTTTGAATTGTTTTAAATAGTTTAAGAAGAATTGAAATTAGTTCTTCCTTAAAAGTCTGGTGGAATTCAGCAGTGAGGCCATCTGGTCCTAGGCTTTATTGTTGTTGGGGGTATCTTTATTATGATTCACTCTCAGTCTTGGTTATTGGTCTATTCAGAGTTTCTGTCTTTGTGTATCAATTTTGGTAAATTATGTGTTCAGAAATCTATTTCTTCTATGCTTTCCAATTTATTTGCATATAGCTATTTATAATAATACTTAATGGTTCTCTGTATTTTTGTGATTGATTGCAGTTGTAACATCTCCTTTTTATCTCAGATTTTATTAATTCAGGTCTTTTTTGGGTGGAGGGGTTAGTTGCCAACAGATTTTGTTAATTTTTTCAAAAGTTTCTTCATTTCACGGATCTTTTGTATAGTTTATTTTTAGTTTGATTATCCTATATTTTTTTATGATTTCTTTTGCTAATTTTTGGGTTTGGTTCTTGTTTCTTCTTGGCCTTTGAAATACAATGTAATATCATCTATTTGATAAATTTCCATTTTTTAAGTAGGCATATATTAGGATAAACTCTTCCCCTTAATACTGCTTTTGTTGTATTCGATAATTTTGATTGTTATGTTTTCATTGTCATTTATTTCAACAGTTTTTTTTTTCCTTTTGATTTATTCTGTGACCCAGGGTTCATTCAGGAGCGTGCTTTTCAGTCTCCATGTGCTTATGTATTTTCTAGAGTTTGTTTTTTCATTAATTTCTAGTTTCATACTCTTGTGATCAGAAAAGATAAAATATGATTTTATTTGCTTTTTTAACATTTTTTAAGCTTTATTTATTTGAAAGGCAAAGTTACAGAGAGGCAGAGCGAAAGAAAGAGAGGTCTTCCACCTGTGGGTTCACTCCCTAATTGGCCACAACAGCCGGAGCTGCACTGATCCGAAGCCAGGAGCTTCTTCTGGGTCTCCCATGGAAGTGCAGGGGTCCAAGGACTTGGGCCATCTTCTACTGCTTTCCTAGGCCATAGCAGAAAGTTGGATGGAAAATGAATCAGCTGTGACTCAAACTGGTGCCCATATGGGATGCTGGCATTGCAGGCCAAGGCTTTTACATGCTGCGTGACTGCACCAGCCTCAATATGATTTTATTTTTTCTAGTTTCTTGAAATTTGATTTAGGTACAAGTATTTGGTCTATCTTTGAGAATGTTCCCTGCAGTGATTAAAGAACATATATTCTGAGCTGTATGGGATGTAATATTCTGTAGATAGCTATTAGGTACATTTGGTCTATGGTGCAGATTAGCTGGGTTTTTTGTTGTTGATCTTCTGTCTGGTTGATCTGTCCTTTGATGAAAGTGGCATGTTGAAGTCCCTATTTTAATTGTATTGAAGCTTATGTTTCCCTTTGGATCCATTGGGTGCATATACATTTTCAATAGTCATATTTTCTTATTGAATTGATCCCTTCATAATTGTACAAAATGACCTTCTTTATCTATTTTAACAGTTTTTTAAAAATTTATTTATTTGAAAGGCAGAGTTACAGAGAGGCAGAGGCAGATAGAAAGAGAGGTCTTTGAACCACAGATGGCTGCAATGGGCAGAGCTGAGCCAATCCTAAAGGCGGAGATTGTTCCAGGCCTCACACGCCAGTGCAGGGGCCCAAGGACCTGAGCCATCTTTCACTGCTTTCCCAAGCTATAGCAGAGAACTGGATCAGAAGTAGAGTAGCCAGAACTTGAACTGGTGTCCATGTGGGATGCTGGCACTGCAGGTGGTGACTTTACCCGCTACTCCACAGCACCGGCCCCCTGTTTTAACATTTTTGTCTCGAAG
The DNA here is from genome assembly GCF_051225735.1 of Oryctolagus cuniculus. Classification (NCBI taxonomy): domain Eukaryota; kingdom Metazoa; phylum Chordata; class Mammalia; order Lagomorpha; family Leporidae; genus Oryctolagus; species Oryctolagus cuniculus. The sequence continues at coordinate 58,540,627 of NC_142881.1, read as the reverse complement.
TCTATTTTGTCTGATACAAGTATAGCTATTCTTACTGTCTTTCAATTTCCATTTGCATGGAATATCTTCTCCATCATTTCACTTTCAGTCTGTGTGTATCCTTATTGGTGAAGTGTGTTTCTTATAGGCAGCATAGAGATTAGTTTTGTTTTTCTAACCATTCAGTGAGTCTGTATCTTTTTATTGAAGAACTTAATACATTTGTATTCAAGGTTATTATTGATAAGTAATGACTTGTCTGCCATTTTCTATAAATATTCTTAATTTTTTATCTTCTTTGTTCTTAAGGAGTTTTCTGCCTTCATATTCTTTTGTGATGCTGACTGTCAGTTTCTGTTTCCATGTGTAGTATATCTTTAAGTATCATTTGTAAGATTGGTGAAAAAACTCTTTCAATGTTTGCTTGTCTTGAAACACCTTTTTTCACCTTCTTTTATAAATGAGAGCTTCACTGGGGAAAGTATTCTGAGTTTGCAGATTTTTTCTTATAGAACCTGGTCTGTGTCTTTGCATTCTTTTCTGGCCTGTATGGTTTCTGTTATGAAATCTGTAAATCTGGGCATTCCCTTTAAAAAATGTGAGCTGACATTTCTCTAGAAAATTTTATCATAGTCTTTTTATTTTACTTTTCAAGTTTGATAATAGTGTGTCATGGTGAGGATCTTCTCGGATCATGCCTATTTGGGGTTTTTTGTGCTTCCTGTTTTGGATGTTTCTATCATTTCCAAATTGGGAAATTTTCTGCTGTGATTTAATTGAATAGGTTTTCTATGCCATTTTTTTTTTTTCATGCCTTCAGGAACTCCTAAAACTCAGATTTGCTTATTTTACAGTATCCCAGGGACCTGCAAATTGTTTTATTTTCATGTTTTTAACTTCTTTTTTTTTTGTCTGAAATATTTCTAAAGATCTGTCTTCCAGCAGATATTCTTTGTTCTGTCTCATCAACTCTGTTGTTGTCAGCTTTTCAGTTTATTTTTTATTTGACTTATTGAATACTTCTTTTTTTTTTTTGACAGGCAGAGTTAGACAGTGAGAGAGACAGAAAGGTCTTCCTTCCATTGGTTCACTTTCCAAATGGCTGCTATGGCCGGCGCACCGCGCTGATCTGATGGCAGGAGCCAGGTGCTTCTCCTGGTCTCCCATGGGGTGCAGGGCCCAAGGACTTAGGCCATCCTCCACTGCACTCCCGGGCCACAGCAGAGAGCTGGACTGGAAAAGGAGCAACCAGGACAGAATCCGGTGCCCCGACAGGGAGTAGAACCCAGGGTGCCGGCGCCACAGGCAGAGGATTAGCCAGCCTGAACACTTTATTTCTAATATTTCTGTTTGTTTTCTTTTCAGTAGCTATATCTCTGCTGAATTTCTTGTCCATGTAATTTATTGACTTTCTAAATTTATTCAACCATTTGCCTGTGTTTTTTTTTAGTAACCTTACAATCATTGTTTTAAATTCTTTTTTCAGGCATTTGTCAATCTTCCCTTCTTTGTGATCCAATATTTGTATCATTGTCTTTGTTTTTGGGTGTCATACAGCTTTCCTTAATGATTCTTGTGTTTCTATGCTGATTTATGTGTATCTGGAGGATCTGTTATTTCTGTCTCTACTGGAGAATATTTTTTATAATACTTCCTTTATTGAAGGCTTTATACCTGGAGATGTGCCTCTCCAGCTTGTTGGAGTGCCTACGACTTACACTTGAGCCCCAAGGTGTGTGCTGGGTGGGGCTAGGGAACTATGGCCATCATTCCCGTGTGGGACAGGAGTCCAGAGTGACACCAAAGATAGGCATAGTGAAGCCCCTTTGGCCACAGTCAAGGGGAAGAGAGGATGTTAGTGACAACTGGTGTGTTCACAGTCCTAGTTGTGCTGTGTGCTAGGGTGAATTAGTTGATTCACAGCTTAGGATGAGCTCATGGTACCAATGTACTTTGGCTGCTCAGATATTTACACTGTCCAGAGCACTGACTCAGTCCATAGTGTTTCCCCATCTGCAGTTTGAGATCTCTTCTTGGTATGCAGGGAGATCTGGGTCAGACTGGTTGTGTGCACAAGAACCCAGCTGCAACCTGCAATATTCTTAGCTCTGTGGCTTATGCCCACAGTTCTCACAGTCACAGGTTGCGAGGGGTCTGCTTTCCACCCTGTAAGTTGTCTTGTCTCTGGCTCTGGTGGCTTCTGATAGTAGCAGGACTGTTTGCTGTCATCTGAATCACAACAGAGTTTAGCAGTGCCTCTACCATTACAAACAGCCTCGTGCTTTTTTAGGGATGGGGGAGAGAGCCTATGTGGTTTTGTTTTCCAGACCAAAGTAATTGCTCAGAGCCCTGTCAGCTTTCCAAACAGGACTTAAAAGTCAGTGGGGATGGTGAAATTTTCCCTCCATTAAATATGCCAGTAGTACGGGCTGTAACACCTTCTTCCTACCTTAACATGGCAAGATGGCATTTCCCACCCAGGAGCCAGTCACACAGATGTAGGGGTGACTGGGAGCAGTGTGTCGTTCCTCTTTCTTCACTATCCCACAGGGTCCCTGTTCTGTTACTTCTCCACTGAAAATCTCAGTCAACCAGTCCCTTGAGAACACTGTCCTTCCGTTTTGTGTGTGTGTTTTTTTTTTTTTTTCCTGGTATCTTTCTGTGGCTTAGGTCAGTGTGGGTTCTCACTATTCAGCCATCACTGATCCCCCGCCCCACCAAGAATAATTTTTCGAATACTGGTTAATTTTGCTTTCTCTTCTAAATACAATGTTTCTATACCTCCAGAAACTGGTACATATCAACGTTAGACATGAGGCAGTTTTTTCAGCTCAAAGATGCTACATTGTTCATACCTGCCGGGTGACCAAATGTCTGTGCTTCTCTGAGATCAGATGTAGACTCAGTGAGCAATGGCATTAAGTAAGTGTGGAATTACAGGTGAATATTAAGTTCTAAATTGAAAGAGGTTGTTAAAGCTCCACTTTATAGGCCTTTAGCAAAAATACATGGTTTACTGTGCAAATGGACTTTATATCAGATAATCAGATAATCCCCATCTTGACTTCTTTGACACAGATAAACTCATTAACTTTGTCTTTACTGCATCAGCAATCAAGGTCTGTAGGACATAGTTCATAGCAAAGCAATGATCTGTGGAAATAAAGCAAATTTTATCTACACATAGCAGGAATAGGTCTCTTCACACCTTTCCTTTAGGTTTTTAGAAATTAGCCCATATTACTTCAAATCCATCCACAATACAAAGTTTAATGCTCAGCAGATAATAGGTGACATACACACGTATTTATTCAATAAAGATTTAATTTCTTATTTTGTGAGTCTCAGATGGAGTAAGACAAACTCCAGAGAAACGATGATGTGAATCAGCTAATAGGTAACAAATAGTTTCAAATATAATTTTAACTCTTGTTTCCTCATTATGTTGCAGATTTTTATCCTAAATGTATATGCAGTGCTAACACACACATATACAAACAAATTATTCAAAGATCTTTTTAAATTCTAACATGACTTCCCCCATAACACTTAGAACATTTCTTCTCAGTATCAACTGGTGTGTGCTAAGGGAATGCAAATTAACTGTATTATTAATTTAAGTAAAACGTAATTAGTAAGGTAAATCTTGTGCCAAAAACCACATAACACATTCCAAAGCCAAATATAAATGAGCTATGATTAGCCTGCTATTCCCCTTTATTAGTGCAGATTAATGGTGTATTCCCTGTGGGTGCAGAGTTACACACAATCATTTGTGTATTTCAGGAGTCTTTAAACCATTTGTGAACTGCAAATGGAACTTCACATCTCACTATCTTATGACACCATTCCAGTATTTAATTAATGTGAGAAAGCAGGTTTGATTGGACAAGTGTCAATTGATTAAAAAGCATGAGTAGAATTTGTAAGCAGAACATTTAATGAGCTAACTAAATTTTTCTGTCAGTCAATAGGAAAAATGCAAGCATTTCAGTGTTTCCTCTCTTTCCCTGGACTGTTAGCCAGTCTGTATATAGTACTAGTGCCAAAGAGCGGTTTCAGAACATTTTTGACTAGATTAAACACAGGAAGTAGCAATCCATTAATGAAGCAGAGTCACATCGATTAATTGCATGCCACTTCTCTGTTCAGGCCTGTAGCACAACTCCAGGAGGGAAAAAAATGATACAAGGAACAGAAAAACCCTCAAATTAAATTCTCAAGTCTGATTTATGAGACTTCTCCCTCTGAAGATGTAGTTTTTTCTAATTGAAATTATTATTTTTGCTTTCCTGACTAGGCTGTTCTAACACAAACAAGTTTTTGGCTTGTTGCCTGAGTTATTCCCTTCTCGGCTTAGTCACATAATAGCACTTGTGCCTGGAAGGAGTGAAGACTCTTGAAACTGGGAATCCAGACTATATAGAGCAAAACTGATGGTTGGCAATGGGCAGTTAAGAAACAACACAGGCTATTAACTTACGATGTTTTTTTTTCTGGCTGTCATGGTAGGGCACTGCACGAATGCCATTATTCTCAATCAGGGTCACCATTCTAGTCCCTGCTGGTATTTGCTTTTTATCAAGAACAAGTATGGAAGACAGCTATAGTGTCCTATTCAGTGAGCTGGCATTAAAGATGTTTTTGATGACTTTAGTCCTTCCGAATCGTAACGTGTGGCTATAAGGCAAAGTACTCTAGGCCTGTATGTGTGCACGAGGGCATAATTTGGAGTATTAAGTGTAAGTCTACTGCTTCCATTTGTAGAGTATTGTGAGATTTAGAAATATGAACCATTGAGTAGCGTTGTAGAAGGCCATTCCAGCTGATTAAAGAAATCTGTACAAGCAGAGATGGAAAGAAGGAAAATTTATGAGTCTAAACTGAGAATAGTAGCATGTTCACTTTAATTGAAGAATAAAGTAAAATTTAAAAAGATTGAGAGAGAATTTAAAGCAGTCTGTTGTAATGAAATATCGGAGGCCATTTCCTAAGGATAATGGAATGTGTTGTAAAGGTAGGTAATTGGGAGGTCATTATGAAGGTTCTGAGGAAGGTAAGTGACAAAATCAAATATATACTCCAGGTAAATAAATTTCTCTCCAGCAAAAGGATTGTGTATCATACTAATCCACTGAAGAGATAAAGAATGTGCTAGTTAAAGAGGATTGCAAAGTGGAAAGAGTAAGTTAACATAAGAGACTTAGGAGTTGGATGACAAGATTATACACCCAATTAAGTATTGGGGAGAGGAAGAGAGAACTTCAGGATGACTGTGCAATTTCAAATCTGGGTGACTAAAAGTCCTATATAATGGTTTAATCATCAGAAATAGAAAAAATAGAATGAGCAAAGTTTGGGAAGAAGATAAAAAATTTGATTTCGAGAAAGCTCAATCTGAATTTCTAGCAGTTTACATGTACAAATAACTTCTGGGTTGTTAAATATGAGAGATTATAGACTTAAGAATGAAGGTGGAGCTAAAAACACCAATTTATATTTTGTTTTATCCATGGAGAATAGATGGTAAAATCAAAGGAAAAGAAATACCTGAGGAGAGAAGAGTGAGGAACACTTGCTGAAAGTGAAGGACTCTAAATGCAAGAAAATGAATAACTTGTGATTCAGAAACTATTGATTCAGACACTGAAGGAGATTGTTTCCTGATAAGAGGTGGCTTACTTAATAGGTGTGACGGTGACATCAAAGAATGGCATGGTCCAGGGCAGCTATTTGAAAATTCTGCACTCAAGAATATAAAGTGACCAGCTTTGGTTACAGGAATATTACTTTTGACACAGATGGGAATGATTTAAGGAGAAAAAGATATGAAATGAAGGCATTTTGGAAAGATTCCATTTATTCATTCAACAAATATTTATTGATCATTTATTACATGCTAGGCACTGGTTTAAGGTCCAGGAAATGAGCCGTGAGAAAGTCAAGTCCAGTCCCTTATCCAATAGAGATCAAAGTCTAGAGGCAGAAGACAGACAATATAACTGTAAAAGGTAGAGGTAAGCTGAAACAAAATCTGACAGTTCCAGATTCATAAAAAATTGAGGATTGCAAAAGGAGGAAGAAAATTTTTTCTGGAAGGAACAAAGAGAATTAAGGGTACATAACTCACCTCCCCACAGGCCAATAGTTGAGGTTTAGCCAAGAAAAATAGCCACCCTTGGTTTTGCAAGGAATTTCCCAGGGAAATATAGATATTTGGAGAAAGATGTTGAGGGAACATACAGAAGACATTTTGCTAATGAGTTTCGGAGCATATAGTGGAAGGGTTGTAATTGGTTTACAGGAGATTTAAAATTGTATTGAATTAGAGGTCGATGAATTTTTAGTTTTTTGTTATGGCTAAAATAGTCAGGGAGAAAGGGATTCGTGGGATTAATCCTGATCATCCTGCAGGCAGCTTATAGTGAAGAGGATTCAGACCTTAGATTGAGGAATGAGTCAGATGGACTGTGAGGAGATGGGACTCAGTGTACCCCTCTTCAGATGTGGCTCTAGGGATGTACGGAGGGCTAGTGTAGGTTCCCGCACCAACTCCAATTGTTCTCGACCATGATGGATGAAATTTTCACCTGGTGAGATTTTCTTAGCCACCATGGAATATAGAGATATAAGTGAAAGGAATCATTGAAATAAGTGAAATGGGTAAGTAGAAGCTGTTAGAAGGCCTGAAAAGGTGGCTAAAAATTTAAATTCTGTTAGAAAACAAGCTGGTGAGAATATGTCACCACAAAAAAGCAATGTGTAAGGCCATAGGGAATGGTGGAGCCTATAGCTCTTATATATATATATATATATATATATATACACATATATATAAAATATATAAATGTTTATGTGTATATATTTATGTGTGTGTATATGTATAAAATACAAAATCCAATTTCTAGAGAAATATTGTGGAAGGTCAGATCAGATTTTCAGTGTGTCATCCATGGCCTAGAAGACCTATGTTATTATTATTTAAGATTTATTTTTTATTTGAAAGTTACAGAGATATTTTCCGTTCACTAGTTCACTCCTCAGGTGACTGGAATGGCCGTGGCTGGGCCAGACCATAGCCCGGAGTTTGTTCCAGGTCTCCCAGGTGGGCAGCCAGGGCCCAAGCACTCGGACCATCTTTTGCTGCTTTTCCCAGGCCATTAACAGGGAGCTGGATTGGAAGAAGAGCAGCTGGGATAGGAACTGGTGCTCACATGGGATACTGGTGTTGCAGGTGACAGCTAGCCTGATTGGATGCTGTACACTTGAGTATTACCAACTTTTATATAAAAGTTAAATAAGGCTTGAATAGGACTGTTGCTGACTGAAGCAAGCATAGAAAATTCTTATCAGAATAATATACAGATTTTCTTGAAGGGGTAGGCTCAGCCTAAAAGCATGTTGGAAATAGGTCGTTGTACTAGGGCAAAGGAATCTAACACAACTGGAGCCTGGCTGTGACAGAAGAAGTTGAGCCATGTGTTTAAAGACAAACGTTAGATTTAATTCTAGGTGGTACAGTCTGGTAGGTGAGAGCACACATACAAAGATTCCAGGTAGCAAATGCGGAAAAAGTAAAGATAAAAGCACTTTCATGAAAGTTCCCGGTTAGTACCAGGGCCTCCAGAACATTACCTGGAGCACAGGGGACAGGTTCCCCTAGATTATCCGCAGAACCTGAGTATAGGCAGAAACTGCACAGCACATAAGAAACAGTACGCAGGGGCAAGGTTAAGTGCAGGCCTCAATTCTAGAAACTGGGCAAGGAGGAGGTCCACTAGGCAGATTATCAAGTAGGCATCAATAGAGATATTGTGGCTTGAAATCCAGGACAATGTGAGACAGGACTCACAGAAAACACCAGACACTGGCACAGTAATTTCAGATGCAGTTGAAACACAAGTTAATTCCATGTGCTGCTGATTGATCAGTCATGCCTTCTGAGACACTTGAAGATTAATTGTAATCCTAAAATGGGGCTGGGCATGTAGGTGGAGCACACCAATGAAGTTGCCTTGGTAGACAGGAGAGAACCAGCAGGGAAGAACTGAGATGGGAACAGGTGGGAGCTGAAGAGTAAATAAGGCAGCGTTGGGAATGAGGAGATAAGGAGGTCCTGATAAGCACAGGCAAAATTTTGGTTAATTTTTTTTTTTTTAAATCTCACAAAAAGCTTTTTGAGTTTATTTTCAGCTGAGAAGGGGAAAACATCAGACACTCACTTTATATTAATTTGACAAACTAGCTTGCCCACATGAAGTCTACTTCTCATATAATTTCTTTTTGTGTCATGGGAGGACTGATAGCATAGAGATAAATTGAAGTTTTCACAGGGGGCTTGAACATTTGTAGCTCTGAAGAGGCATCCATAAATACTCCATCTGAGTGTAGAAAGAGCTGTTGAAACTTTTCCCTGTAGATTTGAGCAAAGGAGCTAAGCTCAAAGCTCCCAAGCTTGTGAATCCAGAGACTTGTTTTGAAAGTTTCTGTGCTTCCTTCTTGAAGAGTCACCTTCAGTTACTCTGAGAAAGCAGATCTCAGTGTCTTGGGCCATGTGATGCATAAACTTAGTGAAAACAAAAAGTTAAAACTGATCGGCATATAAACATGAATAGCCACAAACATCAAAAATACTCCAGTTGAACTTTCAGAGGTAAAATGAGTACATACATGTCCCTAAAAGTGTCATTGTATCTCATAACATGCATAAAAAAATTAACATCCAAATGATTATAAAGTAATCAAATGTATGTACTGCTCTTTTCTCCACTCCTCTTTATTTTTTCTTGCTAGCAGGAGCAGGTCAGACAAAATCCTTTGAAAATCAAAATGGGTGTGTAAAAACCCAGAATGTTAGAAGAGAAAAGACTTCAGAAATCATCTGGTTTCTTACTGTGATTGGTCAAATGAGATAATGACCCTGCTGGGGTCCCCTGGGTTTTAAACCTGAACAAGTATGTGATGCTGAATCTGTGTCTATTCAACAGTCACTTTTCCCCACAGGACAGATGTGGTTCTTATTACTCTGTTGATGGTGAAATGCCTTTCAAGTTCACAATTGTACTTAAGAGCAAAGCTAAATTGAAGACAATCCTAGAGAAGTACCCCTGGTTAAACGTTGTTGATATCAAAGCTTATAGAACCGTAAATGTGGATGAAGGAGCTCTGGATCAGGTGAACACAAGTGCAAAATCCAACTGTAAATGTCAAGTGTGTGTGTGTGTGTGTGTGTGTGTGTGTGTGTGTGAAAGTATTGACATGGAGGAAAGAGAAGTTTACAGTCACTCCCAGAATTCTACCTTAGATAATGGGATGAAGTGTATAGAATATGAAAACTTAATGCAGATGAAAGCCATTTTATATCCCTTCACTTAAACATTTAGGGGAAGTTTAAAGTGCTGTGCCAATGGGAGCCATTACCACTTGTTGGCTTTTGCTTTTCTTCATAACATGAAAAGCCTTTTTGTTCTGTTAGTAATATATGTTTGTTCCATAAAGCTAATTACAAGTTACACTGTTATAAGAATCACACATTGGCTACCTTTTCATTCATTATTCACAACCACAGACTGGGTTCATAAGGGCAGAGGTAGAAGCCATGGCTGAGTAACTAGAGAATCTAGAGCTGCTGTCAGCAAATTGACTCGTCAGCATTCTTTCAAGGAAATCACCTGCTGGCTTATTAAAGTTAATTGCTTGCAGGTACCAAGTTCCTTAGCCAGAGTTATCAAAGTCTCAGTGAGAGAGGTGATTAGGACTATGCTGGGAGCTTGGGAAAGCTGGATGAGTACCATCTCATGGGGTCTTGCAGCTTGAGGGAGACCGCTTCCCAACTCCTTCTGGTTTCTTTCTTTGGCTTTGCTCTTTCACCATCTCTTATCGCATGCCAGCTGATCTAGGTAATGTGTTAATTTTGCTCCTGTAACATTTGGCAAGCATTTATTGAGCATTTATTTATTAAGTGACTGCCAAATTTTAGCCTCAGGAAATACAATAATGAATAACTTGGTCTTAGCACATTCGGGACTCCCAGTCTAGGAGACAGAATTTTTCTTTTTAAGATCTATTATATTTATTTGAAAGAGAGGTAGAGACAGAGATCTTTCATCTGCTGATTCACTCCCCAGATTGTTGCAACAGCTCCAGCTGGGCCAGACCAAAGCCAGCAGCCAGGAGCTTCCTCTGGGTCTCCCACGTGGGTGCAGAGGACCAAGCTTTTGGGCCATTATCCATTGCTATCCCAGGTGCACCAGCATGGAGCTGGATCTAAAGTGAAGCAGCCGGGACTAGAACCAGCGTCCATTTGGGATGCTGGCATTGCAGGGTGTAGATTAATCCACTACATCACACACCAGCTCTGGAGACAGACTTTTAAACCTACTTTTAAAGTATTATGCCATGAATTCTGAAAATAATGGTCTTTACATTATATTATGGGAAGGTAGAGAGAGAAGGTATATAGTACATATATGTTTACATTATTCTGGTGATAATTGAACTTTGCAGATTGAGATAAAAGATGATGGAAGTATTTTTTTAATTTTTAAAATTTTTTAAATTTTTTTTTATATTTTGACGGGCAGAGTGGACAGTGAGAGAGAGAGAGAGAGAGAGAGAAAGGTCTTCCTTTGCTGTTGGTTCACCCTCCAATGGCCGCCGGCGCCGGCGCACCGCGCTGATCCGATGGCAGGAGCCAGGTACTTCTCCTGGTCTCCCATGGGGTGCAGGGCCCAAGCACTTGGGCCATCCTCCACTGCACTCCCTGGCCACAGCAGAGAGCTGGCCTGGAAGAGGGGCAACCGGGACAGAGTCCGGCGCCCCGACCAGGACTAGAACCCGGTGTGCCAGCGCCGCAAGGCAGAGGATTAGCCTAGTGAGCCGCGGCGCTGGCTGGAAGTATTTTCTTAAATCAGTTGTGGAGCTCCAAAAGGAATTCCTTTACATGATTGTGGGCAGTAACAAGTCTGAAATCAATAGGGAAGTTGGGGTAGAAGTTCAGGAAGAAGTGAGGAGCATTTATTGCAGTAGTTCAGACAGCTCCCATATCAGAGTGCCACTTGTAATATAGCAGTCTTATGACAGAAATAAGGGGTGAGCGAATGGAGGGGACTGTGGTGAGTAAAATAAAGCAAAACAAAACTTTTGGTTCTGTTTTGATGGGCTTCTCTTAGGTGAGGCATTGCTAATTCTTTTCCATGTCTCTTTGTATATCATAGAAGCAAAAGACAACAGAACTGAAATACCAGCAAAGTATACAGCTTGAGTTGCAGTTGACAATAGTGATGAACGTTTTGCTTTTTGCATGGGAGTTGAGTAGGCTGGGATTTGAGCAGTGGAAGAGAAAAGTGTTTTCAAATTCTTTCTCCTAAGATAAATGCACAAAATTATTGCATAACCAAGGAGTGTCTCTGAGTAGAGCTGAGTGTCTTCTGTTAATGTTTCTTGGTATGTTTAAAAATCCACACAGGTTAGCAAGTATTTGTATGTGATGACTGAAATGTTATTTGGATTATTAAATTCAGGGGTGAGAATGTGGTACAGTATTTAAGATGCTGTTTAGGATACTTACATCCAGAGTGCCTGGTTTCCATTCCTGGCTTTCATTCTGATGATTTCAGGATTCCGGCTTCTTGAGCGGTAGAACGCTCTGGGAAGCAGCAGATGCTGGCTCAAGTATTTGGGTGCCTGTCACCCACGTAGGAGACCTGAATTGAGTTCCAGGCTTCTAGTTTTGCTTTGGCCCAACCTCAGCTATTGTCGGTATTTGGAGAGTGCCCTAGTGCATAGAGTATCTCTGTCTCTCCATTGTCTCTGCCTTTCAAATAATAATGTAAAATTTAAACATTAGTATTACTCCTAAATTTTTATGTGTAGCACCAGAAAAACCATGTATATGGTATCCTATCAATTTGTTATATTGAAAAGCAAATAAATGTGCAACATAAGACAAAATTAAATGAGAAAAACATTGCCTTAATGAAATCTCCCATCTGCCACTTTACTCTTCAAATGCCCATAACAGCCAGGGCTTTGCCAGGCCAAACCCAGGGGCCTGGAATTCCATTCTGGTCTCCCACATGGGTGGAGGGTTCCAATAATCAGGCCATCATTTGCTGCTTTCCCAGAAACATTACAAGAGAGTCAAAAGTACTGATTCTAGCACCAGCCAGTGCTAGAATCGGTACTCATAAGGGATGTCAGCATTGCAAGTGGTAGCTTAACACAATATTTGGTGACATGATAGAGCATGTTTAAATCTTAATTCTATTTATGGTTTCTAAATATTTAGACATGTGTGGTATGTGACCCTCCACTTGTTCTCTTGCCTTGGGTCCTGCAAATCTAGGAATGGGTTCTCCATGAAACAATTGAACCCATGTCTGGCGGAGCCTTCAATAACCTCAAGGAGTCATGACTATTCCAAGAAATGAATGACAATTTTTATCTCTTGAACTAAGGGTAGGAGGGTGGGAGGTGGAATCAATAGTGTTATTTCTATCTTTATCTTTACCTCCTTGTACCTGATAAATAGACTGTTTCTCTTTTAAAATCTAAATATATTAAAATGTTAATTCAGGAAAATTATGTAGGTGGACCTGGAAGAATTGGAATAGGCTACAAGCAAATTATTGAAATTAGCCCCCAGAAATCATTCTGCAAAAAGGGACATTTGAGCTGAATCTGGAAGATGTATAGAACTCTTCCAGGTGGATGAATTGTGTGTGGGAAGAGGTGCACCAGGAAAAGGCATAAAAAGCAGCTTGTGCTCACAATATTTCAAAACATTCCTATGACTAAAACACTAGGTTGGAGGGAGGAAATTGAATGAGAAGGGGCTGAAATATCAGAAGAGAAAGAGCACTATACATCTCTCCTAAGACTTCAGAATTCATCCTCTACCTGGAAAAGACACATGAAGTTTTAAGCAGACAAGTGGTATGATCTTTTTTGCCTTGGTTTTGAAATTTTAGCACGATAATCCCTTGAAGGGCTTGTTCAAACACAGATGGTTGAGATTCTGACTCAGTAGTTCTGTGGTAGAACCCAAGAATTTGCATTTCTAACAATTCCTAAGTGAGGTGATGCTGCTGATACGGGAAACATGCTCAAAGAACCACTGTTTAGAAGTGAGGGTGGGTAGTGACCTCCAGAGAAGTGAAATCACATGGTAGACCAGAAAGGCAGTTACTGCAATAGGTCAGGCAACAACAATGAGAAAATAATGGAGGTAGTGATGTAGTGTCTAATTAAAAGACCCTTAAGAATTAATGACTAGATGAGGACAATTGGTGCCATAGTTGTTACCACTTGGGAAAACTGCATCCCACATTGGAAGGGGTGGATTGAGTGTTGGTAACTCTACTTCCAATCCAGCTTCTTGCTAATGTGTAACCTGGAAGGCAGCAGATTATAGCTCAAGGACCCGATTCTCTGCCATCCATATGGGAGAACCAGATGGAATTCTTGTTTCCTAGGGCTTGGCTCAGTCCTAGGTTTGCAGGCATTTGGGGAGTAAACCAGCAAATAGAAGATCTCTTGCTGTCTGTAGATCTCTCTATTGTTCTTCTTTTAAAATAAAGTGAAAATTTTAAAAATTAGAGTCTAAATTTTAAGGATGTAAAGAAGGAAGACAAGTGTTGAGGATGTCTCTTTTTCTGGCTTTGGGCATAGGAAAGCGCTTAACTAGGTTTGTAACCTAGAGAAAGAGGAATGAAAAATAAGAGAATGTTGTTTTAATTCCAGTCACTGGTATAAAGAAACAGTTTAATTGAATGTCATGCAATAACTTTGGATCATCTGAATTTGGGTGTATTGAACTGAGGGCGAGAGAAAGTTACTCACCTAGAGAATATATGAGCTTCTGTTAGCAAAGGTTTGAGGGTAACTTTTGTTGCATTGTCAGTCTGTTAGTCATGTGTTACAATCACCATACTTTCACAATTACATTATGTTGGTGGGATAAATTTTAAACTCCTTTTTAGAGGTTTTTAAATAGCTTAATCTGACTTCTTATTAAGATTTATTTATCTTTACTTGAAAGGTATAGTGACAGGAGAAGAGAGAGAAACATCTTCTGCTGGTATACTCTTCAAATGAATGCAATAACCAGGACTGGGCCAGGTTAAAGCCAGGAACCCAGAACTCAGTCTAGGTCTCCCATTTGGGTGGCAGGCCATCATCTGCTACTTCCATGGTGCATTAACAGGACTCTGCACTGGGAGTGGAGTAGCCAGGACTGAAACCAGTCACTCCATTGTGGGATGTGGGTATCCTATGCTACAGCATCTTCCCCTCTTTTTTGGAGATTGCCTCAGTCTTTGACCTAATTCTTCTCTTAACAATCTATAGAACTGTTAGAGCATATGGTCGTTCTATCATGTGATCTTTCTATCCAGTGTGACTTTATACTTTTTAATATTAGGTTTGGTAAAATTAAATTACTCTCTTTGACAGGGTAGAAGAAATAGGCTCACCCTTGGTATTGTTTTAAAGATTTAGTTGTTGATTTGAAAGCATTAGAGAAAGAAGAGATCTTCCATCCTCTGTTTCACTGCCCAGATGGCCTCAGTGATCAGGGCTTGGCCAGGTAGAAGCCAAGAACTAGGAGCTTCATCAGTGTCTCCTATTTGGGTGCAGGGGCTGAAGTTTTTTGCCATGTTCTGCTGTCTCCTGGGCATCATTAGCAGGGAGTTGGATGGGAAGTAGAGCAGCTTGCACTGGAAATGGTGACTATGTGGGATGCCTGTGTCACAGCTGCCACTTAAATGGCCCCACCCTAACATTTGAATGGACCAGGGCAAGGAAATATAAATGGATAGTTCCCCTTCTATTTAGGTAAATATTTAAAAGTTATAATCTAAATTAACAAGTGTTCAATAAAATATGCTCTATTTTTCTACCTTCAGAAAGAGATCCTCAGATTTTTTTCACATCATGTGTAAAGTTTTGTCTTTTCTATGATTTAAACTGGGTAACATATCAAACTGAATTTGATATGAATTTGACTATGATTCTGAATCTCTAGAACATTGGTGAATAGTACTGTGGTGATTGAATTAGTCATAAAATGGAGACAGACATGCTTCATGTGTGTTATAAATTAATTGCATTATATAAGGTCATTTCAGTGAAGCTACTAAATGGGCTACTGTAATAAATTTAATTTTTTCTTTTTACTTATAAAAAAGGAATTTTTGGAAAGGCAGAGTTAGACAGTGAGAAAAAGAGAAATGGAGAGGAAGGTATTCCTTTCCGTTGGTTCACCCCCCAAATGGCTGCTACAGTCGGCGCACTGCGCTGATCTGAAGCCAGGAGCCAGGTGCTTCCTCCTGGTCTCCCATGTGGATGCAGGGCCCAAGCACTTGGGCCATCCTCCACTGCATTCTGGGCCACAGCAGAGAGCTGGACTGGAAGAGGAGCAACCAGGACAGAACTAGCACTCCAACTGGGACTAGAACCCTGGGTGCCGGAGCTGCAGGCAGAGTATTAGCCAAGTGAGCTGCGGCGCTGGCCAATTTTCTGTTTTTCATAAATATATTTTAAGAACATTCTTCCCACACTTTCCTCCCTCACTCCCACCCTCTCTTCTTTTCCTTTTGATTTTTACAGTGACATATTTTCAATTTTCCTTATAATCTCAAGCTTAACCCTCCACTAAATAAAGAATTCAACAAATATTAAGTTGAAAAACCACTGTTCCTCAAAAGTGTAGACAGGGATTATAACCAATAATAAGCTCTCAAAATATTAATTTTGTTCATATACATTACCTTTTTTGTACTCTATATATTAGTAACCACAAACCAGGAAAACGTAAGATATTTGCCTTTTGGGGACTGGTTTATTTCACTATCATGATGGTCTTCTGTTTTATCCATTTTTTTTGTGAAATGCATAATTTCATTCTATTTGTGGCTGAATAGTATTCTTATCTTGTCATCAGTTGATACACATCTGGGTTGATTCCTTAGCTATAGTGAGTTAGCTGCTATAAACATGGGGATACAGGTCTTTCGTATGCTGGTTTCATTTCCTTTGAGTAAATTCCCTGGAATGGAATGACTAGGTCATATGTAGAATCTTTTTCACATTTCTGAGAAATCTACATAGTATTTTTCTTTTTATTTATTTATTTATTTATTTTTTACAGGCAGAGTGGACAGTGAGAGAGAGACAGAGAGAAAGGTCTTCCTTTTTGCCATTGGTTCACCCTCCAATGGCCGCCGCCGCCGGCGCACTGCGGCCAGTGCCCCGCACTGATCCGAAGCCAGGAGCCAGGTACTTATCCTGGTCTCCCATGGGGTGCAGGGCCCAAGCACTTGGGCCATCCTCCACTGCACTTCCGGGCCACAGCAGAGAGCTGGCCTGGAAGAGGGGCAACCGGGACAGAATCCGGCACCCCGACCGGGACTAGAACCCAGTGTGCCAGTGCCGCAAGGCGGAGGATTAGCCTAGTGAGCCACGGCGCTGGCCTACATAGTATTTTTCATAATGGTTGTATGAACTTAGATGCCTGCCAACAGTGTATTAGAGTACCATTTTTCCCACATCCTCACCAGCATTTGTTATTTTTTGATTTTTGGTTGATAACCATTCCACTTGGTTAAATCTCATTGTGGTTTTTATTTGCATTTCCTTGTTGGCTAGTGATCCTGAGCATCTTTTCTTGTGTGTATTGGACATTTGAATTTCATCCTTTGAAAAAATTGCCTGTTCATATCCTTAGCCCATTTCTTAGCTGGATTGCTTTTATTTGTTGTTGAGTTTCTTGAGTTCCTCCTATATTCTGCATATTAATCCTTTATCAGATGTGTAATTTGCAAATATTTTCTCCCATTCTGTCAGTTGCCTCTTTGTTCTTTTTTTTTTTTTAAGATTTATTTATTTATTTGAAAGAGCTACACAGAGAGAGGAGAGAAAGAGAGGTCTTTCATCTGATGGTTCACTCCTCAATTGGCTGCAACAGCTGGAGCTGCACTGACCTGAAGCCAGGAGCCAGGAGCTTCTTTGGGGTCTCCCACTTGGGCCATCTTCTACTATTTCCCCAGGCCATAGCAGAGAGCTGAATTGGAAGTGGAGCAGGCGGGTCTTGAACCAGCACCCATAGGGAATTAAAGTGATGCTGGCCTCAAGAAGGAATTTGGAAGAATTCCCTCCCTTTCAATTGTTTTGAATAGCTTGAGAAAAAATGGAATTAGTTCTTCTTTAAGAGCTTGCTAGAATTCAGTGTGAAGCCCTCAAGTCCTGGGCTCTTCTTTGTTGGAAGGATCTTTATTATTGATGCATTCTCCATCTTGGTTATTGGTCTGTTTAGGTTTTCTAATGCTTTCATGACTCAATTTTGGTAGATTGCATGTGTCCAGAAACCTATTCATTTCTTCTGGATTTTCCAACTTGTTGGCATATAGCTATTTGTAGTAATTCCTGAGAATTCTTTTCATTTCTGTGGTATCTGTTGTAATATGTTTTTCATCTGATTTTATTAGTTTGGGTCTTCTTGCTTCCCACTTTTATTTGTTAGTTGGGCCAATGGTATATACTGTGGGGAGCAACTCGGACTAGACTAAGTTACTCGAATTAAGACTTATTCTATGTATCTGCTCTCCCACAATATGGCGCTGGGACAGGAGTAAACAGCTTCTACACAGCTGCCTTTCACCAACTTGACAAGATGCAGGACCTGCTCCTGATTGGAGGAGAGCAGCGTACTCGGCGTGTGGGTAGCAGAGTTGGGATTGGTGGAAGAGGACTATAAAGGAGGAGAGAGACAACATGCACCAGGAACATCTAAGGGGAACAGCTGAGGAACATTTGAGCAGCCCCCCGAGAGAGCCGGCCGGCGGTGTGCCGCTCCCTCGCGGAAGTGGGGAAAGTGGCAGGGGGAACCGCCCTTCCACGGAGGTGTAAGGGTCGGTAGCCAACCCGGGAAGAACCAGCAGCAAACCCGGGGAGGGCCGAGCAGACAAAAGAACAGCGCAGGGTCCTGTGTCGTTCCTCCGCGAAGAGGGGGAGCGACAATATACATTTTGTTTGTTTCTTCAAACAAATTTTGTTTCTTCTAGCTCTTCATTTTCTTGATTTTTTTTGTAGTTAGTAAATTTTTACATAATTTGTATTCTGATAGTAACAATTTAAAGCATTAATATATAAAACAGAACAATACTCAAATGTTTAAAATTTAAAGTTATATAAAATATTTAATATTTTATACATTTAAGTTTAAAATATAAATTATAAAAATTTATAAATAGAAATTTAAAAATTTAAAATGAATGTAAAATTAAAAATTTGAGTTATTTGTAACTGGTTTTCTAGTTTTTCCAGTGTTACCTTAAAATCTTAGTACAAATTATGATTACTATATATCAACACTAAAATCAATATTAAATAAAATTGAACATTAAAATTAATGTTTTTCCATATTGTTTCATTTATATTTAATTCATTATCTAAAGCTTTGATATCACAGTTCAAGAAGAATATGTTTAGACTTACATTGTACATATTTAGAATAATGTGAATTGCTTAATATTGCAAAGTATTCCTCCCTCACCATGTAAACTATTGCGACTAGTCTAGCTTCCTCTGAAACAAAGGATTAGGATCTGAAAAGAAAATAGATACTCTGAACACCTGGGGCCTAATACCAAATGTGAGAAAATACTGCACTCATGGGGGAAGATGATTGACAAGCTCATTAATTCATCTTTTCCCTGAGTACTTCCATTGTTCCTATACTCTTCACACTGGAACACAATGTCTGTCCTCAAACCAGATAACAGTACAACATACATACCTTTGTATAACTTGAACACACTTCTTTTTTTTTTTTTAACACTAGGGAAATGGTAACAAATGCAGAGAAACATTTCCCTGGGACATGAATGCTGTTAATTGAGGGACACCGGTATTTATGTGCACAGAAATATTCTTTGTTATAGCAAGGGCAGAGTGTAATGGTGGAGTTTTGGGTGCCAAATATGTCAAATATGAAAACTACTAATACTCTAGAAATGTTAAAAGAGAAAAGTACTAAATTAGGATTTTATTTTTCTCAGTACCCTTTATTTAACTCTATTCTCCTCCTAAGGTTCAGTCTTCTAGAAACATCTATGGTTTGATAGAACAGGTGCTGTCAGTATATAATCAATTAGTGAATTTGGGACTAGCGCTATGGCATACCAGGTGGGGCAGCTGCCTGTGGTGCCAGCATCCCATATGGGAGCCAGTTCGAGACCTGGCTGCTCCACTTCCAATCCAGCTCCCTGCTGTAGCTGGAAAGCAGTGGAAGATGGCCCAAGGCCTTGGGCCCCTGCACCCCTATGGGAAACTTGGAGGAGGCTTCTGGCTTCAGATGGCCCAGCTCCAGCTGTTGAGGCCATTTGGGGAGTGAACCAGTGGGTGGAAGACCCTCTCTCCCTCCCTCTCCCTTACCCTCTCCTTCTTCCTTCCCCCCCTCCCCCTCCTGCCTCGGTCTTTCAAATAAATAAGTAAATCTCTAAAAAATTAGAGAATTCATTTAATGGGAAAATTTCTTATGTAATTAAAATACAGAAAGACTACAATGGGATTGGAGCTGAGAATGTGGGAGGAGATTAGATACATTGGCCTGGTTATCTAGAGGGGACCTATGGGAAGGGAAGAAGACTGTTTTAATCCATTTGTGTTGCTATTGCAAAATACCATATACTGAGTGGCTTATAAACAACAGAAGAGATTTTTTTCATAGTTTTGGAGGCTGGGAAGTCTACTGAGGGGCCATTTTCTCATCATAGATGGCCTTTTTATTACAACCTCCCATGGTAGAAAGGAGTAAGCTCTCTAAAGCTTTTTTTTTTTTGGTCAGTAACTGGCAGGAACCCATTTACTTGAGCCATCATTGCTGTCTCCCAGGGTCTGCATTGGCAGGAATTGAACCTAGGTACTCTGATGTGGACAGCAAACTGTCTTAGCCGCAAGGCTAAATGCCCATTTCCTGAGGCCTCTTTTATGAGTACAAATTCCATCCATGAATGCTCTTATCTCATGGCCTAATCACCTCCTGAAGCTCCACCTTGGGAATTGGAATTTCAGCACAGGAACTTTAGGCAATTGAAAATTTGTGATGTATGCTTAAGAGATCTGAGAGGCTAGTATCACAGCAAAGAAGTGAGAGAATGAGAGAGTAATATCAGCTGAAAACAAAGAAATAGCAGGCCAGATGAAACAAGGCCCTGCCAGCATGGTGAGTACCTGAATGATATGCTGTGGCATGGGAAGATTTAATGGAGAGGAATGATTTGTGTTTTAAAGAATAATCCAGACATTAGAACAAAAGACAGGGAAAGGGTGACATAAAGAATATTCTAGATCATCATGAATCAAGGCCAGATACATTGATGGGAAAGAGACTCTGTTATGAACCTGGGGGATTCCAGGAGAGTTTATGGTTGCATTTAATGAAATTGTGGCATGATATAATCCAATTAGAGAGGATGGACAGTCCATCGCTGGGACTTGAGCTTCCAACTCAGGTGACACTTTCATTAATTTCTTTAATTAAGATCTTTACTACTCACAGTGAGGTTAAAAACTAATCAGTACAAAGCCCTGTCAGGAGCCATGCTTGAAAACACTTAAAAGTACCAGTTTGCTTAATATTATCAAATGAGGGAATATCTGTTCTGCATCACTTTTGGAACCAAAACTAAAAAGTAAGAGGCCTCTAGTAATTAAGAGAGATTTGAGAGGTGAGGCAATTGTAGGAAGCTAGGTGAGTGAGGTCCGTGCTGTTTAAGACTGATAGAGACAGATCTAATTTTAAAGACATTGGAGGGGCTGGTGCTGTGGCGTAGTAGGCTAAGCCTCCACCTGCGGCACTGTCATCCAAGTGCTGGTCTGTGTCTGGCTGCTCTTCCCATCAGCTCTCTGCTGTGGGCTGGAAAAGCAGTGGAAGATGGCCCAAGTGCTTGGACCCCTACACTCATGTGGGAGACCTAGAGGAAGTTCCTGGCTCCCAGCTTTGGATTGATCCAGCTCTAGCCATTGCAGCCATTTGGGAAGTAAACCATTCTCTCTGTCTCTCCCTCTCTGTCTGTAACTCTACCTCTCAAATAAATAAAATATAAAAGACATTGGAACTTACTTCTGTCTGGTAATGAAGAGAAAAAAAATTGGGGTGGGTATTGACATTAGCGGGGCCCAGAGTATAGCAGCTTACTAGCAAGCCCACTGAGCAGAAGAGCTAAAGCTTGGTTATCTTGAGGGGTTTAGGAGGAGGTTAAAGTCCCTAGAATATATGGAGAACCCCTTAGTTATTAGTGTACTAGTAAAAGCTTATTTGGAGATTACGATCATAAGTGCCGAACTTTTACCAGAATGCCTATGAGGAGCACCTAGAGAGTGGCTCCTGTGTGTTAGAAGAAAGTAAAGAGATGGCCTGCCAAGTATATGCTAATTCTGTGCTCTACCTAGTCGTCAGATACACACATGTAAAAAGGTATGTGCTTATTTATGGTGCAGTCCAGCATAGGGACTGAATCTGAGATGCCTTTTCCATTTGTATCAGAAGAAATGTAAAATAAAATCATTCAGCATGAAAATGTTTTGCTCAGTTTTAAGCAAGGTTTTCATTATGCTCCTATAGCGCTCCACTGTAGTGTGTCAGAATTTGTAGGGCAAGGAGAATTGACAATGTATTCAAATGTCTTTTGCCATAGGGTATGTGTGTGAGAGCAATTGAAAGATTTATTGTTTGATTTGACATGTATGAATAACTCTTCCACATTTTTAATTTGGAAAAAAGTACTAGTAACTTTCAGCTAACATTTGACATTCCTGAAACCGAGACTATGTGTTGGGACAGTGTTGAAATGTCAGAGCCAAAGGCAGCTTTTATAAAAATCATCTTTTTATCATTCTTTCCTCTTCTGAAAAGTTAGAAAATCCTAGAGTGAGCAATTGGCTCAGCGGTTATAAGGCCATTTGAGATGTCCACATCCTGTATTGCTCTTCCTGGTTCAAATCCTAGCTCTGTTCTTACTGAAGGTCATTACCAGCATTCACTCTGTGCAGTAACACAGATGGTTGAAATGCTTGGATCTGTGATGTCCATGTGGGAGACCAGGATTGGGTTCTTTGCTCCCAGTGTTGGCTTGGCCCAGCTCTGGCTATTGAAGGCATTTGGGATATATGCATAGGATGATCTCTCTCTCTCTTCTACATCCCCCACAGCCCTCTTCTGAATTTCAAGTCAAAATAAGCGTTAAAAAGGCAAAAATAGGAAATCCTGTGCTTTCAATCTCCCAATAGAAATTGATGATGTAATTTTGAAGTGTAATAATCTTTGGATTTTGCCTACATTTATTGTGACTCTGTTTTATCATATGTTTACAACTTAGCATTTAAGTATTTAAAGAGAACTCCCATCCTTCTTCCTTTTATAAGATTTACAGCACATATATGGTTAATAAATATAACGTTTTGTGATAAAAAGAAACATTTTAACTTTACTTTGGCTTTACTGGTATTGGGCCTTAACAAGAGAGTATTAGGGGCATTTATTTTTGTTGTGGGCTTCCTAACCTAGTGAAAATGAGCAAGACCAGTAAGCTTAGCCAGGAATGGGTTTGCAGAAACTATTAAAAAAAAACTATTAAAAGCCTTCAACCAAGTATTGTAAATAGTAAAAACATCAGAAAAGTAAGAGCTATAGAAAGTTAAGTCTAAGGTGAATGTTTTGTAGAGTGGTTAAGATGCCACTTGGGATTCCTGCATCCCATATTCAAATGTTTGGGTTCAGCTTGGCTTCATTTCTCAATCCCAGTCTCCTGATACTGTGCACCTGGGAGGCAGCAGGTTATGACCCAAGTAATTCAGTCAATGCTGCCCACATTGGAGAACCCAGACTGAGTTCTGTTTTCCTGGCTTCAGCCTGGATCAGCCCCCAGCTGTCGTGGGCATTTGAGGGCTGAACCAGCATATGGAGGATCCCTCTTGCTTCCCACCCCACAATCCCTCTCCCCGCTCTCAAATAAAAAAGTCAAGAAAATGTAAGTCTGACCAAATTCTAAATACAGGAAAAATAAAAGTGGATTGAATGGCACATGGTGTGCGAGAGGGACCCTCATTATTAGAGGGGACAAGTACTTAACTCCATATATCTCTTGAATTTCATGTTATAGCTGATATATTGACATTTCAGGTCTGTTTGAAGTGTCTAATGCTAAAGGTTGGGATGTGTTTGTGTTCTTTATCTTGTTAAAGTTTCTTGAAGAGATTATTTGTGTATACCAGGTACCATATTATTTACTGTACCAAGAATATATAGTTCCAACAAATAGATAAGTTGAGCTTTGTGTCAGTTGTTCTAAAATATTATTTTCATTCACTATAAATATCTTTGTGAGTAGGTTTCCACATTACCTTCCTTAGGTGGCTAACCCTGAATATTTTGATTGATAACAAGAAGAAAAAACTGCCTTTTGATATGAACTGCAATACATTTTAAAAGGTTCTACAACAGGGGGCCAGCGCTGTGGCGCAATGGGTTAATGCCCTGGCCTGCGGTGCTGGCATCCCATATGGACGCCGGTTCCAGTCCCGGCTGCTCCTCTTCCAGAACGGCTCTCTGCTATGGCCTGGGATAGCAGTAGAAGATGGCCCAAGTCCTTGGACCCCTGCACGCATGTGGGAGACCCAGAGGTAGCTCCTGGCTTCAGATTGGCACAGCTACGGCAGTTGCGGCCATCTGGAGAGTGAACCAGCAGATGGAAGACCTTTCTCTCTGTCTCTACCTCTCTGTCTTTCAAATAAATAAAATAAATCTTTTTTTTTTTTAAAAAAAGGTTCTACAACAAATCATGATAAAATTAATAGTATTATATATATATATATATATTTTTTTTTTTGACAGGCAGAGTGGACAGTGAGAGAGAGAGACAGAGAGAAAGGTCTTCCTTTTTGCCATTGGTTCACCCTCCAATGGCCGCCACGGCTGGTGCGCTGCGGCCGGCACACCGCACTGATCCAAAGGCAGGAGCCAGGTGCTTCTCCTGGTCTCCCATGGGGTGCAGGGCCCAAGCACTTGGGCCATCCTCCACTGCCTTCCTGGGCCACAGCAGAAAGCTGGCCTGGAAGAGGGGCAACCGGGACAGAATCCAGCGCCCCAACCGGGACTAGAACCCGGTGTGCCGGCGCCGCTAGGTGGAGGATTAGCCTATTGAGCTGCGGCACCAGCCAATAGTATATCTTAAAGGTATTCTGCAGATAGAAAGTGATAGGTATAAAAGGTGAGAAATAATTTGTAACATACATGATGCAAATAAAATTGCAAAACTGATTTTAGCAAATGGATAAGAAAGTTTTAACCTTTGTGTAAAACTTGAATTGCAAATATTTAGTTGTTACCTCAACCTATGTTTAATTTTTTGAAATACATTTTGAAATATATTTTGAATATATGTCAGAATACACATTAAATTATCACAGGTAGAACTTCAGGAAATCATTAAAGAATTTGACAATCAATTATAAATTCTTCGGTAGCTATATGTAAATGTTTTCTAAACTCAGTTTATCTTACTGCTGGGGAGTTCACAGTTTTATACACTAAACAATGTAGGCCATTCCATCATTCTGTCTTTAGAGCATGTAATTAGTGATGAATAAAAGTTGAGAGTCCAGTCCTTTTATGTTAGAAAAACATTTCCTCAAAAAAAAGAAAAGCCCAGCTTTTGGGAATACACCAGTTTCTTGACTATTACTCACTTACAAATACAAAGATTCAAATGTTTTCAGTCATTTTCAATGATGGAATTGCCCTGTGAAAGAGCATGAAAACCTTGAAGTGATTCTGTTCTAACCTTGAAATGGCATACAGAAAAAGAAGTGGAGTGTGGAGACACCATCTTCTACATTGATTGTTCCAGTGACTGCTATTGCCCTAAACAAATCTAATGTTTCAGATTCTTGGTTCTCACATCTGTTAATAAGAGTGTTTACCAGATGGTTTCAAAGAACCCTTCCAGTTTTAACATTCTATGTTGCTACAATTACCCTTAGTCTCTAGGGATGGGTATATGGACTTTTTGTGACTACGTTATTAAGTGAGGGAGCAGTGTATTTTGTTGCTAGCTTCTTTCTTAATCTCTAATAATTGACATTTCAAATATTATGTTTTACTTTCTCATTAGAACAGTAAAATTTTACATGATGGTGTTTATATTTGGTAACTAAAGAACACTTTGGTGAAGTTATTTATCAACCTTGCTTATTGATACATATCCAAACCTTTTAATACATGTTAGAAGTCAAATTCTAAGCCGGCGCCGTGGCTCAATAGGCTAATCCTCCACCTTGCGGCGCCGGCACACCGGGTTCTAGACCCGGTTGGGGCGCCGGATTCTGTCCCAGTTGCCCCTCTTCCAGGCCAGCTCTCTGCTATGGCCAGGGAGTGCAGTGGAGGATGGCCCAGGTGCTTGGGCCCTGCACCCCATGGGAGACCAGGAAAAGCACCTGGATCCTGGCTCCTGCCATCGGATCAGCGTGGTGTGCCGGCTGCAGCAGCGGCCATTGGAGGGTGAACCAACGGCAAAAGGAAGACCTTTCTCTCTCTGTCTCTCTCTCTCACTGTCCACTCTGCCTGTCAAAAATTAAAAAAAAAAAAAGTCATTCTGTGAACCCAGAAATACTTAAAAAGCAGGCACTGAAATGATCATACATTGCCAATGCATAGGAATATGTATGCTACTTTATTTAATTTCTATTCCTATTGGTAATAATCAACAACTTTGATATAATCCATACTTTTGAAGGTGGCATGAGCAAATATAGAACTAATGATAAGGAAGCAGTTTTTGTTTAAGGGTAGTCATAAATTCAGGTATCCAAAAATAGGACTTCTCTCTTTACACCATATCTATATTTAACCAGATGGCAAAAATAAACCTTGGTCATTTGGGGGTTCTCCGATTTATGGGAGTTTCCATTGTACCAAGGAATAGGGACCTCTAATTATGCGTTTATCAAAACTCATTCTTTTCCAGTCTGAGCTCATTGCAAGTTGCTGCTGAACCCTTGCTCTTATCTAAAGAGACCTGTCTCCCCTACCTTAAAAGATGCTTTTGGCAGATGGGAATTATGTCCCTGTGCTACATCAAGGTACAGGAAATTGTGTGCACTGTTGTTGGGTCCCTCTGCCATTCTGTGAAATTTCATTTCCCTATGTTCCAGGTTTTCCCAAGTCCACTAAGGTCTCTGCTACTGTTCTTTCACCTTTTGGTTTGATCAGGAGGAAGTGGAGTATGGGAGAGTATGTATGTAGGATCCTTCCTGATTTCTACAGGGCCTGGGCATTTTGACTCTGGAAAGCCATTACTTTTACTGCACATCACTTTTGAGAGGTACTAAGTATATTGAACAAATCTCTCTGGACTTGGGGGAGAGAGAAAATACCAGAGATGGAAAAAGCAAAAAGCAGGAACAAAACCACATGGCTTTATATTCCAAAAATACTGTGCTACCCCACAATGAATTATTTTCTATAAATGACATCTATTTCCGTGAGTGGTGAGCTCCCTGATTAAGGTAGGAGAGGCTGACATGGGTCAGGGAAATGGTTAAGAGGTATTCTGCATTGCCAGGATGGGTACACACAAGGAAGCTTTAGGTCCTTTCTGTCTGCAAATTCAGGGATACTCAGTGTGATAATATCCTTAATGCTGAAAGACTGGGTACTTGTCTATTAAGATCAAGAAGTATGTCCACTTTCACCACTTTTCTCCAACATGATGCTAGACGCCTAACCAATGTAATGAAGTAATAAAATATATCCAGATTATAAAGAAGGAAGTAGGTTTTTGAGATGACATAATTTATATTGTCAATATGATGGAATGTACTAGTGTTACCCCAATTAGAACTGAGGTTTTGCAAAGTTTTAGAATATAAAAACCAAATTCAAAAAATCAAATTATTAGAGAGCATTGGAGAAACCCTGCAAGATCCAGATATCGGCAAAGACTTCTTGGAAAAGACCCCAGAAGCACAGGCAGTCAAAGCCAAAATTAACATTTGGGATTGCATCAAATTGAGAAGTTTCTGTACTTCAAAAGAAATAGTCAGGAAAGTGAAGAGGCAACCGACAGAATGGGAAAAAATATTTGCAAACTACACAACAGATAAAGGGTTGATAACCAGAATCTACAAAGAAATCAAGAAACTCCACAACATCAAAACAAACAACCCACTTAAGAGATGGGCCAAGGACCTCAATAGACATTTTTCAAAAGAGAAAATCCAAAGGGCCAACAGACACATGAAAAAATGTTCAAGGTCACTAGCAATCAGGGAAATGCAAATCAAAACCACAGTGAGGTTTCACCTCACCCCAGTTAGAATGGCTCACATTCAGAAATCTACCAACAATAGATGCTGGAGAGGATGTGGGAAAAAAGGGACACTAACCCACTGTTGGTGGGAATGCAAACTGGTCAAGCCACTATGGAAGTCAGTCTGGAGATTCCTCAGACAGCTGAATATAGCCCTACCGTTCGACCCAGCCATCCCACTCCTTGGAATTTACCCAAAGAAAATTAAATTGGCAAACAAAAAAGCTGTCTGCACATTAATGTTTATTGCAACTCAATTCACAATAGCTTAGACCTAGAACCAACCCAAATGCCCATCAACAGTAGACTGGATAAAGAAATTATGGGACATGTACTCTATAGAATACTATACAGCAGTCAAAAACAATGAAATCCAGTCATTTGCAACAAGATGGAGGAATTTGGAAAACATCATGCTGAGTGAATTAAGCCAGTCCCAAAGGGACAAATATCACATGTTCTCCCTGATTGGCGACAACTAACTGAGCACCAAAGGGGAAACCTGTTGAAGTGAAATGGACACTATGAGAAACAGTGACTTGATCAGCTCTTGTCCTGACGGTTGATGTACAAAGTAATACTTTATCCATTTTAGTATTTTTTTTGTTCTAGTACCATTGGTTGAACTCTGTAATTAACACACAATTATTCTTAGGTGTTTAAATTTTAACTGAAAAGTGATCCCTGTTAAACATAAGAGTGGGAATAAGAGAGGGAGGAAATGTACAATTTGGGACATGCTCAATTGGACTTGCCCCAAATGGTGGAGTTAGAAATGTGCCAGGGGATCCCAATACAATCCCATCAAGGTGGCATGTAGCAATGCCATCTCAGTAGTCCAAGTGATCAGTTTCAGTTCACAATTGATCACACTGATAGGTCTAAGAGTCAAAGGGATCACATAAACAAGACTAGCGTCTGCTAATACTAACTGATAGAATCAAAAAGGGAGAGAATGATCCAACATGGGGAGCAGGATACACAGCAGACTCATAGAATGGCGGATGTCCTAAACAGCACTCTGGCCTCAGAATCAGCCCTTAAGACATTCGGATCTGGCTGAAGAGCCCGTGAGAGTATTTTAGGCATGGAAAGACAAGACACTCTGGAAAAAAAAAAAAAAAGACCTAAATGAAAGATCTCAGCGAGTGAGATCCCAGTGGAAAGAACAGGGCCATCAAAGAAGGAGGTACCTTCTCTGAAGGGAGGAGAGAACTTTGACTATGACCCTGTCAGAATAAGATCGAAGTCGGTGAACTCAAAAGGCTTCCATAGCCATGGCAACTCATGACTAGAGCCTAGGGAGATTACTGACGCCATAAACAAGAGTGTCAAATTATTAAGTCAACAACAGGAGTCACTGTGTACTTACTTCTCATGTGGGATCTGTCCTTAATGTGTTGTCCGATGTGAAGTAATGCTATAACTAGTACTGAAACAGTATTTTTACACTTTGTGTTTCTGTGTGGGTGCAACTGATGAAATCTTTACTTAATATATACTAAATCAATCTTCTGTATATAAAGAGAATTGAAAATGAACCTTGATGTGAATGGAACGGGAGAGGGAACGGGAGATGGGAGGGGTGTGAGTGGGAGGGAAGTTATGGGGGGGGGAAGCCATTGTAATCCATAAACTGTACTTTGCAAATATATATTTACTAAATAAAAAAGGAAAAAACAACAACAAAAAAGCCATTGTAATCCATAAGCTGTACTTTGGAAATTTATATTTATTAATTAAAAGTGAAAAAAAAGAACTGCTAAAATTCATATGGAAATGAAAGGAGCTTAGAATAGTCAAAACAGCTTTGTAAAGGGATAATATTGCAGGACTAACAGTACCTGTTTTAAAGATTTATGATAAAGATGCAGTAACTAATACAATATAGTATTAAAAAAGTGATAAAAATAGTTCAACAGAAGAAATGATCTATAAACAGATATACATGTATGTGGAAAACTGGTTTACTAATTTCCTATTTTAAAAAATTTATTTTGAAAGAGAAGGGTATCTTTGATCTGTTGGTTAACTCCACAAATGCCTGCAACAGCTTTCTAACCTTATAACGAATCAGATTCCTGTTAATGTGCATGACAGGAGGCAGCAGGTTGTTGCCAGTGGGAAAGTAGATGGAGTTCCAGGCTCTTGTATGTGACCTGGCCCATCCCTGAATGTTGTATGCATTTGAGGAGTTAATGAGTAGTTGAAAGATACGTGTGTCTCTGTAACTCGACCTTTAAAATAACAAATTTATATCAAAAATAGTGATCCTGGCATTGGTGACAATGTAGTTGACAATATAGAAAAATACTTTATAGAATTTTTTTAGAAGTTAGATGCATAAAAAACAGTAAAATGAGAGTTAACAGGAGCAGAAAGGGAGAGGAAATTGAGAAATGTAGGTCAAAGAATGCAAAGTTATAGCTAATCTGGAGATTAAACATACAGCTTGAGGACTGTAGTTATAATAAAATACTATATCATGGAAATCTGCTAAGAGTAGGTTTTAAGTACTCTGATTCTCCTCCCTGTAACATACACAAAAAAGGTAATTATGTGTTATGTATATTTTAATTTGGTTCACAATAATTACCACTATAAGTATGTATAATAAGATACTCTTTTCAAAAAACTATGCCCTACTCCTATAACAGAAACAGTGTGAATTCATATTTCCTGACAGCCTCCTTAGTGTTTGGGTATCCAATATGAGGTACAAGTTTTGTCTTGAAAGTGAAGTAACATTTTCTAGTACATTTTAGATATAGTATTTATTTTTCATCGTAGCCCTTCAGTGCTGTGCTGGACATATTTTCATAGATTGTTTGACTTAAAATTGCCAACATGTTTAGTGTTATCCAACACTAAATTTGAATTCAAAACAAGTTCATAGTTTCTGAGCCTAAAGTTACCCTGTCTTGTATGTATTATTATCCAGTATTTCCTAATTTGCTTCTAACATGATTTACTTTGAAGCTGGCCTGATAACCTTAGGTGACTTACTCTTGAGTCACTACTGATTCTTTAATAGAGCTGAGATAAATAGTTTCCATTGTAGAACACTGAGATTGGATAAGATTGGATCTTAGTTTCACAAGGATTTGGAATGAGGTAAGCTGGAATATTCTTCCATGCTGACACCAAATTCAAGCCTATGATCTTGGTTTGATTCCCACTGTGTTGTTTAAAGTGGTTTAGAAGAGTGGTGTTTTGAAATTTTTTTTTCTATTATGACCTGGTTAGAGTTCCTTTAGGCCACAACAGATGAATATCTATTTGATTACCACCTAAAATTGTTATTTGCTGAGTAAAAGAAATAGATACTTGTCAAAACTTTGTCATTGCAGGTACTGTTTGTATGTTTCCAGCTTTGCACTATTTTCTCCAGTAATTTTTAATTATTTCTTTACTTTTTTATAATTGAGAAGAATATTTAGAATATGTCCTTTTTTAACCTTCAAATACATCTGAATATACTCATTTTTCTGACTTGGTTTATTCCTACATTTTCTTGCACCTTTCATTTTCATTAAGAGGCTATGCAGTTTGGTTTTAAGGATACAGGTTCCAGAGTCACTACTGGTGTGCGCACAATTGTCATGCCAGTCACTGACTGTGACTCTCACCATGCTACTCAGCTTCTTTGGCCTCAGTTCTTACAGCTGTAAAATAAGGATAATATAAAGGACTGCTCTCTGATGGAAGATTATATGGACATCTATAAAGCTTCTAATTTGGGTTTGGTTCATAGTTAGTGTGAATAAATCTCAGAGAAGAATGTCTTAATTTATGTATGTATATGTGTATGCATATACATATATCCTTTTTATTTATTTTGTTTATTTGAAAGGTAGAAAGATGCAGAGGGAAAGAGAAGACAGGTTTCCCATCCATTGGTTCACTCCCCAAATGCCTGCAACAGCCAGGGGTGGGCCAGGCTGAAGCAGGGAGTTAAATTCAACTCAGGTCTCTTGAACAGGTGGCGAGGACCCAACTACGTGAACCATCACCTGCTGCTTCCCAGGGTGTGCATCAGCAGGAAGCTGGAATCAGGATCAGAGCAGGAATCAGTCTGATAAAGGATGTTGGTGTCACAAACAACATCTCTGAGTGTGCTAAACATCTACCTCTCAGTTTTATTTCTTAAAAGTATAAGCTTGTAGTATAGATAAGCAATAGTATATTATGTGTGAGGATATATTCAGAATATAGTCCATACAGATGGGAAATATGAAAAGTTTATCGTTATGTATTAAGGCCAGTGCTATTGTTTTTTATTTGAATTCAAAACAAGTGAAATCACTGAAGTGATCCAACAGATAAATAATACTTATATTAGTGTCCTCATATCTTGATATTCTCAGACATCAGCACATTGCTTCAAGCATACATTTTGATGAGTTGCTTGGATATCTTTATCTCCTTGTACTTTTAATTTTTTTGGCTAATGTTAGAATTTGAATTTAGTGCAATGACATTACTCTAAATTGTCTCCTATATATTATCTCTGAGTAATACAGATTTTAGGGCTTAATATCAGCATGAATCTGTTATTTCTAGATTTCATTTTGTCATAAGATTTGCATCTTAGATGATTTTTTTTGCTATTTCTGCATGTTTTCTCACCTTCAGTACAATATTATCATTTGAGTATGGTAAACTTGTGATACTGATGAGGATTATGAGTCTTGAGCAAGAGCCTCCCCATTCCACCAACATTAAATGCTACTTAAAATTCTTAGAATTAGTACCACAGGTATTACATATTTTACTTCTGATATCATTGGCAGGTATTTTCGTTAGGTGATAGGTAGAAGGGAGGCAAACAGGCAAACATGGCAAGACTGGATTCAACTACTGGCTGAATTTTCCAAGAATACCAAATCTCATCAGAATTGAGATTACAAATTCTGTGTTATTTATAAGCTAACCTAATTTTGATACTCACTGAGAAGAAAAACTTCATAGATAGGAAGCCAAATTCATGTGAAATCACTCCTTCCCCACCCCCACTCCAGCATTACTTCTGGGAGATTTTACATTAAGAATTTACATGCATCTGTTTAAGGGAATGTTAACATATATTGAGTTCTGGTTCTATAAACTATCATTACAATGTCATTCTGGTATATCTATGAGACAAAATAATCCTATGCGCAGATTTATCAAATTTGAAGCTCCATTTCTTTGGAAAGCAGTCAAAACAGTCACCTGAAATCTAACAATTTGTTATGTTACATTTTGTTATGTTAGCAATAAGAAGTGATTTATAAAGACGCAAATATTGTTTGGAATCAACTATTGGCCTGGACTAGCATAGCAGTGGTTATGATGTGATTGGAACCAAAGATGCATGATACGTTAGAGTTTATGCACTACGGAGCTCTGGAGTGGCTTTAATTTATTGCTTGCAGTATTCATTCATAAATCCTTGAAAGCTGCTTTAAGAGGTAGTCTCAGGCCAATGTCTTTTCATTTACAGGGAATGCAAGTTTTTTTTTTCTAAAGTTTAATGTATTTTAATTTATATCACATTAAAATTCATAGAGAAGTGCACTGGGCATTTTTAAAGCCTGTGATCCACTGAAGTATGGAATCCATTCATTTGAAATAGTTTCCCAATGTTTGATGCACTATCTATATTTTATATAGTATATATACACAATTACCTGGCATGTTCTGTGTATGCCTATGTATATGCCTATGTAAATTTTCTTCAAGGTGAATTTATTTGGAGGATGTGTATATACTGCATATAATTGCTTTTCCTGGCATTCATTTTTACAGGCCTCAATACAATTTTTCCCAAGTGTCTATCTGACTAATAAAGATAACTTTGGCTTTGTAATGTCGAAATTCCATGCAGATAGAGTAAAAAATAATAATTTTGTTTCTTTTTCTTTTTTTTTTTTTTTTAAACAGGCAGAATGGACAGTGAGAGAGAGAGACAGAGAGAAAGGTCTTCCTTTTGCCGTTGGTTCACCCTCCAATGGCTGCCCTGGCAGGCGCGCTGCAGCCGGCGCACCGCACTGATCCGAAGGCAGGAACCAGGTGCTTCTCCTGGTCTCCCATGGGGTGCAGGGCCCAAGCACTTGGGCCATCCTCCACTGCACTCCCTGGCCACAGCAGAGAGCTGGCCTGGAAGAGGGGCAACCGGGACAGAATCCGGCACCCTGACTGGGACTAGAACCCGGTGTGCCGGAGTCGCAAGGCGGAGGATTAGCCTAGTGAGCCACGGCGCCGGCCAATAATTTTGTTTCTAAGAGGAATAATTTTTAATGTGGCAAATAAAAATTCATTTTTGCAGATAGATTAAAAATAATAAATTTTTTCTAAGGAATAATTTTTTAATGTGGTAAATAAAACTCATTTTTCTCTAGATTATCTTGTGATTGAGCAATGTTTTCTAACAGTTCCATGTAGATATCTTGGAAGTTTGAACATAAGAAGCACTGAGAGTTTTTTTACTTGAATTGACCTAAGCAGAGAGAAATCTGGTCAGTAGAGAACATTTTAGATACTTAAGAGTGCTCATTCCATCTAGAATTAGTAATATTTTTTTCCTCTTCATTATGCCCACAGGCATGTGCCTAAAATATCACTTGATGATAACATAGCAGGGAGTACCCTAACCATTGAGAAAATCAGTTAGCCTTGGAGGCATTCTCATACTTATTACATCATTTTATACCAAGAGGCTTTTACAATGTGTTATTTAAATATGTACTGTCAGCCTGAAGGTTTAAACAATGGATACTCTATAATGAGACATTATATTTTCAGTTTTGTATCTTCTCACTTCAGAACATGCCTATCAGGAAGGCTGGAAAGTAATGAGGTAGATAACAATTCTTTATTATAAAATGAAAACTCAATTCTTCAAATTCCAATGACATTTTAAAAATGTTAGAAAACTCACCAGATTTTACTATTTATGTTAAGAATTGAAATAAAACTCATATAACCTTCTTCTTAAAAAGATTTATATTTTGATAAAATTGGTTGCCTTGTTGTAACTGACATTTCAAAGAGACTACATACCTGTTAATTATCTTTGTCATACTTTATGTAAGCGAGATATTCAGATAAACTTCTTAATGACCTGACAAAGATATTTCATTTTATTTGGACTATGGGTACTTGGAAATTAGTTGAAAACATTTTTATTACACTCCCCTTCCCTTCTTTCACCTTATTCTTGGATGGATTAAAATATCCCCATCATTTCTGAATCACACAAGAGGATTCCAGAATTTGCATTGCCTTCATCTCCTGAGAATTGGAAACTTGTATTTCATTCTATAAATTAGTCATGAATTTTAAAGTAGGAATCTAGTTTCTAAGATAAGATGGGCCAATGAGAATATTACCTATGTCTATCTATCTCAGGCTGTGATGTCACTCTTTCCTTGTAATGCATCCTGAAATGACTTTTATTATGTATATAATAAAACTAATTTCTAGGCTGTGTTCATTCCTCTGTTTACTATTTAAGGAATAATAATAGGTTCTACAGATTGTGCTACTGATGTGAACATCACATATACATGGTCATTTCATTTAACTTCTCATTTCTCCTGGGTGGTGGAAATTTCTGTTTCAAATTTAGAAATATGAGAGAGCTGAAGTCCAATTTTTGATAAGACTCCATTTTACCAAAGGAAACACATGTTTTCTCAGCAGCAGAACCAGGTTTGGCTCATTCCAAAGAATTCCAGCCTCATTTGTTGTATTTCACATCTGTGGTGTCAGGGAGACAAGAGTCAAACATGCATATAGCTGCATTTCCCTATTGGAGAAGAAAGATGATGTGTCCAGCTTTGCATAGCAATCTATTTAATGTGCTTCTTTGGAAAGAAAAGAAAATCCCTTGAAATATCTCTGGCATTTTTTCAGTGACATTGAGACATCAGAACATTTTGGGATAATAAAGTAATCAATTCCTTTAGGTGCTATCGACCTTTCAACAGTTGTATATTTTGTAGTTTGTAAATAGCCAATTGTATTTCTTTCCCTCAGTTCAAAATGAAATCACCTTAATGTGTAACTCTCATACTGAAACAATGAGAATATTAAGAATAAATGAATTCTGAAAAAAATTTTAAATAATTTGAGAAGTCACAAGAAGAAATAGCAGTTTTCAAGGTGATGCTTCCAATTTGCTAATTTAATTAATAAGACATTCTTTTTCTATTGCTCTTAGCTGCCATTGCACTTTATCTATTGTTGATTTGTTAGAATGCACCAGTATAGTTTATAGTGTGCATTGTTTTACAGAGGCAAGTTATGACCTGTAAGGCCCAATTCACCTGTTTTTGTATGTCCTACAACCTAACAATAGTTAAAATATATTTTAAATGGTTGAAAAAAATCAATAGGTGTCATGCGTAAGTTATATGGAGTTAAAATTTCAGCATCCATAAATAGTTTTTCAGATTTCATCCTACACTTATGACTCTTATCTATTTCTAGAGCTAACACAGATGAACCCCCATTCAACATATATTCTCACACATACAATCACCCATATACAAGCACAAGCACAAGCACATGCATAACTCTTACTCTATTCTCTCTCTCTTTTTTTTTTTTTTTTTTGATGGATGGTTTGTAAAGCTTTAAGGCTGTGGTGAATTTCTCTAGACCTAGTGCTATTGAGACTTACCCTTTCATCCTCCTCTGCTGCTTCTTTGCCTTGTTATCATTAACAAATTTTTCAAATGTTTTAACGCAAGGGTAGAGACATGTAGGTTAGTAGGATTTCTCTCTATCCTTTTTCTTGTAATTATGGGACTGCATCACAAGTATTGGAAATCTCCGTTTAGCCTCTTGTATTTTCTCTCCTTTCCTTGAAGTTTTGCTATATTCTCCTTTATTGGTCTTCTCAATACCTTTCAATAATAACAATTATGTTCTTGTTTAGCTAGTCTTCCTGTTATTATGATTTAGAAAATTATTGGCTCTTCACTGAGGACTGAGGTGACATTCAATATCATTAATATGTCAAAGAGCATTAGGAATTTTTAATTGTTGATATATTTCAACTGCTCCAAGAACACTTGGATAATGGAAATCTGACCATAATATTTAATTAATATCACATCTCTAAATTGCTTTGTTTATGTTAATAGCCACTGTCTTTAACAAATAATTGAGACCATTATTTTAAAAGTCTACTTAAATCTCCTTTGGGTGAAAAGTGATTATGACCTGGTGAAATCCTTAAAATGGAGTCAAAATAAGTCATTTTTTGTGGATTACTTGATTTTTTGCATTCCCAATTTTGGGAAGAACTTTGTGTGATAGGTTTCTAGGCCAGAAAATTTTCTTTCAAAGGACTTAGGTCCTCTATAGAACATCCTAATACTCAGTTTTGCTTCAACTCAGTATGTTTCTGAGAAATTTCCATACTACTTACTCTGCTCATTGTAGGTGCAACCCTAATCTTCATTAGAGATCCATCCTAAATATCTGATATTTATACTAAGCTCTCTTTTAAAAAATATTTTTTGGAAAGACCAAGTGACATATAAAAATGGATGGATGAAGAGAGGAAGAGAGAGATCACCCATTTGTTAATTCACTCCCAAAATATCTGCAACAATTAACGCTGGGCCTGGCCAAGCCCAAAAGCCAGGAACTCCATCATGTCTTGATGATGATGATTGATAGCTTCATATGTGTGTGTGTAATGTGACCTGCTATGTGTCAGATACTTTTCTGGATATCAGAAATAAGCAAAAATAGACATTTAGCCTTCTGAAATTCTAGAGACTTATATTTTGGAAAATAGTGATGGTCAGTCAAAAGGTAAATAGATAAAAAAGCTTCTGCTATGGTGACGAAAATAAAACACTTTGGTGACAGGAAGTAACATGTGAATTGGTTGCTGTATATGGCTTCAGAGATTAACTCTATGAGGAGGTGGCATTATTTGTTCTGTGGCCTAATGAGAAGGAGCTGCTCATGGGCTTATTGGTGCATGTGACATACTGTACTTAAATTTGTTCCAGATCCTCTAGGATCCTCAATGTATATGCTGTTCATAATTCATTTGGTAACATTACTTAGTAATGTGTTTGTATGTTAGTAAACAAAATAAAGATCTCAGAACTTGTGAATTGTATTTATATTATGTGGGGATAGATAAAAATCAAAAGGAGTTAGAAGTACTTCTTAAAGTGCTGTTGTCCGATTAGGATGGGTATGCAAACACTCAAATCTTCTGGGAACAAATTGAAAGATAATGGAAAGGACTTCAGTAAATCAAGGTCTTTTAAAATTTTCTTGGTGGGGGCCGGTGCTGTGACGTAGTGAGTAAAGCCACTGCCTGCAGTGCTGGCATCCTATATGGGTGCCAGTTCATATCCCGGCTGCTCCACTTCTTCCTTTTTTTTTTTTTTTTAAGAATTTATTTATTTATTTGTAAGTAGAGTTACAGACAGTGAGAGGAAGAGTCAAAGAGAAAGGTCTTCCTTCCATTGGTTCATTCCCAAGATGGCTGCAATGGCCAAAGCTGCTGCGCCAATCTGAAGCCAGGAGCCAGGAGCTTCTTCCCAGTCTCCCATGTGGGTGCAGGTGTCCAAACACTTTGGCCATCTTCTGCAGAGAGCTGGATCAGAAGAGGGGCAGCCAGGATTGGAACCAGTGCCCATATGGGATGCCAGTGCTGCAGGTAGAGGGTTAACCTACTGCATCACGGTGCCGGCCCCAGCTGCTCCGCTTCTGATCCAGCTCTCTGCTGTGGCCTGGGAAAGCAGTACAAGATGGCCCAGGTGCTTAGGCCCCTGCAACCACTTGGGAGACCCAGAAGAAGCTCCTAGCTTCAGATCGGCTCAGCTCTAGCAGTTGCGGCCAATTGGGGAGTGAACCAGTGGATGGAAGACCTCTCTCTCTGCCTCTCTCTGCCTCTCCTCCTCTCTGTGTAATTCGGACTGTCAAATAAATAAATAAATCTTTAAAAAATTATCCTTGGTGAAGAACAACATACATGTCTTGACCTTTTCAACATTAAGATAGATTACCTTTTTTGCAGAGTCCTTTTTGTTTCTTCTTTTCAATGGTTAGGAAAATGCCCCTCTCCCTTTCTTTTTCTTTTCTTTTCTTTTTTTTTTTGTTTTGTTTTTGTTTTTGACAGGCAGAGTGGACAGTGAGAGAGAGACAGAGAGGAAGGCCTTCCTTTTGCCGTTGGTTCACCCTCCAATGGCCGCCGCGGCCAGCGCACCACGCTGATCCGAAGGCAGGAGCCAGGTGCTTCTCCTGGTCTCCCATGGGGTGCAGGGCCCAAGCACTTGGTCCATCCTCCACTGCCCTCCCGGGCACAGCAGAGAGCTGGCCTGGAAGAGGGACAACCGGAACAGAATCTGGCACCCTGACCGGGACTAGAACCCGATGTGCCGGCGCTGCTAGGTGGAGGATTAGCCATGGCGCCGGCCTCCTCTCCCTTTCTTACTTGCTACATACTCAGTATATACAGACTTCTTTTACCTATATCTTCATTAATCACATTAAACCACATTTATTGAGTGCTTATTAAGTACAAGTATGTCACATGTATCAAACATATCAAGTTCTTTGAGCTTGAACTCTTTCATATATTTTAATCCTAGAATATAAGATGCAGTATACAATCATATTAATGCATTGAATTCACATGGAACTAATTATGCATACAAAAACAGTGAAAGTGCCTTATGCAAAGGGAATTTACTGGTTCATCCTCCATAAAGTCTGTCTTCATGCAAATACTGTTACAAAGACATAGATGGCATCATCATTATTTGTTTTATCTCAATCTCTCAGCTCTGCTTTATACTATTTTTTGAAGATTTTATTTATTTGAAAAAGTTAGAAGTAGAGACAGAGAGGTCTCCAATCCACTGTTTGATTCCCCAGATGGCTGCAATGGCTGGAGCTGTGCCTATCCGAAGCCAGGAGCTTCCTCCAGGTCTCTTACACAGGTGCAGGAGCCCAAGGTCTTGGACCACCCTCTGCTGCTTTCCCAGGCACATGGATCAGAAATGGAGCAGCTGGGACTCGAAACGGTGCAAATATGTGATGCTGGCCATGCAAGCTGGGGCTTTAACCCACTGGGTCACAGTGCTGGCCCCTATTTTATGGTTTAATTCACAGAATGCATCATCATGGTTTTCTCTTGTTCCCAGAACATCCTTCCTCATTACCTCATCCCTGGTCCCAGGATAAGACACCTAATTCACACTACTTAAAACCCTGTGTCACATTTCCACATCTGCAGTCATTGGTTCAGCGAGAGCCCTATAGTTCGATCACAGCACAGTGGAAAGAGGCAGACTTTTGTTGGGTTAGCAGAGAAAGATAAAGAGAGACAGTATCATCTCTTTTTAAACTGGGATTTGAAAATAAGGAGGATAGTCCAACAGCAACACAGAATTAGTATGTATGCTTTGAGGATTAATTCAACATAGCATAAAGCAGGACTGAGAGAGAAAAAACAAATACTGAGGATGTGATTTGAGTCCTTGGAGCTAGATCTGTATGGTGATAGACTTTATGGAAGATAATTTGATAAGTCATCTTAAGCCAATAAGATCAAGTTAACTTTCCTAAGTAGGTTTTCTAGTTAGTTGTGATTTTTTTTGTTTCCTTTTATAACACGAATTGTCCTTACTAGAACAAAGTAATGAGAATTATACAATGCTTTCTACCATATACAGATCAAATTATTTTCAATTAAAAGTTTCATAAAACCATAAAAATTAGAGCTGGGAGGGATTTTGAACATCTATTTAGTCTACCCTCTCTACAGTGAATGAAGTAAATGAAGAAGCAGTGTGGTTGAATAACTTTCAATAATCAGAAAGTACCTGAGGTAAGGAATTGAAACCAAGGGTCATGGTTTCTAGTTCTTTATTGCTTCCAGTACTCTAAACTTCAGCTTTGGTAAAAAGAGAACCTTCTACATATTGTATAAAAATTGTTCTTGATGGTGTAGGCATTATGGCATAAAAGGTTAAGCCTTTGCCTGCAGTGCCAGCATCCTACATGTGTGCAATTTGAGACTTGGCTGTTTCACTTCCAATCCAGCTCCCTGCTGGTGCACCTGGGAAAGCATTGGAGGATGGCCCAAGTCCTTGGGATCCTACACCTATGTGGGAGACCCTGAGGAACCTCCTGCTTCAGCTCGGCCCAGCCCCAGCCATTGTGGCCATTTGGGGGAATGAAACAACAGATTGAAGACCTCTCTCCCTCTTTCCTCCTTTCTCTGTTACTCTGCCTTTCGAATAAATTTTTTAAAAATATTTTTAAAAACTTGTTCTTGGTCAATTAAGGTTTTGTTTATGGTGGCAAAACTTAAATTATTTTTTTAAAAATAATTTTTTAAAAAGATTGTATTATTTGAGAGGTAGAGTTATAGACAGAACAAGGGAGAGACAGAGAGAAAGGTCTTCCATCTGCCGGTTTACACATGAAATGGCTGCAACAGCCAAAGCTGAGCCAATCCAGAGACAGGAGCTTCTTCCAGATCTCTTGTGTAGGTGCAGGGGCCCAAACACTTGGGCCATCTTCCACTGCTTTACAAGGTCATAAGCAGAGAGCTGGATCAGAAGTGGAGCAGCTGGAACATGAACTCGCACCTATATGGGAAGCCCTACTATGCCACAGCTCCACATCTTAAATAGTTCTTTGAAGAGTGCTTTCTTATACCTTTCCTTTCCTTTCCTTTCCTTTCCTTTCCTTTCCTTTCCTTTCCTTTCCTTTCCTTTCCTTTCCTTTCCTTTCCTTTCCTTTCCTTCCTTTCTTTCTTTTGACAGGCAGAGTGGACAGTGAGAGAGAGAGACAGACAGAAAGGTCTTCCTTTACTGTTGGTTCACCCTCCAATGGCCACTGCAGCCGGCGCACTGCGCTGATCCGAAGCCAGAAGCCAGGTGCTTCTCCTGGTCTCCCATGGGGTGCAGGGCCCAAGTACTC
Source organism: Oryctolagus cuniculus (assembly GCF_051225735.1). Lineage (NCBI taxonomy): Eukaryota > Metazoa > Chordata > Mammalia > Lagomorpha > Leporidae > Oryctolagus > Oryctolagus cuniculus. The sequence continues at coordinate 58,499,327 of NC_142881.1, read as the reverse complement.
GGGCCATCCTCCACTGCACTCCCGGGGCACAGCAGAGAGCTGGACTGGAAGAGGGGCAACCGGGACAGAATCCAGCACCCCGACCAGGACTAGAACCCGGTGTGCCGGAGTCGCAGGCGGAGAATTAGCCTATTGAGCTGCAGCGCCGGCCTCTGCTTTCAATCTATTTGATTTTACCCGTTTCTTTTAGGAACCTTTAATTTTTATATGTAACAAATGTAGCAATTCAAGCCAAAAAACAGTTTGCAAAATATGAACTATATATATAGCCATTATAAATCTATGGATTGCATCTAGATTATGCCTTTTTTTCACTCATTTTTCATGAATGCCAACCAAGATTATGAAATAAACTTGTTAGAATTGTCACAACATGTTTACTCCAACATAATTACTATGTTTCTCACTGTTTCTTTTAATTATTTGTGGCAAATTGGATAAACTTTAGTTTTGAGAAGCAAGATAACACATTGTAATAATGTGCCCTAATCCTGACTTTGTACAATAACATCCTAAATTTTAGAGAATAAAAACTCAATTTTTGTTTTAGGATGGTTTGTCATGTTTGTATTTTATGTTTATAATGAAGAGGAACATGTTTAGCAGCTGGGGTCCAGGAGACCTGGTATTTAGGTAGGATTCATTGTGTAGTTGTGGCTTTCCGCTACCTCACTTTTATCCACATACACAGTGTAAGGACTTCAACAGCACTAACATTCTATTTTCAGCATGAATAGCATAGATAGCCTCCAGAATTGTGTTTGTACGTTTTTAACTTTATCTTTGACCTCCAAAAAGTGTTTATAAATAACATCCCTGAAGGAGGGAAAATTTCCGGAATCTATAACTACAGATTTCTTATCAGAGTATTTTAATATTCTAAAAGATTTTTGTGACTTCTTATGACAAGTTTAGGAAGATAGTTTTATTTTTTAGCCTTTACAATAAAAGTGACGAAAAATTAATGAACAGGAAGCCTACTGAAAAAGAAAGCTCTAAGCCTATTATAAAAATGAATCATTTTTCTGCCAAGTGCTTTATAATTAAAAGAAAACTTGGGTGGAAAAGAAGCTTAAGCAGTAACAATAATATTAATAAAATACAGATTTTTTTAACATTGTTTTAAAGCTGAGAATTACTAGGTCCTTATATACCCCATAATATACTTTTTTGGGTAGTTTCCATTTAAAACCGAGCTTTCCAACCTCAGTATTACTGAATTTTTCACTGTGAGAGGTTTAGCAGCAGCCTTGGCCTCTACCTTTAGATGCCTGTAGCACCACTTTCCCCCTGTGGTGGAAGCCAAGCAACCAAAATATCCCTGACAAATTTGCTTTATTTCTTCCCTGATTTGAGAATCGCTAGTTTATAAATGGGTTAAGTGGGACAAAATCTAAGACTTGAACTTATCACAGTTCAGTGTTAGTAATTGACATGCCTGCTGTTTAGAAACCTAGTCTCACAACTCGAGCCCCCGAACTTTTACCAAATTTCTATTTGTGTGTGTATGTATTTATTAGATCACTATATATATTTTAGTTAGAATGAGCCTTTATTTAAAACACTCATGCCTTTTCCTATCTGTCTAGCCTTTTTAGTATAGCAAGTGCATTTATCTGGTTATCACTGTGTTTGAGATATTCTAAATTCCCATGCCTCCCCCATATTTCCTGTCTTTTTCAAACCAGTTGAAAATACTAAATGATTGCTTTGGTTTAGTTTCTGCTGTCAATCAAGATTTTGCCAAGTCTGACACTTTAGCAGTTCCCACAAACTTGAATGAATTGTACTTGAAAGGGAAAATCTGCTCTCATAGTATGATGCTTATTAAACCATATTGAAGCTTTGATTGAGCATTCCCTTGGTGATAACTTCTATAGCACATTACTGCATTAATGCAACCATTTTTGCATGTCAAACATTAAATATGGAAAAGATCTGCAGTGTCATTTGGTTCACTTTGTTACCACTGAAGCATTGCTCCTCAGTAATGCAAGCTAGCCTTCTGTTCCCAGTCCAATTTAAACTCTAACTAATGACTGTATATTTCTACTTCCTTTGGGAAAGTGTTACAAAGTTTAATTTACTGTTTCCTAACTGCTCGTAATAGTATCAGTAGTTAATGTTCCAGAATTTTGAAGAGCGGAACTTTATACTAAACTACTTTTCACTCTCAGAGGTGAAAATTCTAATTTATTTAGCAACATTTTTTACAGAGCAGCTTTGTTTCCTTAGACTATAGAATGAGTCCATAAGTTTTGCTTTTTTCTTTTAATTTGACCGGTAGAGTTACAGACAGTGAGAGAGGGAGAGAGACAGAGAAAGGTCTTCCTTCTGTTGGTTCACTCTCCAAATGGCTGCTATGGCTGGCGCTGCGCCAATCCAAAGCCAGGAGCCAGGTGCTTCTTCCTTTCTCCCATGCAGGTGCAGGGGCCCAAATACTTCAGCCATCTCCCACTGCCCTCCAGGGCCACAGCAGAGAGCTAGACTGGAACGGGAGCAACTGGGACTAGAACCTGGCACCCATATGGGATGCCGGCACCACAGGTGGAGGATTAACCAAGTGAGCCACAGCGCCGGCCCCAAACTTTGCTCTTCTAGTTATCCACAATTTTTTCCTTTGCACAAATTGTTAGAATAGGTTTGAAAGCCTAATGCTTGATAGCTCCTTAGACTTCAAAACACGCACTTACACCACCATACTCAATTTTTACAAGATCACTTTGGGCCACTGTCAGAACTTTAACAGATGAATACCATATGGAAACTTATAGGAGTTGAATAACTTTACTAAGTCCTTAATATTTGTGTAGCCCTTTAAGAACTGGTGAATATCGGTCTATACTCAATACCTGATTTGTTCTACAACCCCATGAAGCAAGAAGGGCAGGTTTTATCATGAAATTCATTTTTTTCTGAAGAGAAATTTGAGGTGCGGAAAAGTTAGTGACAGAAAAGATAAGTTTGGGCTCTTGACTTAAGTCTTCTGGTTCAAATTTCCGTTTTATTTTGCTTTTCCTTGTATTGCTTACATAATTATTTACTATGTTGAATTTTTTTTTGAAAGAAAGAGACTTCTCCTGTTTACTGTTTAATTCATCAAATGCCTACAAGCACAGGAACTGGACCAGACAGAAGCAAGAAGCTGTGAACTCAATACAGGTTTCTCATGTGGGTGGCAGGGACGCAAGTGTTTTAGCTATCACCTGCTGCCTCCTGGGGTGTGCATTGGCAGAAAGCTGTAATGAGGAAAAGAGCCAAGACCTGAACCCAGGCACTCTGATATGGGATGTAGGTGTCCTTTAAACAGCTAAATCAAATGCCTACCCTGTACCTCTTTATTATTGAAAGTATATCACCATGTAGATGCTGGATAATGAGGATTTCACTGGGATTCATAATAATATTGTGATTGATAATAAAAATTCTATGATTTAATAAGAGCATCTCCTAATAACTGATGCAGTTGGATTTGTTGGTAAGCCGAATAGATGGTATTAGATTAATTACTGCTCTCTAATTTCTCTCCTTTCTCCCTATTTCTTCTTCCATCTGTATTTTAATCTGTATCAGCCAGAAGCTCAGCTTTGAGGAAGAGATTCTCTATTTGTTTTTATAAATTATTTTTTTAAAATATGTATTTATTTATTTTGAACATCAGAGTTACAGACACACACACACACACACACATACACACAGGTCTTTTTTTCTTAAAGACTTTCATTTATTAAAGAGGCAGAATTAGAGGAAGAGAGAGAGAGAAAGGTCTTCCGTCTGCTGGTTGACTCCCCCTGATGGCTGCAGCTGGGCTGGTCAAAAGCCAGTAGCTTCTTCTGGGTCATCTGGGTGCAGGGGCCCAAGCACTCGGACTGTCTTCCACTGCCGTAAGCAGAGAGCTGGATCAGAAGAGGAGCAGCCAGAACACTAACAGGTGCCCATATGGGATGCTGGTGCTGCAGGTGGAGGCTTAGCCTGCTACACCACAGCACCGGCCCCACCGGAGAATTTTTATCCATTGGTTCACTCCTCTGAGGGCCACAGAGGCCACCACTGAAGCCAGGAGCCAGTCGCTTCATCCAGGTCTCCCACATGGTTGGAAGGGATCCAAACACTTGGACCATCTTCTGCTACTTATCCAGGCTATAAGCATGGAGCTAGATTGGAAGTGGAGCAACTGGGACACAAACTGGGGCCCATACAGGATATGGGATTCACAGGTGGCATCTTTACTTTCTATACCACAATACCAGCCCCCTATTTTCATATTCTGACACGTCAGGACTTCTATTTCTTTTTAAATTCTGGCATTTAATTCTTATATATGTGCTTTGTTTAGTCTCCAGCTAAAAAGCCAAAGCATTTTAGGAAAAGCTCAAAAAATGTTAGTCTTAACATACTCTGGGACATTCTGAACTATTCTGTAGAAAATGAGGCAAGACCTCTTAGATTTCATACGTTTCATGGTGTCTCATCACAAATGAGTATATGGGTAATTCTGGAGGAATCTGTACTGAAGCTGAAGAATTGACATACTTTTTGAAATTTAGGGAAATCAAAACTCCTCCCAGACTAGTAAGAAACTGGGTCCACATAAGGGATGCAGACAATAGGTATTGAAGAACCCAGTATTCCTCCTTTCTCCTGCCAAAGAGGCTGAGCTTCTATGGAGAAGATGCCATTTTGACTGTGATCAAAACACACTCCTCTTAGCATCAAACACCCAGCAATAAATTTCCATCAAAATTCAGGCGGGCGCCGCGGCTCACTAGGCTAATCCTCCGCCTTGCGGCGCCAGCACAGCGGGTTCTAGTCCCGGTCGGGGCACCGCATTCTGTCCTGGTTGCCCCTCTTCCAGGCCAGCTCTCTGCTGTGGCCAGGGAGTGCAGTGGAGGATGGCCCAAGAGCTTGGGCCCTGCACCCCATGGGAGACCAGGATAAGTACCTGGCTCCTGCCATCGGATCAGCGCGGTGTGCCGGCCGCAGTTCGCCAGCCGCGGTGGCCATTGAAGGGTGAACCAACGGCAAAGGAAGACCTTTCTCTCTCTCTCTCACTGTCCACTATGCCTGTCAAAAAAAAATTTTCCATCAAAATTCAAGATGACTGAAAAGCCTTCTTCGGGGGAGTTAAAAATAAACCAACAATGTTTCCTAGTATACATGAACAGAAAAAGAATCATTAGTTTTAGGTGGAGGATTGGCCTATTGAGCCATGGTGCCGGCTCGTATCATGCCTTTAATCACTGCTAACCAACTTTTCTCTCTATAGCCAACACCCGTTTTCTAACTATCACCTCCTATTGCTAACCACCTCCAGATACCTTCATTTAAACATTTTATATACACTTTGGATTTACTCACATTTCAATCCTTTTTCTTCCCACTCTCATCTTTACTTTGACTAAAATTTTTATCTTTCATGGACTGACATTACCTATGTCCAAATTACCCAAGCCAATATTCTGAAAATCATTAATGATTATTTCTACTCATTTATTCTCCATAGCCATTAATTCTGTCTTTTTGGTTCCATTCAAATACATCCTATTCTTGGCATTTCTACCTACTATTGACTTTCTCTAAGATCTTAGAATTTCTTACCTGAATTGTTAAAGGAACTCTTGGCACTACCAACTTCATCTTGCTCACTTAAAAAAATACCCTTCATGAAACTGCCAGAAAAGTCTTTTAAATACAAAATATTGATCATATTTCCCCCTTATTTGAAAACCTTCCAATGACCTAATACTGTCTTCAGGATGAATCCAGAATCTTAGAAGTATATATAAGAAGTTTCATGACCTGGTCCTTACTTTCTGTATAACCTCCATTCTAACTACTTCTCTCAGCATCCCTATTACATTGTAAAATAATCTGTGGTGATACATTTCACCATTCACAATGCACACAAAACTAACACACTCATCCTTTTTTTGGTTGGTCAAACAGGGGTCTACCCTTTGGGAAGGATATTTTTAAACAAAGCATATTGCAATAAAGGTGTCAGAGCACTACAAACAGTAGTTCAAGGAGCTGACTAAATCACTGTAATAGCACAACCATGTACAGTTAGACAAGAATCAAGATATAGCACCCATACTTTCAAAGTATGTTATTGTAAAATTAAAGATGAGAGAGGAAGGAGGAGAGAGGGAAGGAGGTTAGGATGGGAAGCATCATTACATTTTTAAAGCAAGCACACACACACACACACACACACTTGAAATACATGAAATTTGTTTCCTTCATATAAATTTATATTTTTTTACATACAGTAACCAAAGACTTTTGAGATGCCTTATGTGATCCTCCAGTCTATTTTTGATGCCTTCTTTCATTGCCCACTCTGCCTACTCCTAGTTGTGATTCACATAAGGATTAATTTATTCGAGGGGCTGGCATGCTGTAGTGGGTTAAGCTACCATATTTGATGTTGACATTCCCACACCAGCGTGGCAGTTTGAGTCCTGGCTGCTCCAGTTCTGATTCAGCTTCCTGCTAGTGTGCCTGGGGAGGAGTGGAAGATGGCCCGGATAGTTCCACCCTTGCCACGAGAAAAAAACAGGATGGAGTTCCTGGCTCTTGGCTTCAGCCTGGCCCGGATCTGGCTATCCTGGCCATTTATGGAGTGAATAAATGGATGTAAGATTGATAATTCATTATCTCCCTCTCTACCACTCCTCCCTCTGTACAACTCTCTCTGCCTTTCAAAAAATGAATTAGTGTATCTTTTTTAGAAAGTACTAATTTATTCTATATAACAGTAGGGCAGCCATCCTATAATTCTTTTTTCCTTTTGATCTTTTCTCTTGGCAAGTGATGGATATATCTACTTCATGCACCTCATAAATGCAATGAGTATCTGCATTTACAGTGATAAAGATATTTTTAATCTGGTTAATTTTGTTGATGAGAGAAGCATGGATGGGTTACTCACTAGGTGAGGTGGTAGATGGCTTATGTTTTAGTAATGACTTCTACTGACTTTTTATTCTTATTGTTCTGCAACATAAATAATCACAAGTGACAGGGAAAAACATTTTGTTTTTTGTTTTCATTGTTATTTACAACACTACATTGCTTTCTGAGGAAAACAGACCTTTATCTTGAGATCCCTGTGCTATGAAGTGGGCTATGCTGCTGTTTGTGATGCCAGCATCTCCTTTCAGTGTACATTGGAGTCCTGGCTGCTTTGCTGCCAATCCAGCTCTCTGCTAATGTGTCTGGGAAGGTAGCAGAAGCTGGCCCATGTGCCTGGGCATGTACCACCCACCTGGCATATTTGGATGGAGTTTCTGGCTCCTGGCTTTGGCCTAGCCCATACCTAAATGTTGTGGCCATTTGGGAGTGGAACAAGAGAATCTCTCTCTCTCTCTCTCTCTCTCTCTCTCTCTCTCTGTGCCTTTCAAATAAATCTTTATAAAGCTTCAAATATTTCTTTTGCCAAAAATATTTATTCATTCAAAAGGGGGCGGGGAGCATGCACAAGAGAGAGAGGGAGAGAGAGAGATCTTCCATCCTCTGCTTCACTCTTCAAATGGCTGCAACAGTCAGGGCTGTGCCAAAATAAAGCCAGGACTGAAAGACTCCATTTGGTTCTTCATGTGGGCGGTTGGGACTCAAGCACTTGAGTTTTCACCTACTGCTTCCCAGGCACATTAGCAGGGAGCTGAATCAGAAGCAGAGTAGCTGGGATTTCAAATGGCACTTGGTAAGGTTGCAGGCCCTCCCTATCACATAGAATCCTTTAAAGTTGGAAGGAACTTCAGGACAATTGCTCAGTGTGATCTGTGGACCAGTGCTGGTCAGTCTTCAACAATAACAGAAGTCAATAGGAAGGTGTTACTAATTTTTATAGCAACGGCATAGCTGTTGAATCTTTAAGAAAAAGCCCCACTTTTTTAAGATTCAAAATCCATTTTTTGGAACTGACAGGCACAGGGAAGACATGAGAGGCAAACACCACAAGAAGCCACTCCAGCCCTGAGCTCATCTTGTGCCCCATTTCTCTCCCAGGGAGCCAGGGAAGTAAGTGGTGTTAGGTGGTCAGGGGTGGGTCTGTGGCTAAGCCAGGAAGAGTTCTCAAGGCTCCTCTCCCTCTCAGGTTGACAGCACTCCATTCTGCAGGTAGAGCTTGGTTGACCTCAGTAGGTCATCAGGATCAGTGTCCAGAACAGGGCATGGCTGTGGCAGGACCCTGGTGGTACCTGCTGAGTGACACCAGCTTGGGCTGCTATTCTGTATATCTTCATTTCTTTCATTTACTTAATTTTTTGAAAATATTTTAAATTTCTTATGATAGATATGAAAAAGTAATGTTCTCTGCAAATGGGAAGTACTCTTTAGCACCTGTCTTTTCAGTAACCTTTAAATAATCTGACTATCCTCTAGAATTTGCATCTCCTCCCAGATTCTCTGTAGTTCAAATGTGGACCCTAGATTAAGGGCCCTTGATCCAGCTTAAACCTGTCATTTATTGACAAGATTACTGAACACTAAAGAAGCCAAGTAATCCTTTTCATAACAAACTGGAATATAGTAGTTTTCTTCCACTCTATGAAATTAATTTCTTGCCTCTTCTTTCCATATACCCCAAATTATGCCACTTACTACAGCCAAAATGTAGACTGTTTGTGCTGCTCAGGTTTTTTGAAGCACTGCTCTGTGGCATGTGACTTTGGGGGACCTTCACCTGGTTATCTTCATCCACTTGGTTAAGCACACATAGCCAACATACTTGTTAAGGCATTGTAGCAAAATGAGAATTTGGATCAACTTGTGCCACCATTATATTAACTGTTGACTCTAAAGTTAATTTTTGCTGTAGGTTATTTGAATCTTCATTGAATATATTGTAAAACTTGATTGACAATTTTATTTGTAATAATTGTCTTTAAATTTAACTAGACTCTGTTGGTACTTCCTGACAAACATGGGCATTACTGACAAGTGTATTTTACGTTGTTTTTGTTCACTTGAGTCCTTTAAACATAGCATGGGCAGGGAGTGGGGAAAGAAGGACTATGAGAATAGTGTGTGTGAAATTTGAAGTCTGATGTAAGAGAGAATCTGCAGAGCCACAAATGAAAGTATCAAGTATCCTGGGCAGAAAGAGGGTACCTTTGACTTTCCTGTCGTGCGTGATTGATGCTTTCCCTTTATCACCCTAGCTCATGTGTCCTAGCATTTTTTTTCTTTCCTGCTGCCACAGTCATAATTAATGATTAAAGTACGGTAACCAGCATCACACCTGGCTGTTAATTCTAGGAAGTAGATTGGGGTGCACAACATTTAACCTCATATACGCTTGGAGGAAGGCTGTAGGGTTTCCTTCATTGCATGAAGTTGAATGCTACCTTTTCCCATCCCAGCTGTGATTCTGACTGCCTGCCTACCTGGAAACAAGTCAGCCTGACCTCTCTGTCACTATTTTCCAGTCCATTTCACAAACCAGTAGGAATAGAATAAAATTTAGGCATGTGTGTATTTCAAAGGTGCTAATTCAAGATGTACAAATTGTCATTATTTATGTTAATAGGAAATAAATCCTTCCATTGTACTTAATGTTTTCTGGCAATGATATAGACATGACTAGTTTTATTTAACAATGACTCTGCATTCCTGCACCTGTCTTCAGTCCCTTTTGTTTTGGGCCATCTTCCACTGCATTCCCGGGCCACAGCAGAGAGCTAGACTGGAAGAGGAGCGACCAGGACAGAATCCAGCGCTCTGACCAGGACTAGAACCTGGGGTGCCTGCACCACAGGCGGAGGATTAGTCTATTGAGCCACGGTGCTGGCCCCCTTTTGTTTTATGTACAGCCAGATTGTGAACTCTGTTTGTAGATTTGGATCCCTGGGTAGCTTGACCTTTTCTTTCTCTAGTAGTCTCTACCTGATATTCTGAGTCATAGGCACAGAAATTTAAATCTAATTTTTATGTTATTCTGAAGACAACATAAGTAGGAGGACAAACTATAACCAAAGCAGTGATATAATGGGCATCTACGCCAATAAAAAAGATTCAGGTTGTTTTTCACTTCTGAGTTGTCCACATCAGTACTCTTGACAACGAGCCCAGAAAGTTTAGAAATGAACTACATCTTTCTAATTAAGTGGTCAAAAGGTTTGAGGAAGAGAGAATGTAGCATAGCTCTTAAAGTAATTAAGTTCTGATTGCCAATAATTTTAATCATGACAACTATTTGCTTTGCATCAGTTTAGCTAAATAAGCAACTTAACATAATATTACTCTGTCAATTCTGTTCCTCAGCTAACTCAACAGACGTGAAAAAACTGAACAACTCAGTTATTTTCAAGATCCACAATAGGATTTCTAGCTTCAGATTAGGGAATTAACCAATCCATTTTTCTTTCCTTCCCTTCATACCCTACTCTCATGGAAATGACTAAAAAAGCAGAAAGGGAGCAATCAAGCAGCTCTAGAAAACAAGAGAATAGTGATAATAATAAAGCAGCCTCTTCCAGTAATCTATTGATTGAGAAGGAGGAGGGAGGGAACATACAAAGAGAAGAAAACAGCTAGTATTTACTTAAGGGGCTGTCAGAAGCTTTTGTTATGTCCAGTATAAGCAAGGTAGGGAAACCCTGAAAAGCAACTAATCAGCTCTCTGCAACAGAATCCTGAGGGAATCCCATACTTGGAAAAATGTAGCATTATTTAACTTTTATTTGGGAGAGTGAAAGTGTCAGAATCTTCTAGAATTTACCAAAATTTTGTAGACAGGAGTTAGACAAAATATTTTTATATAGTACTTCCTTCGATTGGTGTCATCAGTGTCCTAAATATATTGGAACTTTGCCTATTTAACTGCTTTTTCCCTTTAAACAAATATGTCAGATTCATTCCAAGCACATATTCCTGGAACAAAAGCTGACTTTATTCCCTTATCTATGTCATGAGCATTCCAATTTAGTGTCAATAAACGGTAGCTTAAACATAGGGAGTTCATAGCAGCCACTAAGACAACCAATATAAACCTGTACACTATAAATATGAAAACACAATGTTCATATTTCTCCCTATCATTAGGGAGGGAAAAAAGGAAAATTGGGAATCAGAGCAAATATTCATTTACCATATACCATATATCCATATACCATCACATACCGTTCTCTAAAATTTATATACATGAACTCATTCAATCCTTAAGATAACACTACGAAGGATAAAAACAGGCATAGTTAATATTCTTTGCCCATGGTTAAAGCTAGTAAGTGGCCAAGCCGGGACTACAGAAGACCTAAATCTAGACCCCACCCCCTTGATTATTATACTACACACCAAATACTGAGGCTGTGGAAACTGACAGGGAGGTGGCCATCATTTTATTGGGAAAAAATAGTAAAACAAGCAAAAAATCTTACTAGGAAAAGTAAAGTGTGGAACAGCTGCAAACAAAAGCCAGAAGCAAAAACATAAACAGTAAATAGTATTTCATCAAACTAAGAAACTTCTGCACAGCAAAGGACAATCAAAAGTAAAGAGGCAACCTTCAGTATGAGAGAATGTATTTGCAAGCTATATTTGGCATAATCAGAACATAAAAGTAATCCCAAAAAACTCAATGTAGGGGACTGGATTAGGTTCTGGGCCCTTGGCTTTGGCTTAGCCTCAGTCCTGAACATTGCAGGCATTTGGAGAATGAAGCAGCTAATGAAATCTCTTTCCTCCTCTCCCTGTCCATTTCTCTCTCTCTCTCTCTCTCTCTCTCTCTCTCTCTGTCTCTCTGCCTTTCAAATCAAATGAAAATACATAAATAAAAGCTTAAAATCTCAATAGTAAATAAACATCTACTTAAAAATGGGCAGTAAAAATCTCAGACATCTCAAAGACATGCAAATTATCAATAAGTATATGAAAATACAGTTAACATCACTAATCATAAGGGAAATGCAAATCAAAACCATACATTGATATTACCTCACTATATTTAGATGGGCCATTATTGAAAAGACAAAAGATAACAAATGCTGATAAAGGCGGGGAGGAAGGGAAATTTTGCACACTGTTGGTGGGAATGTAAATTAGTAGAACCACTGTGGAAAACAGTATAAATCTTCCTCAGAGTACTAAAAATAGAGCTAATATATGATCCAGTGATTCCACTATTGGATATATATTCAAAGAAAATGAAATCAGTCTTTGAAAGAGACAGCTGCACACTCCATGTTTACTGCTGCCCTAAAGCCAAGAAATGGAAACAACCTAGGTGTCCATCCATTAATGAATGGATAAGGTAAATATGGCACATATACCCAATGGAATACTGTACAGCCACCAGAAGTGGTGAAGTTTTGTCGTTTGCATAACATGGATGGAACAGTAGGTTAAGTTAGGTGAAATAAATCATGTACAGCAGACTGAGTACTGTATGATCTCACTCATGTGAAATCTAAAAAAGTTGATCTCATAGAAGATGAGGGTGGAATATTGGTTATTTCAGTGGGGAGTGGGAAGGATGTGTAAATCTTAATAGTATTAAATTATGATAGATAGGAGTAAGAATTTGTTCTATTAAACTATAGACAGCAATACACTAGGCATTTTTCTTAAATAGCTAGAAGAAAGAATTTTGAATGTTTTCTCTAAAATAAATGAAAAATGCTTGAAAAGGTATTTAGGCTTATTTCGAAATTACAAGACATATACTTATATCAAAGCATCCCATAATCCTCCATAAATATGTTCAGTTTTTGTTAAAAATTCAAATTATGCTTTAAATGCAAGAACAGCAAATTAGAAAAACTGAGTATTAGACACATAGAATTTAGAAACAAAGTTATATATATATATATTTATTTATTTTTTATTTATTTATTTTTTGACAGGCAGAGTGGACAGTGAGAGAGAGAGACAGAGAGAAAGGTCTTCCTTTGCCCTTGGTTCACCCTCCAATGGCCGCCGCAGCCGGAGTGCTGCGGCCTGCGCACTGCACTGATCCGAAGCCAGAAGCCAGGTGCTTCCTCCTGGTCTCCCATGGGATGCAGGGCCCAAGCACTTGGGCCATCCTCCACTGCACTCCTGGGCCACAGCAGAGAGCTGGCCTGGAAGAGGGGCAACTGGGACAGAGTCCGGCGCCCTGACCGGGACTAGAACCTGGTGTGCCAGCGCCGCAAGGCAGAGGATTAGCCTAGTGCGCAGCAGCGCCGGCTATATATATATATATATATATATATATATTTATTTAACATTTTTTATTTACAAAAGGGAACAAAGTGTATGTATCTGTATCTGTTTTAAGAGTATAATGAAACTTTCCACCCTACCCTCCCTCTCTCATACCCTACCTCTTTTTAATTTTTATAATGGCATACTTTGTTTTCTTTATAATAACAGACTAACCTTCCACTAAATAATGAACTAAACAAGTAGTAAGGAGAAAAATCACTGTTTTTCAAGTGTATAGACAACAGATATAAATAATAATCAAATCTGAAATACCAATTTCCTCATACTTGTTGCATTTTTTAAATAAAATAAGTTGATGAGGACAAGCAATAATCACAGGAAAACAAAAACAGAAATAAAAAACATGTGCTATAGACTTGAGACCAAAAAACTTGACCAAGAGATGAGTTGATAACAATGAAATGAAACTAGCATGCACATACCATTGTTAGAATTTTAAGTTTCAATAATAAAAGGAACCCTATAAACTTTGTAGTATAAAGCAAAAATGTTTACAAAGGCAAGAATCAAACTGACATTGAACTACTAATCTGACACTCTAAATAGACAAGACAGTGTACTTGGAAAGTGTTTGAAATAAGCAGAAAAAATGTCCTATTTTATTTAGATGTCTTTTGATGTTTACTTTTTTTTCCTAAGATTTATTTTATTAGAAAGGCAGAGAGAGAGAGAGAAATCTTGCCAGGAGGAAGCCAGGAGTTTTATCCAGGTCTCCCACATGGGTGCAGTGGTCCAAGCAGTTGGACCGTCTTCTGCTGCTTCCCCAGGTGCGTTAGCAGGGAGCTGGACTGTAAGTGGAAAGTGGAGCAGCTGAGACTTGAACCGGCTCCCATATGGGATGCCAGTGTTGCACCACAGCACCAGACCCTGATGTTTGCTTTGAAATCGGGAATCTAATGAGGTCTGTAGGTAGTGCTCTGCCTGCAAGATTCTGTAGTTTATCCTTTCATAATATAGCTATATTTGATATATCTAAGTGTAAGAGCTGAATTATTTAGAAATTTTAAGCTTAAATATATTCTATGAATAAATAGTTTCTTAACAAACATATATTTAGGGGTTTTCTATCTTAAAATACCAGAAAATTTCAATATTCAGGTAAGCCTGGTTTATTAAGGTGTCTTATTTTGTGTGCATCACTTTTATAATGTTGTAATGTGTACCGCTTTTCCTGTTTGGAGGAAACATAGCATACGCCTACTTATAATTTAGTTGTGTGTAATTATTTTTGTAGTATTTAGCTGTATCACCCCAAAATTAAATTATAATTTCATTAGTGTATGTAATTTTTCCATATGATTTAATGAGCAAAAATCTTTTACAAAGAGATATGCATGATGGAAAGCATTTTTTAAAAGGTAGTGTACATTTTGATTAAAGTGCTAAATGATGATGAATTCAGTTTTCAGATATTTCACATGCTATTTATTATTAGCTGTGGGCATTTAGTGCCTCATTAGCCATGGATTAAATCAGTTGTTTAGGATCTATCCTTAGCAATAGTAAATGACTATTAACATCCAAGTCAAAGACATGCTGATGAGGAAATAAGTTGAAATAGGAATGGAATTTAGATTCCACTTCTGGCTTTGTAACTAACTACCCATGAGACCTTGAGAATGTTACTGAAATATTCAAAAAATGAAAATAATTGCATTATCATCCAAGCCTGAAATCCTGATATCTTCAGAATTTAAGATATATGAAAGAAGACTGTTCAATCTGTTTATTGGTGTAGACTGATTATGTTGAAGGACTATTCTGAACTTTGTGAGACATAAATTGAAAAGATTCTAACTGATGGTAAATATTTAGCCTAGAAGTTAAGAAATAGGAAGCCTGCCTCCCATATCAGAGTGCCTCGATTGGAGCCTGGACTCTGCTCCCAATTCCAGCTTCCTAGCAGTGTGCATCTGAAAGACAGCATGCGATAGCTCAAGTAATTGAGCTCCTGCCACCAATACAAAAGATAAGGATTCAGTTCCAGGCTCCCAGCTTTGGCCTGACCTAGCCTTGGCTGATGCAGGCATTTGGAAAATCAATCTGTTTTTCACTCTGTCTCACAACAAAATAGAATAACTGAATGTAAACAACACCCAGTATTGAGATGATGGTTAATGATGGGGTACAGTGAGAAAAGGCAGAGTGATGGAGAGTGTGGGTTTGTGGAATTAGAAGGGTAATTCATGTTTCCTTTCCTATTTATCTCCAAATGCTCTGTAGGACCTGGAGACATTATATGTTTGCTCCATAGCTTTTTTTTTTTTAATTTTTTGAGTATTTCTTTTAGTAAAAGTATGAGTGACAATGGTATAAGGAGCATTTGAAGAAATTTTGATGCATATCCCCAAAACCATTCATAGCTCATTCTCAACTCATATATCATTATTTCTCAACATTTCCCCCAAATTTTCAGTACTACAAATAGGAAAGTGATTTTCCTTTTTAAATTAACAGCACATCAAAGTAAGGATGGCTTGGGGCTGCTAAGTGTATCTTTGTGAGACTGTGAACTTGGTAATGGGAAAAAATTTCAACTGTATTTCCATTACACAGAGCATATAAAATTGTATATTTGAATTGATGTTTGGATGAAGAAAGTTATTTGGAATGGTTGGAATGAGGAACACAGCAGAAGTATCATTGTAGCATATAAACGTAAGTGCCTGTGGGAGCACAGAACGAATTTCTGCACTGTCTTCAGCCTCTCATCTACTCTTTGATCAGCTGAGTTGGCTTTCAGGTAGTTCTACTAGACCAAATTCAAGGCTGCTCATCTTTGTGTTCTCAAGCCATATAGATTGAAGCATGTAGGTCTTTGTCTTTCATAGTCTGGATCCTAACATGGATATCACCTTAAGAGTAATACTAATTGGGCCCTGCACCGTGGCTCGCTTGGCTAATCCTCCACCTGCGGTGCCGGCATCCCATGTGGGCACCAGATTCTAGTCCCGGTTGCTCCTCTTCCAGTCCAGCTCTCTGCTGTGGCCCAGGAAGGCAGTGGAGGATGGCCCAAGTGCTTGGGCCCTGCATCTGCATGGGAGACCAGGAGGAAGCACCTGGCTGCTGGCTTCAAATTGGCGCAGCGCCAGCTGTAGTGGCCATTTGGGGAGTGAACCTATGGAAGGAAGACCTGTCTCTCTGTCTCTCTCACTGTCTATAACTCTACCTGTCAAAATAAAATAAAAAATAATTTAAAAAATTTAAAAAAGAGTAATACTAATTAACATTATCAGGCCTATACTAAGTGCCCAGCATTTATAAAACATTAAATGTATTTGCTTACATGTAGTGTTTCACCTTTGCTGACCCCCTAGGAGGGATGTGTACTGCTCCTATTCCTATTTCAGAGAGGAGGAATTGAGAAGGTCAATAATATGCTTCAGGTCACTTGAGTAGTAAGTGACAGAATGAGACTGAGACTCGGTGCCCGACTTTGATCTCAGTCATTTTTGTTTATCAGGAGATTATACACAATATGCACAACTATGTGAAACAGTTCTGTTGCCGCGCTTGTGGAGTTGAGTGCCTAAAAGCACTTTCACTATAATTATTGCAGCTAATTAAAAAAGTAAGAATGCAAAATGACTTATCATACTGTCCTTTAAAAAATGTTTTAATTCCATAATTAAGTTCATGCCAAGACTTTGAAGATTAGAACAATTTTTAAACTGAATATATCTGATATTTTTAAAAATTGGTTTTCTCTTTCTGCATAATACATGTTAAAATGAGTAACCTAATACACTTCAATGCAAATGTTAACAGCATTTCAATAATTGTTTTTCAGTAATTGCATAAAATTAATCTAGATCACATAGATTTTTTGATTTATTGCCCTATATTTGTAGTAGTGATAACACAGTTCATGTGTTTATAACATGTCTTATGGGGTTAATTTCTAGAGTAATTACAGTTAAACTAATGTTTCTCTAATAAATATGTTAGAATAATTGAATCTTGCAATTTGGTACTTGACTTATACTGATAATTGCTTCTTACAAAAAGACTTCTCTAATTGTAATCAAAGAATATCTTCTCTCGCATGCAAATAGCTTCTTCCAAAAAATCCATGACTTGTTTAAAAACACAAAACAATTAAAAGCATTCTTAACTGAAATTTTTAATAGAAATGATTTATCATTAACTATGAAGTTATCCACTCAAGTAATCAAACGGTGTTTGAGAATGTTTCCTTTAGATATTTTTATATTTTACATATTTTAAAACTAGAAATGAAAGTGCCAGTTTCTTATTGACAGTTTGTTCAAAAGAAGAATTAAGTGCTACATTGTGTGTGGGTGTGTGTTTGCATTCATCATTTATAAATGGGTCTTTGCACATTGTATGTATTATTTGGTGCTTGAGAGCTGGAATAGTAGTTCCTGTTTTTGAGTCTTTTAATTAGAGGCATTCTTCTAGGCAAATAGCTCTTCAGAAGGCATCCTCTGCTTCTAGTTCCAGATCTCCTTGAATCTGAAGGGGATACTCTGTGGCAGGCATAATTCAATGTCCCCTCATGATTCCCATTGCTGGATACAATTATACTGGTGAAAAGACTTTGCAGATGAAATTATTATTGCTTGTCCATACTGACTATTTCAAAGAAGAGAGAATATCTGATTAATCGGGCACAATCAAGTGTCATCACATGGATCTACAGAGGCGGAATACAGAAGAATCAAAAAAGCAGATAGAAGAGACCTAGCAGAAGGGAAGTCACAGAGATTGCAACTTCAGCCTTTCTGGGTGATAAGAATGACCCTGGATGGCAGCTACAAGGAAATAGGGGCCTCCTTCAGTCATTATGAATGAGAAGTGGATTCTTCCACCGAATTCACAAATCAGAGCCCAAGCTGGCCAACATTTTGATTTGGGCCTTTTATCTTTGGAGCAAAAGAAATCAGCTGAACCCATTCTGACTTCCGACCTGTAAGCTGTGAGCTAATAACTTTGCATTGTTTTAGGCTGCTAAATGTGTGTAATCTGTTATGACAGTAATTAACTAAGACTAGATCAAACAAAGGTGGCCATTTTACTCTCAGGTAGTTATTCTTGGTAATTATCAGGAACCATTGAAAAAAGACCTTAAATAGTATTTATGTAAAGTGGGAATGTACCATGTATTCAAATTTTTCTTTCTCACTTTTCAGTAGTGGAACAGGTTTTTTTGATTTTTGTTTGTTCGTTATGAAGAAATTAAAGAATCTATTCTCTTGAATTTCTTTCTTCCTCCTTTCTCCCCACCCTCATGATTTTGGACAGCATTTATGACACTCAGCATTTGAACCTCCAAAGGCTGTAAGCCTGAGGAAGAATACACTTTTTTTTTTCTCTTGCCTTAAAAGTGCTCATGTATTTATAGTTTGGGTTTTTTTATTTTAATTTTTATCAGATTCAATATAGTTCACTATAAAATACTAAGGATATAGTCATAGTCCCTTACTCTCTCCCTCTCTCTCTCCCACCCTTCCTCTATCTCCGTATATTTTAAGATTTATTGATCTATTTATTTGAAAGGCAGTGTTACAGAGAGAGGTAGAGCCAGAGAAAGGGAGAGAGAGGTACTCCATTAACTGATTTACTCCCTAGATGGCCCCAACAGCCATAGCTGCACCAATCTAAAGCCAGGAGCCAAGAGCTTCTTCCAGGTCTCCCAAGTGGGTGCAGGGGCCCAAGGACTTGGGCCATCTTCTGTGTTCCCAGGCCACAGCAGAGAGCTGGATCAGAAGTAGGAGCAGCCGGGACTCACTCCAGCGCCATGCCCATGTGGGATGTCGGCACTGCAGGTGGCAGCTTTACTTGCTACACCTCAGCACCAGCCACACACTCCCTGTATTATTTTAGTTTTTGAGATAACATATTTTAATTTACATTATAGTAAGGGGTTTAATCCTCTACCGAATAAAAGTTTAACAAATAAAAAAGCAAACATACCCTAATTTAATGGGAATATAGGCAAAGGCTATAAATAATAATCAGATAGAAAGATGATTTTTTCACCCATATATGGTAAATTTAAAAGTAATGACAAGTCATTAAAATTATAGTAATAAAATATTTCTTAACCACTGATTTGACTAAAGTGTGAAACAAAGATTGACAGTCTATTTGCAGCAATACTGATACAGGCATATCTTTTTTTTCTGTTTTAATTTAGCTCCCACAGATGAGGGAGAATATCTGGTACTTGTCTTTCTGTATCTGGCTTATTTCACGCTGTGATGCACCAGTTTTGTGGCAAATGGTAGAATTTCATTCTTTTTTATGGCTGAATAATATTTCATTGTGTGTGTGTACACACATATTGTTGTTATCCATTCACCTGATGATGGGCACCATGGTTGATTTCATATTTTGGCTACTGTGAACAGTGCTACTATCACAGCATGGTGGTGCAGGTATCTCCTTGATACAGCATATTCATGTATGTTGGGTGTATACCTGGAAATAGGATTGCTGGATCATATGACAAGCATATTTCTATTTTTCTAAGAATTTTCCATAGTGGCCTCACCAATTACATGGATCTAACTGTATTCTCTTATTTACATCCAGTTTTGACAGCACAATTTCTGAAGAGATTATCTTTACTCCAATATATGGTCTGAGCACTTTTGTCAAAAATCAGTTGGCTGCGTGTTATGTACATTAATTTCTTGGCTGTCCCTTCTCTGTGTTATTTTTTTATGATCTGTGTGTCAGTTTTTAATGCCAGTACCAAGGTGTTTTAATTACTAAGGCTTTGTAGAATGTTTGACGTTAGGTATTCTGATACCTTCAGTTTGATTTATTTATTATTTTTTAGAGATTCATTTATTTATTTGAAAGTCAGAGTTACACAGAGAGAGAAGGAGAGGCAAAGAAAGAGGGGTCTTCCATCCACTGATTCACTCCCCAATTGGCTGCAACGGCCATTGCTGCACCAATCTGAAACCAGGAGCCAGGAGCTTCTCCAGGTCTCCCACATGGGTGCAGTGGCCCAGGAATTTGGGCCGTCCTCTACTGCTTTCCCAAGCCATAACAGAGAGCTGGATTGGAAGTGGAGCAGCCAGGTCTCAAACTGGCGCCCATATAGGATGCCGGCACTGCAGGTGGTGGCTTTACCCACTATGCCACAATGCCGGCCCCCCTCCAGCTTGATTTATGCTTTTTTTTTTTTTTTTGCTCAAAATTGCTTTGACTGTTCCGGGTCTTTTGTGATTCCATATGAATTTT
This sequence comes from Oryctolagus cuniculus, assembly GCF_051225735.1. NCBI lineage: Eukaryota > Metazoa > Chordata > Mammalia > Lagomorpha > Leporidae > Oryctolagus > Oryctolagus cuniculus. Next base: position 58,478,900 of record NC_142881.1, on the reverse strand, counting down.
AGGATTATTTTTTCTAATTGTGTAAAGAATGTCAGTGATATTTTCATAGGGATTGCAATGAATTTGCAGTTTGCTTTGGGTAGTGTAGACATTTTAACGGTATTCTTCCAATCCATGAGCAAGGGATATCTTTATATTATTTGTATCTTTGCTGATTTGTTTCATCAATGTTTTACATTTTCACAACAGTAGAGATCTTCCACTTTCTTGAGTAAGTTTATTCCTAAATATATGGGGGTTTCTTTGGCCACTGTGTGAATTCATCGTTACTGTTTTTTGTGTGCCCTGCATCTTTACTGAATTGGCTTATCTGTTCTAACAAGCTTTTTAGTATAGTGTTAAGAATTTTCCAAGTACAACATCATGTCATCTGAAAACAGGGATGTTTGGATTTCTTCTTTTCCAATTCCGATGCCCTTTATTTCTTTCTCCTCTGTAATTGCTCTTGCTAATTCTTCAAATAATATACTGAATATGAGTGATGAAAATGAACATCCTTGTCTTGTTAATCTAAGGAGAAATTCTTTGAACTTTTCTCCATTCAGTATGATCGTGGCTGTTGGTTTGCCATTTATAGCCATTATAATTTCAAGGTATGCTCCTTCTACACCTAATTTGTGGAGGGTTTTTATCATGAAGAGGTGTTGAATTTTTTTTCTTCAAAAATTTATTTATTTATTTATTTATTGACAGGCAGAGTGGACAGTAAGAGAGAGAGAGACAGAGAGAAAGGTCTTCCTTTTGCCGTTGGTTCACCCTCCAATGGCCACTGCGGCCGGCGTGCTGTGGCAGGCACACTGCACTGATCTGATGGCAGGAGTCAGGTACTTATCCTGGTCTCCCGTGGGGTGCAGGGCCCAAGTATTTGGGCCATCCTCCACTGCACTCCCTGGCCACAGCAAAGAGCTGGCCTGGAAGACAGAATCCGGCGCCCCGACCAGGACTAGAACCCGGTGTGCCGGCGCCGCAAGGCGGAGGATTAGCCTAGTGAGCCGCGGCGCCGGCCCAAAGATTTATTTATTTATTCTGAGAGGTAGAGTTACAAAGAGAAAGAGAGAGAGGCAGAGCGGCCTTCTGTCTGCTGGTTCACTCCCCAAATGGCCGTAATAGCCGGTGCTAGGCTGATCTGAGGCAAGGAGCCAGGAGCTTCTTCAAGATCTCCCAAATGGGTGAAGGGGCCCTGAGCACCTGGGCCAATCTTCCACTGCTTTCCTAGGACATTAGCAGAAAGCTGGATCAGAAGAGGAACAGCCAGGACAAGAATCTGGCACCCATATGGGATGCCCACACCCCAGGTGGGAGGCTTAACCACTGTGCCACAGCACTGGCCACTGAGGTGTTGAATCTTATGGAATGGTTTCTCTGCATCTATTGAGATGACCATATGGCTTTTGCTGTTCATTTTGTTGATGTGATTTATGTCATTATTTTACAAATGTTGAACCACCCTTTTATCTAGGATAAATCTCACTTGACTGTGATGTGAAATATTTTTGATGTGGTTTGCATTTGGTTTGCAAGTATTTTGTTGAATATTTGCATCTAAGTTCACTAAGGATATTGGTCTGTAGTTTTCTTTCTATGTTTTGCCTTTATTCAGTTTTAATTTCACAGTGATTTTGGCTTCAACTCTTTGTACAGTGAATGTAATGGAAAGATGAATCCTCCCTTATGTCTTCAGTTGTTTTTATCAAGCTTTTAAAGGACGCGTGAAGAGGGGCTTCTATTTCCCAGCCCACTGTGAAAGGAGGCTCCCTGTGCTACCCCCAACTAAATGCTCCCCTTTATCATCCAGGAACAGCTGAGGAAGAGAGGTTCCATAGGTAAACATGGCAGTTGAATGAAGGAATGGAAGCTTTTGCATTTTTTTCTGTTAAGATTCCTTTTAACTTGATCAGATTTCCTGAAGAAACCTTTTATAATGAATTAAGAGGTAATTGAGATACAGAAAAGGCTTTGGGAATACTATATGAATACCTGTATTTGCACCAATCTGCTTAAGAAAGATTATAAAAATACGAGGCTCTGTCTGCCTCCTTTTTGGATTATTTAAAACATTTCAAATAAATTGGGAGTATCAGAACACATATATCCAGAATATATATATATATATATATATAAATATCCAATATACAAAAGTGTGCTACTGTCAGATACCAACTGCTCACTTCAATAATTCTCACATTCAGTGTTCACTCAAGTAGTTGGTATGATTTTATTTTATTTTTTTTGTAATAGCAAAAAGCTGTTTATTTTTAAATACTAATTACATGAAGTGGGACATAATTGGATGTCATCCTGAATCAGGTAATGAATGCTTGGAGTTCTTAGGTATATCCACCTGCACACAGAGATTGTATCACTTTGCAACCCTAAGATTTTCAGAGGGCACCCCAATGGTCGGGATTAGGGGATTCTTCAGGTCTAGCCTTACCATCTACATCAAACATAGGTGCATGGATATCACATTCTCCACAATGGGAGGTAACCCAAGGCCTGTACCAGTAAAAGAAACAGGCACAGGGGCCAGGACTTAGGCTCCATTTTGACCCAAATTTTGTTGTACTTTTACAACATGTCATTTTTTGGTTTAGAAACTACTTACTGTGTTTTTAATGTAGTCAAAATGCTTTACTTGAGAACTTTGCATACAGAGCTATATGACAATTTAAATTCTATTATATGTATATATTTAATTTTAGTTGGTTGGGAGGGGGGAAAGACTTAGGGACCCATTCGCATATTTCTGTTTGTAAATTATTTATAAATTACAAAAATGGGAGGAGTGTCCCCACAATGAAGAACATCATTCTGTAATCTTGTATCTTTTCTGTTACTGAGTCTCTGGTCATTATATGAGAAGCAATATAATAAACTGAAGCTTGTCAGAACTTGTTTTTATTTTATTTTATTTTTTTTTTATTTTTGACAGGCAGAGTGGACAGTGAGAGAGAGAGAGACAGAGAGAAAGGCCTTCCTTTGCCGTTGGTTCATCCTCCAATGGCTGCTGCGGCCGGCACACCGCACTGATCCAAAGCCAGGAGCCAGGTGCTTCTTCTGGTCTCCCATGCAGGTGCAGGGCCCAAGTACTTGGGCCATCCTCCACTGCACTCCCCGGGCACAGCAGAGAGCTGGCCTGGAAGAGGGGCAACCGGGACAGAGTCCGGCGCCCTGACCAGGACTAGAACCCGGTGTGCCAGCGCCACTAGGTGGAGGATTAGCCTAGTGAGCGGCGGCGCCGGCCGCATTATTTATTTGTGATACTTTCTTTTTTCATATTAATGTAATGTAAATATCAGGAAAGCAGATTCAATGCAGTTCACAGATACAAGTTTAAGAACATTCCCTCTGCCTTCCTTCTGTTTTAATTTTTGAGGTAACATATTTTTAATTGGCATTATATTCAGGATGACCTTAGTGTCCCTTTCATGCCTGAAATTCTGTGACACCAGGTCATGGACATTTTAACCTAAGAAAAGACTTGGAAATTGGGCCATACTAACTTGGCTCCTATTACTCTGTCCAAGATTCACTGGCTCCAGCTAATTACTGACTGCTATAGACCTGTTTTCTTACTTGCAATGTGTTGGACCTAGATTAGATTTTGCCTATCTTTTCTAGTTCTAGAAATCTAAGATTTTGTGTAATTTATGGTAGGAAGATGCTGTTTTTGTTGTCCAACCTTCGCCACCAGCTCAAGCAATTCCCTATGTGCTTATAAATCATAAACTATCTGACTTGGCCCCTGGAGTTGCCACATGTGATAAAAATATTACCTTGGCGAGAGTGTAATCTCAGATGGTAGTTTGGAGAGTAGAAGGGAGAAAAGGATATTTCATGAAACAAAAGAGGTATTCTATGATAAAAGGCAGAGTGACTTTTTTTTTAAAAGATATTACTAGTCAGAAATTTCTGTGAGGACTTTCCATCATTGGGGTTTTATGTACCTCTAGAACATCAGGCCTTACATGGCTATGTGGGCAAAGGTAGCATTACTGGGCTAAGCTAGCATTGAGATAGGTGGGTCAAGAAAGTAAGACAGTGTTTATAAGAATCTGTCAGCTTTTTCAACTGTGTGGTTGCGTAACAGTTCTTGGGTGTTTATTTGACTGAAAATCTAAGTCTGAGTAGAGAGTGTTTTAAATTTGTAAAAAGTATATAAAATAAGGACTAAGATAAAGTTGTGCAGCTTTTGTGTTGTGGTAATTATGGCTAAAATCATATCCCATATTGGATTTTACTGTGTAAAGTATAAAAAATGGGCATGTTGTTGTTTGTTTGATTTCCTAATCTCAGTTTCTTTAAAAAAAAATTATTTGAGAGACAGAGTTACACAGAGAGAGGAGAGACAGGGAGAGATCATCCATTTGCTGCTTCACTCCTCAAACGGCCACAATGATTGGGCCTGGGCCAGGCGGAAGTCAGGAGCGAAGAGCTTCTTTTGGATCTCGCATGTGGGTACAGGGGCCCAAGGACTGGGGACCATCTTCCACTGCTTTCCCAGGCCATTAGCAGGGGGCTGGATTGGAAGTGGAGGAGCCAGGACTGGAACAGACGCCCATATGAGATGTTGGCAATGCAGGCCTTGGCTTTAAGCTGCTGAGCCACAGCATCAGCCCCTCCTTAACTCAGTTTCACACCCTGAGGATCTGAGGGTGATCCAATGCTCATTTATGCTGGAGACTTTTGTTTTGTTTTGTTTTGTTTTGAAATGGAGAAGAAGAAGAGAAAGGGAAGTAAAGATCCTCCATCTACTGGTTTACCTCCCAAATATTGACAATAGCTTAGGCTGGACAAGGCCAAAGCTGAGAGCTTGTTACTTGATCTGGGTCTGCCATGTGGGTGATGAGGACCCAAGCACTTGAGTTATCATTTGTTGCCCCCCAGGTTGTATGTTAGTGGGAAGGTGGAGTTATAAATGGAGCAAAGACTTGAACCCAGATACTCTGATATGGCATATGGGCATCCTAAGCAGTATCTTGGTGTCTGGCCCAAACGCCTGTCTCTGGGGGCCTTGGGCTATAACACAATGGTTGAATAATCTTTATGAACCATTCCTGCACTCAATTTAGTCCAACTCTGTTAGTCTCTTGTAAATTCAAATATGCTTAATTAACTGAAAAGGCAGAAAAGTTAGATAGACAGGCAAAATTGTATAGGGTGGGAGGAGTCACCTTATCATAACAGTAAGAGAAGATCTTCTGTTAACAGTGTGGCCTTGGATGAGTCATTGCACCCCTCTGTCCTTCGTTTCCATCTCTCAAAGTCAGAACGACAACATTGGCCCAGGGAATCATTCTAAAATAATTCTTAATCCTCATTGTAGATTAGAATCGCTGGTAGAGTCTTTACAACATTAAGATACCTGAGCCTTAACCCAGTTTGTAGGAGGCCTTGGAATCTGTTTTAAAAATCTCTTTATGTGGATTGAATAATATTGTCAAAGAACCGGAAAAGGGCTGTTAGAAAAAATATTTCCCAAGAATAAGCATTGTAGATATTTTTTCCTCAAGAAAATTTTCTTCCTAACAACAGCAGTGTCTGGGCTGATTGCTATGTTCTACCCCCTACCAAGAGGAGTAGGAGCAACAGAACATACATAGATGATTTTGTTTGGTGAAGAGTCATGTTCCTAGGTTTCAGGCCTGTCGTAGTCATGGAATCAAAGATGACCAACTTGCACCTGTGGTTTCCCCAAGGGCCAGGTAACACTTGGAGCCATCATCTTAACTCACATGGTTCCATCAGAGAACAAGACCTGCCTTACTCCTCTGCACAGAGATGAGACCAGTATCCATAAAGGGCTCCACCAACTTCCAAACATTCCCTAAAGTTATCTTCTTTATTGTTGGTAAATTGAAAGTCTTCAAACTGTGCTTAAAATGTGACTTGGTTTGTGCTATATTTGATTGATACTTTTTAAAAAACTGTATAAGATATGACAGGGCAAGAATATCAGGGGATTTCATTATATTATTCAATGGCAACCCTATAAATATTTATAGAAAAGTGTCTGGAAGAGATTAAACTCCTGATAAGTATTCAACAGGACAGAGAATAAAGATTAACCTTTTATATAAAAGATTAACCTTTTATATATGATAAAAAATTAATATAAAATATAAAATTAGTACCAAAGACATTTGGCAAGAGAGATATATAGGCTGAATTTGTATGTGGAAATGACTACACAGGTCTAATCTTAAATTAAGGGTGACAAAAGATTAACTAGCAAAGGATGTCATTCCTTAAGGTAACATAGGGGATACTATATTACTAATAGGAATCTTTCTTCAATCCAAAAAGATTATTAGGGGACCAAATATAATTTTAAAAAGAAAATTATGTTTAATTCTCACTACATAATGTCAGTTTTATATAAGCTTTCAGAAGTTTAGCTTTCTGGCTTCAAGAGAACAATTTTTTTTTTTTTTTTTGCTGTATTTAAGCATTTGCTAGTCACAGGACATTGAATCTGATGTACATAATTGAACGCTGATCAATGACAGTTTTTCTATCATTTTCTCATTGATCCCTTCTTTCAAATATGGAAATGTGAATTTCATCCAGAATGGTAGAGGGGGGTGGTGGGAGGTAATGAGCTGAAGAGGCTTTTTTGATGTAATAGATGTGCAACAAAGATAGAAAAAAGAAAATTATTACCCACTAGACCTTTAAAAATATAAATAACTGGAAGGATGAAGTAGCCATTTTTGAGATGTAGAAGTTGGTGGAAGCAGAACATTTGGTAAGCTTTGTCAATTGTTTGATTTTGGATATGGCAAGTTTGAGATGATGATTCTACATTCAAATGGAGTTATCAGATAAGAATCTAATGTTGAGGCATAGCAGATAAAGCCACTGCCTACAATGCTGGCATTGGCTGCTCCACTACTGATCCAGCTCCCTGCTAATGGCCTTGGAAAAGCAGTAGAAGTTGGCCCAAGTGTTTAGGCCCTTGTCACCCAAGTGAGAGACCTGGATGAAGCTCCTGGCTTCAGCCTGGCCCAACACTGGCCATTGTCACAACTGGAGAGTGAACCAACAAATGGAAAATCTTTGTCTCTCTGTCTCTCTCTTTCTCTCTATAACTCTGACTTTCAAATAAATAAATCTTAAAACCATGAAGTTTAAGGAAAAGGGCCTATTTAGATACAAAGCTATACAAATTGGTGAGGTCTCCTAGGGATCAAATGTTAAAAGGGATCTGAAGACTAAATCTCACAGTTTTCCACTATTGAGAAGCTGGAAAGATTAGGGAAACTAGTAAAGGACTTTGAGAAGTAGCCTGTAAAACGGAAGAAACAGACAAAACATGTTGTCCTGGTCAAGTGAAAACAACAGATTCTGAAGAGAAAAGGAAGAAGGAATGATAAATTCTGTCAAATACTGTTGATAGAATATTTTTATGGATTGAACTCTGCCCCTCCCTTCAAGAGTTGTCAAAATCCAAACTCTTAGTACCTCAGAATGTGACCTTATTTGGGAATACTCTCACTGCAGATTTAGTTAATTGAAATGAAATTATACTGGAGAAAGGTAGGCCCCTAATTCAATAAGATAGCTATATCAAGACAGTGGCATACAGAGAGAACGCATGTGATGATAAAGGCAGAGATGGGAGTTTTTATACCTGCAAGTTGAAGGATGCCAAATGTTCCTGGCAAAAGCTTCAAAAGCTAGGGAAAGGCCAGGAAGCATTCCCCCACAGGTTTCAGAGGAAGCGTGCCCAAGCCAACATTTTGATTTTGCATTTATTTGCCTTCAAATGCTGTGAGACATTATATTTCTCATGTTTTAAGTCACCCAGTTTATGTTACTTTGTTTACCAGTCTAAGGACAACAATATAGCAAGTAATTAGAAGACTGGGAATTGGCCATTGAATTCAACTTGGTAGAAGTCACTGGTGAACAATATAGGTGCAAATTCAATGTGTGTGTGGGGGGGAACCTGATTGGAGTTTGGTTCAAGAGAATAGAGACAGTGAAATGAATTCAAACCGGTAAGTATAGGTAAATATTTTAAGCAATATTTGTGAAAATATGGAAACAAATATGAAATTAGAGCTGAAGGGAGATAGATGGCCAAAGGAAGGATTTTTTTTCTTTGCCCTTTCCTCTCTTTTCCTCCTTCCCCCACGTCTCTCCTCCATCCCTCAGTCCCTACCTCTTCTTTTAGATGAATATATTACTACATAGTTAAATGAAGATAAAAATCATCCACTAGAGAAGATAAAGTTGATGATTTTAAATGAGGAACTGACAAGAATTATAGAAATATCTCCGAGAGGAGAAAAATTATATCATCTATTGCAAAAGATGTGGGATTAGCCTTAAAGCTATACTAGAAAGAAAACAGAGAATGTGAACATAGATACAGGGGAGTGAACAGATGCTAAGTGACGATGTGGAAACATTTCTCCAGCTGTTTCTATCTCTTAATGAAAGGGGAAGCAAGTTGACTTGTAAAGCCAAGAATGGTGGTAGGATTGTTACATATTCAAGGAGAGAAGAAAAAATAGAACATAGTGATTCAGGAAAATGGGAAAGTCCTAAGAAAAATGTAGTAGGGTTGATAAGTATGGGAGAGTCTGTAACAAACACCCTATTAAAGTTAGTGACCCTCTAGCAGGGACCTCTCTGAAAATTTACACTTTTTATTGTAAGAAAATTTATTTATTTATTTATTTGACAGGCAGAGTTAGACAGTGAGAGAGAGAGAGAGAAAGGTCTTCTTCCGCTGGTTCACCCCACAAATGGCCACCTCGGCCAGCGCTGCACCAATCCGAAGCCAGGAGCCAGGTGCTTCCTCCTGGTCTCCCATGTGGGTGCAGGGCCCAAGCACTTGGGTCATCCTCCACTGCCTTCCCAGGCCACAGCAGAGAGCTGGCCTGGAAGAGGGGCAACCGGGAAAGAATCCGGTGCTCTGACCGGGACTAGAACCTGGTGTGCCGGCGCCACAGGCAGAGGATTAGCCTAGTGAGCCACGGCGCTGGCCAGAAAATTTATTTTTTAATTAGTTGATTGATTAATGTTCTTAGGGATGCCAGTGCCCCATTGTTTTAAGGAAACTTAAGAAAGCAATAACTTGGCAGCAGAAGTCACCAAGAATTTATTTTCCCTATGAATTAAAGTTCAATGTAGGATACTCTGTTAAATTTGAATTTTAAGTAAACAATTTTTTTTTTTTATTTTTGACAGGCAGAGTGGACAGTGAGAGAGAGAGACAGAGAGAAAGGTCTTCCTTTGCTGCTGGTTCACCCTCCAATGGCCGCCACGGCTGGCGCGCTGCGGCCGGTGCACTGCGCTGATCCGATGGCAAGAGCCAGGTGCTTCTCCTGGTCTCCCATGGGGTGCAGGGCCCAAGCACTTGGGCCATCCTCCACTGCACTCCCTGGCCACAGCAGAGAGCTGGCCTGGAAGAGGGGAAACCGGGACAGAATCCGGCGCCCCGACCGGGACTAGAACCCGGTGTGCCGGCGCCGCAAGGCAGAGGATTAGCCTAGTGAGCCGCGGCGCTGGCCAACAATAATATTTTTAAACATGTGTTCCTTATTTGCTAAAATTTTGGATTTCCCACCTGCATATGTAAAGTGATTGCCAGCTTTTTTTTTTTTTTAAGATTTATTTATTTATTTGGAAGGCAGAGTTACAGAGACACAGAGGCAGAGAGAGAGAGGTCTTTCATCTTCTGGTTCACTCCCCAGATGGCCGCAACGGCTGGAGCTGCACCAATCCGAAGCCAGGAGCCAGGAGCTTCCTCTGAGTCTCCCATGCGGGTGCAGGGGCCAAGGACTTGGGCTGTCTTCTACTGCTTTCCCAGGTCATAGCAGAAAGCTGGATTAGAATTGGAGCAGCTAGGACTTGAACTGGCACCATATGGGATGCTGGCGCTGCAGGCAGTGGCTTTATCTGCTACCCCACAGCAACAACCCCGGTTGCCAGCTTTTGTTCATTTCATGATGCAGATTGATGGTGGGCAATGCACCACTTTTTGAGCCAGAGTTTTTAAAGATGTGTGACATGTTCACAAACTAACTTTTGAGTTAAATATAAATCTGCCAGGTGTTGATTCAACTCCTGAACAGTTTTTGCTAAATAACAATAAGAAATGTTGAGGCACTAAAAACTCTTCCTTGCTATTCCTGCCAGCTCTCTGGAAACATTTAGTCTATTGGCAGACTGAATCTCTTCAATGATAAAGGCTGCCTTAACAACCTTCAGGGCAATAAAAGCTGTGCAGCAAGGGTCGCTGAAGTGTGTATAGTTTTTCTTTGTTGTACTTGTTAAAACTCTAGGAACGAAGGGCTATTCTTTATCACCAAAGACTTCTGTTGTTTATGATGTTATTTGTAACCAATATAAATATTTTAAGAGGATTAAAAATAAAATTACATTAGGGTCTTAAATTGGTGTAATTGAACATAGTGATATAACTGCTCTGATAGCACTGAACCAATTGTTTAGTATTGAAAAAATACTGATTCAATCGATTCGTAATGATAATATATAAATAATGGTCACCATTTATTCAGTACTCACTATGTAGTAGATATCGCACCAAACATTTAACAGACTAAATCTTAACAAAACACTCTAGGGACTCATGACTCCATTAAACAAATATTAATTGCAGCAGGCCTTGGAAAAGGAGTGCACAGTAGATGAAGAAATCCCTGACCCTCTGAAAGTTATGTTTTCACTGGCAAAAACAAAAAGCTAGAGAAGTAAATAAGTATATGTGGTGATAAATGCTTTGGAGGAAAAATAAAAAAGAAAATGATGATGGATGGTGGGAGTAGAGGTCAGTTTTAAATAGGGGAGGTGAAGGAATACGATACTGATGTTTGAGCAAAGTCCTGAAGTAGGTGAAGAAGTGACGCTTGTCATTTGCAGTGACAAGCATTCATTAGAAATAGTATCTCATGGAAGCAGGATCCTTTTGTGGTGAGAGAGTGGGAAAGAGAGAGAAGGAGAGAGTGTGAGTGTGTGTGTGTGTTATCACACCCTGATTCATTCCTCAATTCCACAGCAATCAGATCTCTGAATGCAATCCAGGTCTGTTGTGTGGGTGACAAGAATGCAATTGCTTATCATCGCTACTTTCCGTGGTCTGCATTAGCAGGAAGCTGCAGGCAGGAGGAACAGTTGGGTCCTGAACGTAGGTATTCCGATGCGGCACGCGCACATCTTAATTATGAGACTAAATGTCCTCCGCTAGAAGCAGGAGCTTAGACGGGAATAGGATTTTCGAAATTAACTGATCTAGCCTCTCATTTTACAAAGAAGAAATGGAGAAAGGGAAGCCTGGAGAGAAATAGAGTATGCCATATCCTGACATGTGACAGAAACAAGACTCAAGCCTTAGTCTTCCAGACAAATTATGAGAGTAAGGTGAAAGTTGTTAAAAAAAAATGCACAAAATAAGAAAGAAAAAAAACTAGTAATACTTCTCTTCCTATTCATTAGATGGATTAATGTAAATAAAAATGGATGTGCATTTCCATGGTAAGTGTGTACCTTTCCATCTTTGTTTTATAGTACAGCTACTCACTGCCAAAATTCTTGATTGAATTTGCTTACAACAATTGGCAAAGATAAAAAAAAAAAGGGGGGGACTACAACGTAAATATTTCAGCTGTGATACTGCTAAGGGCGATTTTCCTCTTGAAAGTATTTATAACCAGGGCCTAATTGCATGGCTGTCTCTTCCGTGTAATAGTTTGGTAATGATTTGAAGGAAAAAGTAAAACAAGCTGACTTCCAGGTAGCAAGATTGTGGAGATATTTTTAAGCATGTTATTTTATTGATGAATGAGTGGAAGTCTATACTCAATTAAAGAAATAAAAATATATAAAGAAGCATGCATGTAGTGGTTTATGAAGACTTAACTATGAAAATATATAGCTCATTATTACAGGCCAGATTTTAGAGAAATTATAAACATTACAGCTCTTGGAGGAGATAAATCAAGGAGAAAAAAAATAAAGTAAGTAAATAAGAATTTGTCATTCTTCAAAATATGGTCTTATCTACAAGAATAACTTAACCTCTTCATTTCTATGCATGCATCCTGATAGATTGACATGATAGTTGCTTCTAATTGTGGCATCCGCATATCCCAAATGGTCAGATAAAGTTGTTGTAAGTTTAAAAATGGTATCTGCTTTAAAAGGAAAGGTTCTTTCAGGCAGACGAGAGTCAAAACCGAAAATTTGCTATCTAAAACCTGTGGGGAATATTAATCCCTTCAGTAAAGCTGGCATCCAAATCAAGGCGGAAATGTCAAATGAAATATAACATAGGCTTTCTTTAGGCATCACATCCAGGCAGAGGCCATCTTACTTTGTAGCATGCGACTCCTTCATGCCCATCTCTTAAAGAGAGGAGAAAAGGAAAATCTCATTAAAACTGGCACTACTCCACAAACACTGACCTCTGCTCAGAGATCAGCCTCGGAATTTTTGGTTTGAGCTCTTTGCGTAAATGTGTGAGGTGTGAAGAAGTGTAGGGGAAATAGGGATTATCTTTTAAAAGCTTCAAAAGGGATCATTTTGGCAAGAAACAGTGTTAGAATTGTCAGAAAAGTCTCTGCTCTTGGGAAGGGGCTACGTTCCAAGGTAAGATGATTGATTTTCCCCTCCCTCCCTTTTCCTCCTCTCCTCTCCTCTCCTCTCCCCATCCCCTGCTCTTGGTCCTCTCCTGAAATATTAGAGCTCCTGAAGTAATTGAAAGCACAGATCTAGCAGTGTTTGCACAGCCTTATTTCTTATCTGTTGTGTACAAATATTGTTGCAACATGGATCCAAATGCTTTATGTGTCTGCCAACGTTCTTACTCTGGTGAGAAAATTAAAAAATGAATGTTTAGTGTGGGTTAACAAAGTGCAGCCTTACAGTGCTAGCCCGGATGTCCAACTTCCTCAAGAGCAGCTCGCGCCGGCACCGCGGCTCAACAGGCTAATCCTCCACCTAGCGGCGCCAGCACACCAGGTTCTAGTCCCGGTTGGGGCGCCGGATTCTGTCCCGGTTGCCCCTCTTCCAGGCCAGCTCTCTGCTGTGGCCCGGGAGTGCAGTGGAGGATGGCTCAAGTACTTGGGCCCTGCACCCCATGGGAGACCAGGAAAAGCACCTGGCTCCTGGCTCCTGCCATCGGATCAGCGCGGTGCGCCGGCCGCAGCGTGCCAGCCGTGGCGGCCATTGGAGGGTGAACCAACGGCAAAGGAAGACCTTTCTCTCTGTCTCTCTCTCTCACTGTCCACTCTGCCTGTCAAAAAAAAAGAGCAGCTCGCGCTCTCTGCCTCTGGGTCTGAACTCCTTCCCAAACCTCTTTGCCTGGGCTGGAGCTGAACTTCACGAAGTGCTCTGCTACTTCACCTCTCTCTCTCCTGGCTACCAAAAGCATATTTTCTTAGTGAACTCTACCTCCTTACAGCTTCTGCATATTAGTTTTAGTTCTATTCCCTGAAGCTACACAATATTAAAATCAAATTCTTTTACCATATGGCAGCCATTTAAGTACTGAAGCAATAGTTACTTGTTCCTGCCTGTCTTATTTAGGCAAAACATCCTCAGTTATGTAACTTTTCCCCGTATTGCAGAGACTCTGGATCCTTGGCTGTCCTGCTCACTTTCCTGGGGACAAGTATCAAATCTGCTGTTTGAAACTGTCTCTCTGTAGCTTCTTGGCCATGGGAAAATTTATTCAACAACTTTGTGCTTTAATTTCCTTATTGAAACATTGCAAATAATAGCAGTGCCTATTCTCTGTGCATTATAATGCATAGAAAACCCTAGAAGTCAATATGGTGCTCTATAATATCTGTGACTACTGCTTCTGGTGTTCCTGCGACAGCTATGAGCTCTTGGCTTATCTCTAAGTTCCGAATTCTGTTGAATGGAATTGAACCTAAGGTTGGTTAGTGTTTGTACAGTTTTTATATACTCCCTGCCTTTTAGCAATCACTACCTCTAAAAATCTAAACTTGTCTTCCTAACCAAGGAAAGTATTGGGGCTTCTGTAGTCCATGGTAATTCTACAATTCTCAATCCGTTCTCTCCCTGCACTTCTTTCAAATGTGTTCCGCCCTCGAGCCTTGCATTCTGACATCCTTCCTCACTATCAGACTTCTCCTCGTACCTTCTTGAGCAAATTGAATCCACTAGACTTGAACTCCTTCCTTATCCCATCACCAGGCTGTAACCAGGCCGCCTCCGTGCTCATGCTGTCTTCTTTTCTGCTTGTTACAATAGAATCTTCCCTTTTTAACAGGGCAAAACCCTTGTCCCTTGCTATATTTGTAAATTTTTATTTAATTTATTCGAGATAGATAAAGAAGGAGAGAGAGGGATGCTCATCTGCTTGGTTACTCCACACAGGTTCCCAACAGCTGGGACTGGACAGGCTTGAAGCCAGGAACTGGTAATTTAATACAGATCTCAGATATTGCTATGTTTTAATAACTTCCCTATTCCTTTGGTATAGCAATTTCTCTTGGTTCTAGAATCTCTTCATCAGGAAGAACATACACGACTTTCATTTCTCCTTATAATGTATTAAAATTTAATGCTAAATTGACTTAAAATAGTTCAATTCATGAGTTTTCAACTTTACAGTGATGTGATGGCACATATATTCAGAAATTTACTTCAGATTTTGAATTTTAATTTTCCCTAGGCTAACTATATATGGAACCATACATAGCATCTAAAGAAAAGCTTTAATTCATTTTGTGTTTGTCTATGTATATGACTGGGACAACAAACTAATTTCGTTCTTCAGCATGGGCATATCCTGGTTTCCTGATGCTATGAATTGATGATACCATCCTTTTCCCATTGTGTGTTTTTGACAGCTTTGTCAAATATCAATTGAAGGCAGACTTACTTCTGTAATCTCTATTACCCTGTTATGCCTGTACCACATGGTTTTGATTACTATAGCTTGGTAGTATATTTAGAAGTCAAGATTGTAATGCCTCCAGATTTATAGTTTTTGCTTGTATTGCATTGGCTGTTGGGCATCCTTTGTGATTCCATATGATTTTAGGATTGTTTTGCCTGTTTATTTTTGCAAAATTTTTTAAATTTATATTAGCAGTTTTTTGTGTGTTTATTTGAAAGGCAGAGAGAGAACCTCCACCTTCCCGCTTAGAATCAGGGATTGTATGGGTTGACCTGGTTTTGAAATGATGTGAAATCAAGAATGGTCCTGAAGCCTGATTGCAGAGGTTAGCCTGGATGCTGAGTCCAAAGGTACTAGTTCAGTGAGGAGGGCTGTAGCTGAGGTGGGCCTGGAGGCTGGGACTTACAGAGTTCCAGGTTTTGGGTATAGCCTAGAGCCTGGGAAACTGGTGTCCTGATCTTGTGACAAGCCTGAGCCTAAGTCTGTGAGGGCTGGCATCAAGCTGAGGAGTGTATAAAGCCTGGGACCACTGTGGCTGGCCTGGTTCTGTTAGGGTTGGCCTAGCAGTGAAGTGGGCGCAGAGAACAAGTCTGCTGATCATACCAGGAGCCTGAGGCTGAGGATCTGATCTGGTGCCAGAATGGACCCAGAGGCTCAGTCCTAGAGGTTCCAGTCTTGGAACCTAGGACACTGGGTCCTGCTTGACCCAGGGTTTTACTGGAATAGACCTAGTTTCAGAGTCCAAGGCAAAATCCAGGGCTCATTGTCTGCTCCATAGGTATCTCTGCCTATGGTTGGTGGAGGGATGACATGGGTGATGGGAAACCATCATTTTTATCCTTTCAATATATTTGCTTGTTAGTTCTTACTTCTGTGCTACATGCAGATGCTGTACTCTCCCTCCTGGCTTCCTGAGAGCTTGTGAAGATGCTTCTGAACATGAATCATGGATCAAATTAATGCTTCTGCAGAGATACAAGTACCGAAGAGTCTCATTCCACCATCTTTATAAGCTTTTTTCCAATTCTTGTTTCTACTTTTTACTTTACCTGTTATCTACTCTTTAGCTAGTATAATCAGATTTCTGCCTTCTTTATTAAAACTGATGTAACATTTGCAACTATTCATTTTCAATCACTCCTTTTAGTTACTCTTTTCTCCTGGCACCCATCATGACACATGCTATTGGTATTCCTCCTCCCTCTGGCTGTCCCCTAATAATTTTCTTTATGGATATTTTTCTATTGCCTATGTTAGTGTTCCTTTAAATTCAACCTTACATGCTTTTTTCTTAAAGAAAAATTCTATATATCCTCATAGGGCAAATTGATGCATTTCCATGTCTTAAAACCTAGTTAGGGATGGCTGTTGTGGCAAAGCAGGTTAGATAGCCACCTGAGACTTCTACATCTTTTATCAGAGTGCCGGGGATCCAGTCCTGCTTCAGTGTCTATTCCAGCTTCTTGTTAATACACTTGAGAGGTAGCGGGTGATGGCCCAGGTACTTGGGTTCCTGTCACCCATGTGGAGATCTGGATGAAGTTCCTGGCTCTGGGTTCCTTCCAGACCCACCCCCAGCTGTTGTGGGCATTTGAGGAGTGGACTAGAAAGTTGAAGATCTTTCGATCTCTGTCTCCCCCCACCCCTTGTCTTTTCCTCTCTCTGTGTCACTCTGCCTTTCAAGTAAGTAAATCTTAAACAAAAAACCCAGATATGTGCGGAAATCCAGTGGGTAAACATGCTCTATGTCATAAATGTACTCAAAAGTCAACATGTCTACAGCAGGACTTGTGATGTCCCCTTCTAACCCCACTGCCAAGTCTGCACTCTTCCTCTATTAGCTCTGAGGGAATGGTACTTATATTCAGCTGGTTTCCCAAACAGAAATTCTAGGAGTCATCATTGCCTTTCTCTAATGAATTTTCTTGGATTCAGCAACAATTATTCCTACAATTTACAACTCATCCTACAATGTCAGCTTATTTCAGAGAACTTTTTCCATTGCTTCCCATTACTAAATGAATAAATTATGGATCAGTTAGATCAGTTATCCCTTATCTTTAGGTAGCATTCGTAGACTCAAATATTTTTTTCAAGATCATGGTTGGCAATTCACAAAGCTATCTTGACAAATTTTCTCCTGTAAGTTGTATATAAGTCATGAAGTTCTGCACTGGTATGGAACTCTACGACACTATTTTTTTCTTTCTAATGTTTGCTTCATCTTCTCTTAGACACACATTCTCCATGGCAGACTAGAGTGACTTCCAACTGAGTGATTTTCCTCATGTGCTTTTGAAGGACATCAATCACTGTTGAAAGCACAAAGACCCAGACAAACTGAGTCAAAATCCTGGGGAATGGTCTCAGGTAGAAAGCTTTTGTAAAAGATGTGGTGACTCTAATGAGCTGCCAGGGTTAAAAACTACCAGTTGGAAATTTCTAGGCCAGGGGGCAAAGCATTAAAGGAAGGTCAATGA
The DNA here is from genome assembly GCF_051225735.1 of Oryctolagus cuniculus. NCBI lineage: Eukaryota > Metazoa > Chordata > Mammalia > Lagomorpha > Leporidae > Oryctolagus > Oryctolagus cuniculus. Next base: position 58,461,515 of record NC_142881.1, on the reverse strand, counting down.
GATGGAAACATGCAGGCTAGGGGGACAGCGAAGAATTACTCTATAGATAAAATCTTTCTACTTTTACAGTGTCAGCTGACCCAAGTGCTTGTGCTGTGCTTGGATCTTTTGGATTGTCCAAGGAGTATGCAGTTTAGCTCTCTGAACTTGATGGCAGACATTCGTCTGTTTGTCTTCCCTCTGAACTCAGTCTCATTTTACCATTGGGATTTGGAACAACATATTATTTTCTTTTTGTCTTATTAAATGTGTAGTGATTTTTATAACTATCTGTATTTCAGTCTTCAAAATTATTTGAATAAGTGTGTGATAAAGCCTTTTGTAGTCTTCTTTCTTCTATTTCAGTTAATACAACCAGCTCGCTGTTCCTAAAGCATTTTATACAATTCTGTGTTTATATTTACTTTCTCATATTTGTGGGTGTGTGTGTTTGCATGCATATCAGTGCGTAGCAGTTTCTCACTCTGGACTGTGAGTTCCTGGAAAGCAGAAAGTTCATAATAAATGATTAAAAACTTCTTTATCAAGTGATCAGGAGAACAAATGATGTGACTCTGCAGGTTTATAGTCTAGATACTTTTACATATTTATATTTGCTGTTACAGTATTCTGTCATTATTTTAGCAAATATTTTTTAAAGATTTATTTGTTTGAGGTACAGTTATAGAGAGAAGTACACACACACACACACACACACAGGTTTTCCATCCTCTGGTTCACTCTCCAAGTGGCTGCAATGGTCAGAGCTGACCGATCCATAGCTAGGAGCCAGTAGCTTCTTCCAGGTCTCCCTTGTGGATGCAGGGGCCCAAGGACTTGGGCCATTCTCCGCTGCTTTCCCAGGCCACAGCAGAGAGCTGGATCAGAAGTGGAGCAGCTGGGACTCAAATTGGCACCCATGTGTGATGCTGGCACTGCAGGCCAGGGCTTTAACACACTGTGCCACAGCGCTAGCCCATGTGCTAAGGCTCATATTTCTTTTTCAATTTCATTTGTTGTTTAAATAAGGTTTTCATAGAGTCTGAGGTGAGCCACATTATTTTCCTTGTTTTTTTCCTATACTTCAGGTCACAGAATTATTATTTGTATTTTTTTCAATTAAATGTCATTTCTTAGAGAATTTGAGGACATAGAATGATTCCCACCTTTCTCTAAACGTTAATCCACTGTGATCATATTTCTGGCAACTAAACAGCTCTAAAGTTAACAAGGTGGCTTGTCTCTGAGTTTCTACTGTTTGGGTGGCAAATTTTTCCTGGTTAGTTAACTTGGAAAACATTTCTCTTATGGCAGTCTCTGTCCAAACAAGACTTAGCAAGGACACTATGTCATTGCACTGCTCTGTGCTGCCTTGGTTCTAGTGTTAGAGTCTCAATCAGGAAAGCCACCTCCATTTTCTTTCTTTTTTTAAAATATTTATTAGAAAGGGGGAGTTACAGAGAGGTAGAGGCAGAGAGAGTGAGAGAGGTGTCTTCCATAGCCTGGTTCACTCCCCAAATGGCACATAATGGCCGGAGCTGGGCTGATCCGAAGCCAAGAGCCAGGAGCCTCTTGCGGGTCTCCCACGTGGGTGCAGGGGCCCAAGGACTTGGGCAATCTTCTACTGCTTTCCCAGGCCATAGCAGAGAGCTGGATCAGAAGTGGAGCAGCTGGGACTTGAACCAGTGCCCATATGGGATGCTGGGACTGTGGACTGTGGCTTTACTTGCTACAGCACAGTGCCTGTCCTGCCACCACCCTTTTCTATTCTTGACTGTCAGTTTAGGAAACTATCTAATGAATCGCCTATTTTCATTTCTCTTATCTTTAAAAGTAGCTGACTTGAGCATGTCGTTAGCTCAAGGTGTGTGTGCTTCCATACAGCCATATTATTGCTGACAACTTCTAGCTCCCTCTTTTCAAAATTCAGTTCTACTGTACCAAAGTTAATGCCTTTATTGCTGAATTAAGTTATGATTTCATGGCAACATTCTATGAAGACTGCAGAGTTAAATTGAACTCTTCAAGCTATAATCTCAGATTAGCTGAGTAACATTTTGTTACTGGCCAATCAATTGTGCTTTATTTATTTATTTATTGACAGGCAGAGTTAGACAGTGAGAGAGAGAGAGACAGAGAGAAAGGTCTTCCTTCCGTTGGTTCACCCCTCAAATGGCTGCAATTAGTTTTATACAGTTGCTTCAAAATCCCAGAAAGTTTTTATCAATATATACACATAGATATGCTTATTCTAAATTTAAAGAGAAAGGAAAAGCAATATAATAGTTAAGATAGGCTAAAAGGAGTACACTAAAGTGGGAGGAATTAGTCTACTTGGGACATTTTACTGTTATTGTAATAGTAAGTCTATATGATACTGACAGAAGGACAGACGCACAGATCAATAGAACAGAGGACTCAGAAATAACCTTGTATTCAACTGTTTTCTGACAAAGATGCAAAACCAACTTTATGTAAAAATTTCAGCCTTTTTAATCAAATGGCGCTGGTGCAGTTTGACATCCATAGACCAAGAAATGAAGTCAAATTCTCACATTGCACATAAAAATAAACTCAAAATGGATCATAACTGTATGTAAAGGATATAACTTGAGAATTTTTAGAAATAGGAAAAAAGCTTTTGTAATGTAGGGCCAGGCAAAACATTCCTGAGGCCAATGCTATGGCATAGTAGGGTAAGCCTCTGCCTGTGGTACCAGTGTCTCATATGGGTGCTGGTTTGAGTCCTGGCTGCTCCACTTCTGATCCAGCTCTATGCTATGGCATGGGAAGGCCATTGGAAGATGGCCCAGGTTTTTGGGCCCCTGTACCCATTTGGGAGATCAGAACTTCCTGGCTCCTGGCTTTGGATCAGCTCAGCTCTGGCCATTGCACCCATTTGGGGAATGAACCAGTGGATGGAAGATCTCTCTTTCTCTGTCTCTCTCTGTCTCTCTCTCTCTCTCTCTCGGTGTGTGTGTATAACTCTGCCTCTTAAGTAAATAAACCTTAAAAAATATTCCGAGGCTAATCCTCCGCCTGCGGCGCCGGCACCTCAGGTTCTAGTCCAGGTCGGGGCGCTGGATTCTGTCCCAGTTGCTCCTCTTCCAGGCCAGCTCTCTGCTGTGGCCAGGGAGTGCAGTGGAGGATGGAAGGATGGAGGAAAAAGTGATAAATTGGACCTCATTAAAATTAAAAATTTTCACTCTGTGAAAGCCCATGGGAACATGATAAAAGCAGTGACTATAGAATGAAGATAAACCTTACATTATGATACATACCATATGATACTGCCCAGTAGTAAAAAGGAATAAACGTAATACACATAACAAATTGGTTAAGTCTGCACTTGTGTAAGGAATATTTTAAAAGTACTGAAACTTTACCTACAAGATGATTCTACTCATGTCACATTTTGAAATAATAAAATGTATACAAGGAGAGTGGGTCAGTGGTTTTTGTTTGTTATAGACTTGAGGAGTTTGTGGGAGTATGCAAGGAGGAAACTGGATGTGATTACAAAAAGGCAGCAAGAAAGAGTCTTTTGATATTGGAGCCATTCAGTATCTTGTGGTGGTGAATATCTGAACCTGCATTGGAGACAGAATTGTATAGAACATACATAACACACCAGCACCCATAAGTAAATTAGTACGTGTAAACTGGAGATGTCAGAATAAGATTAGCTGAGTATGTCTGTGTCAATATCCTGGTATAGGTCTTAAAAAATGTTTCCATAGAGGCCGGCGCCGCGGCTCACTAGCCTAATCCTCCGCCTGAGGCACTGGCACATCAGGTTCTAGTCCCGGTCGGGGCGCCGGTTCTGTCCTGGTTGCCCCTCTTCCAGACCAGCTCTCTGCTGTGGCCTGGGAGGGCAATGGAGGATGGCCCAAGTGCTTGGGCCCTGCACCCCATGGGAGACCAGGAGAAGCACCTGGCTCCTGCCTTCACCAATGGCAAAAGGAAGACTTTATTCTCTGTCTCTCTCTCACTGTCCACTCTGCCTGTCAAAAAAAAAAAAAAAAAAAAAAAGTTTCCAAAGGAGTATGTCAGGGGAAGTGCACAAAGGATGTCCCTGTACTATTTCTTATAACAGCTTATTAATCTGCAATTATATTAATGAAGAATTCAATTAAAACTTTTTCATGTAATTAAATAGTCATTATTTAATGAAAACAATACTGCAATTTTCTTCTGTGGAACACTTAAAATATATTCTTCTAGGCTTGTGACACATGCATAGTATATGTTCTTCCACATCTATAATTTATTTGAAAGTATCATGATTTGGAATACAGTAAATATTTAGAAGTAGAAATATATAGACAACCAATATGGAATAAAGGTGATGGGTTATATTTTGTCTCTCAATGGTCAATTTTGAATTTATGAGGACAGATATCAGGTACTTGTCATTTTCAATGAAATTAGTAACTGTTGATGTGTTGCAGATAAATTTTGGGACAAAATATTTGTTAAATGTATGTGTGTGTGTTAGATGAATAGAGGATCATGGGAAATTGTCGGGTGCTTATAAAAGGAGGTATTTAGACTAGATACCTGTGGATGATGTGGTAATGCCAAATCAACCAGAAGTAAGATTTCTATAAATGCCCTACTATTTAGAATTACTAATGTTCATGTAGATATGAACTCATAAAATTCTGAAGTTCCAAAATCAATGTTGATAAGGAGCATATTCACTTAAGAAATGAATCTTTGAAGTATGTTAATAGGTTCTTAGTCACAAATAAGCTGTTTAGTTATCCAAAGCATCAAAATTTGCATTCTTAATGTCCGAGACTAGACATATTACATTCATAATAGTAAAAAGGGAAGGAAATAAATATTTTCTATTTAGTAATATATACTATATTATCTAGTATAAGATAAAGTGAGCTACCAATTACTATTTATAAAATTTATGAGTTTATATTATAAATTTTATGAATAATATTTTAAGTACTAAATTTACCCAATTTTCGTTGCCAAATTTAGATCAATTTTTATATTTTAAATTACATTGGTATTGTTTGAAGTACCAAATGTGGTTGCCAAATTTAGTACCAAATTGAATTTTTGGATGATTTGTTATTCTCTGTTGCCTAATTAGAACCTGTAGTTTTGTTCCTAACTGTCACCTAACATCTCTGTATGGATCATCTATCCATATCCATGTATTATGTACCTATCCATGTGTGTATGTATGTTTTTATGTTTTCCTCTGTGAAAAAGGAGGTTGGTAAGTAAATAGGCAACAGAGTGAACTCTGCTTTACAAAGAAGATTAGAAAGGACTTTTTGATTTTTCTGCTTACAGAATTGATCTAGGCATAGTTGCTTCTACAATAATCTCTAGAAACTGTTTGGGCATGGCCCTTGGATTCTAAATTAGTGCTTTCAATAGCTAGAATACTGACCTTTTCATGATAAAGAAGAAAACCTATAATATGTCAATGCACAAATAATAAATTAAGTACTTAATGGTGTGCTAATAAAAAGTTTTCTTTGTCCATTTTTCTTTAATCTGTGTACATATTCTAACTGTAGACTTTCAAAGTATTTCAAGAATGTTATATGTAATTTTGAAAATGGCAGGCATTTATATTTATCGCATTATTTGGAAATATTTGTAGCCAGGGGAACAGTTGAGCTGAAATAAAAACATAGGCACTTGTATTACAGTTATAGTGTTCTGAATAACAGTGGTAGGTTAAGTGCATTATAGCAAATTGAAAAGTGGAGATAAGCCAATGCCAAATATCTTGGCAGCAATTCAGACCCTGTAACATTCTGCACAACCAGAGTGTAGGGGGAGTAATTTTCTACCTGACCTGCTGATTTTCTGAAAATAGATTTAGGTGTTGCTTAAATGACCTAGTCATCTTCTCTGGTGGAGGGAATGTAAGACTTAATATTGTATGTGTGTGTGTGTGTGTGTGTGCATTGAGGAAATACCAACTTTTTTTTATTGCAAACTTTTCTCACAAGAATTTCAGTTACACTATTTCAGGCTGCGGCTATCTGAATTACATATGAGGGGTTAGAGTGAGATGACTCTGATCGAGAACATGCAGAAATAAGATACTTTACTGACTTCTGCATTAAAAAAAAAAAAAGATTTGTTTATTTGAAAGAGTTACAGAGAGAAAGAGAGATCTTCTATTCACAGGTTCACTCCTCAAATGGCCACAATGGCTAGGCCTGGGCTGAGCTGAAGCAGAAACATGAGCTTCATATGGTTCACCCACACACTGGACCATCCTCTGCTGCTTTCCCAAGTGCATTAGCAGGGAGCTGGATTGGAAGTGGAGCAGCCAAGACAGGAGCTGGTGCTCACATGGAATGCCAGCATCACAGGTTGCAGTTTAACCCACCAGGACACAATGCCGGCCCCAATGTTGCCGCATTGTTATCTGCATATCATGATACTAAAGTGCGGGCACTCTGCTGCCTATTTACCTACCAACCTCCTTTTTCACGGAGGGAAACAGCAGGCTCCAATAAGTTGTATGTTCTCAAACCTTACCCTGGAATTGATGTAATTTGTAATGTGTTCTATAGTTTTCCTTTATTTACAGAGTCCCTGCAAGGAATGAGAGCTGCTGGTTTTAGGAAATAGTTGACTACACATCTTGAAGTACTTTTAACACAGAGACAATAGTATGTATCATTATGTTGCCAGATGTGATTCCAACTTTGGGACTCATTAATAGTTCTGTGGTGAGGGTCCTGGATTGTACCACTTAACAAAGTAATCCTAAGGCATTCTTCCCTGTTTCCAAAACAATGAAAACAAGCAATGACACATGTTAAATACATTTTAAGCAAAGCTATAAACTTCTCTTTGGTTTTCAAGTTTAAAACATTTCCTGTATTTCAAAAGATGACATACTGAGTTAATCTACAGGTGTTCTTATTATGTAATTGTGAATAATAAATCATCACAATATTTAGTGACCTAAACCAGTGATTATATATTGTCTACTATAGTTTCTGTGGATTGAGATCATTCACAAGCCTTTGCCCAGATTCAAAGTGAGGGAGCAAAGACTGCATCCCTAGTCAAAGCATGTTAGACCTATATTTAGGAGAAGTCATATGGTATGAGATATCTGGTGGTGTGGCCTTTTTTAGAAAATATAAGTCTTAACAAGCAAATTTTTTCCCTTTATAAGGAAGCTTCTTCAGATATCTGATGTGCATATGTCTCGTCAGATTTATAACTTTAATATATCATCAAAAGTATGTATCAACAGCCTTAAATCATCCTTAGAGGAATTATTTCCATGACTATAACTTTCCTTACTGAGATAGGCCACAATCGATATTGATACAACAGTTCCATTATCTTTGCTGTTATAAATAACACCATTTTACACATGTACATAAATTTCTAGATGGAATGAACTCTTAACTGTATCATTTAGGATTGCATTTAGCTATAATAATTAAAATGGTTTTTGGATTTTTTTTTCTCCACATATCAAAAATTTAGACTGGCATAATTTACAACTATAAGTTCATTTGTCCAGAGGTGTTCAAGAGGCTGGGGTATTTTTGGATTCTTGGTCTATTAACTTTGGCTGTTATGATCTTAAGATTACTGGCACCCTGTTTGTATCAAGGGAGGGAGAAGGACAAAAGGGAAAAGTCAAAAGAACATATCCTATTGTGTCTTAGCTATTACTGGAAAAAAATTTTGCCTGGGGAAATTGTCTGATCTTAATGGCACATGGTCAAGTCTAGCAATGAGGAAGACAGAAAAATTGAGCATTTTTCTAGGTATTATGATTTTGTAAGTTGGTTGCCTTGGAAACAGACCCTGCATAGATGATAGTATGCAGTAAGTTTATTAGGAAGTCCTCTTCAGTGATACACCTGCAGTGACGGGAGGGAGGCAGAAGTGCGTAGAGGGAGAAGCCAGCTTGCAATGTGATTGCAGCGGAGAGCTCACTTGCTGTTCTGGAGACTTAAACGACCTTTCAGAATTGTTAGAAACCGGGGCGAGGAGCTGGGCTTTGGCACAGGCAACTCAGCCTGTCAAGAATTGTGATGTCCGCCCCTCCCCTAGAGTGAGTATTGCCTTGAGGAAGATATTTTCCTACCCCCAAGGGCAGTTTTTAGAGGATCTAAGCCATAAGTGGTCAATAGTACATATCCTCAGTAGCTGGGATATGTTTGCATCGTTTCCAAAAAGTTCAGGCTGGGATCTACAGCATGCACTAGAGAGATAACAAGGCAAAGGAAAGAGGAATGTGCAGAGTAGAGGTTGGGTGAACCCGCCTACCACATCTGTTACTAACTCTTCTGTATTTAACTGCTTTACTTTAAGCATGTATTTCCGTTAAAATCATTAAGCTTTTGAATTCTTCAAGTAAAAATAACATGTCATTAAATAAATAGAAAATTGTATTAAAAGATAAATTTATCTTGGTACCAACAGATTTTTGAAGAGTCCTGAAAGTTTTTGAAAAATTTGTATTATGAAAAAAATTAATTATTTCGAAATTGTACCAAAATAAACATGTTTTGATTTCCATGCACTTTAAAAAGTATTTGTGTGTGTAGCTTATTCATAGCATGATAAAAATTAGGAAAAGAAACGCTTATTTTACCTCACTATGATAATGAATTAAAAATGATATATATATAAAGTAAAAGAAAAAACTGATAAAATTTATTAGGATCATCTTTGTTTCACAGACTTATTTAACCCTAAACTTACACACAGTTTTAGAGTTACTCTTGTTACGGATTATATCTTTTTAAGGTACTTATAAACTCTCAAGAAAGTATATATGCATGGTAATTTTTTTTAGGTTTATTTGTTTTTTGAAAGGCAGAGTTACAGAGAAGGAAAGAGAGTGAGTGAGTGCTTCTATATACTGGTTCACTCCCCAAGTGGCCTCAAGGGCCAGGGCTGGACCTGGTCGAGGCTAGGAACCAGGAGTTGCTTCTGGGTTTCCCACATGGGTGCAGGGCCCATCTTCTGTTGCTTTCCCAAGTACAATAGCAGGGAGCTGGATCAGAAGTGGAGCAGCTAGGACTTGAACTGGTGCCAATATGGGATGCCGGAGTTGCAGGTAGCAGCTTTAACCTGCTAGCCCCATGCACAGGAATTTCAATTTTTTTTTTCCTGGAGAATTTCAAAGAGTTAGAAGGAAAAGTGTTTTTATAATATGGAGTGATACTTTAAAGTATATGAAGTATTTCCACTAGACTGACATATTTGTGGGGACTACTTTAGGCTTAAAATGAGACTTTTGTGGTTAGTCATTTTTGTGAAAAATGCAATAAATAAAATTCAAGGCAACAGTACAGAAAGTTCTCTCTCCCTGGGTCCCTATATCCGAACTGCCATTTCTCTTTTTCTCAAATCACAGTGCTTCATATTCATAGAGAAGCTTCTGTTTGTACCTACAAACACAACTAGCATGAACCTGAGTATTTTACTGGGTCTACCGATAACATAGCGGCTATCACTAGGTTGTAAATGTTTAAATGATAAAATAGATTTTTTTTTCAGATTCCATCTTATGCATTCACTGTCACTTATAATATTTAACTGGATAAGCCATTACAATTGATTATTTGTTAAAGCTTATAACTTTGTCTATGGCTTAACCAATCTGTTAGAACATTTGAGACTTGTTCAAGACTTCACAGCTCTCCATGCTGTGGTTTCCAGTACACTTAATGCAAAATGAAGAAATACCCCACTATTCAAATGACTAAGTATAGATGTAAAACTAGTCCCTGCCTCACCAATTCTTTTACTAAACAACAGGAAGTGAATTGTTCAACAAAACAGAAGGCAGAGAAATAATCTTTAAAGTGCAAAAAAAAAAATTGTATTGTTTATGTGTTATCTTTCATTTACCATGGAAACAGAGGTGTGAAAAGGGCAAAATGGGAGGAAAAGCTTAGATTCTGGATGTTGGAAAACTTGGAGATGAGGGAGAATTTGTGTGATGAGAATGTGGATTTGGTGTTAGAGAAGAAAAAAAACACAGTTCAGAGCCAGAAGGCATTGTAAGTAGCTCAGCTGTGGTACCTGGATATCCCCAAAGGACAAGCTGTGATAATGGCAGTGTGTTGATTATGTGGAAATTGAGGAGTTCATTTTAAGAAAAAGTGTAGGCATTGTGAAAAAAAAAGAACCAGATGTGGAAGATGAAAAAATGAAGGTAGTTGTTGAAATCGGACAAGACCCCCTAAAATCTACCCTGAAATGTGGCCCCTTAAAGTTCCCTAGAAATGCTATCCGGGGTGCCACATGTGCTACCAGAATTTGGGGTGCCTTACGATTTCACCACGGGCTTATTACTAAATCCCCAATATTAATAAGCCCGAGAGGGTTCTTGCCTAATATTTAGAGAAGAATTCTAAATGCCGGCACAGATAAGCGAGGCAGCATGGTACGTTTTAAGCTTTTATTTAGTAACAAAGATGCGTAAGAGTGAGAGCTTTATTTAGGAGAGAGAAGTGAATGGGGGTTCATACCGAGCACCAGGAACCAGCCACGTGAATGAGCATCTAGGCCAGGAAGCCTAGAGCACATGGCCCGAAGGCCATGTGCCCTGGAGGTGCAGGGCTACAGCAAGCCCCTTCCTAGCAAGAGGCCAGGGCAAAAGAACAGGCCGGGCCACACTGTGGCCCGGCTTTTAACCCACTTCCAAAGGGTTGTGGTTTATTAACCTGATTGGCTGGTGGGCACCCAGGTGTGGCCAGGTAGGGGACTGAGGCCACACAGGGGCATGGCAAAGGCATCAGGTAGGAGCATGAGGTCACACAGGGGCGTGGTGAAGGCGTGGTCTTCCAGTTAATAAATCTGATCAATTTTAACCTGTATGCCTGCCTACTTCAGTTGTGACTGGTGTTAATCCACCTTTGGGAAAACAAACAGCGGTGGATTTTGAAGTCCTTTTTAGAAGAGGAGGGGAAAAATACATCCATTTGAGATTAAATAGCCTATATAGAAGGTGCTGAGAGAGATCAAGAATTGTGCCTGAGTCGCCAGTGACCCTTAGAGATACCTGAAAAGCAAGACATTTGCAAGAAAGGTTGTAGTTCTTAATATGCTAATTCAGGGAATTTGCTGAACGGAAAACCCCTGCAGGGAAAACCAAGAATGGTATGTTTAGATTGAAGCTTTTTTTTTTTCTTGGAAATGTGAGAAGTGGCACTGACAGTCCTGTCTTAGGTCCTCCCTTATTGGAGGGGATAATGAGCAATAAGGGTCCAAAGGGAAGGCAGCTGGAAGGAAAAGAAACATTGTGCCTGGACAAGTGGTATAATGAGCCCTCAAGTAATCTATCCAAGGCTGAGGCTTTATGCAGGGACAGCTGCCCATTAGAGTTAATTAACCAACAGGAGACAAGCTACAAGGTGTGAGTGTGCTTCCAAAACCTGGCAGCCAGGGGAAGGAACAAGCCACAGTAGCCGGAGGCTGAGGTGGGGTAGAACTGCGATTGTGGAAGACAGAATGGACTGGGCTTGTAGTTGCTGTTCACTGCTTCCGGCTACTCAGCATCCAGGCACTTTGTGCGCTCCTTTCTGTGCTCATTAAGGTTTCCATTTCATAGCTGAGAAAGCCCAGCCCCTTCCTTCAAGAGCCAGGAAAGGAAGCAACCTCTCTCCTGACTTCTGGAACAAAACTGCATACAGTGAGCTAGGCCAGAGTGCTGTGGGATTTGCTCTTCAGAGGCTGAGTCTGATAACATTTTGAGAGACTCCAGGTGCGGTGCAAGCAAACCAGCTTCCTGAAACAGGGTCAAGAACTGCACTAGATGATTCAAGATGCCCTCCCATTCCTGTGGATCTGATGGAAGGCCACCAAGTAGCGCTGGGGGAAGTCCAGGCTGGGCTCAGGCATCCCTGGGCTGCCATGTGGCTAATGTACATGGAGCTACACTCAGTGCAGTGCTGTTTTCTCGAATTTTGATTCAAGTCTCACATTACTTAAGAATTGAGAACAGAACTAAACACTTAGAAAATGTTTCAAAGACAGAAATGGAATAATATATAACTTCTAGTTTTTGTACTAAGCTTTCGCTAGACCATTCACTATTTATTAAATCCAAATTTTTATTTCAGAGAAATTTTCAGACACTAGGATTCATTAAAAACTTCTACGTTCCTTAGTAACACATTTTTACACAGTGGTTTTATTAATAGTTAAAAACAATAATTTGCTTTATGGAATGATTTACTTTTATACTATCGAGTGAAAACTTTTTAAAACTTAATTGCATTATTTCCTTACTCTGAAGCCCATCAATATTTAGTGCTTTACTTACTATAATATAATGGTAATAATTTGTTTTTATGTTATTAATAGCTCTTAAATGTTCTGTTTAGTTCATCTAACTCTGTCATTTCTTCAATCTTCTTCTCCTTGAGTTTCTCAAACTCCTGCTTTGAGGAGACATATAATAAATATTTGTGAATTATAAATATTTGTGAATTTTGTAGTTCTTACTATTTTAGGCCTCTTTAAACAGGTCAACTGTAAATATTAGTAGAGAAGACAGTGTAAAAAATAATTTATTTGCAATGTAGCTGAAATTCAATCAACTCAACAGAACCCAATAGTTTCAAATCTCAGATCCAAAAATAGAAGAGGGTTTCTATCTTCAAGGTTTTCACAGTTTAACCCTGTACAAATAGAATACTCCTATATTGGTTTGCTCTAATTGTTGAAGGTTACTGAGATAAAGTCTCTTCTTTTGCTCTTTCCTTCTAAATCTGATAGGAACCATGTCAACTATCAAGCACTCCCAAGATGCATGGCAGGTGTCTTAACATATCCTCTAGTAACAACCATAACTCATAGCATAGGTGTAATATTTCAGTGTATTATAGAGTTACAGGGCTGGCTTTGTGGCATAGCTGGTTAAACTGCTTGAGATACTGTCAGCCTATATCTGTGTGCTGGTTTGAGCTCTGGCTGCTCTACTTCTGATTTAACTTCCTGCTAATGCACTTGGAAAGACAGCAGATGATGGCCCAAGTACATGAGTTTCTGCCACCCATGTGGGAGACTCAGATGGAACTCCTGGCTCCTTACTTCAGTCTGACCCAGACTTGTCTATTATGGCCATTTGGGGAGTGAACCAGCACATGGAAGATGTCTGTGTTTGTCTCTCTCTATGTCTCTGTCACTTGATTGCCAACTATATTTCTGCCAAGGGACCTATTCTTTTTTGAAGTATAAGCTATGTGTCTGATTAGTTAGGGAATCAGGTGGCTTTAACTGTCTAATCCTTATCTAAGATTTTTATACAATTATTCAATTAATTTTGCAGTATTTAACAACTATTTCTTTTTAAAATTTTTATTAATATAAAGAGAACAGATTCAAAGCGTTCCATAGATACACTTACTACAAGACAACCATACTCCCTCACTCCCATGCTCTCCCCTTTTCTCTCTCTTCATCAGTTTTTTCAAAGATAAATTTTAATCCACTCTATATTCATATCCTTAATTCACCACTAATCATAATATTTAACAAGTTAATAATGGGAAGACCCCTGTTTCCCAGGAGTATAAACAAGGGCTAAAAATGACAATCATATTCCAAAATGTCCATTTCATACTTATATTTTTGTATTCTATATAAACTGCCACATTATCAGAGAAAACATTTGTCTTTTTGAGACTGGCTTATTTCACTGAGCATAATGGTTTCCATTTGCATACATTTTGTTGCAAAAGATAGGATTTCATTTGTTATATGGTTGAGTTTATTACATAGTGTATACATACCACTTTTTGATCTCAGAAGCTAATCAGGTTTGGGCCTGGTTAGTACTTGGATGGGAGATATCTTCTGTTTTGTGATGGCATTTTAATGGAGCAGTCTGTATAAAGTATTTGTTCAGAATTAAACTTATTGAAATCTTATATTGGCTTATCATGTCATATCTCTGTTTAAGAAGATCAGTTCTCTTTCTGCCATAAGAGTGATTAGTTCACTGGTCATAAAATTGATTGGAAATTTGTCAATTTCAATGACAACAAAGGCTAATTAAAAACATATTTTTTGACATCTGCTTTTTGCACACTGACCCTATTAATTTGGATTTATTAGAACTACATGATTCATATTTATTTTTGACTTCAACAGACAACAAAGTAAATAATAGTTGAAGAAACAACCTGACCTTGTCTTTATAGTTTAGCAGTTTTTATCTTTTAAAAAAATTGTATTTATATAAAGGTAACAAATGTCATATATTTGCTATATACAAATTTAAGAGCATAATGACACTGTCTGTCCTACCCTTCCTCATCCCCTCACTCCCATCCTCCCACCCACCTTTTTTTCTTGCTTTCTTATTTGTCTCTTAATTTATGCAATCACATACTTTCAGTCTACTTTATAATCACATGCTTAACCCTCCACTAAATAACATATTCAGCAAGTAGCAAGTAGAAAAACCACTGTTCCTCAGGAGTCCAGATAAGGACTATGAATAATCTAAAAATGCCAACTTGGTTCATATGCATCACATTTCTTGTTTTTTGTTTTTTTTTTTTTTGTATATTCTGTATATTGATTACCACAAATCAGGGAAACATGATATTTGTCTTTTGGAGACTGGCTCATTTCACTAAGCCTAATGTTCTCCAGTTACATCCATTTCATTGCAAAAGACAGGAATTCATATATATATATTTTTAACAGCTGAGTGGTGTTCCATCGTGTATACCTCTCTTCCTTAGTTTTTTATCTTTGCTAGTTAAATAAATTTTGTTTAGTACTGTTTATAATATTAAATTCACTTGACAGGTATCACATACATTTATCTTTTGGTGATTTTTCAGGTGGAGAATAGTTTAATTTAGGGAATGATCCTTAAGAAGTTGTCTAGCTGGTTTTACCTTTATATCATGGAGTGAGTGCTATCATAAAGCAGGATGGGTTACCCTTATCCCATATCACAGTGCCTAAATCAAATCCTAGCTGTGCTGTTTCTAATCTAATGCTCCTGAGAGTCAGCAGACTATGGCCCAAGTACTTGGGTTTATGTTCCTCTACCTTTCAAATAAATAAATATTTAAAGAAAATAATTTAGGTAACATATCAGTATTGGACATGTGTATTCATGATAGTTATATACTGTTCCTAAATCAAAAAGAGGAATATTCAGTAAAATGGAACTCTTAGACTTCAGATTGAGTTTTGAAACATATGCTTGACATAATTTGTTGAGAGCAATACTGTAACAGAAAACTATATTTGATCTTTGTGTGTACATGTATGTGTTTTTACCTCATTTGTTTTGTGATGACACATACTGACACAACATATTGATGCCTGTATTTGGAACAACAGTGACATATGTCCACCTAGAAAAATGATTTCTTTTTCATTTTCAATGTTGCACTTTAAATTGTTTTAAGGTGAACAAATTTCATGTATTTCATATACACAGCTTAGTGATACTTCCTACCCTAACCCCTTCTTTCCCATGCACCCACCCACCCACCTCCTTCTTCCTTTCTTATTCTTTTAATTTTTAGAATGATCTCAGTTTATTTTATACTCATAAGATTAATCCTACAGTAAGGAAATAATTCAGTAAATAGAAGAAAAAAATATTGTTTCTCAACCGTAGAGACCAGGGCTATAAGCAATCATCGAATCTCAAAATGTCAATTTTGCTCATATGTATTAAATTTTTTGTATTCTTAGTTGTCACAGGCCAGAGAAAACATACGGTGTTTGTGTTTTGGTGATGGGCTTCTTTCATCAAGTATAATAGTTTTCAGTTGTATCCATTTTGTTGGAAAAGACAGGATTTCATTCTTTTTATGGTTGAGTAGTACTCCACAGTGTGTGTGTGTATGTGTGCACGCGCGTGTGTGTATATATATATATCACATTTTCTTTATCCATTCTTCATTCGATGGACATCAGGGTTGATTCCATATCTTAGCGATTGTGAACTGAGTTTTAATAAACATGGTGGTATAGATAACTTTTATATGCTGATTTCATTTAGCTCAGTTAAATTTCCAGGAAGGGGTTGGCTGGATCTTACAGTAGATCTATTTTCAGCTTTGCGAGGTACCTCATGCTGTCTTCCATGGTGACTGTACTGGTTTACATTCCCACCAACAGTGGACTGGAGTACCTTTCTCCCCACGTCATTGCCCTCCTTTATTGTTTCTTGATTCTGTATGAGAGCCTTTCTAACTGGAATGAGGTGAAAACCCATTGTGGTTTTTTTTTTTTTTTTCCTTTAGTTGATGGCTGGTGTACTGAGCATTTTTTCCATGATTGTGTTGGCCATCTAGAATTCTTCTTTTGAAAAATGCCTGTTCAAGCTCTTTAATGATTCATTTGAAAGGAACAAGTAGTTCGGATCCAAATTTGAATAAAAGTGTAATGTGTGGATAAGATCTGAAAAAGAAATGTGGAGCATATTAAAATCTCTCAATCATGTGCACCATCACCTTCCATGTACTGCTGTTTCGGATTGGCAGACACGCACTTCTCATGCACAGAATGCCGTTAGCACTCCAAACAAATTAACTGTTAATTCATTATTCTGATAAATTGGGGATGGTCTTATTTTGATGCTGACAGTAGGCCTTAATTATTTTATATTTTAAAATTGTTTTTATTAGATTTTGGATTAGCATGTAATACCTGTAAATTTTATGGCGTACAGTGCAATATTTCATTGGATAGTCACAATGAAACTGTATCATACAATATAATTAGTCTTTTTTGCTATTATATTAAAGAAAGATGAGGTAAAAACAGTGCCATATTCCTCTTTTGTGAATTATTAACCATATTTGTGAATCATCATTTTAAATTTAACAGCATATGAGACAATGAAAACTTTTTTCTACTTAGCAGCGTTTCTTTGTACTTGATCGTTTTATATCTGTATTTTCTGGAAACACTATTTTTAAATTGTTCTGCATCTGTAGGCTTTACAGTAAGTGTTGTGATTAATATAATCCTCTTGATTAGTATTAAAAATTCATAGACATGTATGGAAAGTTTTTATTGAAAATGAACATTGTTTTATTTTTCTGGTTATAAAAATGATTCATTCCCATTATGATAAGGTAAGTTATAAATTTTAAAAGTCTGAAAAGGAAATTGCCATTCCTCATGAATAATCACAATTACTATTTTGGTAAGTATAATTTTAAGTGTCACAATTTCATATACACAAATTCATCATCTTTAATAAATGAGATCATTATGTGTTCTGTTTATCTTTTCATTGGCATTTTTCCATGTCAATATGTATAAAACTTTATCAGTCACCTTTTTTGTAAGTTAGAAAACTAATTTCACTATTGATATCATGAAAAAAATGCTAGGAATTTCAGTCAATGTAGAAGTGTATTGTTAAAAGGATGTGCTTCTCTTCACAGTAATAGGAATCCTGCTTCCTTTCCCATCTAGTAATTTATGCTAACAGTTGGGATTGTCATGGGAGATTTTATGCTTTGAATTATACATAATTATATAGAAATAATTTAAATATTATCACACTTTACCCATATTCTGCATTTTTTTCCACTGAAGAACTATATACTTGAGATATTTTATGTCAACAGAGTTTTATTCCTTTTTATTTGTGGAATCATAGTTCTATTAACTTATTTCCCGCTGATAAATATATAGATTTCATTTTACAAATAGTTTCCCTGCGGCTGAATGCAAGGACATTAATTTAAATTGCTGCAGTTCTGCACATTTTAAATTTTCTGGATAAACCTAAGTTAACCTCTGAGAATTTGGCCACTTACTTACCAACTGCTTTCCCATGTCTTCAGCAATATTGGAAAATACATATTTTTTTTTAAATAGGAAACTCTGGCTATAGTTAATTAATTGTGACAAACATTTCATACTAACATGTTAACAATAGGAGAAACTGGAAGTGTGGTACATAGGAACTGTTTGTACTGTGCAGTTTTTGTTTTATAAGTTTAAAACAATTCTGAAGTTAAAAGTTTTAAAAATAGAACAATTGGTCGGCGCTGCGGCTCACTAGGCTAATCCTCCGCCTTGTGGCGCCGGCACACAGGGTTCTAATCCCGGTCGGGGCGCCGGATTCTGTCCCGGTTGCCCCTCTTCCAGTCCAGCTCTCTGCTGTGGCCCGGGAGTGCAGTGGAGGATGCCCCAAGTCCTTGGGCCCTGTACCCCATGGGAGACCAGGCTAAGCACTTGGCTCCTGGCTTCGGATCAGCGCGGTGCGCCGGCTGCGGCGGCCATTGGAGGGTGAACCAACAGCAAAGGAAGACCTTTCTCTCTGTCTCTCTCTCTCTCACTGTCCACTCTGCCTGTAAAAACAAAAACAAAAACAAAAAAAACAAAAAACAAAAAAAAGTAGAAAAATTAAGTATTGCTAAACTAATAACCAAAGTGTCATTTTATTAGTTGGGTTTCCTGTGAAATAAACAAGTAAGATTGGGAACTTTTTTTCTTTGTCATTGTGTTTCATATGTGAAGTATATTTAAAGATTTTATCCATTTTTAAATGTTTATTATTGATATTTAAAAGCTAGTAATACCTATGGATAATTTATTATAGTATAAAAATATTTTCTAAACTTTGTTATTTTTCTTTATGTATTTTCTGTACTTTGGCTTGAAACATTTTTTAGAGTCATTGAAATAGTCTTTTAAAAATGTTTATTTATGGGACTAGTGCTGTGGTGTAGTAGATAAAACTGCTGCCTGCAGTGCTGGCATCCCGTATGGGTGCCTGTTCGAGTCTCGGCTGCTCCACTTTGGATCCAGCTCTCTGTTAATGGCCCAGGAAAGCAGTAGAAGATGGCCCAAGTCCTTGGGGCCCTGCACCCACATGGGAGACTTAGAAGAAACTTCTGCCTCCTGACTGGATCGGCTTACCTCTGGCCGTTGTGGACATTTGAGGAGTGAACCAGTGGATGGAAGGCCTTTCTCTCTGTGTTTCTCCCTCTCTGTATCTCTGCTTCTCAGATAAATAAATAAAACTTTTAAAAAGATGTTTATTTGTTTCATGTGCTTGAAAGGCTTAGTAACAGTTAGAAAGGGATCTTTTCTCTGCTGGTTCACTCCCCAAATGTCCACGACATCCAGGCTTGGGTCAGGCTGAAGCCAGGAGCCCAGAACTCCATCCAGGTGCAGAGTCTTCTCATCCCGAAATACAATATTTCTTCCCATTCCTTCAGTCATTATTTTGCATCATTAAGTGAAATTTAATGTAATACTCAATTTAGCATATATTTCTACATTTCTTAATAGGTATATATATATATATTGCTATGAAATTTATAATACTAGTTGCTACTATGATATAAATTTTGCTTAAAAACTTTTATGTTGATTCTAGCTGATATAAATATATATATTAATAATGTATGTTATTCATCCTATATTCATTCTGTATGAAGCAATGTTACTGACTACTCAGTAGTAATAAAATAATCTTGTATATTCTAGGTAGAAAATTTTGTCCCTGGAATTAAAAAAAAACCTTTTTTTTAATAATACTTGTAGCTATCATTTATTCTTGTTTAAGTTTCATTCATTAAAACCTCAAATAAAATGTTTAAAATCTCAGTAATAGGGAGAATACTTAATCTTGACTTTGAGCATAATATTTGCCATAACTTTATTCATAGCTCTCTTGATAATTTTGCTTTGTTTTTCGTTTATAAGAATAGGCATAAAACTTATTAAATGCTATTTCAAAATCTAATGAAATCTGGTAAGATAAAGAATTTATTAAATTTCCTAATGATGAATTCTGTGTTTATTCCTAGGGTAAGCTACATTGTCATGCTCTACTACATTCTTCTATTAAATGGTTAGATTCAGTTGGATAATATTTTATTTATGAATGTATGTTTAATAAGAAAGTTGTCTGACAATTCTGCTTTCCTATATAATTTTGTTACCAATTAGAAAAGCAGGAATACATAATTATTCAAATAGAATAGTAGTGGAAATCAGATCAATCTGTTCTTAATGAGATAATTAACTGAAGACAGATAAATAGTTACTTTTTGCAAAGCTATCAGACAGGATTTTATGACTTGAGATTCATAGTTTTAGAAGCATCTTGAGATGTAAAGCTCAAGAGAATTTGGAATTTCTTGATAATAATTTGTCTCCATTAAACCACTCTGACTACTGTTGCCTTTATGAGATTGTGTTACCTCTAGCTTTCTATTGTACATAGAGACTACATTTTATTCTTTGGCCCTGTGGAGTGTCCCTTTAAATAGAGTGTGTCTCTAAGATTTGAGTTTCACTGTCTTTGACCTCTTTGATTGCCCTGGCAGCTCCCAACCCACATAACAGGTGCATAATCAATATTGTTATTTGGTGAAACTGTTTCCTTGCACCTTGCTATGCACTTTCATGGCAGAGTTCTATTAGTTTACTATTCTACAGAACTCAAAATATATGGTCATTTCTTATTACTACTAGGCTGCAAAGCAACACTGTTTCACCAGGAGAAATAGAGGGGTCAACTTGTTTAGCCAGAGGTCACTTGGATGCAAACATGTGGCAAGCACAGACACTGTTCTTCAATTCTCAGATTCAGTCCCAGATCTCCGGGCTAGGCTCTCTTAGAAGCAAAGCATGCCCTGCATTCAGAAAGACACTAAAGCTCCTGGGTTTCTTGATGGGAGTTATTGCACCTTGTCTCCATCTGCCACTCTCACCAGCATTTGGCAGCCAGCTTGGGTCTTAGGAAGAGTTATTTTACTTGACTAAAAATAAATAAATTAAAAGCTACATCAGGAGCTATTCAGTAATTTTCAATTTGATATGTTAAAGTAAAACTTGAAAGAAGCTGCCCACTCCCCCATACACAGCCTTGTTAGGTGTGGTGACACTAGAAGTGAAGCATACTGTCTGAGCCTTTGTGGAATGCAAATGAATTTCAAAGGGAAATTTCATTCTCCTTTCTTGTTCTGAATTTCTGATGCTGTCTCTTCCCTCCAAATTCCATTTTTCTCTTTGCCTCATCTTCATCTAAGATTATATATTTTAAGCATATTGATGCATGTAGTGTACTTATTTATTCATTGAAGAACTATTTATTGTTTGGCTACCATATGTTAGGTGCCAGGTGCTGATGGTTAAATGAGAAGCAAACACAGGTGAGACTCCTACTCTTAGAAATCGGGGTGTTGGCACTAATGAAATAATCATCAGTAATGCACAATTAAACACTAAGAATCATGCTCTGAAGAAAAATACCTCACTTGGATCTAGGGTATAGTATTGGTGGAAATCTTTGCATGAAATTCTAAGTGGTAAAAGGGTGACTTTGAAGAAGAAAGAAAATTCCAGGCTAGAAAGAATACCACATGTAAATGTCCTGTGATCAAAGGAAGCATTGATATCCAAAAATACGTTGATGCAGCTGAAGCAAAGACAGAAAAAGAACTGCGCAATGAGTCTTGGCCCAAACTGTAAAAGAGCTGGTAGGGAAGAGCTTCTGACATAGGAATTGGGAAATGATTATGGAGAGAACAAATTTTCGTGTCAAAATATTTGTTGCTTGTAGTATGGTGAACGTATTGTAGAAAAGGAACATCTGTTGACAATAAAGTCTAAAAATGGAGAAAATAATGAAAAAAATTGAAAACCTTCACTAGGATAGAGGGCAACAAAAGCACATTAGTCAGGAGATGATCAAAAGTCGTGGATAGATGTGGGAATGGAGGGAGTGAGCATTGTCCAGGTAGCCTGAAGATTCATGGGCCACCTTACCACTCACACAGGCCTTTGTCCACATGACAGTAGTTTCGTCATCATTCCAATTACTCTGAGAATCATTAGTGAGATTCTGTTTGTATAGCTGAGTAAATGAATGTTTTCAGTGATGGCTTACTTAAACTCGCAGCATTTAAATTTGATATCATTCTATTTTAATTTTAAATGTTTTACTTCAGAACAGTTTTTAAAACTAAAAAAGGATGAATTCATTTGGAGGCAAAAATTTTGAGATCCATACATTGTTTTTTCATAATATACACTTTGCAAAAAGTTTATCCTTTTTTACATTTTGTTTAAAAATGTTTTCAATGCTTTATTGTTCATGTCAATGTAATACTGATACAAAGAAAACAGATTCAGTGTAGGTCATAGATAAAATTCTGATAACAAAATGATATTCTGTTTCTCTTCCACCCTCCCCCCTCTTGTTTCTCTTTCTTCTTTCTTTTATAGTTTTTGAGATAACATATTTTTAATTAACATTACAGTGAAGGGATTTCTGCCCCACTAAATAAAGAGATCAACGAGTAAAAAGTAAAAAGGCCTTCATTCAGTGGTAATATGGACAAGATCTATAAACAATGATAACATGGAAAAATGGGCATTTCACCAACTTCATAAAATTTAAAATAATCATAGATCATTAAAATTATGGTAGTATAAATTTTTTTTTTTTTTTTTTTTTTTTTTTTTTTTTTTTTTGACAGGCAGAGTGGACAGTGAGAGAGAGAGACAGAGAGAAAGGTCTTCCTTTGCCGTTGGTTCACCCTCCAATGGCCGCCGCGGCTGGCGCGCTGCGGCCGGCGCACCGTGCTGATCCGATGGCAGGAGCCAGGAGCCAGGTGCTTTTCCTGGTCTCCCATGGGGTGCAGGGCCCAAGCACCTGGGCCATCCTCCACTGCACTCCCGGGCCACAGCAGAGGGCTGGCCTGGAAGAGGGGCAACCGGGACAGAATCCGGCGCCCCGACCGGGACTAGAACCCGGTGTGCCGGCGCCACAAGGCGGAGGATTAGCCTAGTGAGCCGCGGCGCCGGCCTGGTAGTATAAATTTTTAACCATTGGTTTAACAGCAATATAAAACAAAATTTGACAAAAATATATTTGTAGCAATACTGATACACAGGAATCTTCTATGGGATTTTGTTGATTTTTTTCTTCTTTAAATTTTAGTTCCCACATATAAGGGAGAATATGTGGTATTTGTCTTTCTGTGTCCAGCTTATTTCACGCAACGTGATGCCCCTATTGCATTCATTTTACTGCAAGTAGTAGAAATTCATTCTTTTTTACAGCTGAATAATATTCCATTGTGTATATATACCACATTCTCTTTATCTACCATCTGGTGATGAAAACTTTGATTCCATGTTTTGGCTATTGTGAACAGTACTACTATAAACATGGTAGTACAGGAATCTCTTTGATACAACATGTTCATATCTTTTAGATATATACACAGAAATAGAATTGCTGAGTCATATGACAAGTCCATTTCTAGAGTTTGTTTTGTTTTTAAGAGATATCCAGGGTCTCCCACTGTGGCGCACTGGGTTAAGCCAGAGCCTGCAATGCATCATTCCATATGGGTGCTGGTTCGAGTTCTGGCTGCTCCCCTTCCAATCCAGCTCCCTGCTAATGCACTTGGGAAAGCAGAGGAAGATGGCCCGAGTCTTTGGGCCCCTGCACCCACATGGGAGTGCAGGATGAAGTTCCTGATTGCTGGCTTCAGCCTGGCTCAGCCCCAGTCATTGTAGCTACTAGGGAA
This sequence comes from Oryctolagus cuniculus, assembly GCF_051225735.1. NCBI lineage: Eukaryota > Metazoa > Chordata > Mammalia > Lagomorpha > Leporidae > Oryctolagus > Oryctolagus cuniculus. The sequence goes on along the minus strand of NC_142881.1, from coordinate 58,438,005 downwards.
GTGAACCAGCAGATGAAAGATTCTCTCTCTCTTTCTTCTCATCTTCCTCCACCACCACCTCCTCTTCTCTCTGTAACTCTGCCTTTCAAATAAGTAAATATTAAAAAAGAATACCCATACTGTTTTCAATGGTAGCTGTACTAATTTACATTTCCACCAACAGTGTCTAAGTGTTCTCCTTTCTCCACATCTTTGCTAGGATTTGTTATTCTCTATCTTTTGGATAACAATCATTCTGATGGAGATCAAGTGATATCTCATTGTGGTTTGATTTACATTTCCCTGATGGCTAGTGATGTTAAGCATTTTTTCAATGATTTGTTGGCCATTTGTATTTCTTCTTTTCAGAACTATCATTGAAGTCTTTTGCCCATTTCTTAATTGGATTGTTTCTTGTTGAGTTTTTAAAGTTGCTGATATATTCTGCATATTAATCCTTTGTTTAGGTAGCTTGCATTTTTTTCTTCTATTTTGTTGGATATGTATTCACTTTGTTGATTGATTACTTTACTATGCAGAAGCTTCTAGGCTTGATATAGTCTCATTTGTTTAGTTTGCTTTTGTTACCTGTGCTTTGGGGGCCTTATACAAGAAATCATCCCTACATCCATGTCTTAGACAGTTTCCCATATGTTTTTATCCAGCAACTTTGTAGTCTCAGGTCTTAAATTTAGGTCTTTGATCCATCTTATGTTGATTTTTGTATATGGTGAGAGATGTGGATCTACTTTCATGTTTCTACATGTTTATATATCTAGTTCTGCAGACACCATTTGTTGAAGAGATTAACCTACTCCACTGTTTGTTAGGTCCATCTGTTCAATAGTATGGTTCCAACTTGACGAATCTTTATTGATTTTTCTGGCTGGATAATCTGTCCATTGATGAAAATGAGGTGTTGAAGTCCCCCACTATTTTGTATGGGAGTCTATTTCTCCCTTTATGTCTAATAGTATTTGCTGTATATATCTGGGTTGTCTTGCATTGGGTATATATATTTTTATGATTTTTTAAAAATTATTTATTTATTTGAGAGGCAGAGTTACAGACAGGGAGAAGGAGAGACAGAGAGAAAGGTCTTTGATCTGCTGGTTTACTTCGCAAATGGTGGTAATAGCCGCAGCTGGGCTGATCCCAAGCCAGGAGCCAGAAGCCTCCTCCAGGAATCTCATGCAGGAGCAGGGGCCCAAGCACTTGAGACATCTTCCACTGCTTTCCCAGGCCATAAGCAGGGAACTGGATCAGAAGGGGCAGCTGGGACATGAACTGATGCCCATATGGCATGCCAGCATTGCAGGCAGAGGTTTAACCTAGAACACCACAGTGCTAGCCCCGTATTTTTGTGATTCTTACATCTTGCTGAATCAAAACTTTATCAAAATATGTCTTTGTCTTTTTTTACTTTTTTTTTTTTTTTTTCCCCACAGGCAGAGTGGACAGTGAAAGAGAGAGAGAGAGAGAAAGGTCTTCCTTTGCCATTGGTTCACCCTCCAGTGGCAGGAGCCAGGTACTTATCCTGGTCTCCCACGAGGTGCAGGGCCCAAGGACTTGGGCCATCCTCCACTGCACTCCCGGGCCACAGCAGAGAGCTGGCTTGGAAGAGGGGCAACTGGGACAGAATCCGGCACCCCGACCGGGACTAGAACCCGGTGTGCCGGCGCCGCAAGGCGGAGGATTAGCCTATTGAGCCACGGCGCCGGCCATGTTTTTTTTTTTTTTTAATTTAAAATCTGTTTCATCTCATAAGAGGATAGCTACTCCAACTTGTCTTTGGTTTCCATTTGCCTAATGTATCTTTTTCCTACTCTTTACTTTCAGTCTATGTGCATCTGTATTTTTGCAGTAGGTTTGTTGTAGATGGAATCTAGTGGGTTCTTGTTTGTGTGTGTGTGTGAGTGTGTGTGTTTTAAATCTTCAGCCAACCTAAGTCTTTTAGGTGTTGAATTTAATCCATTTATATTCAAGGTTAGAATTGATATATAAGAACTACCATCCATCGTTTTGTTGGTTGCATGCTGGTTTTACCTGCTCTGTTAGTCTGTTTGGTGGTTTCATGTGTTTTTACGATGTTTACTTCTAATGTAAGACTCCTTACAGCATTTCTTGTAAAACTGGTCTAGTCGTGGTGAATTGTCTATTTTTGCGTATCTGGAAAGTATTTATTTCTCCTTCTAGAAGATACCTTAATTTGGATATAATCTTGACATTATCCACTCTCTTAGGGCTTGTAACATTTCTGCTGAGAAGTCTTGTGTTAATCTAATTGGTTTTCCTTTACCTGTAACTTGACATTTTTCTGTTATTGTCTTCAGGATTCTCTCCTTGTCCTTAGCTTTTGACAGTTTGGCTGCAGCAGGCCTTGGAGAAGATCTTTTTTGTTTGACTTCTGCTTGTGGTCCTTTAATCTTCCTGTATGTGGATGCCCGTGTCTCTTTCAAGGCCTGAGGAATTTTCAACTATTTAGCAAGTTCTCAATATCTTTGTCCATCTCTTCTCCTTCAGGAATACCCACTATAGCAATTGGTCATTTAATGGTACCCCAAATTTCACAGACTTTCTCCATTTTTTAAATTCTTTTCCCTTTATTTTTCTCTGATTGGATTGTTTCAAAGTCTTGTCTTCAAGCTCAGAAATCCGTTATTCCACTTGGCCTATTCCACTGTTAAAGCTCTCAATCATAATATTTATTTCACTGATTGAAGATTTAATCTCCAAAATTTCTATTTGGTTCTTTTTAATGCTCTCTATCTCCTTAGTAATATTTTCATTCATGTCACTCGTTGATTTTCTCATTTCTTTAATCTGTATTCTGTTGCATCACAATGAGTTTCCTTTTTAATTCTATTTCTGACATTTCATAAATTTCCTTAAGATCAGTATTTAATTTTGGAGAATTATTGTGTTCTTTTGCTGGTGTCATGCTACAGTGCTTTTTAATGTCTCCTGTCTCTATGCTGATATCTGCATATCTGGTATAATAGTCCCTTCTTCTTAATGGAGCAGGTTTTCTTGGAAAACATGGTTTAGATGGAATCAAGGGTATCACCTGGCTTGTCGGTTTGCCTCTGGCACTAGGTGTATGCAGAAATATAACCTCCGAGTGATTTCTTTTGCTATAATCTATGACAACTATATCAATAAGTGACATAGTGGTCTAGCCTGCTGCAGTTATTAGGGTTAGGAGAGTGGCTTGGTGTCAGTCACACTGGAGATTATGATAACCAGAGCCTTGTTCCTGGTGCTGAGGGAGACAACAGGGGCTGTCTGCTAGTCCCACTGCCAAGGCCAAGTGATGATGGGGCTTCTGGCACCAGTTGCAATGCTCTAGGACTGTGTGATGTGGATGGATCCTTCCTCAGGTATTGCTAAGAGTGCAGCTGGTGCTGTGGTTTATAACCCCAACAACCCTAGTCCTGGGACTGGGGGATGTCAGCTGAACCCTGCCCCTGTCCCCAAGGTAGACAGGAGATTTTCCTCTGGTAGGTATGGATCCAGAGATTTGCAATGCAGGTAGGTCTTCCTAGGTCCACCAGGTAGATTCTGGTGGGATTGAAGAAATTAGAACAGATTGTTCCAGTCCTGGTGTTTCAGGGTACAACGGGTTCATAACCCAGATCTCCCAGCATTGGAGTGGATGTGGATTTTTTTTATGGGCTGCTTCTTGTGCTATCCCCAAGAAGGTAAAGAAACTAAAATTGAGAGAGTGTAGCTCTGGGGCCAAAGCCCCAAAAATCCCACAGTTGTAGAATGCAGGGGAATGTCAATACAATCTGCCCTGTCTCTGACCCTGTTTGCTTCTGGTAGCTCTGGTGCAGACATCAGTTGCATGAATTTTCACAGCCAAGCGCACTGTGGGGTGGGTGAGGGCAGGGAGACGATGTGACTTCCCTTCTCAGAGGCCAGCAGTTGCTCAGGTCCCAGTCAGCTCCCCAGGCTGAAGTTACAGTCAGTGGGTGACTGAAATTCTCCGTCAGCTACAGCCGCAGTTGGCAGAGCATGCAGCAATTTCTTCCTGTCTTGACTTGAATTCAGATGGTGACTGACAGCTGGCTGCACCATGTGGCCAGCCGCAGTAGCAGCCTGGTCCCCTTTCTTCACTGTCTAAAAATCTTTGTTCTTTTTATTACATCTCCACTGAAGATTTCTGTCAGATCCCTAAATTTGTTTGTGTTTCTCCCCTCTTCCCCTCCCCTCTTCCTGTCCCCCTAGCCCTCCCTCTCTCCCTCCCTCTCTCCCTCTCCCCTCCCTTCCCCTCTTCCCTCCTTCCCTCCCCTTCCCCTGTCTCTCCCCCTCCCCCTCCCTCCCACTTCCCCTTCCTGCCTCCCCTTCCCCTTCCCTCTCCTTCTCCCCCTCTCCCTCTCCCCCTCTCCCTCTCCCCCTCTCCCTCTCCCCCTCTCCCTCTCCCCCTCTCCCTCTCCCCTTCCCCTCCCTCCCCCTTCTCCTCCCTCCCTCTCCCCTTCCCCTCCCTCCCTCCCCCTTCCCCTCCCTCCTTCCTTCTCCCCCTCCCCACTCGCTCCCCCTCCTACCACTCCTCCCCCTACCCCCTTCCCCTACCCCCACCCCTTCCTCTCCCTCTCCCCCTCCCTCCCTCCTCCTCCCCCTCCTACCACTCCTCCCCCTCCCCCTTCCCCTACCACCACCCCTTCCTCTCCCTCTCCCCCTCCCTCCCTCCTCCTTCCCCTCCTACCACTCCTCCCCCTACCCCCTTCCCCTACCCCCACCCCTTTCTCTCCCTCTCCCTCCCCCAGCTATGCCACAGAACTGGCCCTGCTGCTCTAATTTACATTTTAACCAACAGTGCATAAGAGTCTCCCTTTGTCCACATCCTTACCAGCATTTGTTATTTTCTGTCTTTTTGATAATATCCATTCTGATAGGAGTGAAGTGATACCTCATTGTGCTTTTGATTTGCATTGCCTTATTCCTAGGGATATTGAGCATCTACACATATTCGTTGTCATTTGTATTCTATTGAGAACTGTTTATGTATAAAGGTACTATGGCCATTTCTTGATTATATTGTTTTTTGGTTCTTGAGTTTTTAGAGTTGTTGAAATATTCTGCATATTAATCCTTTATTGGTTAAATAGATTGCAAATATTTTATCTCATTCTGTGATTTGTCTCTTCACTATATTGATTATTTCTTTCTGTGTAGAAGCTTCTGAGTTTGATATAATCCAGCTTGTTTAGTTTTGTCTTAGTTTCTTGAGTTTGGGTCTTATTCCAGAAATCATTACCTACTTTGTTGTTTCTCCTATATTTTCTTCTAGCAATTTCATAGATTCAAGTCTTAAATATAGGTCTTTGTTCCATCTTGAATTGATTTTTATATATGGTGAGAGGTAGGGATCTAATATCCATTTTTTACATATATACCTTCAATTCTTTTGAACACCATCTATTACAAAAATCCTTTCTTCCATGTAAGTTCTTTGTACCTTTGTCAAAAATCAGTTGGTTGCACTTTTGTGGATTAATTTCTGGGATATCTATTCTGTTCTATTGATATATGTGTAGGCTGTTATGCCAGTACCATGCTGTTTTAGTTATGATTTTTTTAATGTACTGAACTCAGATCTTGTAATGTCTCAGGAATATTTTGGCTGTTTTGGGTCATTTATGGTTCCCTATTAATTTTATGACTTTTTTTCTAATTTTGCAAAGAATGTCAATAATATTTTGATAAAGATTGCATTGAATATGTAGGTTCTTTTAGATAGTATAGACATTTTAATAATATTTTTATTCCATTGGAAAGAAATATCTTTGCATTTTCTTGTGTGTTCCTGATGAGTTATTTCATCCCACTAATTTGGGGTTTGGTTTGTTCTTATTTTTCTATATTTTTGAGATACATTTTTAGAGCATTGATTTGATGCCTTTCCAGTTTCTTGATGTAGTCACTAATTGCTATAAACTTTTGTCTCAACACGACTTTTGCCTGTATCCCGCGTTTTGATGTGTTGTCATCTTTATTTGTTTCTAAGAATGATTTGATTTCCCTTTTGATTTCTTCTGTGACTCACTATTCATTCAGGAGTATGTTGTTCAGTCTCTGTGTTTGTGTATTTTCTAGAGTTTAAGTTGTTAATTTCCAGCTTTATTCCATTGTATTCACAATAGATACATGGTACAATTTCAATTTTATTGAATTTGTTTAGACTTGCTTATCCCAGAGAGAGTTGCGTACACTGATGAAAACAATGTGTATTCTGTAGCTGTGGGATGAAATGTTCTCTAGATATCAATTAGGTCGATTTGGTCCATAGTGTAGATTACCTCTGTTGTTTCTTTGTTGGTTTTTCTCTAGTTGATCATATTGATAAAAGGGGGAAGTCAGAGTCTCCCATTATTATTGTATTGGAGCCTATGTCTCCCTTTAGGACCATTGACATTTGTTTTAAAAAGCCAGGTACCCTACCTTTGGGTGCATATGCATTCATCATGATCACATCTTCCTGTTGAATTCATCAATTTTGACTGTAGAGCTCTTTGATTTCTTTGGTTAATTTTTAAATTCCTAAATGTTTTTATTTATTTATTTATTTATTTTTGGTAGCCATTGTAAATAGATTTCTTCCTTGACTTACTTTTCAGCAAGATTATTATTGTGTAAAAATGATACTTTTTGTTGATTATGTAACGTGTCTTTACTGAATTGGTTTTATCAATTTTCACTGCTTTTTGATAGAGTTGAGGTTTTTTCATGTGCAGCATCATGTCATCTACAAACATGGGTATTTTTACTTCAGTCCTTCCAGTATTGATGCCTTTTATTTATTTGCCTTCCCTAATTTCTCCTGCTAATATTTCAGTAATATAGTCAATACAATGAGTGAAAGGGGATAGCCTTGTCTCATGTCTGATCTGAGGGTAAATGCTTTCAGCTTTTTTTCATTCAGTGTGATATTGGTTGTTGGTGTGTCATATATAGTCTATAATGTTGAGGTATGTTCCTTCCATACCTAATTTGTTGAAGAATTTTATCATGAATGAGTGTTTTATCCTATTCAACTCTTTGTCTGAATCTGTTGAAATAGTAACTTCTTTATTTGTTCTTCATTCTGTTAAGGTCATTTGTGATGCTTATTAGTTGCAAATGTTGAGCTACACTTAAATCTCTGAAATAAATCCCATTTGATCATGATGTATGATCTTTTTGATACAATGTTGGATTTGGTTTGCAATTATTTTGCTGAGAATTTTGGCATCTATATTCGTGCAGTATGTTGGTCTATAATTTTCTTTTTGGCTTGTGACTTTGTATGGTTTTGGTATTAGAGTAAAGCTGGCCTCATAGATTTTGGCTGACTTCCATTCTTCTCAATATTTTGGAATAATTTGAAAAGTATTGGAGCTAGTTCCTCTTTAGATGCTTTGTAGAATTCATTTATAAAGCCATGAAGTCCTGAAACTGATGGGGGATTTGTAATTACCACCTCAATGCTGTTGTTTGTTATTGGTCTACTATATATTTTCTATATATTCTTTTTTAAAATTTTTTAATTTTTAACATTTTATTTATTTGAAAGACAAAGTTAAAGATAGAGGTAGAGCCAGAGAGAGAGAGAGGGGTCTTCCATTCACTGGTTCACTCCCCAGATGGCCACAATGGCTAGAGCTGAGCCGTTGCTAAGCCAGGAGCTTTTTCCAGGTCTCCCACACAGGTACAGAGGCCCAAGCATTTAGGCCATCTTCTATTGCTTTCCTAGGCCATAGCAGAGAACTGGATTGGAAGTGGAATGGCCAAGACTTGAACCAGTGCTCATTTGGGATGCTGGGGCTTTAACCTGCTCCGTCACAGATTATATATATATATATATATATATATATATATATATTCTCCAGGAATGTATCCATTTCTTTGAAGTTTTCTACTTTGTTAGAATATAGTTGTTCATAGTAGTTTGTGGATTCTTTGTATTCCTGTGGTATTAGTTGTAATGTCTTTTCTATATCTGATTTTATTTGAATTTGCCCTCTTTTATCTGGTTAAATGTTTGGCTATTTTATTTCTTTTTAAAAAACAGCTTTTTGTTTATCTTTTATATTAATTTGTTTGAAGTTCATTTCATTCTTTTCTGATTCTTAGTATTTCTCAACTCTTGCTAATTTTGGGTTTGGTTTGTTATTTTTGTAAATCCTATAGCTGTGTTTTTAGATTATTTATTTGACATCTTTAGATTTTTAAAATGCACTTTTTAAAATGTAAGCACTTATCACTGTGAACTTCCCTCTTAATATTGTTTTTGCAATATTCCACAGGTTTTAATATACAATATTTTTATTTTCATTTGTTTCAAGAAATTTCTTATTTTCTTTTTAGTTTCTTCAATGACCCCTTGGTCACTCAGTAGCATGTTGTTTAATTTCAATGTATTTCAATTTCCTATACTTGTTTTCTGTTTTATTCCTTTGTGGTTTGAGAAGATATTAGGTATGATTTCAGTCACTTTAAATTTACAGAAAATTGATTGGTGCCCAATTATATTGTTTACTCTAGAAAATGTCCCACATACTGTTGAAAAGAATGTATATTTTGCAGCTGTTGGATGAAATGTTCTATAAATATCTGTTAGGTTTATTTGCTCTGTAGTATGGTTCAACTTTGATATATCTTTGTTAATTTTCTGTCTGATCTGTCCACTGAGGACAATGGGTATTGGAGTCTGTCTTCCATTTTAGGTCTAATACTATTTGATTTATATATCCGGCTAGTCTTGTGTTGGGTGCATGTGTATTTAGGATTGCTATATAATTTTTTTGCTGAAATTGATAATTTTATCAATATAATCTCCTTTATATTTTTACAGTTTATGGTTTAAAGTTTGATGGGTATAGCTACTCTTGATTGTTTTTTGTTTCCATGTTATAGCATTTTTTTACTTTCAGTCTATGTATATATTTCCCTGTGATGTGTATTTCTTATAAGCCACATATAGTGGGATCTTGTTTTTTTTTATCTATTCAGCCAACCTATATTGACTGGGGAATTTAATCTATTTATGTTTGAAGTTCATATTGATAGATTCAAAACTAACTCCTGTAGTTATGTTGATGGGTTACTGATTATATATCTGCTGTGTCATTGAATTTGGTTCTGTCACATGTTTTCATGAAGATTACTTCTAACATAGGAATCTTTGCTTGTCTAGAAACAATTTTTTCTCCTTCATTTCTGAAGAAGAGCTTTGCTGGACACAATATTCTTGGTTGGATGTTTCTGTTTTTTTTTTTGTTTGTTTGTTTTTTGTTTTTTTTTGACAGGCAGAGTGGACAGTGAGAGAGAGAGACAGAGAGAAAGGTCTTCCTTTGCCGTTGGTTCACCCTCCAATGGCCGCCGCGGTCGGCGCGCTGCGGCCGGCGCACCGCGCTGATCCGATGGCAGGAGCCAGGAGCCAGGTGCTTTTCCTGGTCTCCCATGGGGTGCAGGGCCCAAGCACCTGGGCCATCCTCCACTGCACTCCCTGACCACAGCAGAGGGCTGGCCTGGAAGAGGGGCAACCGGGACAGAATCCGGTGCCCCGACCGGGACTAGAACCCGGTGTGCTGGCGCCACTAGGCGGAGGATTAGCCTAGTGAGCCGCGGCGCCGGCCTGTTTTTTTTTTTCTCTCAAGGCCTTAAATATATCATCTCACTTTTTGACATGTATTGTTTCTGCTGAGAAGTCTGCCATTTTTAGTCTTAATTTCTCCTTCATTGCCTTTAGGATTCTTTCCTTGTTCTTAGCTTTTGACACTTGGACTATAATATGACTTGGAGAAGGTCTTTTGTGATTGAATTTGAGATCCTCTGCGATTCTTGTATTTGAATATTCACATCTTTTTCCAGACTTGGGATGTTTTAAATTATAATTTCATTCTGTAGGTTCTCAGTGCCTTTTTCCTTCTCTTTCCCTTTAGGTATCTCAATAATCTCATTAATTATTATTATTTTTGCTTAAGAGCATTTCATATATTGCATGGATTTCTTAATTCCTGAATTATTTTGTTTTTCTGACTAGATTATTTTGAATGATCCTATTCTACAGATGAGAAATTCTTTTTTCCACTGGTCTGTTCTCTTGTTGAAACTCTGAATTGTAGATTTTTATTTCATTGATAGAAGTTTTAAGCTACAAAATTTGTTGTTTGTAATGATTTCTAAGTTGTTTTCTTTTTATTCTTTTAAAAATTTATTTAAGTTATACAAGTTTCACATGTTTCATATATACAGGTTTAGGAACATAGTGATACCTCCCACCCCAGCCTCCCTCCTGCCCATGCTCCAACCATTCTTCCTCCTCCCTCTCCCATTCTCTTAATACCTACAAATAACTATTTTCAGTTTATTTAATGATTATGAAGTTACATTATGTAAAAGAGTTAAGCAAGTGGTGTGAAGAAAAAAAATACTGTTCATTGATGGAAGAGACAAGGGCTGTATACAATCACTGAATCTTAAAATGTTCATTTCACTCCAGTACATTGTATTTTGGGTTCTCTGTTAGTTACCTCAGATCAGGGGAAACATATGACTAATGCTGCAGCTTAGAGTACTAACAGCCCACGTTGCAACACTGGAATATATTCAGAGGATCTTGATCCAATCCCATGGGGGTGAATATAGATTATGTTGAGGATTGTGTATTGGCAGGTGTAGGTGTAGGGCAGTGCAATGCAGGTAGATTGTTCCTTAGATCCCACAAGGTGTGTTCTGATGACTCTGAAGAATATAATACCAATAGTCACAGTCCTAGAGCTGCAAGATACACTGTGTTTTTATTCAGGTCTCATAGCATGAGTTCCAGTAAAGCTGGGGCTCTGGGGATTGTGGACTGGTGGTTATCATCCTGAAGCAGAGGAATACAGATGGGGCTTTCCAGAAACCACAGGTGAGTTAGTTACAAGGGGTTGTAGTAGCAACAGACTTGAGTTGCAGGGCACAAAGGGGACTGCTCCCTAGTTCCCACAAGGCATATGAGGGTTATGCTGGGGCTTATGTTCTTGCCAATCAATAGCCTAAGCTAAAAGTTGAAGAAGGAGCTTCCTCAGGTCTGGTCCTCTGGGATTGTGTATGGATTACTGCTGACAGCTAGCACAAAGAACCCAAAGGAAACTTTCCTCCATGGTACAAAGCAAGCATTGTAGCCCCGGGGCTAGTGCCCATAGCACCCACAGCTGCACGATTTACAGGAGCCTACTCTATGCACTGCAAAGTGCCCTCAATGTCTCTGGGAACTTCTGGTATTAAGGGGCTGCTTGTCATCCTCTAGCATAGGTGGAATTTAGCAACTTAGCAGAGGCAGCAGCAGCAGCGGCTCCGAAATTGCTCTTTGGAGGCAGAGAGAGGTAATTTGGGTTCAATCAAAGTAGTCTCTCAGACCCTAGTGAGCCCTCTAGAGTTGATTTAAAGTACGTGATGATGTGATTCTCTTGTAGTTAGGGCAGTCCATCTGTGGCAGTAGTCTGGATCACAGACTTCCTCTTCCCTCCTAGCACTTACCGCTTCCTGGCAAGATGGCCTGCCCGAGTAGGGGAGCTAGGGTAGGAGCAGTGGGCAGAGGCGTTGAGCAGCAATGCACTCTGTCTGTCTCTCTGCTGGTCTTCAGAGCCTCTGTGCTATTTGTTGATCTCAATCACTTTTTTGCTGAAGTTTTTCAACCAGTCTCTTAAGTTCTCATATTTCATACATAGAAGCTTTTTCCTCACGAGATGGAATCCCTCTGCTAGGGAGCAGGCAGGAGCAGCTGACGGCTGCATTGTGCTTTGTTTTTCTGTCTCTGCTGGTTTTCATCGTCTCCACGGTGTTTACAGCTCTAATGATTCTTTACTCAAGTTTTCTTTCAATCAGTCTCGTCATTTCTAATATTTTATGTTTTGAACCCTCTTCTCAGCAAGGCAGCTGCGCCAGGGTAGGAGTGGTGGCAGTATTTACATGCTTTGTTCCTCTCTATGCTGGTTTTCCAAGTCTCTGTGCTGTTGGCAATTCCTGTCACTTCTTTACTGAAGCTTTCCTGAAGTCTATCTCGAAATATGGTTCTTCCCTTGTTCTGAAAGTGTTCTCTGCTTGAGATGGATACAGGCCCTCTCTGTTTAGCCATCATGGTCTCAACTGTGATACCACCCCCTTGAACTTCTTTTTCAAGTCTCAGTATCACAGTATGACTAATAACCTTTATCTCAAGTCAGCTTTTCTAAGACTTACTGTAAGAGTAACCTCTTCTATCCTCCCAATAAATCTTGGTATGTTAAGTACCCTTCTAAGAATATTTGCTCCCTAAATAATCACATCCAACTACCATTGATAAGCTAGTGACTTCCAAATTAATATCTCCAATGTAGAGTCCCCTTAATTATATACCTATGAATTGGTATGTCTGCTTAATATCTCAGTGACATCTCAAACTCAAAGAATCTACCCCAACTCCCATTATCTCTGATCAGGGTGAAGAACTTCTAGTGCTCATTTTACCAGTGATGTGATCAGTGACTGTGTAAATTTGTTACATGTTAATGTGTCCAAGGAACATAAACCTCTCCTTTCTTCTTTATGCCATAAGCTATTGTGAACCTTCATTCCTTTCTAAATTCAGAAAGAAGCCCAAATATCATTTGCAAATGCCAAGTCAAAAAGGAAGAGCCCAATCCAGCATTCATTCATGCTTTCTTCCTTGTGCTTTTGCTACAAATCTGTCAAATACTGATGTTCTCAATGTGCATATGCAGTCAAACCAAAAACAACTGCGGGAGTTTCTTTGTTAGAAACTCATCCTCTGTAACCTAAGCAGTAGTACTTCACCTTTGTGCTCAGGCTATATGATGAAGTGCTAGAAGGACACAGCATCTAATGAACAAATTACATTGTACTCAGGGTTCTAAAAATTAAAATTCACTGAATATATGAGTTTAAACACAATAGAGAAGATATTCATAATGATTGTTTTAGTAGTCAAGAATAAATTATTTGTTTACATGGACAAAGTAATATTTTGGGGTACTTGATATTGTTAGAAACTGAAAAGGTTGTTGCCTTTACCACTGAGCAGCTCATTGTGTGGTAGAGCCATAGTGAAAAGCAAGGATATGCTATGATTGTGATGGTATGGAAGGTGGAGTTACGAAATCTGATTCTGAGTATTAGGGAACAATTTCTAGAGGAGTTGTCATGTGATCCAGTCCTGGAGACATGGGTATTAGTAGGAAGGTGATATGAGGGATAATTTTCGGAAGGAAATCCTTATGGAAATTTTAACATAAAAATGGCAAATTATTTTTTTTAAGAATTAGATTTCTTTTTTATCTGTTATATAAGATGTTCTAATAAACATAGAAGAATTAGATATTCAAAGAAAATTATAAGCACAGTAATCTCTATGAACAGGAATTGAAACAGATCTCTGCTTTCTTGCTTTTGAACCCAAATTTAGGACATTCAGATTGACCAAATCCAAGGCAGGCATTAAATTAGCAGGTGTATCCACAGAAATTATTATGGTACTGAATTACCATGTTTGAACTTAGCTGAAAGTAAATGCCTGAAATTAGTATATTTTTGATGTGTATGTTTCTGCTTCAGTACCAAGTATCAGGTTTCTCTGGCTGCATGGACGAGAAAAAGAATTTGGCTTCCTTAAGGAAAAAGAAAGCTAGTTCATTGGAATACACGGCAAAAGATAGATTACCTTAGAAAAAAGTTGATCTGAGTTGGATGACTTTAAACCTTAAGAATGTGCCAGTGCTGTGGCTCACTTGGCTAATCCTCTGCCTGCAGCTCTGGCATCCTGGGTTCTAGTTTTCAAATAGTAATTTAAATAATTATCTAATAGTAATTTAAATAATTACTAATAATTTAAATAAATTAATTAAAATAATTACTAATAATTTAAACAATAATTTAAATAATTACTCCAGTTTTTGAATCATTTTACATGACTTCATAGCTTCTTGCATAAATACTAAGGTCATACTTTGGTAGGCTTTTGCCCCATTACCCTACTTTTCAGGAAGGAGTGTCTATCCATGCAAATGAATGTGTGTGTTGTTGTTATTGTTTGTATGCATGTTGTGAAAGGGAGGTAGTATTTCAAAGTCATTTGTGAGAATTCAAATCATAAAATTTTGTTTCCCTTAACTTTTCCATTCCTGAACCCTCTACACATATCAGAATATCTTGGCAGAGGGGAACTAGGGCTTTTTTTTTTTTAGTAGCTTTTTGTTGATGATTCTGTTATTTTCTTTTTATGTATTTATGTAAAAGTTAAAGTTAGAAGGATAGATGGATGGGGAGAGGGAGAGAGAGAGAGAGAGAGAGAGAGAGAGAGATCCCCAAATGGCCACAGCAACCAGGCCAAAGCCAGGAGCCAGAAGCTTCTTCTGGCTTTTCTGCATGGATGCAGGGGCCCAAGCACTTGGGCCATCCTCCACCGCTTTCCCAGGCATATTAACAGGAAGCTAGATGGGAAGTGGAGCAGCCACGACTTCAATATGTACCCATATGGAAAGCTAGAGTTTCAGGCAGCAGCTTTATCCACTATACCACAATGCTGGCCCCAATTCTGTTCTCAACATCTCTCATATTCCACAAGTTGAGGATTCTTGATACAAAATGTTCTATGGAGCCAACTTCATTGCTGATATTGAAGATGTTTTACATCATGGATTCTATGACCACTATAAGAAAGTTGTTGAGAGAAAGGTTTTACCTCTATAGAAAGGAGAATTTTGTAAATACGTAACTTTGTACCTTTGAGGTATTTGGCAATGCGAATAGGCTGCCTGCTAAATAGTAACATAAAAATGTTACTGCTTAGGTTACATTTCTATCAGCAGTATCTCTGCTGATAGAAATGATTACAATGAGGTTTCACGGCCATTTGTCAGAGAGGAAGATGCATGACAATAAAACATCGACCCTGCTCCCACCCTGGGAGCTAGAATACATGATGGCATGTGACAATTAACTACGTGAGCTATGTATAAACAGTGAATAAATGACAATGAAAATCTCACTAAACATCAGATTTTGCTTCATGTTACTGAGAAATCATACCACAGGTAAATACTGTGAAGAACTCCTTAGTGACAGATTGAATGATATGTGACAAGCAACTGTCCAAATAGTGTGCTCATTCTTAATAATAATTACATTTAGTTATCTAAGATGACTGAGGACTCCTAGTGTTCTTGAGATTTTAAATAAAACTTGATATTGAAACATTAAAGTATGGCATCCATACTTCAAAAGTAGATTATCTGTATCAGATTAGAACAAAATAATGGGGGCCGGTGCTGTGGCTTAGCAGGTAAAGCCGCCGCCTGTGGTGCCAGTATCTCATATGGGTGCCGGTTTGGATCCCAGCTGCTTCACTTCCTATCTAGCTCTCTGCTGCGGTGTAGGAAGGAAGTGGAGGATAGTACAAGTCCTTTGGCCCCTGCACTCATGTGGGAGACCTCAAAGAAGCTCCTGGATTTGGATCAGCATAGCTCTGGGCATTGCGGTCACCAACAGAGGGAACCAGTGTATGGAAGACCTCTTTTTTCTCTGCCTCTGCTTCTCTGTAGCTCTGCCTTCGAATAAATAAATAAATCTTTAAAAACCACAAAGTAATGATTAAACCTTGATTTGACCTATGGATCATAGATTTCCTTAAGGATCACTGAGAAAATTTCAGCTCTCCAAATATCCATTTTATAGGAGTCTCTGGTTCTGTAACTAAGGAGTTATATTCTTACGGGTCAAGTAAGGCCATCTTCCTGACCTTGATGAAGAGTGAGGGACAGACCTAGCCAAGGTAGTGGAGTTCTGAAAAGAGCAGTTTTTTTTTTTAACTTTTTTAATGAATATAAATTTCCAAAGTACGATTTATGGATTACAATGGCTTCCCCCACATACCGTTCCTCCCACGCACAACCCTCCCCTTTCCCACTCCCTCTCCCCTTCCATTCACATCAAGATTCATTTTCGATTATCTTAATATACAGAAGATCAGCTTAGTATACATTAAGTAAGGATTTCAACAGTTTGTTCCCACACAGAAACATAAAGTGAAAAATAATAGATGATTTTTTTTTAAATGATGATGAAATCAGATCAGACTTATTGTCATGTTTAATCCCAGTGAGAGTCAAGTTGGGAGTTGATAATTTCTTTTTTTTTTTTTTTTACAGAGGATCAGTTTAGTATACATTAAGTAAAGATTTCAACAGTTTGCACCTCCATAGAAACACAAAGTGAAATATATTGTTTGAGTACTCGTTATAGCATTAAATCTCAATGCACAGCACATTAAGGACAGAGATCCTACATGAGGAGTAAGTGCACAGTGACTCCTGTTGTTGACTTTACCAATTGACACTCCTGTGTATGGCATCAGTAATCTCCCTATGCTCCAGTCATGAGTTTCCAAGGCTATGGAAGCCCTCTGAGTTCTCTGGTTCTTATCTTGTTTAGACAAGGTCATAGTCAAAGTGGAGGTTCTCTCCTCCCTTCAGAGAAAGGTACCTCCTTCTTTGAAGTCCTGTTCTTTCCACTGGGATCTCACTCACAGAGATCTTTTGCCAGAGTGTCTTGGCTTTCCATGCCTGAAATACTCTCATGGGCTTTTCAGCCAGATCCGAATGCCTTTAGGGCTGATTCTGAGGCCAGAGTGCTATTTAGGACATCTGCCATTCTATGAGTCTGCTGAGTGTCTCACTTCCCATGTTGGATCACTCTCCCCTTTATTTATTCTATCGGTTAGTGTTAGCAGGTACTAGACTTGTTTATGTGCTCCCTTTGACTCTTAGAACTTTCATTATGATCAATTGTGAACTGAAATTGATCACTTGGAATAGTGAGATGGCATTGGTACATGCCACCTTGATGGGATTGAATTGGAATCCCCTGGTATGTTTCTAACTCTACCATTTGGGGCAAGTCAGCTTGAGCATGTCCCAAATTATACATCTCTTCCCTCTCTTATTCCCACTCTTATGTTTAACAGGGATCACATTTCAGTTAATTTTCAACACTTAAGAATAACTGTGTATTAATTACAGAATTAAACCAGTCATATTAAGTAGAACAGACAAAAAAACTACTAAGAGGGATAATGTATTAAGTTGTTCATTAACAGTCAGGGCTATGCTGATCCAGTCACCGTTTCCCATAGTGTCCATTTCACTTCAGGAGGTTTCCTTTTTGGTGTTCAGTCAGTTGTCACCGATCAGGGAGAACATATGGTATTTGTCCCTTTGGAATTGGCTTATTTCACTCAGCATGATGTGTTCCAGATTCCTCCATTTTGTTGCAGATGACTGGATTTCGTTGTTTCTTACTACAGTATAGTATTCTAAAGAGTACATATCCCATAATTTCTTTATCCAGTCTACCGTTGATGGGCATTTAGGTTGGTTCCAGGTCTTAGCTATTGTGAATTGAGCTGCAATAAACATTAGGCTGCAGACCGCTTTTTTGTTTGCCAATTTAAATTTCTTTGGGTAAATTCCAAGGAGTGGGATGGCTGGGTGGAATGGTAGGGTTATCTTCAGGTTTCTGAGGAATCTCCAGACTGACTTCCATAGTGGCTTGACCAGTTTGCATTCCCACCAACAGTGGGTTAGTGTCCCTTTTTCCCCACATCCTCTCCAGCATCTGTTGTTGGTAGATTTCTGAATGTGAGCCATTCTAACCGGGGTGAGGTGAAACCTCATTGTGGTTTTGATTTGCATTTCCCTGATTGCTAATGACCTTGAACATTTTTTCATGTGGCTTTTGGCCATTTGGATTTCCTCTTTTGAAAAATGTCTATTGAGGTCCTTGGCCCATCTCTTAATTGGGTTGTTGGTTTTGTTTTTGTGGAGTTTCTTGATCTCTTTGTAGATTCTGGTTATTAACCCTTTATCTGTTGCATAGTTTGCAAATATTTTTTCCCATTCTGTCGGTTGTCTCTTCACTCTCCTGACTGTTTCTTTTGCAGTACAGAAACTTCTCAATTTGATGCAATCCCAATAGTTGATTTTGGCTTTGACTGCCTGTGCCTCCCGGGTCTTTTCCAGAAACTCTTTGCCAGTGCCAATATCCTGAAGGGTTTCTCCAATGTTCTCTAGTAACTTGATGGTGTCAGGTCGTAGTTTAAGGTCTTTAATCCATGTTGAGTGGATTTTTGTGTAAGGTGTAAGGTAGGGGTCTTGCTTCATGATTCTGCATATGGAAATCCAATTTTCCCAGCACCATTTATTGAATGGACTGTCCTTGCTCCAGGAATTGGTTTTAGATCCTTGATCAAATATAAGTTGGCTGTAGATGTTTGGGTTGATTTCTGGTGTTTCAATTCTGTTCCATTGGTCTATCCATCTGTTTCTGTACCAGTACCATGCTGTTTTGATTACAACTGCCCTGTAGTATGTCCTGAAATCTGGTATTGTGATGCCTCCGGCTTTGTTTTTGTTGTACAAGATTGCTGTAGCTATTCGAGGTCTCTTGTGCCTCCATATAAATTTCAGCACCAATTTTTCCAGATCTGAGAAGAAGGTCTTCGGTATCTTGATTGGTATTGCATTGAATTTATAAATTGCTTTTGGGAGAATGGACATTTTGATGATATTGATTCTTCCAATCCATGAGCATGGAAGATTTTTCCATTTCTTGGTATCCTCTTCTATTTCTTTCTTTAAGGTTTTGTCATTTTCATCGTAGAGATCTTGAACGTCCTTGGTTAAGTTTATTCCAAGGTATTTGATTGTTTTTGTAGCTATTGTGAATGGAATTGATCTTAGAAGTTCTTCCTCAGCCATGGCATTGTCTGTGTATACAAAGGCTTTGATTTTTGTGCATTGATTTTATACCCTGCTACTTTGCCAAACTCTTCTATGAGTTCCAATAGTCTCTTAGTAGAGTTCTTTGGGTCCCCTAAATACAGAATCATGTCATCTGCAAAGAGGGATAGTTTGAGTTCTTCCTTCCCAATTTGTATCCCTTTAATTTCTTTTTCTTGCCTAATAGCTCTGGCTAGAACCTCCAGAACTATATTGAATAGCAGTGGTGAGAGTGGACATCCCTGTCTGGTCCCAGATCTCAGTGGAAATGCTTCCAACTTTTCCCCATTCAATAGGATGTTGGCTGTGGGTTTTTCATAGATTGCTTTGATTGTATTGAGGAATGTTCCTTCCAAACCCAGTTTGCTTACAGTTTTCATCATGAACGGGTGTTGTATTTTATCAAATGCTTTCTCGGCATCTATTGAGATAATCATATGGTTTTTCTTCTGCAGTCTGTTAATGTGGTGTATCACATTGATTGTCTTGCGCACATTAAACCATCCCTGCATACCAGGGATAAATCCCACTTGGTCTGGGTGGATGATCTTTCTGATGTGTTGTTGCATTCTATTGGTGAGAATTTTATTGAGGATTTTTGCATCTATGTTCATCAGGGATATTGGTCTGTAATTCTCTTTCAGTGCTGCATCTTTTTCCGGCTTAGGAATTAAGGTGATGCTGGCTTCATAGAAAGAATTTGGGAGGATTCCCTCTTCTTCGATTGTTCTGAATAGTTTGAGAAGAATTGGAGTTAGTTCTTCTTTAAATGTCTGGTAGAATTCAGCAGTGAATCCATCTGGTCCTGGGCTTTTCTTTGTTGGGAGGGCCTTTATTACTGTTTAAAAGAGCAGTTTTTTAGAACAGAGAACTTCTCACCCAGGACACTGGGTTAGGGTGTGAAGGGTACAGCATTACATGTCAAAAAAAAGGAAGACCCAAAGTCCAGAGATAGTTTGAAAGAAATATTATGAGAAGTACACAGAATTTGGAAGCAGGAACTAGGAAGAGGAGAAGAATTGTCAACAGCATTCTTCATTTCAGGAATTGTCTGTTCAGGCTTTGCTGTCTACAACAATTTTTTAAAAGATTCATTTATTCATTTATTTATTTGAAAGGCAGAGTTACAGAGCAAGGGTGAGGGATAAGGGGGTGGAGAGGAAGAGGGAGAGAGAGAAATATCACTCCTTAGATGTCCACAATGCCCGGGACTGGGCCAGTCTGAAGCCAGGAGCCAGGAGTTTAATTGGGTGTACCATGTGGGTGGCAGGGGCCCAAGCACTTGGGCCATCTTACACTGATTTCCTAGGTGCATTAGCAGGGAGCTCCATAGGAAGTGGGCAGTTGGGATTTGAATTGGTGACCATATGGAATGCCAGCATCACAGGCAGCAGCATAACCCACTAAGCCACAATGCTGTTTTTTTAACAGACCAAATAGAGCACTAAGGTCAACCAAGTTTAAACACATTAAAATGTGACCTCTTAGAGGACAGAAGGTTGGCGAGAAGGGAGAAATTCAAAATTCAGATGTTGATAGAATACTGCAGTAAGCATCAACACGTTTGTATTTGAAGATTTTTGTTTTTGTAATAACTAGATACAGTATTGCTAGTTTTTTTTTTTTTTTTTTTGACAGGCAGAGTTAGGTTAGAGAGAGAGAGAGACAGAGTGAAAGGTCTGCCTTTTTCCGTTGGTTCACCCCCCAAATGGCCACTAAGGCAAGCACGCTGCGCCAATCTGAAGCCAGGAGCCAGGTGCTTCTCCTGGTCTCCCACGGGGTGCAGGGCCCAAGCACTTGGGCCATCCTCCACTGCCTTCCCAGGCCGCAGCAGAGAGCTGGCTTGGAAGAGGGGCAACCGGGACAGAATCCGGCGCCCCAACTTGGACTAGAACCCAGGGTGCCGGTGCCGCAGGCAGAGGATTAGCCTAGTGAGCCACAGCGCTGGCCACTAGTTATTTTAATAGTATGATTTAATCTCATAAAACTGAGAGAACACTTTGGCTCAGCCTTTTTTGTTTAGTCCTTCTCATTCTTTCTCACTCACTCACTTTATTTATTTGAGAGAGAGAGAGAGAGAGAGAGAGAGAAAGGAGAAAGGAGGGAATGGGGAGGGAAGTGGAGAGAGAGGTTCCATCCACTGGGTCACTCCCTACTGGCTCTAACAGCTGAAGCTGGGCCAGGCTGAAACCAGGAGCTTCATGCGGGTCTCACACATGGGCGTAGGGGCCCAAGCACTTGGGCCATCTTATGGTACTTTCCTGGGTGTGTTAGCGGGGAGCTGGTTGGGAAGTAGAGCAGCAGGGACTCAAACTGGCACTCATATGGGAGGCTGGGGTTTTAAGTGGTGGCTTAACCTATGCCACAGTGCTGGGAACACCAGCTTTTCCTTTTTAACAAATATGTGGATATACTTGCCTATGATCCCATTTATTGAGGCTGATTTATACTCTGCATTTCTTGGACTTGTCTAAGGATATAGAACATTATGAATAAAAAGTCTAGCAGCAACTTGTGTCACAATAGCATTAGGAGCACACATGTATCTCTGGTTTAGTCTTCCTGTTACTGGCTGGTCTGAGTTTTTTCTCTGTGTGTGTGTGTGTGTGTGTGTGTCTATAGATAAACACACACACCCCCACTCTGGAGGATAGGAGAGAGTAGGGTTAGAGGTAATCTATGAATTAAAAAATTCCAATGAGCTCTTAAATGGGCTAAGGCAGTGAGGATTGTGTTTGTTTTATGCTATTCTGTTCTTAGGTGTTCTGGTTAGGTAAACACACTCATTTTGCTTGGGGGTCCACCATTTCATCCTACCTTTTTGCCCCACCAAAACGACCACCCTGAATTACATCTAGATTCTGTGTTTGGATGTCCTGGAATGGCTCTTGACAACATTTGGATGTATAGATTTTTGGTTAGGCTTTTTGTTATTTTTAAGCTTCTAAGGATTTAATTCTACTTGAGCTCTAAAAAAGTGAATTTTCTCCTCTTTATATCAGAGACAGATAGAATGTCAAGAAATACCTACGTGGCCATGTCTATCAGGCATTATCTCATTTAGTCCTCAAAATACCCAAGTGAGATGGTATTACCACATGCATTTTACAGGCAACAAAACAAGATGGAAGAGGTTAAAGTCTTTCCTGTGGTCAGAAGTTTACTAACTGAAAATCAGATTCAAACCCAGATCTGTTTGTCTACAAAACCTTTCCATGCCGTAGTTTCCCTTAGGAAGCAGAAACTTTTACAAGGCTCTCTTGGATGAGGAAACTTTACCAAGATTTTTGAAGCATTGTTTCTATGATGTAAATATGATTTGTTCCCCCAAACTCAGGCAGGGGTTTGATCGCCAAAGTCTCATGTTAACAACATGAAGAGAGTGGAAATTCAGTCTGACTGGGGTATTCAGAAGTGGAGCTTTTGGGAGGTGATTAGACTAAATTAGGTCATTAGGGTGGATGATTGAATACAAGCGACTTCATAAGGAAAGAGAAATTCCCTCCCCCTCCCTCCCCCTCCCTCCCCCTCTCCCCATCTTCCTCTTTCCCCTTCTCCCCCTCCCCCCTCTCCCTCTCTGCCCCTCTCCCCCTCCCCCTTACCTCCCTCCATCACACACACACACACAAACACACACATGGAGAGGGAGGCAGGGAAAGAGGGAAAGGAAGAGATATGTGATGCAGCCAAGGAGGGCCTTTGCTAAAGCTTGTACCATGCTCTTTGGACTTTGACCCTCCGAGGGCCAAAATAAACCTCCTTGTATGATACCATTATATTAATTAAAGGTACTTCATTACAGTACTGAAAAGCTAACTAATAAAATTGTCAAACATAAATAAACAAAGGATATCAGATTGTCAGATATCTCAAAACATTTTAAAAAATATTTCATTTGCACACTGTTTTCTTCAACCGGTATGGAGTGGCTTTTATACTGTGCTTGGTGACATACTTTGAATGCCTAAAGAGTCATGCAGAACACAGGGATAATTATTTTTAAATGTGACTTTGGAAAATAGGTCACAGATCACTCAAATTAGAAATTGTAAAGACATTTCTATCACTTTCCTGATTTGTCACAAATAATAGCTGTCTTATAAATTCAGCTTTGTATAAAATAGCACTAAAACATCAGTTGCATTAAAACAGTTGATTTTCTTGTTTACCTTGAATGTTTATTTGGCTTAGAATAGTACTGGTAAGAATTTCAGGCAAGTGCTGCGTGAAATTAATAAATAATAAATAAATTATTTAATAAATACAGATAGAATGTTAGTATGATCCTTATTGGAATAGAAAGCAATTTCCTGTTATATTTTCACATGAGAGTTTTGTGAAAATTAACTCTATAAATGGAAACATAAACAATGTTTAGGATGATTTCTATGCTATGTCATTTAATTGAATTGGAATAAACATGGTGACTAGTAAACATTTATTTATTTATTTATTTAATTTTTTGACAGGCAGAGTGGACAGTGAGAGAGAGACAGAGAGAAAGGTCTTCCTTTGCCGTTGGTTCACCCTCCAATGGCCGCCGCAGCTGGCGCACCGCGCTGATCCGATGGCAGGAGCCAGGTGCTTCTCCTGGTCTCCCATGGGGTGCAGGGTCCAAGCACTTGGCCATCCTCCACTGCACTCCCTGGCCACAGCAGAGAGCTGGCCTGGAAGAGGGGCAACCGGGACAGAATCCGGCGCCCCGACCGGGACTAGAACCCTGTTTGCCGGCGCCGCAAGGCGGAGGATTAGCCTAGTGAGCCGCGGTGCCGGCCTAAACGTTTATTTTTAAAAAGGAAAAGGAAAAGAGAATAAAGAGTAAATGAGTGTCTACATAGATCAGTTTTCTTTCAGTTTCAAGCTTTGCATCAACAAGCATTCTTCTAATGTGATGAAGGAAGCCAGTAATTTATTTTTCCCATCAAATAGTCCTCAAATTTACAGATAGATATTTTCTACAATGCAGTGAAAATTAATATATGTATTAGAGCAATTAGACTGCTGTTTCAGTGAGTGGGGTTTGAGGGGTAGGGGAGAGAGGAACAAACTATTGCCCTTTTCAAATAATTCACAAATGTACTAATTATGTGTCAAATACGAAAGTTGAGATATTGTGACCTTCAAGCCAACAAAAGACCTTTTCAAGTTAGCCATTTCCATGTACATTAATAAAATGAACAGTACCTTCCATAGTTAAATAATATATGGCTGTTATTTCATTATATGTAAATGCAAACCAAGGAGTTGTTTCATTATTGACATAATAAAAATCGTTCTCTAGAAAAGCAAAGACTATAAATCAATTTAAATAATATTTTGTAGTAGTCTTAAGTGGTGATCCGAAAAAATGTTTGTATTTCATTAGCACTTCATGCAGTTGTATGTGATTTCTCTGCAATTGAATTTACTTTTGATTTGAGCAATAACAACTTTATAATGTTATACATATAGTATAAAAATATATTAAAGAGATTAGAAAAGCTAGAAAAACATCGAATCTCAGGAAAGAGTTAGGGAGAAACCTGCAGAGGAACCTCCATACAAATTAGAGGGACACTGTGGATCTACATGGAGGGTATAAACGCCCACAACTCAGGAGCCCAGAAGCCGAGAGCCTTCATACCAGCTTTGGATAGTGAGGTGTGACCAGACTGCAGCAGTCCAAGCCACTTGCGATAAAGCTGCAGGGAAAGCCTGGCACGAGTCCGCCTTGGAGCCCTGTGGGGGACAGCGTACCTGCCAACCTAGAGAAAAAAGGGGGGGGATGTTTCTTTTCCTGACCACCTGGCGCAGGCATCCTGTAACTAGCTGAGGGAGGGCGAGGATGATTCTGACATATGTAACAGCTGCACCAGCTTGTATCCGCATACCCAGCAACCAGCGAAGAGAAGACACCTGAGTCTGGCTCAGAGCATTGACAGGAGCCTGGGTGCTTGTGACTGTGGAAGCCTTGTGTTCTGGGACTGTGAAAACACTGTAGCTGTCTAGGAGGATATAAGGTGTGGCTTGGTCTTTGGGAAGTTATTGTGCACAGCTCCACATGCTCAGGGCTCCCTGATTCCCTGGTGAGGTTCCTTGCTGCAGGATCCGTGCTCACACTGAGGTCCTTTGTGTGGGTCTTGGGGCAGTGCAGGTGAATATTGTACCCACTGGAGCTAGCACCCAGGCATTGGTCTTCTTGGAGGAGAGGAGGTGAGCATGAGACTACACCAACAGAACTGAACAAATCTCCCCTCAGATAAAAAAAGATACTAACAACTTGGGTGTCACCTTGGACACTCCCCTCACCCTGTAGCACTGAACAGAGCTCCTTGGCCACATGTAGCACACACCCCTGGGTAGTCACTGAAAGAGCTGACACACCAATAATCCACAGAGCCATAATTCAAAGATAAAAGCCTTCACAAGGGGGAAAAAGCAAGTAAACCCACAAATGCCTAAAAATAAACACAGCAATTAAAAAAATGAGAATAAGGAAGACAACATGACCTCCCAAAAGAACACAACATACTTTAATACTAGAATGTGAAGATGAAGAGATTGATGAAATCCCAGAAATGGAATTCAAAAAACTGGTGATAGGATTACTTAGAAGTAATCAGAAGCAAATCTAGAAATTAAAGAAATCTGTACTTGACATGAATGAGAATTTTTCCCATGAAATTGAGATTTTAAAGGGAAATCAAAATGAGTATTGTAAATGAGAAATTCCATAGCTCAAATAAAAAAATGCAGAGGAAAGCCTTAACAACAGACTCAGGCAGAATAAAGAATATCTGAGTTGGAAGATACATCTCTGGAAATTTTACAATCAGACCCAAAAAAAGAAATTAGATTATTAAAAAAAAAAACAGTGTTGGAGACTTATGGTTTATTATCAAATGTCTCAACATATGGGTTTTAGGAGTTCCCAAAGATGTGGGAAGAGAGAATGGATTAAAAGTACTTTTTAGCGAAATAATTACTGAAAACTTCCCTAATTTGGAAAAAGAAAGAGACTTTCAAGTATAGGAAGTACACAGAGCTCCTAATAATCGTGACCGAAAAGATCTTCATCAAGAAACATTGTAGTCAAACTCTCGACAGAAAAACATAAAGAAAAGATTATAAAATGTGCACAAGAGAAATGCGATTAAGAGAATCTCCAGTTAAACTCACATGTGACTTCGCATCAGAATGTTCCATGTTTGTGGATTGGAAGAATTATTATCCTCAAAATGTCTACACTACTGAAAGCAATTTACAGATTCAGTGTGATTCTAATCAAAATACCAATGACATTCTTGTCAGATAGAAAAAAAATGATGCTAAAATTTATATGGAAACACGGGGAACTTCGAATAGCTTAGCAATGTTAAACAAGAAAAACAAAGCAAGAGGCATCACAATACCAAATTTCAAGACATAGTATCAAGCACTTAGAATCAAAACAGTCTGTTCCTGGCACACATATAGACATGTATACCAGTGGAACAGAATAGAAACCCCCAAAATCAATCCACACATCTTCAACCAACTAATCTTGGACAAAGGTGCTAAAAATCAATTACTGGAGAAAGGACAGTCTCTTCAATAATTGGTGCTGGGAACATTGAATCTCTGCATGCAGAAGTATGAAACATGACCCCTACCTTAAACCTTATACAGAAATCAACTTAAAAATGGATCTAGGTGCTAAATCTATGACCTGATACCATAAAATTACTAGAAGAAAATGTTGGGGGAAACTCGCTAAGACATTGGCATAGACAAAGTCTTCTTGGAAAAGACCCCAGAAACACAGACAATAAAAGCAAAAATAAACAAATGGGGTTATATCAAGCTAAAAAACTCCTGCATTGCAAAGGAAGCATTCAACAAAGTGAAAATGTAACTGACAGAATGGGATAAAATATTCACAAAATATGCAACTGATAAGGAATTAGTATCCAGAATCTAGAACAGCTCAAGAAACTCTGCAACAACAACAAGAAAGTCCAGTTATGAAATGGGCAAAGGACGTGACCAGGAAATTTTTAAAGGATGAAATTCAAATGTCCAAAAGACACTTGAAAATAAAATGGTCAGGATCACTAGCCGTAATGGACATGCAAATAAAAAACACAATGAAGTTTAATCTCAACCCAGTTAAAATAGCTATCATACAGAAATTTAAAAAAAGAATAATGAGTATTGGTGAGGATGTGGGGTAAGTGTACCCTAATCAATTGTTGATGGGAATGTAAACTACTACAACAATTATGGAAAGACAATATGAAGGTTCCTCTGAGAACTGAACTTGGTCTACCATATTACCCAGACATCCCCCTCCTGGGAATTCACCAAAACTAAATGAAGTCAGCATATGAAAGAGTTATCTGTACCCTGATGTTTATTACAGCTCAATTCCCAATAGCTAAGATGTGCAATCTACCCAAATGTCTATCAAACGATGACTGCATAAAGAAAATGTGGTATGTATACACTATGGAATATTACTCAACCATAAAACAGAAGTCCTGTGTTGTGTGGCAAGATGGTTGTAACTGGAAACCATTATGTTTGGTGAAATAAGCCAGTCCCAAAAAGACAAATACCATATGTTTTCCCTGATCTGTGGTAACACAGTACAAAAAATATAATGTGTAAATGCAAAATTGACAATTTGACATTTGATTATTGTTTATAGTCCTTGTTTATACTGTTGAAGAACAGGATTTTTTTCTTATTGTTTGTGGAATTCTTTACTTATTGGGGGGTTAAGCTTATGATTATAAAATAAACTATGTCATTGTACAAATTAAAAGAAAAAAAATAAGAAAGGAATGAGGAGGGAGGGTGGGAATGTGGGCAGCAGGGAGGGTAGGGTGGGAAGTATTACCATGTCCCTAAATCTGTATATATAAAGTGTGGGGAGCAGCTCGGACTAGACTGTTACTGGAATTAAGACTTATTCTATGCATCTGCTCTCCCACAATATGGCGCTGGGAGAGAAGTAAACAGCTTCCGCACAGCTGCCTCCAGTTCAACCAATTAACTGTAGGACTTGCTCCTGATTGGAGGAGAGCAGCGTACTCGGCGTGTGGGCAGCCGAGTTGGGATTGGCGGAGGAGGACTATAAAGGAGGAGAGAGACGGCATGCACCAGGAACATCTATGGGGAACATCTAAGGGAACCCGTGCAGCCCCCCAGAAAGCCGGCCGGCGGTGTGCCGCTCCCCTGCGGAAGTGGGGAATGTGGCCAGGGGGAACTGCCCTTCCACGGAGGTGGAAGGGATAGTAGCCAACCCGGGAAGAACCAGCAGCAAACCCGGGGAGGGCCGAGCAGACGAAAGAACAGCGCAGGGTCCTGTGTCGTTCCCCCACGAAGACGGGGAGCGACATAATGGTGCCGTGACTCGGATATGAAACCTAGGACGGATAGGAAACCTAGCTCGGATAGGAAACGTGGCTCGGATAGGAAACCTAGCTCGGATAGGAAACTTAGGACGGATATGAAACTTAGGAGGGAAGAAACGGGAAGAACTGGGAAAATATCGGAGAGAGAGACTAGCAAACAGCCTAGGGAAAAGCCGGACGAAAAAGGGTGCCGGAAGAAGCTATTGAAAGCCTAGGCATAGACTTGGATACGGACTACGGGGGGAAGCTGGGAGAAATCTCTAAGGTCGAAAGCGAAAGTGAAAGCTAGAACAAACAGATTCGGACGCGGACTGTGGGGAGAGGCCAGGAGAAATGAGGGAGGAATATCGTTGGAGGAAAGCTTGGGGAAACATACCGGGTAGAGAAAACTGTTAGGGAAATTGAAGCCGCGGGGGGCAGGCCAAGGCGGAAACGAAAGCCACTTTGGGGTTCTCAGGTTAGCCCGGGAATAGGGGGCGAAAAGTTGAAACCAGAAGCTGAGACGTAAGCCAGATTGGGATCCGTCTGATTAGCCCGGGGAGCAAAGGACGGGAAGCCAAATCGTGGGGCGGAGACGTACGCTGGGTTGAATTCGCCAGGCTAGCCCGGGGAACTTGGATTGAATGCTAGTGGTGGAGACGCAAGCTACGCTGTGTTACTCGCGGAAGCCGCCGCGTGCAGAGAGAGCACGGGGCGTGAGTAGATAGGGAACGGGGCTGGCGTAGGCCGTGGTTCAGACGCGAAAGGGTTAAGCGTGGAGACCGCGGAGCGCGCGAAGCCGAGCCGCGCAAAGCCGGGAAGCTGCGCAGATGAGAGAGGCGCGCGGGCTGAAGCGGCGCAGAGCCGGGAACCCGCCGGCGGGGCGAGGTGCCGGGAAGCTGCGGGGATAAGAGAAACAGAAGTTTTAGAAGTAAAGTGAGAGAAATAGGAATGCTGGAAGATAGAAGTAAAATGGGAGAAATAGGAATGCCCGGAGATAGAGAAATAGAGAGAAATAAGGCCTCCCCTCAACATGACAATTAGGAGGCTTGGATTCGGTCTGCCTGATTTAAGGCGGTAAGCGCCAGCAAAGCTCGACCAGAGTATGAGCTGCAGGTCACCGAAGATAGGCACGAACCAACACTAATAAGTCTCCCCCACAATAAGGCAATGAGAAGGCTTGGATTCGGTTTGCCTGATAGGTTTTGTAAACACCTGCAGGCAGTTCTAGCAGAGCAGAGTATGCGCTGCAGGGCACCGAACACAGGCACGCATCAGCGCCTAAAAACCTCCTCACAACATGGCGAAGAGAGGACCCGGATTCTGTTTGCCTGATGCATAGGACTTGTAAGAGCCTGTGGCAACTCTAGCAAGTAGAGCAGAGTGTGTGCTGCGGGACACCGAAGACAGGCGCGTATCAACGCCAAAAAAAATAAAAAGAAAGGGGGATCTGTGGGGAGCAGCTCGGACTAGACTGTTACTGGAATTAAGACTTATTCTATGCATCTGCTCTCCCACAATATGGCGCTGGGAGAGAAGTAAACAGCTTCCGCACAGCTGCCTCCAGTTCAACCAATTAACTGTAGGACTTGCTCCTGATTGGAGGAGAGCAGCGTACTCGGCGTGTGGGCAGCCGAGTTGGGATTGGCGGAGGAGGACTATAAAGGAGGAGAGAGACGGCATGCACCAGGAACATCTATGGGGAACATCTAAGGGAACCCGTGCAGCCCCCCAGAAAGCCGGCCGGCGGTGTGCCGCTCCCCTGCGGAAGTGGGGAATGTGGCCAGGGGGAACTGCCCTTCCACGGAGGTGGAAGGGATAGTAGCCAACCCGGGAAGAACCAGCAGCAAACCCGGGGAGGGCCGAGCAGACGAAAGAACAGCGCAGGGTCCTGTGTCGTTCCCCCACGAAGACGGGGAGCGACAATAAAGTGCATGATTTTTTTCATCTTATATAAATAAAAATGAAAATCAACAACAATAAGAATTTATCTTTTATTTGTCTAGATTTGGAGTATATCTGGTGAAGAAAAGTTGAATAAAAAGATACATCCATGTTTATTGAAAGTTAAATATGTTTAATAGACCTCAGAATAATAATAAATCAATTATTGTTTAATCTTCAGTATATTAGATCCCAAGAACATTTTAGTGTTCAATACAAAGATAAATTTACTGTCTGTAGTCCCATAATAATTTCTTATTATGGGTTATATGTAGATACCAAGAGATTGTATAGGGTTTAATGATTCACTCACCCAGTCTTTTCCTTTTGTTTTAAAAAGAGTTTTCTGGGTCTGTAGGCATAGTGGATAAAGTCACCACCTGCAGGGCCAGCTTCCCATAAGGATACAGGTTAGAGACCCAGCTGCTCTACTTCCAATCTAGCTCTCTGCTATGGCTTGGGAAAGTAGCAGAAGATGGCCCAAGTGCTTGGGCCCCTGAACCCGTGTAGGAGACCTGGAAAAAGCTCCTGGCTCCTGGCTTTGGATCAGCACAACTCTGGCCATTGCAGCCATCTGGGGAGTAAACCAGTGAATGGACGACCTCTCTCTGTCTCT
The DNA here is from genome assembly GCF_051225735.1 of Oryctolagus cuniculus. Lineage (NCBI taxonomy): Eukaryota > Metazoa > Chordata > Mammalia > Lagomorpha > Leporidae > Oryctolagus > Oryctolagus cuniculus. The sequence goes on along the minus strand of NC_142881.1, from coordinate 58,407,310 downwards.
CTGTGACTCTGCTTTTCAAATTAAAAAAAAAAAAATCTTAAAAAAAGAGAATTCTCTATGTCCATTTATAATTATTTGTTTTAATAGATTGAATTCTTTCATAAAATAGATACCAGTGATATTTGTGAGAACGATGTTTCACTATTTTCAATGAATGTGTACATGTTCTTATTCAGAATAATAAATGTATTTATGTATTACCTTGAAAATCTAAAATAATTTCCTTTCTTGATTGTATTTAGGTGGCAAATCTTGCTTGTTCCATGTCAACAAATGAAGATGGAATTAAAATAGTCAAAATTGCTGCTGGTCACCTGGAAACCTTGTGTCCACAGGTATATTAACTGTTATTCTCCCTGTAAGAAAAAATGATACTCATTTCTTCATACTCTTACATACAGAAAAATGTTGTAGTCTTAATGAATTAGTCTTAATCTCATCTTTTTTTTTTTCACTTTAATGAATTATTGGAGATCTTTTAGGAGGCACTGTGAGATGCTGGTCTGAAGCAAACAATTTCTAGAAGTCTTAATCTTTAGAATAATCATTGAAAATGGGCAAAATGAGTTCTGATAATTAAACAGTTTTATGTATTGATCTATCTTGCTCAATTCTTTAGTCAAGAAAATAGAAAAGTGGCCATGTTTTTCAAGACTTCTAAGGAAAAAAATCATTCTATATTGCAAATCCTAGAATATTATAACACAAATGATATTTTATATATCATTATTTATATAATGTTATTTTACAGATAAGCAAAGTGAATAACAGGGAAAATAAGTATTATATGAGTATATATATATATATATTTCATAAATCAGTTATCTCAAAGGGCAAAGCAAAATGCTGACAAAACCTTCAACAATGACCTAGAAAACTTCTGCAAACATTTTTACACTTGAAATAATATAAACTATTTCTTTTGATGAGTTTTATCTTGTAATATCTGGTAGTAGTATTCCTATGTAGTGTTAATATCATATGCTATTTTCTAGTTTGAGATAGTAAAAATTTTCTTTCAAATATGATTCTGTATTTTTAGATCTTATTATTTATTTTGTACATATTTATTGGGTACAAGTGTGATAATTTAACTTATATGTTCATTATGTAAAGATCAAGTCAGGTTATTTAGCATTTTATATATATTTTTAAGCAGTTAAATTTTTGTTAAAATAATTGGACATATTTATGAGATACCATGTGGCATTTCAGTTCATGTATACAACATGTACTTATAAAATCAGCATATTAGCATTCTCTTTCTTTGTTGTTGCTTTATCTTTGGAGCCTTTGAGCTCCTCTCTTTTTTTTTTTTTTTGCTCAGAAAATACATAAGAAGTTTTTGTCGGCCAGCGCCGCGGCTCACTAGGCTAATCCTCCGCCTTGCAGTGCTGGCACACCGGGTTCTAGTCCCGGTCGGGGCACCAGATTCTGTCCCGGTTGCCCCTCTTCCAGGCCAGCTCTCTGCTGTGGCCAGGGAGTGCAGTGGAGGATGGCCCAAGTGCTTGGGCCCTGCACCCCATGGGAGACCAGGAGAAGCACCTGGCTTCTCCCTTCAGATCAGCGCGGTGCGCTGGCCGCAGCACGCTGGCTGCGGCGGCCATTGGAGGGTGAACCAATGGCAAAAAAGAAGACCTTTCTCTCTGTCTCTCTCTCTCACTGTCCACTCTGCCTGTCAGAAAAAAAAAAAGTTTTTGTGAATGGCAACCTTCCCCACTATGTTACTTGCTGCTTCTTTTCTCTATCTCTGATATGGTACCCATTTGTCCAATCTCTATCTGGGCCTCCTCACCCCATCTCTCCTAATCCTGATCTCTCATAATCACTATTCTATGTTCATATTGATGTTTTTTAAGCTTCCACATATGAGAGAAAACATGCAGTATGTGCCTTTCTGTGTCTGGCTTATTTCGCCTAATATAATGTCCTCTAGTTACATCCATTTTGCTACAAATGATAGGGTTTCATTCTTTTTTATGGCTGATATTCCGTTATACATAGATACCATGTTGTTTTTATCCATTCATATACTATAGGCAATTTAGTTGATGCCATATCTTGACTGTTGTGAGTGGAACTGGGATGATATTAAGTGGAAAGTTACCTTAGAAGACACGTTTAATCCTAACTAATCATTAAGCTTCTTTTCATCAACTAGGAAGTATGAGTAAGTTTTTGTTTCATACCTTACAGACACTGTAGCTATCCTCATGTCCATGGACACACAACATGTCCTGTTCTTCTGGCACGGGTGATTCTGTAAAAGGCTGGCATTGCAGAAAAAGAAAGATTCCTTCAGGGGCTATTTCAGAATCTCATGAAAGAGAAGTATTTAGTTTAGCTTATCTGATTTATTTTTAGTCATTTATTTTGAAATTTTAAATGACATGAAAGAAATGACTGTCCTTTTATCAAAAGAAAATATGGATTTGAAAAAAAGGCAAGAAATTTTTTCTTGTCAGCAATTTAGGAGTTTCTTAAAATCTGAAGAGCAAGACATTTTTTAGGGAATTATTTCTAGATGACTACTAGCCTTGAAACCATGAATTGGAATACACAAAAGGGCAATCTTTAAAACCCTTGTCTTAGAAGAAAAAGGAAATAATATGGCTATTTCCTTCATAATAAAGACCACAAATGTTGTAAAGATGTGAAATATAACAATGATTAGGGACTTAAAGTCCCTGGACATCTGCTGAGATATTCTTTCCACTAGATGTAGAGCATGTATTGAGTTCTTTATTTGCCTTGCCTACAATTTCATCTCTGAGAGTACTGAGGAAACAGTGAGGGAAGCTGCTACTTTGAACTTAATGCTGATTATCAAGTAAGAACTGATTGGAGAAGTGGTATATGCAGAGACTACAACTGAGATGTCATTTTTCCACTAGACCCCATGGGGAACAAAATACTGCAAAAAATTACCAAAGTAGTTGAATCAGTTATATTCCCTTCAACAGTCTGAGAGCTTTCATCTCTATACATCATGAATAACGGTTGATGCTGTCCCTTTTTAAAAAACAGCTTTATTTTTATTTTATTTGAGAGGGATGGAGGTAAGAAGAGGGAGGGAGGGAGAAAGAAAATGAATGAGCTAGCGCCTGGTTTCCTCCCCAAATGCGAGAGCTGAAAATAAATCAAGTCTTCTAAGGGGGTGACAAAGAGCCCAGTTACTTGAGCCATAATCACTATCTTAAAGAGTCTGATTTAGCAGGAAGCTGGATTTAGGAGCCAGAGACTGGTATCAAATCCAGACTCTCTGATATAGCACGAAGGCATCATAACCCTAGGTCAAATGCCTGTCCCTACAATGCTGTAACATTTTGAAATGTCTTTTTAATCTGAAAAGTACTAAATGTATTTTATAAATTTTTAATTTGTAATGTTCAAATTGGTAATCAGAAGATAATTTCAAAATACTTATTGACTAGTTGTCTTTCTTTGAGTTACTTATATCCTTTGCCAGTTTTTGGTTAGGTTGTCTTTTTTCTTTTAATCTTTCCAAAAAATGTTTTTAATCATAGAGAACTTTAAGAACTTTTAGGTACACATATTTCATCTTTAATTCCTTTAATAAATATTTATTGAGTACCTACTCAGTGTCAATTTGTGGTTTTATGCCTTGTTCAGAAATTCTGCCAACAAAAATGTCATATATTTCCTATATTATCTTTTAAAACACTCAAGTATTGTTATTCATCATTGTTATTCCTCTTGAAATTTATTTTTATGTCTAACATGAGGTGGGGAAATTTTATAGTATTAATAATGGGGCCATCATCATTTATTTTAATAGTTGAGCCTTTCTCCATTAATGTGAAATGCTACCATTGTTACATGCACACAGCACACATACACATGATGCATGTACACATCTATAGATGTTTCTGTTTCATATATATTTTATACACATGTAAATGTATACTTACACACATATGCTAATATACATGTGTAAAACTTATTTCTATATTATACTTGCACATAGATTCATATCACAGAATCATATCATGATAAATATATATCCTTAGTGCATAATTCTTTTTACTATTGTACCACAGGTAAATAAAGGGTGATAAGCACATTGAAACATATTTCAAAGTATGTAAGTTCCTATACTTTGTGTTGCAGATTTTTCTTTACCAAATTTTTATAACTCTTTTATATTACAATTCCTATGTGGGAATGTCATTATTCTAATCTCTAGGGTTTCTGTCTTGTGACTAGGAAGAATTAGAAGCACAGGAAAGTAGAGTGTGAAAGGAGGAGTAGTTTACCGAAAGACACAGAAAGCTTCGAGCATCTGAGAGGGGTACCTGAAGGTGGAAACTGTTGAGATGGGAACTGTCTAGGGATTTTTATAGACTGTAAAACGGGAAATTCTCATGATGGGTCTGGAAGAGACATTGAGAAGTGCCGGTTTTGATTGGTTAATTGGATGAATGTTAATTAACCAATCACAGAAGTCCTTCATAGAAACTGGTTCTTTTTCTCAGGTTTTCCAAGACGTTATCTCCAAATGAGGGGGAGGGATCCCCAGTCCCTGTTGAACCTTGCCGTGCCTGAGCAAGTGTTAACAGAAGAGTGCCGCACACTGATAAATTTTGGAGTCCTTTATTGCCGGTGGTGGAGGGTGGGCTCATGCCCTAAAGAACTGTCAACCCTGAAGCCCAAACTAACAGGGTTTATAAAGGCAAAACCCACAAAAATGGGAGGGGAAATATATGATTACTGGGGTCAAGCTAACCTAAGGCCTATGTGAAACGAATATCATGGAGCCTGTGCTGTGCTGCAGTGGGTTAATCCTCTACCTGCAACACTGGCATCCCATCTGGGCACTGGTTCTAGTCCTAGCTGCTCCTCTTCTGATCCAGCTCTCTGTTATGGCCCGGGAAAGCAGTAGAAAATGGCCCAAGTGCTTGAGCCCCTGGGAGACCTGGAAAAAGTTCCTGGCACCTGGCTTCAGATTGGCTCATCTCAGCTTCAGCCATTGTGGCCACTTGGGGAGTGAACCAGCAGATGGAAGGCCTTTCTCTCTGTCTTTCTCTCTTACTGTCTGTAACTCTACCTCTCAAATAAATAAAATCTTTAAAAAATATATCAATTATAAACTTGACAATACCAATTACAATCTTAACTCCAATTACAATTTTGACATGAATCCTGGTGTTGGGGACGTAGACATAGAATCATATGTGGGACACAGACAAATGACAATCTTATCATTAACCTAGGTGCAGCCTATCTGTTTTTAAGCTTGAGTAATCATGCTGGAGGGTATCTATGCTCTGCCAAATGCAATGTAGTAGACTGCTCTTGTCTGAGTTTTTAGATCAGTTTCAGACCAGAATCTCATGGTGGGAAGTGCTTTCTCAAGATGAAGTCTCAGGTGCCCTAAAATGAAGTCCCTATTGTCAGGGTGTCTGCCAGGAGTCTTTCTCTCTATTATTTATATTCTATTCCATGCATCTATTTCTCTATCTCCACACTAGGATTATAATGACTATTACAGTTGTAGATTTTTTATTCAAGAAATTTATTAATATATCAGATTCTCAGGGTCATAGCAAATGCATGATAATTACTACCATGCAATTCTCATGTTAATGTGATAAATCAGACTTGGTAACTTCTATGTAATTGGCTCAGATTGTTATTTTTTTCTTTAATTTTCACTGTTATTCTGACTTTTTGTGCTTTCATAGGACTAATGTATCAAATAAGAAAAACATGTTAGAATTTTCCTCAAAAATATTAAAATATTTTGAATTTTAGGAAATTTAGAAAATAATGACCTCCTTAAGATATTGAATCTTGCCATCAATAAATATGTGTGTTCATAATCAGATTTTTTTGAATATTCTTCATTTGCTCTGTAGTATTTTTATTAATTATTTCAGTAAATTCCATAGTTTAGAATATTTCCAATATAATTAACACTTCCAGTTTTTTCCCTCCAGGGCAATTGTCCTTCCCAAAGACCAGACTCATAGGTCTGGTATTGTGGTGCAGTAGGTTAAGCCACTGGGTGCAACACTGGCATCCCATTTTGGAGTGCCAGTTGAGTCCTGACTGTTCAACTTCCAATCCAGTTTCCTTCTAATGTGCCTGGGCAGGCAGTGGAAGATGGTCCAAGTACTTGGGGACCTGCCACCCATGTGTGAGACCAGGAAAGAGTTCCTAGCTCCTGACTTCAGCCTGGCCCGCTCCTGGCTTTCTGGGCATTTGGGAGGTGATTAAGTGGAAGGAAGATCTCCCTCTCTCCCTCTCCCTCTCCCTTTCCCCTCTCTCTCTGTCTCTGTTGCTGTCTTAAAATAAATAGATATTAAAGACCAGATTAATCTATCTAGTTTTACCTTTGACATCTCCACTTTGATAACTACAAGAAAGCCAAAACCCTTTTTTTAAGATGTATTTTATTTATTTGAAAGCAGAGTTTTATATATATATATGTGTGTGTGTGTGTGTGTGTGTGTGTGTATATATATATATATATGAGAGAGAGAGAGGGTTCTTCCAAGTCTCCCATGTGGGTGCTGGGGCCCATGCACCTGGCCCATATTCTGCTGCTCTCCCATGAGCACCAGCAGGGAGCTGGATCAGAAGTAGAGCAGCCGGGACTGGAACCGGTGCCCATGTGAGGTGCTGGAGTCGCAAGTGGAAGCTCTACCTGCTATGCCACAACTCCAGTCCTGAAATCCAAAACTTAGAACACCTAAAAATAGAACTCTCTGATGCCCCCATCTACATCTCATTCTATTTCTTCAATAGTTTTAGTGAATTACCAGCTCTTCACCTAGTTGGCTCCTGTGAAAAACCTGTAGGATTTCCTTTATTTATTCCATATTATTTGAACATCTATGTGGTAGGAACTGTTGATGCAAATCCTGCTTTTGTGAAGCTGAAATTCTACTCTGTTGGCTTTTTTGTACCTAATCCATTAATAAGTTAATTTTGATTTATTTTTATTTCATTAGCAAGGGGAGAGACAGAGAGAGAAGGAGAGAGAGAGATGATACAATCTATCTGCTTGTTTATACAACAAAGCCTTCAACAGCCTGGACTGGGTCAGACTGAAATTAGGACACCCTGGAACTTCACCTGGGTCTCTGATGTGGGTGACAGGGACACAAGTACTCAAGCCACCATCTGCAGCCTACTAAGGTCTAATAGCAAGAAGTTGGTTAAGAAGTAGAGGAGCCAGGACTAAAACCAGACCCTCTGATGTGAGATGCAGGAGTCGCAAGCACCAACTTAACAGCTGTACCAAGCGCCTGCCCCTAATAAATTAATTTCACTAAAAATATCTATGGTACTTAGCTTGAATCTATGTATTTCTCTCCATCTTACCTATCAACATCTGGGCCTGTGGCATCATCATCTTTGTATTGAATTACAGAAATTTCAACTTAGGTAGGTTCCAAGCTTTTAAACAATTTCTCTATAATCCATATTCTATAAAAGCCAAAGTAAAAATGTAAAGGTGTTTATCAGAGCCATTGCTGTTCTTAAAGCAGTTTCACAATGTTCTTTTTTCTTCTCATTTTACAGTGAAATGTGAATTTTTTTATGACCAATTCAAGCTTTAGCTCAATAATTTGCAACACCACCTGGTATTATTTTTCTTTTTATTCATTAGATCTCTATGTGTTGGCCTTTCTTTTTCTAGAACACAATAAGCCCCTTTGCACCTGAGAGAAATTGCTCTTAATAATTTCCCAGTGCTCTTTTCCCCTATGGTCATATGGAGAGCTTTTTCATGCTCAGTTTTTGAGGATTTAGCTCAAATATCATCTTCTCAGAGACCAGACCCTTTAATTGACTCTTCCAGGTATGCCCTGTTATGACCATGCTTATTTCTTTTACATCTGTTACACTCTGAAATTATTTCATATTTTTGTTCATTTTTATTGTGTAATTGTATAAATTCAACACTCAAGCATAAAGTTTAGGAAGGCAATTTTTTTAACTTTTATTTAATGAATATAAATTTCCAAAGTACAGCTTATGGATTACAATGGCTTCCCCCCCATAACGTCCCTCCAACCCGCAACCCTCCCCTTTCCCACTCCCTCTCCCCTTCCATTCACATCAAGATTCATTTTCGATTCTCTTTATATACAGAAGATCAATTTAGCATACATTAAGTAAAGATTTCAACAGTTTGCTCCCACACAGAAACATAAAGTGAAAAATACTGTTTGAGTACTAGTTATAGCATTAAATCTCAATGTACAGCACACTAAGGACAGAAATGCTACATGAGGAGTAAGTGCACAGTGACTCCTGTTGTTGACTTAACCAATTGACACTCTTGTTTATGGCATCAGTAATCACCCTAGGCTCTTGTCATAAGCTGCCAAGGCTTTGGAAGCCCCCTGAGTTCACTGACTCTGATCATATTTCGACAAGGCCATGGTTAAAGTGGAAGTTCTCTCCTCCCTTCAAAGAAAGGTACCTCCTTCTTTGATGACCCATTCTTTCCACTGGGATCTCACTCACAGAGATCTTTCACGCAGGGTTTTTTTTTTTTTTTTTTTTTTTCCCCCAGAGTGTCTTGGCTTTCCATGCCTGAAATACTCTCATGGGCATTTCAGCTGGATCCGCATGCCTTAAGGGCTGATTATGAGGCCAGAGTGCTCTTAGGACATTTGCCATTCTATGGGTCTGCTGTGTATCTCACTTCCCATGTTGGATCGTTCTCTCCCTTTTTTATTCTATCAGCTAGTATTTGCAGACACTAGTCTTGTTTATGTGCTCCCTTTGGCTCTTAGTCCTTTCATTATGATCAATTGTGAACAGAGATTGATCACTGGGACTAGTGAGATGGCATTGAAACAGGAAAGCAATTTTTTTTTTTAAAAAATATTTATTTGAAAGAGTTACACAGAGAGGGGAGAGGCGGGGGGGGGGGTTCTTCCATCCACTGGTCACTCCCCAACTGGCCGCAATGGCTGGAGCTGCACCAATCTGGCGCCAGGAGCTTCTTCCCAGTCTCCCATGTGGGTGCAGGGGCCCAGTGACTTGGGCCATCTTATACTGCTTTCCCAGGCCATAGCAGAGAGCTGGATCGGAAGTGGAGCAGCCGGATCTCAAACTGGTGCCCATGTGGGATGTGGGCACAGCAGGCACTGGCTTTTACCTGCTATGCCACAGCACCAGCCCCTATTTTATCTTCCTTATTCACTACTCATATTCTCTGTATACGGAAATGCAGTTTATATTAGGTGTTCAATAAATATTTGTTCAGTTTACAAGTGAATAGTAGGATTTCTAGAATGATGAAACATTCTCTATTCAAAGAGGACAAGAAGTCTTTGGGAGACAGTTTTTATGATATTTAACATGATAGGTCTTTTTTTGGAAAAGATGAAAATATATGTATACATAATTCATTTGAATTGAAGCTGATTAAATAAAACTTTAAAAAGGCTGATTAATGTATAGATGCTAACCAAGGATGAGACCTTAATTGTTGGACTACAGTGATACACTTTTGACCTTGTGCATTTCATTGTGTTAGTAGTGATGTGGAGAAAATTGTAGAATAACTTTTTGCAATTTTACCTTTAAAAGTAAGACAGAAAGAAAATATATATTAAAAATAATCCAGTCCAAAAGAATCTGGAGAGTCTATAACATAGATTGAATCTAAGTATGCAATGAAGTATAATAGGTATAAATATTAAACCACATAAACTAGTTATTATAAAACCAATTGAAAAGATAGGGAATAGAGAGATATGGCTTAGCAAAAATTTAACCTCCAAAAAGCTTAGAGGTTTTAGGTGACAGTTATCTCAGTCTGAATCAACAGCTTGGTACAGCTGTCAAAAGAACTAATATCTAATATGATTTAACATGCTTTCTTCGAAGAGTAGATTCTAAAACTGATTCTAAACCTGCTCTGCACTTCAAAATTATTTTAAGAATTATGTCTTATGTTCTATCCTTAGGCTGTGCATCCTGAAACCTGGAAGTAGTATGTCTGAAATGCAGTTTAATTTTGCATATGTAGATATGTAAATTTTACATTGGTAACATCTATTGAAATAAATTCTATACATACTGTCACATGCACTGTTTCAGCTTCCAACAATTTATGGTGCAGATACAAGTGTGCAGGTGCACAAATGCCTATGCAGCATTATTTGTAACAGCAAGAGCTAGAAGCAGACTAAATCTCTATCATCAGAAAATGTTGGAAGTCATTTAAAGTAGTAAGTTGGCTCTGTGTATATTTTGGTATGGACAATAACAAAGATAAATGAAAAAGGCAAATTTCAGATAAATATGCATGTGATCCCATTTACGTGAAAAAAAACAAGAAGACAGATTGTGCTATGTTTGTGTATTCATAGAAAATTTTTTCAAAATGTTCCCATGAAAGTTTTAATGATGATCACCTCCAAGAAGTGAGGTTGGGGATGGCTGTGGATAAAGAATGAGGAGGAACAGATTTATCCTTAAGACTTTTAATTTAATTGGAAAAAGTTTATTAATTTATAAATTAATTAAAGTAAAATCCTGGACTGATTCTGGAGTGAGGTAAACCCTGTGCCAGGAGGACCTGATAGGGTGGCATTTAATTCCTACTTGCTAAGTATGATTGAAATCACTTAGGTTCTTACTGTGCCTAAAGGAATACAACTGTGATACTTTGCCCAGTTACAGGTGTTTCACTTTTAAAAAGAATTCTCACTTGGAGCGTGTTTAGCAGAGATGTCTGAAATAGTGACATGACTTAAAACCATGTCATATGAAAACCTCACAAAAACAACCAAGAATTTTTAGCTAGGAAAAGGTAAAGCTTGGAGAAACATGATCATTGTCATCAAATCTTTAAAGGGTTATGATATGAAAGACTTGTTTTGAAGAGCCCTGAGGGGCAGAACCACAGCCTGTGAGCAAAAGCTAGAAGGTTAAAAATTTCATCTCACTGTAGAGATGAATTTTCTAACAGAGCTATGTGGAAGGAATTGGACTTTATTGATAAGGAGGAATTTGAAATTTCGCAACACCATAGATACTTAACACAAGGAAAGTGACTATTTGGTGAAGCTATTTTACAAAGGGTAGGAGGCTTGCTGGCCTAGAAGCCCTTTAATACCCAGTCCTAAGATCCTCTGATGAACCTGCCTTTCATTTAAGGGAGAAAAGTGTGATCTAGATGATAGCACTGATAAAGTGCTACAGCTGTTTGAACTGTTAAACTAGTGGAAGGATAAAGATATATGTAGCACTTAAACTTTTTTTCATTTTAACAATTGACTTGGAAGCATATTAAAAAATGAAGCATTTTATATTTACATATGACACAGAGCTGAGAAAGATAAACAGAATTCAAGGTTCTAAAATATGTTGATCATTTGGACTAATGTTTGAAAGATCATAAGCTGAAAATGAATGAGGGAAAATATGAAGTCAGGGCCTTAACTTAAATAATATCTATTGAAAAAATGGGCAGGGAAAAAATTACTTATCAAAAGAACCTAGAGCATCAGAAGTTGAAAGGGACATTTGTTATCTAGTTCAATGAATTTCAAACACAAGTCCATGAAAGCACTTTCATGGTCTATAGAGAAATTAGGTCACTGTAGTTAGTTTTTTTCATGAAGCAAAATTTTATGCAACTTTCTACTCTGATTCATGTACATTCTAGTTGTTTGATATTCATCAAAACATTTGACTTATGAAAAAAATAATGAAAGTAGGTAATGGTCTTTCTTACATTTTCATTTCATTATTGGCAAAGTGAAAAATTCCCAACTCTGTCAGTTTCTTCTGTATCCCTGTATATCTGTGGCCTGAAAAATCCAAATAATTAAAAGTTCCAATTTAGATGACTCAACTACATCAGAATGATATGAAGACTGTATTATAGCTTTAAAATGATTATGATACATAGCTGGTGAAAAAGGGGCAAATCGGCAATCTATCTATGCAAGGATATCTGATTCTAGACCACCATGCTGGATACTGCACACTGCAATTTAAGGAACAGGAAGAATAAAAGAATAAGTTATTTTAAGCCATAGTGAGCTATCACCTCATCACTAGAAACATTTGAACCAAAACTCTCACAAAAACTTTGCATGTAGTGTTAATATGAAACGTACATGTGACCATGTGTCCTGAAAACTTCTCTATCATGTCATGATGGTACCCAAGGGGTCTTACTCATTCCATTTATCCTCTTTCTTGTCTTATACCCAAGATTGTAGATTTTAGTTCTATCATGGAAAAGCATTGGGACCTCATTTTGTGTGCTGTAAATGACCTTCATTTTGGATTGTATGCATCGGCAGGTGAATGCTGAAAGCCATTATTATTCCTCATTCTTTGTTTTCTGAGAGGTATATAAACTCCCAATTTCTCATTAAAGTGATAAAAAGTCCCAGTATGACATTTTGTCTGCAGAAATACAAGTCATGTGAAGTGACTGGCATTATCTTGCTCTGCATAGACAGGATTGCTTTGTTACAATAGCAGCTAGCTCTGATTAAATTATGGTGTGCCACTGTGTTTGGTGTTTGTTTCAGTGAGAGCATTGGGCTATCTCTGTCAAATGGAAAAAATATGTTCTGAGCTGTATATTTTTTGTTTGCTTTTGTAATTGAGGATGTATCCTATCTATGAATTGGAAACACTTCATTTTCTAAGTATCATTCTCTGGAGTAGCAAAATTTTTGTAATCTTCTATAGATGATGATGATAGATGTTTTATTTTCAACTAAACAATATAACACTGAGTCAATCTGAAACAACAATATTCTTTAAGAATACTAGAGTGTGCCTGTGAGAGCATCACAGGCTATTTACAATTATGCCTAACTTATTTTTTCTTCAGAGAATTACACAAAATCCATTAAGATTTTGAAAATGGTCATATCATATTATAAAAGCCTAAAAATGTAATTAAAAAAAAAAAACAGATCATGATTGAGTGCTTGATCCTCAAGACTGAGTAGGGTGATTCATGACTTCAAGTCTAGTACTAGTTCCTTCCTAGTGATGCTGCGGCATCTATGTACAGAAACAGTGTTTGAGTGCAGTTATGAGCTTAGCTGCATTCTAAGTGTGGAAATTAATGTCTGTGTCTTTGTACTGTTATTTTTCTGTTTCCTGTCCTAATTACACAATCAGCTACTCCTCCACTTACTCCAAGGATCTCTTCTTCATTCAGCAAATAATTGCTGACCACACACTGTTAGCATCCACAAAGCTAGCTATGCTGGGGCAGTGGATAAGAGTTCCAGGGGGTATCCAAAGGAGCAGCTTTAAGGTTAAGTGTTCTAATGTCTGAGTTTAACTAGAAGGAAAATCTGAGCTTATCTGTCCTGGCAGAGGAAACAGAAGTTAAGAAGGAAAAGTCATAGCTAATAAATTTAACTGGGAAATGGGGTCAAACATGAGGAAATGTCTTAAATGTGGGCAGCCAGGACTACAAAAAGTTTAGCATGGAGCAAAGGGAAGAATTTCAGAATTCATCCTAAATCAGAGGGTTTATACACTCACAATGTCCTATTACATGTATGATTACTATTAGTATGATTTGTTGTAATATTAATCATGTTAACATAAGGGATTTGTGCTGGCTTGAACAACATTCCAGTCATAGAAGAAAATAAAGATGGAGCTTTGCTTTACAATAAGAAGGGAATACATGTTATCCAGGTAAAAACCAAGTGATGCTAGAAAGGAATAGCTTAAAATGGCAAGAGGGTGAGAGATTCATGTCTGGGGAATCCGGGAGAGCTCACATTAAAAAAGTGACATTTTCTATACACCTTGAAGGATTAGTAATATCTCAGCATCTGGGAATATATGAAAAGGGCACTCTAGGCAGAGGAGGTGGAAAATTATATAACAGAAATTGAAAAAACTGAGTAATTGAGTATGTCTAAGTCACATTGTTCCTTCACAGGAGAGCTCTTGGCCTTTAGGGTGGAAAAATTTTTCGTTATGTGTTGACAGTCACAGTGATAAAGCTTACAACACCAAAAAAAAACACAACCCACCAAAATAAATCTCAGAATTAACTAAACTCACCACCACCATCTCTCACAGCCCATCTTTCTATTAACAAAAAATGCCTGTGCATAGTTCCAGATACCTATGAGATGGTGACACTGCCTTATTTGAGAACCAGTAGGAGTACTTAGATTGTAGAAAAGGTAGGTTGTAGCTCTTCCTGACAAGCGAAGGGGTTTAGATGCAGTGTAATCTCTGAGAGTTTAGAGCAGGAGAGTAACATTATTGCTACTGTACTTTCTGGGAATTAATCTGGAGGGTGTGCTTTCACTGAATGGAAAATGGGAGAGGCAGAATCAGTTGACTACTGAATATTACATGCAGAAGTCAAGATCTGATAAAGGGATTCAGAAATAAAGCTTTATAAAATGAGACATATTGCAAATGGACTAAATAAATTGGCCAGACATGGAAAAATAAATTGATATGTGGGTGAATGAGAATGAATTTGAGATTTTTAGCTTAATACCTAGGAAAATAGTGGTTTTATTAGGACACTTTAAAACAAGGAAGGAATTACATTAGGGTAGTAATTATGTATTTAATATAATACTCAAGCGTCCTGGTTAAGATTATGGCAAAAAAACAGTCGGAACTGTAGATGTCACAGATAGATATGGTAATAATTTGTCTACAGCTATGGTAGGAATCTTAAATGGTGGTGAGATTGTTAAATAGCAAAATAACATAAAAGGATCAGATATAGTCTTAAAACATAAAAGATGAAGGATATAAGAAAGAATAATCAGCAAGTAGGGCAAGTCAGGAAAGTGTGGCTTGTTGGAGGACGTAGCTGGCGCAGTGCAGTAGCGCTGTTAGCAATGCCAGGACTCCCGAGAAGTGCAAGACACCCCCCGAGCCAGGAATTAGGAAGTCAGTAGTGATCTTAACAAAGAGGTACCAGTGACATTGTGGGGAAGGAGGACAAGGTTGGGATTAGAAGCTATATTCCTAGATTATTTTTCCCCTAAGAATTGAAAAGCAAACTGGAGAAAAGAAAACACTCGAAAGCTCTTGCTCTAGCTCTCTCTCTCTCTCTCTCTCTCAGACTTTGACTATAGAGCCCTACCATATCTTTTTTTTTTTTTTAAGATTTATTTATTTATTTATTTGTGAGAGGGAGAGGCAGAGCGAAAGGTCTTCTTTCCACTGGTTCACTCCTCAAATGGCCGCAATGGCTGGAGCTGCGCCAATCCGAAGCCAGGACCCAGGAGCTTCCTCTGGGTCTCCCACGCCGGTACAGGAGACCAAGTACTTGGGTCATCTTCTACTGCTTCCCCAGGCCATTGCAGAGAGCTGGATGGGAAGAGGAGCAGCCGGATCTCGAACCGGCACCCATATGGGATGATGGTGCCGTGGCGAAGGATTAACCGACTGCACCACAGTGCCAGCCCTCCCCCCCCACCATATCTTTTAAGGTATCTTAGAATTGCAGGTGATTAACACTTTAGTACACAGAATCTTAAAAAAAAGCTTTAGAACTAAGACACATGTATGCAATTCAATAGGTAATGTTAATGCCAAAAAATTGGTCTGTACCACTATTTTAAATGTCATTGTAAATGAACCACCTGTTAGCAACAGGATATTTAAATAAATGGAAAATGCCTGAAACTCTCTCAGAAACTTTGCATTTATGGTTAATATGAAATGTACATGTGACCATGTGTCCTGAAAACTTCTCTAACCTGTCATGACGGTACCTGAGGGATCTGACACATTCCATTTCTCTGCTTTCTTGTCTTATGACCAAGATTGTAGATTTTAGTTCTATCATGGAAAAGCATTGGGACCTCATTTTGTGTGTTGTAAATGACAATATCAGAGATCCCTGAACCCCAATTTAGATTCAGAGTCGTTTACTGAATTCTCTTCAAGAGAAGAGTGAGTGTTCAAACTCTCCACCCACACAGGCCTTGAAAACCTTTGGAGTGACAGATGAAGCCTGGTTTCAGAATACAATGTGTTAGGGTGATGGCCTGACAAACTCTGTTAAAATAGCTATGAAATAGATAATAATTGTGGAAAAAATCTATTATATAAATATCAATAGTTATTATGTTTTTATTTTATTGTTTCTATAATTTCTGTCCCAAGGTTGTCATTTTTTTTGACAATGTTTTATAAATTGTATTATTTTGGGTTACCCAGGGAGAATAGGATGAGAAGATTCCAAAATATTTCAAGCAGTCATACTATATCACATCTCAATATGAAAGGTGTTAAGCAAATACTAGATCAAGAGGAATGAAACAGTCATGTTGAGCTCAGAAACTGTAAGGTCATAGTCCCACAGACTGAATTGGGTCTGGAAAACTTAGGAGAGATATAACATTGTTTAAAATAAGTAGCAAAGTATCATTGTGGCATTGCGCAGTTTATTCTTTGGAAAATAAATTTAACCTCCACTTTGGCCCCTGTGTATACCACGGTAAAATTCTACTGTTTAGCTATTGGAGGTCACAAGTTAAATGTCTTACAGAGTAAATGTTGCTTTTCTTAGATCCCTCCTCTTTGGCATACTGTAGCAATCCCTGAATCTGCTTCTGATCGTAGGCATTAGTTGTGAATATGTATACACACCTGTGAGAATACATGTTTGTACTTGGTAATAAATTCCCTAGAGGAAGAGATGATCATCCTTCATTCATCTGAGATGTGGCAAGTGCTTTAATAGGGTTATCAGAATTAATTATTGCAATAGTTTTGTGACATAAGTACGGGATCATGTTATATAAGGAATAAGAAATTTAGAGATTCTAAGTGAATTGCCCAAGGTCAAGGAACCAAAAAAATGCTTTGGGATAATACAAACATTATTCCTGAATTTGGAATTACTTCATCAGCCAGAGCTTTATGTATACATATTTGTATAATTATCCAAGAAACACAGAAGGTTTTTCCCTAATTTTTGTAAAAGAGGTGATAAAGAAAATCTCCTGGGAAGTTTTGTTTTCAACATTGAGTCTGTAATCTTCTTTTTTTTTTTGGATGCTCAAATATTTAAGATTTGCTATATCAGAATTCTGGGCCTTGGCTCCTTTAGAAAGGATGGCAATATTATTTGACATTTCTATTTCACTTTATTATTAAGACATATTTTGCAATTTGTTTAAGCTACCAGTCTGTAAGTAATATTCTATCTCAGGCAGGCTGGGTGATTTCTATGAGATTATGTAGCAGACTAGGGGAAGAGATTGGAATATAATTCTTGACCTCTGGAATATTTCAATATTATTAATTATTTACCAGGAACTCCTTGAGGTAAAAATTGGTGTATAAATGTGTATTTTTTGGTATAATATCAAAGATTTTATGAAAAACTGAAACGATTGTTTATATGGAGAGTAGTGGAATATAAAAGTGTATATTTCAAGATGATAGAGAAATTTGATCTATAGAACAATTTGGTTGAGGTTCAAAGACTGGATGGTTTCAAGTAATATGTCCTTATTTTCTTAAAATATCTTCTATATTAAAATCCTCTTTTCAGGATCCAAGGCAATATGCTTAATTTTGAAAGAATTTGTCATAATGAGAGAAACTTACTCTTCTGAACCTTGGAATTTTTGGTCAGTTACATAAATTATATAACTTAATGCACTTATCTTTGGGTCTTTATTGTAGATTAATTCAATGAATATGTTAGCTTTTATCTTAGCAACTATATTAGTCTAGGTGTGTGTGAAATTTGATGTTCCTACTTTTTGTTTATTCATTTACATATCAAAAATGACTACTATTTTAGTCACTTTTATGACACTTTAATGACATTGTTTATTACAAATTAATAATCATTCTTCAAAGTGTGGGGAGCAACTGGGAGCAACTCGGACTAGACTAAGTTACTGGAATTAAGACTTATTCTATGCATCTGCTTTCCCACAATATGGCGCTGAGAAGGGAAACAGCTTCTACACAGCTGCCTCCAGTTCAACCAATAAACTGTGGGACCTGCTCCTGATTGGAGGAGAGCAGCGTACTCGGCGTGTGGGTAGCAGAGTTGGGATTGGTGGAAGAGGACTATAAAGGAGGAGAGAGACGGCATGCACCAGGAACATCTAAGGGGAACATCTACCTGAAGGAACACTTGTGCAGCCCCCGAGAGAGCCGGCCGGCGGTGTGCCGCTCCCCCGCGGAAGTGGGGAATGTGGCAGGGGGAACTGCCCTTCCACGGAGGTGGAAGGGACAGCAGCCAACCTGGGAAGAACCAGCAGCAAACCCGGGAAGGGCCGAGCAGATAAAAGAACAACGCAGGGTCCTGTGTCGTTCCTCCACGAAGACGGGGAGCGACACAAAGGTTTTGTCTATATCCCTAGGTAACATAGGGACTCAAAGGAATGTATATTTGCTCTCACTCATACAAGTGCTGTTGAGTGTATTTTGGTGGTAATGTTGAAGACAGTTGAACGACTTTGGTGGAAGGTGGCAATCAGAAAGCTATTTCTGTATGTGAGCTGGGAGAATGTGAGGTTGGAAGAAACTAACTGTAAAGTGCTTTCTTTAAAGTCTTCAACATTGTTTAGATAGTTTGAAGTCACCTCTTCCCCTTGGAGAGAAGGGAGGAGAGGAGAGGAAATTATAGACAGTTTTCAGTCTTACTATAGTAGATTATTGGAATACTATTAGGATTCCTTTGTTTTTCATACTAAACAACACTATGATCCACTTTAGGTGATCATTGCATTTTTCCCAGCAGTTCTGTTGTATGAAAAAAGATTTCTGGGGCTGGTATTGTGGCATGGCAGGTAAAGCCCCGCCTGCAGTGCCAGCATCCCATATAGTTGCTGGTTTGAGTCGTGGCTGCTCTACTTCCTGTCCAGCTCTCTGCTATGGTCTGGGAAAGCCCAAGTCCTTGAGCCCCTACACCTGCATGGGAGACCTGGAAGCAGCTCCTGGCTTTGGATTGGTGCAGGTCTGGCAGTTGCAGCCATTTTGGGGGTGAACCAGTGGATGGAAGACCTCTCTCTCTCTCTCCCTCTCCCCCCACCCCGCCTTTCCTCTCTTGGTGTAACTCTGAATTTCAAATAAATAAATAAATCTAAAAAAATAAGATTTCTAATACAATAATCCAGGAGCTATGTAAATCATTTGAGAGCCTTTCGCTGGCAGAAGGGTCTTTTACCAACCTGGTAATAGGGTCCGTGGGATAGGAAAGCTAACTGTAGCATGAGGACAGACCAGGATATATAGGTCAGAAATCTAAGAGAAAATTATAACCCATGAATATAAAACTTCCTGCCAGCATTCTGGGAAGAATTCAAGATTCTGCTATTGAGCCTGTGGCCTGGGAAGAAGTACCTATTACCAAATCATCATCACTATTAAAACCATAGAAATACTCGGCCGGCGCCGCAGCTCACTAGGCTAATCCTCCACCTAGCGGCGCCGACACACCAGGTTCTAGTCCCGGTCGGGGCACCGGATTCTTTCCTGGTTGCCCCTCTTCCAGGCCAGCTCTCTGCTGTGGCCAGGGAAGGCAGTGGAGGATGGCCCAAGTGCTTGGGCCCTGCACCCCATGGGAGACCAGGAAAAGCACCTGGCTCCTGCCTTCGGATCAGCGTGGTGCGCCGGCTGCAGCATGCCAGCCATGTTGGCCATTGGAGGGTGAACCAATGGCAAAAGGAAGACCTTTCTCTCTGTCTCTCTCTCTCACTATCCACTCTGCCTGTCAAAAAAAAAAAAAAAAGAAAAAAGAAATACTCACCACCTCCCAAAGTTTCCACATACCACTATTAATAGGATGATGAAATACATGGTGATATGTATAGTGAAAGCACTTAACGTAGGAGATAACCTCCTACCAATTTTAAGTATACATTACAAAGTTGTTAGTGTTGGACAATCTGCTGTATTTTGGATTATATATAAATTATGTGATTTGACCAACACTTGTCTACTTCCTCCTCCTTCCAGCCTCAGGCAATCTCCACTCTTTTTCTCCTAGTTGGCTATTTTGGGTTGCACATACGTGTGGGAAATTGTCTTCTGGTATCTGACATATTTCATTTATCCTGTCTTCTATTTCCATCCATGTTGTCACACATGACAGACTTTCCATTCATTCATGAAGCAGAGTTATAGACAGAGAGGGGGAGAGACAGAGAAAGGCCTTTCATCTTCTAGTTCATTCCCCAAATAGCTGCGTGGACTGCGTTGTGTTGATACAAAGCCAGAAGCTTCTTCTGGGTCTCCCACATGGGTGCAGGAGCCCACGCACGTGGGCCATCATCTACTGCTTTCCCAGGCAATAGCAGAGGGCTGGGTCAGAAGAAGAGCAGCCGGGACATGAACATGTGCCCATATAAGATGCCAGTGCCATAAGCGGAGGCTTAGCCTATTGTGCCATGGTGCCGGCCCCGACTTTCCTTATTTTTAAGACTAAATAAGATTGTATGAATATACCACAGTCTTTGAGCCATGTATCTGATGATGGATAGTAGATTTTTTTTATCATGGATACTATGAATAATGTGATGAGCAAGGTAGTGTGGATAGCTCTTAGAAATCCAAACTTTTAGGTCTATGAGTAAATACCCAGAAGTGGGGTTATTGGATCATATGGTTGTTCTATTCTCAATTTTTTGAGAAACCTCTATGGTGTTTTCTGTGATGGCTGTAAATTTACATTCCCACCAACAGTGTACTCATGTTCTTTTTTTCCACATCATTATCAATGCTTGTTATCTTTTTAAAAAATTTATTTACTTATTTGAGAGTCAGAATTACAGAGAGGGAGAAACAGAGATAGAGAGATCTTACATCCATTGGTTCACTCACCAGATGGCCATAATAGCCAGGGCTGAGCCAGGCCATCTTCTGTTGCTTTTCCCGGGGCTTTAGTAGTGAGCTGGATTGAAAGTGGAGCAGCCAGGTCACAAACCAGTGCCTATATGGTATGTCATTGCTGAAGGGGTGGCTTTACCTGCTATGCCACAATGCTGGCTTCAACATTTTTTTAATAATAGACATGACTTAACTGCTTTTATTTACTTTTTTAAAAAAGATTTATTTATTTGCAAGTCAGAGTTACACAGAAAGGAGAGGCAGAGAGAGAGAGGGAAGGAGGGAGGGAGGGAGGAAGGGAGAAGGGAGACCCTCCATCCACTGGTTCACTCCCCAATTGGCCTCAACAGCCAGAGCTATGCCCATCCCAAGCCAGGAGCCAGGAGCTTCCTCCGGGTTTCCCACGTGGGTGCAGGGGCCCAAGGACTTGGGCCATCTTCTATTGCTTTCCCAAGCCACAGCAGAGAGCTGGATTGGAAGTGGAACAGCCGGGTCTCGAACTGGCAACCATATGGGATGCCAGCGCTTCAGGCCAGGGTGTTAACCCACTGTGCCACAGCGCTGGTCCCTGCTTTTATTTACAGTAAATGGCCACAATGACTGGAGCTGCACCGATAGGAAGCCAGGAGCCAGGAACTTCTTCCGGTCTCCCACACAGATGCAGGGGCCCAAGGACTTGGGCCATCCTCCAGTGCTTTCCCAGACCATAGAGAGCTGGATCGGATGTGGAGCAGCCAGGGCTCAAACCGGCACCCATATGGGATGCCAGCACTGCAGGTGATGACTTTACCTGCTATGCCACAGCACTGGTCTCTCGGGAAAATTTCTTTACATGTATTATACTTTGGTAACTTTTAAATTGTTTTTTTCTTGTTATTGAGTTGTTGCAAATCCTTAGATATTAAACCCTTTTTTTCTGATTTATTGATTTATTTGAAAGGTAGAGTTATTGGGTGTGTGTGTGTGTGTGTGTGAGAGAGAGAGAGAGAAAGAGAGAGAGAGAATGAATGAATGAATCTTCCGGTCTATCTATAAGCCAGCCAGTAGGATCTGTGGCCAATTGTTAAGGTGTACTTGTAGCTGCCATAGCCCCAGTCCGTTTTCTGTGCTCCTAGATGGCCCTAGATGAGTCAGTAGTGCTAATCCTCTCAGAACTGAGTGGGAGGAGAACAAAGTGGGTCTCTCGGCAGCGCTCTATGAGGTTCAGGAAGAGGAGGCTCTCTTTGCTCTCATTGTTCCTGTTGGAAGCCATAGGCTGAGGGGAACACTTTTGGCCTTGAGTTGTGCCGCTTTAGGGAAGACTCACAAAGGTAAAGTGAAACTTTTCTCTCTTCAGTACACTCATTCTCAGAATTGTTTCTGCTCCACCATGGTGCTAGGACTTCTCAGATGGACTCCCGTAAAAGTATTGGTAACAGTCAATGATTGCTAAGTTTGTGTTTATGTGAGGATCTGGATTTTGGGACCTCCTACTCTACCATCTTACTAGCATTGCTCAAACAAAATCATTTTGAGTAATGATAGCTAACACATATGTAGATATTGTACGTACCAGCATTCTAAATGATTTTTATGTGTTTACTCATTTAACCCCACAAGAAACTGATGTGGCAGATATCATTTATACATTTTTTAAAATAAACTGAAGTGAAAAAGTTTTATGTAACTTGTCTAAGTCAGAGTGAGTTGGAGAGATAGGATTCAAACCTGGGCAGTCTAACATGCTAATCCATACTGTCACCCACAACACTGAGCGCTAGGAGAAAAATCAGATAAATTATGATAGAAATATACTCTGATATTTAAAACAATTGAATGTGATGAAACAGTATAGAGGGAAGATTTAGTCCTCAGAAAGCTAAAGCAGGAAGGCTAGACTCATGGGGCACTCCAGTATTCATCTAATAACAGGGAAGGAAAAACTCAGATAAGGACTTAGAAACCGTACTCAGAGAACTAAGAAAAAAATCAGGAGATAGAATAGGGAAAAAATAGATAATTACTTCGTAGAAAGAAATGTTTAACTGTTGAAAATCTCTACTTTAGACCTTAAGATGAGAACTGAAAATCACTCTCTGGATTTCGGTCACAGATGGACTAGATATGCTTTGATTCAGTAGGACATCAGAAATTATGGCTATGCATGATAGTTAAATTCTGAATAAGGTGGCCCAAAGGACCCTTAAAACAGTGATTCTCAAAGTGTGCTTCCTAAGTCCAGGAATGTTGGTATCACTAGAACCTATCAAAAATGCACGTATTAAGGTCCCACCCCAAATTTACTGAGTTGTGAACTCTGATGTGATACAGTGGTGCTTTGCCAAGTCCACCAGGTGATTGAGATGCACGCTGCAGATTCCCCAGGGCCAGAGGTATGCTTGCGTGTCTTCTGGCAGTCTGCAGAACTGACTGTGTGCATCTATTCATAACTCCAGGTCACTGTTCACCTAAAATTACAGCTCCTCCATCCTTTCTTTCTGAGGGCTTATTATTAGTTCTTATTAGGGCTTATTACTAGTTCTGGTAAATTCTGTAATTTTAGAATGGATCCTGTGAATTTACTTTTCTAACTAATTCTCAGATGCTATTCATGTTGTCTAAATACCACATATTGAGAATTACCAGAACTAAACTTGTTTCATTCGGTGGTGCTTCTTGAGTGTTTTTCCCTTCTCTTTGTATATTTCTTAATTGTATGATCCTGAAATTTCTCTTTGAATTTTCAGTCTTCATTCCTAGTGAGTTCAGAGTCCTAGCTTCCACACTATTATCATTTCCGTTACTTTAATCTGGATATTCATTATTTCTGGCCTTAAATATTGCCATAGCTTATGTCCATGATAGTGTTCTGTAATTTATCCCAACATAAATTTATCCCTAGGTAAACACTTCAGCTTTTCTCTCTTGTTACCTCTCTCCTTTTACATAGGTCATCCAATGGCTGCTATTGCCTCCTATTTTAATTCCAGGCTCTTTCTTATGCTTTAAAATATAACAATAGTTACTAGATATTTCATACTCTAACAGATACCCATCCATTGATCTTTTGAATTTACCAATTCTATTCCTTTGTTTATGCTTTTATTCTTAACCCTGTAGATACCTGTTCTTTCCTCCTTTTCGATTACTCATAAACCTTCTGTCCTGCACAATCTGTCTCAATGATATGTTTGACTAGCATGAATTTGACAGTTTTTGATTATATGGTTGTGGCCAAGATGGAAAAAGTGGAGGTTGGTTGTTAGTAAAACTAGGGAAAATTACAGCGGGTTGACTAAAAAGTTTTCAATAAAATAAATTTTACCCTGAAGATTCTGTGCATATCTATGTAATTTTCAAATATGTTTCTGAATAAATAAAAAGGTCTAAACTTTAGTTGAACATCTGTTTCCTAAACACTGTGATAAACATTTTTCTTACATTTTATCATTTGTATTCTCAGAGAAACTCTATGTAAATGTATTATTGTACAGAGCCCTAGAAAACACAAAAATCTAATTGATTAAGTCTGTGGTTAACATAAATCTAGGAGCAAATACTGATGTTTGTGATGGAAAATTTATGAGTCACCCTATATTGCCATGCTAGAAGAATGAGTCAAAAACTAGCAAGGGACATTTAACAGCAATAACTATAAAGCTAACATTCAAATAAAATGTATCTTCCATATTTATAATTTCTTATAAAGTGGCTTGACTGCAGCTCATGGACGAGGTCAAATAAACTTCCAAAAGTTCAATATGCACTTGTAGGGTGCTATATGAGCTATTAAAGCAAGCATACCTTATTCTTTAATTACAGGAACATAGTGTCCAGATCAAAGAAAATATTTGTTTATTCTCCCTAGTCAGTACTTGTTTAGATTGTAGTCTCATTCGTTGACAGTACGTTTAAGAAGATTTTGACAAAGAACACAGCATATAATAAGGAATGCCAGGATGGTATCTTTATGATAGTTAGTGGAATAAAGAATGTAGAAATATTATCACATTGAAGTTCTGCCACACGAAAGTGTTGGAGCAGCTGAGAGTTGAAGATAGGCAGATAGCTGGAAATTAAAGAGAGATAGATACCAGGTCAATGTGAAGAGAAACTTTCCTAGAGTTAAACCTAACAGAAGAATGGGCTGCCTCAAGAAACGAGCGATGTCTCATCACTGAACTTAAGCAAATGATGTATTTTCCACCTTCAGAGATTCTGGCATTTTATTTTCTTTCCTATTTTGTCTTCAGGCTTATCTTAATCAAAATGATCTCTCCTCCTTCTGATAGAGCATATTTAATAATTAAGGTATCTAAATGCTCTTCCTTATATGTGCAATGCTAGTATTCACCAAAATCTTCCCTCCCACTGAACGTCCCCAACATTGGGGGGGGGCGGGAGGGGCAGAAAATTGTTTTATATTCCACTCTATACTGTTCTGAATACATGGCAGGAGTTCAGTAAACACTTGTTGACTGATTGGTAATTTTCTAACCTGCTGAAGTTGTCTCTTTTGCAAGGGCAATTACACATTTCTAGCTGCCACCTCAAGTTCTTAAAATTACACAGATCATGTTCTCTCTCGCTTCAACAGCAATCACTTCAGAAACCACTATCAGCAAAATAGGACAAAACTTGTTTTGATTTGGTTAGTAAGAGGAGACAGGAAAGTAATTTTTATTTAAAACCACTCCCTCTTAGTAAACCATATTAAATTATACTTTGCATAAAGAATGAAGTCCCTCTGTTTCAAGCTTCCACAAATAAGTGCTTCAGATAGATTAGCAATGTCATCTCTTTTTATATATGCACATATATAAACCATTTCCTCCCTTTCTCTCTTAATAAAATGTATCATGAATTAATGGTATGTGTTGTGGCTTTCATAATTATAATTTCTTAATATTTTTCTCCCTCTTTAGAAATATGCAGACTATAACTAATTTTAACATTATCTACTCATATTACATTGCTATGTTAAAAATAAATCCTGTAGCAATTTTAGTAAATGAAATTAGTCTCACTTAATCAAAGACGAGTTTGTTTTTCTGATTCATTTTGCTTATTCCTGTATATTTTCCTCATTCACTGTTTCTGAATACATTTTCATGGTCAGATTTATTATATCTGTGTACACACACAACTTAGTGAATAGTATACTGATTTAGTTGTCATTTTTGTCTTAAAATGAAATACACAACGTGTTTTGCTGATAAGTAGCTGTCTTTTACGACTGATGTTATATTTCAGAGCTAGAAGAGCAGCGGGCTTCTAGTCTGGAAATAGGTGTACTGTAGCATCGGTACTAGTGAATGATGTCGCTTTAAGCAAGTCAGTTGAACCTTAAATTCTATGGTTCTGCAGTCACTGCTTTCGCAAATGAGTGGAATTGAACCAGATCTGAAGTTTACTTCTAGATCTAATAGTCTACAATTTCAGGAAGTCTTTAACTTGGTTAAAGTGTGTTACATTCTTAAATATTTTAAACATGTAACTAATGTTTTATAAATTTGACTAATTGAAATACTATCCTTGAATTAGTTCAAAACCTTGAATATTGTTAAACATTTTATTCTACTAAAGATTTTTCTCTTCAAAAACATTACTCCTTTCAATTTCTTTTCATTCTTTAAGAAAAAAATTCATTTCATTTCTACTTTATTGTTTTATAGAACATAGGACAGGATCTTCTATGAGAATCACAAAAATAACTCATCTGAGCCTACTTGTTTCATTCCCATTGAAATGTGTAGGATAGTTTTTCCTTTAATCTAATTAACACTGTTTTTTCCTAAGTTGTTCTTATCTAAGGGCAAAACCAAAGGAAACAAATTATGAGTCAAACATGTGAAAACTTCTGCTTTAGAACAGAATAAACAACTTCCATTATTTCTGTTAATATTAACACATCTCAGCTTCTATGGCATTTAATTAAAAGGGCATATCCTACTCTTGAAAACAGTAAAAAGGAATTGTTTTGCTTTTATCATTGACTGGTTAAGCTCAAGCCAAATATGTGCTGGTTTCCTAACCTGAGGGGAAAAAAATCCTTATTGATGTTGATGTGTGATGGCATTTAGCGCATGGACAAGGCTGTTGATAGAAAAAGAGAAAATATTAATATAGAATATACTATTGGTTTCTTTCCACATCCATTCTACCCACATACTCAGTTCCAAAGGGGTAGGGATGTGGTGTTGGGCTTAGGAACCCAAACTGACAATTCGTTTATTGGGCATGGCTGTGTATCCTCACAATCAGAATCAAATGGAAGAATTTCATTAGGTAGTTAGGGAACTTCCCTTCCGCTTCCTCCTATCCCTTCTCATCTCCCTCTTGCCATTCCCTCCACCCCCTTCTCTCATTTCTCTCACTTCTACTCCCAGTCCTCACCAGCTCTGCTCTCCCTAAGTGTGTTGTGACCCGGGGGCACTTAGAAAACATAAGAGCTACTGGTAGCATTCTTGTAAGCACAGGAAAACCAAGTACAGGACAAAGTGAAATTCAGAAAGCACAATGGAAATTGGGGAAAACAAAAATAAAACACATTGAGCTGCCAAGTCAATTATGATCTGAAAAATATAACTAAAATTGAAGCTACATGAGTAACTATTTCGTTGCTAATCCATCTGAGTTTTCTATTTGCAACAAAAAGCATTTTAACTGATACAGCTGGCTTCAAATTAAAGTTTCTTTTTTTAAAAAAAAATCTCCACTTCACCCCCTTGTCTCCCATCTAGAGATAGTTTTAATATGTTTCTGCATTGTCCATTCTTGTAACTCGTATTCTTACTTTATGCATTGGAACATCTAGGATTTCATGCCTATAATAATTGATGCTAATGAACTTTGTTTAATTCTCTTCCAAATCTGCTAGTGTTTCCCCCTTTCTTGCAAATATCTGACTTGTGGGTTATGAGTGGTGTAATAGGACAGTCAGAAAAATTAAATTTAATATGCGAACTAGTCAACCTTCAAGGCCATAGCCTGTTACCAATCTGTCTCCAAATAATGCTAAGTGTGCTTAGTTGTGGATGTTTTTAGAATTTTTACAAGATTAATCTTGCTTGGTTATTTTTCTTTTCCCATTACGTCATATCATTCTTTAGACAACTTGGGAATTATGCCATAAAGTCGAGGTTTCTGCCCTCTAGGAGCCTATAAATTATTAGAGAAGAGCAACAATAAATTGATTGATAATATACTAAGAAAACTACCATAGGCAGAAGAGCCACAGACAAAATGTGATCCAGACAAGTAAACTGAGGTTTATTGGAGTTCATTAGATAATTAATATCATGCTTTCAAAGAAAACATTTTATTCAAATTAATATTCCTTTTATTAAATTAGGAATACTCACTTGGCTCTCAACAAATGCATTTTAAATGAAATAATGAAGAGTGAATGAACAAATGAATTACATATCAGAACCAGTTACACGTTTTCATGTGCCAGGGACAAAAATTCCTAGAAAAGCTGTGATTGTAGAAGCCTCTTGCCTTTATTCTAATTTTTCCCCAATACATGTCCTGGAAAATTTCAAAATCCATTAGTTTCTTACTGAATGTGTGCTGTCAGAGCCTCTAGGTATTATTATTGATAGTTAAGGAGTCTGGGGGTAGAACTGGAAGTAATTTGTCAGAATCACCCAGCTAGCGCCACTCTGCTTCCAGGAATATGGAGCAGTACTTTTCTCTTTTTTTTGCTGCATACAGCTAAATACCCCATGAACCTTGCATACAAAGCAAATATAAGGAGACTCTGTAACGTAGCCTGACAATGACTTATTGGACAGAGACCTTAAGTTGCACGGGAAGACATGGTATTAAAATCCCCAAGTTTTCTTTTCACCATATACGTCTCACACTAGAACTGAAGAAGCTAGCATCCCATAAACACTAATGGTCACAGGAAAAATAGAAAAGTTGTGATAAAAGCCTGTTTGCTTTAACTAAAGGACCAGGAATAGGACAGCTTAACAAGGCAGAAACATTTTAGACAATAACCATTCTACTCCAGTTTAAAAATAAAAACAAATACCTCTAATAGGAAAACATAGAACATGGGCCAAATAAAGGCCAAGTGGGGTTCGTAGACCTCCACCAAAATGACACTGTAACAAGGCCCCCAACCACCATGCCAAGCAGTGTCAGAGAATGGTGACAGTATTTTATCCATTTTAATTACTAGCCAACTTTAGTGAAACATCTGGCCTCCCTTGGTATCAGTGGAAACAGTAACAAGACACTTCTACCCCACCCAGCAATGAAGTTGTCAGTGGAGACCTACCACAGAAATACTGAATATGTCATTAAAGAAACAGAAGAAATAAGGAAGAACCAAATAGAAATAGAAATACTAAAAAAGAAAAAACCCACATTAGTATTAAAGGAAAATATTGTTGGAGATGTTCAATAGTTGAATGAAGGAGACCAGAAAGAATCAATCATGCGAAAAATAAACAGAAATTACACAATCCAAATAACAAGGAGAAAATAGACCAAAAAACCAAAACACAGCCTCAGACACATATGAGATGAGAACAAAAGATCTCACATTTGCACCCTCAATTTCTAGGAGAGGAAACAAAAGATAGGGCTTAAACATT
The DNA here is from genome assembly GCF_051225735.1 of Oryctolagus cuniculus. Lineage (NCBI taxonomy): Eukaryota > Metazoa > Chordata > Mammalia > Lagomorpha > Leporidae > Oryctolagus > Oryctolagus cuniculus. Next base: position 58,377,899 of record NC_142881.1, on the reverse strand, counting down.
CCATGCAGAAATACTGGTTGAAGACGTTTTAAATTTGGGCCAAGCCCCAACCTGCAGATACAGAAACCAGGCAAACTCTAAACATAATAAGCCCTTTAGGTATCCACACTAATACACGTTGTAGTCTAACATCTCTAAACTAAAGACAGAGAAACAATCTTTATAGCAGAAAAAAAAATCTCATTCCCTATGGAGGAAAGAACAATTCAAATGACACTGGATTTCTCAGCAGCAACCATGAAGGCCAGCAGAGAAATTACAGAACATTTTTCAGGTGCTGAAAGAAAAGAACTGTCAAATCAGAATCCTATATCTAGTAAAAATATCCTTCAGGAATGAAGGGGAAATCAAGACATTCTCAAATGAAGGAAAACTACAAGAATTTGTTACCAGCAGGCCTACCCTAAAAGAATGACTATTTCAGTTGAGGTATCAATGATGTGAAAACCTGCAGTATTTACTGTCTGACTTGCAAGATTTTTGAATGCCTTGTTTTGGATAAAACAAACACAATAATCAGTTCAAATTTTTAAAGCTGTGCAAAACTAAAAAGATCATACTTTAAATGTTTCTGCTTTGATTGTTTTCTTCAAATTGTGTATTGTAACATTAAAATCTGTACACATATGTTTGCATTAGTAATCTATTCACAATTTAATGTCCTATACTATTAAATAAATTCCATTGTTTTCTCCATAGCATTGATGGAAGAATGTGTTTTAACTTAGCAAAGAAATAACTCATTATGTTAGGTTTCTGACAATAGAAAAAGTAAGTGCTTTTGGTTGGAGACAGTGAAATATTTCCTTTATTTATGTTACTCTTGCATCTCTCTCTCCCTCTCCCTTTCTCTCTCAGATATTTCTTGTAGATTGTGTTACTCTGTCAGTAAAATGTGTATGTGTGGTATAATTGCAAGTATGGAGAATTCAGTTTCTTGACTTATACCACCTAAAATTTACCTTGAATTCTTGTTGCCAGGATCAAACTTCATGTTGGAGTCTTCACGTAGAAGATAGAGAGGTAGATATGAATTCTTAAAATAGAATACATATCCTATTCACATCAGAATAAGTTGGGATATTTATAAAATTCAGATCTGGGCACCACCCCAGACTTACTGAATAAGAATCTCAGGTGGGCTAGCATTAAAAGTGTTGTTAACAAATTCTTATCTATGTTAGATATTGAGACCCACAGCATCTGTGGGTAAAGTAATAGTGATTTCTCTGTTCAGTGGACATACTTCTTTATGTTGGATTTCTTTGTGCCCTGTTCTGCCTTTTAAAAAAATTATTTATTTATTGAAGATTTTATTTATTTCTTTGTAAGTGCAACAGAAAAGGAGAGAAAAATATCTTTCATCCTCTGCTTCATGCCGCAACGAGCTGAGCAAGTCTGAAGCCAGGAGCCGTGAACTCTGTTCTGATGTTCCACAAGAGTGACAGGGGCCCAGGTACCTGGGCCATTTTCTGCTTCCTCCCCAAGCCCATTAGTAGGAAGCTGAATGGGAAGTGGAATAGCCAGGACTTCAGCTGGCCCTCTGATAGGGCATATCATCATCACAGGTGGTGACTTAACTGTCTGCACCACAGTACTGCCCACTTCTCTGCCTTTTGCAGTAGAATTTCTTTGCCATTCTGCCCATGGCAACCTAGAGCCTCTTACTAGGTGAGGTGTCCGGCTGAACTTTACGACATTCAGCAACAAAACACACAGTTATTCTCACAAAGACATTCTCAGACTGTGTGTTAAACCTGCTTCAAGGCTCCAGAGCATTTGATTCCACGGTGATGACAGGTTTTAAAGAACTGATCTATTGATTTGAGGGCACCCATTTTTCATTCTTGTATTGTTCTTGTCCACAGGGTACAGTGACAAGAGGCTTAGGAATCTAGCCATGTACTAGTTATATGATGTTAGCAAGTAGCATTGCCCCTTGAGCCTATTTCCTCATTGAAAACAGAAATAATTCTTACCTGCTGAATTTAGACAGTTATGAAGGCTGTGGAAAGGAGGCAGAATGCAATCACTGGGAAGAACACAGGGTCTGGAACTCAGACAGAGCTGGTGTAGACGCCATCTCTGCCTTTACCAGCTGTAGGATGTGAGGCTAGTTGTTTCACCGCTTTAAACTTCATCCTCAAGACAAGGATAGTAGCAGCTCTTTGATCAGGATTAATTGAACTGATGCAGATATATGGTGAGTTCTCAGGTAATTTGGATCATGATTATTTTCAGTTTGGGGAAAAACCTTGGCACGGTGACATGGACACATGCATTTTTATCTATTATGGTTTTAATTTTCTGAGTAGACTTATCAGCTATGCAGCTATAAGATGGATTCTAGAAGCACAGAGACCTGGAATGAATCCTGCACTAGTATTTATTACTTCTGTGACTTTAGCTCAAGTTATTCACATTTTCTGAGCTTCCTTTTATTTTTTTTTTTTATCAAGGGAAGAGTGGTGATATTTATCTGACAGAAATGGTATGTGACTCTACAATAGTACGATTTATCTTTTTTTCTCCCTCCCTTCTCCTCTTCTACACCCCAGGGGGTGGGGGATGGTGGCTAGGAAAATACATAGCTTTACAATCAGATTCTGATTGATGGTGCTGATATTCCATTCATGACTGAGTTATGATTGCAACCTTCAAATAATTGTGGTAGCTTGAGGACTCCAAACTTCTTGACTTTTAATCAGGGAGTTTATTCTAAAACAGGTTTATTATTTCTTCTAGATTCTTGAATTGACAGTTACACATGTCAAGGGTCTTTCCGGATAATCCAATCCATTCAATATGGTGAACATTAAAAGAATGGATGTGTTGAATTTTAGTTTCTAGTCAAATCTATTATATATACTAAGATTTCTGTTTTTGGCACAGACTATGAGATGGGCATCCTTGTTTTCATAAACTGTTTTCTGTTTTGGTATGGAAAATCAGAAAAAAACTTGCATTCACAGATAACTGAAATAATGGAAAATTATTTTTCCTCAATTCTCAATACTTTACCTCATATTCAGAGTTCATAATTGATTGCTTGAGGTAGCAACATTGTAGGAAAAACAAATACAAACTTGGTCTAGATCATTCATCAAACAATTTTTAGAGGAATTGGGAAATATTTCTGGATAGTGGGTATGCAATTTATACTTCAAATAACTGAAAAATATTATCCATGTATAGGGAGAAACTGGTTTTATCTTTTTCTGTTCTGATTTTTTAATTTTTGTGCTTTTTTTTTCTTTTATTGGTAATTTTGACCCCGTGTACACCTTGATGTTTCAGGGAGTTAAAATTTACTTAGAAAACGGTGGTGGAACTTGTGACCCACTTTCATATCTTTCTGGATTTTCCTGTGGCCACTGAATAAACTATAGTGGTATATTATTGCTTTCCGTTGACTATGCCATTCACTGACATTGCTTTTCCTTTTCTTTTTCTTTGTTTTGACCCTGCCTCTGGGATTATCATGATACAATGGGGACATTTCTAAATTAAATAGTCATTGGTGGGACAAAAAATGGGAAAGATAATTAAAGGACACTTATGTGTACCAGTTTCCTCTTTGTCAACTTTCCTCACGATCTTGCAAACAGACATGATAGCATTCTGAGAAAGCTGTTTTGAAAAAATGATGGACAATCTTGGAATTTTCCAAACTTGGAAATTCCTGAAATATTATTCATTTCTATTGTGTTTTAGGTATATAGTAATCTTATTTATCTAAGTTATTATTATACTTATTACTTATCTTACTATCTTATTTATCAAAGTAAAGTTCATTACTGTTAGGGTTCTTTAAAGGGTAATGTTATTCTGAGAATATTGCTAATGATGATCTGTTATCCAAAGATATTCCAAAATAATAATCTAAATGAGAAATTAATAGCATTTACCATTGCCAAAAATTGGCTTTGGTTATATATGAATATAATTAATGCCTAATTCATTATAAATAAGTAACATTCTAAGATGCTAAATGACTAATATTTCAGAAAAGGGAGTATTAAAAGTAATATTTCTGCTTATATTCATCTTGCTGAAAATTATTGATTTTGGACTGGTAGAAATGAATAGGTAATTTGGTATACAAACCATAAAGAAGAATTTATCATATGTACTTGCTATGTAGTGATTTTTTAAACATTATTAAAATTGTGTGAAATATTTTGTCTGCAACACTTAGAATTTTCTTGGTAATGCTGGAGTGTTACAGCTATTAATTTTAAACAGAAAATGCTGTCTCTTTTCTCATTAATGGTAGGAGACAGATGCTTTACCTGAAGCTATGGGCTGCAAGCAACTCTAGGAGTCAATCACATCATTCATATTGTGATGGGACTATGCTTTTGGCATTTACTTATTCAAAAATAATGCAAATCATTAGAATTTTTTACTGTGATTGCACTTTTAGTTGATCTACTCTGATAGACCTAACCCTAAAATACAACTGCCCATACATCAGTGAATTTTCCTTATTTTGAGAAAAATACATCATTTTGAACTGAGAGGTTTATATTTCAAGTGGACCTGAGCCATAGAAAATAATTCCCTCTTTTCTTTGCCCAATGAAAGGCATGGGAGAAGTCTTCAGAAAGTTCATGGAAAATGCCTATTATGAAAAAAAAAACTATAACATGGATGTCCAAAAAATTTTTGTACCAAAATATATTTCACATGTAATTCTATTTCTCCACAGGCTTTTTGGAATACCCACATAATCCACTTTCTTTACTTGCATTGTTCCTATTACTCTACCTATGAATGTAATGTTAGTGTAGTCTGAGGCTACTTATCAGAGCCTCATCATTCCATTTGTCCCTGGAGGAAACACATGGAAACTATAAGACTGGAACTCCAAACAACTGATAACCAGATGGCAGGTTAGCCTTGATGTAGTGCAAATGTTTTCTCTTTGCAATACTGATATTTGCATACCGCATCTTTGGCAGATGATGGTACAGCATTGCACTGAAGAAACATATCTCCTGAGTCACATAGTAGACAGAAGGGAACAACTTCAAGTCTATTTTCTCTTCTTTCTTTGCAAAGATGTTTTTTCTTAAAAACAAAGATATTTTGAGGAAGATTTTGGAAGTGGAAGGTATGTCTTCAACTTGGGGTATTTTCTTTTTCGCTTCCCAGCTAAAGTTCACATTTAAAATACTTATTTAAGTTCTATTTTTACTGTATTTTATTTTTTGAGTCCTAGCCTGAATGGAGTTGATAGCCACACAGAATGAGGTTATTAATCTTACTAAAGTCCCTGAGTGTAGGATATATGTATAGATAGATAAATACAGTTGTAGACAGTTCATCTGTGTATATGTGTGTATGCACATGTGCACATATATTTGCTTAGACTCATACTCATTTTTATTTTTTTTTTTCACAGTGAGAAATGAGGATATCCAGGGCTTTATTTTGTAACGCAGAGGCCACATCGTGGCCCCAACCCCTCTTCCCACCCTGCACTTCTTAAATGTTTATCACTCTTAAATCATACTCTGCTCATGGGAGATTACACAGAATAATGAAAAGCAGTCCACAGGGTTTGGAATCTTTAGAGGCAGTATATGTAATGGCTAAGAACATGGACTTGGAAATCAAAATTGCCTCTGTGATCTTGTATCATTTAATCTTTTATCTGCTCCTCAGCCACCTCATCTGTAACATGGCATTACTACAAATATTAGGGTTGTCTTGATATTAAATGAGATAAATCCACAAAGTTCTTATGATAGGGACTTTCAGATAATAAATACTTTATAAATGGTTTTCCTTTTCTGTTAGTCTAACATCTGCATACTACCTTCTACCTAAGTTTTAGGACTGCGATTTTAAAGTACTCAATAAATATGGTTTCTCCTTAACTGGGCCTGAGTATGAGTTAGAGTCTTTAACTGCTCTGTCATGTGACTTTGAGTAAGCTAAGTTAATTCTCCTAAGCCTGCTTGGGTATCCATGAAGTGGGCCAGTAATTGCTGGCTTGTCTTCCTCTTGAGGATATTATGAAGACCAAATAAAATAACTCATAAGAAAGCATGCGTTTAGTTTGAAATGCAAGCAAGGTGGCGATAATGCTATTTTGATCTCTTGAAAGGAGTGAAGTAACTCATGTACATCTGATCTAGCAGGCATAATAAGATACCTACACATGTGACTATATGAAAGGAAGAGCAAGCTAACTAAAGCATCAGAAAATTCCAGAACAAGTGCTGTGATAAAGCTGAAAATATGAAGAAATTATTTCTGTCCATGGAAATAATAGAAATAGGACATAAATTCTCTATCCAATCAAGCCTTACCACATGCTTTTAAGTAATTGTTACAGTTCTCAGTCACTGATTATTATCTTAAATTATATGTTTCATTTGGGGTCATTTCAGAAGAGTTTGTAATACATATATGAAAAGCTAAGGAAATGTCAGCATTTGGAGAGATTTCATTTCTTGGTGTACTAGGTAACATCAGGATGCTGTTTTGAGAGCCCCTTCCTCAGAACTGTTTTCATCTGAGGAAATTAAAAATGTATGGCAGAGACACTTTGCTCAAGGCATTTTGTTCAGCTAGCATACATTTGGTACTTTCTCCTTTCAGAGAATAAAGGGTCTGTCTCACAAGCTCATGCGGTTTAGAAACTGTTTCCATCCGATAATATAAAATCTGGTCTATAATTCAAGTGGTTTTTGGAAGTCAAGTTAGGGGTCTATTCTGATGTGTTGCCCTTTTAAAATCCATACTTTGAAAAACTTATAAGAAGAAATAGGATCTGTTACCTTTAGTTTAAGGTTTTGCCAGTATCTAGTTCCCAGTGGTAATGAGAAGATACACTGAATACACACAGAACTAAAACTTCTAACTTAAGTATCCTTAAAAGGGTCAGTTTCAAGTCATACTGCTTTTGTATTGTCAATAGCAGAGTGACTCTTGCACCTCAATTGGACAGGCAAGAGATTAGAATCATTTTTAGCACCTGCATGGGTTTGTATTGAACCAAAGGTGACTGGCTCAGAGGTTGCAGACAACATACCTATCCTAACTCTCCCTTCATAGCATTGTCCTTAAAAGGGAAGGGAAAACATTTCTCTAAAGTTTCTACTCATATTATCAGTAATGTGTCTCACTGAATCACCTCATTGCATTTTATCACTGAAATGACTTTTATTCCACTCACATATGAGACTGCTCATAACCTTACTGAGGTACTTTGGGATATCTCATCAGGTATGGATGATTTGTAATCATGAAAAAATCATCAGTGTAAATAATCTCTAACTACAAAAGGCTGATGCATGTAAAGCCTGGAAGCAATCCTGCTGAATATCTAGAAGTTCATTCTCTGGAACTCAACAGGATGCTAACACCTACCATCCAAGTTCATGTTCTGAGAATAATGATGGCTTATTATAATTTTGAATAAATATATCCTGTTTATTAATTAATATTGTTCTTTGAACAAAACATACTATTACTGTTTGCTTCCAGCTAGTGAGTCATGGTACTGAGATGATTACTTTTGAGATTAATTATTTTTAAATATGGCAAATAGTATCTGTTGCATATTGTGCTCCATCTACAAAATTCTGTTATATTCGAGTAAATTTTAGTTCATTTAAAGTCCATCAAGGAGTAAGATGTTACTTTTACATGAGCCATCATCTCTTATTAACCTTGGTGATTTTTGTACCAATGAAGGAAAGTAGGGGATAGTAAGGAAGAAAAAATGCAAAGCAAAAGGATGGCACATCTAAGAAATACTGTGCAGGGTATTTCCCTTTTCCCCTTCCACATACCCTCTCCCCACTCCTGTGATATTAGGGACAGTATCAGTGGGACCTCTCTGCTTTCTGGCTTCAGATTAAGCAAGGCCAGGAGAGGCACTGGCAGAAGGTTTGGGGACAGGAGGAAAATGGATTCTGGGTTTTATTCTCTAGTTTCTTCTTGAATAAGCCACGGTTTGTTGAAGACTGTGCTCCTTTCCAAAGCCACAGTTGCTGCCCTATGCTGTAGCTACAATTTGTTCTGGATTTCAATAACCTCTCTCATGTCATTATTCCTGCAGGAGGTAGAGATAAGAAGCAAAGGGTTTCTCTGCTGATACCTCTGGGAGACTCGCTTCCTGAGTTGATTTTCGTTACTTGTGTCCCATGCACATAAATTGTAGAATGAAAAGTCTCTCTTGTTGGTCACCTGTCTGAGTGTTCCATCTGTTTCTGCTGGATTCTCATTTGATTCTGGTAGAAGAGTAAGCAGAAGAAGCCAAAGCTGTAGTTAGCTTCATGGGATTTGAGCCATTTTTTTTTGCTACTACCTAGTTTTGTGATCTCAAGCAAATCTATTCTTACTAGACTGAAATTTCCTCACTTGTACAATTAAAGGCAAATGAATTAGATTATAATCTCTAAAAATTCTGTGTTTTGTATGCAACCCAAGATGTAGAAATGCTACCCCCCCCAATGCCATGTGGTTAATAAATTCTTCAGTCATTTCATGGGGGTGGGGAAGTAGGTAAATCAGCTCTGTGGCATTGATGTTCATGCACTCAAGGGATATGATACACTCACTGGAACTGTAATATCTGGATGTTTCCCAGTGTTCTCTTCTTTGGAATAAAAATGTTATCAAAATAGGGATATAACACCTATCAATTTTATTAAAAGGATTCTGTCTATAATCAGTTGGTCTCTAATTGGCTTTAAGTGACACAGTGTCATCTAGTACTTAAGCAATGATTAGTATAAGAAAGGTGATTATTTGAAGGCCCTTGTTGTACTTCTTTTAAAAGTAAATTTAAGATTTATTATTTATTTAGGAAGTCAACAGATACAGAGAGATTTCCCATCCACTGGTTTACTTCCCAGATGGCTGCAATGGCTAGTGCTAGGCTAGGCCACAGCCAGGAGCCAGGAGCTTCATCAGAGTCTGCCAAGTGGATTTCAGGAGCCCAAACATTTGTTCCATCTTCTGCTGATTTTCTCATGCCATTAGCAATGAGTTGGACCCGATGGAAAGTAACTGGAGCAAGAACCAGCACCCATACAGGATGCCAGCATTGCTGGCACTGGCTTTACCCACTATGCCACAATGCTGGCCCCAGGAAATGTTTCTTTTTTTTGACAGGCAGAGTGGACAGTGAGAGAGAGAGACAGAGAGAAAGGTCTTCCTTTTGCCGTTGGTTCACCCTCCAATGGCTGCCGCGGCTGGCACGCTGCGGCCAGCGCACCATGCTGATCCAAAGCCAGGAGCCAGGTGCTTCTCCTGGTCTCCCATGGGGTGCAGGGCCCAAACACTTGAGCCATCCTCCACTGCTCTCCCGGGCCACAGCAGAGAGCTGGCCTGGAAGAGGGGCAACCGGGACAGAATCCAGTGCCCCAACTGGGTCTAGAACCCGGTGTGCCTGCGCCGCAAGGCGGAGAATTAGCCTATTGAGCCGCGGCGCCAGCAAGAAATGTTTCTTGAGACATTATTTTCCTAGATAACATGTGTCTGCTGCCTGGTGGGGCCCTCCCTACTACCTGCCTCTCCTCATTTACCTTGCTCTAAGATGAATGAAAAAATGGTAATGAAGATAAAGTTGGTTTTTACTTTAAGTCTGAGATGTGAATGTTTGAACAATTTCTAAGTTTTCGTGTGGTTGTTTTGATGGAGAGCACTGCACCTGTATCATTGACAATATTTTCAGGTCTCAAAGTGTTTGATCAGTACAGAAAATGAAAATTTTATTGTTGAAACCTGGAGAACTGCTGTGCTTAGCTAAAAAAATGAATGATCAACTGAAGTGGATAGAAGCCAGCTTTGGGATGAATAAAGTAAAATCTAATGTGGTTAAGTGGCAGTGACCTAAAACAGGGATGTGGGAAACTGTATTTCAATAAAAAAAGGAAAGAGGATAAGTTTGTACAGGGTGGAAGCTTGTGCTGTTAAGCAGAATAATGTCTCGATCATGACTGAAGCACTTGGTTTCTGGAAATTGTATAATGCACAGCATGGTCATCTCTTGTTTTCCTCCATAGATTCCCCTGCCTTCCTCTGTCGCTGCTTCTGCTGCTGTCTCTCTGATCATAGGAGCCACTGTGTCCTTCAAGTGCCAGTGCAATCCCTTTATGTGATTCAGGATAATACTGAGTGATATTTAAAAATAAACCCTCTTAGCTGGCGCCGCGGCTCAGTAGGCTAATCCTCTGCCTTGCGACGTAGGTACACCGGGTTCTAGTCCCGGTCGGGGCACTGGATTCTGTCCCGGTTGCCCCTCTTCCAGGCCAGCTCTCTGCTGTGGCCAAGGAGTGCAGTGGAGGATGGCGCAAGTGCTTGGGCCCTGCACCCCATGGGAGACCAGGAGAAGCACCTGGCTCCTGCCTTCAGATAGGCGCGGTGCGCCAGCCCTGGCGGCCATTGGAGGGTGAACCAACGGCAAAGGAAGACCTTTCTCTCTGTCTCTCTCTCTCACTGTCCACTCTTCCTGTCAAAACAAAACAAAACAAAACAAAAAACAAAACAAAACAAAACAAAAAAACCACAACCCTCTTAGTAAGAAAACCATGTAGGCATCTCCCCCCGCCCCCGCTTGCTTTCTCTTTCTCTCCCTGCTTCTCACTCTCCCTCCCCCTCCCCTCTCTCTTTCCCTCTTCCTCCTTTGTTTCCTTTCCTTTCTTTTCTTCTTTGCTTTATTTTCTTTCCTTCTTTCCCCCTCCTTACCTCTTTATTTCCTTATTTATTATTTCAAATTGAGAATACATATAAAGCAGAAATACATGATATGTCTTTGATTTAAAATTATTTGCTAATATCCATATTCAGGGACAATTCCCAGCAATTTACTTCAGATCTTAGTTTTGGAGAGAGCTTTTACCTTGGTTTCCCTTGGATGTTTTTGGCAGGTTAACAATAACCTTACTCAGGCATTACAGGAAATTAGTAGTTGAAGTTGCCTTCTGGAAAAGTATGTGGAGTCTAGGAGACAGGGATGGGGAGGAGATGCACATTTTACTGTGTAGACTTTGTTCTGTAATTTATTTTTTACTGTGCACCGTCTACTCAAAAGTATTTTCATGTAGCTAAAAAGTAAAAAAAAAAAAAAAAGAAGAAGAAGAAATACTCCCTCTCAGTTCATCAAAATGTTCCTTGGATTTGACTTTGAATTGTTTGAATACGTAAGTATGATGATTTAATTATGTAAGGTAACCCATATATGAATCTGGACACATACTTATCATCAAAATGTTCCTATTAAAAAAAAGAAACTAGATCCTCTTCTTTAAATTTCCAGCAAGTCTTATGTGTTGGCATGATTTAGGACACTAATGATAATTATCTCTGACTCTTCACTTTGCTCCTCATCAATTGCCCAGAAATCCCTGGAATTTGAATTTACATCTTTGATTTCCTTTTCTCTAAGTTGTACCGTGATTCTAGTTTGTGACTTAACTAGGTTTTAGTGTGAATACACCAACATTATTTTCATTGCTCTTTTTGCTCCTAGTCTTCCACATTGTAGCTAAACTAACTTAAAAAAGTTGTGATCTTCTTCTCTCATTGAAAAAAAAAATAAGTAAAATTCAGGGGCTCACATTGAGTACAGGACAATTTTCAGCTAACCCCTTGGCATTCTAATTCCAACCTACTGGGCTCATCTTTGGGATGTTTTTCAATACTTATCTGATTATTTTTTTTTCTTTCTAAAGCCTGCCTGCTACTATGTCAGATACTGTATCAGATACTGTGCTGGGTGCTACAGGTTTCACAAGAGCTAAACCAGAGAGGAACCCTCATCTCATAATGTTCCCTACACATTTGGGAGGACAGGCAGATAATGTAACGTACAAATGCTTATTCACAAGCAGAGATCAGTGCTCTGAGATGAAGGAGCCTAGAGGAAGGAAAGCATATACCTGAGAGACCTGACCTAGCCTGGATCTCAGAAAGAAAGTTTTCTGAGATGAGGTTCCTTAAGCAGAGATCCGAAGGATGGACTGCAGGAACTGCTGGTAGATTCCATAGCTAGCTTCAGTAAGCAACCTGCCTCAACCTGCTGTCACTTTTCCTGGTCCTTTGTTCCAGGTTTTCCCTACTCCATTTGATGTTTGGTAAAATTCTGTTTAATCATCTTCCCCCTCTTTTTTTCTTAATGGAATATTCATGATTCAAAATATAGCTCAAATATGACTTCTAAGGATAGCTTTTCCCTGACATTGATAATGACCCCGTTCTTAAACTCCATGGCCTGGAAGAATAAGTATCTCTCATCTCTGAGTCTTTTTATTTTATATAGATTCATTATTACTTGGCATCTATGTTACTGTTGCATACACATTTGATTTATTTCTCTTTCAATCTTTATTCTTTTCTATTCCCAGAATATGAAACAATACTCAGAACAGTGAGAACTCAGTGTATTCTTTGGATCAAGTGATACCTAACAGCTAATTGGTGGAGTAATTGTTTTATAGGTGCTGTCAATTTTATTGGCTTTAGATAATAAATATTTACAGATTCTCTTTCTCTTTTTCAATGTCATTAGTACAAGATGTCCTCATTATAATGAAGTAAAATATTTCAATTGTTGTTTGATGATTCATTAGTTTCAAACTTAGGATTCACTTCAACAAAGGGAGAGAAGGTTCCTGGATATGTATCAAAAAGCAGGATCTCTCCATGAAAAAAGTCAAAATACAATACTTTCTTTTTTTTAAAATTTATTTTATTTATTTGAAAAGTAGAGCATAGAGAGAGAGAAAGACAAAGAGAGATTTTCTACCCACTGGTTCACTCTTCAAATGGCTGCAATGACTGGGGCTGGGCCAGGCTGAAGCCAAGAGCCAGGAGCTTCTTCCAGGTCTCTATGTGGGTTCAGGGCCACAAGCACTTGGGTAATCCTCTACTGCTTTTCCAGATACATTAGCAGGGAGCTGGATCAGAAATGGAGCAGCCGGGACTCAAACCAATACCCATATGGGATGCCAGTGCTTCAAACCGCTGTGCCACAGCACTGGCCCTGAAACGTTACTTCTAACTTTTGCTAGCTTCAAGACTTCAGCAAGTGCTTTCACTAATGAGTACTTATTTTGTTTCATTTGAAAGTAAAAAAATACAAGTAATTTCCATTGAAAGTATAGAAATCGAATATGTAGCATGTATAAATTACCTAGTTCAAACAATGCAAGTTCAGTTTCATGATAGTTTTTCTCTCTTGTCTTTCTGACTCCTATTTCTTTATTTAACTTTTTATTCATGTAATTTTTTCAATTGCAGACAGACACAGAGATGTGGGAAGGGGGAGAGAAGGGGAAGAGAGAGTGTGTGCTAGCTCTCCCATCTGCTGGTTCATTGCCCAGATGCTATAGCAGCTGGGGCGGGGCAGCACTGAGATCAGGAGCTGGGAACCCAATCCTGCTCCCCTACAGGGTGGTAGGAACCTAATCACTTGGGCCATCACTGCTGCTTTCCAGAGTCTGCCTCAGCAGGAACCTAGATTCAGGAGCCAGAGCTTGGAACTAAATCTTGGTTCTCCAATGTAGAATTTGGGTATCTTAACCCATAGCTAAACAGCCATTCCTTTCTCTCTTTTTATGGCCTCCAGAGTAGAGGAACTTCCAGATACTTTGTCAGGACGTGATCGAATAGGCAGGCTATTGGGATTAAGAAGTCCTGTGGATTGCAGGCCTCCACCAAATTAGGAAGACAGATCTTGGATTCTCATTTGACATTCACTCAGCCACTCGCTGACTCATTTATTAAAAGTTCATCTTGCACTCCTTCTAATGAAGCAGTCACATAATAGAACCCTAAAAGTATCATCCCTGTCCATTTCCAGAGAGGTTTGGAAAGCTGTGAGGAGAAGAATTAAGATTTGGGTGTAAAAGATGAGTGAGTGAGAACAGGGAGGAATACCCATGAAAGCCACAGCTGTGCTGACTCCTGGAAGACAGTGGAGCATTTTCCTGTAGTCTGGCTATTGTGAACCTGCTGGTTATGGGACCTGGCTAGAGGCCTTGGCTATGAAGAGTCACAACACTATGATAAGGACCTTATTTAGCATCTATAAGGGTATGCCATTCTGCTCTGTACTCTTGAACATAGCAGACGACTTTTGAAAACTCTTTCCCTCTTTATTTATGTGAGTAAAACTGTGCCATTTCTTCCTACAATGGAGAGTATGAAACAGCTAGGAAAGTGATTATGTAATTAGATCCTTATAAGATCCTTTATTATGTAATGCAATGGTTTTTCTTTATTCATCTTAAATGAATTGTAAAACAACAGCATATTTTCAGCACAGAAAACTAAATCAGAATTTGGAATGCCTGAATTCATACAGAAAAATGAGTCATTGGTGAGAAGAATTGCTTTTAATTTTTCTATAATTTGTACAATAAAGGAGTTGTGGTTATTTAATTTGATTTCTTCTTCTGTGTTTTTAAAACCACTATAGTCTGAAACAGCTGTGGTGCCTAATGCACTGATGGCTGATGTGAAGGGCTGGGATCTTTATTAATTACAGATATTTGGAAGAAAAAAGCAGTAGTTATCCTATGCCATATAATTCAGTACAATTATGAACTATGCAATTAAAAAGCTTTGCATTCTGTAGAACACAAAGGGAGGTCGTGTGCTCTGTCACCTGCTGTGCCCCATGGGAGTGATGTTTCTGCACCAGGACATAAAAAGCAATAGCAACTGATGAAACATTAATTGATCCATCTTCCCTTAAAACATGGATATAGATCAAGCTCATATTACATATTTTTAAAAAAACTTATTTTAACTTTTGTCAAAGGCAATTTAAAAATTCTATTAATAGTAGTTACACTATGTTGGAGCTCAACTGAAATATAACTGGGTATGCAAGATGGGTTTATTGAATAGGTATCATTATTGAAAACCTCTTAAATTTCTTAGGAAAACAAAATATTTTATTTAGTTAAAATTATTGTTTTTAACAAAATAATTATAATTAGTAGAATGTCTTACCTTCAGTTATAATTATTCGAATATTTTACAGTCAACTAAAAGAGATACCCTAAAATGCTCTGTCCGTTGTTCAGTATATATGGGCATACTCTAATGACAACAATCAAAAACAAGCATCTTTTATGATTCAACCGCTAGGAAAGCTTTTTATATACTTGATATTATTTAAGATGTTATGGTAAACTGTAGAATATTATATTACTAAGTAATTCAATGTAGTAAAAGTCGATGTGCTCTGATAGGTATCTTTCAAAATTTTCTTTAAATGCTTGTATTATAGAATCTGAAAAAAAAGTAAAGGATAAGAAGGAACTTAGCATTACTTGAAAGAAGTGAACATTCAGTGCTCTGAAAGTAATAGTGCAATATTTACCTAACTGGGTGAACTTCAGCCTGTTGTTTAATGTATCTGAGCTCAGTTTCCTTTCTTTACAATGAGGATAATAATTTCTATATTTATGGGAACAAATTAAGGATTAAAGACAACAAATAAGGCAATATATGAGTTACCTTATACTTGCATGTGAAAGCAAAGGTGTTTTGAATATGTTCAATAAAATGGACTTCAGATTTTATTCCAACCTGAACATTCTGTGAGATACACAATGTTTGGTCTTCTCTATTGTGTGTGTATTATGTATAAACTTATATAAAATTCCAGACCTTAAGTTTTCATGGAAATATCTGACTCCAACTTTTGTTACTTGGACTGCTGGTAATAGTTAGGCTTTGGGGCTGGCGCCGTGGCACAGTAGGTTAATCCTCCACCTCCTCCACCTGTGGCACTGGCATCCCATATGGGCATCGGTTCTTGTCCCGGCTGCTCCTCTTCCAATCTAGCTCTCTGCTGTGGCCAGGGAAAGCAGTAGAAGATGGCCCAAGTGCTTGGGCCCCTGTACCTGCATGGGAGACCTAGAAGATGCACCTGGCTCCAGCCAGCTCCAGCTATTGGCGGCCATTTGGGGAGTGAACCAACGGAAGGAAGACCTTTCTCTGTCTCTACCTCTCACTGTCTGTAACTCTACCTGTCAAATAAAAAAAAAATCTTTTAAAAGATAATACTTAGGTTTTATCTCTCGCCTCTCTTCTTTCTTCTGTGAGCCATTCTGTATATGAGAACTTCAAAGAGTTCATGGAAAATGGAATGAAAATGGTTTTATTTGCATGCAGAAAATATTTTGAAATTTAAGGATAGGTTTTTCCTAACATACATTTCCATGAACTTGTTGAACATCCCTCCTACATAGAATTTCAAAATTTTATGCACCAAAGTGAACTTAAAATGTTCATCTCCTTTTTTCCCATAGGCTTTTTGAAATATCCTCCTATTTGGTACTTAATCTCTTATCCTTGATATCCCTCTCCCAAACCATCATCCCCAGCGATATAGCCTATTTTACTAAAGGTTTTGGCAGTGTAAAGCAATGCAAACTACATAGGACAATGTACAATATAGGATAATGCTGACAACTAAAAATTAGAGGTTAAAAACTTTGTTCTTATAAATCAAAGCACCCACATCCAAATTGTATTACATTAGGAATTAAGCTTCATCATAGAAAATTTGGGAGGACACCTTCAATCCATCCCATATCCCATTATAGATTATGGCTGAGAACAAAAAGTGGTGCTCTTGAAATAATGAATCTATAAATGACGTAAGTTTAGCTTTGCAAATTTTTTTTTTTTTTTGACAGGCAGAGTGGATAGTGAGAGAGAGACAGAGAGAAAGGTCTTCCTTTTGCCATTGGTTCACCCTCCAATGACTGCCGTGGCTGGCGCGCTGTGGCCGGTGCACCGTGCTGATCCAATGGCAGGAGCCAGGTACTTCTGGTCTCCCATGGGGTGCAGGGCCCAAGCACTTGGGCCATCCTCCACTGCCCTCCCTGGCCACAGCAGAGAGCTGGCCTGGAAGAGGGGCAACCGGGACAGAATCCAGCGCCCCAACCGGGACTAGAACCAGGTGTGCTGGCGCTGCAAGGTGGAGGATTAGCCTAGAGCTTTGCAAATTTTCTAAAACATGAAGCTATAGATGCCAAAAGAATAAATGTGTCAAAAGTCATGAAAATACCATAACAATGTTTAGCTTTGTGCTCCTAATACATGTACTGTAACCACCATATATTGAAAAGATATAGAGCTGTCTACTAAAGATATAGAGAAATATACTAAAGTATCTATTATAGCAGTTATGGCACTGAAAATTTCTCAGAAGTTCCTCTGTGTAAATTTTTCAAGCCCTGCAGCACTATCGTTTATTTCTTTAGTTTACTTATCCCGGTCAGCAATCTATTGCTTCCTGCTTTGAAGGTCTCCTCTCCTTAGATTCCTTTTTTAATCTTCTCCTTTATTGTACTGAGGATCACCAGCCTTGATCCTCCTATTTTTAAAAACTCTGATTCCCCCTTTTGACTTTGGTTATCTCTTCCCATCATGTCCATTTATGTAGAAGGAAGTCTTACAAAAACATCTTCTTCCCAATGTTAAGACATCTTCTATCTCCCTTAGAAGACTGGGATGACTACAGTCTTACTTTGTTTTGTTTATCCGTTAATAAAAGGTGCTGTAAAAATCTACTCTAATTCCTCTGGACATGAAGATTTTTTGCTTTCAACCACAAGTTCTGTTGCTCTGGTGACGTTTTATAGAAGTGATAAAAATGAGTTTTTGATGAAGAAATTCTTCACTGAAACTCGATTCTATTGTGAAGTAGCCAAGTTATTTGGGGCAAATTTATTATATCCAAGCAATATATGCAAAATAATACTATCATTAATATTTACTATAAATATGAATTCAAATAACTACAGTGCTTGACACATGGAAATTATTTATAATTACTGTTAGATATGGCATAAACACACCAACACATTTTTCTGCTGTTCGTGGACCACTCTCTTGTCCCCTTGGTCCATTCACATAATATTTGTTAAAGGAACAGAGGAGGGGGCCGGCTCTATGGCATAGTGGGTGAAGGAACAGAGGAAATCAAATAATGAAGAAAGACATTGACAAACTTGAGAATTTCAACCTTTTTATTTTAGATAAATATTTTTACAAGACTATAACTTCTTCATATTTAATATATAATGATATCTCTCTGGCAAAAATTTTCTTCTTCAGTTTTTAGACTTATTTAAAGAGCCATCCCATCTTAGGCAATTTGAGTTGCTGTAACAAACTACCATAGACTTGGTGGTTTAAATAGCAAACATTTGTTTCTCACAGTTCTAGAGGATGGAAAAGGTAAAATGAGGGAGAACACTTCCTGATTTGCGATGGCTGTCGTACTATGCTCTCACATGGGAGGAAAGAGAGAGAAAGAAATTTGTTTTACATAAGGGCATTGATAACACGAAGACTTCACCCTTCTGCCCTAATTACCTCCCAAAGAACACACATCCAAATTATATTACATTAGGGATTAAGCTTCAACATATAAAATTTGAGAGGACACCTTCAGTCCATCCTGTATTCCATTATAGATTACGGCTGAGAACCAAAAGTGGTGCTCTTGAAATAATGAATCTTTAAAATGACATAAGTTTAGCTTTGCAAATTATCTAAAACATGAAGCTACAGATGCCGAAAGAATACATGTGTCGAAAGTTAAGATAATATCATAGCAATGGTTACCTTTGTGCTCCTAGTACCTGTGCTGCAACATCCATATATTGAAAAGTTACAGAGACGTTTTACTTAAATCTTTTAGTTTTGGAATCAGCATAATAATATTTGTAAAGTATCTATTGTATGTTTATTATATACCAAATGCTTAGCAGACAATTCAGTTGTAACAGTGCAGTGAGGTAAGTTACTGTTTTACTGATAAGAAAATGGACTCAAAGTTCAAATTTGCTCAAGCTTCGAACTCAAAATATAAAACCAGAGTAATCTGACTTAGAAACCTGAAGTCCTACCACCAAACCTGGTTTAGTGATAGAATATAGGGAGTTTTCATTCTGAACTCACTTAGAAAAAGTGTATATATTATGGGATAAGTCCCATGAACTGATTTGCAACTTCAAAATTCCTCCCTTGTTCCTGTCTTCCTACTAGTCCTTATTTTGTGCCTTCTATGTGTCCATCATGATATTCGATACAAAGATATAATAGGATGTAAATAAGAGATTGTGTTGTAGAGACAGGCATTGACTAAATATTATTTCAGTGAAAGTAAAATTATATAAGGGAAGCACTAAAAATGAAGTGCCACATAGCATTACAAAAGCCCAAATCCCAAATAGTGGCAGTGGAGATGGTAGCTGTTAATTTAGTCAGGAGGGTAGACAAAGTCCTTGTAGAACTGTACTCTAGAGAACGAGAACACATTAACCAGGTAAATGAGGAAAGAACATTTCATATGGAGAGATGAGCATGCACAAAGGTCTGTTCTGATACTTGAGATGGGATGCATGGAGCACAACAAACCAAAGAAAATCAGTGTTGCAGACTGAGTTCTCCAGGAAGCAAAATCTGAGCTCATTCAAGTGTAGGATATTTGTGAGGGCATGCCCTTGGGATTAACATCTGGGGATAAGGAACGGGGGAGACTGAGAAATGAACAGAAGGAGAAGCCAAGTGTAAGTGGTCTGCCAGATGACGTGTCAGGCTAGGATGGCCAGGTCTTGAAACCCTTGTTTCTGTCAGTCATTGGCTGCAGGCTGTTCCTGGGAAGGGTATCACTGTGTGTGTGTGTTGGGGGGGGGGGGCATTCAGCAGCAGCAATCAATCACAGAAGACTGACAGCTGAAGGTATTCGATAAGAATGCCCAGCAACTGGCACAACAAGTTCTTCGCAAGAGTGTCTATGTAGAGCATCACCATACCTATCACAAGCATTATGACTGAAACCTGCAGAGCAAGGTTTTTAAATCTTATTTTCAGCATTTGGGACTTTTTGGTTGTTTGGAAGATGGTTTCTTCTGTGCTGGGGGATATTAACCAGCATCCCTGGCCTCTACTTATTATCAGTAGTAAATACCCTTTCCGAAATTGTTAACTTAAAAAAGGCTTCAGACATTGCAAAATATCCCCTGGGAAGAGATAAAATTGTCCTTGCTGAGAAAAAATGACCAAGATAAAGGTACAGGGCAGGATGGGAGAGGTAGGTAAGAACCAGATCATTCATGTCTTTGTGGCCCTATCAAGATATTTGTTTTCATGTAAGAACCAGAAAAAGCCAGTGAAGGGTTTCTAAGAAAGGTGACAGAAAGATCAGATTTGCGTTGAAAGCATCAGTGTAGCTGCAGAAAATAATTGGAGAGGGCAGAGCAGGAAGGATAAGAGGAGCCCATTAGGCAGGTAATAATGGAAATTTGTAGGGATGTTCTGATATAAACGCTAAAATGGAGACAGACTGAAGAGATACCTGTACATAAGGATCTGGACGAATGGAGGAAAGGGAGATGTCCAAGATGAGCCTCAGGTTTGACTTACAGAAATGGATGACAGCGCCCTCTAGTGTTGTATGGAACACAGGAAGAATAAAACAGATGGGAAGGATGAAGACCCTGTTGTTTCTCAGTGACTTCTGAAATGTAGAGCGAAAAACCAGAAAGACATCTGAATATGGATTATAGCTCAGAGGAAGGACTGAGAATTGTTTTAGTGAGATTTGAATAGATATTAATTGACATTGTCGGGGCAAGAGTATGGTTCAGTGGATTAAGCTGCTACTTGGGACACCTACATCCATATTGGAGAGCTTGGGATTGAGTCCTGCTCCAGTTTCTAACCCACCTTCCTGCTGGAGTGTACCTGCCACCCACGTGGGGACCCAGATCCAGTTTCTGCTCCTGGCTCCAGCTCAGCCTGTCCTGGCATTTGGGTGGTGACCCAGGAAACGGAAGCGATCCCCCCAGCTCTGGCTCTGGCTCTGGCTCTCATTCTCTCCCTTTCCCTTTTCTCTTTGTCTTTCCTTTTCTCTTTGTCATTCTCTCTGGTACTCTACCTTCCAAATATATTTAAGGTTTAAAAATGTGGGTGTGAAATTGGGTAATTCTCTATCCTCAAAGGGGATGTAGTCATAGCCAATAACTTCTCATGGCAGATTAAATTTCTTTCTATATTCTTGCTGTAAGGTTTGCGATAAATATTGAAAATGTTGTCATAAATTTTAAATGTTTAACTAGCAGTGAGTGTTTGGCCTAGTGGTTAACACATTCATTTTTTTTTTTTTAGACTTTGTTCATAATTTATTTTTTTTCCGTGATACACATTTTTTTTTCTTTTTTTTTAAATTTATTTAATGAGCATAAATTTCCAAAGTACAGCTTATGGACCACAATAGCCTCCTCCCCCCCCCATGTCTTCCCTCCCATCCACAGATCCTATGTCAGAGTGCCTGTGTTCATCTCCCTGTAGCAGCTCCTGTCTCTAGTTTCCTGTTAATGCAGACTCTAGAGGACAGCAGAGGGGATGAGGGCTCAAAGTTACAGGGTTTCTGCCACCACCTGGGAGACCTTCATTGCTTTCCTAACTCTTCACTTCAGCTCAGTCTCTGTCATGGCAGGTATCTGGGATGAACCAGCAGATAGGAACCTTTTTTTCTTCTGTGTTTTCTTTTTCATTTTCTCTGTCTCAGTCTGCCAAATAAATAAATATTTACCTCTGTTAATCCAGTAATTGAAAAGCATACGCACTTCTTCTCTGACTCCCTTCCTCACAAGGATACTTTTAAAAGTTCATGGAAAATGGAATTATGAGATGCTTATATGAGTGTAAAGAAATTTTGAATTCCATACATTATTTGTTTCGTAATGCACTGTTGAGTTTTAGGATTTTAGGGTTTGAAGAGGTACAGAGATGGCAGATTAAAGCAGATTAGATTTTTATTGTAGAAAGGACAGCATAGATGGGGGCTTGGCATGGGATTATAGGCTCTCCAGAGAGCTGGCAGGGCAGCTGAAAGTTGATTGCTTGGTAGCCGGGCAATGGGTGTCAGCCTACTGATCTTGTGTTTTCAGAGGGGTCCTGCTGCAGAAGGATCAGTTGATATAAAGTCCCCTTTTTCCCACAATGTCTTGTCCAAGCAATTTGGAATGTCCAGGTGAGGGGCTTTCTCAAGCAGTAGATATTCCACTAACCTTTGGATTATCAGTGCCCACTTTTATCAGGATTGGGGGTTTGGGCTTCAGTGACCTAACAGGTTCTATCAGGCCCCACATTTTCTTTTTATTTTTTTAGAGGTGATGAAATTTAAATTTTACTTCTGAGAAAATAGAAAAAAAAGCTGTTCTGTGGTAAATATAAATAAAACACACACATGCACATTGCATGTGTACACAGACAAATCTACACATAAGTATTGTTATAATTTCTCATGAACTACTTCAAGAGCTCTCAGCTATTTGAGGTGAAAAATAAAGAAGTAGAAACTAGCAAGTTCAATGAATTTCGGCCTTTATCACAATGTAGGAATTTATGTAATAGCTGGTACCTAATTATTATCATAAGTTACAAGTAGTGTTTTTCTTTTTAACCCAAAATTCTGCAGTCAATAAGTGAATCTTGGAAAGTTGACAAATATTGCCAATACCCAATATACATTTTTAAGCACTAAAACAATTATTTCTTCCCTTTTCCCAAAAGAAAATTATAATATGAGCAAAATCCTGGCAAGAGTAGGAGAGAAAAAAGAGACAGTTAAATTAAAAGCATTATTCATGTAGAAAGTGGAAGTGCTTTGGCTTTTTGTAAAGGTTTGGAGTTGGCAGCCGGAGAGATGGCTGCTACAAGCATAACTGAAGGCCTCATGTCTGACAGCAGGACCTGGGAGGTCAAGGCCAGAAACCTAGTGCTCTAGCCAAATGTACCTCAGTCCTTATCCAAAAGATGGCATTTGCTTATCCACACCCATGCTCTCCCCAGTGCTTATTTTCTCATTTTTCACCTTCTATTCTCAGTTCTCTGCCAGTTTTTGGTGTCACTGACACTGTCATTTTCAAGGGTAAGGATTATAATTGGCCTTAAAGGTCACAATAATCTTAATCTTATTTAATAAATGGCAAAGCAGATGTTAGAACATAGATAATGTCTATTTTTAAAGGAGTTCAGTCACCAAAAAGAAATGAGTTCTATAAAACCTATTCAAAATCGGTAGCAAGAAAAAAGCAATGTAAAAGAAATATTTTAAAATGGATAATCTGGATAGGCTAAAGATGGATGTTTCATAAAGAAGAAAGACTAAGAATATTTCATTCATAGTCCCGGAAAGAAGTTAACTCTTTTGTAAGCTGAATAAATATATAAATATAGGGACTCAGTTGTGGGAGTGTACTTTTTTATGTGAACATTCACAGATACCTCTTCATTTCGACATCATTATCAGTCAGATGGCATGTTGAGAGAGCCAAACACCCCACACATGTAAAAAATTCCATTCTAAATGTTAATCTTTACTCATCATCCCATGTCATTTTACTAAAGCTCACTGAAATACTTCATGTGTTCACAATGTATTTGATAACGAGAAACTGAAGATGGTGTTTACCAGTTGTGTCCATGTCCTATCATTTATAGAATAACTAATAATGGACATCATTACCTTTTCTTTTTCAAAAATGCAGGAGAGCAGTTAATGATAATTCACTGAAAGTTGTAACTTAATAATCTATTCTATTGGGCCCTATTTTTGGTGAGTCTGTATTTCTAAAAGTTTATAGAAAGTTGATAGGCTAAAAATGTTGGTACTATTTTCTACAAATTTGTAGCATATATGTTCACTGTTTAACCCAATGGAAAACAGATAATGGACTTCCCATTAGAAGGTTGGTTCTGAATTGAACAAGTCATAAAAGCAATATTTAATACCTCCTTGGTAGGCATAAAATATGTGACTAAAAAAGTCCATTTAAGGTATACAACATGATGTACTTTTGCTTCAGTATAATATATACGGCAATGCGTATTATATCCAAGTATTATATATATTTTATAATGTATAATGTACATAATATAAAATATAGCATATAAATATATATATTATTGATGTAAAATTTGGATGTTTGATGTTAAATCCACATAGAAAGGTATTAGCTTTCTGAATCTGTTAAGATAGACTAAGTAACTTAAAACAAATGTATCACTGAAGACAATTAAAATAGCTAGACCAAATATCATTTAAAATATATTTTTATAAACATCAAAGAATTGATAGAATAATGAAGAAGGACTGGGCTAAAATCAAGGTGAAAGTCAAAATTGAGAAGTGGTCCAATCATTTTGGTCACTTTTGACCAAGGTTCTGGTTACTGTATCAAATGCAGGTTGCCCAATCTCACTTGAATTTCATTTATGTAACAATGTTTTTAAAGATAAGTGTATCCTAAATATTGCATGAGACATTCTTACACTAAAATTGGTTCAGTGTTTATTTGAAATGTAAAAGTAACTGGCCATTCCACATGTTCAATTTTTTTAGTACAGCAGTGTTAACGTAGGGGTACCTGCAGTTCTGCAAATGCGGCTCAGGGGATAAGCAGAACTTTTGACAGGCTCAGGAGATTTTACAACAAAAATAAAGTTAAGAGACTACTAAAAAGAGGAATACCACAATTTACTTTGGCCTATGACCTTGAAGACCTATATGTGAGAATAAGAGTGAAGCAAAATTACATCAGGTTACACTGACATAAACCCATTTTCAGGATATTTGAATGGTCAAAAACTTTAAACATTGAAAATTAACTGAGGCAATCATGTACTGACAGTATTCATCACATGAAAATCCTTCAAATAACTTTGTGATCCCTTATCATCCCAGGTCTCAAGTATTTTCTACAAATATCGTTAGGTAATATCCTCCAGATAATCAAGTATGTCATAAAACTGAAATAATTTGAACAAGAAAGAATAAGGGGGGCAGAAATTCCTACAAAGTAGAATAACAGTATCACCAGGTGTAAATGTTATCAATCAGAAACCAAAGAAACAAAAAGGGAAGAAATCCAGGAGGATTATGGAAGGACCAGAGGAAGAAAGCAAGGAGTCTGTTCTTACTGTGTAAAAGTAGAACTTAAAAATGTTAATAATGGCAACTGAAATTTGTGGTAAGGGCTAAACTGCATTCTTTTTTTAACTTTTATTTAATAAATATAAATTTCCAAAGTAAAATCCACAACCATCCCATCTCCTACTCCCTCTCCCATCCCATTCACATCAAGATTCATTTTCAATTATCTTTACATACAGAAGATCAATTTAGTATATACTAAGTAAAGATTTCAACTGTTTGCACCCACACTGAAACACAAAGTATAAAGTACTGTTTGAATACTAGTTATACCATTAATTCACATAGTACAGCACATTAAGGACAGAGATCCTACATGGGGAGAGCACAGTGACTCCTGTGGTTGATTTAATAATTGACACTCTTATTTATGACATTGTAATCACCCAGCTCTTGTCATGAGCTGCCAAGGCTATGGAAGCCTCTTGAGATTGCCATTGCTAATCTTATTTAGACAAGGCCATAGTCAAAGTGGTAGTTCTCTCCTCCCTTCAGAGAAAGGTACCTCCTTCTTTGATGGCCTGTTCTTTTTTTTTTTTTTTTTTTCCTTGCCAGAGTGTCTTGGCTTTCCATGCCTGAAATAGTCTCATCAGCTTTTTAGCCAGATCTGACTGCCTCAAGGGCTGATTCTGAGGCCAGAGTGCTGTTTAGGACATCCACCATTCTATGAGTCTGCTGTGTATCCTGCTTCCCATGTTGGATCATTCTCTCCCTTTTTGATTCTATCAGTTAGTATTAGCAGACACTAGTCTTGTTTGTGTGATCCCTTTGACAATCCTATCATTATGATCAATTGTGAACTGAAACTGATCACTGACTAATGAGATGGCATTGGTACATGCCAACTTGATGGGATTGAATTGCAATCCCTTGGCACGTTTCTAACTATACCATTAGGGGTAAGTCCGATTGAGCATGTGCCGATCTGTACATCTCCTTCCTCTCTTATTCCCACTCTTATATTTAACAGGGATCACTTTTCAGTTAAATTTAACCACCTAAGAATAATTGTGCGTTAATTAAAGTGTTCAACCAATGGTATTAAGTAGAACAAAAAAAGTACTAAAAGAAATAAAATAATAAGTTGTTTCTTGACAGTCAGGACAAGGGCTGATCAAGTCATTGTTTCTCATAGTATCCATTTCACTTCAACAGGTTTCCTTTTAGGTGCTCAGTTAGTTGTCACCGATCAGGGAGAATATATGATATTTGTCCCTTTGGGACTGGCTTAATTCACTCAGCATGATGTTTTCCAGATTCCTCCATCTTGTTGCAAATGACTGGATTTCAATTTTACTGCTGTATAGTATTCTATAGAGTACATATCCCATAATTTCTTTATCCAGTCTACTGTTGATTGGCATTTAGGTTGGTTCCAGGTCTTAGTTATTGTTAATTGAGCTACAATAAACATTGAGGTGCAGACAGCTCTTTTATTTGCCAATTTAATTTCCTTTGGGTAAATTCCAAGGAGTGGATGGCTGGGTTATATTCAGGTTTCTGAGGAATCTCCAGACTGACTTCCATATGGCTTTACCAGTTTGCATTCCCACCAACAGTGGGTTAGTGTCCCTTTTCCCCCACATCCTCACCAGCATCTGTTGTTGGTAGATTTCTGAATGTGAGCCATTCTAACTAGGGTGAGGTGAAACCTCATTGTGGTTTTTATTTGCATTTCTCTGATAGCTAGTGATCCTGAACATTTTTCATGTGTCTGTTGGCAATTTGGATTTCCTCTTTTGAAAAATGTCTGTTGAGGTCCTTGGCCCATCTCTTAAGTGGATTGTTTGTTTTGATGTTGTGGAGTTTCTTGATTTCTTTGTAGATTCTGGTTATTAAACCTTTATCGGTTGCATAGTTTGCAAATATTTTTTCCCATTCTGTTGGTTGCCTTTTCACTTTCCTGAGTATTTCTTTTGCAGTACAGAAACTTCTCAATTTGATGTAATCCTAATTGTTAATTTTGGCTTTGACTGCCTGTGCCTCCAGGGTCTGTTCCATGAAGTCTTTGCCTGTGCCTATATCTTGCAGGGTTTCTCTGATGTTCTCTAATAATTTGATGGTGTGAGGTCATAGATTTAGATTTAAAGAACCAAATAGAAATTCTAGAAGTGAAAGAGGAAATAACTGACATTGTGAACTCAGTGAATGGATTAAATGGCATATTAAAAATAGATAAAAAGATGACTTAGAAATATGCCACACTGTTACAAAGAATATGCATACAAAGAGATAATGGATTGAAATGTGAAAATCAACTGTAGTTACAATATATATTGAGAATGTCTAGCATATTTACCATTGTGATAAGAAAAGTGGAGGAAAGATAAGTAGGCAAAATAAATATTGAAAAAGATTATAGCTAATATTTATGCAAAATGGATAATAAATTTAGAAAATCCAAAATTTTTGAAGATGGATAAATAAAATTTTATTTAGATATACAGTGCCTCAGAGGTACAAAAACAAACCAAAGGTTAAAATGTTAATATAGGGGCCGGCGCTATGGTGCAATGGGTTAACACCCTGTCCTGTGGCACTGGCATCCCATATGGGCACAGGTTTGACACCTGGCTGCTCCACTTCCTATCCAGCTCTCTGCTATGACCTGGGAAGGCAGTTGAAGATGACCCAACTCCTTGGGCCCCCGAACCTGCGTGGGAGATCCAGAAGAAGCTCCTGGCTCCTGGCTTTGGGTCAGTGCAGCTCTGGCCATTGTGGCCAATTGGGGAGTGAACCATTGGGTGGAAGACCTCTCTCTTTCTCTCTCTCTCTCTCTGCCTTTCCTCTCTCTGTGTAACTCTGACTTTCAAATGAATAAATAAATCTTTAAAAATGTTAATATAGCAAGAGAAGAAAATAGGTTATTATAAAAAAAATGGGAAACTAGGACACATTTAAGTGATGCATTCAATCTGTTGAATGAAAGTAATCACCCATCTATATTTCTATACTCCAAGAGAATATCTGTGAATGAGCATAAGTTTAGCATGTTCAAAAAATAAATAGAAAATAATTCACTACCAGGATACAAATACAAAAGGAAACTCTAAGCATTGTTTTTAGAGCAATTAAAAGTGATTCTAAAAATAGAAATTATTAAAGAAGAGTATGTAGGTAAATATAAATACTGTAAAATAATAGCATATTTTGAGAGATAAAGTATAGTATTTTAAGAATCTATCTTCCTCAGTGAAATAAAGTTGTGTCACTAAAGAAAGGTAACAAGACATTCGATATATAGTCAAATTAAATATGTTTCTTTATATTTGTAAAGTAATGTATTTCTAAGTAAACATGGGTCAGGGAACAAATCATAATGCAAATTAGAAAAAATTAAACTTACTATAAAGCTACAATAAGTAAGACTATTTTATACTCCATGAAGAGTAAACAAATAGAATAGAAATGTAGATTTATACCTTTGTTATGCTGATATGATTTGACATTTCAAAACTAGGGAAAGTATGTTCCTTTCAGGATATTACACGCATATAAAAGAAAATAAAATTTGAGTTCTACCTGAGGCCCTAAAAATTCCATGTGATTAGCAATTTCAATGTGAAAGGCAAATCATAATCTTAGAAGATAGTGAAGAATAATACCTTCATAAACTTGCAGTGTAAAAACTATGAAACATAAAAATAAATAACAAACTGACTATACTGCATTGAAACTAGGGACTTATGCTTATCAAAATACATCTATAAGTGGCTGAAAGGAGCTGGTATTGTGGCATAGTGAGTTAAGTTGCCACAGAGTCCTGGCTGCTCCACTTCTCATCCTATTCCTTGGGAGTTCAACAGATGATGATCCAAGTGCTTGGGCTCCTGCCACTCACAAAGGAAACCTAGATGGAATTCCCAACTCCTGGATCAGCCCCAGCCTTTTGGGGAGTGAACCAGCAGATGGAAAATTGTCTCTCCCTGTCTATCTGTAATTCTGCCTTTCAAATAGTTAAAATAAATGTTAAAAAAGAGAGTAAATACAAACTTTACATGGGAAGTATAGTTGTAAAATATATAACTGACAATGTATTCAGTCAGAAGATACACATAAGGGGACTTCAAAATGTTCATGGGAGAATGGAATTGAAAGATAATGCACATTCTCCTTTGAAGATCCTCGTATATCTCTGTCTATCTTGTTACTTATCCATCTCTACATATCTATATGTAATTGGTAGGAACTATATTTATGTAGACAGGGATAAAGCTTTATGTATAGATGTGGATATATAAGATATACAAAGACTGAACCTAATAGAAAATGGAAATAGGAGGATATCATTTTTTGTGAATAAATTGCTGTCTTTGAAGCATACGTTCTGAGAGCATCCTGTGAATGCCTTGAAACCACAGATAATACCAAGTGCTATATGAACTGCTTTGTTCAATACATACATAGTACAAATTCTAGCTTATACATTAGGATCATTAAAAATAAAGAACTTAATCAAATATAATAATTATAACAATATACTGTAATAAAAGTTGTGTTAATGTGGGCTTGTTCTCTCTCAGTCTAATTGTACTGCAGCCATTCGTCCTACATAAAGATTTAAGATGACACAATGCCTTTATGAAGAGATGCAGTAAGGATAATAACAAAGGCATTGTGATGAGTGTTAAGCCATTATTGACCTTCCAAAGCAACTTTGTACTCTAGACAAAGGGATGATTCAATTCTGTGGTGGAATGGAGGAGGACAAAGCATTATGGCATGAGATTTCATCACACCATTCAGAATGACACACAATTGAAAATGTTAATTGCTTATTTCTGAAATTTTCCATTTAGTAGTTTCAGATAGAAGTTGACTGTGACTACCTGAAACTGGGAAACAAAACAGAAAAGCAGAGACTAACTTGAAACACATAGGAATGGTCTAACCTGTTTGGCTATAAAGAACTGAAAACACAACTATACTGTACTCCTTCCAGAATGGCTGTGATTTAAAAGACTGACAGTTCCAGGAATAGGCAAAGATGGGGAATATCAAGAAACCTCAGATATTGCTGGGAGGTTAAATTTTTGTGCACACTTTAAAGGCATATTTGGTATCATCCTCCGAAGTGCAAGCTGCATGCAACCTGTGACCCAGCTCTTCTGTTTCCAGACATATACCATGCATGTAGGAGTGAAAGATTCACAGAAAATGTTTTACCAGCGTTAATTGTAGTAGCCAGAAACTAGAAAGAACCAACGCATTTGTCAGACCAGATAAATAACACATATTCATATGATGGGAAAAAACACGAAATGAATGATGTGTTTAGGTATAGCAACCTGGATAATTCTAATTATAATAATAACCAAAGCCAAAAATAAAAATTTGCTTTCATAAACTTCAGAAACAGGTAAATGAAAATTATAGTGCTTAGAAATACAAATTTATATAGTTACATTGTAAGGAAAAATAAGGTCATAGGGGAGTGTAAACCATGGCAATCGCCTTTTTCTCAACCTAGCTGTTGGTTATGATGATTTTTATACTTATGCACTCTGTTTTATATGCTTGATATATTATTGCCTATATAAAGACCTAAAAGAAGAAAATGAAAATATCCTGCAGATTCAACTTAATATTTTTTAACATATTTAAGCTTCTGCTGTAAAAGGGCTGTACTGTTTTAAATGTGTTTTGCTAAGTTACTATGAGAAAATTCTACACCCATAGAAGTGATTAATTACAAGAAAAGCAGCCCTAATCTTTTAAGCTTTCAAACTAGAAGATAATGGCTTATATATAGATCTTTGTTCAAAACAGTAGAAGGTCAACAAGACTATGTCGGTTTGTTTAGTCCTGGACAAGTTTAAAATAATAAAAAGTATAGTATATTCTCTTTTTGCATATTCATAAAATATCTTAATATTGCTATTTTTGTTTTACTTTATTTACTTTGTTATTTTTTAAGGAATTTATAATTATGCTAACTTCTCAAGGTCAAAGCAAATGCATGATAAATACAACATAATTTTATCCATTCTCATATTAATGTGATATTAATACAAAGAGAACAGATTCTGTGTAGTTCAAACATACAACACTAAGAAAATAATATTTTCCTTCCTCCTTCCCTCATTTCCCCTCCTACCTTCCTTTTGAAATTTTTGAGATAACATTTTTAATTTACATTATAATCAAAGGCATAATGTTCCACTAAATAAATATTTCAGCAAGTAAAAAGACCATAGTTCAGCAGGAGTATAGGCAAGGGCTATAAGCAATAATCTTATGAAAAATGCCTGCTTCACTCATATATAGTAAATTCTAAAATAATCACACATAATTAAAACTATAGTAGTATACCATTAATAACTGTTGCTTTGACAAATATATAAGACAAACTGGCAAAACTACATTTGCAGCAGTTCTAACACATATAAGCATTTTTGTGTTGATTTTGATTTGTTTTCTTTTTAAATTTCAGTTACCATATGTGTGGGAGAACTTGTGATATTTGCCTTCTGTGTCCAGCTTATTTCATTCACCTTCATGTCTTCCAGTTGCATCCACTTTGATGCAAATGGTAGAATCATTCTTCTTCTTTTTTTTTTTTTTTTTTGACAGGCAGAGTGGATAGTGAGAGAGAGAGACAGAGAGACAGGTCTTCCTTTTTGCCGTTGGTTTACCCTCCAATGGCTGCCATGGCTGGCGCGCTGCGGCAGGCGCACTGCAATGATCCGAAGGCACGAGCCAGGTGCTTATCCTGGTCTCCCATGGGGTGCAGGGCCCAAGCACTTGCGCCATCGTCCACTGCACTCCCTGGCCACAGCAGAGAGCTGGCCTGGAAGAGGGGCAACCGGGACAGAATCCGGCGCCCCGACCGGGACTAGAACCCGGTGTGCTGGCGCTGCTAGGTGGAGGATTAGCCTATTGAGCCACGGCGCCGGCCAAATTTCATTCTTCTAAAACTGAATAATATTACACTATGTATATACACACACACACTTCCTATATTTTCTTTGTTCATTCATCTGATAATGGGTGCCTACATTGATTCCACATTTTATTATTTAATGACATAGCTTGTTATAATTTTCAAAGATATCATCTGATAATTCTGTATTTATTAGACTGTTGATTTAAAAGTAAAACTAAACACAGTTATTCCATAGGTAAAACTAAGTTTCGATTTCATTTTTCTCTACATAGTAACTTATTCATTCATATAGTAACACCATATAAGCTTAGTGCACAGAATACTCAAAGGATTTATTAACTCAAAGCTATACTATATAGCTAAAACTAAGATAGGGATTTCTTGTATTTTCAATTAATCCCAGCTTCCACTTATTAAAATGCTGAAATAGGATCATCCAGAGACTTATGACCCATTCAACAGGGAGTTTTCAGTTAACATCTCCTGCATATATGGAACGAGGGAGATTTTTACAGATTAATAAGGTACATGGTTTAAAGTTGGAGAGAGAAATTTACTAGGAGGCTAGTAAATTTACTGTGAAGCTGGCATCCTGTATCTGTTATAGTTAGCACATTAAAATATTTAATGCCAAAGGGTACATTTTAGCTGATGAAACCTTGAGTCATTTTTGGTGTGAAGCAAACCCTAAAACACCATTAAATTTTCTGCATTAATTTGTTTTAACTATGAAGCAGTAAATACAGTTAGTGATAGAGTTGGCAAATGGGTTGTCTACTTCAAAAAATTCTGCAGAACACACATACATAAATACATTAATATATAATATACATCCACCTTTGTGTATCTCAAGAGTGATTAGCTAAATTCTGAATAAGAATAATTTAGCAATTTTATTGTATTCATCTATTTTACCATAAGCAATAGGAAAAGGCATTTTTTTTCTTTTTTTCTTGACAGGCAGAGTTAGTGAGAGAGAGAGAAAGACAGAGAGAAAGGTCTTCCTTCCGTTGGTTCAGCCCCCAAATGGCCGCTACAGACGGCGCTGCGCCAGTCTGAAGCCAGGAGCCAGGTGCTTCTTCCTGGTCTCCCATGTGGGTACAGGGGCCCAAGCACTTGGGCCATCCTCCACTGCCTTCCCAGCCCACAGCAGAGAGCTGGACTGGAAGAGGAGCAACCGGGACAGAATCTGGTGCCCCAACCTGGGCTAGAACCCCGGGTGCCGGCGCCACAGGTGGAGGATTAGCATAGGGAGCTGTGGCGATGGCCGGAAAAGGCACTTTTTAAAAGTCCTCTCATGATTGTGAATTGGATGTAGCCACATGCTACTCACTGCTTCCCTTATAAGTGAATTGAGCTTAAGTGATAAACAGAAATTCTGATAGGAAAGTTTTTTTTAAAAAATTTTAATTTTATTTGATAACTTTTATTTATTTTAAATACAGATATTGTCCATCCACTGGTTCATTCCTCAGATGCCTGTATTTGGCCTGGGTAAGCCAGGCCAAAACCAGGAGCCATGAACTCAATCTGGGTCTCTCATCACCTGCTAGGATTTGAAAACAGGCACTATGATATGAGATGGGGGTGTCCCAAGTGGCGTCTTGACCTCTATGTCCAATGCTTACCCAGGAAAGATTTTGAATCAGCTCTGATAGAACATTGTTGTTTTCCCCCTATCATTAGAAATTCGTGTTATTTTTAAAAACCAAAACAAAACTAAATATAGAAATGTATTATAATCCCTTTAGAAGGGATAATTTTGAGTCCTGCTTTGATGTGTGTCCCTTTAGATTCTTCAGTGTAGGTATATAACACTGTACATGAAACCAAAATGTAT
This sequence comes from Oryctolagus cuniculus, assembly GCF_051225735.1. Taxonomy (NCBI): domain Eukaryota; kingdom Metazoa; phylum Chordata; class Mammalia; order Lagomorpha; family Leporidae; genus Oryctolagus; species Oryctolagus cuniculus. The sequence continues at coordinate 58,344,176 of NC_142881.1, read as the reverse complement.
TACACTTATTTTTTAAAACTTTTATTAATATAAATACAGATTTTATGCATTCTATAGGTAATTTAAAGAAGGCAACCATACTTCCCTAACTTCTTCCACCCATCATCCTCCCTCTCTTCATTGTCTTCATGAGTTTTGCAAAGACGTAATTTCAATTAATTCTATATTCACAGACTTAATTCACCACTAATCATAATATTCAACAGGTAAAAAGTGGGAAGACCACAGTTCCACAGGAGTTCTAAAAAAGTGCTAAAAATGACAAACATATCCCATAATGACCTTTCATTCCTATACATTTTTTGTATTCTGTATTAACTGCCATGTATCTGGGAAATCATATTTGTCTTTAATATACATATTTAATACTTATTCTTTCATTTACATGGACTTGAACTCCTCGGCATGTCAGTAAATATTGTTATACAATGTAATTTTTATAGCTTCATAATATTTTAATAAGTAATAGCATTATAATTTACTTAGTGATTATCCATGTATTTGTTAAAGAATATTGTGGTCCTTTTAAGTTACATTTTAATGTATACCTTTGATTATTTTCATAGAATGCATTTCAAAAAACAGAATTTCTATTTTAAAGAATTTTCACACTTTGCATTTTAAAATATGCATTGCAAAATAGTTTTCACACACATATATAGGAACTTCTTAAATGAGTCTTTCACAGCCATTTAATAGTATGAATCTGTTAAGTGTTGTAAAGCTAGGAGACACTGAGTGGAAGAGGTAGAATGGAGAAACCTGCCTCCTGGGTTGAACCCACGTTTCACAATCCAACTGTTCATCTGTTAAAAATTTTGACTTTGTGGTATGTCAAGATAATTTTCAAGTCTTAGCACCATACAATACTGAAAGATACGTTATTACGGAGTTAAGGATGGATGATTTCTGTACAAGAGCATTTTACCTTATAATATGCTAAAAATCTTTTAACACATTAATAATTTGTGAGAGGTATATACATTAAAAGAATCTCAGATCCTATAATGAAAAACATGTTAATAAGATATGGAATCATATATGGAGGTAGCTCAGGTGCAAGAAATACATTTTTTATTTGACAGGCAGATTTAGACAGAGAGACAGACAGAAAGGTCTTCCTTTTTCTGTTGGTTCACCCCCCAAGTGGCTGCTAAGGCTGGCGTGCTGTGCCGATCCGAAGCCAGGAGCCAGGTGCTTCCTCCTGGTCTCCCATGTGGGTGCAGGGCCCAAGCACTTGAGCCATCCTCCACTGCCTTCCTGGGCCACAGCAGAGAGCTGGACTGGAAGAGGAGCAACTGGGACAGAATCTGGTGCCGCAACCGGGGCTAGAACTCTGGGGGTGCCGGCGCCACAGGCAGAGGATTAGCCAAGTGAGCCAAGGCGCTGGTCGGAATACATTATGTAAAATCTATATAAGGTAAGAACAGATTTGTGAATTCACAGACTAGAACTTGCAATGCATATTTTCTTTGTTAATCATCTCCCACGTAGACCCAACTCTGGGTCTCCCAAATTGCAGGTAACTTTATTTTCATTGTATTAGTATTTATATATGTATATGTATATGTATATGTATATGTATATGTATATGTGTATATATATATATATATATATATATATTGACAGGCAGAGTGGATAGTGAGAGAGAGAGACAGAAAGGTCTTCCTTTCGCCGTTGGTTCACCCTCCAATGGCCACCATGGCTGGCGCGCTGCAGCGGGTGCACCGTGCTGATCCGAAGGCAGGAGCCAGGTGCTTCTCCTGGTCTCCCATGAGGTGCAGGGCCCAAGCATTTGGGCCATCCTCCACTGCACTCCCTGGCCACAGCAGAAAGCTGGCCTGGAAGAGGGGCAACCGGGACAGAATCCTGTGTGCTGGTGCCGCTAGGTGGAGGATTAGCCTATTGAGCTGTGGCGCCGGCCAGTATTTATATTTTTTAAACAGAAAAACAAGCCTATATATATTGCTACAAATGCAAAACTAGAGTAGCTACCATGAGAAATAGCTGAGGTTGATTCTGCAATTTGGGAACATCTACACTAACAACATTCAGTTTCAGACTCATCTCAAAAACTCTTTTTACTTTTTCTGTCCAAGGTAGCAGACACATGTGGCAAATCTCTGTCAATCAGTAGCAAAGTCATTCTCTTGTATTGCCTCTCAGTTTCTGCTGCTCTCAAAGATAATCATCTAACTTAGCAGAGTGTTTTCTCCTCTAAACCAGAAACTACCAAAGCCAATTTCATGTACAACAAATAGCTTGTTTTTCAAGTGAAACTGTTCCAGATGTGCCACCCACCCTGTCATTTTGTTGTGATGCTCATTCATAGAGACAGAAATGAAATTTTATTTTATATAGATATCTCACATGTAAGTATCCTATGTAGATTGCATGCCATTCCATAAAGAACATACATTCTGGGTCAGGGGTCATGGTTTATACATACAGCCCTAGTGTTTAAAAGAGCATGAATGTAATTCTTTCTATTATTGTTATTTGTGGTGATAGTGTTTATTTTTCTGGTGATAACAAATAGAAGAGTAACTTTTTAAGATAGAAAATGACTAATCCATTTTCTAAGATAGAAAGGAAAGAAAGTATTTATTAAATATTGACCAGGGACTATTATAAGGTATTTTACTATAAAAATTAACTATTAAGAAGTAAGTTCAATCCCTCGGGTTAATGTTTTTAAATATTTAATATATCTATGAATAATCCGGGGCTCTTGTTGAAATACACATTCTGATGAGTGATCTGGAATGGAGCCTGAGACTCTGGATTTCTGACAAGTTCTCGAGTGATGCTGATGGTCAGCAGGATGAGATTTTAAGCAATAAATTTCAGTTAGCTCTATGAGGTAATATAATTATGGTGACATTAATAGTAATAATAGTTTAACATTTAATTCAAACAAAAGCGCTACAGGGTAAGTAAGGTAGACCTAATATGTGAAGAAATAAAACTAAATTAGTTTGGGATATCATAAACTGATGGAACTGTGAGACTTTAAAAAACACCATGATGGGGGGCTGGTGCCATGGCTCATTGGGTAATCCTCTGCCTGCGACGCTGGCATCCCAAATGGGCGCCGGGTTCTCGTCCCAGTTGCTCCTCTTCCAGTCCAGCTCTCTGCTCTGGCCAGGGAGGGCAGTGGAGGATGGCCCAAGTGCTTGGGCCCTGCACCCCATGGGAGACTAGGAGGAAGCACCTGGCTCCTGGCTTCAGATTGGCGCAGGGCACTGGCCTTAGCGGCCACTTGGGGGTGAACCAAAGGAAGGAAGACCTTTCTCTCTCAATCTCACTGTCTAACTCTGCCTGTCAAAAAAAGAAAGGAAAAAAAAAAAAAGGCACCATGATGAAAATCACTTAAACGACTTTAATACTTGTCTCTAAAAATGTTCCTTTTTCTAACTCAGCTAAACTCTAGCTAGGATGGGATTTGTTTACAGTACAGCAATATTGTGACAGAAGACATTTATCTTTTCCTTACATTCACAGCTGCTCCGGTAACACACTTATTAAAATCAGCAATTTTCCTCATGTTTCCAAGGATTAGTCTATCCAGCACTGTATACAAGTGACCTTTTGATAATTATTTAAAAGGGTCATCATTAAACTCTCAAATGCCTGATTCAGGAGAGACATGTATCTGCTGTAGAAGCACTCGGGCTGAGCATCAGAAAAGTAAGCATTCTCCTTTAAGTTACGATGATTCCAGCAATGCTCCATTCTTGAAATTTACCACAGTAATGGATGCTGAAGTGCAGAGTCCATAGGTCCAAAGTCACTAAATCCACCAGTTCCAAACATAGCATATGGAGAAGCACTAACCTTTGGAGTCACCTCTCGCCCAGAAACAGCCTCTGCCTATACTATGCTCGGTAAAGCCAATTACTATAATGTTTCTAAAGCACTACCTTGGAAGTGCAGAATAGGGACTTCTGGTTTTTGTAGCAAAGGTGTTTCTTTCTTCACTGAAAAGACTGAATACTGCCCTAGTCTTTTATTTTACAGATAAGTGAATAAAAGGGAACAAAAAGGGAAAATTAAAATATTGTGTCATTAAAGTGTGGCTAGTCAGAACTGCTTATCTAAAGGCAATGGGTCGTGGGTATGTTCCTACTCTATGGAAACAGTCCATGAAAGAATGTGTTATCTCATGTTAAGAAAATATGTATTACTGGATCTTTACTAATTCCTGAGGGAGAGGTTATTTTGCCATTTGGAGGTGGTACTTAGGGAGCAGGAGAGAATAGCTTTATGATAAGCCCTGAGGAATGATTTAAATCTTGGCCTTCTCAGTGGAGTACAAAGTTCTTGAAGTCAGACCTAAGAATCATGGTCTTCCTTTTCTCACCCCTGCTTTTAGGAGAATATTAAACCTATTTACTCATTTTAATAACATCATTCTTCAAATATGGTGGCAATAAAATAGTTAGGGTGACAAAATTTGCCTTGAGTTTAATCTTGCATAATCAAAGATAAACTAAGAACTTCGTAATTTCAATGGGGGCATTTCCAAGTTAATGAAGTCATTGTACAGACTGTGTTCTGATGAATCACACAGAAAAGCCGAACGTTGAAAGTCCGGAAACTCTGTCCTCTGACTCAAAGAAGTTTGACCTCTGTGACTATAGTAGTCATCTTATTATCCTTTATGGTTTGTCAGTCATTAGTTTCTGTGATTTAAGTTAATGATTATATAGATTATTAGACAATTCTCATATGTTACAATTCTTTCATAATATTTTTTTAACTTTTACTTAGTAAATATAAATTTCCCAAGTACAATTTATGGATTACAATGGCTTCCCCCCTCCATAACTTCCCTCCCACTCGCACCCCTCCCATCTCCTGCTCCCTCTCCCATTCCATTCACATCAAGATTCATTTTCAATTCTCTTCATATACAGAAGATCGATTTAGTATATATTAAGTAAAGATTTCATCAGTTTGCACCCACACAGAAACACAAAGTGTAAAATACTGTTTCAGTACTAGTTATAGCATTACTTCACATTGGACAACACCCTAAGGGCAGATCCCACATGAGAAGTAAGTACACAGTGACTCCTGTTGTTGACTTAACAATTTGAAACTCTTGTTTATGGCGTCAGTAATCTCCCTAGGCAATAGTCATGAGTTGCCAAGGCTATGGAAGTCTTTTCAGTTCGCCAACTTCGATCTTATTCCGACAGGATCATAGTCAAAGTGGAAGTTCTCTCCTCCCTTCAGAGAAAGGTACCTCCTTCTTTGATGGCCCCATTCTTTCCACCGGGATCTCACTCGCAGAGATCTTTCATTTAGGTCTTTTTTTTTTTTTTTCCCAGAGTGTCTTGGCTTTCCATGCCTGAAATACTCTCACAAGCTCTTCAGCCAGATCTGAATGCCTTAAGGGCTGATTCTGAGGCCAGAGTGCTATTTAGGACATCTGCCATTCTATGAGTCTGCTGTGTATCCCACTTCCCATGTTGGATCATTCTCTCCCTTTTTGATTCTATCAGTTAGTATTAGCAGACACTAGTCTTGTTTGTGTGATCCCTTTGACTCTTAGACCTATCAGTGTGATTAGCTGTGAACTGAAATTGATCACTTGGACTAGTGAGATGGCATTGGTACATGCCACCTTGATGGGATTGTATTGAAATCCCCTGGCATGATTCTAACTCCACCATTTGGGGCAAGTCCGATTGAGCATGTCCCAAATTGTACATCTTCTTCCTCTCTTATTCCCACATATTATAACCATTTACCAGTCTGAAGAAATCAAGCAAGTTATTTGTAAAATGGGAAAATTTTATCTAAAGCAAAAATATTCCATATACAATTAGGTAAACCACCCATAGTTTTAAATTCACTGTAAGTGCTTTTCAGTTAAAACTGTGTTCAACATAAAAGATTTTGCTTCTAGTTTAACCTTAATCTGTTGCATTCTATTTCATAGTTGACCCTGAAGAATTAGCTCATTTTCACTCTGTAAATGTCATTCTAAACACTTTAGGATAAAGAAAATTCCTTCTTATAAACTCAGTTGTATAATGGAAGAAAGACATTAAGGACTCAAATATATAATTCATTGTAATGCTCAGGGAAGAACAAATGCCCATTAAGTAAGTTTCAGATCAATTACAGATAATCCATTCCATCATCCATTGTTTTTCTCTTATGTTACCTTCATGTTTCTTTCACAGAATTGCACCAAAACTTCTCTATTAAAGGCATGAATGTCTGTGTCAGTGGCAAATTTCTAAACTCCTATCTATTCCTATCTTATTTGACTAGTCTTTAGCATTTGATCCTGTTGATGACCATCTTGCTGAAATTCTTACAAATCCATCTCTGTGAACTTTTCTTTTTGACTGTATTTCCTTCCCTTCCTACACCTTTGAATATGACAGTTCTCTCTGTCCATTTCCCCCCCCTCTCCTCCCACCCCATGTGCTTTCAACTCCAGGGACTCAATCCATCCTCAAATTACACTAAAAATCTATTTTTTCTGCCCAAAATTTTATTTCTGAAACCTATACATCTCCACATCAATTTGCTGTAGTATCTTAATTACAGCATATCTATAACTCGAATTTTATTCCCTAGAACTATATCTTTTCTTAACACTGGAATCATCCCTAATGGAGCCACTCAAGCCAGAAACATGAAGAACTATATCAGATTCCTCCACAATTCTCAGCTCTCACATGCGACAGATCAAATTTCTCTGAATTCTGCATGTGAATTCCCTCTGAAATTGTGTTTTCACTGTACCTATAGCCTCAGCCAACTATGGAGAAATGCAGACTCCTCCCTGCCTTCCTTTACTACAAGGGTTGGAAATGAGGCTAGAAAATTGAAGGAAGCTATAGTGTCTGTTATGACAGAAAACTCAGTCTTCATGGAAATTATGCTTGGCCCGCATTATGGAGTGCATCCAGTTCTTCCTAATCCATTACCTAAAATGACATTAGCTCTTCAAATAGACCCTGCCAGCTGCTAAAAGCCATTGTACATTTGTCATCTATATTTCCCCAGAGAGAATCTCCTCTTGTTCATAGCTTTGTATCTTACTATTCAATTTAATTTACACAGTTCAGCTCCCAAGAAACAGTAGTACCTTATTCTTACATTCTATACATAGCCCAGTGAATTCAAGTCTGTAATTAAAAAACACAGCCTTATTTATCATCTCTTCTGCATGTTATAGTTCAAGCTTGCACTTCACGAAATAAACAACACTTTACATTAAAAACTGCCGGTCTGCCCTCAACAAAACATGGCTGTTTTCCAATGTATAATTTTGGTTACATCTTCCTGCAGTAATTTTTGTCTATCAGCTAATTCATATTGAAACTGGGAATTCAGATGTTCTTTTTTACTTAAGAAGCATACTTACAAAGTGATTACTCCTGAATGTAGGGCATTGCTTCTTCAATATGTAATGATTATAATAAGTGGTGCATCACTGTGGTACATTGCATGCACTGGTGAATTTGCTTCAGCAATTAAGGGCTCCAGGTTGTAGAGAATGAAATAAAAATATAGAACTTTTATAATCTGTTGTAGTCAAGAAAGATTCTTCTACAATGTAGTAGTAAATTTTAAATGTTAATGTTTGTAATTATGTGAAGGGGAAACATGGTTATTTTTCCATCCCTTTACAGAAGAGGGGGAAAAAAACTTGTAAGCTCTAATTCTTAATAATTTAAAACCAGGAAATTTATTTTGATATAATACTTTAAGAACACGTGGTTTATGTTTTTAAACCATACCCACTATACTTGACTACTCAGTGAATAATTTACTAAAGTATTATGAATTACAAATCATGTAGTTTCATATATAATTTTACATGAAAGGTATTATATTCAAAATTTCACAGCCTAAAGGAAAAAGTTAACAAAGGTTGGATTGCCCAAACTGCAATAAAGTTTTTGATTTGAGAAATACAATATTCTTCCATTCTCAGAAAATTTTATTTCACTCACTTTAGGAAAGATAACTTTATTTGGATTACTTTAGTGAGGAATACAGGCATCCTAACTGGCATCTTATTATAAAGCTGAATATCTGCTACAAACATCTTTTTATTCTACTTTTCCCACAAAATTATTAAAGTATCCTCATATATATTTGATTTATAATATATATTCATTGTAAGTTAAGTTAAATACATTGTATTATAAATATTTATATATAAATTATAGATGTAACTTATAAAATAAAAACTGAGAAAAAATTGACAGTATTCCTTTTATATGTACAATTTGATTTTTAAAAATCTTACAATTTAGTTTTACTCTTCCATCTATAGATAGGTAATGACAGTCTTTGCCTTAGCATAATTTAAATGGATTATAACAGGATCTGTTACTTAAGTGTGTGGTTAAAATGCTACAGTATTTCTAAATGGCCTTTCGTACTATAATTCTTTGTTTTCCTGTTCTGAACTCTAGGTAACAAAGTTCTATAATGAAAATCTGAAGAACTAGCAAGATAGTCAAACTTGGGCTACAGCAATTACATGAGGGGAATGATACTTTAAAGTTCATCTTCAATTCCAATTTCACTAGGGTTGAGCAAAGTTTGCCTTAATAGGGAAAGACTGGTTATCCAGTCCAATGGCAGATTTTCCTTAACTTGAAATGATCCCTGGAATAGCTTAATATGGAGGTTTGATTAACACTTTCTCTGTTGAGTAGATGCCATAGTAGTGGCCCTGTTTTTATTGCAAATGGAATGGTTGGAAACATGAACTGTGGTCCCGGTTACATGGCACATGTTTCTACTTAGGACTTTTCACATACTCTGAGGACATAACACAAAGACCCCTGTTTTTGGTAACAGTGGGATGTGGGGATCAGGCATTAATCAGATGATCACTGTAATAAATATCATATTGCTTGATGAGATAAATATTAAAATTAATAGAGACACTGTTCCATGATAGTATATGATTGAGGAACATGAGCTAGAGTTGATAGAGCTTCTCTGAGGAAATGATTCTTGAAGTGATCTCCACTCTCTACCTAATGAATTGAATACACAAGAAAGAGCACAGATGAATGTCTCTTGGCAAGGAAGAAGAGTAGACAGTTGGAGATCTGATGGGAAATGATGCTAGAGGGATCACCAGGGGTCAAATATTTCAGGGCTGTAGGCCAAGTTAATGACTTTGGCTTTTATCTTAACATAAAAGGGGAGATGGGAGCTTCCTGACATTAGTAATTTGGAAATAACGCTTCATAGAGTATGGGTAGGAACAGAGCTAAAGCTACCTCTGTTGTCCCAGTGAGAGATAATGGCAACAGAGTTGGCTTGTGGCAATAGACCTACATCTTAGAAGTCAAAGTACTAGATTAGGGACATTAAGGAAATTTCCAGGAACCCGTAAGTGGAAGAGAGAAAGAGAGCAGGAGACAAAGAATAATGAGGGAGGAAGAGAAAAAGTCGTCCCTCACTATTTCAATCCAACTTGCACACTATCCTCTCAAAACGCCTAAACAGCTCAGGGAAAATACTGTCTATATAATTTAGATTTATATGCTTATCGTTTTCTGAATATTTGTATTTATTTCCCTTAAAAATAAACTTTTTTATTTTTAATATTTCCTGAGTTTTTCTGTTATTCTGTCACGGATAAATGATAAATACATGACTAAAATTCTTTGACAAAAACATTAAATTTCTTTATAGTACATGAACGCTTTTTAGTGCAAAAATAAAAATTAGATCATTAAAAATTCCAAATCTATGGTAAAAAAACATCTAATTCCTAGCATTTAGACTTTGAAAATAACTTTTTTTTTCTGCTCTTCAATTTTTGCCAACTTCTTATTATATTATAAAACACATTTTGGTAATTAATGTCTAGCCTACCTTTGCCTTTATGACTATATAAAATTGCATGGTATCCTCAAGGGAAAATTCGTTGATGTTTCTGACATAGCATACCTTTTATAAAAATATATCTTGGCAAAGATTACAAATTCATTTTTAATTCCTCCACTTGAACCCAAATGACTAAGAAATAGTAGATTTTTCTTTCTACTCCAAATTCTAAATTTAAGTCTCAGGGTAACAAATTATAATTAATCAAAAGTATGAATTATCTACATTCTCTAATCATTGGAAATGAAGACAATTTCCTGTACCTTAATTTTGTATTATTAGTTTCAGAATCCTTTTTCTTTTTTTTTTTTATTTTATTTTTTTTTTATTTTTTTATTTTTATTTTTGACAGGCAGAGTGGACAGTGAGAGAGAGAGACAGAGAGAGAAAGGTCTTCCTTTGCTGTTGGTTCACCCTCCAATGGCCGCCGCTGCAGCCGGCGCACCGCGCTGATCCGATGGCAGGAGCCAGGATCCAGGTGCTTTTCCTGGTCTCCCATGGGGTGCAGGGCCCAAGCACCTGGGCCATCCTCCACTGCCCTCCCTGGCCATAGCAGAGAGCTGGCCTGGAAGAGGGGCAACCGGGACAGAATCCGGCGCCCCGACCGGGACTAGAACCCGGTGTGCCGGCGCCGCAAGGTGGAGGATTAGCCTATTGAGCCACGGCGCCGGCCCATGAATCCTTTTTCTTTTTAAGGCATTTTTTCTCCTTTTTGTTTTATAGTAAAGATAAACTGTAAAACAGTGTTTCAAAAGGTCCACTTTTTTTAACATTTTATGAACCAAGAAATTTTTTTTTCTAGCTAGAGTATCAAAGTGATGATTGGTCCTAACAAAATCATAACTTTTTGTATGCATGTTTATGTAAATGGTATCCTTTTAAAATGCTGAGCATTCCCCAAAATATGTGTATAGAAGCAAACATTTATGAAATTCTAACTCTGAGCTAGATGAGTGTTAGTTTCTTCATTTAATTAAAAATTTTCACAACAACCTTTGTAATAAATATGTTTATGGCTGTTACAAATTAGGAAATTGAGACTCCTAGTAAGGGATTTGTTTAAAGCCACACAAAACTTCTCTGTAATGGAGGTGTATTCTAATGTTAAATTTACATTCTCGTGGATGAATTTGTGACACAGTGGGTTAAGATGCCACTTGGGATGCCTGCTTCCTATATCAGAGTGCCTAATTAAAGTCCTCCCCACCATCCGTCCCCTGCCTTCGCTTCCTATCCTGCTTCCTGCTAGTATGGTTGGGTGTCAGCAAATGAGGGTTCACACGCTTGGATCTCTGCCACCCACATGGGAGACCTGGGTAAAGTTCAGGGTTCCTGGCTTCAGTCTTGCCCAGCCGTCTCAATTGGGCATTTGGATAGTGGACCAGTATATCGAAGATCTCTGTCTCTCTTTCTCACTTGGCTTTTCAAATAAGTAAATGAATAAATCTTTAAAAAAAATTTCAGCTGGTGCTGCGGCTCAATAGGCTAATCCTCCACCTAGCAGCGCCGGCACACCGGGTTCTAGTCCCAGTCGGGGCACCGGATTCTGTCCCGGTTGCCCCTCTTCCAGGCCAGCTCTCTGCTGTGGCCCAGGAGTGCAGTGGAGGATGGCCCAAGTGCTTGGGCCCTGCACCTGCATGGGAGACCAGGAGAAGCACCTGGCTCCTGCCATCGGATCAGCGCGGTGCACTGGCCGCAGCGTGCCAGCCACAGCGGCCATTGGAGGGTGAACAAACGGCAAAGGAAGACCTTACTCTCTGTCTCTTTCTCTCACTGTCCACTCTGCCTGTCAAAAAATAAATAAATAAAAAAGAATAAAAAAAATTTCCATCTTAATTTGCATATAAAACCTGTTTATTGGTGGTGTCTTGATTATGCCAAATAATTAATTTAATTTTCTATTGCTCTTTCATTTACTTATCTAATAGGTTGTCCAATCTTCATATTCGTATAGAGGACACACAAATACAGAGATTGAATTTCATGTGGATTCACTGCCTTTTACAGGCTTTTTGGGGAACATTACTTTTCCTATTTATTACATTTTTTCCGTAGCCTAAATAGTTCTATGTTGAATTTTTCTGCTTTTCTCTGCCTGTATAAGTTATCAGATATGAAAATCCATACTGGGATATACTTCACAGAAAGCCATATCCTCCCAGAAATGGGCTTTGCATCTTTCATTTTTAAAAAATAATTTTAACCCCTGCAGAGGTTTTTTAGTGCCTTACATGTGTCTCCAAAGGCAAGATAAAGTCCTATGAGAAGTTTCAGCATGAGTAATCCTATCACACAGGATCATCCTTTCATGGAATAAGGAGATTACAAGGTTGTGAAGCCAGAGTTGAATGCAGTTTTGTTAATTGCCTGTAAACCTGAGTCCATGGAAAGCTATGGCTCCTTATCACCATTTCCTTCCCAGCCCTGAAATGCTTTTGTTGTTTACTGTGAAGTTATGACTATGGGAATTCATGGTGAGATATACTGCATGCCTCAATTTAAAACACAAGAAACATTCCCCATAAATGAAATATGAGAGAAGACAAAATACAAAAGGTCATCAAACTAAAACTGTTTAAACAGTGACATAGAAAATGAGAAACATGTGGTAGTAGAAAACCATTTTAACAACTTAGAAAAGGAGCACTCAGGCGCGTGTCTTCCCTTAGAGGTTAAGACTTTGGCTGAAATGTAGTATACCACATCAAAAAATCTGGGTTCAATTCTTGGTTCCAGTTCCTAACTTCAACTTCCTGTGAGGAAGACCCTGGAAAGCAGTGGTGATGGCTCAAATAATTGGGTCCCTACCACCAACATGGGAGACCTGGAGTGCGTTCCTAGCTCCAGCTTTGGCTTTGGCCCAGATCTACCTATTGGGAGACATTTGGGAAATGAACCATTAAATAGGAAATCTCTCTCTCTCTCTCTTTCTAACTGTAGAATCAATACTTTTTTTTTTTTTAAATAAAAGAATGCACAGAATAAGAGCACTGAATTTGATATTATTACCATAGTTGCTAGAACTCCAGAATTATTTTGATGTTATCAACTTAAGTGAATCTAATATAAATTCACCTTAGACACAAGCTTAGATGTATCTGAGCTATCCCATATCTTCTTGAATTTCATCTATATGCCATGAGACTGAAGTAATCAAATCTGTAGGTACTATGCATAACTCATCTTTTTAATCTGCAAAGTGCTTCTGTTGTATTAACTAAGATTTTAAGATTATTTGTGCCAATGCCAATGTTGAGCTATCTCTGGGAGGATTTAAATTATATAGATTTTTTTCACTTTTTAAGTAATTGTTTTTACAAATATTTCAAGAGAAGTGTGTATTCATTAAATCAAAGCTAAAATGTGAAGGATCTCAGTGAGATGGGTTAATGCAAATGCTGACCCCATCCTCCTCCCCAGTGTACATGGACTTAGAAATTCTAGGATGTTGACCCCTGGAGAATTAGTATGAATCTTTTAAAGACAAAGTGTAAAGCAAAATAAAATTCTAACTTAAGCCCCTAGGCTCCCAATTTAAAGTTCCTTCTATAATTGTGGGCAAATTATCCAATCTCTGCAGGCCTCAATTGTCTCATCAGTAAACTGGGGATACTTACAGGATGAAAAATGTGAATGCAAATCAAATGCTTAGAAAACATGCCTGTCACACTGCAGCCCTTCAGTGATATTATTTTTGTAAGATTTACTTATTTAAAGGTGTAGTTACGGAGAGAGGGGAAGTATGTGTGCACATGCACACACCCACACCCACACATACACATTCCATCTGCTCATGCACTCTCTAAATGCCCATAATATCCAGGACTAGGACAGACCAAAGCCAGGAGACAGACTGGAGCCAGGGGTCAAACATTCCATATGGGTCTCCCACGTGGGTGATAGGTGCCCTTGTACTTGAACCATCACCCACTGTCTCCTCATGCATTAGCAGGAAGCTGGATAGGAAGCACAGGGCAGCCAGGACTAGAGAGAGGCACTCTTATATGTGGTGTGGGTACCCCAAGCAGTGGCTTAACCTGCTGTGCCCCAATGCTAGCCCCAATAATACTGTTTGTGATATGGGATGTGGGTATCTTGACTGTTAGGCTAACCACCACTCCTATGTAAACATAAGGAAAAAAAAAAGAGAAATTCTTTTAAGGAAATCATTGTTAGACCAAAGAGAGGATGGTAGGAAAGGAATCCATTATTTCTGGAGGCATTTGGGAAGTGAACCAGCAGATGGCAATGGTGGGGGGACATGCACATTCATTCTCTCTCTGTCTCTGTGCTGCTCAAATAAATAAAAAGTGACGTAGTTCATATGAGATACTGCAGTGTCATCTGTACTTATTTTATCATTTTAGAAATTAGATAGTGTGGGGAGCAACTCGGACTAGACTAAGTTACTGGAATTAAGACTTATTCTATGCATCTGCTCTCCCACAATATGGCGCTGGGAGAGGAGTAAACAACTTCTACACAGCTGCCTCCAGTTCAGCCAATAACCTGCAGGAGCTGATCCTGCTCCTGATTGGAGGAGAGCAGCGTGCTCGGCATGTGGGTAGCAGAGTTGGGATTGGTGGAAGAGGACTATAAAGGAGGAGAGAGACAACATGCACCAGGAACATCCGGATAACATCTGAGCAGCCCCCGAGAGAGCCCGCCGGCAGTGTGCTGCTCCCCCGCGGAAGTGGGGAAAGTGGCAGGTGGAGCCGCCCCTCCACGGAGGTGGAGGGGTTGCCAGCCAACCCGGGAAGGACCAGCAGCAAACCCGGGAAGGGCCGAGCAGACAAAAGAACAGCTCAGGGTTTAGTGTCATTCCTCCACGAAGAGGGGGAGCGACAGGTAGCTTTTTATGAAAACTATATTGGTTGTAGGGCCTAAGTTCATGCAATTTGGAGGGCCTTTAAGGAATAATGAATATTTATTAAAATGAAAAAAATATCAACAAGATATTAGTTATAAAATTCTGAAAATATAAAATACAGAAAACATGTTTTTATAAATTATGTCAGATACATACCCCCATGGTACTTCATTTTTCTTCTCATCTCTCTACCCTTCCCCTCCCCTCTTTTCCTTTCTTGTTTTTTGCTGCACATTATTTATCACCTCTTAAGTAAGAATTTATTTTGTAATACCACATTCCACAGAGAAACTAGGAAAATGATTCTGCCTTAATTTTGGCATACTTTGGGGGCTTTTGAGGAAGGAGAACACATAAAAGTAGAAGAGTAAATGTGGGATCAGCACCACAACTATGAGGGTAGTGAGACACATCTAGCACCATGACTGGAAACCTCCTAAAATTACCCAATATGCCCAAGGTAAATGGGTCAGCTCAATTTGCCCCTAGCTGGATCCCAAAATATTTGTGGAAAATTTTACTAAAACAAATCACCAGCCAGCGCCACAGCTCAATAGGCTAATCCTCTACCTATTGGCGCCGGCACCCTGGATTCTAGTCCCAGTCGGGGTGCCGGATTCTGTCCCGGTTGCCCCTCTTCCAGGCCAGCTCTCTGCTGTGGCCCGGGAGTGCAGTGGAGGATGGCGCAAGTGCTTGGGCCCTGCACCCCATGGGAGAACAGGAGAAGCACCTGGCTCCTGCCTTCGGATCAGCGAGCTGCACCAGCTGCAGTACGCCAGCTGTGGTGGCCATTGGAGTGTGAACCAACGGCAAAGGAAGATCTTTCTGTCTCTCTCTCTCACTATCCATTCTGCCTGTTAAAAAAAACAAAAACAAAAACAAAACAAAACAAAACAAAACAAAAAAAACAACAAATCACCATGTGAGCAAAATTACACAACCCTTCCTCAGGACGTAGAGCGGCTTTGTACACGTGAGGTTCCGAAAATACAAGCTCCTGATAACCTAAATATTATAAACCTGGCTTAAAATTTTGAAAGATTCCCAAGACAAACTAGCATAGGATATAGTAAAAATAACATATTTAGTTTTATGTAAAAATGTGAGGGGGTTAGCCTAGAGATCTTGGCCACAGACATGAATAGAAATTGTGGGACGTCAAAGGCAGACACGCAAGGCCTTGTGAACCTGAGCTGGTTTTTCCCAGGCGAAACCAATGTGCAGTGAATAACAGGAGTTGCTTTGGGCAGGCCTCTATGAGGAATGGTAAATAGGGATCTGTCTGCGTAGAACACAGCCTTTATTAGTAAGCATGGACAGGGCTTGTAATTGAAATAGCAGGAGCCAGATCTAAAGAGGCAGAGGCTGACAATCGTATCAGCAAATCTTTGGGCTTTCATATTCTACACCTAAAACCTCACTCAACTCCTTTGTCTTTTTTATTTGTCTAACAAATCCAACTGGAAAAAATGTTTATCATATATTCAAATTTGAAAGTAAGGTCAGCACTGTTTATAAATCACATGAATGGTGATAATGAATCTATTATACAGATTTCTACCATTCTTTTATTTTTTTACTCCATGTATAATGTCCTTTCTTATACAAAAGTTTTTAATTTTTATGAAGCCCAATTGATCTATTGACACATGACTAGATAAGCAAAATGTGGTATGTATATCCAGTAGAATTATTCAAACTTAGAAAGTAAAGAAATTTTGGTGTATCCTCTAACATGGATAAACCTTCAAAACATGCCAAGTGAAATAAGCTGGACCTGAAAGTATACATGTTGTATAGTTCCACTTACATGAGGTACCTAGAATAGTCGAAATAATAGAGATGGAAAGTATAATAAAAGGAGCTACTTAAAACAGTTTTCAAAAAAAGTAAGTACAATAAAGGTTACCAGGTGCTATGGGGGAGGGGGAATAGGAAGTTACTGCTTAGTGGGTATAAAATTTCAGTTTGAGATGGTAGAAGAGCTCTGGATATGGAACGTGATAATGATTGTATACAATGTATATGTACTTAGTGCCTATACATTTTATAGTTCAAATAACTAAAAAAGTAAATTTTATATTATGTATGTTTTACATGCTCCCCCAACACACACATGGAAATGTAACCACAAAACCTCATCCAATCTCCACCTGTGCCTCACCCCAGGCATTGTAATGTTTCCTTCAGTAAGCCCCCATTGGATTTATGAATACTAGACTCATGACGTCTTGGATAATTTTTTTAGTATTATTATTATTATAGCTAATATTTTATAACTATAGGAGTTAGCATGATGTGGAGTTAACAGGATGAACTGTGAGCCCAACTGACAGGTTTTCCTTAATAACTAGTACCTTGTATGAAAACAGGGCTATTGATAGTACCTATCTCCTTGTGTTGCTTTACAACATAATGATAGATGAATTTTAAAAAGTCAGTGTGTAGAAAATGCTTGGAACAATTCATAGCACAAAGTGTGGACTTTGAGTGTTAGCGTTTATGTAGTTATTACTATTGTTATCATAGTATCTATGTTAGTATTATGTAGTATTTCTATTATTATGTTATTATTAATCATCTCTGTGGTTTTTTAACCCAACATAGGATGCTCTCAAAAGCAGTCAACTGGCAGCTTTGTAGTGTTCTGAGTGTCACTTCCTCTCTGTTGCTGCTGCTTGACTCTGCATGCCTTCTCTTCTTGCTGTCCACTGGCTGGTCATTCTATACTCAGTTTCTTTATCTCATAGCTTCAGTCTACTCATAGTTTCTTCGGTCAGTTTTGGCTTACTCTACATTCATTGTGGCCTTAACACTATCAGCTCCCACTTGTTCTTATTATGTCAGATGGTTTTTCTCTACGCATATTTTGAAAATTAATCTTTATTGAAAACCAGTGTTTCATTCATAATTCTAGTTCAGATTTTTATGCCTTATGATCAATTGCCAGCCAGTCTACAGATTGACTGTTCTTGAATTGATGCCCCCTATGACCTACACAGTGTAATGAGGGAGAGAAATGATACAAACTTGGCTCCCTGTTGTTATTCGCTTGGTGTGGGCTGTGAACACAGTAGTTTCTGATAGGGAGAGTTTATGAATGTAGTAATTAGTATGATTAACATAATTAGTACATCAAGATGCAAAGCTGATTAGGACACCATCCTACTATAAAGGGTGCTCAATCTACCCAGAGCAGACTGACGTTTAAACAATCATGCAATAGGAAAACTATTTATGGAAATAGGAAAACTAGTTATATGGACAAAGTTCTTTTAAAATACAGAGGAAGGAGCCAACGTTGTGGCACAGCAGGTAAAGCTGCCACCTGTGAGGACATCATCCAGTGGGCACCAATTAGTGTCCTGGTTGCTCCACTTCTGATCCAACTCCTTAATAATGACTTGGGAAAAACAGCAGAAGATGACCCAAGTACTTGGACCTATGTACCCATGTGGGAGACCTGGATGAAGCTCCTGGCATCTGTCTGGCCCAGCCCTGGCCATGTGGCCATCTGGGGAGTGAACTAATGGATGGAAGATAGCTTGCTCGCTCTCTGATTTTAAAATAAATAAATACATCTTAAAAAATACCAATGAAAAGACATCAAGGTTTAGAGAACAGGATATGCTTCACATATGGGGTGACATTTCCATGGATTTGTTAGAAGAAATGTTCCCTTAGATGCCCTAAGAAGGAATAGAGAAGAGTGTTAAGGCATATTCTCTTTAAAAAGCAAAGCCAGAGAGGTATGAATATGCGTGGACAAATTAGTACTGTCTTATTTTTTTTAATTTTATTTAAGATATACAAGCTTCATGTATTTCATATATACAGCATGGTGATATTTCCCACCCTGTTCTCCATGCTGCAACCCTTCCTCCTCCCTCTCCTATTCCCACTCTTAATTTTTACAAAGATGCATTTTCAGTTTACTTTATACTCATAAGGCTAACCCTACACTAAGTAAAGAGTTCAACAGATAGTATGAAGGAAGAAAAAAAAAAAAAAACTATTCCCCAGCAGCAGAGACAAGGGCTGTAAACAGTCATCGAACCTCAAAATGTCCATTTCACTCCAATACATTACATTTTAGGTCCTGTCTTTGCAACAAAATGAACACAACTGGAAACTATTATACTTAGTGAAATAAGCCAGTCCCCAAAAGACAAAAATACAATATGTTTTCCCTGATCTGGAGTAACTAAGAGTACCTAAAAAGAAAAGTAGAACTCTATTAAAGATTAACAGAAAGTAGAAGCCAGGATCACTTATACGTTTGAGAAAGAAATGTGTTTGCAGTAAGGGGAATGAATAAATAGTGATTGAAAATTAGAAGAATATTACAATGGTCCATTTATGATTAGAAAAAAAAAGGAATTGAACATACAGAGACTGTTTCAAAGGTAGGCTGACTAGGTTATTTTCAGGTCAAGGTGATTCTGGTATGTACACATCTCACCCATAATCTAAAGAAACAATGTCTCAGAAAGCAGCATAGTTTATTTCAAAAATCATTACCTATGCATAAAGAATTAAGGATGTATATTTTCCTTTCTAGATACATAGTGAAAAAACTAGAACATGACATTGGGATGAAAATTACTTCTGCTTTAAAGAGAGTTAGCACAACTGAATTGTCTGCTTTTAGATTTAAGCTAAGTATCAGGAGAGTCAAGTAGGATAAACCTTTCTCATAGTGTGCAGTGTTGAATCAGATAAATTCAAAAAGCAGCAGAACTGAAGATATTCTTATAAAATAGAGCCTGGCTTATATTAAAGATTCCATTTCCTCACTGAGTGTTCTGCGCCAGTACTGTAGAACTATACCTTGCTGTGAAGGCATAATTTCAAAGCAACTAAATGGGAACACAGTTGTCCAATTGCAGAAACAATAGAACACCAGAAGCTGGAGCCTTTGCAGTGTACATAATGGTACATTGTAAGTTAATAGGTTAATAAAACTCAAACTGAAGTCAAATAATACTGCACAGTAGTTATTTCTAAAGTTAGTGTACAGTGCCTTAGAATTTAATGTTTATTTTTCATGAAAAAATAGACTCTTCAAGCAACTTATGTCTTCCCTCTTCTACCTCCAAAAAATTTGTTGAAACTTAGCTAAGATGCAACTTTTAAGTTACTGAGTTCAAAAAGCTTATTTTTTTTTCATTGTCATTATATTTTGGAGAAATCTGAATCCTATGTCCAGCATCCTGCTTTATCAGAGACTCCTGTTTTTTCAAATTCAAAGGAATTTTTTTCTGTTGCTCATTGCTTTTGGCTCTCCTGTAGCAACTGCCTTTAAAAAAAATTGCATCTTCCTCTTTTGATTCTAACATGTTAGTTTTATACCTTTTCTGCTGATTTCATCTCTCATCTTGATGAGCACCATTTGATCTTTACTTTTTCTGTATGTTGGTCCTTTGCAAGGAAGTGTTCTTTCCTATACTATTCCATTGAATTTTTTAAATTTTCTTGAGTATGTTACTATCTCCTCACTGATGAACATCCCCTAGGAGGTGAGATTAGACCCTGTCTCATTGCTGCAGCTTTGCACATGTTATTGTCTTTCTGTAAAAGGATGCTATCATTTTTGATCTGCTAATTCTGCTTATTTTTCAGATGTCAGTCCTTTGGGATATCTCCTCTTGTGAAACAGTACTTCTCCAATGTGTTCTAAGGCGCCCTGTACTTACCTTTATGATAGCCCACCAACTTTTAAGCAGTTATAGTACATCACAATGGTTCATCAGTATCCCTGGGCATATCTCAGAAATGCAAGATTTCAGGCCCTATCCAAACCAACTGAATCCAGAACTCTAGTGTGTGGCTCAGGAATCTGTTTTAACTAGCCTTCCAGGTCACTCTGAAAGAGGCAAAAGTCTGAAAGCAACTGATTTGTTGCATAAGCCTGGGTTTCAGTTGATTCTCCTATTAGATTTTGGACTGCTTTAAGACAGAAACTGGGATGGCATTTTTCTCATGGTGATGTCACCAGTGTCTGGTATATCACCTGATACATTATTGCTACATAGTAACACTTCAGCACCTGAACAAATGTATAACTAGTTGTTTTTTTAAAAGATTTATTTTATTTATTTGAAAGACAGAGTTACAGAGAGAGGTAGAGACAGAGACAGAGTTCTTCCATCCACTGATTCACTCCCCAGATGATCGCAACGGCCGGAGCTGCGACTATCCAAAGCCAGGAGCTTCCTCCAGGTCTCCCATGCAGGTGCAGAGGCCTAAGGACTTGGGCCATCTTTCACTGCTATCCCAGGCTGCAGCAGATAGCTGGACTGGAGGAGGAGTAGCCGGGACTAGAACCGGTGCCCATATGGGATGCTGGCACTTCAGGCCAGGGCATTAACCTGCTGTGCCACAGTGCCGGCCCACTATAACTAGTTTTTATGAGCTTCATTTCTTCATCTGTGCAAATTTGGTAATTTGTATGCAGAGCCAAAAATCACTTTAAAGTCAACCTCTGGGGACAGACATTTGGCACAGTAGTTAAGCCCTGGCTTGGAATGTCTGCATTCATAGCAGTACCTGGCTGAGTTCCAGCTCATCCACTTGCAATCCAGCTTCTTGCTAATGCAAACCTTGGGAAGCAGCTTAGAACAAGTACTTGAGTCCTTGCCACCCATTTGGAAGACCGTGATAGAGTTATAGGCTCCCGGCTTCTACTTGGCCCAGCCCTGGCTGTTGAGGGCATTTGGGGAGCGAACCAATGACTGAAACCTCTCTCTCTTTGTCTCTTTCTCTCTTTCTGCCTTTCAAATGAAATGAAAATATAGTTTTTAAAAAGTCAACCTCTATGGCCGGCGCCGCGGCTCACTAGGCTAATCCTCCGCCTTGCGGCGCCAGCACACCGGGTTCTACTCCTGGTCGGGGCGCCGGATTCTGTCCCGGTTGCCCCTCTTCCAGGCCAGCTCTCTGCTGTGGCCAGGGAGTGCAGTGGAGGATGGCCCAAGTGCTTGGGCCCTGCACCCCATGGGGGACCAGGAGAAGCACCTGGCTCCTGCATTTGGATCAGCGCGGTGCACTGGCCGCAGCGTGCTGGCCGTGGCGGCCATTGGAGGGTGAACCAACGGCAAAGGAAGACATTTCTCTCTGTCTCTCTCTCTCACTGTCCACTCTGCGTGTCAAAAAAAATAATAATAATACTTGTAGGGATCAGTATTTTGGTATAGCAGGTTGAGCTACCACTCCACTTCCAATCTAGTGCCATGTTAGTATACCTAGGAAAACAACAGAAAATTAATTGAGTGCCTAGGCCCCTGCCACCCTCATGGGACACCCTGATGGTATTCTGGGCTGTTGGCTTCAGCCTGGAACGGCCCTACTCATTGTAGACTTTTTGGGGTGAACCAGCAAATGGAAGATTTCTCTCTCTCTCTGTTTCACCGTCTGTAACTCTGCCCTTCAAATAAATAAATCTTTGCAAAAATAAAAATAATACTGTAATGATTTCCTTTGCTTACAGAACAAGTTTCTTCTTTGAAAAAAATTTATTCTGAGTGTATAAACAAAACATATTCACCAAAAAATACCTAAAAGACACACACATATGCAAAACAGATGAAAAGGCACTAGAAATTCTACCACACTGAGAGGACCACTAGTGGTTGCATATATTCCATTATTTTTTATTTCTAGCATTTTCTATGCATTTCAGATGTACAAATGACTCTCTTTGAAACAAACCACTATTGGCTGGTATGAGTATGTTTGTGTCCTTAAATACTGTTTTCCACAGTTTTGTTAATGGCTGCATGGTATTTTTGGCAATGATCTTCTGCTTATCCACATCCTCTTCTAATTAGTGGAAAGTTCTCAGGTCCTTTTCATTACCGCTACCAGGGCAGTTCAGGCTGTTTTTCATTTCTATAACCTCTTGTGGTAGCCTGCCATGTTTAAGAAATTAATTTTTCTTAAGTATAGTTCTGAGCCAGTGGTACAAAAGTCAAGGGGACTCTCTGGTGTCTTCCAAATACGGCTGCAGTCCTGAGCAGGCGGTGAAGGAGTCCTGCTGGTCTTTTGCATACCTAAGCTCTAAATGAGATTGCTTACCATTCTCACAGTGTACCATTTATCCTCTCTTGAATCCAACTCTCACTCTGTATCCCCAAATTCTTTCACACTAATGATTTTATTCAAAATTTCTTTCAGTGGGAAGCCTTCCTAAAATTAAGTTCCAACCCTCCCAGCACTCACTTTTTAATCCCCTTCTCTGTTCTGTTCTCTGTTCTTCATAGTCATTATAATCATCTTACAGACAATGTATTTTACTTGCTAATTGCCTGCCATTCCGACTGCAATTTAAATTCCTTGAAGGAGGTCATTTCTGCTTGTGTCTTCTTCATTGTCATATTTCTGAAACATACAACATTTCTTGATACATAAAAGACATTCAGTATATATTGAAATATTGAATGGGCAGGAATTTGGTGCAATAGTTAAGCTGCAACTTAGGTCATTTGCATTCTGTATTGAAATGCGTGGCTTCTTATCTGGGCTCTGCTCCAGATTCAAGTTTCCTGCTAATGCACACAGTGAGGGGCAACAAGGTGGTGGCTCAAGAGTTTGGATCCCTGCCACACTTGTGGGAAAACCTCATTGAGTTCCCCACTCCCTGCTTTGAATTGGCCCAGTGTTGGTTGTTGCAGTCATTTGAGAACTGAACCAGTGGATGAAAGAGTTCTGTCTGTCTGTCTGTATCTCTGTTCACTCTGTGTCTCAAGAAGAAAATGAAAGTAATAAATAAGAAATAATGAATATATGAATAGAATGTTTATTGATAAAATTCTACAAGGTTGGCTACTTGAGGCATTTATGTATTCTGTGTTTAGGTATAAATATGTGTTGTCACTCCCATTGAGTAATTTATAAACTCTTTAAAGGCAGACATCAATAATTTTGTGTTTCTTGCATTCTTAATGCAGTGATAAAGTTTTAAAATTAATTAAATAATTGCCCAAATAAAACTGAATTATTACCAAAAGCAAAGAGGAAGTTATATATGGAGTTTTACCATTTTTCCTATAGCGAATAATGTATGTAGCTAACCTTTGAAAAGATAATACCTGCTAATCTGCACAATGACTAGAATTCCCAAGGAAATCATCTTGCAAACATTGTCCATCTTTACAGATTATTAATGCTGCACTTGCTTTGGCTTCAAGACCCAAAAGTCAAGTAGTGAAAAACACCATGGAAATGTACAAGCGCACATGGGAGAATCATATACATGTCCTCACTGAAGCTGTAGATGACATTACAAGCATTGATGACTTCCTTGCTGTATCTGGTATGTTTTCGATCTTTTATATATTTGCTCTTGCCGTGTTTTTGAAGTTGGATTATACTCAATATTATCAGTTTTATACAATGTAAGGAGCCTTTTGCTGATGGGCTTTCGAGAAACAACTGTTACTATATAGTAGCAACAGATGTGACATCAGTCTTCTATGCTGGGATCATGAGCTTCATGCCATGTAATCTTACAGTCCAACAGTTTATGTTGTCTTCAAAAGAAAATTCTATTCATGGGAAGAGAATAATAGAAAACAAAGCTGTTAATTTTAAGATTTGTTTTAAATTTTCCAATAAATCAGCATTTCCCCCCTCTAGTACATTTTTAAGTCTTGATTTCCCTGTACTACATTTTCAAACAAATTTACACCAGGAAAGAAACAATATATAAATGGGAAAAGATTTCATTGATTGGGGCTGTAATGTGGTAATTAATCTATACAATGTGTATTTAATAGTGCTAACTGAAGAACCAAAGACACAACTCTAAATATCAAGAAAGTTCAGTGACAGACAGGCTTGAGATTCTATAAGAAGCTGGGATGATTCTCTCATCATAGATTAGAATGCCATCTCACAAGATTGTGAAAATAATCTAATAAATCCAAATCCTTAGAAGCAATACTTAGACTTTGATTATATTGTTGTAACAAGAAAGAGCTAAATATATTGTAGTCTTTTTTATTGTCTTAGAAGCAAGCCTCTCCTTAAAATAAATAATACATTTGTCTTTCATTTTCTATGAGGAAAGGATTTTCTTGGAATGTGTTAGTAGTCTTTTTATATAAAATGCAAATTCTCATGAATTTTTAACATCTTTTTATAAAGTTTCCTCATGTATGTCAGTCTAAATTATTGAAATCAATTATTATCATATAAGTTTACAACAATAGTTCCTGAAATATGACACATGAAAGAACTTTAAAACATTTTTGGAAATATGGAATTAAATGATGTATGTATTAGTGCAAAAATAATACACAATTTATATATAGTTTTTTACAAAATGTATTTTCCATGAATTTTTAAGTATCCTCATATTTTATGATAAATTAATGAAAAGGAAGTATGTGCTAATTAATTTAAAGTTATTTAAATTTTACATAGTTTAAAACTTTGAAAATATATGGAAAATATAGGTAAAATATTAATAACTTTATGTAATCACTGATAATATTTTTGCCATGTAGTACTTTTCTACATATAATTTATATGTCCAAACACTATGTCATGCCATAATGCATGTGTGTGTATATGGATATGTGTATATAAATTATTTGATTTTTAGACATGTTTGGCTACATATTTCTACATCATTGTATGTGCTTCAAAAATTCATTTATCTGCTATTAGTATTTAGATAATTTATAATTGTAATTATTAAAAACAATGCTATGTTTAGCATATTTTATTCTATTTGCCATCTCCTTAGTATAGACTGCACAATGTAAATTTAATCAAATGTTACTTTGAAGCGATCTTTGGTAATTTAATTGTTAAATGCTGGGTTTTGTTTTTAGTTGGTTCTTTGGTTAAGAAGCTCAGTGTGTATTCACACTAAGTGATGTAAAGGCAGATTATGATAATAATACTGACTGCACATGGCAGAATCCTTTAGACACACAAGGCAAATCATAATTGGTCAAGCCAAGCTTGATTAGAGCTGAGGCCCGGCATCCAGGCAGCCTGTGGGCCCTCAGAGCAGGAGCGCGTGGTTTTTGTGCTCTATCAATCTGACCTGTTAAACTTTAAGATCTACTCTTTTTATAGACTAAATTAGCAGTTGAAAATGTTATGACCAGAAATTAACAGAAGACTCGTATAAAGGTCACTAAATATCAAAATACTTTATTTTACATAACTGGATGTTTGATTTAATTGGTTCTAGGCTTACTAGCCTTAGCATTCCAGAGGACAGCCCAGCTACATGAGGTGAGATGTCTTTTCAATAATACTGTCTAGAATTGTTGACCTGAAGGGATGATAAAAAGTGAAGTGATAGTTAATATATTTCACTATTTTTCAAAATTCTCTAAATTATGTTGACTAGGCATCCTGTTATTTCCCCTACCCAGGATGGGTTTCTGCTTGCCTGTGTTTCGGTTTCCTTGGTAGTAGTTCAAGGTTATTAATGATGTACGTAGGCATTATTGGATTGGGTTGCTCTTCCTTTAGGGTTGCATCTTAGTACCTCTGAAAATAGGAAGACAAAGTGACTTTAAAAGTTAATGTGTCTGTCAAGAACAAAAAGTTTCCCAAATGATGCTCATTTGAGTTTCTTGTCCTAGTCATACATCAGAACTAGGTCTCTAACTTTGTCTCATTGGTAAAAGGAAATTTGATTTCATGATATGTAATAAATGATGAACAAATGCTGGGGTCTGGGGGTAGCAATCCTATTTGGTCACACTTACTGATTTCTATGGCATAAATAATTCCACCTTGGCAAGTTTCAGGCATTCAAAGTGATCCCACTATACTTTGTGTTGGTAAGAAATGCATAAAATCCATTCCCATGTGCTGATGTAAACAGGTTTTAGCAGATTTCTGGATTTAGATTAGTCAGTATGTATGATCAGTCACCTACTTCACAAACAAAATCAGAGGTTTGTTGGCAAGAAGAAATGGAAATAACTGTTGAACAGGATGTGAGGGTGATCTGGCTGCGACATCTGTCACCCCACTGATTGCCAGAGTTGATTCGGCTGATCTGGCTGGCTAGGAGGGTGTCCCCTTCCTCCCTCACCGCTCCATGTGCGTCCCTCCTGAAGCTGCGCGCTCAGTTGAAGAGGACGACCTTCCCCGCTAGAGGAGGACCGGTCTTCGGTCAAGGGTATACGAGTAGCTGCGCTCCCCTGCTAGAACCTCCAAACAAGCTCTCAAGGAAATAACTATTGAACAGACAGCAGAACATATTTACCAAAATACTGAGTGGCATCCACTGTTCTCTCAAATTACTAGGGCTTTATAAACTTAAACTGTTGCTATTCTTGCATGGGCTCCCAGGATTCTTCTTAGAACATCATAACTTTTCAATATTAGTTCTCACAGATGATGACATAGCTCAGTTTTTCCAGACAAATAAATGAGAAAGGATCTGTCTGGCTGCTTGCTTGCTTGCTTGCTTCCTTTCTTTCTCTTTCTCTCTCTCTCTCTTTCTCTCTCTCTCTCTCTTTCTCTCTTTCTTTCTTTGTAGGCAACAAGTCCTAGCTGCAAGATCACAGGCTACCCGATAGAAGGTTGCCTTTTTTCAGATGACTAATCGTAGTTCAAATAGCCGTGATGCAGGCTGTCACAATCTGACAGGTTGTACATGGTAAAGATGTTCTTAGAAAAAGGTGTAGGTGAGTTCAGCGGTGGATGATTTACCTGGTCCTCTTTCAGAATGATTTTTCAGAGTGATGTGTTCGTATTCACAGACTGTTGCTGCTTCTTCTATTTTCAAGTTTATCAAGTGACAAGTGAGTTCATATGGTTTCTGAATTTTGAATTACCTAGGAAAAACTATGTTGTTAATATTTCTTTAAGCATTACACTTCGGCTTGGACTTTTTTCCCCAGTAGTCAACAATCATATTGAATTTTAAATTTTTTTTTAACTTTCATTTAATGAATATAAATTTCCAAAGTACGACTTATCCCCCATACTATTGAATTTTAAAATTTTTAATAGGAATAAAAATTAGGGTCCTGAAAAGATTTCCATTTTCTCCTGATTCAGTTGTAAAAATTTGTGGATTCTAACAGAAATAACTTTCCACATTAAAATATAAATCAAAATTAAAATCTAAAATCAGTAGGAAAGGAAAATTAGCTTTTAAATTATTATTTTATAGTCTGCTAGCACAAGTAGAAATCACATGTATCACAAGGTTTGCTTATCATTCCAAAGTGATTAGATGTGTAATATTAACTAGAAATTCTTAACATACCGGTATCTGTAATACCAAATGTCTTCTATTTATCTGCGGCAGTTCTAAGGATAGGACTGTCTTTGCTGACTTGTAAATTTTATGTTTGGATCCTCAGCAAACTTCTCATGACATAGAAATCTAATACCTATTTTCAGAAGTAATATTTAGATTAATTTGTTTTCTGTTATGCACAGAGAACTCCAAATATAAGTACAGTCAATCCGTTCTTTAAAATTGTAAGTATGACCACATCCCTATTTATCACTCATCATAAAATTTTCCACACACACAAAATTAAACATCTAATCAGAAACTCATTTCCAGGAAAAAAATATGGCAAGCTAAGTCTTTGAACTTCAGTTGTCCAACAGGCTTTTTTAGTTTAATGTTACTTATGGAATCGCATCAGTGGCTTATTGAAAGTAGCTAGAAAAATTATTTTTTTAAAAAAGATTTATTTATTTATTTTTAAAGTTAGAGTTACAAAAAGAGAGGGAGACACAGGGGAGAGAAAAAGAGAGCGAGAGAGAAAGAGAGAGCGAGCGAGAGAGAAACAGAGAGAGAGAGAGAATCTTTCATCTGCTGGTTCACACTCCAGATGATCACAAAGACCAGGGCTATGCCAGGCCAAATCCAGGAGCTTCCTTCAGGTCTCCTCCCGTGTGGGTGACAAGGGACTAACCACTTAGTCCATCTTCCACAGCTTTTCACAGACCATGAGCAAGAAAGTAGAGCAGCTGGGACAGGAACTGGAGCCCAAAGGGGATGCAGGTGTCTGTCTCAAGAGGCAACTTTACCTGCTATACCATAATGCCAGCTCTGAAAAATTCTACCAAATGTGTTTGTCCCATCACTGCCCACAGGGCTTATCCCTACACCCTTCACTATGCCTTTTGTAATTCTCTGGAAATGCAAATGATAAAAATCTGTCAGAAAGTGACTTTTGTGAAAATGCTTTGACCACATCAGGGCTTGTCATATTTATAAACAGAGGATATTTTGAGGTTTGAGAAATTTTATTTTCTAGTCTGTCATGGTGCCTGAAATATCCAGTATTAATTATCCCGGTGGGATATAAAATTTTATTTAAGATTTGAGTTTAAGATATGAAGTTGAAAGAGTAAACACATTAACATATGCATAAGCATTTTGAACTGTTACTTAAATTGACTCACAGTGAGTCAACTTTGATACAATGGAGGAAGGGTTTGAATTGTGAGAGCTATTCAAGAATCACCAAGAATTGGTTAAATATGAGGGCTTTTGAAGATAAAATCTTTCATTTTTTCACCAAATACTCCTTGCATAATTTTAACTGTCAAAGCTGTGAAAGGTATTAGAGATTGAAAAATAAGTGAAAATAGAAGAGATACCTTGCAGGAGAGCCGTGACAATGGGGATTTTGGGGTAAAAGGGCATCACATGAGGAATGGAGAAAGACAGTCGGTTAGTTTAGCATGTTCTGAAACAGAGATTCAACACTTACTAATTAAAACTATCACTGCTGTTACCTTACTGCCAAAAGCATTCTTATTTTAAAGATAACATCAGACTATCAGTGTTTTATAATGTTGAAGAGTGGTTGAAGATATCCTTTATTCCACATACTGAATTCTAAATATGTCCAATTTCCTATATCCCTGTTTCCACTCCAACTTGGGCCACCATGTGTTACCTGTGTTGCAGAAGAATTTTCCTAATTGAACCTTCTGCTTCCATAGTTTTGCTGGAAGTCTTTTAGCAAATATTTGTGAAATGGATAACAATATTTATTCTCCTCTTAAATTCTAGTTCAACTTTTGTTTTTCAGGATTTATGTCAGGTTTTATATCATGTTTTCATTAAATATGCTCGGCCTTGGAAAAAACATTTTAAAAATTCTTCAAGTTATGAAAAATAATCTTCAACCATATCTATTACTATGTTATGTGACCTTGACACAAAGATTACTCTGATACTGACATCAAAAATGCACTAACAAAGACGTCTTTCTTTGTGATATTGTGGTTGGCATGATCTTTGACTTCTGTAAAGTTGTAATCTAAATCATCTGACCATGGAAAATAAAAAAAAAATAAATTTCCAATTTCATTTTATGCCAAATAAACATATAATGTTAGCAAGATCAAAATGTTAAAATGACTCATACAAAATAGACATTATTAAATCTCAATGTGATATTTATGAAATAAGAGTTGGTATAAAATATTACCTAGGTAAAAATGATTTATTTAATATAATAATAACCAATTCCCCATTACATTGTACATATGCTATATTCTTCAATATGCACCTAGTTTAAGTTTTAATGGATTAGAGATATCAAATATTTTAGTGTTTTCATACAAATATATTGTTTTAATTTTGATTATTTTAAATCATGTTCTGCAAAATGAGAGTTGAGAAAATGATTGCACGTCTACTATGTGTAAGGCAATGTTGTGGGGTAATGAGAGAGAATGTAAGTCTTGATTCTCCTAAACAGTTGAACTCATAGAAGCAGTGAGGAGAAGTGATTACCAAGGACTGGGTTGCTGGAGGGACTGGGAGGTGTTGCAAAAAAGATACAAAATCGTACTTTGAAAGGAGGAGTAGGTTCAAGAGGTCTAGAGCCCAGCGTTGTTGTGAACAGGTTAAGCTGTTTGCAAAGCTGGCATTCCCATTGGAATGCCTGTTCAAGTACTGGCTACTCTGTACTTCCCATCCACCTTCCTGCAAGTGCATGTGAGGAGTAGAAGATGATGGCTCAGTACTTAGGCACTCGCCACCCTTGTGGGAGATCCAGATGGAGTTTTTGACTCTTGGCTTTGTCCTGGCTAGATTCTGACTGTTGTGGGCGTTTGAGGAATGAACCAGTGGAAAGAGAGTAATTTCCATCTCTTCCTCTGTCTCTCCCTCTCTCTATCACTCTGCCTTTCAAATACATGAATAAATAAATCTTTTGAATAATTTGTTTCCATAATACTTAAAAAGAGATCTTTTAAACAACGTGGTGATTGTAGTTAGTATCAATGTATTGTGTACTACAAAATTGCTGATTAAAGAGATTCTTTTTTAAATTTATTTATTTAAAATGGTTGAGAGAGAGGGACTGTCACAGAAAGATGCTCACTGGTTCACATGGGTGACAGGAGCTCAGACACGTGGACCCTCTGTTGATGTTTTTCTCAGGATAATAGAAGGGACCTAGATTGGAAGTAGAGCAGCTGGGACATGAACTGGTGCAAATCATGGAGTGCCAGCATTGAAGTGGCAACTTTTCCTGCTGCTTTGGAGTGCTGGCCTCTTTAAGTGTTTTCTCCACACACACACAAAAAAGATAAATAGGTAGAGTGATATATATGAGTTAGCTTGATTTAGCCCCTCCACTATGGGTGTATACCTATTTTAAAACATGTTGCATAACAAATATTTATAACTTGTCAAAAAATAAATTAATGATTAAAAAGAAATAAAAATTATAATCTTACCATCATAAAATTAAAATTGAAATAACTTTTATAGATATTCTAAAGACTTAACACAAAAAGACAAAAGTCTCGAGGGAGTGAAGTATGCTTAGGACTGAAAAATCCTTCCAATTTTTTTATAAGATCTGTAATTTTTGAGAAATAAATTAACTTTCTGTTTTCAAATTCCATTCCTTAAAAGTGTTAGTATTTGTATGATTTATTCATCCATGAACACATTTGCTTGTGTTTAAGGACTGTTTGGTAAGCATTAAGAAGGTGTCTATTTTAAGTCCTAGAGTTAGAACAGTCAATAAAATAGACAAAAGTTTCTACCCTCTTAGAGCTTGAATTCTGGTAAAATTGGAAAAATCAAGTAAAATGATGTATTTTAAATGCTTTCTAAAGTGTCTAAGGCATACCAAATAAGCAAAAGGTAACCATTCTTACCACCATTATTAGCAAGCATTTATTAAAATGAAGTGTTGGAATGGCAAATCTCTTTAAGGGGCCCCTTGTTATACCTACACCAATGGTATGCAATACCACAATAAGTGAAGAATTATGTTGATAATTGTGGTAAGTAATTATCAGGCACCAAAATAAAAAAATCTGATAATTCCAATTGTTAGAAAACATATATTTAAGAAGTGCTTTCATATACTGTTTCATATATTGTTTTCTTGGTTTTCTCTGTTTAGAGCAGAATCACAATATGTGGTAGCTGGTTGGTTTTTTTTTTTATTGCCACGAATCTCCTTCTAATTATATTTAAAAATCCTGTGTACATATTCTTACAGATTTGTACAAATATGTCCTTTATGGAATTGTTTCCATTAATACAATGATCAATAGTAGCAAACATAGTAATAAGACAAATTTGTTTCATATATTTAAAGGATGGATAGTTTTTTAAAAGTAATGTTGAATGGATGAACAAGTTTCAGAGCAGTAAGGACAGCAGGGTGACATAAATGCCATGCCCTCTAGCTACATGAGAAGGATAGCTTGTGGGGAGCAACTGGGAGCAACTCGGACTAGACTAAGTTACTGGAATTAAGACTTATTCTATGCATCTGCTCTCCCACAATATGGCGCTGGGAGAGGAGGAAACAGCTTCCACACAGCTGCCTCCAGTTCAACCAATAAACTGTAGGAGCTGCTCCTGATTGGAGGAGAGCAGCGTACTCGGCGTGTGGGTAGCAGAGTTGGGATTGGTGGAAGAGGACTATAAAGGAGGAGAGAGACAACATGCACGAGGAACATCTATCTGAAGGAACACCTGTGCAGCCCCCGAGAGAGCCGGCCGGGGGTGTGCCACTCCCCTGCGGAAGTGGGGAAAGTGGCAGGGGGAACCGCCCTTCCACGGAGGTGGAAGGGACGGTGGCCAACCCGGGAAGAACCAGCAGCAAACCCGGGAAGGGCCGAGCAGACGAAAGAACAGCGCAGGGTCCTGTGTCGTTCCTCCACGAAGACGGGGAGCGACATAGCTCTGGATCTTACCCTCTAACTACATAAGACAGCTCTGGATAGGGAGCGAGTTGGGTGACAGTAAGAAGAATACATCTGGGACTTTAGTTTTATCGGTAATGCTTTATTCTTTAAAAATCAATTCAGAACAATATGTATTGCAAAGTAGCTATGCTGTTAGATTGGATTATATCATATCCTTTATCATATTATTGTCTCTACTTAAACATGTCTAATACAAAATTATAGTAACCAGGAGAAGTAAACATCAAGTTGCAAAGGCAGATGCCAGGGATGCCTATGTGCCTAGTGGAACAAGGAGATTGCCTCAAGTCGACACATGTTGGCACCTGAAACTGACCCAAGAAATCTGTTCCCCCAGAATTTATATACATGGCCAAGAATCTTGCTATACAGTTTAAGCAAATGCATTTTGGCCAGTGCCGCGGCTCACTAGGCTAATCCTCCGCCTTGTGGCACCAGCACACCGGGTTCTAGTCCTAGTCAGGGCGCTGGATTCTGTCCCAGTTGCCCCTCTTCCAGGCCAGCTCTCTGCTGTGGCCAGGGAGTGCAGTGGAGGATGGCCCAAGTGCTTGGGCCCTGCATCCCATGGTGCACCATGGCAATGCGCCAGCCGTAGCGTGCCGGCCGC
The DNA here is from genome assembly GCF_051225735.1 of Oryctolagus cuniculus. NCBI lineage: Eukaryota > Metazoa > Chordata > Mammalia > Lagomorpha > Leporidae > Oryctolagus > Oryctolagus cuniculus. The sequence goes on along the minus strand of NC_142881.1, from coordinate 58,310,619 downwards.
AGTGGCCATTGGAGGGTGAACCAACGGCAAAAAGGAAGACCTTTCTCTCTGTCTCTCTCTCTCACTGTCCACTCTGCCTGTCAAAAAACAAACAAACAAACAAACAAAAAAACAAACAAAAAAAAGAAAATGCATTGTGAAGGTTAAAAATATGTTAACTATTATCATCCAGAGTCAGACCCTCATGGAATAGTAATCTGTAAAATTTTATGCTGTTTTTCACCCGTGTTTTGTGAGTGGGTAGAGGAGGGCTATAATTTTCTAAATATTTTAGTCTGTAATATTTCATGCATCCCTAAAAATTAGAGTGATAGAAAAATAAACAATATGATCTTACCATGAAGCTTTACTAAACTTAGCTTTTCACACACTTGTTATTACATGTATAATTGAAGTTCCATGAGTAATCTTGTCCAGGATTTTACAGTTTTTCCTTCATTAAGGATTTTGATGAAAGTTTTTGCTTCCTGATAAGCAAATGTGCATGACAGACTTTTTCTTTCTGTTGGATTAGGGGCTATAGGTCATCAAAAATAAAAATAATCAGAATTCCCCTCGGGTGATAGAATATTCTTACATTGGGCATATGAAAACTCAAAGATAAAGCTGAAAGTTTGTCACAGGAACATGATAACATTCTTTGCTGCCATCCTATAATAATCTTGATACTAATATGAGAATGAATGTCCTTGAAGCAAGCACTCAATGCACTCTTTGGTATTGACAAGTTAATCATTCATTGTGTCAGTCAACAAATATTTGTTGAGAAATTTCTATTCACTGTAGAGATGCAATGGTGGATAAAGCACAGTGGACTTATTCACAAAGGATCTATAGTCTAATGGGGGAAAACATACCCTCAACTGACATTGTGATAAAATAGGTTCTGTTGGGAAAGTCACCAATGGTATCTATCAGCAAAGTGACTGTGTGACAGCCAGTCTAAAATTTAACACATTTTTATTGTTACTTGAGTTTATGATCACCTTTTCATATATTTTGGCATGTAGTAGTTCATTCTATGGACTTAACTGACAATTCAGATAAAGTGAAGAATATATGGTCCATGTTCACTATGATATTGTTCTACTCATCTCCACAGTAATTAAAAATGTATAATAATAATCAATTTTAAGTGTGGCTCCCCATAACAATTTTAAAAATACATAATTAGTAGGAATTTACAATTAAGTTAACATTTTACATTCATTTATAGATAATTTTGCAAATTATTCTTTTCTCCTAGATTTTCTTGCATTAAATCAATTGCTTTGAGATTTCAAGCTTTCATGATGGAAATGTAGTAGCTGTCACTTGATAATTGTAGATTGTGATTATTAAAATTCTACACTGAAAAAAGATATATTTAACATTACCAAAAATCTAACACTTAATTGTAATATATTGATTTTAAAATTTTCAGTGACATCCAGACTTACTGGCACACCACTCCTTCTAACCTTTTTGATTTAATTAACTTCAGGGAGCTCCATGAAATTTAGCTTTTTGAATATAGATCTAATATCGCATGTGGAAAAATAGTTATGGGAGGAATAAAAAATATGTGCTTTTCATGCATCTACATAATTTTAGAAATTATAACAACATTACATTCCCATATGAACATTTAATATCTTTTTACAAATCTGCATTCACCATTTTGATTGTGATTTATGTACTTTTTGTTCCTATAATAAATTGCATAAAATATTCTTCACCTAGCTACATGACAAATTTCATGGAAGCACAGATACTTAATCTTGTGACTTAATCCTTTTTTCTTGTACTGGGTCATCAAGTCTAATACTCAAAATTCTGCAAAACGTTTTTGACCACTGAATTTACATGTTTGAAACAAAAAACTATGGTACAATGAAAACCTACTTAAAATTCTGTCAATTATGTTTTGATATACCTTCCATCTATCATATATAGCAAAATAATATATGGTGGCTATATTAATTAAGGGCAATTTATCAAAGAATGATATTTATGCTGTCAGTATTTAAATTTAAAATTTTATGGCATCAGTATTTTAGGGTTATTATAATCATAAAATGCATTTATTATGTTTTGTTTTGGTGCATGGATTTTAAAAATTTTATTTATTTGAGAGAAGTAGAGAGAGCATGAGAGCATGAATTTGCATCTCTTGGCTCACTCCCCCAAAAGCTATAGATGGCATGAACTGGGCTGAGGCCAAAGCTGTGGACCAGAAAGTCAATCAAGGTCTCTCAAGTGGGTCTTAGAAACTCAAATACTTGTTACTTTAATGCTGCTTCTCAGGGTCTGCAATAGCCAGAAGCTGAACCAGGAGCCAGAAGTATGTAAGGAACTCAGGAAATCAGATATGGATATGCACAACTTAAGAGTCATTGGAGGGCCCTGCACCCACATGGGAGACCAGGGGGAAGCACCTGGCTCTTGGCTTCGGATCGGCGCAGCATGCCAGCCGCAACATACCAGCCGTAGTGGCCACTTCGGGGGTGAACCAACGGAAAGAAAGACCTTTCTCTCTGTCTCTCTGTCTCTCACTGTCTCTCTCTCTCTCTCTCTCTCTCTTTTTTTTTTTTTTTTTTTTTTTTTTTTTTTTTTTTTTACAGAGTCATTGGAAACACAAGGCCAAATGCCTGCCTCTGGTACATGGATTTTTAAAATTAAATTTTCTTAAGTAATATAACTTTTTTTTTAATTTGACAGGTAGAGTTATAGACAGTGAGAGACAGACAGAGAGAAAGGTCTTCCTTCTGTTGGTTCACTCCCCTAATGGCCGCTACAGCTGGCACTGTACCGATCGGAAGCCAGGAGCAAGGTGCTTCTCCTGGTCTCCCATGGGGTGTAGGGCCCCAGCACTTGGGCCATCCTCCACTGCATTCCCTGGCCACAGCAGAGAGCTGGACTGGAAGAGGGGCAACTGGGACAGAATCCGGCGCCCCGACCGGGACTAGAACCCGGTGTGCTGGCGCTGCAACCGGAGGATTAGCCTAGTGAGCCACGGCGCCGGCCCTAAGTAATATAACTATTAATGTACATGAGACCATTTATTTTTAGAACTTTAGGAATTCTCTGGATATTTTCTCATTTATTGTTCCACTTGGAATGTGTTTAGCTAATACAATCATGTTTACTGTAACTAGTCACAGAGAATTCCTCAACTGCTCAGATTCTCTGAGAGCATAATAATAATGTTACTTTTAAATATATCCTCCAGTCAGCCTGTTGTCCCCATATTAAAAATTGCTTTTCCATGAAGTTAGTTTATACCTAGATTTTAATGTCAAAATATGGAGAGAATGATTATGAATTATTTCATCTGTAACTTTCCTGAATCAGGATGAAAAAAAAATGTTTATTAAAGCCTAGTTTTTAATAGCTTGCTGATTGAGATTTTGAATCAAATAATTAATAAAAACTCAAGTGTCTTCATCTATAAATCTTTGGTTTCTCATGCAGATATAGCTGAATAATTTTGCCTTGTGATATGGCAAAATAAAAAATACTTTAGGCTCACATTAAATATGTTTGAGGTGGTTAAATGAGACTCTTCTCCCACTAGAAATTAGTGAATTAATTGAAAAAATTTTGTTCAATTTTTATTTTACTTATTTTCATTTTATTTGAAAGGGAGAGGGAGAGGCGGAGATTGCCCATGTGTTGGCTCACTCTCCAAATGCCCGCAACAGCAAGGAGCTAGGAACTTGATCCTGATCTCCCAACGTGACTGACAGGGATCCAAGTACTTGAGCCATTATCTGCTGCTTCCCAGAATGTGCAGTAGCACAAAGCTGTATTAGAACTGGAAAAGCTGGGACTCGAACCAGGGACCCCAGTAAAGGATGCAGTATCCCAAGTGGCTTTGTAAATACTGTGCCAATCAACAACCTCTGGAAGAAAATTTAAATAGGAGTGTGTGGGGGAAGCGGAGGGCTAAAAGAAAAATACCAGATTAGTCAAAAGTGAAGAAAGAGAAGCAACTAACAACCTTGAATTTGTGCGGCTTTAGGTTTTACTTTATTGCGGTGCTTTATGCAGTGTTTAGTTTTAGTGTGCTGCAGATGCCTAAGACACATTTGTTTAATTAAATTGGTTTTCCTTAAATAAACACTCATTTAGTTCCTATAGGAGTAACCTCCAAAGTGATGGAGGGCAGAATTTACTCTGTTTTCATTCCAGGGCCACCCAACACAGGCTGTAGAACAAAACCAGAGTACATGTAGCAATACTATTCTTGGCAGAGAGCAAAAATTTAGCCTGGATATGCAAAGTGATTTTCTTATTGGTATAATACTCTTTCTAAATCAAGACTTCACCTAACTCTATAAAGGCACACAGCGATCACTCTATACCTTTCACAAATATAAAAGATGAAGCTTCTTTCCTACAGTGCTCAGTGCTAAAGGTTTATTAGCCATGATCTTTATTTCCTAGTATAAAATCTGATGTTTTAAATTTGACTTTGTAATGCACTGAACTTAGTTCTTCTGCAAACTAGACCCTAACAAGTGATACAAATATGGGATTTAACTATATTTCAAACATTTTATGACAAAAACTTAAAGGATAATAGAGAATATTTTAATGTATCTTTGGAAAAATATTTATGGAAACCCTGTACTTTTGCAACAGTTTTAATATCCCATGTCTGAGCACCAGAAACTTGTCCTGACTTAAATAGTAAGTGAAAGTTCAGTTTATCTACTAGTGACACATATGTAAGAAGTCATAAAGAGGCACATGTTTGTTATGATTTCACCAAATTTCAGCATATTTCCCCTTTTGAAAACGTATAGAGGACACTTTTGTAAGTTTCTTTTTTAAGTAAAAGCAATTCAAATATAATTTTTAAAATATTTTATTTATTTTTTGACAGGTAGAATTACAGACAGTAAGAGAGAGAGAGAGACAGAGAGACAGGACTTCCTTCCGTTGGTTCACTCCCCAAATGGCCACAATGGCCGGAGCTGCGCAGATCTGAAGCCAGGAGCCAGGTGCTTCCTTTTGGTCTCCCACACAGGTTGCAGAGGCCCAAGCACTTGGGCCATCCTCCACTGCCTTTCCGGGCCACAGCAGAGAGCTGGACTGGAAGAGGAACCACCGGGACTAGAACCCGGCGCCCATATGAGATGCTGGCACCGCAGGCAGAGGATTAACCTAGTGTGCCGCGGTGCCGAGCCCCCAAATATAATTTTTGTCAGAACTGTTATTTATCAAATAGGAACAAGAATGTTGCACAGCCAAATGATCACACTTGCTTATAATAACATAAAATATCATAGTTCTACTTATTTAGGACTCAGTGTTGCTTTCTTAACAGCACAGAATTGAAAATACTATTGTGGCACATAAATTTCAAAACTGCCCTCAGAACAAATTGCTACGGGCATAGCTTATTCATAAGTAGATTTTCTGTAAGTATTATCCAGTTGCTATTGGTTTTTATTAGCTAACCTTTCTTTGTTTTCTTCTAGTATATGATTGGTAAAATTCAAATTATTGAGGCCAACACTGTGGCATAGTGGGCTAAGCCTCCACCTCTGGCACTGGCATCCCATATGGGCACCAGTTTGTGTCTCAGTTGCTCAAGTACTTAGGCCCCTGTACCCACATGGGAAACCTGGAAGAAGCAACTGGCTCCAGGCTTCTGATGGGCCCATCTCTGGATGTTGTGGCCATTTGGGAACTGGACCAGTAGAGGGAAAACCTTTCTCTGTGTCCGTCTTTCTCTCTCTCTCTCTGGTTGTAGCTCTGCCTCTCAAATAAATAAATTAAAAAAATCTTTAAAAAAATCTCCCTGTTCTATTTCTTTTGAAACATATCCACAAGTGCAAATGACATGTTGGAAGATGATGAGGTATTATTTTCTGTTTCTTATTATTGGCCTATTACATATTTACATAGAAAACTGAAGAAAATATGACTTTATATTGTTGCTTTACTATCTTACTATCTTAAATGCATAATAAGCCATGCCAAAGTATTTGATTGTAGTTAAAATAAAAATTATCCTTATACAGCACTTCCTCAAATCAAGTTCTTTTTTATCCTGTTGCCATTCTCATCTCAACCTAGCAAAATTTTTTTCCTTAGAAAACGACTTCTTGCTTTAAATCTAACTTTTTCTATGCTCCCTCAAGATTTCAAGTTTATACCATGACTTCCATCAGTTGCTGCTTCTAATATATATGTGTGTGTCTGTATTCTCTATACACACACACACACACACACACACCCATATATATACACGTTCTTCCCTATTATTTTGAAAATCCTCAAGGCTTTGCCATGTTCTGAATTGTGTTCTCCTGAAATTGATTGAAGTCTCAATCGACTCCCAGTATCTTAGAATATGACCATATAAGGGTACTTTAGAAAGACTGCAGAAAAATTGAATTAAAATGTTTCTTTTGATGGAATTTCTTTAGAAATCCATACGTAGCTTTTGCATAATGTGCGGTTATATGTGTTATTAGGATGCATCTTAATCCAGTCTCTTAAGAATAGACATGCACAGAATGTAGATCATATGAAGACATGGTAAAGACACAGTCATCTACAAGCCAAAGAGAGCGGCCTATGAAAAAACAAGTTTTGTCAACACTTTGATCTCAGACCTTTAGACTCCAGAAACGTGAGAAAACAAATTTCTATCATTCAACTCACCCAGACTGAGGTACTTGAGAATGGCAGCCCTAATAAACTTGTTTAGCTAATATTGATCTTTGTACCAGACCACTTAACACAGTACCTTCTATCCAATACTATCTCCATAAAGGTCATTAAATGGATTCCCCACAGAGTTTATTCACGGTTAACTAAAATAAAGTTTTGTTTCAGTGAAGACGAATACTAAGATAATTCCCACTTTGATCCATACCACTGAAGAAAATATTAGCAATCATTAATGATACAGCTTTCCTTTTTAAAACTTTTATTTTGCCCTTCAAAACAAATTACTTTTGACAATTGATGACCAGCAATTTTGTAAGAATCTTCTGGTTTATATAATTTAGTTCTGGTATGTATAATGCATTTATTTTTTTTTCTTAATTATTGTACCAATGAGATAATGATTTTAAGATTTAATCAATTTGGAAATCACTTCATTGTCATTTTTAAAAAATAACTATTAGGGCCTTTTGTTCTTCTTAATACTGCATAGGTAAATGATTTATGACACCTATTAATCCACCAGCTTATTCCATGTATTTTAAGGAAATCAAGGCTCATGTTTAGGAATTAGCTTTGTTTTCAGAGTAGATGTTGTACTATTTAAAATTGTTTTTCAATACTCCAGTTTCTCTTCAGATCATATAAATCTTTCGCCTTTACTAAAATTGTTCTTCAGATGGGCATTGGTGCAGAGGTTAAATCACTGCTTGGGATGGCTGCATGCCATATCAGGGTACCTGGGTCTAGTCCTGGCTATTCTCCTTCCAATTCAGCTTCTTGCTGATGCATCCTGGGAGGCAACAGATGACGACTCAGGTTCTTGGGACCCTCTCACCCATGTGGGGTGCCTGGATTCAGCTCTGGACTTTTGGCTGCAGCCTGACCCAACCTTGGCTGTTTGGGCATTTGGCAAATAAACCAACAGATAAAAGATCTCTTTCAATCTGACTTTCTTTCTCTTCCTCTCTCTGCCTTTCAAATAAAATGAAAATAAACAAATAGAAAAACAGTTTCCTTGGGACTTCAGTGAAAAGTTTTTGTTGTACAGTGTGTACACATGTACATATGTGTTGCTTAGCTGAGTATTCAGTTAACTAAAGAATGAGAAAACTATATGGAAAATAAAATAAAAACTCAAATGATATTTTTACCCATCAATCTATGCTATATAGTTGTTAGCAAATTTCCTTGGATCATTATCATTAATGCCTGGTGGAAATAGTTTCTATAAATGTGCTAAACAAATGATTTCCATTACATTTTTCCTTTTCTCTACAGAAAGCTTAACTGAATTTCCGAATTACATAGTTTATTCTGGTAATGATTAATGAGCTGTAAGAAATCACATGTATATTACTGATTACCACATTGATCTCTGTATCTCAAGTGAGTAACTAAATATTAAGCAATAGGTTTTTTCCCCTTAGTGATGTTCTCACTAAACTTGTCCCTTTGATTCCTCCAATTTCAATTCTCTATGTTGATATGCTCTATCTGTATTAGGCCATTTGAAATACATTATATGAAATTTTTAATAGCATTTAATTCTTTTAAATACAATTTTGCTTTCCTTCTATCCTTTTAAAATGTGACTACTAAAGTGGTGGGGAGGATAAGGAACTCTGACAGTTTATTGGCTGGCCAAGGAATGATTTTCTCCTCCCGAGTCACAGTGATTTAGGCATATGCCATGCTAATATATTAATATACCAATAAATACACATTTACCTGGGAGCTGATAGCATACGGATGGCAAGTGTTTGTTACAGATTGACAGGCTGATGGTACAGCATAGAATGCAGGTGCTCTTCACTCTTTATCCTCTGCTTTACCATTCAGCACGCAGTGTGGAGTAGCCTCAGTCCCTCATCTTGGAGAGGAAATTACTGTGTATTATGCACCTTCTCTCACTCACCAACTATGTGGCCCTGGGTAACTTGCTTAATATGTTTTGATTCCCTATTCTCTAAAATGGGATTAAAAATTCCTGCTTGTGAAAGCATGGTAGAGTTACTGTGACGGAGCTCTGTCAACACTATTGGTTGACTCCAAATCAAAGTGACTTAAAAATGAACGTTTGAGCCTTCCTCGGTCATATACTAAGGAATCATAACACTCTGTATTTCTTAGCTTTCTAATTTCTCAACAAACTCTATTAAACAATTTCTCTTCCATCTCCTGCTTCTTTGCTGCCACCAGTCATAAGAGTTTAGGAAGCTGTTACTATAGGTGACCTGTTACCCAAAATCCTCTCCTTCCCCCCTTCCTTCCCCCCTTCCTCTTTCTCTCTCTCTCTTTCACAATACTATTTACAGAGTAAGGGTGGGGGAGAGGGAGAGAGAGAGAGAGAGAAAGAGAGAAAGGAAGAAATCTTCTTTCCACTGGTTCTCTCCCCAAATAGCAACAGTGGCCTGGGCTGGACCAGGCTGAAGCTAGGAGCCAGAAACTTCTTCCAGTTCTCCCACATGGATGGCAGTGATCCAAATGGGGACATTACCCACTGCTTTCCCAACCCATTAACAGGGAGCTGGATCAGAAGTGGCGCAGCTCAGACTTGAACCAGTGCCCATACGGGATGCTGGCATTGCAGCTTAGCCTGCTTTTCCACAGCGCTAGCCCTGAATTTCTGTGTTGATGGGGGTGTAAACCTTAGACACAACCTTGTCTAATGATGTTAGTACAAATGGAAGAATGATGAGCCATTAAACCTGTAAAGGGGATTTATGATACTGGAAACTCATTTTGTTTTCTATTTTCTCTATGAGAATATAGAATCAACAATGTGCATACTCTAGAGTACCAACTTGACCAGTATCTGCTACATGCTACCTCAGAGTTCAGTTGGTTAATTGGAATTAATTTTCTTTTTGTCATCTTTAAATGCTGGTTGGGGCTGGTGCTGTGGTAAGGCGGGTTTATGCCCTGGCCTGAAGCGCAAGCATCCCACATGGGCGCTGGTTCGATGAGAACTGGCTGGTCCGCTTCCGATCCAGCTCTCTGCTATGGCCTAGGAAAGCAGTAGAAGATGGCCCAAGTCACTGGGCCCCTGCACCCATGTGGGAAACCCAGAAGAAGCTCCAACCTCCTGGCTTTGGATCGGTGCAGCTCTGGCCGTTGCGGCCAATTGGGGAGTGAACCATCGGATGGAAGACCGCTCTCTCTGTTGCTGCCTCTCTCTCTGCCTCTCCTCTCTCTGTGTAACTGAGTTTCAAATAAAAATAAATCCTTAAAAAAATAAATGCTGGGTTTTTTCCCATATTTTGGGATGCTATTGGTCTATGAATTGTGTCTCTGGGTCTCTGATAGGACTAGTAATTGTAGCCTTTCAAAGCCCAAGAAAATAAGTTGAAAGTACCAGGTGAATTTGAAGGTTCATAAAACTTAGAGTGCTAAAGGGATTAAATCATGAGAGATATGTAAACTATCACTTTCTTAACCTTTTGTGCGTATTTGTTGGGGAGAACAGATGGATGTAGGTTCAGGAGGAATTTTACAGCCCTAATGGACTCAGAAGGCTATTACAGGCCTGTGTTGTCATTGTACTGCCTTTGTTGCAAACCATTCATCTCTTTGGTCTGTCTTTCATTGCAGTTTTGTAAAAGGAATGCAACTGACATTGCAAAGCAATTTTATATAGTGCAGCATACAGAATTATTATTAATTAAGGAGAAAACATGCTTTGGTTAGAACATTAGTTTCCTATGTTATAATTATGTCACCATTGATCTTTCAGTTGGTTCAGTTGAGTGTTTTGTCTCTTTGCCTGTATCCTCCTTCTTTGTAAATTTGATATAGCAATTATTAGTATTATAACCACATTTCCCTAGGTAGATATAAGCTTTTCAGTTCAATTTGGTATGTTCACAGTAGTTTTCAGTTCCTTTCTCAACATAAGTCATTAAATCCTCCTTTTATATCAAAGAAGTATAAAGAAGATAGAAGCTCAACTTCTTAGGCCAGGTGGTAAGAAATCAGATGACAGAGAGAAAAATCACAGAACCATTTACTCTGGTTTGGTTCTGTCTTTCCCATCAAAGAAAATGATCCTTAAACTGGACGGCATGTAACTATGGTTAAGGGGATCCAAGTCCAATTTATGGTATAGTAAAAGCACCTGGCTGCTTCAATCAATTCAAGACTCTAAGCTAGACATATCGTGTCCTAGAATTCTGAGAGAATTGGCAGATGTTGATGTAGAACTATTTTCAGTTATTTTTTCCCATAACCTCATGGAACAACAGCACTGGAGAACTAAAGGGAAATCCTCTTCAAATGTTAAAACAAAAAGGAAAATATTGTGTTTACTTTCATCAATTGGTAATTTCAGTGAATTTTCAGAATAGAAATTTGAGCGTTATGAGTATTGAAACAAAGAAAATGCTGAATTCTCTAAGAATCTGGCTGCCTACAGCGGGTGTTTTCTTATCTGTTTGAATTACTAGATTGAGAGGAAGAAAAGTGTGCAGAAATCGGTGATGTGTAGAGATTTACAAAAAGTTTAGGACAGTCATACTTCCTTGTAGGTAAAGTGCTTTCATAGTACTGATAAATAAATCAATTTCTGTTTGGGAACAAGAGGCTAATTCGCATGAAACCACTGGTGAATCGTAGAAGTAAAAGGTGTTGTAGTAAGGACAATAATGACAGAAATACAATAAGAATGATCTCTTGGTGGATGCAGTAGGAAACAGTTAAGCCAGAGATTTAGGAGAGATGTTTGGCCTACGAGTCAAGGTGCTGCTTGGAATAACTGCATGTTGCATCATTTTCCCTGGATTTGAATCCCAGTTACACTCCTGATTCTCTGCTCCTAGTGACATACATTGAGGGAGGCAGCAGGTGATGGCCCAAGTAATTGGGTCCCTGCCACTCGAATGGAAGATCTGTATTGAGGCCAGCCGAACTCGGGCTGTTGCAGGAGCCTGGGGAATGAACCCTCAGAAAGAAAAATCTTTGTCTCCTAATTTGCACCTCACATTAAAATAAATAAATCAATCAAAAAATTTTTAAAAGAACATTTGAAATGACTCTAGGTTGATGGAAATCACTTAAAACTCCGAAGTGGGGAACAAGAAAAATAACATTTACAATCAAGAGAATGACATCATGGCCATTCCTGATACTTACTACACAGTTCCTTATGACCAGATTCATTCTTTACTTTTAGGGGTTAGCAAAACTAGGAATATTTTGTCTTTGGTTTCTTTTAGTTACATATTAGTTTAAGTACATGGATTAATCAGCTATTTTCATATTGTTTTTTATCCTTCACCTAAATATGGGACTTTTCAGTTGTCTGCTTCCTAGAACTGCCACTAAGGTGGTTAAAGTTGGAAAACAGAATTGTTATCAAAGGCTTCTGTAGTTCATGTAGGCTGTCATCTAACGAAGAGGAGATCTTTTGCTGACCGGTTTTTATTATTTGTAAAAAACTAGGCTACCACTTAAAACCATTTGTAACTCCTCTGGCAGCTATGGTGATAGAAAAAGACAAGTGTTGCTTTAATCCATTTAAGAGTATTTAGCAAAAGAACAAATAAGGAGGATTATTAAATAAGTCATCAAGTAAGAGATTATAATATGGTACTGATTTCCCATGAACAATGAATAGTCAATTAATTAGAGCAGATTAATTTTTAAAATTAAGTTGTTATTTTTCTTAATCCCGTGTTCTTTGGAAAATAAGTAAATATGTTAAATTAAAATGACAGATTTCTCCCACACAATCTGGAAACACTTTCAATAACATAAACTGTTAGAGCTAAGTAATAGGATTTTACAAGGGGCCATAATTGTGGCACAGCAGGTTAATCCACTGCTTGTAAGGCTGCTATGCCATTTTGGAGTGCCAGCTTGAGTCTCTGGTTCAGTGCTTCATATCCAACTTCTTGCTAACGTGCCTGAGAAGGCAGTGTATGATGGCCCAATGCTTGGGCCCCTGCCACCCATGTGGGAGATCAGGAAGGAATTTCTGGATCCTGGCTTTGACCTCGTCTAGCCCTGGCCATCACAGCCCTCTGGGGTGTGAAACAGCAGACGGAAGGTGGCTCTCTTTCTCTCTCTGTCCCTCTCTCTTTAGAACTGACTTTAAATAAATCTTTTTAAATACATATATTTAATATATATAAAGATATATATAAATATATATTTCAAGAAGATATATATATATATATACACACACATATATTCCCCGAGTCTTGCTGTAGCTAGTTTAGAGTGTTAGTGATGGTGCTGTCTCATTTGCCAGGAAAAAGTCCCTCACTATCTGCTGTGCTGTATGCAATAGGTGCTCATGATTGTGCGAGTGCTGTTCCACTGGGTTCATCTTGCTTTTGCTGGGTTCACAGTGACCTAAGAGGAAACATTCTGCCTTCAAATGGATCTTGTCCTCCTTAATTCCTTTGGTGTGTTTTTGTGTGTTTAAATATCGTCACCATTCCCAACTGAGCTTTTTATACCAACTCCAACTAAGCCCAATTATACCTGCTCATGTTTATTGAGATTTTTAAGATTTCGGTATCCATTTCCTCATGAAAAAAAAAAAAAACCTAAAAATAAATATTAAAAAAAAACATCCTTTAAAAACAATAGCATACAGGTAAATAGAATATTATGTTTAAAAAGGGATAATTGTCCTAAGAAACGATCCCTATTATTTTATGTCCTAAAGCGGCAAATCACAATTATTCCACTTAACAGCAGTATGGCTAATGATAAACTGAATCTCCTCTCAACTTTCATTTCTTCATATTGCAATGCCTTTGAAAACTATGGAGAGATGGTAGCATAATGAATTAATACATTTTATTTAAAGTCCCAGGAAAATGCCCTACATTTACTAACCCTTAGTTATCAGAGGTATGAGTTATAATAATGATGGATACACACTCAATTTGTGTTTGGAAAACAAAGTAGTAGGGCCGGCTCTGTGGCACAATGGGTAAAGCTACCGCTTCCAGTGTGGCATCCCATATGGGTGCTGGTTCGAGTCCAGGCTGCTCCACTTCTGATCCAGCTCTCTGCTATGTCCTGGAAAGCAGTAGAAGATGGCCCAAGTCCTTGGGCTCCTGTAACCACATGAAAGACCTGGAAGAAGCTCCTGGCTCCTGGTTCCAGATCGGCACAGCTCAGGCCGTTATGGCCAGCTTGGGGGTGAACCAGCGGATGGAAGACCTTTTCTCTCTCTCTGCCTCTCCTTCTCTCTTTATGTAACTCTGACTTTCAAATAAATAAACAAATCTTAAAAAAGAAAACAGAGTAGTTAGAAATTTACATTGTTTTTAGTTTTTTCTTCAATTACAATGAGTGCTTTTTTTAAAGATAGCTTTTGTGTATGTATTTAATTTTAAAGATTTATTTATTTATTTGAAAGTCAGAATTACACACAGAGAGAAGTAGAGGCAGAGAGAGAAGAGGGGTCTTCCATCCTCTGGTTCACTCCCCAAGTAGCCACAATGGCCAGATCTAAACCGGACAGGAGCAAGGAGCAAGGAGTCTTCCCTTGGGGGTCCAGGGGCCCAAAGAGCTGGGCCATCTTCTACTGCTGTCCCAGGCCATAGCAGAGCGCTGGATCTGAAGTGGAGCACCCGGGTTTCGAACTGGTGCCCATTACGGATGCCAGCACTGCAGACAGCAGCTTTACCCGCTACATCACAGCACCAGCCCAAGCTTTTATTTAATGAATGCAAATTTCATAGGTACAGCTTTAGGAGCATAGTGCTTACTTTTAGTATTTAAATTGAAATATCTTTTCACACATAGGGGCAGTATGCCTTGACTTGAGAAAAACTCAAGTCCCAGTCTTAGATAATAAAATACTGTTGGTGGCTTTCTATTTTAAGTTCTTTTAAACTATAGCCAGAAATCTTAATTTCAGCTAGAAAACACACTTGTCTGTTGTGTCACTCCTGATACTTACAAACACACATCTAAGATGAAGATAGAAAATAAAGATTAAATAGAAAATCTGATTTAATCTTTATTTTCTCATGTCTTTCTAAAACAGGATATCAATACCAGTGTAAATGTAATGTTGTAAAGATAAAATGCATTCATGGATCAAGTATGGCTCCTAGTAAATAGTGATTATTCAAGAAACATTGCTTATTATTTTTGGTGTTTGATATCTCAGTGTAAGAAGTAAGGAAGCAAAGTTTATGAGCTTTGCTTCTATGTATGCAGTACCTGTAATATCATAGGGCTTATAATAGTTGACGAAATTTCAGTAAATATTTGTGGAGTGAATGGAAAATAGTAAATGTATTACTAGGTTTGCCAACAATATCTGATTCTTTTGTTAAACTAATGCTTAATCAGATTAATGAGAACTTTTGCATTTTTAAATGTTTATTGATTTAATTTATTTGAAAGGCAGAGAGGGAAGGACAATGATAGAGATCTCTCATTCACTCATTCACTTGCCAGACACATACAAGAGCAGGGACTGGGCCAGGTCCAAGCACTCAGTTCAGATTTCCTATGTGGGTGGAAGGGACACAACTACTTAGCCATCACTGGCTGCCTGTCAGTGTATTAGCAGGAAGCTGGAATTGGAAGCAGAGCTAGGACTCCAACCCAGGCACTCCAATATAGAATTATGCAACCCAAGTGGTTCCTTAAGCTCTGTACCAAAACCCATCCTATTTTGCATCTTTAAAAGTAGTTGTACTGGGCCAGCGCCGCGGCTCACTAGGCTAATCCTCCGCCTAGCGGCGCCAGCACACCGAGTTCTAGTCCCAGTTGGGGCGCTGGATTCTGTCCCGGTTGCCCCTCTTCCAGGCCAGCTCTCTGCTGTGGCCCGGGAGTGCAGTGGAGGATGGCCCAAGTGCTTGGGCCCTGCACCCCGTGGGAGACCAGGAGAAGAACCTGGCTCCTGCCTTCCGATCAGCGCAGTGCGCTGGCCGCAGCTCGCTGGCCGCGGCGGCCATTGGAGGGTGAACCAACGGCAAAGGAAGACCTTTCTCTCTGTCTCTCTCTCTCACTGTCCACTCTGCCTGTCAAAAAAAAAAAAAAAAGTAGTTGTACTGGCCCGTTCTGTGGCGCAGTGGCTTAGGGCCGTGGCCTGCAGTGCTGGTATCCCATATAGGCGCCAGTTCTAGTCCTGGATGTTCCTCTTCTGATCCAGCTCTCTGCCCTGGCCTGGGAAAGCGGTGGAAGATGGATCAAGTCCTTGGGCCCCTGCACCTGCGTGGGATATCCAGAGGAAGCTCCTGGCTCCCAGCTTCAGATCAGCAGAACTGTGGCGATTGCAGCCATCTAGGGAGTTTACCAGCGGATGGAAGACACTCTCTCACTCTCTCTCTCTCTCTCTCTCTCTTTCTCCTTCTCCCCCTCTCTCCCTCTCTCCCTCTCTCTGTAACTGTCTTTCAAATAAATAAAATAAATCTTAAAATATAACAAAAAGTAGTTGTCTAAAAGACTTTGTGTATCTAATTACTCTGTCACATAATTACTGTCACATAATTTTAATACATTAGCCCTAAATTTGTAGTGAGAATTGGCCACTTTCACATGCACACATGTATTTCCATAATCATGCATATTTGTGTATACATACGAATACATTTTTAATTGCATTGGAATTTTTCTATCTAGTGTCCTAATTTCCGTGTTATTTCTTTATTCATTGTGCATGCAGATTAATTTTTTAAGATTTATTTATTTATTTGAAAGAATTACCCAGGCCATAGCAGAGAGCTGGATCAGAAGTGGAGCAGGTGGGTCTCAAACTGGTGCCCATATGGGATGCTGGTGCTTCAGGCCAGGAAGTTAACCCACTGTGCCACAGCGCTGGCCCCAGATTAGTTAAATTTTATCAATGAAACTTTTGAGAGTCAGATTTTATCGATGCATTAGTACTTAACTAAAGAGTTGTGATATGCTTCTGAAGTAATGCTTATGTACACTTAGAAAATACTTGTACATTTTACGAACAGGTGAGCATCACATCATATCACGTTTGAGATGTGAAATCTCTGAACACAGAGACCAGATTTCTGTTTCACAGTGATAAATCTCCAGTATCTGTTAGTTCAAACAATAAATGAGTGTTAAAATCAATGAATGAATAATTGAAGGAGTAATGGAAGAAATAAACAAATACATGAGTGATTGGAGGAAATTGGAACATTAAAAGCAGCAAATAAGTATTTGCCTCTTTTTATAAAATGCCAAAATAAAGTATACATCTTACAACTTAAATAAAGAAATAAATCATCATTAGGGACATGCTGTTTTAGCTTAACAACTCCAAAGTTCTGCTCTGAAACTGACCAGAACTGTGAGACATATAGCTAGATGAGTTAGTGAAATAGAGGAGAAATTTAATTTCCTTAGTTAATTCACTCAGACAAGGAATAAATAGCTTGAGAAGTAAAAACTGTCTCCAAACAGTGATCTCGTTTCCATTTGGGAATGTTTTCAAAATCATTCCCAGTTTTAGGCTTTCATTTTCATGGCAGAATTTTATGCCAATCACTTTACTTAGTAATTTCCATAATGTTGGCTGTGTTTGAAGTTCTGGGTAGTGTGTGTATGTGTGTGTGCACAATGTATATGCACTTTGCTGTTTTAAAAAATTCTTGTGAGAAGTTTCTCTTTCTACGATCTCTTCACTAGAACGTGCAGAAAATGTTATACTGACTTAGGTATATACCAGAGCATATGAAAAGAAAACCAGATAACAAATTCAGCTGAAAGTGTTATAAAAATAAACATTATGCAAACAGGCACAAAACTAAAATGCAACTACTGATCTCCATCTTGAACATGCCTTTCCTTGATTCCTTACCCTGTCTCAGCACAATATTTATAATATGGCCTAGGTTCAACATAGGTGTTTAATGTTATTTAATTCCAAGATGTTAGACATATTTCATAATGTTGGTATATTTCTGAAAGAAGCTATAATGATTTGTGACTAAGAAGTGCTGATAGAGATATGAAAAATCAAAATAAATGGATTAATATACCATGTTAATTGATTAGAATCTTTAATATTGCAGAGATGTCAAATTTCCCAAAATTTATGTATTGATTTTAAGCATTTCTAATTAATATTTCAGTATGTTTTTGCTTTGTGTGTAGAAGTGATGAACTTATTCTAAAATTTTTTTAACTTTTATTTAATGAATATAAATTTCCAAAGTACAGCTTATGGATTACTTTATTTTTTTATTTATTATTATTTTTTTTGACAGGCAGAGTGGACAGTGAGAGAGAGAGACAGAGAGAAAGGTCTTCCTTTGCCGTTGGTTCACCCTCCAATGGCTGCCACGGCCGGTGCACTGAGGCCAGCGCAACACACTGAACTGAAGGCAGGAGCCAGGTGCTTCTCCTGGTCTCCCATGGGGTGCAGGGCCCAAGCACTTGGGCCATCCTCCACTGCATTCCCTGACCACAGCAGAGAGCTGGCCTGGAAGAGGGGCAACCGGGACAGAATCCGGCGCCCTGACCGGGACTAGAACCCGGTGTGCCAGCGCCCCAAGGTGGAGGATTAGCCTAGTGAGCCGCAGCGCCGGCCAGCTTATGGATTACAATGCCCCCCCCCCCATAACTTCCCTCCCACCTGCAACCCTCCCCTTTCCCTCTCCCTCCCCCCTTCCATTCACATCAAGATTCATTTTCAATTCTCTTTATCTACAGAAGATCAGTTTAGCATATATCAAGTAAAGATTTCAACAGTTTGCAACCACATAAAAACACAAAGTGAAAAATACTGTTTTGAGTACTAGTTATAGCATTAAATCACATTCTAAAATTTTTATGTGAAAGGGCAAAAAGTCAATAGTAGCCAAGAAGCTTTTGAAAAGTAAATTGAATAGATTCTATCAGGTATGATGAGCTTTAGTATTAAAGGAAGTGTGGTACTGGTTTAATAATTGATATGGATAGAGATTTAGATATGGATATGGATGATGAAAGAGAATGAAGAGCCAAAATACAGAGCCAAATTTTATAGATACTTGGTAAATAACAGAGGTGGTTCTTGGGAAATGGTGGGAAAGAGTAAACATTACAGGGCCAGCGCCGTCGCTCACTAGGTTAATCCTCCGCCTGCAGCACTGTCAATATAACATTTCATATTGGCGCCAGGTTCTAGTCCCGGTTGCTCCTCTTCCAGTCCAGCTCTCTGCTGTGGCCCAGGAAGGCAGGGGAGGATGGCCCAAGTGCTTGGGCCCTGCACCCGCATGGGAGACCAGGAGGAAGCACCTGGCTCCTGGCTTCAGATTGGCACAGTGCCGGCTGTTGCAGCCATTTGGGGAGTGAACCAACGGAAGGAAGACCTTTCTCTCTGTCTCTCTCTCTCACTGTCTAACTCTATCTGTCAAATAAAAAAAAAAAGTAAACATTAGAGTAAATTATCTTGTAAATCTTAAAAATATAATAGGATGCAAACCTAAATTGCACAAAAATAAATTCCTTGTATTGTAAAAATCTGAATAAAGAAGGAAAATCTATGAAATATTTGGAAATTTGAAAAGACCGATACTGTATGTCATTACTGTCATGTGGAAGCTAAAATACTTGGTTGTGTAGATGTGGAGAATAGAATAACAGTTACTACAGGCTGGGG
Source organism: Oryctolagus cuniculus (assembly GCF_051225735.1). Taxonomy (NCBI): domain Eukaryota; kingdom Metazoa; phylum Chordata; class Mammalia; order Lagomorpha; family Leporidae; genus Oryctolagus; species Oryctolagus cuniculus. Next base: position 58,291,376 of record NC_142881.1, on the reverse strand, counting down.
ATGTGAGGCTGGGGATATAGAGGCAGTTTAACAGGTACAAGATTACAATTAAGTAGGAAGAAAATCTTTAGTGTTACATAGCACAGTAGGTTGTGGTTGTCTACAGTTCAAAATAATTTATTGAATACTTCAAAATATCTTTAAGAGAGATGTTGAATGTTTCTAACAAAGAAATGATAAATTTTTGAGATAATGTATATATTTGCCCTTTATTATTACACGTTATGTACATATTATCAAAATATCACTATATAATCCATAAACATGTACAATCATGTGCGAATCAAAATTTTAAAAAATAGGTCAATATTCTTCATGACCATGGGATGGAAGAGGATTTCCAAAAGCAGATATAAAAATTGTTAGTTATAAAAGGAAAATTGATGAATTTCAGTATATTAATATTGAAACTTTCTCTTTATTATGTTTCAGGTAAAGTAGACCATTCACAGCTTTAGATCTCTGACTTAAAGTATGTTTTATATGTAAAATCCCCTATTGACCATTGGAATCAAGCATACGAACTGTTTTGGCTATTGATGCTTTTTTTTTTTTTTTTTCTGACAGGCGGAGTTAGTGAGAGAGAGAGAGAGAGAGAGACAGAGAGAGAAAGGTCCTCCTTCCGTTGGTTCATCCTCCAAATGGCCAGGAGCCAGGTGCTTCCTCCTGGTCTCCCATGTGGGTGCAGGGCCCAAGCACTTGGGCCATCCTCCATTGCCTTCCCGGGCCACAGCAGAGAGCTGGCCTGGAAGAGGGGCAACCGGGACAGAATCTGGCGCCCCAACCGGGACTAGAACCTGGGGTGCCGGCGCTGCAGGTGGAGGATTAGCATAGTGAGCCACGGTGCTGGCCTCTTGATGCTTTTTATAAATAAAGATTTAGTTATTGATTTGAAAGGCAGAGTCACAGAGGGAGATTGAGAGAGAGAGAGAGAGAGAGAGAGAGTCAGAGACATCTTCATCTATTGGTTTATCTTTCAAATGGCCACAATAGCTGGGATTGGGCCAAGTCAAAGACAAGAGTCTGGAAATCCATCCAGGTCTCCTATATGGCTGGCGGGGATCCAAGCACTTTGTCTATCTTCTGCTACCTTCCAAGGTACATTAGCAGGAAGTTGGAATAAGAGTGGAGCACCTGGGGCTCAAACCAGTGACCTTATGGGAAGCCAGTGTGTGGGCAGCAGCTTAACCACCTGCACCACAACATCAGGCCCTTTTTGATATTTATTTTAAAAAAGAGATCCTAGAAAAGTTGTAATTCCAAGGTAAACTGAAAGAACCACATGAACAGTAACATCTGACAAACCAAACAGGAAATTTCTAGTGTCATTTTTCTATGATGGTTCTTGGGATTCCATTTGTGTTAGAATTTAAGGTAGCATTTTATAAATATAATATAGATTGGTTTACTATGTTTTGGACATGTTTGTGATGAAATCAAAGTAACGCAGGTAACAATAAATTCAAATTATATTAATTAGTTAAAACTAGTTCAAATCTCCTTCATAATGAGATAAACTAATTTGAGAAAACCAAACAATCTCCTGCATGTGAATTCTCTCAGTGGAATAATTTTGTATACTTGAGTCCATTATTTAGAAATGTGTGATCCCTAGAAAGGCTTTCAGTACAATTAGTGTGTAGTTCTCATTCTTCTTGATCTTTTATACTTATGAAAAGACAAAGTAGATATATAAGTGTGTGTATATATATGTATATAAATATGCAAAGTCTAGACTTTTTGTTAAATCTGAGAATTGTATGTTATAGATGGATATGCAATCCAAATAGTATAGTACAAATTGTCACAGTTGGAAAGAGTTGATATTAGTTTAGGTTTCACTATATCTGCCTAGAAAATGTTAAAATATGGTGCTAAAACAAAACAAATTGTTTCTAAAAATGTTATAAACTGGAACTGGCATTGTGCTGTAGTAGGTTAAACTAGTCTGTACTGCTGGCATCTATGTAAGCACTTGTTCGAATTCCTGCTTTTCCACTTCAGTTCCAGCTCCCTACCAACGTGCCTGGGAAAGCAGCAGCAGATGACCCAAGTACTTGGGAGACCTGCATGGAGCTCCTAGCTCAGTCTGCCCCAAGCCTAGTTGTTGAAGCTATTTGGCAACTGAATCAGAGGATGGATAATCTCTCTATCTCTACCTCTCTGTAACTCTACGTTTCAAATAAATAGATCTTTAAAAGGATAAATGATTATAAAGTAAATTAGTGATTTAGAAACTCCACCTAAATCTCATAAATACACACAAAACTCACTTCATTATTCCATACCAAACTCGGGTAGGGATAAAGCAATGAAAAATGAACTTTTTAATATTGATTACCCATTTGGACTGTCAGACGTGCAATAAAATGTTAACAGAATATGACCCTCTACCAAGACCTAATTTTATCCAAATTCTAGCTGTTCTATTAATAAACATATTGAAATCATGAGTTAAAACTTCTGAGGCATGGAGCAGGCATGTGGTGTAGCAGTTTACCCTGAACATCTGCATCCCATATCAGAGGGCCTGTTTGAGTTCCAGCTACTTAGCTTCTGGTCCAGCTTCCTGCCTTTGCACCTGGGGAAGCACCAGATGATGGTCCAAAGACTGGGATCTCTTACACTTACGTGGGAGACTTAGATGGAGCTCTTGGCTCCTGATTTCAGTCTGTGCCAGCCATTGGTTCTGTCTGTCACTCTGTCTTTCAGATAAACACATAAACAAACAAACAAGCTCTAAAAAATTTGAACTATAAAATATTAATTTTACAACTTGAATACAGTTAAGGAATTATTAGACACCAAAATTCTATATCACCTCAACTGTCGATATATGAAATATATGAACACCCAAGCACATACCTCTCCAGCCATCCTGCATCTCTTACCTTGTTTGAATTTAGTTGCAGCTCTGTATCTAAGTTCTTGCTAATGGATTTCAATCAGAAGGACATTTTCTTTCTTCTTCCAACAAGCTGAAATAGAACACAACACATGATTATTCAGGCCACATCCATGCCTAGGATTTGAGTTGCAACATAGGGGAATGAACCTGGGTTCTTCAGTGAACATGTGAAGGAAATCTACCTGTCAATTCAAAACACTTCACTCAGTCTGTTACAAATGGGAACAATACTCTTTTTTTTTTTTTTTACGATTTATTTATTTATTTGAAAGTTAGAGTTACAGAGAAAGAGAGAGAGAGAGATCTACCATCAGCTGGTACACTCCCCAAATGGCCACCATGGCCAGGACTGGGCCAGGCTGAAGCCAGGAGCCAGGAGATTCTTCTGGGTCTCCCACATGAGTGTAGGGGCCCAAGGACTTGGGCCATCTTTATTGCTTTCCCAGGAGCATTAGCAGGGAGCTGGGTTGAAAGTGGATCAGCTGGGATTAAAACCACTACCTGTAAGAGAGAGCCGGCTGCAGACGGCAGCTTTACCCACTACATAGCTAGCCCCAACAATACCCTTTTTAAAAATAATTTACTGATCATTGGATTTCTGTTTTTTGCAGAAGCCCAGATTGAACCTAAGTAACACACAGTGGTTTAATTTGACCCTTTCATTGTAAAGATTCAGGCAGAAAGTTCTGGGGACAGTTCTGGGGAATAATATTGGAAAGTGGTAGAATTTGAGCTGAAAATCTAAGCAGTTCAGTACATTACAATATTGTGAGGATGATTTTGTAAATAAATGACCATAGTAAAGAAATGCAGATAATTACCCAGGGATTAACCAGTAGGAATGAATGTACCTCTTCTCTATCCAAAGAATCAGAATAAGTAGCACAGCTACCATGAGTAAATTATACTAGGGGACCCGTTCTGTGGCATAGAGGGTTAAGCCGCCACCAGCAGTTCTGGCATCCCATATGGATGCTACTTCAAGTCCTGACTGCTCCACTTCCCATACAGCTCCCTTTTAATGCACCTGAGAAATCAGCGGAGGATTCCCCAAGTACTTGGGCCCCTGTTCCCATGTTGGAGACAAGGAAAAAGCTCCTGGTTCCTGTCTTCTAATCAGCCCAGCTCCGTCCATTCGGCCATTTAGGGAGTGAACCAGCAGATGAAAGAACTTTGTTTCTCCCTCTCTCTTTAACTCTGACTTTCAAAATAAATAAAATAAATTAAAATTCCTCAGGACTCCTTACCTGGGCTCTTTCCAAGTTCTTGCCGAGGACTATACAATTTGAAGACACAAAATTGAAAGTGTTTAACTAGGGTGGACATTTGTTTCAGTGGACTCAGATGCCATTTGGGATGCCCTCCTACCATCCCAGAGCATCTGGGATTGAAGCCCAGCTCAACTCCATATTCCAGCTTCCTGCTAAAGTGCACTCTGGGAGGCTACAGGGAATGGCTCAAGTACTTGGGTCTTTGCTGTCCACATAGGAGACCTGGACTGTGTTGCTGGCTCCTGGACATTTAGGGTATGAACATGCCATAAGGTTAACTGAATTGTCACAGTGTGTGGTAGAAACACTTTTGGAAACTATTGCTGCATCAAACATTGAGATGATTGTCAACCACATAAATGCATCATACTAATCTAAACTTAATGTAACCCAACTCAACTTTCCATAAGCAAGTTTTCAAAGCAAGGTTCTATCCAATTCTTGTACCATGGGCATATCAGTATTTTAAAAGCTCTAAAATATAATAAACATTTTTAGAGGGTGAACACAAATGTAAACAAATTTATTCAAAAAGCTCACAGATCTTAGATATGCTATTATAATTGCAATTTGAAAAACATTTTGAGATATTCTGTGAAACAGATTTCAAAATTGATGTATATTTTATTATCTTTTGTCCCCCTTTCACTCATTTATTAAATAACAGAAAATATTTAGATTCATGGAGTATGAAGTGGAATTCACAAAAGTTAATAATTAAATCATAAAAATGATCTGATATCTATCTGATAAAATATCAGATCAAATAAAGCAAATATTTATGTAGTTATGTAGGGAGATAAACATTAGGGAAAGCAATAGATGCATTTTAAAATTATTTGATCAATGACAAGAAATATGACTTGTGAAGACATTAGAAAATATTGAAATTTTTTATGCCATCATAATCATTATTTTTAAGGTTAACATGAACCATTGATTGAATTAAAAACTGTGTTATTGCAATACTAGAAGGCAGAAAGGGGAAAATATGTGTCATCTTACATTGGTATGACTATTGTGAAGCAGGGAATAGTGACTGTGGCATAGGACAAAAACAATAGATCAAAGATCCAAATAATTTGAGAGACCAGAAAATCAGAATTGTGAAACTGTTTTGGAGGGCATGGCAAGATTCAGAGTAAGTAATTCTGAATATTTGGAAATTAGTACAGTATAAAGAATGAACTGGGTATTCAAAATGTATAGATCAAGTTGAACTATCTGTTTCACTTACACACCCTGTGGAATTGCTAAGATTTTAAGCTCAGAAAATTTAGTAGAGATGAGTAGGAGAAAAAAAATCTTAAATATTTCATATGTCATGTTCATAGACTGGTATTTCAAAAAGAAGAGATTCTTCTTTTTTTTTATTTTTTGACAGGCAGAGTGGACAGTGAGAGAGAGAGACAGAGAGAAAGGTCTTCCTTTGCTGTTGGTTCACCCTCCAATGGCCGCCGCGGCCAGCATGCTGTGGCCAGCACACCGCACTGATCCGATGGCAGGAGCCAGGTGCTTCTCCTGGTCTCCCATGGGGTGCAGGGCCCAAGTACTTGGGCCATCCTCCACTGCACTCCCTGGCCACAGCAGAGAGCTGGCCTGGAAGAGGGGCAACCGGGACAGAATCCGGCGCCCCAACCGGGACTAGAACCCTGTGTGCTGGCGCCGCAAGGCGGAGGATTAGCCTAGTGAGCCGCGGCGCCAGCCTGAGATTCTTAAAGTGACAAAGAAGTGCATGATTTGGATGGGGGAGAACGGAGAACGTTGCTTTAACTTAAGTTACCTGTGGATTCTCCAAAAGCAAAAATCTGGTAATAACCATTGCCAAGGATTGGGCAGTTCGTAGCTAAATACAGAATGAAATGTAATTTCTCAAATTGTGTTTTTTTTTTTCTAATGCTTACATTTTCAACCCCTGCTAATTAAAGCATCTTTGAATTTGAGATGTAAAATCAAGTAAGCTAAGGTATGTGACGGCAATTTGTAAACTATAATATAGCATACAAATGTTAGTTACTATTTTTATACAGAACTGGAAGAAGATGTCTTAATATCTTCATGTACTTCACTGGCTTCAGGTTCCATGATAATTGAAATAGAACAAAATACAAGTTAATATTTGATTTGCAAATTGTGCAAGTTCTCCCACAAATGCTGTTATAAAATTACACTTTATATTTAAGCAGGATCACAAGTATAATGTATTTTCCCATTATTTTACATATTTTTAAAGTTAGTACATTTTCTTAAGGTGAGAAGGGATTCAAAAGTGTTGCTAAAAACTTTTCAGGGGTGAAAAATTAGTTTGGCTTTGAAAATTCCGGTTTTAGCAATGATTACCTTCTCTACCCCCTGATTTATCATTCATTTAATTATTATCTTCTTTCCACTTGCATCAAGGCTTTGTGTCATTCTCATGAATATTAATAAAAGTCCCTAAATGTACTAGCTCTAAGGCTTTCATGCTCAAAGTCAAGTTTTGTAATAGCTGAAAACCAGTAACTTCTACTGTAAAGACTCAATAATTTCTATTTTCTTTTCTTATTTGAATGTTTGAGAGTACGCCCTATCAGAACTCTAAAAATAACATATTGAATCTTTATTATCATCAGAAAGTTTTTAAAAAGTCCTTTAAGATGCATGACCTTTTCTTTGTATGAAGAAACCAATGATTTTTAAGCAGCATGTTCTTTTCCCTGAGGCTAAAGACATTTTCCCCTTTAATTGAAGTAATTTAGAAAACAAAGAAAATGAAGCAGCTTCTGTTTTCCTAAAATTTTCTACAGGAACAGTTTCTGTTTTTTTTTTTTTTTTTTTAATGGATGAACTTGATTAATAGATGAATTATTTTGATATTCCATACCATGTTCTGTGGATTTTTAAAAGTATAATCATTCCTAAGCTGCTTTATCCCACAGACTTCCTTACTTTAGTAAAAAATCATTCTTTTCCATTTTTGCTAACCATAAACACTGGAGTTCTGTTTAACTATCTTCTTTTTGATTCTCCATATCCAATTCATCTGCAAAAGCAGACAGTACCATTGTAGATGTGTCAGATATATCAGAAGTTGTTCCAATTCTTTAACTTCCATTATAACGACCAATATTTTACAGCATTGCATAATCTTCTACTGCATCATAAAAATGTTGGATATAATTTTCCAATTTTTTAATGCCTAAATTTACACCTGGCACAAAATAAGTGTCACAAACATTGCTTTAGTAGCTGAGGAATTGAGGTAATTGTAAAGTGATATCAATTAACTAGTTAATAAGGATAAGTATTTTAAATTTTGGATCAATGTACAAATGATAAAAGATTGGCAATTGGATGCCATTCAGTACTTTAATATTTATTTTTTCTAAAAAAAGGAAATTAGAATTTTTGAATGTTTTCACCATAAGGAAATAAGAAATGTTTTTGAAGTGATAGATATGTTTTTCTGGCTTTTAACATTATACAAACTATATATGTATTAAATCAATATATAATATCCCATAATATGTACAATTTTATGTATCAATTAAAAACAAAGATAAGATAGATATTTTAAGAAATAAATTATATTGGAATTCTAGATTAAGAAAAACAATGCTTATATAAAATAAGAAGCAATCTTCAATGACCATACATTTAATATGGATGTCTTAAACAGGATACAAAGAAGTCATACAGGAATCAAATTCTTTTTTTTATTTTAATGTGGCTTTTTAAAATTTTTATTTTTAACTGACATAAAAATTGTACATATATGTGGGGTACTCTGAGATGTTTCAATACATGAATGAGTGGTATTTAAAAAAAAAACCTCATGGAAAACACATATTTCAAAAAACTGTGAATATCAAAAATTTTACACCAAAAACTTATCTTTTAATTCAGATTTCTACAAAGTTTTGAAGTGTGTTTAATATATTCTGTAATGTTCAAATCAGGGTAAACATATCTCTCTCCTCAAACATCTGTCAACAACATTTCTTTATGGTGAAAATACTCATGATCCTTTCTTGTATGGTTTTCCTTAAGAAAAATGCATAATACCTTATTATCCGTGGTCATCATTCTGTACAATAGAATACCAGAACTTATTTCTCCTTCAGAACTATAACTTAGTACCTATTCATCATCTTCCCATCCCTGCCTCATCCTAATCTTCCTCCCCAGCCTCCTGTGATGGTCATTGTACTCTCTTTTTAAGTTATATATTTGATGTTCCCTTTTTTTTTTTTTTTTAAGATTTATTTATTTATTTGAAAGTCACAGTTACACAGAGAGAACAGGAGAGGCAGAGAGAGAGACATCTTCCATCCACTGGTTCACTCCTCAGTGGGCCGCAATGACTGGAGCTGCACAGATCCGAAGCCAGGAGCCAGGAGCGTCTTCCAGGTCTCCCACGCAGGTGCAGGGGCCCAAGGATTTGGGCCATCCTCTATGGCTTTCCCAAGCCATAGCAGAGAGCTGGATCAGAAGAGGAGCAGCCGGGACTAGAACCGGCACCCATGTGGGATGCTGGCGCTTTAGGCCAGGGCATTAATCCGCTGTGCCACAGCGCCAGCCCCATGTCATTGTACTCTCAATTTCAATTGTATCAGTATTTTATGACTGACATATGACTGCGGTCATGTGGTACTTGTCTTTCTGTTGTTCGCTTATGTCTCTTAACATGTCTTTTGATTCCTTTCTTACTCTGTTTAGTGTGTCTATTAGAGATTTTTGCTTTGAAGTAAGCATAAAGCTTACAAAAGCCACTTTTAGTTATTAGCAATCTATTTTGATCATTGATACCAAATTAACATTGATTATAAAGACAAATCAACAAAAAAGAAAAGAACACTACACTTAAACTCTATTTCATTCCCCCATATATTATGAAACTTTGATGCCATACTATACATGTTTCTATATTGCCTACCTTAGCAAATTAATGTAGCTGTTATTCTTTTTGTTAGTCTCCATAAGAAAAATGAATAGGTTATGCACCATGTTTATAACATTAGAACATTCTTAATTTGTATAATTAGTCTTACCAGAGAATTTTCGACCTTCGATTGTTTTCTTCCTCCTCATTAAAATGTTTTTTTTATTTTTGCATTTGAAGAACTTCCTTTAACATTTTTTGGGGGGATAGGTCTGGACATAATAGATTGTCTCAGTTTTTGTTTGGGAATATCTTCATCTCTTCTTCATGTCTAAAGGATCGACTTGCTGACTACAGTATTCCTGACTGACATGTGTGGGATTTTTTTTTCCCCTTTTCAATACTGTCTTTTGGCCTGTAAGTTTTCTGGCAAGAAGTCTACAGTCAGACAGATTCTATGTGTTTCTTGTCTTTTCTCGGGCAGCTTTATCTTACTTTGTCTTTAACCTTGAATACCCTGACTGTAATGTCTTCTGGAGTAAACTTCGGTGGATTTAGCCTGACTGATGACCTAGCTGTCCCTGGATAGTGGATAACTGTATCTAGATTCAAGACATTTTCTGTTCTTATCTGTTCGAATATGCTTTCTGTTCCTTTGGCCTCTTGGGTTTCTGTTTCACCTTAAATTATTTCCATCTCTGGAACTGGGCAGGCGTTTGGCCTAACAGTTAAGATGCCCACATCTCATACTGGAATGCTGGGGTTCAATGCCTCTGTCTGGTTACTGACTGTATTTCCTGTTAATGCAGATCTTAGCATGCAATGATGATAGCTCCAGTAATTGGGTTTCTGCTACCCATTTGAGAGACCCCAATTGAGTCCCTGATGCTTGACTTCAACCTAGCTCCTTCCTGGATGTTGTGAATAATAGCGAGTTAACCAGAGGATGGGAGCCCGTCCTCTCGTGCTTCTCTCTCTGCGTATCAAATATGAAATTTTTAAAAATTAAAAATAAATTTAAAAAGTAGTCTGTCCCTGAAAGCTTCTTTCTAGGGCTGGGATAGGCCCAGATGCCTTATTTACATTCACTGATCTATTGTCAGGAACCACAGAGTTCTCAACCTGTTTCCTATCTGAAATCAAACTCTTTATTCCTCAAATGTATATTCCTCAAATGCACACAATGTAAATGTGCTTCATAACATGCAAATGCACAAATATGAGTGATAACTGCAACATTATTTGTTATAGCTCAAGTATTTATTGTCTATATTAATGGATAAATTAATCACGTATCTATACCATGCGATAGTACACAAGAATGGAAATAAATTACTGATAGTTGAAGATCTATGAAATAAAATAAAACTTTTTATATAAAATTCAAATATAGTCAGAATTACTCTGTATTGAGTGCAGTTAGACTGGAGGTCAGTTTTGGGAATATGGAGTGACAAAGGAAAACAGTGCTGTGGATTGATGCAATGGACCTTTTATAGGTCTGGATGGTAGCTAACCAGATATAATTTGTAAAAAAAAAATTTAGTTATTTGAAAAGCAGAGTTAGAGGGGCGGGGTTGGAGGGGGAAGATCCACTGGTTCATTCCTCTAATGGCCGCAATGAGCAGGGCTGGACCAAGGCTGGAACCAGGAGCTTCATCTGGGTTGCCCACATGGGTGGCGGGGGCCCAAACACTTGGGCCGTCTTCTGCTGCTTTTCCCAGGCCATCAGCAGGAAGTTGGATTGGAAGTAGAGCAGCCAAGAATCAAACCAGCAGCTATATGGTATGCTGGCATCAAAGGTGGTAGCTTGCTGGCACCGTGGCTCAATAGGCTAATCCTCCGCCTTGCTGTGCCAGCATACCGGCTTCTAGTCCCGGTCAGGGCTCCGGATTCTGTCCCGGTTGCCCCTCTTCCAGCCCAGCTCTCTGCTGTGGCCAGGGAGTGCAGTGGAGGATGGCCCAAGTGCTTGGGCCCTGCACCCCATGGGAGACCAGGAGAAGAACCTGGCTCCTGCCTTTGGATCAGCGCGATGTGCCGGCCACAGCGTGCCGGCCACAGCGCGCCAGCCATGGCGGCCACTGGAGGGTGAACCAACGGCAAAAGGAAGACCTTTCTTTCTGTCTCTCTCTCTCTCACTGTCCACTCTGCCTGTCAAAAGAGAGAAAAAAAAAAAAAAGGTGGTGGCTTAACCCACTATGCTACAGCTCTAGTCCCTAAGCAGATATATTCACTGTGTAAATAAGTAGTTGCCCATCTTTGACTCATTTGCTTTTCAAAACTTTTGTGGAAAAATAGAATTAAAAGAAGATAAAATTTTCCATTAACATTTTGAAGTCCCTCTGACATGATATTCTGGAATAAACTGTTCTAAAAAGATTGGTAGAGAATATCTACACTTATTTATATCTTTGTGTATATATATATATATATATATATATGAAATCAATATAATCTATGTAACATACAAAAGATATGCACGGGAGAAAAGAGATAAAACTTTAATGGACTTTATATACTTTATTATATACTTTCTTATATAAAAAGTATGCATTTTATGATACAGTATGCCCTAAATAGGACATAAAATATGCCAAATATAAACAACATGACTCAAAATTTATTCTTATTACTTCAAAATTTACACAAAATAAATTAGTTTAGAAATGATTGCTATCATTGATAATAATTAATTGGGTAATGATAAAATCACATACATTAGAAATACTTCATTTTATTCAAAGCTGAATATATTGTACTGTATTCCATTGTCTACTGAGGTCCCTGTCAGTCTCTGATTTCTCCAGGAAAATTGAAGAAAATATCGAAAAAATGAGAAGTAAATGTGAGATCTCTTTTCTGATGCTGTTGTGTTATAATATTTTGAAATATTTTAGATTATGGGAATGCTTTTATGACATTTAACATAGTATTTTAATTTTTGGATAGCATATTTTTCATTCGTGTTGTAGTGAAAGATTTAGTAGATGACATTTATTAAATAGGATATTGTTAAATATTATTATTTAAGTTAATAAATGAATTGTTTAAGTTGATTTCACTTTAAGCAACTGAGATAAAGCTATATGTTACTGCCACACTGTACTTTTTGAGTTTTGGAAGAATTACTTCAGATTCCTATAATAACTCACTAATCTATTCGGTAGTTTGAAACTGGGAAAATTAGGCCATTTCATATAAATATTTAAAAATAATCTGTAATATTTCTAGAAGACCAGACTTTCTGTATGAGCATATCTGAATTTTAATAGATACTGAAGCTGCATTTCAGTTGTGTTACTGTGAAGTAGACATTAAAGTCTATTTTAAAGAATTTTTTATATAAATACGACTTTTAAAATACGTTCACATACAGCACAAAGTGCAATTAAAAATAAAAAATGTAAAATAAAATGGTAAAATCAACTACATTCCTCAAGTACGGTTTTCACCTTTGTTTTCTCATTCATGCATCTACTGGTACAGCAGACTGTTACCTCCCTGATTTTCCTCCCTTTGCCATATGGCTGGTCATCTGTTATATGATAAAATAATACAGCATGTTCCAGAGTCTATGGGGGATACAACCCTGCTGTAGAATGTTCTGCCCAGATCTCAACAAACCTGGACTAGATGACTCTTCCTGTATAAATCACACTCTGCTTTCTTAAACAAAAATGTAATTCATCTCATTTTGTTCTGTTAGGTAGAATAAAAAACACCCTTCCTTTTGCCAAGGTATTTGGCCAAGTTCAGGCTTCCATGATGTGTAGATAAGCTGGCATTTTATTCTTTCTTTGGCTTGTCTCATGTGACTGAGCGATTAGTTAAAAGCCCGTGTAAGATACTTTTAAAACACTAAACAATCTGCTCTCGTGCATATTATGGACTAAATAGCAAATGCTTATTATGCTTTTGCATATGTCAGTTTGAAATTGAGCAAGAAACAAAAATCCAACCTGTAAAAGATCTGGAACACATTCAAGAGAAATGGATGAGCATTTTCAGAAACCAATATATTTTCATAAATTTGTTAAAAAAAAACCTCAAGTGGAATCCACATAAGAACAGAACATAGGAAATCATTTTACTCATATTTTAAGATTGATTAAATAGTCAAAAAATAAAATAAAAAATAGGAATATCTTCTCACCATGTTTTGAGCTAGAACATTCTCAGAGCACACACACAGTGGAGCAGACATCTATCCTTGATGACACTGTGCAAAACTGTTATTAATTAATTTTTAATAAGTCCTTTGGGTGTTTTTACCCAAATAAGTTTTAAAGACAACCGAGAAACATTCAATATTGGAATGAAGTGCTCTATTGGACTTAATGATGTGGAAATTGTTGATGTAAAACAAAACTAAATAAAAAACAGCTTATATCCACGTGGAAAATGAATAAAAATTCTTCTGAGAAAAATATTTTAACTATGGTAAAAATAAACCAAATAATTTTAATATGATGAACAGTTTTTGAAACATCTAAGTATCAAAGAAATAACATTCCAGTCCAAATATATTTGAAGGTGTGTTTATTATCACTATATTCTTTATGAAAAAGTATGAAAGATTTAGTAATACTGGAAATAAAGCATCAAGTTTGTAGATGCATGCTAGAGATTTTAATTGCTTTTATAATTATAAAGAATCTACATTTCCTGACAGTTTTCAAGAAAAGGATTCTTCCAGCCTTCCAATTCTCCTTTAAAATTTCAAGTTGATTTAAATATCAAGCAATTAATAAAAATTTAGTAAAAGCCTACCTAAATAATACTAAGCACAGTTCAGGAAGCAGTCCACCCTTTATGCTATGCCTTCTTTTGTATACTGTTTCTGCACAGAATCCTGTAACAAGTCATGTGGACAATCAATTGGTCTGATCTCTCCGTACACTTACTCTTTTAAGTTTAATTATTTTTATTTTAAATATTTGAAAGAGGGGCAACGAGAGGGAAGAGGGATCTAGTCATTGATCTACTCCCCGAAAGCCTGCAACAGCTGGGGGCAGGCCAGGCTGAAGCCAGGAGCTGAGAAATTCTGTTTGGGTCTCCTACAGGGGCAGGAAGGCCCCAGGTACTTTCATCTGCTGTTTCCAGAGAACATATTAGCTGCAGCTTAATCAGAAGCAGAAGTGGGACTCAGTTCCAGGCACACTGATATGGGATGTGGGCATCCTGAGCAGCGGTTTAACCCACTGTGCCATGATACCCTACCTTCATTCTTATTTTTCAATCAGGTAAATGATATCTACCTAAACTAAAAATATTACTATACCAAAACCAAGATTCATATAGTACTCGTTGTATCATTTTACTCTCCTTTTCAGACTTTGTTGATTCATTATTCACTAGGCAGAAAAGAGACATCACCAGAGTGAATCCTGTAGTGAATTTGGCTGTATCTTGTGTTTTCAGTTTACTTTCTCACTGCCTACACCCTACCTTCCACAAAACACTCATCATTTTCTCCAACCAAACTGCCATTATTTGGAACTGTCTTGCATTCCATCTCTTCTCTTTTGTTTAAATTTTCCACCAACATATTTTCTTTTTAAAGTCATCATTGAGGTAGAATTCACATAGCATAAAATTTACATATTAAAATGTATAATACAATAATATTAGCATGATAACAGTTGTGAAACCATCACATAATCAATTTAGAACACTTTGCTCACCCCAAAAATAAAACTCCCTGCAAATATCAGTTACTCCTCATTCCTACTCTTTTTTTAAACAATATTTTTATTTGCATAAAGTGAACAAATTTCATATTTACAGACTTAGGAACATGGTGATACCTCCTTCCCTATCTTCCCTCTGGTCCATGCTCCCACTCTGCCTTCTCCTTCCTTTCTTATTTTATTTCTTACAGTGACATCCTTTCAGTTTATTTGTAATCATAAGATAGCCTTCCACTAAGAAAACAATTCAACAAATGTAAGAAAACAAAAACTGTTCCACACCAGTAGAGACAAGGGCTATAAAACAATAATTTTAATTCTCAAAATATCAATTTCACTAACACACATTATATTTTTTTTCAAATGTACTGTCTGCTATTGTCTTCTCTGAACTCTTGTATGGGGGCCAGCACTGTGGAGCAGCCGATTAGGCCACCGCTTGCAACACTGGCGTGTCCTAACAGAATGCCAGTCTAGCCCAGATAGTCCATTTCCAATCCAGCATCCCTTCCGTTACATCTGGGAAGGCTACAGGAGATGACTCAATTACTTGGGCCTCTGCCACTCATGTGGGAGACCGAATGGAGTTCTGGCTCCTGGCTTTGGCCTACCCTAAACCTGGTTGTTATGAGCATTTGGGGAGTGACCCAGCTGATGGAAGATCTGCCTTTATCTCTTTAGCTTCTCCTTCCCCCATACAAATAGATGAATAAAACTTAAAAAAATACTTGTATGTAGACTGACTTCATCTTGAAGATATTAACAAAATGGTAATAGCAATTCCAGCTATGAAATCCACACACCAAAATTTTACGGAGAAAGGGAAGAGTTTCTGTACTTTCTGTCCATTTTTATGTGAGAGGCAAGACTTTATGTATCCTTAATTAGAACTGTAGTATATGCCCATTTTTAATCACTGGTAAAAAGAATCACTGGTGAAAAGGAGATTTCCATTTTTGTCTTATAGAAGTGAAATAGTTTGGGTATCCACACAATCATCTGTTAGTCTTTGCTTTTAAAGGAGCGAGTAGAGGATGTTTAGTGTTGAGTCAAGAAGTGTCTTCCACAATCAGCATTCATCCATTCATTAAGTCTTTTTATTTATTTATTTATTTATTTATTTTTTTGACAGGCAGAGTGGACAGTGAGAGAGAGAGAGACAGAGAGAAAGGTCTTCCTTTGCCGTTGGTTCACCCTCCAATGGCTGCCGCGGCCGGCGCACCGCGCTGATCCGATGGCAGGAGCCAGGAGCCAGGAGCCAGGTGCTTCTCCTGGTCTCCCATGGGGTGCAGGGCCCAAGCACCTGGGCCATCCTCCACTGCACTCCCTGGCCACAGCAGAGAGCTGGCCTGGAAGAGGGGCAACCGGGACAGAATCCGGAGCCCCAACCGGGACTAGAACCCGGTGTGCCGGCGCCGCTAGGCGGAGGATTAGCCTAGTGAGCTGCGGCGCCGGCCCATTCATTAAGTCTTTTCTAAAATAATTATTCATTGAAAACAAGACAGAACATTCCCATCTCCTGGTTCATTCCCCATTTCCCACAACAGCTGGAGCTGGTCCAGGCCAAAATGAGAAGTTGTAAACTCGGTCTGAGTGTCTGACTTGGGTATAGGGCCGTGGACTTGAGCCATCACTTGTTGCTTCTGATGATGCTCATTAGCAGGAAGTTGGCATTGGGATCAGATGCGGGACTCAAACCGAGGCACCCTGATGTAGATGTGGGCATCCAAACTAGTGTCTTAAGTGCTAGACCAAACGTTTGCCTCTCACTTTTAATACTACTGTGTAATTGTATCAGTGTGCTGTGGCCCAGTCAACAGTAGAGGGAGCGGGAAAGACTTTCCAAATGAAGCGCTGCCTTGACTGAGACTTAGGCAAGTTATAAGTAGGGTTTAAGGAGCAAAATATTGGTGAAATGAGGAAGAAGATTCTGTCAATTCTGCCACTTATGCAGTCAGTAAAAATATCTGTTGAAGGCCAGCGCCGCAGCTCACTAGGCTAATCCTCCGCCTGGCGGTGCTGGCACACTGGGTTCTAGTCCCGGTCGGGGCGCCAGATTCTAGTCCCAGTTGCTCCTCTTCCAGGCCAGCTCTCTGCTGTGGCCAGGGAGTGCAGTGGAGGATGGCCCAGGTGCTTGGGCCCTGCACCCCATGGGAGACCAGGAGAAGTACCTGGCTCCTGCCTTCGGATCAGCATGGTGCGCTGGCCGCAGTGCACCGGCCGTGGCGGCCATTGGAGGGTGAACCAATGGCAAAAGGAAGACCTTTCTTTCTGTCTCTCTCTCTCACTGTCCACTCTGCCTGTCAAAAAATAAAAAACAAAAAAATAAAAAAACAAAACAAAACAACAACAACAAAAAAACTACTGAGTATCTCCTATTCACAGGTCAGTTTCTAATCTTGATATTAGAGCCCCTGCCCTTGTGAGATTTATATTAATGGAAACAATGAACAGATATATAGTATTAATTAATGATGAGTGTAAAAGTGATGGGAAGTAACACTTTACATCCATATTTCTCCAACATTGATGTGCATATGAGTCACTTGAGGATACTACTGAAACATAGATTTTATCTGAATTGATTTAGGATACAGCCTGTGATTCATTTGTGATAAGATCCTGGCCATGTCATTTCTAATGCCTTAAGACCTCTACTCTGACTTGTGAAGCTATCATGTGATAATTGACCAGATACCTAGGCAAAATGGAGTATACCCTTGTGGGAGAAAAAAATTCCCCAGGAAAGGAATAAATATAAATGCTCAAAGTAGAAAATTACTTGGTTTCCAGCAGTTTATACACCGTGCTAAGGATTTTGGATTACTTTGTGTGTGATGATGTGTTCTTGCAAGATGGAAGCTATATTATAACTGATATCGGAGATGACCCCTTAAATTCTATACAAAAATGTGGCCCCTTAAATTTCCCCAGAAGCACCATCTGGGATGCCATGTATGCTACCGGAATTTAGGGTGCCATGCGGTATCACCATATGCTTATTAATAAATCTCCAATATTAATAAGCCTGAGAGGGTTCTTGCCTAATATTTAGAGAAGAATTCTAAATACCAGCACAGATAAATGAGGCAGCATGGTACATTTTAAGCCTTTATTCAGTGAGAGAAATCATAGAGTAAGAGTGGTATCTAAGAGAGAGAGGTAAATCTGGGTTCATACCAAGCAACAGGAAACAGCCATGTGGAGGAGCATCTAGGCCAGGAAGCTTAGGGCATGTGGCCCTGGAGGCTCAGGGCTACAGCCAGCCCCCTCCTGGCAAGAGGCCAGGGCCGAAGAGAAGGCTGGACATACCTTGTCCCAGGCTTTTAACCCACTTCCAAAGGGGAGTGGTTAATTAACCTGATTGGCTGGTGGGCACCCAGGTATGGCCAGGTAGGGGCATGAGGTCACTCAGGGGTGTGACAAAGGTATCAGGTAGGGTGTGAGGTCACACAGGGGCATGGTCTTCCAGCTCACAAATCTAATCAATTTAATCTGTATGCCTGCCTACTTCGGAACTAGAAGCAATAGAATGTGTGTGTGTTCATTTGAGTGTTTGCAGGGATGAGATAGAGAAAGAAGAATGGAGGAGAGAAATTTATTTTATGGAATATCTTATACAATTTTGGAAGCTGGCAGATTTACAACAAGCGTTGTAGGCCAGCTGGCTGGAGACCCAGGGAAGGGGTGATACTGCAGTATTCAGTGAGAAGAAAATATTCTGGCAGAATTCTGATTCACAGGGATGGCAGTCTTGTTTATTTTCATAATTTCAACTGATTGAATGAGAACCTCTTACATTATGGAAGATAATCTACATTGTTCAAGTCTACAGATTTAATAGTTAATCCCATTTTATAAAATAAGTTCACAGAAACATCCAGACAAGTTTTACTAAGTGTGGGTAGCACAGCATAGTCACCTTGACATGTAAATGTAATTGTCACCAAGAGCATGTAGATGACTTATCTGATCGTGCTATTTCCATTCAGTACATTTCAGTCATACCTCTAATATACATGAGTGAAACTAAATGATTTATAATATTGCTTCCAACTCCAAGACTCCAGAATTCTGATAAACAGCCGACAGATAATCTCTTGGACCATGTACAGATGGAACATATTTCTGGATTGAAACTAAAGTGATGTCAAATGCTGTTCCAATGGCTCTTTTGACTCAAAATTACCTGACTTAATCCCAATTTGATAGGGTACGTTTCCTGAGCTGGATTCTCACCCAGTAGACAAGTGACATTGGATTTGACTCTGAAACCTACTATCTTCAGCATCACAGAGGCAAGAGTAAATAATTTGCCCTCCTATATAGTAAAATTGCAGAAATTTCTTCAGTGCAGATCTTAACAAGATTCTTACAGAAACTATCCCAATAGGACTTTGTAATTTGATATAGAATTTTTATATGACATGTATAAATGTGCTGTGAAGTTTCAAAAAGATCTAATTTATTTCATCACATCAAAGATGATCCTAATCTGAACACTGACCTTATTCAAACATTTGAAAATTTACCACTGAATACAAGTTTATGAGGATTTTTTCCTTTTAGTGATACCCCAAGAAGGAGCATGCATTGTGTATCACTCATTAGATTTGATGATCAATCACTATCATTATAAATCTTCTACTAATTATATACTCTATAGTTAATTTTCAGCAGTTTATCTATTAAAATATTTTGTCAACTTCTTTTATTTTTTTTTTTTATTTTTAACAGGCAGAGTGGACAGTGAGAGAGAGAGAGAGACAGAGAGGAAGGTCTTCCTTTTCCATTGGTTCACCCCTCAATGGCCGCTGCGGCCGGTGCACCACGCTGATCCGAAGCCAGGAGCCAGGTGCTTCTCCTGGTCTCCCATGCGGGTGCAGGGCCCAAGCACTTGGGCCATCCTCCACTGCATTCCTGGGCCACAGCAGAGAGCTGGACTGGAAGAGGAGCAACTGGGACTAGAATCTGGTGCCCTGACCGGGACTAGAACCCGGTGTGCCAGCGCCACAGGCGGAGGATTAGCCTATTGAGCCGCAGTGCCGGCCCTGTCAACTTCTGATGAGCAGTTTATTTGTGATATGACTGTAGCTCTGAAATCTATTTTAACCATTAAAAAGTCTATCTTGAGATTCTGCTTTTATCCATTACTGTACCCCATTTCATTCATTCTCAGTACCAATTATCAAGAAAGAAAATCAGCATTACTCTGTTGCACATCCATATTGGTAATCTGGTTGAATAAGGAGACCATCTTCAAAAATTGAATTTTTTTTTAAATTAGCATGACTGCCTTTGAAAAATAATCTCCATTCCAGTTATATTACAAAGAGACACGATTCTAATTCCAATTTAGTAACTTCATTAAGTTTCACAGAAAATTTTTGATTTTCCAAGTGCTGTGGTATACTTATTCCAGGTGGAAAAATTACAACTGTATTTGGGGAATAAGCGGTCATAAAGAGGCAGGTGTGAGTTAGAACATTGTGGAAAAATAATAAATTGGTCCAATAGCATTAAACTCTGCAGGAAGATTATTTGCTGAATAACAAATGAATCCAGATTCTTTATAGGGAAAATTCAGATTTCTTATATAACTTTAGTTGAATGGTTTCTGTTATAAAACATTACAATTTTATTGGAAAACTGAAACTAAGTTTAAAATACTCCAAGTAGTTAGTTTATAGAATTTTGTCTAATTAGCATACTTCCCCTTTCTTATAACTTCTGGGAATATCTAAAATAGATACATTAATAATACTATTTAACAAAATAGTAGATAATTTTCCTTGCAATGTTACAGAAGGAACCTGAGAGGTCTTGTGCTCTGGTACTTTTTTTTTTTTTGACTTTTTAAGTAACATTTAATGAAAAAAAGTACATTTAATAGTCCAGGTGGGCAACTCAGAAAACAGTTGAGACCCAGTCTATTCTAGGCTAGGGTTTTTATGTATAGGTGTTTGGGTCCTTGTTTCTCCTCTCCTGTACTCCAGTTCTTAATTGCAAGCTGATTTGAGGACAATTGAGAAGTAGCTACTGGTCTGTTCAGATCATATAGTTTCTTTGTTTTTCTAGGACATCATTCCAAATTGTGACTTTACACTCTTCCAAAGCCTGCTAGATTTGTGTTTTACTAGGCTGCAGGAAGAAAAGGAATGGCTCATTCCTCTGGACTGTCTTTAGTATTTAATTTCTTTCCAGATTATGGGCTATAAATTATTTTCACAACATCCATAACTTACTATAGTCAATGGGATTATTTTTTCATATATTGCTAATGTTTTCCTTTGCATTTTATGGATTTTTGGTATTTTTTTCCTATATGTTATTCCATCCACATCTTACCTGAGGGTAAGGAAGTATCGATATGGTCTTAACTGTATAAATGAAATACATGAAATTTTCTCCCTTTATATAAATAAAAAGTTTTAAAAACTACTTTTCAATTTGAAAGAAGTATTTCTACTATATCATTTTTAAATATTTTCTTTTTATTTGAAAGCAGATATAGACATATACCTTGAATACCGAGAGAGAGAGAGAGACAGAGACAGAGAGAGAGTTGTCTTCCATCTGCTGATTATTCTCCAAATGCTCTCAAACAACCAAAGCTGGGCCAGACTGAAATCAGGAGCTCAGATCTCAATCTGGGTCTCCCAAATGGGTGGCAGGGTTGCAACCATCACCTATTGTTTTTAAGGTTAGCAGGAAGCTGGAATCAGAATCAGAGATGGGACTCAAACCCAGGAACTGTGATAAGGGTGCAGGTGTCTCCAAAGTGGCATGTTAACCATTGCATCAAACACCTGCCCCTTAACTATGGGAGTAAGAGTGATGCAGAAAAGAAGATATGAACCCAAATGACAGAGAGATGCAACAGTAACAATTTAATAAAAGGAACTATTTTGTGTTCACTCTTTATCCCAGAATGTAAATGCATTATTTTATTTTGACTCTAATTTTAGAAAATCATCCATAAAACATTATGGATAATAACAGCTTATTTTACTTAGAGTAATTTCCATTTCTAATGATGATTCCTGTCCTGACTCTTCCTTTTCAGATTTCTTATGATGTTGGTGAAACTATTCAACCACTTACTTTCACTTTCTTCATAAATCCAAAATGCTGCTTAATGTCTTTATTATAAGATTCTTATGAAAATGACGTAAAATGATTGATGTAAGATTTCAAGGTTCTTAACATAAACACTCACAATGAGTAAGGCCTTAATAAATGTTGTGTCTTATTTTGGTATCATTAAATAAATGCTAACTTGGTAGAGAATTTTGTGGGTAAAGCAAAATAAACAAGAAACAG
This sequence comes from Oryctolagus cuniculus, assembly GCF_051225735.1. Taxonomy (NCBI): domain Eukaryota; kingdom Metazoa; phylum Chordata; class Mammalia; order Lagomorpha; family Leporidae; genus Oryctolagus; species Oryctolagus cuniculus. Next base: position 58,269,323 of record NC_142881.1, on the reverse strand, counting down.
AGGAAAGAATATTATTAATATATGAACCAGGAAGAAGATGAAAGAACAGAAGCATGTAGGCAAACTCTAATTAGAGATTATGATTACAATGAAATTACACGTGGGAGGGAAAATGCCAGGCAATATTATATATTTAGAATAAAGTAAGAGGTAATAGGGAATAGTATATAAATTTAAAAGTTCAAGTTAATCTGTGTTACCAAGGAAGAGCAAATTAAATCATATACAGAATTGTATCATATGAGATTGAATCCTATTTCCCCCCAAAATGTTATTTAGAGTCTTTCTTGTGTATAAATGGCACATGTACTCAGTTTACCCTACCTCTCTTCTACTATGAGTATGTTTTTGAAGATTAGAGAGACCGTCCATATGAAAAGATTTTAAGTGAAATAAACTTTTTTTTTTTTTTTCTGGGAGTAACAGAGACACAAAAGAATGGAAGGAAAAGAGCATTCTTTGAAATGAGGTGTTTATAATTCTTGAACTATTGATGCTAATAAAAATCCAAGTGGAAACAGAAGTGCTACTTCTCAAATACTAAGATGTAGCAACTGTGCTGCCAGGGTTTCTAACACGGTACTGCCCAAAGGCAGGGTTGCATCCTGGACTACTTTAGCCCTCCACTCAACAGTTAACTTAATAGAAAATATGAGTTGATCAGTTCGCAGCATACTTCCCATCCCTTTTTAATTTCATTTGATAATGCAATTTATTATAGTCACAAATAAACATTGTTTTTAGAAGATTTATTTGGAAGAAAGAGCAGCAGAGAAGAGAGAAAGACAGAGATTGGGTGGTGGGAGGTAGAGGAAGAAATATTCCATCTATTGGTTCACTCCCTGGGTGACCTCAACAGCCAGGTACAGGCCAGGCCAAAGCTAGGGGCCAGGAACTCCTTCCCGGTCTCCCACATGGCAGGGCAGGAGTCCAAGCACTTGAGCTATCGTCTGCTGCTTTTTCTAGGCACATTATCAGGAAGCAAGCAGAGTAGCCAGGACTCAAAGTGACAATCTGATGTGGAACAGGAGTGTAGCAAGCAGTAACTTAAACCATTGCACTACAAAGCCGGCCCCTGAATGTACTATTTTAAAATCAAATTGGGGCTGGTGCTGTGGCACAGCAGGTTAAATACCTGGCCTGCAGTGCCAGCATCCCATAAGGGTGCCGCTTCCAGTCCTGATTGCTCCACCTTCTGATCCAGCTTGCTGCTATGGCCTGGAAAATCAGAAGAAGATGGCCCAAGTCCTGGGCCCCTGTACCCACATGGGAGACTTGGAGGAAGCTCCTGGCTTCAGATTGGCTCAGCTCCGGCCATTGTAAGCATTTGGGGATTGAACCCATGGATGGAAGACCTCTCTCTCTCTCTCTCTCTCTCTGCCTCTCTCTCTGCCTCTCTGTAACTTTGCCTTTGTCTCTCCTCTCTTTCTGTGACTAAGACTTTCCAAATAAATAAATGTTAAAGAAAAAACAAAGTTAAATTTTCATGAATCTTAATATTTTATTATTAAAATCATCATTGATTATGCCTTTGGTATCATGTCTAAAATCTCTTCCTAGTTTTCTCCTATGGTTTTTCTAAATGTCCCATGGAATGTTTACATTTAATATTTTAATCATAATTTATTTTTAGTGAAATTTTGGATAAATTGTGAAGTATAGTAGAGATTCTTTTTTGTTGCATATGCATGTCCAATTATTCTAGCACAAATTTTTGAGGTATTGTAAATGATGTTGCTTTTGAAAATTAGTTTAGAGCTATACATAATATACATTAAAATACATTAATAATTGCAGAAGCAAAGTGTCTTTTCTGTGTTGATATTATAATCTATGACCTTTTCTGTGTTGATATTGTAATCTATGACCTTTCTAAATTCAATTTTGATTTAAGAGTCTTTCATGGATTCCTTGGGATTTTCTTTGTAGACAATCATGTCACTTTTGAATATGGATGGTTAAGTTTCTTAATATTCTATTTTAATTCCTTATAGTACACTTTTTGTTTTCATTGTTATGGTTAGGACTTCTATCACAGGTTTGGAATAGGAAACGTTAAAGTGAACATCCTTATCTTGTTCCTAATCTTAGGGGAAAAGCACATGTTCTTTTACCATTACATATGATAGTTATAGGCTTTCATAGAGGTCCTTCGTCAGGTTGAGGATGTTTCTTCTTTACACGTAAGAGTTCTTTTTAATCAATAGATACTCAATTTTACCATATTATATTTCAGCATCAGTTAAAAGGACTAGTTCATTTTTCTTTAAATTACTAGTACAGCAGATTATATAGATGCTTGACTATTGAACCAGTTTTATAGTCCTGTAATCAATTGCATTTGGTTGTGGAATATTTTATATATACACATATTAACATATGATGTATAAACCAGTTTGTAGGGATTTCTGCATCTGTGTTCATCAGAGATACTGGTCTCTCTATTTTTCCTTTCCTTCTCCATCTTCCCTTCCTCCTCAATTTTCATAGTCTCTGTTTGATATCAGGGTAATGCTGACCTCTTAAAATGAATTGGAAAGTACTATATCTTCTGTTTTCTGAAGAATATATTATAGAATTGGTGTTATATCTAAATGTTTGGTAGATAGCACCAATGATATAATCATTAGTGATCTTTTGGGAAGAATTTAGATGGTTATTTCAAGTTCTTTAACATCTTTGAAGGTATTTGGAGTACATAATTCATCTTGATTGATATAGGGAATTTGTAGCTTCAAAGGAATTGATTCATTTAAGATGTAAAATTTATGCCTATAGAATTGTTCTGATTTTCCCTCATTCTCCTTTTAATGTTCATGGTTCTCTACTGATAATTCCATATTTCTTTTTTAATATTGTAGTTTGGGTTTCTCCTTTCTTTCTTTGACAATCTTGCTAGATATTTTTATCCATTTTATTGATATTTAAAACAATGTTCTTTTGGTTTTATTGCTGTAGTAATAAATTATCATAGTCTTAGTGGTTTAAAAGGACACACACTTACTATGTTACAGTTCTGTGGTCCAAAAGTCTTATATCAGTTAAACTGGACTAAAATCCAGATGTTAGCAGGACTGTTCCCTGTTCCAGAGGCTGTATGTAGGAGAGGGTATTTCATGGCCTTTTCCGCTTCTAGATTTCTTCAACATCTGCTTGCCTTCTGGCCACCTTCTTCCATCTTCAAAGCCACCAATAATGGGATGAGTCATATTCTGTCATTCTTTTTTTGCCTTCAACTGTAAGTACCTATGATTACTAAAGGTTCACCTATATAATCCTCCATAGCTGCCCCTCCCATCTCAAAGTGAAGAGTTTAAATCATCTAAAGTCACTTTTGTGAACATAGTCTGAGGCTTTGAAGATTATGGCATATACCATAAATATTTTAAATATTACATTGTGAGATTTGTTTACCTCCTATGGAGACTGTTTATATTTTTGCTTCAACAGACAATCAACATGTTAAAGTTCAGGCTACAAGTTCCAGCTCACATTCTGTTTACTGTGGTTCCATTATGGGTCAATTTGTAAATGTTCTGATATGTCCCGTGTTTGTCACCAACTGATTTCCTTCTGGTCTGAGAGGTGGCTTACTGGACTGTTAGTTCAGTAATGCTGTTTAGGATATGATCCACATAAGCTTGAGTTGGAATTAAGGCCAGGAGTTCGCCAATCATTTCCTGGGTTCATTTTCCCACAGTTCCCTCTCCCCCATCTTCCTGCTTTGATGGTTCACTAGCCAGGTCTCCAGCCAGTAATGTGTGCCTTTGTTACCTGATTTACTAAGGCATTCCACAAGTGAGACCAAGTGGGAGAAAGACCCACAGAAATAAAATTAATGTAGGTTCATTCCACCTTCTGGGGTCATAGATCTGTCATTCACTGCTGGTTTTAAGGCTACATTGACAGTCCTGTAGAAAACAACACAAAAGGATATGAAAAATGTGTACTGCATATAAATATGAAAATCATAAATTTGTCCATGATACTGATTTGGAATATAAAAATAGAGGAAAATATAAATGTCAACCAAAAGAGAAATGATGAAATACCAGTTTTGCCATCAATTTGGAAAAAAATGTAAAGACTAATTATTTGGTGTAGAATAGAAGACATTCACTGTTAGTACATTTATGACCTTAAAGTGTGGGTTGTTGAAACTTTTTCTGAGTAAGGAATATCTTATATTTTCAAAGGATGCATATAAAAAGAAATAGATTATACTGTTGATCATTTTTGAAAGCTAAGAAAATTATCTATAGAAAATGACATAAATAATTACAATCTAAATACATTTTGGGTTCTCATAGCCTTACAAAAGAGTAAACAGCTATCAGTACTGATAAGTAAATGTTTCATATGTAATTGGTAAGTAAAAGAAACATTTCACAGAATGTCATAAACAGAGCATATACATTTTGTTTGTTTATTTTTTAAATTTATTTAAAAAAATTTTTAAGATTAACAAACTGAATTTATTTTATATATACAGATTTAGGAGCACAGTGATACTTCCCACCTAACCTTCCTTCCTGCCCACACTCTCGGCCTTCCTTTCCCTTCCTTTCTTATTTCTTTCAATTTTAAAATGATCAGCAGTTTGTTTTGTACTCAAAAGATTAACTCCATACTAAGTAAAAAGTTCAACAAATAGTAAGAAGTAAAAAATACTGTTCCTCAATAGTAGAGAAAAAGCTGTAAACAATCATTGGATCTCTAAGTGTCAACTGCACTCATATACACTACATTTTTTGGTACTCTATTATGTTACAACATATGAGGGAGAACATAAAGCATTCGTTTTTGGGGATTGCCTCTTTTCACTAAGCATAATGGTTTCCAGTTGTATCCATTTTGTTGCAAACCACAGGATTACATCTTTTTTAATGGCTGAGTTTATATATGATTTTTGATGGACATTTGACCTGATTCCATGTCTTAACTATTGTCAGTTAAGCTGGAATACATGTGGGTATAGATCACTCTTTCACATGCTGCTTTTATTCCATTTGGGTAAATTTTCAGGAGTGGGATTGCTGGGTCATATGCTATATCTGTTTTGAGATTTCTGAAATATCTCCATATTGTCTTACATAATTACTATACTAGATCACATTGCCACCAACACTTGATTAGGTTACCTTTCTCCCCACATCCTTTCTGGCATTTATTATTTTTTGATATCTGTATGAGAGTTGTTCTAACTGGAGTGAGGTCAAACTTCATTGTGGTTTTGATTTGCAGTTCCCTGAGAGCTAATTATTCTGAACATGTTTTCCTGTGTCTTGTGGCCATTTGAATTTCCTCTTTTGAAAACTACCTGTTCAAGTCCTTTGCCCATTTCTTAACTGGATTGTTTGTTGTCATTGAGTTTCTTGAGCTCTTTACAGATTTTGGATATTAATCCCTTATCAACTGCATAATTTGCAAATATTTTATCCAAATCTGCCAGTTGCCTCTTAACTTTCCTGAATGTTTCCTTTGCAATGCAGAAGCTTCTTAGCTTGATGTAATCCCATTTGTCAGTTTTGGCTTTGATTGCCTGTGCTTCTGGGGTCTTTTCTGAGAAGTCTTTGCCTATGCCAAGAGATTCCCCAATGTTCTCCTCTAGTAATTAGAAGTTATCAGGTCATAATTTAAATCCTTGGTCTGGGGCCAGTGTGGTGGTGTAGTAGGTTAATCCTCCACCTGCAGAATTTTAGACCCAGCTGTTTCTCTTCCAATCCAGCTCTCTGCTGTGGCCTGGGAAATCAGTAGAAGATGGCTCAAGTCCTGGGGCCCCTGCACCCATGTGGGAGACTGGAAGAAGCTCCTGGCTTCAGATCGGCATAGCTCTGGCCATTTGGGGAGTGAGCCAGTGGACAGAAGGCCTGTCTCTCTGTCTCTCTCTCTCACTGTCTGTAACTCTACTTCTCAGATAAATAAATAAAATCTTTAAAAAAAATCCTTGATCCATTTTGAGTTGATTTTAATATAATATGTAAGGTAGGGGTCTTGTTTCATATCTCTGCATCTGGAGATCCAGTTTTCCCAGCACCATTTGTTGAAGAGACTGTCCTTGCTCCAGGGATTGATTTTAGCTCCTTTGTCAGTGATTAGTTTATTGTAGATGCATGGATTCATTTCTGGAATTTCTATTCTGTACCATTGGTCTACATGTCTACTTTTGTGTTAGTACCAGGTGTCTCTTTTTTTTTAAATTATTATTTATTTGAAAGGCAGAGTTACAAAGAGGCAGAGGTAGACAGAGAGAGAGAGAAAGGTCTTCCATCTGGTGGTTCAGTCCCCAGATAGCCACAATGGCTGGAACTGTGCCACTCTGAAGCCAGGAGCTTCTTCTGGATCTCCCACATCAGTGCAGGGGCCCAAGGACTTGGGCCATCGTCTTCTGCTTTGCCAGGCCATAGTAGAGAGCTAGATCAGAAGTGGAGCCTCCAGGATTTGAAACAGTGCCAACATGGGATGCCGGCATTGCAGTCCCGTGCTTGAACCCACTGCACCACAGCACTGGCCCCACCAGGTGTCTCTTGAGTTTCCATTTGATTTTACCATGACTTTCTCCAGAACTGAGAATGTTTGGCATTTTGATTGGGATCACCTTGTATCTGTAAATTGCTTTTGGTAATATGGACATTTTAATATTAATTCTTCTGATCCATGAGCATGGAAGATTTTGCCATATTTAGTGTGCCTTCTTCTATTCCCTTTTTAATATTTTGTAATTTTCATTATAGAGATCTTTCACCTAGATTAAATTTATTCTAATGTATTTGAATTGCTTGTAGCTATTGTGAATGGGACTAGGTCTTACAAGCTCTGTCTCAGCCTTAGTATTTTCTATGTATACAAAGGCTATTGATTTTTTTTGTGTTGATTTTATATCCTGCAACTTTACCACACTCTCTTATGAATTCCAATAGTCTTTTAGTGGAGTCTTTTGTTTCCTGTATATATAAAATCATGTCATCTGCAAACAGGGGTAACTTGACTATCTCTTTTCCAATTTCTATCCCTTTGATTTATTTTTCTTGCTTAATAACTCTAGGTAAAATTTCCAAGACTGTATTGAATAGAAATGCTGAAAGTGGGCATCCTTTTCTGGTTCTGGATCTTGGTGGAAATGCTTCCAACTTTTCCACCTTCAATTGGTTGAAGGGTGGGAATGTGTGCAGGAGGGAGGATAGGGTGGTAAGTATCACTGTGCATATATGAAACACAAGAAATTTGTTCACCTAAAAATTAAAATAAAATGAAAAATTTTAGAGCAGAAAAAAATGCTGGCTATAGATTTGCCATAAATTGCCTTGATAGTGTTGAGGCATATTCCTTTTACATTCAGTTTGCTAAGGTTTTTACCATGAAAAGAGGTTGGGTTTTATCAATTGCTTTCTTATATTATTTTTAAAAGGACACTAAAGAAAAAAAATGGAAAGATATATGATAAGCTGTTAAGTATATCTACATATAAAACTGGAAAGAATTAAGGTAGGTTAGACATTTGACGAAAATCTGTGTTGTTTGACTTTTTATAACTAAAAATACAAAGTACAAGGGACATGTAAAACATGAAAAGCTACACAATTTTCAGGAACTATTCAAATACTATTTTATAATCAGAAATTTTGAACTACTCTAAGAAATATACTTGTAGATAATTTGCTTAGAAGTACTATGGATTTGGCCTTATTAGTATGATTGAGAAACAGCAGGAATTAGCTTTTGTTATAAATTCCAAGAAAAGAGGTAATGCTTTTTATATTAATCAACAGAAAAATTATTTATATTTTAAATTGGATAGGTTTTTATAAAAAATGGAATTATGGATCCAAGAGTCTAACATATCAGTCTTTTCTTAAAGTATTAAGACAGTATTTAAAACTATATATTATTTTTATTGATCTTATATATTTTACTTAACAGATTGTCTCTGAATGTAGATTTTTTTGCATGACATCTTGAAGATGTTTTTCTGTCTTAACTTTTGTTTTATTACCTTCTAAAACAAATCTTTATACCACTTCTGTGTTACATTCTTATCTTCCTCTATGCCCCAATTTTCCTCATCTATCAAGTGGGGATGGTAATAATAATATTTACCAATTTGTACTGTTTTGATGCTTAAATAAATAAAAGTTCCTGGTGTACACTAAATGTGAGTTAATGTGTCTTTGAGGCTATGTGTGTGGTGTACAATCCTCTCAAAAGCTTCATGTGATAGCCACTCTTGTTAAGTACCATCTATATTGGAGGAAGCAGGCACAGTGAGAACTCATGACCAGTCCATGATCATAGTGTTGGCAAATGTTAAAATTGGAAAGAGCTTTGTCTCAATAAAGCTAGAATTATGACTTGGAGAGGGAGTTGTGGTATAATTATTTCATTTTATCAAAAATCTTTACAAACCTCTTTCAGAAAATTAACCTGAACAAAAAAAGGAACTATTAATTTTGAACAAAATAATGCCTCTGGCTTGTAAGTAAATGAGGTAACCTTTTGAGTATTACAACAGGGTTTGAAGCCTGGCTCATTTTTCTTCACTTGCTGTTTCTTCTTTGAGAGGTGACAGCAGCAGAGCAAGGTTTTTCTTTTAAGTGTAAACATTCTAAGGAACATTTTCTTACCTGCTGTAAAATGCAATTTCGTGCTATAGTCTATGATGTTCCTGGATACCATTCTTATCTACTCAGTCACTGTGAATTGAATAAACTGAAATATAAAACTCTCAGTGTTTTCCTGGCCCTTTAATGTTAATAGATTAAAGTAAGGTCTTAAGCTTTTCTATATGATACAAGGGACACAGAACAACAAACTGCTCTTTATATAGATTAAATTTTCTTTCAACTTATATGTTGTTTTTCCAAGCTGTATTTATATTACTACACCAAAGTGTTTTATTTCCTGGAAAAAATATGAAAAGCCTTCTGGCACATACATTAAGTATAACTGCAAAATATAAAATGAGAAAATAAATCCAAATTGCATGAGTTTCTATAGGAAATAGCTTATCCTTGTAAGTTGTTTATCTGACATCTTGTATACAATGATCTGGGTCAACTGGGAGCTGTTAACTCTTAGTTTTATTCTCGAAATTTCAGAATGGATCTTGGAAGTGGTAATTTTCATTTTGCAATATTATTTTTAATTCTAGTTTTGAAAAAATATTCGTTGCAACAGTTACGCAAAAAACCAGAGTGTCAATATAGACTAAGACCTAGAGTAGAGAATAAAATAATTTTATTCCCCAGTAGGAAATCTAATAAAGCAATACCCTTTTCTATTCACAAGTAAAACTCATTATGGAGTTAGGGTTTTAGTATTTTAGTGGTATTTGTTAACTCAGGTATGTCCTTTCCATGTAGAAGATGATCAAAAGAAACACATGAATACTTACTGCAAAAATAGCAGATTGATACTCTTTAGTATATGGTATTATTTTAAAAGATATATTACTGGGCTCTGAGTCATTAAGTGATTCTCCTAAGATGATGGTGTTCTCTGGAATTTAGATTTTCTGGATGAATGCCCTTTGGTAATGTAGTAGTTACTGCCTCTTGCTGAAGGTTGTAATTTATTCAAGCCAAAAAAAAAAAAAAAAATCACAGCCTTTCCTGGAATTGAAAAAGCTTTCCAAAGGCAATCATTTGAAATATTTTACTTAACATTATTTATTAAGCCAAAACTTTAACTATCAAAAAAACCCTTTGAATTGCAATAGTTGAAATGTCTAAAATCAAATAATTGGAAACCAAAATGCCAATTTGTTTCTTATAATTTTTTTACCACATTATAATGTCTACAGGTAAGGCCTGGCACAATGTTGTGGTGGTCAACACAAGGAATCTTTAAAAAAATTCATGGATAACACATATACAATAAAAAGCATGAATTTCAAACATTTTTGAGCCCACATTCTTTTAATTCCATTTTTCCATGAAATTTTTGAAGTACTCTCCCCTGTTGCCTCTCTGGTTCCTCTCCTCTCTTGTTTCTTTACTGATTGGTATTTACAAACACAACAGATTTCCAATCAGCACTTAGAAAAAAATATATACAGTCTAATTTTCACTTTTTCCCATCACTTGTAGATAAAATCACTACATGTAGATGCATGCACCCCAGCACTTTTAATATCCTCTAATATATTTCTTTCACACAACATTTTAAATCATATATTTTCCAGGATTTAAAGATTTGTTTTTATATAATTATAATTAGGTATTGGGATATTTCTGTATCTGCGGGTGGCTTTATTTCTCTAATACTTCATAATGACTAAAATTTCTAAATCTAAAATTGAAAATAAATATGAACTAGTGACTATTCATTAAAAATGATATATGTAGATTTAGTTTTAGTTAAACTCATATGGTTGTTTTGAGTTCTGTCCAATCTGAGAAATATAAAAGCAGGTTATGCATAGATCTAGAGAACATAAGCTAAAGTTTAGTTTTACCTGCCTTTTATTCATAGTATAGTGAGGCGTCAGGAAAATAAGGCTAATCTTTTTCCAAAACACAACTTTTGTGTGGAGTTTTAGATATGTGTGCAAATAGTCTGAGAAACTTGCTTATTTCATATGGGTAAATCTGTTTTATACCATATTCTATTATATAATGTTTAGTTTTGGGGTTGGTAAGGTAAAATTTCATGATATTTCATGCAACAAAATATTTTGTGGTTATTTTAGTTGTAAAGATGTTATTTAGAATTTAATTAGTAAAATTTACAACAAAATATTTGAATGAATTTAGCAAAAATACAAGTAAAGCCTAGACTAGTTAATATAGGAGTACAGTGTTTGAAAATCTATATTTTGTATCTAATAATGGTTTTGGTGTCAATAATAATGGTAATGATTGATGATGAAAATATCTTTTTTCTTGCTAATATTTTACTTAAGTTTTTGTGATGGCATATTTTTAATTTACATTATAGTCAATGGCTTAATGGTACTACTAAATAAAGGGCTTAATATTTATATACCAGTGTAGAAATATAAACCTCTGTATTTTCCTTTACAAATGATCTCCAGATATTAGAAGTCTAGTCTGACTTATAATTTGCCAAATACAGAACAATGAACCTGCCCTTATTATAAGTTAATATAACATTTTTATTGAAACCTTATACACAGTGGTTTTATATTCTGGCATAGTATAAGAATTTTTCTAAAGAACATAATATGTATATCTATAAGTGGTTAGATAGGGAAATATTAAGATCAGATATTTCAAAAAAATTTTGTGGACATTTGGTGAGGTTATTAAGATGTCACTTGGGACACCACATCTCCTATCTTACCGCCTGATGTTAAGACCATCTTCTCATGGTTCCATCTTGCTGATTTGCACCCTGATGGGTGGCAGGTGATGGTTCACATAGTTGAGTCTCTGTCACCTACATGGGAGCTCTGGATTGAGTTCCTGCCTGCTGGCTTTGCCCTGGCTGAGATCTGGTCATTTGGAGAATAAATCAGCAGATGGAAAATCGGCGTCTATCTGTCTGTACCTATCAGACAAAATAAGTAACAATTAAAATAAATGCAGTTGGTTATCTAAAAATGTTTGTTATGTGATTAAGACATATAACTGGAACTAGAAGAGTTCCTAACTATTAAATTGTGAAATTGCAATGCAATATTCAGAAATCTTGTTTTAAAAACATCGCTTATTGGCAAGACTGGTTTAAAAAGGAATTGGGAATATAACTCTAATTTTACCTAGCCAGGTTTGTGTGAATGACCTCCCCTTTTTCCTTTTCCATAATAATTTCTGTTTAATCTCATATATTTCAACTTAGATATCATTTCTTCACTTAAGTAACTTCTCAAACCTGAATAATTCTGTCATAATATTTTGTCTCTATTTTTTAAAGTTTATTTATTTATTGCTCTTTATTTTAAAGGGTTGGGGGAAAGATGAGGGAAGCAGGAGCCAAGCTAAATTCAGAATCCATGAACTCCATCTGGGGCTCTCAAGAGGATGGTAGGATCCAAGAACTTGAGACATCTGCTGTCTCCAGGGTATACATTAGCCGGACTGGCTGGACTCTGCTGGGCGTCCTGAGCAGTTGCTTAACCGACTGTTCAACAACACACTTCTCATCCTTCTTAGAGCTCCATAAAGGAAAAAATTATTTGATAATTATTAATTGTTGTACTTTTAGTACCTGGTTTGCTGTCAGAGAAATACATAGTAAGCATTCACTTAAAATTATTAGTAAATGAAAACAATCTGATTTAGTAGACACTAATAATATTTTGAGAGTAAATGGTACATACTATTGGCATTTATATAGAAGCATCTAGTTGGATTAAGAAGTTTGTTTGGAGAGAATAAATGTTAACAACCATCTGTAAAGAATTTAATATGTAACAGACCTAACAAATATCTACAGAGCACTTGCCATGTAATAGACTCCATTCTTTTTGTTTATTTTTGATTAACATGTAATGGTAGATATTTGTGGGCTATATTATGACCTTTCAACACATGTAGATAGCACGTTCTGATCAAATCAGTATAAATTAGCATCTATATCTCCTGATTATCAACTTATGTCTGGGGCCTTTCAGCTTATCTCCTATAGCTCTTCATAAAATATACAATGTGTTACTATGAACAATAGTGACGCCACTGTGCAGTGGTACGCCAGAACCAATTCCTACAGTCTGTGCTTTGGTGTCCATTATCCAACCTTCCTTAGTCTTCCTCCCTTCCAACCATCCCAGCATGTAGTAATCACTGTTCTGTGTTCAGATCAACTTACATTATCTTGCACATATAAAAGAGAAGATTCAGAATGCGCTTTCTGTGTCTGGATTATTTCATTACTATAATGTCCTCTAGTTCCATATATTTTTCTTCAATCTTTTTCATAACTGAATAATATCTCATTATATATATATATAAATAAAACATTTTATATATAGATGAATGGATAAATAAGAATATATATAAATAAATTATTCTACATAAATGTTACAAATATATGTTTTATGTATTTATTGATATCAGACATTTTTATTTACCCATTCATATATTTTTGGACACTTTGACTAATTCCATATTTTGGCTATTATGAATAATGCTGCAACCAGCATGAAAATATAGGTATTTCTTTGACAGAATGATTTCATACTTTTTAGGTATGTATCCAGTAGTTGGATTTCTTGAACATATGATAGTTCTATTTTTAGTTTGTAAAAGAATCACCATACTGTTTTCCATACTGACTGTACTAACTTACATTCCTACCAGCAGTGTTTAAGAGCTGATCTTTTTCTGAATCCTTGCCAGAATTTTCAATTTCTTTGTGTTTTAATAACTACTCCATTTGAGGCAAAATCTCATTGTTTCTTTGACTTACACATCCCTGTTGATTTGTGGTACTGAGCACTTTTTCATTTGATTGTTGGCCATTTTTATTTCTGCTTTTGAGACATGTCTTCATATCATTTCCCATTTTAACTTAGACTATTATTATTTTGCTATTGTTTGAGTTCCTTATAAATTCTTCTTATTAATCTCTTGTTAGATGACTAGAATATATATTTTCTCCCTTTCTGTTGTTTGACTGTTTAGTTTGTTGATTGTTCCTTGGCTATGCAGAAGTTTCTTAGTTTGATATAATTTCATTTTTCTATTTTTACTTTTGTTGCCTGTGCTTTTGGGTTCTTATCTCAAAAATGTCTGCCTTCATTAATGTGCCTTACATTTTCTTCTTCTAACCTCATAGGTTAAGGTCATATATTTAGTGGTACAATGCATTTAGAACTGGTTTCTGAGCTTGTTGAGAGGTGGGGAATCTAAAAACATTCTTCTACATATGTATATTCCATTTGCCAGTCCCATTTATTGAAAAATTATCTTGCTTTCATGTATGTTCTTGGCATCTTTATAAAAAAATCAGTTGGCTGTGTATACATAAATTCATTTCTTGGTTTTCTATTCTGTTCCATAAATATCTTTTTGTTTTTATGCAAGAACCATGTAGTTTTAGTTACTGTAGCTTGGTAATTATATTTTTAAGTCAGATACTTTAGTGCCTCCTTTTTTTTTTATTGCACAGGAACTCTGGCTATCCTGGGTCTTTTGTGATTCCATTTTAATTTAATTTTTTTTTTTACTATTTAAACAACATTACTGTATTTTCTTAAGGATTGCCTTGAATTTATAATCACTTTGAGTAGTATGGTCATCAGTATTGTAAAAACAATATGAATTATCCCAATCCATAAGTATGGACTATCATTTTATGTTTCATCAATATTTTTTAAATTTTCAATGTAGAAATCTTTAACTTTCTTGCCTAAATTTATTTCCAAGTATTTTATTCTTCTTGCAGCTTTTGAAAATAGGACGGGATAATTTTCTTGATTACCCTTTTAGCAATTTATTATTGATATATAAATATGCTACGGTTTTATATGTTGATTTTAGGGATCCTCCAAATATACCAAATTTGTTAGTTCTAAAAGCATTTTGGTGGAGTATTTAGATTTTTCTACATGTAAAATCATGTTATCTAAAGTTATGTATAATTTGATTTCCTCCTTTTTCATTTGGATTCAACTTATTTCTTTCTCTTGCTTAACTGTTAAATCTTACAATACAATATTGAATTAGAGTGAAACTAAATATTCTTATGTTATTCCAGATATTAGAGGAAATACTTTTATATTTTCCTCATTCACTATAATACTAGCTTTGATTTGTCACATACAGCCTTTATTATTTTAAAGTATGTTTTTTCCATACCTGATTATTGGAGTTTTTTTTTTTTTTTACTTCATGAGGGGATGTTGAACTTTATTGATTCCTTTTCTTATATCTATTGAGATAATCATATGTTTCTTGTTCATCATTCTGTTAGTATGGTATGTCATATTTGTTAATTTGAGAATATAAATTATCTTTGCACCCTGATAACAAATACCACTTGATGTATGCGTATAGTCATTTTGGTGTGCTGTTGAATTTGGTTTGCTAATGTTTTCTACAGGATTTTTGCCTCAGGTTCAGTGAGGATATTGATTTGTTGTTCTTGTCTCTTTATCTGGTTTGGTATCAGGGTAATACTGGCATCATTAAAGGAATTTGGCAGTGTTCCTTATTTTTCAGTTTCCTGGAATAGTTTGAGAATAATTGGAATTTGTTTTTCTTTACATGCTTTGAAAATTTAGATGCAAAGCAATCAGATTTTGGATAGAAAGTAATTGCTTTGTAATCTTTTAAATCTAAATTCATTTAGTATTTTATTAAAATAAAGAGGACAGAATTCATATATTTCAAAGGTACATTTCTAAAACTATAAGCATACTTCCCTCCCTCTTTCCTCCTTCCTTGATTTTTTTCTTTTAATTTTTGCTGTAACACACTTTCAATTTACTTTACAATCACAGGTTTAATACTCTACTAAAAAGTTTCAAGGGTATGGTTTAGATAATAAATAATTATTAGATAATAGATATTAGATAATAAATATTAGATAATAATAATAGATATTAGATATTAGATAATAAATAATTATTTGATGGGGGGAAGAGGAAGCATAACAGAAAGAAAATACACTTTCATCCAGCAGTTCATTCCCAAATGCCTGCAACATCTGGGGACTAAAGCAGAAGCCGAGAGCCCAAAACTCAATCCAGATCTCTCATGTGTGTGATAGAAATCCAATCACTGGAGCTGATACCACTGCCTCCAGGTCTGCATTTATAGGCAGCTGGAGTTAGGAGCCCGAACTGTGAGTTGGATCCGTGTTCTCTGATTTGGGACTCAGGCATCTTAACTGTTAGGTTAAACTGTTTGCTATTTGTTAGTCTGTTAGGGTTTTCCGCTGCCTCTTGATTCAGTCTTGGTAGGTTATAGGTCTATGAATTTATTCTTTTCTTCCAGGTTTCCCAGTTTGTTAGCATATAGCTATTCACAGTAAGTTCTTGTGATTCATTTCTGTAGTATCATTGTGACTTCTCCTTTTTCACCTGTAATTTTTGAGTTTCTATTTTTCTTTGTTCATCTAGATATTTGTCTATATTTTGTTTATATTCTCAAAAACCTTTGCATTTTACTGTTCTTTTGTATTTTAACTTCAGATTCCCTTATTTCTACCTGATCTTTTGTATTTTCTTAAAATAATTTTGCATTTCTTTGTTGTTGCTTTTCTAAGTCCATGAGGTACATCAATTGACTGAAATCTTTCTGTTTTTGATGTATGAGTGTATTGCTATAAACTTCCCTATTCATACTTGTTTTGCTATATTCTATATATTTAAATATGTTGTTTTAAATTTCATTCATTTAAGAAATTTTAAATTTCCATTTACATTATTTTCTGTGAGCCATTGCTTATTTAGGATTATGTTCAATTTCTGTACATTTGTTTATTTTCCATCCTTATTACAGCTTTTTAGTTTCATTCTACTAGGTTTGAAAAGATGCATGAAATTATTTTAGTTTTTAAAAATGTTATTGAGACAATATATGTTAGTATGGAGAAAGTTTCATGTGCAAATGAGAAAAAATGTGCATTTTCAACTATTTGATGAAATATGCTGCAAATATCTATTATGTCCAATTCTTCTACAGTATGACTCAATTCCAATGCCTTTGTTGATATATTAATGAAAATGGAATGTTGAAGTTCCCAGCTTTTACTGGATTAGAATGTGTATTTACCTTTAGATTTAATTATATTTGCTTTATGTATCTGTGTATCTATTGTATGCATCTGTGTCTTGATGAATCAGTTTTATTCTCAATATATACCAATCCTCCTTACCATTTTTACAGTTTTTTTCCCTTCAAAATCTGCCTTATCTGTTTTGAGTATAGCTACCATGCTCACTTTGGTTTCTGTTTATGTGGGATATATTTTTCCAGCTCTGTATTTTCAGTCTTGAGTGCATCTTTATCAGTGCAATGAATTTCTTAGAACTGGTATATGCTTGAGTCTTACTTATTTATCCATGTATCCAGCTAATCGGATTCATTCACAGTTAAGGTTATTGGTAGGAAAGAACTTACTCCTGTAATTTTATTAATTGCTTGCTGATTGTTTTATATTTTTGTTGGTTTCTGCCTCTCTCATTATTTATCTTTGTGACGCTCCTCTCCCCTCTTCTAGTGAGTTATGAACTTTCATGATGGCAGTTTTCCTCCTTTTATTTCTCACTTAGGAGTCTTTTAAATATTTCTTGTAGGTCTGGTCTAGTGGTGATGTTCTTCTCTAATTTTGGCTTTTCTGGGAAAGATAATTTCTTTATTTCTGAAGATTAGGTTTTATTTGGATATACTATTCTTGGTTGGCATTTTTTAATTCCTTCAAGATTGTACTTATATCATCCCATTATCTTTGAGCTGCAAGTTTTTGTTGAGAAGTCTGTTAGTCCAGTGGAGATGCTATTGCATGTAACTTGATACCTTTATCTCGATGTTTTGAGAATCTCTTTGACTTTAACTTTTGACAGTATGACTATAACATGCCTTGGAGAAGACCATTTTTGATTGAATCTAGTTGAGGTTCTTTGAGGTCCCCGAATATGAATTGTTAGACCATTACATATTTTCTTTTTCTTTTCTCCTTTTCTTCAGTATATCCATATATAAATATTTGTTCATTTAATCATGTGTCATAGGCTTTTGTTGTCCTTATTTAAAAATTCAATCTAGTGAAGTTATTAGAGGAGTAGGGAGATAAAGAGACAAAGAGACTGAGATAGAGAGTTCTTGTTCCCAGATTAACTATCCAAATGCCTACAACAGCCAGAGAGAGACTGAGGCCAGAGTGGTAGTGTTTAAGGATTTTTGTTTTTAGACTGTCAGTGGTTTACTTCACAGGAGCCAACAGCAACCTGGACTGAGACAAAAACCAGGAGCTGGGAAATCAAGCCAGATATCCCACAGAGGTAGCAGGAATCCAATCACTTGAACCATCAGTGTAGCCTCCTGGGGTCTGTATTGGCAAGAAACTGTAATCAGGATCTCGAGTCAGTAATTAAATTCATGTATAGAACACAGGAGTCTTAACCAGTATCAAAGTACCTCATACCTCTTTATTCTTTTTATTTTTATTTATTTTTTGTTGTTGTTGTTGTTTTGGCTGACTGAGTTGTTTCCAAATACCTCTACTCCGGTTCCAGAATTCTTCTGTGTGGCTTGCTCATGTCTTCAGTGTGTTTTGTTGATGTTGCTGTTTTTGTTATTACTTTAGTGATTGACCTTTCCAGCAACAAGATTTCTAATTTTTGAAAAAATTCTCTCTCTTTGTTAAACCTCTCATTCATATCATTCATTGTTTTTCTCATTTAATTGAATTCGTTATCTTCTTATACTTCTGTTAATTTCCTTTGGGTCATTATTTTTAATTTTAAGGCATTTTATATATTTCTGTCTTATTGATATCTATTTCTAGATGGTTATTATTTCCCTTGGAGGTAGCATGCTACCTTGCCTCTTTCTTGTGCACTTAATGTTGATGTCTGTAAATCTGGTATAAAACACTTGCTTCATCTAATTTTATGGAGTAGCTTTCATTGGAAAGACTATTTCATATAAATGGGATGTGGGTATCAGTTGAGTAGGTGCTTTGGCTTTGGTTCTAAGTGTGATCAGAAGTGTAATCTCTGTGTTATTTCTTCAGCTGTGACCAATGTGTATGAGTGCCTCAATTATGTAGATTCTTTTTTTTTTTTTTTTTTGACAGGCAGAGTTAGACATAGAGAAAGAGAGAGAGAGAGACAGAGACAGAAAGACAGAGAGACAGAGAGAAAGGTCTTCCTTCCGTTGGTTCACCCCGCCGAAATGGTTGCTAAGGCCTGCGCGCTGCGCCAATCCGAAGCCAGGAGCCAGGTGCTTCCTCCTGGTCTCCCATGCGGGTGCAGGGCCCAAGCACTTGGACCATCCTCCACTGCCTTCCCCAGGCTGCAGCAGAGAGCTGGACTGGAAGAGGAGTGACCGGGACAGAATCCGGTGCCCCAATCGGAACTAGAATCCGGTGTGCCGGCGCCATAGGCGGAGGATTAGCCTAGTGAGCCATGGCCCCCAATTATGTAGAGTCTAGCACTTGATGATGATAAAGGTGCTACTCTACAGTGAACATTGCTTCCAAAGGTATAGTTGTCAGGCTCTATAGTGCCAGAAATTCCACTGTGTTTTTGAAAGCAGCAACCCTGGACCTACTGCTGTAAGATATATAGGAGACCATCACCAGGTCTGGCTGGGCAAACATAGGTAACACAACAGAAGTTGTGGGTACAGGCATCCATGGTGAACTGAAGGGACCTTCCCCAAGCCCAGGGGGAGGAGTGTAGATGATTCCTGGGCTTTTAGTAAAGACAACCATGGTCATGTTGCTGCAAGATGATGATTTGGTCATCCTCAGGTCCCATAGGGTGAATATGGCTGATTCTGGTGCACTGACAGTCATGGTCATAGAGCTGTAGAATGTAGAGGAGACATGTCCAGTTCCCACAGGTTGGGTATAGGAGGCATTGGAGCTTGCCGCACACAACAGCCATGGTTGTACAGTTGTGTAGTTGGGGTCATTGCCAGTTCCTGTGGACCAAGTGTTTATGACTCTGGAGCTTTTGTTTACTGCCTGACTTATTATAATCTGTTTACATATATTTACTCAATTTATAGATGAGAAAAACAGGAAATTTGAATGCCTTACTTAATTTCACGGAGCTAATTAGATGATGGTGGTCCAGGATTTAAATTCAGAGAATTGGACTCCAAATGAGATACTTCTAACCACTGCACTAATCTTGTCTCAAGATTTTTGTATTAGGTAGAATATAATTATGAAGACCCCCTAAAATAGATCTTTTTAATAATCATTTAAGAGCCAGAAGCCATATGGGGAAATTGACAGACTTTTTTTCAAATCAGCATTAGAAACTTGATATAAGCATGATAATAGAAATATTAAGGGAAGAGACAAACTAAAAATTCAGAGAAAATACTAAACATATGACAGAAAAGATGGGTAGTGTTTACGAATTTATATAGAAAGTGCTACAAATCAATAAAAAGTTCACTAGATAAATAAAAGGTATGACCTGGCAGCTAATATAGTAAGAAATATCAACATGCATGAATAAATATTATGTTCCCAAATGCTACAATAATCCAAGAAAAATAGATTAAATCATAGAGATATAATATTTGTGACCGTCATATTGATTCTAGTTTGGACTACATTAATTTTACCTACAGATATCTAGAGTAGAAATCTAATTGCACAATATTTATGGAAAATGTTTATTGGAATGTCATTTTAATATACCAAACAGGAAACTAGTAAGATTCTATGAATATGAGTAATTGATCACAAAGTATAACTGTGGGGGATTAAGAAGCTTGCATAATATTATGTGAATTGTGACATTCAAGTCTACTTTTATTTGATTTTATAGAAATAAAGAGACAGATTTAGTGGGAAGAATATTAATTGTTAAGTCTAGTACAGATTTGCATTGAGATGTTGACCAATCTCTATCTCTGTAAAACTGTGACATTATCTATTCATACTTTATAAACAGGCCTTTATATGATCTAGTCTTCCTTCATAGTCTAACATATTAATTTGATTAACTCCTTTATTGTTGACATGAAAATTAATCTATATCTGGATTTTCATTTCTTCCTCTAGTGACCTAATATAAGCCATTCATATACTAAGTGTAATTAATTATGGATTAATTAAAAGTTTTAAATGGCTGTGGGATTGGTCATATCTCCACATGCTAGTTTAACATTTGTATTTTCTGTTGAGACTTCTTTGCTAATATACTATGCTTATTTATCAGCAAGCTCTTTTGAAACTGTAATTTACATTAATTTTTTATATTAACTACAAATATTTCCAACAGCAAACTATTTTATTTCAATTATACTTTTTAAAATGCAATAAATTTCAAGTGTTTTTTGGTATGACTTTTTCCTTCAAACTTAAACATAGATTTTTAGATATTTGATAGTATATAACTATTTAGATATTTGAAATATTTTCTAATTTTCATTTTTAAAAAAAATTAAACTCAATTTTGTTCATACTTGTGTTGGTGCCATGCAAATATGGGGGTAAACAAAATATTTTTCTTTTAAATTGTCAATATTCCTAAAACCATATTTTGAAAACAAAGACCTATTTATTATTTTTACCAATTTATGATTCTCAGAACTTTTTCTATTACAGGATCTTTTGCCTGGCTGGTTATTCATTTGATCTAATTTTGTACTCATTCTAACAAAAATATTAGTTTTCCATGTCTCAATTTACTTCCCTCGCATACACCCCCAGACCTTTCTTGGCCAACATTTCCTGATCTTTATCCCAATAGAAGACGGTGCATGGTAGCATGAATATGAGCTTGAGACTGAGAAAGACTATGTGTCTAATATACTTCTGCCACTGCCCTATTGTTAACTTAATGAGTTGAGCCTATTGTAGAGAGGTTGATCTATTGGCTTGAGGGCAGAAGCCAATTTTAATATTTTTATTGCTGGGTCTATATGCTAAGGTTTAAGGGAGAAGGCTGAAAATATATAGACTTCATATATAGTATGGTATGATCACAAAGATGATATATCTTAGATAATATTCCTACATGAATTTGTTACTTCTTAAATCCTTTAATATAATTTGGTTATTCATTATTAAGAATATCCAATACTGTCCAGAAAGATTCATTTTTACTTTTAAATGATTTATGATTTTATAACTTAAAAATGTGTTCTGGTAGGTTATTTCATATAATTCAAAAACAGCCAAGTTTGAATAGAAGCATTATTCTCATATTTCCTGTGGGAAGATTGGGACTCAGAGAGATTAAAGAACTTTTCATATTCTATCAAGTAGTAACTAAGAGTTTTGACTGCTTCAAATGCCCTTACTGATTTTACTGTGTAGGGCTTCTTTTGTTATACAAATGAAATTTGGTAATTTATATCTTTATTTAGACCTTGAGAAGTTATATATTATATGTAACTCTTTGGGTTCATAAATAATTGAAATTCGATATCTCCTTCTATCCTAACTAGTCATTTCCATGTTGCTGTATTTGAATTTGTCTTCGTCGAACAAAGGACTTAAAGGCATAATACAGTTCAGAAAACCCTTTGTGGGACATTGTGTTTAGGATCCTGGCTCTGTCATTTAACTGTCTAAAAACCTCCCTGAGTTTCAGTATCCTCATTTACCATGGGAAAAATATGGGTTCTACATCATAAGACCCGTGGTAGGATTAAATGTAAAAAACTAAGTGCTTAAAACATTGTCAGACGTATGATAAGCTCTCCATAAAGGTTAGCTGTGGCTCATAAGAGTACTAGTATATCCTTAAATTAGATATTCAGGCATTATATGAATTTCTATTATTATCAAAATAAGCAATGCTTTGACTTATTTAAAAAGATGTTTGTGATATTACTAAGCAAAATACAAGAAATTTACAGAACCCGTAGAAAACATTTATCTGTATCCCAAAAGCCTACATTTTGATATGGTACACAATTTGCATCAGAAATAAACATAATGTAAATATTATGAAATATTATCCAGCCACAAAGAATGGAGTTTTTTAGTTTCCAGCAACATGGATGGAAAGATGGAGAACATTATTTTAACTGAAATTGATTTCATTGAAGTAGAGACTAGAATAGTGGTTACCAAGCCCGAGAAGGTTAAGGGAAAAGAGAATAAGAGAGGATGATTCATGGAAACAGAGGTGCAATTGGATAGGGGTAGTGGCTTTTATCATTGTACAGCACAGGAGGATAACTAAGCATAGCAATAATTAATTGAATATGACAAAATAGCTAGTAGAGGAGATATTAAATGTTCCCAACACAACGAAATGATAAGTATCTGAAATGACAGACATGACAGTTACCTTGATCTAGTCATTACATATTGTATATGAATATTGAAATGTCACACTGTGCCCCCTAAATATATATAATATGTGTCAATTAAAATTTATGTATCTCAAATGAGCATGATGTTTTTAGTACTTCACACAAAAACTCTTTAACATGAAACTGTGCCTTAAATGAAAATGTTAGAAAACATAATTATACAAAGTATTTTATGTAGCGTACTTTCTTAAGTCATATAGCTTAGAATTTATGGTAGCACTTAGGAAAAATACCTAGACAAGGGTGATTCTTTAAGTTCTTAAATTGATCTTATGCTATTTCTTAATTCCAGAGATGTGATCTTAGAGATAATTAAATTTTTATCCCGAGGGGAGAAAATCCTTTTTAAAAATAACAATTTACACTTAAATAAAGTACAATCATTTGTGTCATTCACTCTTTACCTAAGGATACATTAAAAGAGAATTTCAATCAGCCAAAGAAGATTTAGAGGATTTTCGTTGAATGAGACTCCTTTGGAAAGCTTAGGACCTTGCTTCCATATCCTTGCAACATCACCATTGATTAATTTATGTTAATGTTTATAGCATCAGGGGTTTTTAAGTAAGAATTATTTAAGGTCAAACTTTAATCAACACACATCTTGCATTAAATTCTAGTGTGTAGCTAAACATACTTGAAATTAGTCAAAATAGACGTAGTTAATAAGATAAATACAGAGTATTCAGAATTACATAAAATACATCGCCTATCACAATGCTGATATTACAACATTTGTTGTGGTGGTTTATTATTGTTCTGCCTCATTTTACAGTAACAAAAATATAGTAATATCCTTCATTCATCCATATTGTGGGTCAAAAGGTAAGCTGAGCTGCAGGATGAGATGTATGTATTTATCTATTTATGTATTTTTTTATTTTTTTTAATATTTATCTATTTGTTTGAAAGAGTTACAGAGAGAGTTGGAGAAACAGAGAAATAGAGAGATCACCAATCCTCTGGTTCATACCACAGATGGCCACAGTGGCCAGGGCTGTGCCAGGCCTAAGCTGGGGGATTCATTGAGGTCTCCCATGTAAGTGGCAGTGGTCCAAACACTTGAAACATTTTCTGCTGCTTTTCCCAGACCATGAGAGGGAGCTGCATTGGAAATGAAGAAGCTGGGACAGAAATCGGCACCCATAGGGGATGCCATCATCACAGGCAGTGTGGCTTTATACGCTGAGCCAAAATGCTGGCCCTTCATGATGAATTTTTGCCCCTTTTTACACCAATGTTTGAAAATTTTTCCAGTTGGGGAAAAGCACACCTCATGCAACTGAGGACTGGAGCTACAGCTTTTAAATCCTAGGTGGAAAAAGAAACAATAAAAACAGTCTATCTTGGCAAGGATATCTCTGAGAGAATGACTAATAAAAATTAAGAAATCAAAAAAAGAAAGTGAATTGTTTTTAATTTGTGCTTTGGTATTATTTTCAATAACACTTATTATTTATCAGAACAGGGGAGAGAGAGAGAGAGAGAGAATATGAGAATATGAAAGGTCAGGCAGAGAGAAAGCAAATACTCCCATTAGCTTGTTCATTCCTGAAATCCCCACTGCGGCAAGGATTGGGCTGGACTGAAGCTCCTACATGTGCTATAAAAAACCAATTACTTCAGCCATCACATGGTTTTCATCAGTCATAAGCTAGAATTAGGAACTGGAGCCAGAACTCAAACCCAGGCTTTCTGGGAGGTAACATGGCATTTTAAGTGAATTTAAATGTAACTATCACAAAGGGTATTACTGATATGAATGATAGAGATGAATAATGCATGAAAAATGTACTAAAAAGAGAAAAAAACAGGTATAAAAGACAAGGGTACTGTTGTGCCCCGATCGTCGGATCCCCAAATGCTGCCAGAGACTTGAACACACCAAAATGCAAGAGCAAGGTTTATTTCGGAAGTACAAGCTGTAGCAGGGACCCTGTCTACTCAACAGCGCAGCGGAGGGCAGAGGAAGGCCCTGTTCCGTGCTTGGGAGCTTCTTTTAAAGCCGGGTTACGTCATCGAGGGGTGTGGGGTAACAGTGGATTGGCTGGGGTCACCTCTGGTACCTCCTGATTGAGTGTGGTTGTTCCTGATTGGCCAGACCCAAGGGATTTCCTTATATGGTGAACCCTAGCAAGCTGTTCCCTTGTAACTTTGGGTTTGCCCAGAGTGAGGCTGCTCTTACGGGAAGTCAGGCCTGCCTCTCTGAATGGAGGCACTTTTTTGAAACATAGTTAATCCAGCCCTTCCGTACTTCAAAAGGTTTATGGAAAATGGAATTAAAATATAAGACTATTTTGGTTTGTTAGAAAAGGTAATAAGCTATATAGGTCTATGGTAAAGGTCTACACCAGTACCCTTTTTTTCATTAGCTCCACTGGCATCTGGCAGTAGCATCTAGCTTTTGGCACAGCCAAAAATCCTCCACTTGGGACACCTGCATCCCATATCTGTGTGCTGAGTTCAAGTCTCTGCTTTCTTCCCGATCCCAGCTGCTCGCTAATGCACACCTTCTTGGGCAGCAGGTGATGGTGTAAGTAGTTAGTTTCCTGCTCCTCATATAGAGACTTGGTTTGAGTCCTAGCTCCTGATTTCAGGCTGGCCTAGCCCCTGATTTTCCAGGCATTTGGGAGTGAACCAATAGATGGAAGACAGCAGTGTCTACATTTCTCTTAAAAGAGATGCATCACATAGATTTGATTTTGTTTTTAAGATTTGTTTTATTTATTTAAAAGACAAGAGTTAGAAAGGCAGAGACAAGATAGAGGTCTTCCATCCACAAGTTCATTCTCCAAATGGCTGCAATGGCAAGAACTGAGCTGATCTGAAGCCAGGAGTCAGGAGCTTCTTCTGGATCTCTCACATGGGTGCAGGGGCCCAAGGACTGCTGCCTTCCCAGGCACATTATCAGGGACCTGGATCAGAAGTGGAGCAGCCAGAACTCGAACTGGTGCCCAAATGGGATGCCGGCTCTGCAGGCTGAGGCTTTAATCCATTGCTCTACCATGCCGGCCCCTAAATATGCTTCTTAAATGCTAAAGCTTGTGTCAAAATATTAATTTGATTCAAAACAATTTAAGTGAGCAATACCTATAGGGATTTATTTAGAAAAGAAAAACACATTATCATAAAAGAACAGTCTGCAAGTATTATAATGCTCATTAATTTGAAGATAGCTTTTATAATTAATAAAGAAATTATGGATATATATATATATATATACATATAACCTGTGTTGTACAATTTTAATTCACTGCTATCAGAAATTTAAAGCTCAGGCAAAACATATACATAATATATATGTAAGATTTGAGCAAGTTGTCTGCAAGGCTTGAGTTACACTCCTATAACAAATAAAGAATATATCTTTACAAACACATGTGGAATGAAAGTTGAAAACAGATTATGCAAAAGTGGAAGAAATCTTGTCTTTTAGACTGAAAGACTCAGTCTATTATAAACCACATCATCAAGAGACAGTATGATTAAATTAGCTATTTGCAATAAAAGTTCAGAGGATGTGTGTTTGAAAGCCAAAAAAAAAAAAAAATCATTTTTACATGTCTAACAGGTTAAAGAGGAACTCTTAATAGAAAGTAAGAATTACATAGACCTGAAAGACAATGAGAATCTATTTCATAACCAGAGGAATGTACCTAAATCTAAAATAGTAATGAAAAATATAGTGTCAAACTTATTTATTTAAAACTAAGAAAAAGTGAAATATTATTTAAGTATTTATCTCTGGAAACTGTGTAAAAATAATAGTGTTAAGCTTAAAAATAAGCAGAAAAAAATTCAGAGTAGGAAATAATGAATGCAAAGCAAACAAAAACATATAGAATATTTAATGCTGATTCTTTGAAAGTTTAGAAAAAAAGAAATAGCTCATGTAGAATTTAATATGGCTTTTTTTAAAAAAAATATTTTATTTGAAAGGCAGAGTTTCAGAGAGGGAGAGACAGAGAAAGATCTTTGACCTGCTGGTTCACTCACCCAAATGGCTGCAATGGCCATGGCTGAAGCCAGAACCCTAGAATTCTATCCAGAGTCTCCCACATGGGTGGCAAGGGCTTAAGTCCTTGGACCTTCCTCTGCTATTTTCCCAGGTGCATTAGCAGGGAACTGGATTGGAAGTGGAGCAGTATAAGATGCCATTGTTGCAGATAGCAGCTTAATCCACTGTGCCACAAACCGGCCCCAGGACTTCTTATTAAGTGTGTAGAATAGTTAACTGTGAAGGGTGATCATATGGTAAACAGTAGAAGGCATAAATATTATTTGAAGAGACTATAAAAAAACTTTAAGGAGTATAGCTTCAATATGTTTCCAAATTTAGATGAAATGACCATGTAGTGTGATATAAAATATAATTCTTAATTACATAAGTAAGATAAAAAGCCTGAGTAAACTGGAAAAAATATATGTTAAATTGAACTGGTAGTTGTCAAACATTAATTGCTCCACCTTCATCCCTGGTAAAAGACATAAACCCTATAAAAATTTTGCCAAGCAATTTCTGCCAAATATTCAAGGGATAAATGATTTGCACCTTTCACAAATTATTCCAAGACTAAATGCAGTTGTAAAACAACCTGATTAAATTTGTTAGTATAATCTTAACATCTACAGCAGTCAGGAAGAAGAAAATATAGGCCAATTTTATATTTATGCAATATGAAGTCCTAAAAAATTAAAGCAAATTAATTTGGCATCATGTTTTACATTTTTTAAAAACTATTAAACATTATGACCTAATTTTATTATTCTTAAAGATTATATTTATTAAAAATCTGATAGCCTTAGATTTTTTTATACAGGAGAAGATAAGAGTTGGACAGAAGACTGTAAAAGTTATGGTTGATGACATTATGAAGATGTTATACCCCCCACGGTACTCTTGGCCTACTAAATTTCTTCCTTCTCTTTTTTTAAATCATATTTCTAAAATTACAAAAGCTTTTCGGTGATTACAGTAAGTGATTTGGATAAAAGCAAAGAGATACGTGCAATGATGAGATATACACAGCATTTCTGCAGAGTTAATCCACCCAACAGATGCATGCTAGAAAATGGAATAGACACATTCAAAGATCCTATGAATAACAGAGGAAAAACTTCTTGTTTTTGAGGAAAAAGTTTAAAAACCGAAAAAGAGCATCAGTGATCTTTGTGAAATAGGCCTACATGACAGGAGCTAGGAACCGAGCAGACTTTGAGCATCATACATATACTCTTCTGTTGTGAGAGATAGAGAAACTTGAGTGATCTTAGAGGAGAATTATATCAAGTTATAGAAAATTCATCCAATGTGGCATTCTTAAGAAATTGGGCCTATTTGATTCAGCAAAAGTTAATGGATGAATATTAATAAATGTTCTCAAGTGTTCTAACTAGTTTCATTTTGAGTTATTTGTGGTCAAAATTAAAATTGCTACAGAAGTCACTGATTACAACTGAAGTGGAATAAATTACATGAAATCTTTGAGGGCTATAAAAATACAGAATATATTTGTATAATATCAACTTCTAAGATCAATTGAGAAGTATCAACATTGAATGGTTTGTTTATAGACAGCATGAAGCCAGGGTCCCAGAAATGACAATCTAGAAATTCCATTTTGAAAAAATACAATCCATGCCCCACTTACTTCTACAAAGAATTGGAACCAGCAGGGTTCATTTCAACTTTGTATTTCTAAACTCATTTTTTTTCATATCCATATCACATTTATCATGAAACTCTTATGAATTTTAAAACATACTTTTGAACTAAATTGCCTGAACAGAGAATTTGTTTTGAACATACTTACATATTTAAATGCTTTAATAATCCCTTTGTTTCACTAATAAGCAAACAATGAACCACATTCAGGAAATAAAAGAATTATTTGTTTTTCTCATAAAAACACCTTCAGGGAAAGACGAGATGTTCTGATTATATCAAACAGCAGGACTGAGTTGTGAAGATTTAATGCATAGGCAATATCTTTCAACAATCTTCTATGTCTCCTCATTTTATGTTTTCAAATTCTTTTTTGGCAGATAAAATAGCACCTATTGTTGATTGTGGGTATCTGGATGTGGGAAATTGTACTCAGGCATAAATCTCTAAAGGAAAGACCTTGTGTTCTCTTTGTTGTTATGAGTTGGCATTCTCTGTAATGGGACACCCAGGAACTGACATTTATATCTAACCTTCTAGATAATGGGTTTACATGGCTGTCTAATCTTTTAAGGAAAGAGGAGTGCTCCTGAGATTACATTTGTATGCCTTGTAAATCACACATTAGTGATACTCCGAAACAAGAGGATGCCTTTTCAAGCTTTATCACCTGTGCCTGTCATCTAATTAATAGTTAAAGCAATTTTGTATTAATTACAGAGTTCAACCAATAGTACTAGAACAAAACAAAGAAAAAATTCTAAACTGGACAAAGTATTACATTGTACATCAACAGTCAGGACAAGAGATGATCAAGTCACTGTTTCTCATAGCGTCCATTTCACTTCAACAGGTTTCCCCTTTGGTGCTCAGTTAGTTGTCGCCAATTAGGGACAACATATGATATTTGTCCCTTTGGGACTGGCTTAATTCACTCAGCATGATGTTTTCCGGATTCCTCCATCTTGTTGCAAATGACCGGATTTCATTGTTTTTGACTGCTGTATAGTATTCTATAGAGTACATGTCCCATAATTTCTTTATCCAGTCTACTGTTGATGGGCATTTGGGTTGGTTCCAGGTCTTAGCTATTGTGAATTGAGCTGCAATAAACATTAATGTGCAGACAGCTTTTTTTTGTTTGCCAATTTAATTTCCTTTGGATAAATTATTCTAGGTTTTTAAATTTTAACTGAAAAGTGATCCCTTGTGGGGAGCAACTTGGACTATACTGTTACTGGAATTAAGACTTATTCTATGCATCTGCTCTCCCACAATATGGCGCTGGGAGAGAAGAAAACAGCTTCTACGCAGCTGCCTCCAGTTCAGCCAATAAACTGTAGGACTTGCTCCTGATTGGAGGAGAGCAGCGTGCTCGGCGTGTGGGCAGCCGAGTTGGGATTGGCAGAGGAGGACTATAAAGGAGGAGAGAGACGGCATGCACCAGGAACATCTAAGGGGAACATCTAAGGGGAACACCTGTGCAGCCCCCAAGAGAGCCGGCCGGCGGTGTGCCGCTCCCCTGCGGAAGTGGGGAATGTGGCCAGGGGGAACTGCCCTTCCACGGAGGTGGAAGGGACAGTAGCCAACCCGGGAAGAACCAGCAGCAAACCCGGGGAGGGCCGAGCAGACGAAAGAACAGCACAGGGTCCTGTGTCGTTCCTCCACGAAGAGGGGGAGCGACATAATGGTGCCGTGACTCGGATATGAAGCCTAGGCAGGGTTTAGTGTCGTTCCTCCACGAAGACGGGGAGTGACAATCCCTATTAAATATAACAGTGGGAATAAGAGAGGGAGGAGATGTACAATTTGGGACATGCTCAATCAGACTTGCCCCAAATGGTGGAGTTAGAATCATGCCAGGGGATTCCAATACAATCCCATCAAGGTGGCATGTACCAATGCCATCTCACTAGTCCAAGTGATCAATTTCAGTTCACAATTGATCACACTGATAGGTCTAAGAGTCAAAGGGGTCACACAAACAAGACTAGTGTCTGCTAATACTAACTGATAGAATCAAAAAGGGAGAGAACGATCCAACATGGGAAGCAGGATATACAGCAGACTCATAGAATGGTGGATGTCCTAAACAGCACTCTGGCCTCAGAATCAGCCCTAAAGGCATTCCGATCTGGCTGAAGAGCCCATGAGAGTATTTTATGCGTGGAAAGCCAAGACACTCTGGAAAAAAAAAAAGAAGACCTAAATGAAAGATCTCTGTGAGTGAGATCCCAGTGGAAAGAATGGGGCCATCAAAGAAGGAGGTACCTTTCTCTGAAGGGAGGAGAGAACTTCCACTTTGACTATGACCCTACCGGAATAAGATCGAAGTCGGCGAACTCAAAAGTCTTCCATAGCCTTGGCAACTCATGACTAGAGCCTAGGGAGATTACTGATGCCATAAACAAGTGTGTCAAATTGTTAAGTCAACAACAGGAGTCACTGTGTACTTACTTCTCATGTGGGATCTGCCCTTAGGGTGTTGTCCAATGTGAAGTAATGCTATAACTAGTACTGAAACAGTATTTTACACTTTGTGTTTCTGTGTGGGTGCAAACTGATGAAATCTTTACTTAATATATACTAAATCAATCTTCTGTATATAAAGAGAATTGAAAATGAATCTTGATGTGAATGGAATGGGAAAGGGAGCGGGAGATGAGAGGGGTGCAAGTGGGAGGGAAATTATGGGGGGGAAACCATTGTAATCTGTAAACTGTACTTTGGAAATTTATATTTACTAAATAAAAAAATGTAAAAAAAATGAAGCAATTTTACCACTATTTGTTTTGTAAAAGTGACAAAATACTGAAGGTGCTAATTCCCACCTATATTTATGACCAATTTGAGTCAGTATAAAAAGTTTGGAGAAAATTCAGAGCAGCATTTGAAATTATAGCAATTGTCTTGCAATGTAAGACAGTTTTTACTGAGTGATGGAATTAACTGTATAAGCTTCTAGAGTAGGAACTTTAAAACTTTAAAGTTGGCATAGGCACTTGTCCTAGTGGTTAAAATGTGTGTGGGATTCCTATATCCCATATCAAATGCCTGGATTCAAGTCCCAGCTCCACTTTTGATCCTGGTAAAACATACTCTGAGAGGCAGCAAGTGATGGCTCAAGTACTTGAGTTTACCATCCTGATGGGAGATTCAGATTGAGATCTGGGCTCCTGACTTTGCTTGTCCCAGCCCCAGTTCTTGTGGGCATTCTGGTAGTGAACTAATGGATGGAAGATCTCTCTCTGGCTGTCTCTGTCTCCACTTTTCAAACAAATGAAAATGAATAAAGAATTGTTTTTAAAAAGTTAAGAGTGATAAAAATAATTTGGGAATCTCCTTGAAATGTAGATTCTGATCCAGTTCATCTGTTGGGTGACTTGAGATTCTGACTACCTACCAAGCTTTAATATTCTGATGAGAGAGATGACCTGTGAACTAGATGTTGATAACAAGAATGTGGGATACATTTGCAACCTGTACTCCATTTTTGACCCTCAAGGTTTGTGTGAACTGAAACTGCACAGTGTCTATGTGTGCCTGTGGGAGGGGAGCATCTTTTCAAGGAAGAGTAATCATAAGTTTTACATATTCTCAAGTCTTCTGTGACCTACTATTCTGAAGCATTGATTACTGTTTTCTTGGTATGTTCCTTGAATTGCTAGTTCCATGATGTAGTAACATAAGACATTTGAGAAACTAGATATATTTTATTTGTTTTGGATATTTACAGTGAATATTAATGGGTTAAACATCACAAGAAGTCTTAGAGGTACTACTACATCTACTTTACTTTCTTTAACCTAAATTTTTCCTAAAGTACTCAGTAATGATTTTTTTCAACTTTTTACCAAATACTGTTCCATAAACCATGAAAGATCTTATCTATTACTTCCCTTCCACTATTTTTAAGATTTATTTATTTGAGCAAGTTATAGAAGTTATAGAGAGATTGAGAGAAAGAGAGAGAAGGAGAGAGAAAGAAATCTTCCATCCACTGGTTCATTCCCCAGATGGTTAAAATGTCCAGGCTGAAGCCATAAGTGTTATACAGATATTCCAGGTGGATGGAAGAGCTCAGACCCTTGGGCCCATCTTGCACTGCTTTTCCCAGGTCATTAAGAAGGAGCTGGATGGGTAATGGAGCAGTTGAGATGCCAACCAGCACCCATATGGATGCTGGCATCACAGGTGGAAGTTTCACCCTGCTAAGCCATAATGTCTCACCTCACCCTACCTAGGCCCCCTTCCACAACTCTTTTAGTTGTTTTTCTGTGTGACTCATATTTATTCAGTTGTTCTGTCCAGTACTCTGACCTTCCAATCTCATGTCCATTTTTATTTCTTCTCTCTGTGTGTATGTGTGTGTATGTGGTGGGAGTGGGAGGATTGACATGTAAAACTTGCATGTAGTAGAGTGTTGCGTTATATTTCAATACATGTATACAGTGTGTGCTGATTAAATCAAGTAATTGGCATTTTTATTTCCTTATCAGATCTTTTTTTTTAAAAAAATATTTATTTGAGGCCGGCGCCGCGGCTCACTAGGCTAATCCTCCGCCTAGCGGCGCCGGCACACCGGGTTCTAGTCCCGGTCGGGGCGCCGGATTCTGTCCCGGTTGCCCCTCTTCCAGGCCAGCCCTCTGCTGTGGCCCGGGAGTGCAGTGGAGGATGGCCCAGGTGCTTGGGCCCTGCACCCCATGGGAGACCAGGAGAAGCACCTGGCTCCTGCCATCGGATCAGCGCGGTGTGCCGGCCGCAGCGCGCCAGCCGCGGCGGCCATTGGAGGGTGAACCAACAGCAAAGGAAGACCTTTCTCTCTGTCTCTCTCTCTCACTGTCCACTCTGCCTGTCAAAAAAAAAAAAAAAATTATTTGAGAGGTAGATTTACAGACAAAGAAGGGAAAGAGAGAAAACTCTTCCATCTACTGGTTCTCTTCCTAAGTGCTCACAATGGCTGGAGCTAGACCAATCCAAAGTCAGGAGCTTCCTCTGGGTCTCCCATGTAGGTGCAGAGCCCCAACACTTGGGCCATCTTCCACTGGTTTTCCAGGCCACTAGCAGAGAGCTGAATCAGAAGAGGAGCAGCCAGAACACAAACTGGCACCCATATGGGATGCTACCACCACAGGCAGAGGCTTAGCCTACTAGGTTCCCCCCTATCATATCTTACTGATGGGGCTTTGAACTCTTCAAGTTCTTCATAAATTTTTCTTCATTATTATTGAACCATCTGTTCCTGTGATCATCATTATGAATAAATTTTCCTCCTCCAAAACCTGTATTTTTAAGATTTATTTATTTGGAAGTTATAGTTACAGAGAGACGGAGATCTTCCATCTGCTGGTGCACTCTCCTGATGAATACAAAGGCCAGGGCTGGGCCAAACTGAAGCCAGGAGCCTCATCTGATTTCCCATGTGGGTGGCAGAGGCCCAAACACTTGGGCCTTCTTCTGATGTTTTCCCAGGCCATTAGCAGGTAACTATAGCAGGAACAGAGCAGCAGGGAAAGAATCCTTCACTCATAAGGAATGCTGACATTGTAGCCATGGCTCTATTTGCTATGCCACAAGACCAGCCCCCAGAACCTCTATTTAAAGTCCTATTCTCTGATTATGATCAATTATCATTCCAACACTTGTTACAGAACTCTTTGTGACTATAGTCAGGTTCTTGGTTTTAGATGTTGCCTTTTTAACTTTTAGAATGTTGATCTATTATAATTTTTTGACAGGAAGCTATTGCTCTTGGTATTATTTTTCTGTTTTCTGTATAAATCAAATATTTGTTCAGTGAATGCAGCTCTAAGATAATGTACTATAATATAGATATGTTATCGCTGCTCTCAGAGTAGGTGGTTTGACTTCTGGATTTCTCCAAGTGTTCTTAAGTTAAATTCCATGCAGTGAAGCTCTATAATACATTTTATACCTATAAAACTGTCCAAATATTTTAGCTGTACATTCTATTGTAATTGTATCATCTCTCTTGGTTTCCCCACATGAACTACTGAATCAAGAAGAACCCCAAATTCATTCTAACCTTAAAAAATACTCGTGGTAATTAGGAAATTCTGTGTTGAACTCTGGTTGAAAAGCATGAGATGAGGTGAGGCAATTCAGGACCCATATTAGATGGATCAAAAGCATGAAGCGAAATTAGGATAATGCAAATTCTGAAATCAAAAAAAAATTCCCTTTGACCTCTTTTCGTTACTCAAATTTTTCTAGAGATTTCTTATTAGAAGATAACATTATCAACCAGGCTTCAGGTGGCAAGTTAACTGTTCAGAGTGTACAAGATAGCTGGAATGCCCACAAAATGTCATCAGAAGTAGACTGAATAGAATAATAGTCTGATGGAGGGACTCCAGAAACTCAATAATTGTGTTTTGCAATAATGTGCTATTTTGGCATTTTGCAAAAAAAATAATCGCAATACTTGTTGAGATTATCTCATTTATTGTATTACCACTTTCAGCTGGGGTCTGTCAAAAAAGTAGGACATCTGTGGATGTGTCATGCTCACATAGATGAGGAACAGTAAGACGAACTCTGAAAATCTCCATTTCAGTCTGTGAATTCTATTTTTTAATGTTTAATTCTTGACAGATTCAACATAATTCATAGATACAATTCTAAGAATATAATGATATTCCTTTCCTCCGTATAATCACACCCTCCCTTCTCTCCTTCTCTCTTTCTTTTTTTAGTTTTTGAGATAACATTTTAAACTTACATTACAGTAAGAAGGCTTATTCATTTTCAGTCAAGTAACTACACTGTTCTTTTAAAATGTTTAGTGTACTCATTAGTCATCTGAATTACAATCACTGACATTTTACTTCGAATTTCTTTTACTCAAACATTGATTGCCAAGGCCATTTATGCTAAAAAGTATTATTAAAAAATGAGGAGAGGGAGGAATATTTATACATTAAAGAGTCTTAATGGACAAACTATGTAAGATATTTTGGATAACTTTAAAAAAGATTAAAATTGGGATTTGGAGTAGGCATTTGGTGCAGTGGTGAAGAT
The DNA here is from genome assembly GCF_051225735.1 of Oryctolagus cuniculus. Classification (NCBI taxonomy): domain Eukaryota; kingdom Metazoa; phylum Chordata; class Mammalia; order Lagomorpha; family Leporidae; genus Oryctolagus; species Oryctolagus cuniculus. Next base: position 58,233,695 of record NC_142881.1, on the reverse strand, counting down.
ACCACTTGGGATACTCACTGTGGATTCAGGTGCTTTCTTTGCTTCCTATTCCAGGTTCCTGATAATGCACTTCCTGAGAGGCAGCAAATATTAGCCTGAGCACTTGGGCCCCTGCCTCCCCATATGGGAGACCTAAATTTCTTTTCTGGCTCCTGGCTCTGGCTCAGCACAGCACAGTCCAGGTCATTGCAAGCATTTGGGAGTGAACCAGTTAATAGGACCCCTCTCCCTGTCTCTCTCTCTCTCTCTCTCTCTCTCTCACTCTCACTCTCATTCTCACTCTCTCTGTGTTTGTCTCTCTGCCTCTCAAATAAACAAAAATTAAGAGAAAAAGTTACTAGTATACTGAAGAAAGTATTTGTCTGCCTTTTAATTTTTATTAAACCTGGACGCAATGAAAATGATCCAGGTGTGCTCTCTGTCATGTGGTGGCACTTTTATTTTGTGACTAAAACATGACCCATATTCTATCAAGATAAAGAATTGGGTGAATGAACTATAATTTTATATTTGAAAGGGTGGGAAAAAAAGGATACCATGTGAAAAGTGTCAAGTGTCTGTAAAATGGAGATTGAGAAAGTAATTTTAAAGTGTGAATGGACCTGCAAATATTGAGTAAAAACACTTTTAAGTATGTGTAAGTTTCTACGTGGTCTTTTAGCTTCAAATACATATATGCCTAGAATCACATCCACAGCTAATTAAAGAACAGAGGGAAAGTATATTCAAGTATCTGGAGCAATCTGAAAAACATGAATGTTCAGTGAGTTACTTTGATTTTCCTTTTTGACATTTTCAGTGATCGGTCTTCCTTTCTGAGACGGTGACCTTGTGTCTGAGTAGACTCTTCCACTTGATATGTACATAGGCTGCTCTGAAAGTAGAGTGGAGTAGCAGTAAATGTCACTGAAATATGGTTTTTAGATGTAGTTTGGTTAGAGTTGAGAGTACATAATAAAAATGATGAATTTACTAAAACCTTCCTTTCCTGTTTTCTTTCTCTCAAGCAGTTTTAAAATTCCCGATATGGTTAGAATACATGCACTTTTAAGAAAGCATTCTACTAAAAGTAATTGGGTATTTTCCACTGGTACATAAATCTGTTAGCTGGTGTTTGATATTCTTGAAAAATCAGACAGTGGGCATTTATTACTATCAAAGGGACCCTCTAAAGAGAAAATTCACAGTTGTTCAATAAAACTGAGAAAGTTAATGTATTCCAGAAAAATTCTTTGACAGAGAATTTTGTTCAGAAACTTTTAAAACTTAACAAAGCAAATGTATCAACACAGTGTACTTTTGTAATGAGGAATATGTACACCGTATTTCACTGAATGGTTATAAAAAATTATCTGTACCATCTATCAAAATGACGTAATTGTCTGTGAGTCACAACATGGAAAAAGGGTTTATGCCAAAGCTCTGGAGTCAAGCTTCCTGAGTTCCGTCTTATCTCTGATACTTAATATTAGTACATGAACTTCAAACATATTACCTGATTACTATTTACCTCTATTTCTTTGATGGTAATAATAGGAATTATATCCTTGTGTTCTTTGGAAGACTAAAGGATATAATAATAATAATAATAATGCCTTGTACATACAAGTACTCAAAATTAGCTTATTATTAAACTATAATTGCTTTTCTTCATATGGTTTAAAGATCAGGCAATTGATAAAAAAACAAATTCACCTTAATTTTGAAATTGTTCCTGAAACATTGGACACTAAAACAAAAAGAAAACTTATAGAGTAAGTGCATTACATGCAAATAGAATAGGAAAAAGTCCTTTCAATGGAAATAAAGGCCCACAGAATTTTATATTCCATTTCCATTTTTTTGTGGTGATGAGCAAGAGTGCCTGAAAATGAAGAAATGAAAAAGCAAAGATCTCAATCATTCTCCATTACAATACTGGATTGTAACTCCTGCCTATTCCAAAAGGTAATCCTTAAAAGGGGCGGCTGTCCTCCTTTGGGGGTCAGAAGAATGCGTATTGTTGGAAAACAGTCCTCAGTATTATTCTGTCTTGTTTCTAATTGAGATTAGTTGCCTTTGGGAATATCCTTTTCCTGTATTGTAGACATCACTCTCAGAGAAACCTGTTTTTGCCTCCCCAAAACCATAATGTTAGATGAATGTCTCCTTCCAGAGTACACTAAAAACTAAACGTGCAGCTTGCCTGACAAGTCAGTCTGAAAAGTTTCTACTTTCATTATATGACCAGCACAGTTCTGGAAGTCAATGTGCCCAGGAGGAAAAGGGTGACAAATGCTGTGGGGAGCAATCCGGACTGGACTAAGTTACTCGAATTAGGACTTATTCTATGCATCTGCTCTCCCACAATATGGCGCTGGGAGAGAAGTAAACAGCTTCCGCACAGCTGCCTCCAGTTCAACCAATTAACTGTAGGACTTGCTCCTGATTGGAGAGCAGCGTACTCAGCCGAGTTGGGATTGGCGGAGGAGGACTATAAAGGAGGAGAGAGACGGCATGCACCAGGAACATCTATGGGGAACATCTAAGGGAACCCGTGCAGCCCCCGAGAGAACCGGCCGGTGGTGTGCCGCTCCCCTGCGGAAGTGGGGAATGTGGCCAGGGGGAACTGCCCTTCCACGGAGGTGGAAGGGATAGTAGCCAACCCGGGAAGAACCAGCAGCAAACCCGGGGAGGGCCGAGCAGACGAAAGAACAGCGCAGGGTTCTGTGTTGCTCCTCCACGAAGAGGGGGAGCGACATAATGGTGCCGTGACTCGGATAGGAAACCTAGGAGGGAAGAAATGACTCGGATAGGAAACCTAGGAGGGAAGAAATGACTCGGATAGGAAACCTAGCTCGGATAGGAAACCTAGGACGGATAGCAAACTTAGGAGGGAAGAAACGGGAAGAAATGGGAAAATACCGGAGAGAGAAACTAGCAAACAGCCTAGGGAAAAGCCGGACGAAAAAGGAGCCGGAAGAAGCTATTGAAAGCCTAGGCATAGACTCGAAACAGCCTAGGGAAAAGCCGGACGAAAAAGGAGCCGGAAGAAGCTATTGAAAGCCTAGGCATAGACTCGGATTCGGACTACGGGGGGAAGCTGGGAGAAATCTCTAAGGTCGAAAGCGAAAGTGAAAGCTAGAACAAACAGACTCGGACGCGGACTGTGGGGAGAGGCCAGGAGAAATGAGGGAGGAGTATCGTTGGAAGAAAGCTTGGGGAAACATACCGGGTAGAGAAAAATGTTAGGGAAATTGAAGCCGCGGGGGGCAGGCCGAGGCGGAAACGAAAGCCACTTTGGGGTTCTCAAGTTAGCCCGGGAATAGGGGGCGAAAAGTTGAAACTAGAAGCTGAGACGTAAGCCAGGTTGGGATCCGTCTGATTAGCCCGGGGAGCAAAGGACGGGAAGCCAAACCGTGGGGCGGAGACGTACGCTGGGTTGAATTCGCCAGGCTAGCCCGGGGAACTTAGATTGAATCCTAGTGGTGGAGACGCAAGCTACGCTGTGTTACTCGCGGAAGCCGCCGCGTGCAGAGAGAGCACGGGGCGTGAATAGATAAGGGAACGCTGGCGTAGGCCGTGGTTCAGACGCGAAAGGGTTAAGCGTGGAGACCGCGGAGCGCGCAAAGCCGAGCCGCGCAAAGCCGGGAAGCTGCGCAGATGAGAGAGGCGCGCGGGCTGAAGCGGCTCAGAGCCAGGAACCCGCCGGCGGGGCGAGGTGCCGGGAAGCTGCGGGGATAAGAGAAACAGAAGTTTGGAAGTGAAGTAAAAGAGAAATGGGAATGCTGGAAGATAGAAGTGAAATGGGAGAGGTAGGAATGCCCGGAGATAGAGAAATAGAGAAAAATAAGGCCTCCCCTCAACATGCCAATTAGAAGGCTTGGATTCGGTCTGCCTGATTTAAGGCGGTAAGCGCCAGCAAAGCTCGACCAGAGTATGAGCTGCAGGTCACCGAAGATAGGCACGAACCAACACTAATAAGTCTCCCCCACAATAAGGCAATGAGAAGGCTTGGATTCGGTTTGCCTGATAGGTTTTGTAAGCCCCTGCGGGCAGAGCAGAGCATGCGCTGCAGGGCACCGAACACAGGCATGCATCAGCGCCTAAAAACCTCCTCACAATGGCGAAGAGAGGACCCGGATTCGGTTTTCCTGATTGATAGGACTTGTAAGAGCCTGTGGCAACTCTAGCAAGTAGAGCAGAGTGTGTTCCGCGGGACACCGAAGACAGGCGCGTATCAACGCTAAAAAATAAAAAGAAAGGGGGATCTGTGGGGAGCAATCCGGACTGGACTAAGTTACTCGAATTAGGACTTATTCTATGCATCTGCTCTCCCACAATATGGCGCTGGGAGAGAAGTAAACAGCTTCCGCACAGCTGCCTCCAGTTCAACCAATTAACTGTAGGACTTGCTCCTGATTGGAGAGCAGCGTACTCAGCCGAGTTGGGATTGGCGGAGGAGGACTATAAAGGAGGAGAGAGACGGCATGCACCAGGAACATCTATGGGGAACATCTAAGGGAACCCGTGCAGCCCCCGAGAGAACCGGCCGGTGGTGTGCCGCTCCCCTGCGGAAGTGGGGAATGTGGCCAGGGGGAACTGCCCTTCCACGGAGGTGGAAGGGATAGTAGCCAACCCGGGAAGAACCAGCAGCAAACCCGGGGAGGGCCGAGCAGACGAAAGAACAGCGCAGGGTTCTGTGTTGCTCCTCCACGAAGAGGGGGAGCGACAAATGCAGTCAAAGGTACTCTGACAAGGAGAGTAGAGTTGGAGCAAATTACAAAAACAGCAGGTTTAACTTGAAGTCTGTTTTAAGAGACAGGATACCCAGAAGAAACACAATCTTGCAAGCCAGTGTAGCACAAGAACGAACACTGGGCATCCCAGTCTCCTGCATTATAACGCACTGCTCAAATGTGGAATGCAACAGAAGAATAGGAAATGCAGAGAGTGGTGCAATCTCGAGAAAGGTTCTGGAGAAAACGTTTAGGAGATATTTATGTGGTTTTGATTTCTTAATCAGATGAGTTGACTCAATGACAGAGCTATTATAAATTAGTGTTTCCTTTAGGAGTTCATGTTCAAAGCTTGTTATATTAATAGATAATTTAAACAAATGATGTACGAAGAAGTGATACAAGCTTAGATGTGCTGAATCAGAGAAGTAGTGTTTTTAATATCATGGAAAATGTGTTCTTTCTTGACACTTGGCAGCAAATTATAAAAATTAATTTATAGGAGCCATCACTGTGGATTAGCAGGTAAAGCCGCCACCTGCAGTGCTAGCATCCCATATGGGTGCTGGTTTGAGTCTCTGCTGCTGCACTTCCGACCCAATTCTCGGCTATGGCCTGGGAAAGCAGTGGAAGATGGCCCAAACCCTTAAGCCCCTACACCTGTTGTGAGACCAAGAAGCTCCTGGCTTCGGATCCGCCCTGCTCTGGTCATTGCATCCATTTGAGGAGTGAACCTGTGGATGGAAGACCTCCCTCTCTGTCTCTGCCTCTCTGTAACTCTGCCTTTCAAATAAATAAGTCTTTTAAAAAATTAACTTATGAAGGGCAGAAAGTCGTATAAGTCAATAACATAGTTAGCACAATTAAAACATGATTAAGTTTACCACCAGTGACTGTATTCATTGAAAATGTGATGATACTAGGGAACATCCAGCAAATTTTTTAAAAAGGTTTACTTATTTTATTTGAAAGAGTGATAGAGAAAAGGAAAGATAGTGAGCTGGTTTACTCCCCAAATGACAGCAATGGCCAAGACTGATCCAAGCAGAAATCAAGAGCCTGGAGCTCCAACCCAGACTCCCACATAGATGGCGGTCCTCCACTGCTATCCCAGGCACATTAGCAGAGAACAGGATCTGAAGTGGAGCAGATGAGATTCAAACCTGAGCACATGTGGGATGCTGGCCTTGCAGGTGGTAGCTTAATTCACTGTGCCACAATGCTGGCTGCCAGCAATTTTTTTAGATGACAGTGTAGGTCTGTGACATAGAAAGATAAAGAACAAAAAAACTTTATATTTTGGTGTGATAGTCTTGATAACAGATAACATTTTGATAATGTCAGGTCTAAAGTTTGGAATGAATATTAAATGTGAGAAAAATAGTCCTGTTCTTATTTAAGTCCTTTAATGTCATTTTGTAGTATGTGACAAATTCACTCTTCCACACATTGTGCCACACGCAAAATTAGGAGGGAATATAGGGTGCCAAATATATGAATTTCCTTACTCATGACTGTCCTAATTGTATTTATCTCTTGGAGTAGAAAATTTTGTACCTCCTGTGGTTTTTTTATTAAAATGATATTGTACTAAATGATCAGTTTATTTCTAAAATGTTGAGAATAATCTAGAGCAGAAGACACAAGAGGCAACCAAATACAAGGAAATAAAAGAGTCTGTGGATACTTAGCACTGAAAAAATATTCACAACCAAGTTTAACTGGCGTTTGATTGTTGTGGAAAATACTATAAGAACACAAATCTTATGCCAACATTCCTGAAATTCTTCAGGAAAGAAAGGGTAATTATAGTCTCCTAAGTTACTACTTCATAGTTAACCTTAAGCTGCAATACGGACCACTAACCCTAAAAATAGACAGTGAAATCAGTGAAATAAAGACCACAAAAACCAATGAAAATTACTATTTGTAATACAACAAACATGGTTGGAAAAAGAAATAGAATGGAAAAGGCAACAAAATGAAAATTAAAGGAAAACGAAATCAGAGCAGATGTTGTGAATCTGTTTTTCATGCAGAGATGCTTAAATGCGAGCAGCGGCCTTCCAGGCAAGGTTGCTGAGATAATAACACTGAATTTGTTCAGGATGGTTTGATTAGGTGGTCTGACAGTGAAGGTTTAGAACTAACTGGAGAACAAGCCATGTAGGCTAACTGAGCTGTTTATATTTTTAAAAGACATTTCTTATCTGTATTCAAGTTCTTGAACGAAGATTGTATTTTCTCTGCCTCTTGTAAGATTTAACATATAAAGGACAACGTACATTGTTTCATGGTTTCGTCAAGCTTTTCAATAGCTTCCCTCTCATTACTATCAGTACATTTTACTGTCATTTATCTTTTCCTGTGACTTGAACAAGATTTTGCTTCCAAATGCTTGTAGACATTTAATCCTGAGAGGAGGAAACTTGACCCAGTCGTTGTGTTTAGGGGATAAATCTGGTTGGAAGGTCTTTAGACCATTGGGACCATGTATTGGAAGACAGTTCTCACTAGTGGTTTGGTTATAAGAAGTCTGTTGATTGGGGTCAGCTGCCCTCTCTCTGCTTCTTATCTTGTCATGTGGTCATTCTTCTGCACACATTCCACTCTAGCCACACCAGATGACCAAATCAATAATGCTGCTTTGATCTTGCATCATGAACCTCCAAAACTACAGACCAAAATAGAAGCTTCTCCTTCATAAGTAGCTTTTATCGGGTATTTAGTTTTACTAATGAAAACCTGAGTGCTATGCCTTTCTTCCTGATTTTATCACTGACTTCATTATAGCACCTCTACTAAATTCCTCTACTGTGTTCCTTATAATATAGACATTTGTTCCCTCTACTATTTTCTTTCATCCTATTTGAATCATAGCTGAAATTTCTGCTCAATAAAATACCTTGTGGATAGGCTATGCCAGTTCCAATGAATCGCTGTAATTGTTACACATATGAATACTTTACATGCCAGTGTTCACCATAGAAGTTTCAGTATGAAACAAAAAATTTGTTTTTGAACACAGAACTAGGAAAAAAAAAGTATTTTTTTTATTTTTGTACATGATGTTTTCAAGCATCTCTTTTTTCTCTACCTGATCTAAACTGAACAAAGATGTCTATATACAGACAGTGAATAGTATTTTGCAAGTTGTAAAAGAAGCAATTAAAAACAAATTAAAATGTGTGAAGAAAAAAGTTAAAAACAATAAATAATCAATTTAGTCAAATAATTTTTATAAACTAGATATTATAAAACTCTCCCAATAAAATGTCTTTTAAAGAAATTACCGTTTCATGTAAATATCACTTTAGCAATCACTCCTACTGTTAGTCAGTTGTCTCCAAATTCTAAGTAGTTGGAGACATCAGTGCCTGTTGAACATATATATACTCAGCATTTTCATAGGAAAATTGACCTACCCCCTAATGCAATCATAAAGGAATGTATAAGTACACTATAAAAGTTAAAAAATACTTCCAAAAGGGCCAAATTATACATATTGAGGACAGTTGGATCTCCATGGAATAACTCATGGAAAATAAAGGAATGATGTACAAACATGAAAAGAGAAAAGACATTATTAGAAAAGGAAAATGTATAGCACTGTTTACCCATGTGGATTATGGTGCTTGTCATGTGTTCTTTGTAATTATTTAATAATGTGTTTAGTTCTGTGATTAAACTGTGAGGTCTTTCAAAGCAAAGACAGTAACTATTGATCTTGCCATTTCCTACACCTGACAAAATAACAAGCGCTAGGAGCTCTGTAAACGCTCATGCAATGAATGAATATATCATTATTTAATCATTGATAACCTAGATGGGCACCTTATTTTATTGTGCTTTGTTTCATTGTGCTTCATGGATATTGAGTTCTTTTACAAGTTAAAATTTGTGACAACCCTGCAGGAAGCTAGAGTATTGGCACCATTTTTCTACCAACATGTGTTCACTTCATGTCTCCATGACACATTTTGGAAATTCTCAAAATATTTTAAATTTTCTCATAACTGTTACAATGATCTGTCATCAGTGGTCTTTGATGTTACTGTTGTGATGGTTTGGGGCACCCATATATGTTGCTGATTAATGGGTAGATACATCATGTATTGTGTGTATTCTACTAGCCAGTCGCTCTTCCACTTCTCTCTCCTGGGATCTCCCTATTCCATGAGAGAACAATATTGAAACCAGGCCATTGAATAACCCTACAATAAAGTCTCGATTTTCAAGTGAAAGTAAAACTCCTAAGTCTCTCATTTAAATCAAAAGTTAGAGATCATAAATCCAAGAAATGAGGGCTTGTAGAAAGCAGAAACAGACTAAAAGCTACATCTCTTCAACCAGTTAGCCAGCTTTTGAAGGCAAAGGAAAGGTTCTTGAAAAGTGCTGCTGGAGTGAGTGTATGAATGATGACAAAGTCAAACAGCCTTAAAGATATGGAGAAAGGTTTAGTAGTCTACACGAAAGATTAAAACATTCACAGCATTCTCTCAAGACAATACTTAATCTAGAATAAGGCCATACTACTCTTCAATTCAGTGGGGTCTGAGAGAGTTGGCCAAGCTGCCAACAGAAGAAAAATTTGAAGTTACCAGAGCTTGTTTGTGTGGTTTAAGGAAGGAAATAATCTCTATAACATAAAAGTGCAGGTTGAAGGAGCAAGTGCTCCTATAGAAGCTGCAGCAAGTTATCCAAGAGTTATAGCCAGAATAATTAAATAAGGTGACTATACTACAGAACAGAGTTTCAGTGTAGATTATCCACCCTACTTTTGCAAGAAGATGTCATTCAGTTCGTTCATAGTTACAAAGGCCCAGTTAATGTTATAAAGGACAGGCTGACTTTCTTGCTAGAGACTAATGTAGCTGGTGACTTTTAAGTTTAAGCCAAAGCTCAATTGCCCTTCTGAAAACCTTAAGCCCTTTAAAAACAGTGGCACAGTGGGTTACGCAACCAGATGGGGTGCTGGCATCCCATATCAGAGTGCTGGTTCGAGTCCTGGATGCTCCACTTCTAATCCGGCTTTCTGCTAATGCACATGAGAAAGCAGTAGATAATGACCCATGTACTTGAGTTTCTGCCATTCATGTGGAAGACCAAATGGAATTCCAAGCATTTGCCTGGTCCAACCCAGGCTGTTGTAGACATTAGGGTGTGAACCAGCAGATGGAACATCTCTCTCTCGCTCTTTCTCTCCCTCTCTCCTTCCTTCCCTCTCCCCTTATCTTTTGCTATGCCTTGCAAGTCAATTAATCCATCTTTTAAAAAGAACTGTACTAATTCTACTCTACCTATACTCTATGTATGTAATGGAAAAACAAATCCTAGCTAGCAAGACATCTGTTCACCACACGGTTGACTAAATATTTTATGTCTGCTGTTGAGATCTACTAAGAACAAAAGGTTCCTTCCCTTTCAAAATGTTACTGATCATTTGCAATGCACCTGATTACCCTAAGAGCTCTGATGGAGATGTACAATGAGTTTAACATTGTTTTTAGCCTCCCAACACAGCATCTCTTCTGTGATTCTTAATGAGTCAAGGAGTAATCTTGACTTAAAAGTCTTACTAGTCAAGAAATACATTTCAAGGGTCAGTGTTATAACACAGAAGATTGCACTGCCATTCCTATAGTGTTTGAAGTCCAGGCTGATCTGCTTCCCATCCAGCTCTTTGCTAACATGCCTGGGAAGGCAACAGCAAATGCACTAAGTGCATTTACTCTTGCCACCCATGTGAGAGACCATGATGCAGTTCCTGGCTCCTGGATTTGACATGGCCTGGGCCTGGTTGTTTATGGCCATTTTAAATAGAAGTGAACCAGTGGATGAAGATTCCATATCTCTCTCTGTCTCTCTCTCCCTCTATCACTTTCTCTTTGTGTATGTATGAATATGTGTGCTCTCAATTATTTTCTGTCACTCTGCCCTTCAAATAAATTCACTAATGTTAAAAATTACGTTTGAGAAGGCTATATTTGCTAGCTAAAGTAGATGGATAAATTCTGGAAAGGATTCATTTTTTAAAAAAAAAATTCTGTTAATCTTTATTTATTTGTGAGAGACGAGGGAGGGAGAGGAAGAGAGAGAGAGAGAGAGAGAGAGAGAGAGAGAGAGAGTCCCATCAACTGTTTTACTGTCTAAAAACAATGGTTTAGTTTCTGAATGCCTGTAATGACTGAGGCCAGGGCTGGAGCCAGGATCTGTGAATGCTATTCAGGTTTCTCATGGGGTTGCAGGAACTCAATTACTAGAATCATCGCTGCTCCGTCTGAGGATCTGTGTTAGCAGGAAGCTGGACTCAGGAGCCAGAGGCATGTTATCAAACCCAGGTACTCTGACATAGGAGTTGGGCATCATAACTGCTAGGCTAAATGCCACTCCCTAGATTTACCATTTTAGATGACACTGAGGACACTTGTAATTTATAGAAGGAGGTAAAAATGTTAACATTGAAAGAGCTTTGAAAGAACTTGATTCTAATCCTTGTGACTTTGAAGGGTTTAAGATTTCAATAAAAAGTAACTGCAGTTGTGATAGAAAGAGAACTGGAAGTAGAAGTGGAGCCTGGGAACAGGTATTTGGCACAGCCAGAAAGTCTCCACTTGGGAGAGCTGCATCCCATATCAGAGTGCCTGAGTTCAAGTCATTGCTCAGCTTCCAATTCCAGCTCCCTGCTAATGTACCTCAAAAACAACAGATGACAGCTCAAGTACTTGGGTCCTTGCCACCCATGTGGGGGATTCAGATAGAGTCCCGGCTCTTTGCTTCAGCTTGGCTCAACTTCAGCTATTGTAAGCTTCTGGGGAGTGAACCAGCAGATGGAAGGCTGATAGGTTGGTTTCTATCTCTCTCTGTCTGTCTCTCTTTCTCTCTGCCTCTCAAATAAACAGATAGATAAATGGTAACTGAGTTGCTGCACTCCCACAAAACTTGAACAAATGAGGAATGGCTTGTTATGAATCAGCAAAGAAAATGGTTTCTTGAGATGGAGTCTGTTCTTGGGGAAGATGCTGTCAACGTTGTTGAAATGATAACAAAGGATTTAAAATATCACACAAACTTAGCTGATAAAGCAGCAGCAGGATTTAAGAGGATTGACTCTAATTTTGAAGAAAATCTGCTGTGAGGAAAATGCTGTCAAACAGCACTTCACGCTACAGAGAAATCGTTAGTGAACGGAACACTCAATCCCACGGCAATCTTCATTGTTGTCTTATTTTAGGAAATGCTACAGCAACCTTAACCTTCGTCAGTAGCCACCTTGATCAGTTAGCAGCTATCAATGTTGGGGCAAGGCCATCCACTGGCAAAAAGTGTACAGCTGCTAAGGTTCAGATGATCATTAGCATGTTTTAGCAATCAAATATTTCTCAATTAGGGTATTTACACTTTTTTAGACATAAATGCTATTGTACGTTATAAAATTATACTGTATTAACATGACTTTTATATGCACTGGGATAAAGGAGGGAGAGAAAAACAATCCTGTAAGACTCAAACCTTTTAAGATTTTTTTAAGGATTTATTTATTTATTTGAAAGTCAGAGTTACACAGAGAGAAAAGGAGAGGCAGAGAGAGAGAGAGGGAGAAGTCTTCCATCCTCTGGTTCACTCCCCAAATGGCTGCAATGGCCAGAGCTATGCCTTTCTGAAGCCAAGAGCGAGGAGCTTCTGGTCTCCACATGGGCGCAGGGGTCCAAGATCTTGGGCCATCTTCTGCTGTTTTCCAAGCCGCAGCAGAGAGCTGGATCAGAAGTGGAGCAGCTGGAACTCGAACCGGTGCCCATATGGGATGCCAGCACTGCAGGTGGTGGCTTTACCAGCTGCACCACAGTGCTGGCCTCTCAATTAGTTTTAAGAACCACTGTGTGTTTTGAGTTAAATTAGAAAATCAACTAGTAGTATGTAAATGTATAGAACATCAAGCAATAAAAATTCTTTTTTTAAAATTTTTTTTTTGGTTTTTATTTTTATTAGACTTTTTATTTTTAAAGTATTTATTAATGCTTTTTTATTTTTTTTTTAAATTTTTTTTGACAAGCAGAGTGCACAGTGAGAGAGAGAGACAGAGAGAAAGGTCTTCCTTTGCCGTTGGTTCACCCCTCTAATGGCCGCCGCGGCCGGTGCGCTGCGGCCGGCACACCGCGCTGATCCAAAGGCAGGAGCCAGGTGCTTCTCCTGGTCTCCCATGCGGGTGCAGGGCCCAAGCACTTGGGCCATCCTCCACTGCACTCCCTGGCCATAGCAGAGATCTGGCCTGGAAGAGGAGCAACCAGGACAGAATCCGGCGCCCCGACCGGGACTAGAACCCGGTGTGCCGGCGCCGCAAGGTGGAGGATTAGCCTAGTGAGCCGCGGCGCTGGCCCTATTAATGCTTTTTAAAAGAAAGATTTATTTAATTTATTGATTGATAAAGCAGAATGACAGAGAGCAAGAGGGAAAGTAAAAGAGAGATCTCTCATCCATTGGTTTACTCCTCAAATGGCTGCAACAGCCAAGTCTGGGACGGGATGAAGCCAGGAGACAGGAACTCTATCTGGGTCTCTCACTTGTGTAGCAGTGACAAAAGTCCTGGGACCATCATCTACTGCCTTCCAAGGAATTTAGCAGAAAACACAATTGGAGTATAGCTGCTAGAACTCTGCCCAGCATTCTGATATGAGATGGAGATATCACAAGCGCCAGGCGGCTCTACCCAGTACCCATTCATTTAATGACATGTATCTTACTCTTCATATTTTAGTCTGTAATTTGCTATCCAACTGCATATAATTCTGTAGGCATTTGCATGTTGTTACAAACAAGCATGGTGAATGAGAATATTATATGAATGGTACTGATTTGAGGATGGGGAATGGTTTTTTGTCATAGACTTCTTTGCTATCTGTTTGGTAAATTCAAGATTTTAGTACTAGGTAACCTGAAGCAATATACAGACTGAAAAGGAGAACTTGTCTCATGGAGAGAGATCTGCAAGGTCAAGTTTTGTGCATCTGAGAAGAAAATATATGAGAAACACAAATTCCAACAAAAGCATCAAGCTTTAAAATAAATAGTATTCAGTAATAGCCATGTCCTTTTTAAGTGTTAGCTTTTCATATTTTTTCCAGTTGGAGAAATACTATATTTTGGAGGGTAATCAAAAATAGTTTAACTGCATACTTAATGTTCTGGAGGAGGGAAAAAAAAAGTAAAATTGATCAGATTATAAGCAACTCTTTTGTTCTTAAATTTATCAGTACATCTTCTGTTTTATGTATTTTATTCCGTAAGATTTCCATTCTATATGTAGCATATACCTCTTAGAAGTCATTATTAAAATGAGCCCAGATTATACATCTCTGTGCACAAAAGTACAGGTTTCATGACTGAACACCTAAGTTGTTATGAATAGCACTCAGGTGACTGCTTTTACTAGATTATCCAGCAAGAGAGGCGTCCCATCATTGGCATCCAGTGTGCAGGAACTGACTGGTTTTATTGCATAACACAGGAGAATTGCTCACTACTGGCTGTTCCTGCTGACAGTCCTGATGTGCAATCTGGTAATACCCTCAAAGCTATTTTGTTGTTGTTGTTGTTCCCAGTGCTTTGTTATTAGATGTTAATAGATTCTTGGCCTATAGGAGAGAAAGCAATGGGATAATTAACATAAAAAAGCTCAGTGCTAGGAGAGAGCTCAGTGGAAAAAAGTGAGATCTGAATGAGGATTCATGTTTATTTGACTTTTCCTATTTGTTTATTTTGCCAAGATAAAGGTGGCATAACACTAGACTTTTGCTCTGATGCCAGAATAGTTGAGTAGTTGAGGCATTAAACTTTGTTAATTTCTTTTTCTATAGCTATCTTACTTTTGATGTTCTTGAAATAAATACTTTGGGTTCCTCTAGGACAGATCTAGAATATTAACATTACAAGTGCACTGTCCATGTGCTCTTTGCAAAATTAGAAGTTATTCCTCTATAAATGCATTAAAGTATCTTATGCCTAATTAAAATTAAGATGAAAAGTATAATGCATTCCAATCTTTATTATACTAGAATAAGCATTGCTTTATACTATTTCTATAAAATTTAAAAATAATTAAGAACTACAATTTGCTCTTCCTACCAAATATTTCAAATAGTTCAATGATGTAATTGTAGAATCATGATTTCTGAAAGACAGATGAGATTTTAGCATTTGTAGAACCTTAGCACCTTGGATAAAACTGATCTTGAGTTGTGATTCAACTAAAGGAGCTTTTTAAATTTTAAAAGATGTTATCTACTCAAAGCCTGAACTTCTTCATCTATAAAATCAAAATCTAAGAGCCAATATTTATTGACCTGGCAGGCTCCCCAGCCAGCCCACTGCACACCCACAGGGCTTGGGGGCTATGGCTCAGACCCTGGCAGGTGGTGTTTGGTCCTTTGGGGTCGAGGACGTGGGGGGATGCAGAGGTGGGGGCGCCATGCTCACTCCCTCGAAGCACAGTTGAAGCCCTCGCAGGTGTCAGACATGGCCCATGCCTGACTGCCCCACCCTCCAGCAGCCCTGGACGCCTTGGGTACAGAAACAAGAATCCGTGGGGGGTGCGGGTGCAGCTGCATGAACAGCCCGGGGCCCACCCAGTAATGTATGCATATTGCCTAGAACAATCCCAGAGAAACAACAGGTACTCAAGAGATTTTTGTTAGAAACTCAAAGGAAGAAACCAGTTGAAAACAGAAATCTGAATGAAGGTTGGAAGTAATGGAGAAAGAATAACACTAAATGTTTTCTTATATTCATTGAAAAAAGGGATGAATGTTCAAAATTCCCATTTTACTAATTGTAGACATCTGAAGGTAATATATGCTACTGATTGTGCAGGATCAAACAGCATCAGTTTTCTTGTAATTTTAGAGGATAGACATTCAGAAGATCTCAAGTAGACTTGGTATTGAATATAAAATATTTGGAGACTTTTGTTTTTGCTATTTTTACTACTTATTTTACTTTTGTATTTACTAGGTAATGTATGCTACTGATGATATGGGATTGAACATCATAAATTCTCTTCCAGCTGTAGAAGATGAACTGTTTAGAAGATCAAAAGTGGACTTGGTATTGAATATAAAATATTTGAAGACTTGTTTTTTTGCTATTGATGAACCAATACTGATACATTTTATCAACAAAATTCCACGGTTTACATTGAGGTGGACTGTAAACTCTGTGGACTTTGACAAATGTATATTGACATATTTTGAGCATGACATTGCATACGGAATACTTTCACTATCCTGAAAATCTGTGTTCCACATGTTCATCCCACCTTCAGTACTGTGGGACCCCTGACAACCACTGGCATTTTTATTCCTTAATAGGTTTTACCTTTTTCAGAACAGAAAATAGTTCTAACTAAATCATATGTAGTTCTCTCAGATGGATTTCTTTCATTGGCAATATGCACTCAAGTTTTCTCCATCTTTTTCTGGTTTGATAGGTAATTTCATTTTGTTGCCTTTATACATTCCATGGTTTGGATTCTGCAGTTTATCCATTTACTTAGTGAAGAACATCTTGGTTGCTTCCAGGTTTTGGCAGTTATAAGTGAAACTTCTATAAAATTCATGTACAAGTTTTGTGCAAATGCGAGTTTTTAGCTTATTTGGAGCAAATACCAAGGAGTGTTATTGGTTTATAATATGGTAAGAGTTTGTTGTGGGGAGCAACTGGGAGCAACTCAGACTAGACTAAGTTACTGGAATTAAGACTTATTCTATGCATCTGCTCTCCCACAATATGGCGCTGGGAGAGGAGGCAACAGCTTCTACACAGCTGCCTCCAGTTCAACCAATAGACTGTGGGACCTGCTCCTGATTGGAGGAGAGCAGCGTACTCGGCGTGTGGGTAGCAGAGTTGGGATTGGCAGAGGAGGACTATAAAGGAGGAGAGAGACAACATGCACCAGGAACATCTATCTGAAGGAACACCTGTGCAGCCCCTGAGAGAGCCGGCCGGTGGTGTGCCACTCCCCCGTGGAAGTGGGGAAAGTGGCAGGGGGAACCGCCCTTCCACGGAGGTGGAAGGGACGGTAACCAACCCGGGAAGAACCAGCAGCAAACCCGGGGAGGGCCGAGCAGACAAAAGAACAGCGCAGGGTCCTGTGTCGTTCCTCCACGAAGACGGGGAGCGACAGTTTGTTTTAGAAGAACCTTTCAAATTGGCTGCACCATTTGACATTTCCGCTAGCAGAGTGTGAAAGCTCCTGTTGCCCCACATCTTCAACAGCATTTGGTGTTATCAGCATTTTGAATTTTAGTCATTTTAATGTTTAGAATGCGTGCTTTATGTTTTCTTTTTGTTTATTTGAGAGAAAGGAACAGAGAGAGAAATTCAGAGAATTCCTGTTTGCTTCTTCACTCCCCAAATTTACCTAGCGCCTAGGGCAAAGGAATAGAAGGGCAAAACTGGGAAGTGAGAGCTGAGTTGAGGTCTCCTATGTGGGGAAGGAAACTAGCTCTTTGAGCCATCACTGTTGACTCCTAAAGTCTGTATTAGCAGACAGGTGGAATCAAGAACCAGAGATACTCTGATCTAGGATGCAGGCATCCTGAACAGTGGCTTCCCACTAGGCATTATGTCCACCCTAGTGTGTTGCTCTTTGTTTTCAGTTTTTATTTATTTATTTTCATTTTATTTGAAAGGCAGGGATAGGGGACCTAAGGGAAGGAGGGGAAGGAGTATGGGAGGGAGGAAGTGGGGGAGAGGGAGGGAGGAGAGAGAGAGAGAACGTTTACTACCTGAATGGGCACAAGAGCTGGGGCTAGGCCAGGCTAGAGCCAGGAACCTAAAACTTAATCTGGGTCTCCCAGGTGTGTATCATGGAATCAAGTACTGGAGGCATCATCTATGGCCTCTGAGCATGGGCATTAATATGAAGATAAATAGGAAATAAAAGAATAAAAGAACTGGGAATCAAACCAGGTATTCTGATCAGGGATGTGGGAGTCCTAAGTGGAGATGCATCTATACAAAACACTCACCATTAACATGTTGTTTTAAATTCGTGATGAAGTATGATGTTGAGCATCTTTTATACATTATTTTATCATCTGTATACCTTCTTTGGTGAGCGCTCAGATCTTTTGCTCAATGTTAATTAAATTGCATTTTTAACATCATAAAGAAATTCAAATATATTTTCTTTTTATTTTAATTTAATTAACTTTTAATAGATTCAATATGATTTGTAGATACAAGTCTAAAAAAAAATGATCTTACTCTCCTCCCTTCCACTCTCCTTCCTACCCTTCTTCCTTCTACCTTTCTTTCTGTCTGTTTTGTTTTTGACATAACATATTTTAAAATTAGATTACAGTAAAAAGGCTTAATATTTCACCAAAATAGAAGTTTAACAAGTAAGTAAGGCAAAAATACTCTAATCTGTTGGGAATATGGACAACATCTATAAACAATAATTAAGTGTATAAATGACCATTTCACCCATATATAGTTTTTTTGGTCAGTTATTCTTAATTTCTTTCAGTGAAATACAACCAATGACAATGTAACATCTAAATAATTCCTTTGTGGGTTTAATAATTAATTTCAATAGACTATTAGGAAATGTTTGTATTTTTTTAATACAGAGTTTTAAGTGTTCCTTTTATGATTACTTCTTGGACCCAGTACTTTGTCATACCATAGATATTATGAAATGTTGTCTCCCAGTTTATGTTCTGTCTTTTTATTCTTTTATCAGTGCCTTTTGAGGAGTATAAGTTTTTTAAAATTTTTATCAAATCCAACATCTCAAATTTTCCTTCATTGATTATGCTTTTCGTTTGTATTTAAAAAGTTCTTGCAAAACCAGAGATCATCTGAATTTTCTTTTATAGAAGTTTTAAATGTTTTTTTTCTTTTTAATTTTTTTTTTTTTTTTGGCAGGCAGAGTGGACAATGAGAGAGAGAGACATAGAGAAAGGTCTTCCTTTTTTGCCGTTGGTTCACTCTCCAGTGGCCGCTGCGGCCAGCGCGCTGTGGTCGGCGCACTGTGCTGATCCGATGGCAGGAGCCAGGTATTTCTCCTGGTCTCCCATGGGGTGCAGGGCCCAAGCACTTGGGCCATCCTCCACTGCACTCCCTGGCCACAGTTTTGATTTGTTTGACATAGGGACAGAAAAATGGCAGGAGGCAGAGAGAGAGAGAGACAGACAGAAAGACAGACAAACATAGCCTACATCTTCTGATTGACTTGCCAAATGCCTGAGACAATCAGGGCCAGGCCATGTTGAAGCCAGGATCCCAGAACTTTGAGTGGCCCTGAATAGTGGCAAGGACCAAAATACTTTAGCCATCATCTGCTGTCTACCAGTATGCATTAGGAGAAAACTGTATCAGAATAACAATTTATGGCCAGCGCCACGCCTCACTTGGCTAATCCTCCGCCTGTGGCGCCGGCACCCCGGGGTTCTAGTCCTGGTCGGGGCGCCAGTTTCTGTCCCGGTTGCTCCTCTTCCAGTCCAGCTCTCTGCTGTGGCCCGGGAGTGCAGTGGAGGATGGCCCAAGTGCTTGGGCCCTGCATCCGTATGGGAGACCAGGAGAAAGTACTTGGCTCCTGGGTTTGGATCGGTGCAGTGCACCAGCCTTAGTGGCCATTTGGGGGGTGAACCAACAGAAGGAAGACCTTTCTCTCTGTCTTTCTCTCTCACTGTCTAACTCTGTCAAAAAAAAATAGAATAACAATTTGCGTGACTCAAATTGGCATTCTGATATTGGAAGTGGGCATTCCAAGTAGTGGCTTAAACATCTGTGCTATAATGCCAGCTCTTTATAGATATTTTATAGTTTTCCATTTTAAATATAGGCCGATGATTCAGTGTATAACGTTTGCATTACATTTTTCCCCCTCTGGATAGAATCATGCTTGAAAAATCATTAGATTCCAAGTCAAAACTTAAAATCTTGGATAATTTCTTCAAAGTTGAAAATATGATTTTTATGCTTTTACTTTTGAATGTAAATATGTCAGCAATTCATTGATGAGAGCTACCAATACAATAGGTTTGTTTAGAGAATTGGATAAAGAAAAGTTTTCCCATTCTGTCGGTTGCTTCCATGCTCATGGATTGGAAGAATCAATATCATCAAAATGTCCATTCTTCCAAAAGCAATTTATAGATTCAATGTGATACCAATCAAAATAGCAAAGACATTCTTCAAGATCTAGAAAAAAATGATGCTGAAATTCATATGGAGACACAGGAGACCTCAAAGAGCTAAAACAATCTTGTACAACAAAAACAAAGCCGGAGGCATCACAATACCAGATTTCAGGACATACTACAGGGCAGTTGTAATCAAAACAGCATGGTACTGGATAGACAAATGGAACAGAATAGAAACACCAGAAATCAACCCAAACATCTACAGCCAACTCATATTTGATCAAGGATCCAAAACCCATCCCTGGAGTAAGGACAGTCTATTCAATAAATGGTGCTGGGAAAATTGGATTTCCACGTGCAGAAGCATGAAGCAAGACCCCTACCTTACACCTTACACAAAAATCCACTCAACATGGATTAAAGATCTAAATCTATGACCCGACACCATCAAATTATTAGTGAACAGCAGAGAAACCCTGCAAGATATAGATACCAGCAAAGACTTCTTGGAACAGACACTGGAAGCACAGGCAGTCAGAGCCAAAATTAACAACTGGGATTGCATCAAATTGAGAAGTTTCTGTACTGCAAAAGAAACAGTCAGGAAAGTGAAGAGGCAACCGACAGAATGGGAAAAATATTTGCAAAAAACATTTTTTTTTTCATTTTTAAAAATAGACTATTTGAAACACAGAGACAGAGAGGAAGAGACAGAGGGAAAGAGTGGGAGAGCAGGGAGAAAGGGAGAAGGGGGGTTGTGGAGGAGATAATGATCTTCTGGGTTACTCCCCAGGGGGCTGCAACACTCAGGTACAGAGCAGGCAGAAGCCAGGAGCCAAGAACTCAACACTGGACTCTCCCATGAGTAGCAGGACCCACATACTTTGACCACCTTCCACTAATTTCCTAGGTTTCTCAGCAGAGAGCTGGATAGGAAGCAAAGAACAGGGATTCAGCTGGTACTTGATAAGGGATGTCAGTCACACACGCACAGGGTAAAGACAATGTGCCACAATGCCAGTACCTGATATTTTTTTCTAAAGAAATTGAGTTACAATCCAAAGTAGGTTGGTATTCCTAAATTGGGAATATTAAAGGTAGCTACCCAGGATAACTGGGCTCAGAGAGTTAAGCTAAGTTGTATTATAAGAAATAAAACTTGAAATATGTAGATCTACAGCTACATATTTCAAGTCCATGATATAGACAATTATACAAATGATCAACAAAAACAAGAATGCAGTATATTTTTTCTCTCCCTTTTTACCAAAACACACATGAAATTAAAAAGCAAACAGAACATACCACTATATAATTATTCATGTTTTATGTGTCTACTTAACAGTGGGCAAAATTTCTGTTTGGTAAGCCTCTGATCATGATGATTCATTTTCAGTTTAATCAATATCCCACAGAAAGGTTTAAAACAAGTACTTTGAGACTAAAAATTCTGTATAGCTCATTGTAAAACACTGTAAAACTTCTTACCCACTTCATATTCTACATTCTTTCCTCTGTCTGGTCTCTGTAATTTCAGTTTTACTATGTGTTAGAAAATGTAGACATAAGACAAAGATATCAGTCACTAGCTAGTGTCTAGTATCAAGGTGGATTCATTATTTTCAAAACTTGGAAGGACAATCTGAGACAGGCATCCACGAGGTAGGATAAAGAGAACAGGGTGCCCATACTTCAAATTCCTTCTGAAGTGAATTCTAGGATATGACATCCAGATTCATCTTTGAAAATGAAACACTTGTACAAGTCCTAGATGGCTGAATGGGGGGAGGGGAGGATGTGCTGGTTTTGACCAGAGGAAGACAAGAGAAAAGAGTAGAGGATGTGCATTTCCGGGAACAGTAGGCAGGAAGTTTGCAGTGGAAATTCTACTAAAAGAAGAGATGCCGTGGAGTGACAGGGAGAGTACAAACACATAGCGGTGAGCTGGGACACCATGCCATGGAGACCCAGAGGAAGCAGGTGGGAGGGAAGTTATGGGGGGGGGGGAGCCATTGTAATCCATAAGCTGTACTTTGGAAATTTATATTTATTAAATAAAAGTTAAAGAAAATAATCAGTATCATTTTCTCTTTTTCCATTTTCTTCAGAGTCTTTGTCTTATGTGTCCAAATATCAATAGAAAAAAATTTGTGGAGTATTATTCCCCATGTGATGGATTATAACAAATTCTCTTCTTTTCAGTATTTTCCATTGATATATTCAATTGAATATATTCCATTGATATATTCAAACTTTAGGAATTAAAAGAAAAAAACTTTTATTTCTCAATAAAGTCTGGATTTTGCAAATAAAATGTGCTGTACTTTCATTCTGTTGTCTGGGTTACAGATTTACAAAATTCTACTTTGGAGGTCAGAGGCCATAAATCAACTTTTTTGTTCTCCTTGGATTTTGTCTGTTTTCTTCTCTCTCTGGGGTAATAGACTTGTCCTTCAAAATCTGGTTTTAGTTATGGAAAGCTGAAGAATTAATTAAAAATTAATAGATTTTTAAAATATGCATTTCAAACTCTTGTGCTATGCATGCAGCCATTGAAGATGCAGTTACAGAAGTTTGCAACAAGTGAAGTACCTTTTTAGTAGATAAATTCCTTTATTTCCCTACATATTTCCAGCATAATAGAAATCATCATTTGCATCTCAGTATGGCTTTGAAATGATTGATAGAAAATTCTAGTAATGCAGGATATCGCTGCTCTTAAAATAGTTCATTTCAGCATTTGCACTAAGGCCAGGATGTTCTACCCCTCACGTCAAATCACTAATTTAATCTGATACTCTGAAGCTATTGAAACAAATCTTCCCTATATGTTAGTCCTTCAAAACATAATATTCTAAATGTGCTTGTTCTATAATAACAAATTCTCTTTAAAATTCATTTTTAAGTGATATAATTATTGTGGACAAGTACACCTTTAGGTCAGAAAAAAACAGATGTAGCAATTCTACTGACTTTAACTGTGTGTAATGAGTAAGCCCTCCCCATTATCAATTTTTTAAAAGAGAACAGTAGAAAATATTATGAAAGGTGTTTGGTTTTTTTTCCCCCGGGGATTTAAGAACTGTATAGCTAGGCATAAGAAGTGAAGCCACTCATGAAGTTCTCTTAACTACTTAATTTCAGCTGAAATATGAATAACAAAGAAAATTATTTTTAATAATTTAGTTTGATATTTCAGTATTGTGCATATGTGGGAGGCACCCAACATTTTGATTTTCTTTTTCTGGTACTCTATGTTTAGAACTTGATGCAAATAGATGTTACTAACATTCTCTGTGAAACCTTCAAGGTAATGAGAAAGTGTCATGATAATGGAAAATTTGTAAACCCTTATTGGTACTTTTGAGCTATATTTAATCTTAGTAATCCAAAGATCATTTAGTCATCATCTCCAACATTCTGACTTTAGTTACTTCAGATTAAATATGGTTATATTCTTCTTGCTACTTACTTATTTTGCTTATTGTTTTTTGAATTAAATATAATTCAAATAAGAGTTTTATTTCCGTATCTGATCTCACTCTCATAATTCTTCAATATGTTTGACACCATAGTTTCTGACAGCATTATTTAGATGCAGGGAATAACAACGCAAACTTTTGTGAAGCCAATAAAAAAATTAGAAAAAATCCTTGCTGTTTTTATTATCTGCTTTAAATAATAACTTGGTGGATATAAATATCCGTGTTTTGTAAAAGAAATGATTACTGAGTTCTCTGTTAGTGAATTTTCCTTCTCTATTTTCTCTTGTACAAAATTCATTAGGAAAAAAATAGTTTATGGAAGCAAGGTTTCATCTTAAATTAAACAGACCTAACAGACCTTACTGGATGATTAATCTTCTCAGAAAGGACATACTTTTACCTATTTTTTCACTTTTATAAGACTGAACAAAAATATCTCTGTAATATAAAATTAAGCACATTTAGTGAATGGATTAAACATTCCTTATATATATGCATTTCTGTTTGCTTCAAAATGAGAAGTTCCTACTGTACTTGGGAAATGATCACTTCTTAACATGTTGCCAGAGTGAATAACTGTTCATTTTTTAACTGATGATTTTATGCCTTATGAACTCAAACCTGTACTGCATTTCTAGGGGAAATATGGTGATGCTACAATTGAGCTTTCTACTGAAATGAGACTGCCTGGGTTTATTATCAGCCTTAATGATAAACTCATGGCTGAGTGATAAAAATTTGTTTAAACCACTAGTGAATTTAAAATGAAGATTTTAGTGGCTGGCACCGCGGCTCAATAGGCTAATCCTCCGCCTGTGGCGCCGGCACACTGGGTTCTAGTCCTGGTCAGGGCGCCAGATTCTGTCCTGGTTGCCCCTCTTCCAGGCCAGCTCTCTGCTGTGGCCAGGGAGTGCAGTGGAGGATGGCCCAAATGCTTGGGCCCTGCACCCGCATGGGAGACTAGGAAAACACCTGGCTCCTGGCTTCGGATCAGCACGATGCGCCAGCCGCAGCGGCCATTGGAGGGTGAACCAACGGCAAGAGGAAGACCTTTCTCTCTCTCTCACTTTCGAAAAAAAAAGCAAACAAACAAACAAACAAACAAAAACAAACAAAAAAAACCCTAAGATTTTAGTACTTACCTTTTTAAAGTAAGTTTCATTGACATGGATTAAATTGACTAATTTTTTTGGGCCACAGAAATGTGTGCGCCTGTGTTCATAATCTAGAATTTAAATTTAGATGATGTAATTACTGTCACTGATGTGTTATATAAAATAGGTTTGTTCAATCATTGAATATTCTTGTTAGGCAACAATTACCAAGTATTAAGATACAAACTAGACGTAATACCTCAAAAAGTAGAATTTCTGCCCTTGGATATGTTTCAGTCTGTTAGATCTTTTTATAAGTGCATCATTAAAACACATGAAGAAACTCTAATAGGAGCCCATAAACCACTTTATGGGAATTCCAAACAATATTGAACCAAATGAATCTGTTATAGGAAATGAGTTGGTCAGCATGGATTTCCTAAACAAGAAACATTGGACTTGAAATGTGAAATAATTCAAAGAGTAGAGCAAGCAGAAAAAGGAGAAAGTTGATCTAGGTCAAGGTTCTAATATGCCCATAGAACAGAGGCTTAGAAGAACATAGAGGATTTTGGAAATCAAACTATGTATAAGGGAAGCATATGAAGCCTGCAGATAGAAGTAAGATCTAAGATCACCAGGTACCATATTCTATGGAAGTTTGATTTTATTATCTAGCAACAAGATAAAGATAGGAATCTTTAAGGAATTTCATTACTGATGATTGTCCTATGTAGCTTACTCACAGGTAGGCAGCACATACACAAGGGATCGAGAGAGGGGGAGAGAGAGAAACAGAGTTAATAATGTTTTTGGAGTTACTGAGATATTCTTGAAATTGTTATTTGTGTGCGCATTCAGGTAAGAATGGTTAAAGATGTAAAATTGTTAAGGATTCATATGATAAAATAGAAGCCAAAACACTGATTTTTATTATTTTATCAATCTTTTAGAAGTATTATTGCCATTGTTGGTTGGTACTCTGTATATTTACTCTTCTGTTAGTTTTATCTGTGAATATTAATAATTTATAGAGAAAGAAAGTAGTGTGCACGATAACCTCCTAGTGTCTCCATGCTTTAATCAGGCAAAGTGGGGAGAGGTGGAAAGCTAGAGAGACTGTTCAGAGTAGATGACTTTCTGTGGGATTCATTTGTCTCAATTTTTAAAAACTTTGTGTATTTGTTCATAGACCTGTGTGTTTACTGCCCTACAACTTAAACTTAAATTTTTCACATTTTCTATCACTTAATAGTTTACAAGTTTTATATAATTTTTAAACCCATAGCGAGTCAATGAACATGGGTTAAATGGAACTACATGGCTCTGTTTTTTCCTTCTGTGAGTATTTAACAAAGGTGATATTTTTGAAGAGTTACTAATCTGTATAGTATTGTTTTTATCTGGAATTCAGCATTCCTGGGACAGGCATTTGGCACTGTGGTTAAGACATTGCTTTCGATGCCCACATCCTATTTTGGAATTTAAGAGTTGAGTCTAGGTTGTACTCACAATTACAACTTCCTGTTAACATGCACCTCAGAAGGCAGCAAGCGATAATAGCTCAAGTAGTTGGATCCCTGCCACCTAGTTTTGAAACTTGGATTGAATTGTGGTCTACTGGTTTTGGCCTGGCCCAACTCTTGGGTTTGTAGGCATTTGGGGAAAGAACCAGCTGATGGAAGATCTCTGTCTCTCCACCTTTCTGCCTTTGAAAAAATAAAGTTTAAAATAATTCAATATTCCATCATTATGCATTTTATTTTCATTTAAATTTCAAATCTGTCCTTAATTTCTACCTGTATATCTCTCAAGTCTAAAATCTAATCTACTGGAATTAGGATCTAAAATAATACATAATTGATAAAAATTTCTCTCAAAATGTAAAATTTGTATGTCATGTATTTCCTTATGTAAAAGAGATTTAAACAAAGTATATTACTAATTTTATTCATAAACTAATTCTCATATGTTCCAGACTATTTGCATCCTATTTGAAGTCAGAATTAAACAATTATAACAGGCTAGATTTGTGTGGTTTAAAACAACACAAACACACGTTCTGACTCTTGATCTGTTGACTTACAGAAAGCCATATCCTGGAAGATGTCAACAAGTGTATCATTGCCTTGAGAGACCAGGATGCTGATAATTTAGACCGTGCTGCAGGTGCTATCAGGGGACGGGCAGCAAGAGTTGCGCATATCGTCACAGGTGAAATGGACAGTTACGAACCAGGGGCTTACACTGAAGGCGTCATGAGAAATGTCAACTTCCTTACAAGTACTGGTAAGTCTCAGTCCCTGTAACAGTTGCATTGTTCCTGATATTGGAATGCACATGGCTGCCAAATATTCATATATATGGAAAAGAGGATCTCACACAGTATATTTCTGTGCTGTCTGATCTGTGCTTGCATCTTGTGCTTATATAATTTGAAATTTATCTCTGAGAAGTCAGACCTCAGCCACGTATGGGTGTTTATTAATGTCAGCACTGTTCAGATATGTAATTATTCCAGTGTGATTGAAAGTATTAATAGTCTCCAGACCCTCTTTTAGCTCTGTCATTGGTATCCCAGATTTTTGGTTTCTATTACTTAGAGTAAAGTTGTTTTATGTTTCCAGAAAAATGCTTTCTACCTTCATCTGCAATCTGTTTGCAAAACAACATTTTGTTCTTGCACATAATCATCTTTGATTGCCTTAGAAATAGAACCCAGATTTGTTTTGGTTGTAGCACCCAAGTTTTATTTTCCTAAAATCAGCCAGTTAATGTTTAGTTTTTGAATGACTCAGTAAAATGACATTCCTATTTTTAATGCTATTGTTATTTCTCAAAGAAACATACAGAAGTGTTAGAATTTATATGGATTTACACACAAGAGAGCAATAAACTGTTTATATAAGTTGTGATGGCAGACTTCTTTTCTATGAGAACTCTGTGAATCTGTGAAATCCTCAGGCTGATTTTTTGCTGTTGTGATAGTCCTTCTGTGATTCCTAACATATTTGAAGTTGTATGCTGAAATCATTGATCCTACAGCATCATCGCTGATGTTATGCACAAGGAGTATTAAATTTGGAAGAGATGTACATTGTTTAATCAAAGACTTGGAAGGAACAAAATTTTTTTCAGTTGTTCCTTGAAGTGAATTAAGAGAAATACACCATCAGTTGAATAGCCTGCACTAGAGATTGCTTTTGAAAAGCTACACCACAAACTCACAAAGGTTTGCAGAGAACTTTGCTGATTTCCTGGCATGTTGATATAGAAAATCAGTGATGAATCTTGACACGTAGTTTTGTCATTATATTAGCAAAACAATAAAAATATGTTAAGGAAACACAAAGGAGATACTTTTGCAACTCTTGATACTGACCTTATATTCCTAAAACCACTCCTCAAAGTCATTGGTATCAGAAATAGACCATATAATAGTTATATTTTCACTTTAAATAGCGATATATTTACTTGTTTAAGGGAATTATTGTATAATTCATTATCTCTTCCATAAACTGGATTTAAATGATTTTTAAATGGTCCTTTCTTGCTATAAATCAAGGGCAGAATTATTTGTGTTCCTGGTTTTCTTCTACCTTCTGTTTAATGAATTACATGTAAAAGGAAAATGTTATCAAGTGTCCTCTTTTAGTCAAATGAAAATTACTTGTAGAGAATTGAAGAGATAAAGTCTGCCAAGATCAGCATATATTGCCCCTCCCTATCTCAATTTTTAAATCATGTTAGTAAAGTTTTGCGAACATGCTCTTTACTATCATGATGTCTGCATGAGGTATCTCATTTATAGTTTTATAATCCACTGTATTATTGGAAGCTTGGTCCCTGTTTCCTATGCCATATCAAAATACTAAGGACATGGTTTCAGGGTAAAGAAAAGAGAAAGTTTAATCTGTCTACAGATGAGGGAATAGCAGATCTCTGATTCTCAAGGTCTATCATCCTATGAATGAGGTTGTTTGCGGGTTTTTAAGAGGTGACATTGAAAGGGAAAGGTCTGGTGAAACTGCAAAGGAGTGCAAGTCTCTGGGGTGAGGTGCTGAGGCTTGTACATTCCTTCTCTGTCTCTGCAGTCTACAAAAAGTTGAGATAAGTCACAATGCAGTGTGACCTTTAGGAGACTGGGTAAATTGGAAGCCACTGTTCATCCCCAGAGATTCAACAAGATGCTCTGCGTTAGCTGCCTGCACAGTGTCACCTGGTTGATATGGTGGTCACTTGGGCTTTAGTCAGCCTAGGGGCTACATGTAGTAGGTAGCTACTTTCTGCTCCAGCCCTAGAATTCCCATTGCCCAGACCTGGAATTACCCTAAAGAAAATCCCTGGGGATAATATTACCCTCCAAGACTTAATATAGTAGAAACACATCACATCATTTGTCTGGGTTTAGAATTTTGTAGGGCTGCCCGTACTACTACATTGATTTAGTGAGTTAAGCTAAGAAGAGTGACTAGGAGACCAGGGCCTTGTGGACCCAGCATCTCCCTTCAAGGCACTGTCTAGGGGCTAGGTTTCAGTAGGAATGAGGTTGTATCTAACATAGTCAAGGAAGTGGAAGTGAAGCTCCAAAGTGTTGAGAATATGGAATGTGTTGTGGATATACTGTTCCTAAAAATAAACATGGAACAGGGTTATTTACACATTGATTACAAGCTTATTAAAACTTCTATGATTTATAATGACCTAGCCAGATAACCACTCCATATTGCCAAAATCAGAAGAGAGGGATGTCTTTTTCTCCTCTAGTTAATTGTGTGCCATTTTAATTAAAATTCTCCAGATAAATGATATCCTGTATATCAAATATAAAAATATTGAATAAACCTGGCTTATTCTGTACTAATAGCATCTTGTTAATAGAAGAGTATAGTTTATGTCTTTCCACTTTGGTCATTTTAGTTTTTTAGCGCATTCTTTTCTTTGGAGAAAATATCTCATTTTGTTTTATTCTAGTTGCCTAATTTCAAACTTTTCTCTAAAAAGCTTTCCTTGAAATTTACCAGATATACACCTCACTAAAGGGAATTATGAACAATAAATTAGCTGAACAGTCTAATTAGATCAATTTGATCTTAACCAAAGCAGAAAAATAAGAGCATTTTCTCTCCCATAGAGATATTGTCTTTGAAAAATAATTTCAACTGTTCTTTCCTCCACAGTTAACTAATAGGAGATGCTCATATTTGTTCTTAGCTGCTTACTATCTTGGACTTATTATTTATAAATAGTTATGAAATTAAATAATTGTAAATGTCAAATTTTGTGTTTTGAAGCTTCAATACTTCACATTTTAGCAAGTGAATGATTATATACGTGGCTTGTTTTCCCCTTTGTTTCTTTTTGCTTTTCTTTTATACAATTCTCAGGTCTTAACCCTGCTCCCTAAAAATAACGAGGAGCAATTATGAATTGTTTTTATTACTGAGGGTTCCTAATCTTTCCAAAATTTGTCTTAAAATATTGTTATCAATGGTGAAACCTAAGCCAAACTTACCTAAATCAAAGAAGAGTTTTTTTTTTTTTTAGAACATAACACCTATGATTTTAATCAGACTTTGTGGCTCATTAGCATGTTTTCAAGATTTGATTATCTTCTAAGTGTTTTCTCAGCATTAGGAAGCAAGGTTGCTCTGCTACATTTCGAGAATTTACATTGTTCACAAACTCGAACAGTAGGTTTTAAGTGAAAGGCAGTCAACATCTGGTATGCTACATTTTACGCAAAGGCTTTATATTGTTATCTATATATGAAATTCTTTATTCTGCCTTATTCTTTCCTTTTTCTGAACTCCTCCACCTGTCAAGAATTCCTGATAGGAAAGACGTAATATATTGGCTTTTTTATTAAATAAGCTGCCTTCTGGATTCCAGTGTGAAGGTTTACAAGTTATACTATTAATATCAACTTCAGATCTTTCATCCTAGATTGGTGAAAAACCCAACCCATTAGTGGACTGACAGAGTATGTTTTTATGTGATTTATGTACTCCATAAAATTCAGAAATTAGCAGATTCAAAAGCATCTGTTGCAAACCTCCAAACCCCACATGTTTTTACTGTCAGTCAGGCTCATTGACCAAAACAAAAGAGGCACATAATTGAACCTGACCAAGACATCACGATGGCACCCACTATTGGCAATTGGTAGTGATGAGAAATAAAGCTTGATCCATCAGGAACGTGATAAGGCCAAAACTAGAAAGTGTGCATCCAGAATTCACTCCTTTTTAAAATAGAAAAGGGGCATATAGTTTTATTTTCTTGAAGGCAAATGGCACAGCTTAGAAGACTTTGGAATCAACAAATATTTCTGAAATTTTGCTGTAAGTACTTCTTCATATCAGTTAAAATAACTGACTTGATTAAATTAATAATTAAGTTGGAAGATTTGATTAAAAGATTCTACTTTCCTTATGATGCATCTCTATTGTACAACCTTAGTTACATAATTAAAAAGCAAAGGAGTTAGTTCTAGCAAACCTTGACTTTTATAATCCAACAGTGCTTGAAAATTAGTAGTCTACATACCAGATATGACTCACGAATTGTTACGTGTTCAGCAGAGACATTGTTATTGACTTCTGCAATTTTCACTGTGGAATTGGCTGGAGCTTAGTGGTGATCCTCTCTTCTGTAGCACCTGGGCTACAGCCTCAACCATACTATAGTTTTTTCACTCCTTCTCATTATAAACTCAGTCTGTTTTCTTCACTTTATCTTTCTTGACCTCAGAGGCATTTTAACTTACGTACAATTTTATTTCTAACATTCACATGAAGTTTCATTTCTAGAACATTCTTTCCTATTTTGGACCAAGAGGTACTTTGTATTCAATCTAAGTTGACACTTCTTAATTACATGACATGCCATGATCCTGACTGCCATTAGGTTTTTCATGCGGTCCCTCTCATTTTTAGTATCTCTTCCCCTTTTTCTCATATCAATTCTGCCCATCTGTCAAATACCTTATATCTCTGTCCTCCAGGAACCTTCTTCACTTCCTCTGGCAATAGAGAATCATTTTGCTTTCATGTGCTATGTCTGTTAGGGGAAATGCCACTCAACTAACACCATTCCGAACTACTATGTACTATTGATGAACTCTTCAGATATACCTACATAGAAATGACTTTTCATTCAAAATAGACTGTAAGATACAGAAGAACAAGGTACTCATATAATTTCTTTTTGCATCTTTCCAAGAGTTCACCATTGTGTCTTGTAATGGATTTTTAAACATAAAAACAAAAACTAATGTTCTTGAAGCAAGCCTCTATCTTTTGCTAATTCTAGCCTTGCCATTGGAATGGCTTTTCTTTTCCACTGTCCTCTCAAAGTTTAATCACTTTTCAACATCTTCTTAAATGCCACTGTCTTTGCAAAGGAGCTCGTGATTTCATTTTAGTTAGCATTGGTTACTCCATTGTCTGTTACTGTGAATGAGCTTGAACTCTAGTTCATGTTTATTTCACTTTGCCTTTATCATAATCAAACATTTTATATACAAGTTTCTCACAATAGATTTTAACATACTTATAGGTACTTATTTTACCCAGATTTTACCCAGTAATATCTATCTACATATAGTAGATGTACTCAATGATTTTTGGTTCCTAAATTCTTCCAGTTGAAACACGAAATTCTGCTACAAGATTATGCTGTTAATACTATCAAAAGTAAGATAGTTAAGCAAAACAACGAACTGGCTTCCCAATTCAAGAAAGGTAAAAGCCAATAACTCCAAAGCAGTGGATTATGCCAAAGGCTAGGGCAGAAAAATGATAAAGGGCACAATTCATTATTGTCCAGAGTTAGACGTTAGGAACTTCCGGAAAACTTGGGGTCAGATTTTTAAAAGGTCCTGCAGCAAGCTTTTGAACAAGAGATCATGGCTTTTGTGTATTCAATTACTTACAAGAACCATCACTGAACTACATCTGTTGAAAGATCCCACTGATCTAATTTCACTAATGCTTCCAGCAAATCCCTGCAAGGGGTAGCAATCTTCTTTCAAATTCAGAAACCATTGTTGGCAAACTCCCCTGTCTCCCACCCTCCTAGCAGTCTGAGACAGGATTTCGAATTACATACACTCTTCTGTTTTACTTCTGTCTTAGACTGAAACTTTTTAATATCGCTCATCAGTAATCATTAACAGATTTCTGCCCACTGATTACTTGGCTAACTTGTATAATCAACATGTTCAAATTGATGATTCCAAAGACAAAGAATTTTTTAAAATTAACTGTAAAGATATAAAAAACTGTACATATGTTGGGATGCTGTGTGTTGTTTAGTTACATATCTACATGATATAATGTCCTATCAGGGTAAACAGGTTTATCTTTTCAAGAACTTAACATATCTTTATAGTGAAAAATCCAAAGCCTTGTCTTCTAGTTTTATATTATAGAGACATATACAGTACTTTAGCATTATATGTAGTCATTGTATTGTGCAATAGAATGCCAGAACTTCTTACTCCTGTCTAGCTATAACCTTGAACTCATCAATCTGTCTTCTCCCAAATCTCTGTGCCCATTTCCCTTCCCACCCTTTGGTAACTACAGGCATATTTTAACTTATTTTTTTTTAAATTTATTAACATAAAGAGAATAGATTTCATGTATTTCATAGATACAATTTTTAAGAAGATAATCAGGTGTAGTGGGCTAAGCCTTTGCCTGAGGTGCCGGACTCCCATACGGCACCAGTTCATGTCCTGGCTGCTCCAGTTTCCATCAGCTCTCTGCTGTGGCTGGGGAAAGCAGTGAAAGATGGCTCAAGTGCTTGGGGCCCTGCATGCACGTGGGAGACCCAGAAGCTCTTGGCTTCAGTTTGACCCAGCTTCAGCCATTTTGGCCATTTGGGGAGTGAACCAGCAGATGAAAGACCTTTCACTCTGTTTCTTCCTTTCTCTGTCTATAACTCTACCTAAAAATTTTCAAAATTTTAAAAAATGAGATAATAATTCTTCCTTCCTTCCCTTAACCACCCCTTTCTCTTTTTTTCCCTTTAGTTTTTACAATAACATAATTCAATTTTTTTTCAATCACAGGCTTAATGTACCACTAACAATAATGTTCAACAAGTAAAATGTAGAAAGACAAATATCCCATAGGAATATAGGCAAGGACCATAAATAATAATAATAAGATATGTTTTCATTATTGTTCATTGTTTTTTGTATTCTATATTAACTAATAGATATCAGAAAAAACATATGATATTGTCTTTTTGAGACTGATTTATTTCAGTAAGCATAATGGTCTCCAATTCAATCCATTTTATTACAAAAGACAGGATTCCATCTTTTTTGTGGCTGAGTAGTATTCCATTGTGTGTTTGAGTATGTGTATATCACCTAGTTTTTAGACTTCACATATGAGTGAGATCATATGAAATTTGTTGTTCTGTACTTGGCTTATTTCACTTAATACTATCACAAATGATAAGATTTCATCCTGTTATTGCTGTGTGACACTCTATTGTATATATGTACCACATTTTCTTTATCCATTTTTCAGTGGTTAGATACTTAGATGTTTCCTTTTCTTGGCTATTGTGAATAGTGCTGCAAAGTACCCATAAGTCTCCTACAGATGAATTTCACTTTCCCTGGATATATATACTAAGGAATGAGATTGTGTAATCATATGCTAGTTATATGTTTAGTTTTTTTTTTAATCTTAGGTCCCTCTATGTTCTTTACAATAATTTGCATTCCCACAAATAGTGGGCAAAGGTTTGCTTTTCACCACATCCTGGACAACACTTATTATCTTTTTTCATTTTAGTAAGAGCTCATCTTACTGGAATGAGATATTATCATCTCTGATGATTAGTGATGTTGAACATTTTTTTCATATACCTCCTGTCCACTTTTATGCCCTCCTTTAAAAGTGTCCTTTTAGTTACACTCCCCATTTTTAAAATTGGGTTGTTTGGGTTTGGGTTTGGTTTGTTTTGGTTTTTGGTTAAGTTCTTTATGTTGTCCGGGTATTAATCACTTGTCAGACATATAACTTGAAAATATTTCTCCCATTCTGTAGATTATGTCCGCACTCTGATGATTATTTCCTTTGCTATGCAAAGGCTCTTTAATTTGATGGAATCCATTTGTCTATTTTGCTTTTATTCCCCATGTTTTTGGGGTCTGATCCAGAAAATTGTTACCCATTCCAATACCTGGAGTGTTTTATCTATGCTTTCTTCTAAGACTTTAAAAGTTTTGGGTCTGACATTTAAGTTAAATAATAACCCAGTCTCTTCATGGCCTTGGGCTTTTGTTCTTGCAGAGTGTAGGACATAGGTTACACTGTGAGTCGAAGAAACTATAGCTACTCAAATTTGGACATACAAAAGCTGTTTCTACTCAAGGAGGACTGTATTTTATAGGACCTAGATCCAGTTAGGGGACTGAGGATGCTTCTTATCTTCCCATTTTAAGAAAATAGAAATAAAAACTTTGAAAAAAGAAAGGGGAGACCCAGCACTGTAGCATAGCAGGTAAAGCCACCACCTGCAATGCTGGCATCCCATACGGGTGCCAGTTCGAATTCCGGCTGATTCACTTCTTATCCAGCTCTCTGCTGTGGCCTGGGGAAGCAGTAGAAGATGGCCCAACTCATTGGGCCCTTGCACCCATGTGGGGGGCCCAGAAGAAGCTCCTGGCTTTGGATCAGCTCATCTTCGACCTTTGAAGCCAATCTGGGAGTGAACCAGCTGATGGAAGACTTCTCTTTGTCACTGCCTCTCCTCCTCTCTGTGTAACTCTTTCAAATAAATAAATTTTTTAAAAAAGAAAGGGCCATAAAAATGAAATCTCCTCTATGTGTTATATAATGCAAAAATTTTTCATTTTTGATATGGTATGTCAAAACATCTAAAATACAAGCATTAATAATAGCACAAACACGGAAGACATTCTGACACAATGGTAGAAATTTTATTGTCAGAAGACGAGATAATATAAAGAAAGGGCTTCAGATTGAATTTTAAAGGATTGTGCAGAAACCCAGTAACATTGCCATATCTGAAAATGTAAACTATGTAACCTAGAGATTGATGTCAAAAGAAGTTAGGCTATGAGTCAGGGAGATGAATTGGCATGAGCAAAAGGAGAATATTAAAAGAGGGATCAGAGGATGGAGACCCATTTACCAGTGAAGAGATGTCTGTCAGGTCTTGTGTCTAATGAAGCCTGGACTTCTGTGACCAGCCTCACACACATTTCCTCCAGGCAGTCATCACATTGCATAGAAAGAGATACAGACCACATGCTTGGGACTGATTCTAACTTCACATTTTTCTGTAAAAGTAATCTGAAAATTCAGATTGATTCTATAAGGCTTTTTTTTGATAAAGATAAATAACAATTTGTACTTAAAAGGGTTAGGCATGAGGTCCTCATTTTAGTTTTGGGTTGTAAGAAAAACTAACAGTAGTAAATTAAGCAGAAAAGCCAAAACAGGATGGTTTGACTATAAGAGAAAAAAGACTGCAAGGAGCACTTCATAGAGGAGCCACAGTTAAAGTCATCCCAGAGAATAGTTGTTGGAGGAGTCATTCCAGCCCCCTCTGAGAGTTTAATACCACTGACCCCAGGGATGGTCCATTCATTTGCATATTTGTTACTTTTACCAATGAAGTAAATGCTAAAATATCTGTGCTTTTGGCTCACTTGTTTTGAATTCAGCTTCATAGATAGAAGCGTCACATTAGCAGAGTTTAAGTCATGTGTCAACCTCTTGGCTGTCAGCACACAGAGAGGGAAGTGCCTGGACTTTGAGTGCCTGCAGAGACTGTGCAGTGCCTGACAGAAGACTCAGACTGGCAGATTGCCCAGAAGGGGAGGTGCTTTGGAGTCTGGCTGTGAAGGAGGGGCTGGAACAATGCAAAATAGGAAAAGATGGTTATCCACGGGGGAGTAAAAAGACCCAGGAAGGGGAAATTGAGGATTGATATTACCGAGTTGATTGGTCCTAGGACAGTGGGACCACTTCTACATGGATCACCCAGTTAGGGACATTGCCCTACAGCAGCTTATTGCCAACCCAGGTCTTTCTGATGATTTATGAAATTTTCAAAACAAACATAAAATCATACTTTATTCCTGGTAGATTTTTTAGTGAGGTATGATGATACCACTCCAAATCTACGTATGTTCCCAGGAAGATGTGTCACTACAGAAGATAAGACACGAATGTAATTCTGTTGCACAAAATTATGTTTGTTTTGCTACTTCAATGGAAACAAAAGGGAGTTATATGATGTATTTTGAAAAAATAGGAAGGTATATCCTTCTTTTTTTGTTTTCTTCCTTTGTAACAGCAACAAGAAATCAACAAGTCCATACGCAGTTATTGTTTAAATGTACAATGGTGCCATATTGAACTGTGTCATTTTGTTTTAAGTCTAAAGAGAGGAGGACTTTGACTCCATTTATGTTTGCGGTTACTAATTGCTAGATCTCCTTAGTTAACAGCATAGGCTTTATCTCCTAAACTCATAGTGCTTTCACTTGTACTGGGGAAAGGGAAGTAAGTGGTTGCCCAAGGTTAGAAAGGATCAGAAGCTCTGGAGTTTCAAGCAGTCTTACGAGCAGTTCCTTCCCAGCTACCCTAGGGGTTAAAGATGATCAATATCTCAATACTCCTCTAACTCACTAACATATGCCATTATGCCATAGCACAGTTGTAAAGAAGCTCTGGGCTAGACAGCTATCTACTGGGTAAACCAACAATTAAATTTTTTTCTAAGAGAATCACTGTAAAATGTTTTATAAACTGTAACATAGAGTATGTTTTTAAAGTTTAAGCAATGTCTGACAGAATTCTTTATTCCACTCCTTCTTGAAAACCAGATTTAGAAAATCAATGAAATGACTCCCTTCAGCTGTTACAATTATATTCATATATTAATAGCCCTCAGCTGCAAAGACAGTTAATTTTGCTTTTTTTTAAAGAGATCTTTATATATAACCTGGCAATATACTTGTATATTTTGATGTGAATTGGCAAAGCTTTTATATACTCATCTGTAAAACAAAATTTCAGGTCCAAGATCACCAGGTCTAGAGAGTAAATTGATAAGGTGTGTCACTTGGATCTTTTGTTGTTGTTGTTCTGGCTTTGGAGAAAGCCTAAATATGCATTAAACATATAAATCATGTTGCCTTTTCCTTGGTGGTAAGTGGTGCAGATAGTGAACTTCATGGCAGTGGTTTTAGCCATTTCCTCCTCAGTCTCGCCTTCCTAACTACGTCTTTCATGTCAGTTTTTCTAGGATTCCTCAGATACAGACCTGGTGAAGTGTGATTGGCCACAAGGGACACAATTTTATTGCCAAGTTTAAAAGATAAGAATAAGTGTAGTTAGTGAAGAATTGAGTGCTTCTAAGTTGAACAGTATCTATAGCTGTTGCCAAAATAAAGATTGCATTTAGGCTGTTAGACTTCATGGATATGAAAATAAATGCTGGAAGAATCTATCATTGTAATGAGAAAAACAAATTAGCAGGCCAACAATTGCAAAGCTTTATTAATTGATATGAGTGTTACCTTCATCTGGTCAATATATTATTTATCATGGATGGGTGTATTAAATATAATGCATCGTTCATTTGAGGAATGCTATAAGCATGCTGAATACCTCAAAATCTTTAGATTGAAGGAGGGAAGAGTATTTTGAATGATAGCCACAGGTGAAAGACTAATGCAGGGGGTAGAAAAAAGGGACATCAGTGAGATGCCCAGTTAACCACGTGAAGAAACAGATTATTCAAGAAAATCCAAGGACATTCTAGGCAACAAGAAAGCTCTTCTCACCATGTGATATCCTGGTTTCTGTTGACATATATTTTCACTTCACATAATACATTTTCTGGCTCATGGTAATTTACAAGTTCCCCTATCATCAATTATAAAAAAAATAGTAATGCTAAGATCAAACCCATTCACAATAGCTACAAAAACAATCAAATACCTTGGAATAAACTTAACCAAGGATGTTAAAGATCTCTATGATGAAAATTACAAAACCTTAAAGAAAGAAGAGGATACCAAGAAATGGAAAAATCTTCCATGCTCATGGATTGGAAGAATCAATATCATCAAAATGTCCATTCTACCAAAAGCAATTTATAGATTCAATGCAATACCAATCAAGATACCAAAGACCTTCTTCTCAGATCTAGAAAAAATGATGCTGAAATTCATATGGAGACACAGGAGACCTCGAGTAGCTAAAGCAATCTTGTACAACAAAAACAAAGCCATAGGCATCACAATACCAGATTTTAGGACATACTACAGGGCAGTTGTAATCAAAACAGCATGGTACTGGTACAGAAACAGATGGATAGACCAATGGAAGAATATAGAAACACCAAAAATCAATCCAAACATCTATAGCCAACTTATGTTTGATCCAGGATCCAAAACCAATCCCTGGAGTATGGATAGTCTCTCCAATAAATGGTGCTGGGAAAATTGGATTTCCACATGCAGAATCATGAATCAAGACCCCTACCTTTGACCTTACACAAAAATTCACTCAACATGGATTAAAGACTTAAATCTTCGACCTGACACCATCAAATTATTAGAGAACATTGGAAAAACCCTGCAAGATATAGGTACCAGCAATGACTTCTTGAAAAACACCCCAGAAGCACAGGCAGTCAAAGCCAAAATTAACACTGGGGATTTCATCAAATTGAGAAGTTTCTCAATTCAAAACCACAATGAGGTTTCACCTCACCCCAGTTAGAATGGCTCACATTCAGAAATCTACCAACAATAGATGCTGGAGAGGATGTGGGGAAAAAGGGACACTAACCCACTGTTGGTGGGAATGCAAATTGGTTAAGCCACTATGGAAGTCAGTTTGGAGATTCCTCAGAAACCTGAATATAACCCTACCAGCCATCCCACTACTTGAAATTTACTCAAAGGAAATTAAATTGGCAAACAAACAAGCTGTCTGCACCTTAATGTTTATTGCAGCTCAATTTACAATAGCTAAGACCTGGAACCAACCCAAATGCCCATCAACAGTGGACTGGATAAAAAAATTATGGGACATGTACTCTATAGAATACTATACAGCAGTCAAAAAACAACGAAACCCGGTCATTTGCAACAAGATGGAGGAATTTGGAAAACATCATGCTGAGTGAATTAAGCCAGTCCCAAAGGGACAAATATCATATGTTCTCCCTGATCAGCGACAACTAACTGAGCACCAAAGGGGAAACTTGTGGAAATGAAATGGACACTATGAGAAACAGTGACTTGATCAGCTCTTGTCCTGACAGTTGATGAACAATGTAATACTTTATCCATTTTAGTATTTTTTTTGTTCTAGTACCATTGGTTGAACTCTAATTAACACACAATTATTCTTAGGTGTTTAAATTTTAACTGAAAAGTGATCCCTGTTAGGAATTTGGAAAATATTATGCTGAGTGAAATAAGCCAATCCCAAAGGGACCACTTGTTCTCCTTGATAGGTGACAACTAACTGAGCACCAAAAAGGAAACTTGTTAAAGTGAAATGAACACTATGAGAAATGGTGACTTGATCAGCCCTCACACTGAC
Organism: Oryctolagus cuniculus; assembly: GCF_051225735.1. Lineage (NCBI taxonomy): Eukaryota > Metazoa > Chordata > Mammalia > Lagomorpha > Leporidae > Oryctolagus > Oryctolagus cuniculus. The sequence continues at coordinate 58,193,626 of NC_142881.1, read as the reverse complement.
GGTTGATGAGCAACTTGATATGTTATCCCTCTTAGTATTTTTTGTTTGTTCTACTTAATACTTTTGGTTAAATACTGTAATCAATACACAATTCTTCTTAAGTGCTGAAACTTAACTGAAAAGTGATCACTGTTAAATATATGAGTTGGAATAAGAGAGGGAAGAGATGTGCAATTCGGGACATGCTCAAGCTGACTTACCTCAAACGGTAGAGTTAGAAACATACCAGGGGATTCCAATTCAATCCCATCAAGGTGGCATGTACCAATGCCATCTCACTAGTCCCAGTGATCAATTTCTGTTCACAATTGATCACACTGATAGGACTAAGAACCAAAGGGATCACATAAACAAGAATAGTGTCTGCAAATACTAGCTGATAGAATAAAAAAGGGAGAGAACTATCCAACATGGGAAGGGAGATACACAGCAGACCCATAGAATGGCAGATGTCCTAAACAGCACTCTGGCCTCAGAATCAGCCCTTAAGGCATGCGGATCCGGCTGACAAGCCCATGAGAGTATTTTAGGCATGGAAAGCCAAGACACTCTGAAAAAAAAAAAAAAAAAAAAAACCTAAATGAAAGATCTCTGTGAGTGAAATCCCAGTGGAAAGAATGGGTCATCAAAGAAGGAGGTACCTTTCTCTGAAGGGAGGAGAGAACTTCCGCTTTGACCATGGCCTTGTCTAAAAATTATCAGAGTCAGTGAACTCAGGGGGCTTCCATATCCTTGGCAGCTCATGACAAGAGCCTAGGGTGATTACTGATGCCATAAACAAGAGTGTCAATTTGTTAAGTCAACAACAGGAGTCACTGTGCACTTACTCCTCATGTAGGATTTCTGTCCTTAGTGTGCTGTACATTGAGATTTAATGCTATAACTAGTACTCAAACAGTATTTTTCACTTTATGTTTCTGTGTGGGAGCAAACTGTTGAAATCTTTACTTAATGTATGCTAAACTGATCTTCTGTATATAAAGAGAATTGAAAATGAATCTTGATGTGAATGGAAGGGGAGAGGGAGTAGGAAAGGGAAGGGTTGCGGGTGGGAGGGACGTTATGGGGGGGAAGCCATTGTAATCCATAAGCTGTACTTTGGAAATTTATATTCATTAAATAAAAGTTAAAAAAAAATAGTAATGCTTAACTATCCCAAACAGCAGGCTAAGGATCTGAGAAAAGTTTTCCTCTCCTCAAATGTATTAGTAACCCAGTGGTATCTTGGGACATATAATATATTCTGCTGATCATCCACCATTTAATTTTACTGTCTGCCAAAATCTATAGCCGTTAAAGCTAAGTGAACAATTTATATTATGAAATTTCTCTGCTGATATAGGGATTTTTAAAGGTATCATTTATTATAAACACTACCGGCAGTATTTCTTTAAGATTTCAGGTATTCTAAAGTCTAGTTTTGATTGTAAGTTACAGTGATTTAGGAAAGGTTAGACACATTCCTTCATCACCTGCCTTGAAAACCCTAAAGAACTAGAAAAAGGAATTTGTGTATGGAAATTGATTTAAGAAACAAAACTATTTTTGAGGGAACAAACAGTAAGTTAAATTATTGGCTTCTCTTGTTATCTCCCTGCTTCATTCATTTTTCTTCCTTCTACCACCCACTTCTCTTAGTAAATATTTGCTAATATGTCTCCCTTATTTGTATTTATTAATGTGTTTATCTTATATTCACAATTAGAATCATGTAACTTTCAGTCCAGTAACTAACAATGGCTTTTCCTCTCTTTCTATTTAACAAGGTAGTAAGAAAGCAGAGTATGTTGGGGGGGGGGTAGTTCAAAACTTGTGGGAAATGAAATGAAAAGATAATTTTGTTTCAGTGCAAAAAATATTTGAAGCACACACATGAGGAATATTTTTAAAGTTCATAAAAGTACTATTCTGAAAACAGTATGCTTGGATTTCAAAAAAATTACAATAGAATTAAATTATTTTTAATTCCATTTCTCTGGGCCGGTGCTGTGGCTTAGTAGGTTAAGCCTCCACCTGTGGTGCTGGCATCCCATATGGGCACTTGTTCGAGTCTAGGCTGCTCTACTTCTAATCCAGCTCCCTCGTGGTGGCCTGGGAATGCATTAGAGGATGGTCCAAATGTTTTGGCTCCTTCACCCACCTAGGGGATCCATAAGAAGTTCCTGGCTCCTGGCTTCAAACTGGCCCAGCTCTGGCCATTGTGGCCATTTGGGGAGAGAGCCAGCAGAGGGAAGACCTCTCAGTCTGTCTTTCTCTCTGTCTGTAACTCTATTTCTCAAATAAATAAATAAAAAAAATTCCAGTTCTCTGCTAACCTTAAAAACTTTATTTTCATTTCATTGGAAAGGGAGAAAGATATAAGAGAGGTAGAGAGAATCTTTAATTAACTGACTGGCTCCCCAAATGACCTCAACTAGTTGTAGCTGAGACTGAAGCCAGGAGCCCAGAATTCAGCCCAAGCCTTCATGTGGGTAGTAAGGGAACTAGCTACTTGAGCTATTACTGCCCCCTCCCAAAGTGTACATCATCAGGAACCTGGATTCAGAAGTGGAACTGGAATGCTAATGCCGGAACTCCAGTGTGGAATGTGGGCATCCTAAACAGTGTCTTAATCATTTTGCAAAACACCTTCCACCATTTTCTTCTGAATTTGGGAAGTGCCCTTTCAAATGTATTTGTCAGTCCCACCTCTTTAAAGCAGTCATAAATGAAGGGTGGGAGTTTGACTCACCAGTTAAGATGCCTGTGTCCCATGTCAGAGTACTTGGCTTCAATGCGTGCCTCTGGGTTTTGATTCCAGCTTCATGCTAATGTAGATCCTGGGGGAGGAAGTGGTGACTTCTCGAGGAATTGGGTTTCTGCCACCATAGTGGGAGACCTGGATTGAGTTCTGAATATCCAATACAATGATGGGATACCATTTAAAACCTTACTAAAGTGATGGGATACCATTTAAAACCTTACTAAAGGAAGGCTTAGAAGAACAGAAGTGGATTATGAAGCTTAATGATGGAAAAAGAATATACTTCTTTCAAGAAGAATATTGTAGTTTAGGCATAAGCCTTAGAGGTAGATCCTGGTCCTACTTGAAAAGAGTACAGCAATCTAAAAATCTAATATAATCTTTTATTTCAGCCTTTTTTTAAAGTTCAATTTTGTGAATATTTTCCCTTTGGAAACCCTCAACTGGGTTTCTGCCCAATAATGAACAACATTGATTTTCTACAGAAGAATGGGGGAGGCTGTACTTCTGACCCCCGTCCCTCCTGTAATGAACGCATACACATGATTAGATATGAAAGAACCTTCTACACATAGCTTCATCTTACTTAGGCAGAAGCAGGAAACTATTTTCCATGTGTAGGTATTGAGTAATGTAAATCTTGTGTCATAGAAGAGATGAGAGAGTGACCATTTTAAAACATTTTTTAAATGTACAGGTATAATGTTTATAAAGTCTTCAAATGCTGAAAAGTTATGTCAGTAAGATAAAGCCCAAGTGGCATACAATTAAATAACATTTAGTGAGTCTCCTTAATAAAGCTGTATTGATCAACATTGGCAAGTAAGCATTACACCTACCAAATACTAATTAATAAAAAGTAAATAAAACATAATTCTTCCTGTATAGAAGCATAAATATACTTGAGGTAAGATAGCAACCCCTAATGAACAGAGATGCACACAATATCTTATACTTCATGCTATTTGCCTGGAGATGATTAAATCCAGAAATCATTTTCCATAAACTATGGGAAAATCGAAAAACTTCCCTTAAGCTAAATTTTTAAGTAACTTGTTTATCAGATCTATTGCATAACTATAGGACACCATTAATCTCTGATATTTGTGGATAATTATTAGACCTAATTTTAATATTACCAGATTTTTCTCATGCATTTTTTTTTTTTTTTGACAGGCAGAGTTAGACAGTGAGGGAGAGAGAGACAGAGAGAAATGTTTTCCTTTTGTTGGTTCAACCCCCAAATGGCTGCTATGGCCCGCGAGCTGTGCCAATCCAAAGCCAGAAGCCAGGTGCTTCCTCCTGGTCTCCCATGCGGGTGCAGAGCCCAAGCACTTGGGCCATCCTCCACTGCCTTCCCGGGCCACAGCAGAGAGCTGGACTGGAAGAGAAGCAACTAGGACAGAATCCGGAGCCCCGACTGGGACTAGAACCTGGGGTGCCGGCGCTGCAGGCGGAGGATTAGCCAAGTGAGCCGCGGCTCCAGCCTCTCATGCACCATTATGAAATGCAAGGTTAATCAATTCATAATTTCTTGGCTTAATCAGTCCCATCCACTAGCCCCAATCTCCATTAATAATAAAAATATATTCCCTGAAAGTAAGTGCAACACTTTGTTTGTTCTTTCCTTCCTATCTCCTAATCTACCAACATTTATCTATAAAGAGGCTATAAAACTGTCTTCAGCTTTTCAGCATTTAAGTGCCTGTGTGCAATGTTATTGTTCTCTGCTCATTTAAGGTCAGAATATAATGAAGATTAAGCTTGCTTTACTTGTTTTTTTTTCCAGCCAAAACTTACTTGGTAAAAAATTTGGTATTTACTTACTGTGTGTATAGCATTTAGCTAAGTGCTTAAAAATACACCATGATTCAAATCTTCTAGGTGTCTTACTATGGTTGAGAAATATTAAAGAGCGGGATTACTTTATGATACAAGGCAGGAATACATTTAGGAGCAAAATGCATAATACAAAAAGGAATAGGTTAGAGCATAATGAAAGTATAAGAGACTAATAAAATATGTCAGAGAAGACCACGTAGAGGAAGCAAGGATGAAAACAAGGGCCTATAGATTGTTACATTTAAGGGAACAAAGTAAATCCACACTGGAAATAATGTAAAAAAAAAAAACCAGTGTAATATTACAATGTAATTGGAGTCAATTCAAATTATGCTGGGTACAATTTAATTATCTTTTAATTGAGAGGATAATTTTGATCTTAGAGTTTCAAGATCATCCTTAGAGTGCTATGTATTTGGGGGAAGAATGAGTAGAAGAGTAGGTTTTCTTATTATGTCAGGAAGTTTATGTACACAGTGAGTCCTAGGTGAGACTGGGTAGCTTGCGGCATCAGCCCCTGTTTATAATATATCCTCTCTCTCTGATTTCTCAACTGATCCCAACTAAAACTTTGGAAATAATACATAAAGTGAGTCTTGGGGGACTGTGAAACAAATAATAGCAGACAGGAAAGGAAATCAGAGCTTGAAGAATGACCTCATGCAATGTTAAGTTCTCTGTACTCCCTGATTTATCTTCTATATTTCCTGTCTTAGACTATTGGGCAACTTGAATCTGAGAACAGAGCTCCAAAACACAAACAGAAAAGCCCCCTTTCTCAGTCCAGAGAACAGATAAGTGGAAGTAAGAATTTGGGATGAAACTCATTTAACTCTCTGAGGTCAATGAAAGGCAGGCTCACTCCTCAGGTAGTGGTGGCAGCAGTGGCCCTGATGATCAAACACAGGAAAGAGGAAATATAAATTAGCAATGCCAGGATTGAAAGGGGTTATTACTACAGAAAGAAAAGAATAAAAAGAGTCCTCATAAAACACTGTATAAAACTCTACCCATATAAATTTGATGAGCCATATGAAATAGATCAATTTGTTTAATTATAGTTGATCATGTAATATCAAGGTATGCGAAGGATGTGGGGACACTGGAATCCTGATATTCTGCTGATGGGAATGTAAAATAGTACAGCTGCTTAGGAAAACAATCTGGCAGTTTTCAGATGGAAAAACATGAGTTACCATCTGATCCAGGAATCTAGTCCTAGGTAAATACCTAAGAGAAATAAAAACATATGTCTACACAATAATCTGTACACAAATACTCACAGCAGCGTTAATGATAACAGCCCCAAAGAGAAAACAACCCAAATGGCCATCAGCTGATGAAAGGATAAGTGAATGTGGTATACAGGTACAATGGGATGTAATTTGGCAATGAAAAGAAATGAAGTACTGGCATATATTGCAGAATAGGCAGATCTTGAAAGCATTATGTAAATGAAAGCAGCAAGTAAAGTACTATATAGTGTATGATTCCATTAATGTGAAATGTTAGTTGCTACTACACTATTGGCAAATATAGATACATAGAAATTAGATTAGTTGTTGATTGAGAAAACTAAGGAGATGTAGGGGTGGTAGCTAGGAGGTGTAGAGTTTTTTTTGTTTTGTTTTGTTTTGCGGGGGTAACAAAAATGTTCTTAAATTGATTGAGGTGATGGATGCAGAACTTTGAATATAGTACCACGTTCGATTGTACCCTTTAAACTGATGACTTATGTAGCATGTGGCCTGAGAAAGCAGTGGAGAATGGCCCAAGTATTTGGGCCCCTGCATCAGAGTGGGAGATCTGGAAGAAGCGCCTAGTGCCTGGCTTTGGATTGGCCCAGCTCTGGCCATTGCGGCCATTTGGGAGTGAACCAGCAAATTGGAAGATCTCTGTCTCTCCCCATCTCTCTCTATAACTCTACTTTTCAAATAAATAAATAAATATTTAAATATATATATATATGTAAGGTGAAGATAGTCGATGATTTTTAATAATTCAAATTAGAAATTTCAGCTTTATGATAGTCGGAAGGTGATATGAATCCAGCAGAAGCTGCACCTTGAATTTTGAGCTTGGCTCTCTTTCTGGGCTAGCAATATTTGGTATGATATTTCCTTGTGAAGCTGGGCAACTTCAGTGAGCTGAAACTCACATTCAGTCACATAATCTCAAGAGTAAACGTAGTTTACAGTGTACTGTCTTGCTAAGGTAGGTTAGGTGCACTAAATGTATTTTTCACCTATGAAGATGGGTTTATTGGGACATAACACCATCATAATTCAAGAAGCATTTGTTTATGTCCTTAAGGAGCTCACATTCTGTATGGAGTAGAGAGACACCCCGCCATGACAACATAGAGAGATGGAAATCTAAGACTTAAAGGAATAAGATACAGAAAGTCTTCGCAGGACACATGAAATGTAGACCTAAATCCAAAGAGGCTGGGGATGCTCCCCTGGTGTAAAGCATGGGGAAAGAGGAGGATCTTTCAGAAACCCTTTTTCTGTGAAATAGATACTTTGAACTCAGCTACCTCGAAATATCTTGGTGAAAATGTTTAAAATTCAGATGACCTACCCTCAAACTAACATTCAGAGTTGCAATTCAATTACCTTTCGACAATTCTGGTCTCTCAAGGTAGTTCAGAACTTTGCTTTATGAGACAGAGGAAAGTAGGGCTTGATATCTTTGTGTTGTTTCAGGAGCCAGCACCACAGTTCCTGTTTTAAACACTGCGTACCAAGGGAATAATTTTTTAAAATGTTCTCAAAACTTTTACTAATGTCACAGATACTCCCATATGGATGATTATTTTTTTCTCACTGTTCACATTTTTAAGTCTTTTTAATTCCTTTTTTAAACTCTTTTCCCAATTGCATAGCCAAAACAAAACAAAGAGCTTCCTCAAGTATGCCTTTAAATCTCATTTTCATCCCCTGAGATTTACCTCAACAATCCTTATCCCCAGTTACAAAAATTATCTCTGGATTTATTCATCTCAGTATCCTCCTCCCTGTCTCCCAGTTTTTCTGTATCAACCTTTAAAATCCAGAGGGAAGCAAAGTTCAACACGTAGACTCTCTTGACTTTGCTTGGTTGCTCCCCTAGCAGGATGAGTGGGCAGACTCTGACCAGCTGTCTGTCCTAATTTATGTGGATAACTTTACTTCCATGTTCTTTTCCGCTTGTCAGAAAAACACGTCACACTGGTACATTTTCTTAAGGTTCTCCCTCAGGCAAAGCTACAATGTGGTTCTCTGGGTATGAAAAATACGAAAACAAGACAACAATATTTTATTTTTGTTACCAACAGATGTCTGCTTCAACACAGTGAACTGTGCATCCAACAGTCTAAGAAAGACTTGCAAATATAATCTTTTAAATATATATCATATGCCAATTTTTATGAGCCTGAGACAGTCAATGGTTTTATAATGAGAATGAACCTGATACTTTAGCAATGACAGTTAAGGAAATATCAAATCTACCTACCTACCCATCTATCTATAATGTATATATAATTATATATATTTCATGAGCTTTAAAATGAATATTTCCAAACATTAAAATTATACTTTTTGAGGGGTTTTTTAATAACATTGGGAAATCTTCAGTGTATGTTATTGATGGACAAAAAGTAGGACAAAAACATCGAGAAGCATATACAATATTTTTTAAGATACAACTGGCTACTTATTAACTCATTCTTGGACAAATATTAATATGTAGTATTATATAATGATAATAAAAGAAACACCCATTTACATATTGCTCAGCTTAGGAAACGGAACCCTCTCTGCATTTTAGAGGCCCATGTCACCCTCCTTTGCCATATGCTCTCTCTGCTTTATGATCTCCTCTATTCAAGGCAACCACTAACTATTTTCAAAATTATTTCTTCTCTTTTAAAAGTTTTTTTTTTTCATGATGTGAATATGTCATAGCAGTGAAGGTTATCTATGTATGTCTTTGAGATGAGTATTATGGAATCACCTAGTATCTTTATGTTACTTGGTTTTCAACTGTCAATTCATCCTGGTTGTAACAGCTATAACCAGTCAAAGGAATCTTGAGAAGTAAGAGTCTCTGTCAGCTAGAGGGTTTCGTGGTAGAATTCTAGTCCACTATTAGCAGCACAGTTTAGTATATGACTCTGCACAGGCCAAAGTATCCAATGCTGTAAGGCTAGACAGATTCAGATGAGTCTGAGACCCCATATCCCTGCAGTGCTGAGTTCTACTGTTATCTCCATTTTTCAGACCCTCTTGTATCTGCTTTCCAGTGCTAGTTTTCTTCCTCTATTATCAATCTGTTGTGTGAATACCTTTATATTCCTTAATGGTTTGGTTCAGTCAGACGTATATCAATTTGTTACACATGTTTGCCTATGCTGTGATCATCATTGTCCGCTTTATATGCTCCTTCCCCACTAAAGACCCCTCCTCAATTTGTAAATCATTCTGTGAACTTAGATAACAAGACAGAGGATAACCCCTCAGTTACCAAGTCATGTATACTTGCATCTACATTCTCGTTCAGTTAGAACCTTATGTCCTAAGTATAATATAATATTCCTTCCATTTCACTCTTGTTTATTGGAATTCTACTCCTTAAAATTCAATCAAATGTCATGTGTTCTAGGAGCCCTTCTGAATTAAGTCAACGTGAAATCCACCCTCTTTACTGCTTCTTCCACTTTTGGTGTGTAGAACTTCCTCGATGATACTTTTACAGTTATTATGATTATATCTTTACCTTTGATACAGTAAATTACAGTTTGAATTCATCTGAAAGTAATCTACTTAATGACATACAATAGTCCTTACATATTTGTTAATTTATATTGCATTTGTGTTAATTGTATCATGAAATAGTTCAGCTTTGCAGGCTTCTTTTCCATGATTCATTTATTTACTTATTTGAAGGCACAGTGACAGAAGCAGGGGGAGACAGAGAGAGAGAGAGAGACAGAGAGAGAGAGTTACCTTTCTTCCACAAATTCATTTCCTACATGGCGCCAATAACCAGAACTGGGTCTGGCCAAATTCAGGGGACAGGAACTCCATCCCAATCTCCCATGAGGGTGGTAAGGGCCCAGGTAATTGGGCCAAAATCTGCTTTCACAGGCAAATTAGCAGGAAGCTGAATCAGAAGCCAAGCAGCTGGGACTTGGACTGGCACACTGATATGGGTTGCCCATGTCACAAGCAGTGGCTTCATCTACTGTACTGCAACACTGGTCCCTGTCCAAAATTGTATAATAAATCTTTAAGAACATAGTCCATAAAATTTTCTGAGTAGTTATATAATTAAAATAAAAGAATTTCACACAGGAAATTTCTTATGAAACTGACTCAGATTTATTGGCATCACCACACCAAATTTCCATGCTACTCAATATAGCAGCTTAAAATTTAATTTTTAAAATGTGTTTTTATAATTATCTGCAGTGTACTTGGGTTTTCAATATTTGTGGGATATTGTAAATCTAACTTAACATTTGAATTTTATATAATTTGAGATGCTTTCAATCTCATTCATCAACCATATTGTTAATTCTTCCTAGATAAACATAATAAAGAATTTCCTATTTTTTAGCATTGATTTTTTGTTATTTCTTGAAAAATAATTGCTTTTTGGACTCAGAAATCAGATTGACTGTATTCAAATTTAAGTTCAACTTAATTCTGAACTTCTTTCAGATCCACTCTCCTCTCCTTGTCTGAAAGTTTAGGGGAAATAAGAGTCAATTCTATGGGCTGTTGTGATAACTTTTACATAATGAATGGGATAGCAGAACACTTGGCACATAGTAAATTTCCCATAAACAGTAATTGATAACATCCTTAAGGGTGTTAATTTTAAGATGTGAGCCCTGAAGCAGAATGAGTTGTAGAAGCATGATCTATTGAATTCTACTATAAATAGGAAATTAAATTTTAAGTCTGTGTACAAAATGATGAATAATTTCTTTTTGTTTTGTTTTCAAAGAAAATAATGATATTTACAAAAAAGTTGGTACAGCATATTAATTTGTGTTTACCTGAGAAATCACTAAAATGGCTGTTTACTGTTGAGTTGTGAGAGGATTGTTATTTAAAGATTATTTGCTATTTAACAAAGTCCTCAGATCTTTCCCACAGGATCTAATGAGTTCTTCTGTGAATAGAAAAGACTTGTTTTCTTCTAGAGTACACCAAGTAAAACCTCAAAACTGGAGATGTGTTAGCAGTGTACAATGCAGGATATTCAAAGACCAAAGACAAAATTCTAACTTGTGTTTAATATGTAAATAAACTCAAGTTATTGAAATCTGTTGGCATGGCCTTGATCCTCTGATTTGTTATCCTGAAATGAGAGGAAAATAAGCATTTTGCCAGTTGCCTCCTCAACAACTTTGAAGACATTTTTTTCTTAGTAGCCTGTTTCCTATTTCCTACCTTTTCTTCAGTAAGAGCTGAGAAGCCCTTATTCTATTTTTTTTAGGAGATACATTTTGAGTCATTTTCTGTTAACTGACCCCAGTGGCAAAAAATATCTTTTCTTTCTTTATCTAGATAAATTTTTCCAACACTGTCTTTTTTGAGGGGCAGGGAGTTCAATTTTAAGTGCTGCCTTTTGTTTGTGAAGAAGTATAATCAAAGTTTTTCTCTTACTCAGAGCAAATAGAATGTTTCTATTATTTGCATAGGGAAGACAGTGAGCCTCTTTCCCTCTCTTTGCCCTGGGTCCTTTCTCTATGCTCCTTGTCTCCATGGGCAGCCCTGAGGATTTTTACTAGAATAGTCAAGGGTGCTCACAGCAGAGCCAATTAAGTTACTTTGAAGTATTGCACATAACAGAAGAATATTGGAGTTAGATAGCACATTCTCAATAAAATACCCAATTTATGCCTGCTACTTAGAGCCATTTATACTAAAATTAGAAAATAATTCTATACACTGATTGACCTAATTCTCTATCATTGATGCTTTACGTTGCTGTGGTAGAGGGAGTGTGGCTTCTGGGAAGTCAAAGAATATCAATAATTGTCCATTTAGGGCCTCCTCATTTGGCCATTACCAACATGGAGCTGCCATTGAAGCCAAGAAGAGTTTCACTCACACAGTAGAATCACAATGGCTGAAAGATACAAACCCCTACATATTCTCCCCTCACTTAAACCAGAGATAAATTGGGGGAAATAGAAAGTACAATATTGAAGTAGAACTATGAACCATGGTAGGATGGAAAGAAAGAGGAATTCTCATATCCTCACCTGCAGCAGCTTTATCTTTTTTCTGTGTTTATTGAAGCAGAACAGACAAATATGATGGCTTCCATTAGGTTGGTTTTGCAATTTATATTACCTGAAATTTAATAATAATAGTTCATTCTACAGTGCTGTAAGTAATGTAGTTGATGTTACTAATAATGTTATTGACTGAAGTAATAGTAGAGATAGGCTAAAACCATAGATGCAGAACTCATTTTGTTGATCTTGTGTGGCAGCATGCCTCCCTGCATCATTTGGCTAACCTTTGTACTTAATTTTCTTTGACTCCATCAACTGTCTCCGAGGAAATCTTCAAAGCCATCGGGAATGGGGTGACTAAAAATCCTGTGTGAGATTCTAAAGAATAAATGAAGGCTGTGGTTAGTTTAGATCAAGCCATTTCATTGTTAACTTGCATTAATAAAATATACTGGTGACTACTAAATCAACTTATTTTGAAATTCTTGTATAAAATACTAAACTTGTATATGTGACTTTTTCTATCTCTTAATCCTTTTTCGGTATTTTTCCCATGTAAATACAGGTAAATGCTACCAGTACATGTTAAACAAGATGAAGTTCTTGTGTTTCATTTTTACAATAACATTGATGAAAGACTAGACATGACAAGCAAATGGTCAGTCATTTTCCTGTCCAAGTCTACTATTAGTGCATGTAATTGTTCTTGATTTTTACTATTACTGTTTTTGAGGTGGCTTATCTTCTGTGGTGTCATGCAGTATCACTAACATGTGCCTCAAAGTGGGTTTATTTCTGCTTAGACTTGTTGGCTTACCTTTGCCTCTCTCTGTAAATTGATGTGTCTAATAAATTTTGAAAAATTTTCAGATATTCTCTACTCAAACATAGCACATATTCCAGTGTCTTTGTTCTCTTCTCCTGAGCATTTGATTCATGACAGATTTTCTCTTCCTATTCACCATATTCTAAATGTATATTTTAATATTTCCTGGTTTTTGTTTCTCTGTTCTACAATCCAGACAATTTCTTCAGATAAACTCCTCCAATTTGCTGATATGTTCATCAATTCTAAACGATATCTTGGTTTGTCCATTCTTAACGTTTTTTATAGAAATGTAGTTATATTCTTCCTGGATGCCTATTATTAAGACATAAAACTTTCTTAGAACTCACTCATCTCATGTGTAAATCAGAAATACAAAAATTGATTCTTCTTTAGATAATTGTTGAAAATTAAATCACTTGATGTATTTAAAGCTTGTAAATCATAATTGATCCAAATATGGTGCAGGTGTGGATGTATTTGCTACTATTTATTAATTTGCATGAAAATTATTTTTGTTTCTTAATGAAAGAAAGAGAAGGGGGTATGGGGAGAGACTGACTATACAGATAATTCCAGAATATAAAGTTCTTAAAATCTATATTTCATCTTTATTGTTCTAGGAGTTTTTTTTAGAAGATGTATTTTTTTCTATAGCTGAAACTATGACACAAGCGTGGGCCAGAAATACCCAGTTGCTGAAGAGCATTTGCTACATCATTTCATTTATATAAAGATCCAGCCACGCAAACTAGCCAATGGCTGTGGAGGGCAGAATGGGGTCTCCTAAGGAGGAAAAAGGCTGTGCCAATTGGAAGGGGACACAGAGGCACTGGGGGCATGAGGGGTGTTGCTCCTTGTTGGTGCGTACACTCTGAAAACTGACAGCTCTCCACCTTAAATTTGCGTACTTTCCTCTACATATAAGTATCACCCACAAATATATATATACACATATCAAATATATTTATTTTGCCATTGCAGATCTTAGACCACATTTGTCCTGTTTTAGGGCCTACAATTACTTAAAATTCTTTGTTCTATCATCTCTACTTTCCTACAGCTTAAATCTAGATGCCCAGTAATAGTGCTAGTACGAGCATGTGCCCACAAAGGCAATGTGATCTTTCACAGTTGGTAACAACTCCTTCCCACACCTGTCAGTAAGTTTCCTAACTTATTAAGAACCCAGAAATATAACAAAAATAATGTTTTATAAACGGTTATTGAGTAATGATCAAGGAATTCTAATTACCATACCGATGTTAGCAAGTCCCTAATCTAGTCATTACTGGCTTTCTAAAAGTTATAATTAGTGAGAGAAGCTACTAAAAAATCTTTTTAACTTTTACGAATATATGTACTATCCAAATCAGTTTCCTACATTGAAACAAATTGGAAGATATATTTTCCATTTGAATCTGAGGACAAGAGGCTATGGTTTCAAAGTGATTAAAAGGTAATATTTTAAATGTTGTATAGTATTTTAGTAGGACTCAAGTTTTTTATGCTTTTTTTCTTTATCCAAGCTTGTCATTATAAAAAGAGCTTTACAAAAATTAGTCTTGCTATTTCAGGGAGAACTTAACAAAATGATACTTGCCAAAGTGAAATCATAACTATTCTCTAAAGCCATGCCAAATCTCCCAAATTCTAGTTTCTTTGAGTATACTTATTTCCAGAAAAAAAGTATTTCTGCATTAGTTTAAGGGAAGAAGTAAACAAGCAGCATTGCTCCTGGAGGTTCAAGATGATTTCAGATTATCGGGGGCTGAGCAGTTCCTCTTAATGAAATGTCAGAAAAATGCCGTAGAGTCCATAAACTAGTCATGCTGCTTGATTCATCGCTAGTCATCAAAAATACAATAATTAGCATTTTTAAAAGATTATTTATTTATTTGTGAGGTAGAATTCCAGACAGAGGGAGAGACTAGAGAGAGGTCTTCCACTTGCTAGTTCACTCCCAACTGGCCGCAGCTGGCAGAGCTGGGCCAATCTGAAGCCAGGAACCAGGAGCCTCTTCCAGTCTCCCATGTCAGTTCAGGGACTTAAGCACTTGGGCCATCTTTTACTGCTTTCCTAGGCCATAGCAGAGAGGTGGATAGGAAGTGGAGCAGTCAGGACATGAACCAGTGCTCATAAAGGATACCAGTACCACAGGCTGAGGCTTAGCCTACTATGCCACAGCACCAGCCCCCAGTAATGAACATTTTTAGATTTTGAAACATTTGTTTAATATTTTAGAGGACTTTGAGGGTTTTATGATGCTGTAGATTTCCCAGCAACCATTCAAAAATTCCAGCTGTGAACCGTATTTTCTCTCTCTCTGTCTTATTTTTCTTCTAATTTAAAGATTTATTTATTCATTTGAAAGGTAGAATTACAGAGAGGCAGAGGGAGAGAAAAAGAGAGAGATTATCCATCCAGTGGTTCACTCCCCAGTTAGCCGCAAAGATTGGAGCTACACTGATCTGAAGCTAGGAGCCAGGAGCATCTTCCAGGTCTTCCACAACGGGGCAGGGGCCCGAGGACTTGAGCCATCTTTCACTGCATTCCCAGGCCATAGCAGAGAGCTGGATCAGAAATGGGGCAGCAGCGACTTGAACCGGCGCCTGTAAGGGATGCCGGCACTGCGTCCGGCGGCTTTACCTGCTACGCCACAGTGTCAATCCCCTATAATCTTTTTTTTTTTTTTAAGATTTTATTTATTTATTTGAGAGTCCAGAGTTACAGACAGTGAGAGGGAGAGACAGAAAGGTCTTCCTTCCGCTGGTTCACTCCCCAAATGGCCGCAACGGCCAGAGCTACGCCGATCAGAAGCCAGGAGCCAGGAACTTCTTCCTGGTCTCCCACGTGGGTGCAGGGGCCCAAGGACTTGGGCTATCTTCCACTGCTCTCCCATGCCACAGCAGAGACCTGGATTGAAAGAGCAGCAGCCTGGACTAGAACTGGTGCCTACCTGGAATGCTGGCACTGCAGGCAGAGAATTAACCTACTGCACCACAATGCCAGCACCCCCCCCATATTCTCTTTAAATAATATTGTGGTCTCCATTGTATCTCTTGGCATTTTGCTTTTCTCATCATCACATTTTGTTTTTTACTGTCAATATTAACAATAGAATTTGTAGTTGGGAATGGCAACAAATATTCTAAATTTGAAAATATTAAAACGATGCAATATTTTAAAAAACAAAAAGCTGTTCTTGGTCCTGCTCTTCTACTTCAATGGTGTCACGCCTCTGTTTTGAGATTACCTGTGCTGTGACATCAACATGTGTCCTAAGACATGTTTATTATTAAATAATAATAGTGTAGGACTAGAATGTTTTTACTCCTTCAAGTTTCCACATAGGAAACATCTGTTGTATGTTTACAGGCAAGGAAATGTTCATGTTTATAATTTGATACACTGAGAATTCCAAAACAAGAAATGGTGGAAAATGAGAAAGCTGTGGTCATACCAACTGGTTTCCTAAACTAGATATTTCTGTTCATTGATAGCACATTGATCACATTGTCTGAAAGATATTTCCTTCTACAGAAATCACAAATGTTTAAAAAGAGACTGAGGGAGGGCTGGCACTGTGAAACAGAGGGTTAAGCCACAGCCTGCAGCACCAATGTCCCATAGGGGCACCAGTTCAACTCCCAGCTGCTCTGCTTCTGATCCAGCTCCCTGCATATGTGCTTGGGAAAGCAGCAGAGGATGGCCCAATAATTCGGGCCCCTGCACTCACATGGGAGACCTGAAGGAAGCTCCTGACTCCTGGCTTTGGCCTGGTCCAGCTCTGGTCTTTGCAGCCATTTGGGAAGTAAAACAACAAATGGAAAATCTCTCTTTCTGTGTCTCAATGTCTCTATCTCTGTAACTCTGCTTTCCAAAGAAATGAATAAATCTGAAAGAAAGAGATGCAGAAAGACACTGTTTGGGTTTGGGGCCATAGAACGATGACCTTAGGTCACTAGGATAGGTATACCTAACTTAGGTTTATTTGAGTAATTCAACAGTGACAGGAGTTTTGGGCTTTGATTTTCTTAAAACTTGCAACATCCAAAAAGACACACAAAGGTAAGCTTATGGAAAGATTATGGCAGAATGAAAAATTCCCAAGTTTGCAGACTGAGAGTGCTAGTTTTCCTTCTAAACTTTACCTCTGACTGGTTTGTTGCCCTTGAACAAAGTACTTTCATTTCTGAACTTCATTATTCAAATGTGTTAATGATAGCTTCATGGTATATTTGTTGTAAGAAATAATTATAGTGCAATGAAAATATTTTTGTTGCACTTTGCACAGTTTCTAATCAGTTAAGTTATCCGAATAATTCTGTATATGTAGGGATCACAAAACAATACCACAAAATTGCTGTCTTCTAAATATTAATGAATATTGGTGAATGCACCCAGAATATTGACAAAGAAAGAGCCTGTTACGTATGTAATATAATACCAGTTCCTTAAAGAGCCCATTTCCTTTGGTAAATAATCAGTGCATTGATAAACTGCATGACCAATCCTTATGAAACAGAACCAGGGGGCGGAGCCAAGATGGCGGAATAGGGAGGGCGCGCACCGATAGTCCGGGAAAATTTAGTTTAATAAAAGGGGAGTTACGGTAGCCGCAGAAAATAGAACCAAACAAAAATTGCAGGGGAAACCCTTCTGAATGGAACAGGCGTGAATCGGACGACCTACTGGGAGAACAAGGTCGCCCACCGCACGGAAGCAAAGTCGCGGGACCCAGCCGCAGAAGCCCCAGGGTCTGCGCGACAGTGCTCCAAGGAGAGTGCACGCCACACAGAAAACAGCAGGGAGACTTGAGATGCTCAGGGCTCCGAGTCCACACATCGGCGCTGGAAGGGGAGGTGAGCTCAATAACCCGAGACATTGGTGGGGAAACGGGGGTCAGAATCTAGAGGGGGGCCGGAAAGTGCAGCAAACTCACTACCGGAAAGAAGGAAAAAAAAAAGCTTCGGGGTTTCTCTTCCCCCTAACCTTGCAAAGGTTACAAGCCTGCAAGACTTGAAGAATTCCCAAGAGACAAAGAGCAGGCCTCCTCTTTGGATTTACATATCAGTGGGGGAGAGTTAAGGAACTGAGTCACTACAATTCAGTAGCCTAGGCAACCCAGTGGGAGTCCAGAGGAGCCAAAGACTGGAAGCTAAATACCATCAATTCTGCACAGCCCTGCCCTGCAGTGTTACTTACCCCCTGAATAAATAAAATAAATAAATAAATAAAAAGAGAGAGATTTACCACGCATAACCTGAGGGTGTCACCTTTGCACACCCTTAACCTGGAAGAACCAGGCAGAGCTCTCAGGCCCCACCCATCTCAAGCCCCCAAGGCTCCTCCAACAGCAGGCAGTCCACTTAACACGGACACAGTATAAAAAAAAAAAAAAAAGAAAAAAAAAAGCGCACAGTGACGCAAGAAGAATTAACTATGCCGAGTAACAAACACAGAAATAGAGGGAGCAAGATCAACGATGACACTATGATGCCTCCAAATAAGCAAAACACCCCAAGCCAAGAGTATGAAGATGATGAGATAGAAGAAATGCAAGATACGGATTTCAAAAAATTTATGATAAGAACATTTAGAAGTTTTCAAAAGCAAATCCTTGAACTACAGAAATCCTTAATGGACAAGATTGAAAATCTTTCTCGTGAAAATGAAATTTTAAGGAAGAGTCAAAATGAAACTCAGAAACTAGTAGAACAGGAAAGTGTAATAGTCAAGAGAAATCAAAATGAAATGAAGAGCTCAATAGATCAAATGACAAACACATTAGAAAGCCTTAAAAACAGAATGGGTGAAGCAGAAGAGAGAATATCGGACTTAGAAGATAGAGCACAGGAAAACATACAGTCAAACCAAAGAAAAGAAGAGGAAATTAGAAACCTGAAAAATATTGTTGGGAATCTACAGGATACTATTAAAAAAACCAACATTCGAGTTCTAGGAGTTCCTGAAGGCATGGAGAGAGAGAAAGGATTGGAAGGCCTTTTTAGTGAGATACTAGCAGAGAACTTTCCAGGTTTGGAGAAGGACAGAGATATCCTAGTACAGGAAGCTCATAGAACCCCCAATAAACATGACCAAAAGAGATCCTCACCACGACACGTGGTAATTAAACTTACCACAGTGAAACATAAAGAAAAGATCCTAAAATGTGCAAGAGAGAAACGTCAGATTACTCTCAGAGGATCTCCAATCAGACTCACAGCTGACTTCTCATCAGAAACCCTACAAGCTAGGAGGGAATGGCGAGACATAGCACAGGTGCTAAGAGAGAAAAATTGCCAGCCCAGAATATTATATCCTGCCAAGCTCTCATTTGTGAATGAAGGTGAAATAAAGACCTTTCATAGCAAACAGAAATTGAAAGACTTTGTGGCCACTCGTCCGGCCCTGCAAAAGATACTTAAAGATGTGCTACACTCAGAAACACAGAAACACGGCCATCAATATGAAAGAAGGGAAAGGAAGAACACCTACCAGTAAAAGAGCATGGGAAGCTCAAAGCATATACTAGAAAATATTTCCGGGAAAATGGCAGGGCAAAGTCACTACGTATCAATTGTCACATTGAACATTAATGGTCTGAATTCTTCAGTTAAAAGACACCGTTTAGCTGACTGGCTCACAGAACACAACCCAACTATTTGTTGCCTACAAGAAACACATCTCTCTAACAAAGAGGCATGCAGACTGAAAGTGAAAGGTTGGAAAAAGATATTCCATGCCAACAGAAACCAAAAAAAAGCAGGTGTAGCCATATTAATATCAGACAAAATAAACTTTAATACAAAAACTGTTAAGAGAGACAAAGAGGGACACTATATAATGATTAAGGGTTCAATTCAACAGGAAGATGTAACTATTATAAATGTATATGCACCTAATTACAGGGCACCGGTCTATTTAAAAGATATGTTAAGGGACTTAAAGGGAGATTTAGATTCCAATACAATAGTACTGGGGGACTTCAATACTCCACTCTCAGAAATAGACAGATCATCCGGACAGAAGATCAACAAGGAAACAGCAGATTTAATTGACACTATTGCCCAAATGGATCTAACAGATATCTACAGAACTTTCAACCCTACATCTACAGACTTCACATTCTTCTCAGCAGCGCATGGAACCTTCTCTAGGATTGATCACATACTAGGCCATAAAGCAAATCTCAGCAAATTTAAAAGAATTAGAATCATACCATGCAGCTTCTCAGACCACAGCGGGATGAAGCTGGAAATTAGCAACTCAGGAAACCCCAGAAAGTATGCAAACACATGGAGACTGAACAA
Organism: Oryctolagus cuniculus; assembly: GCF_051225735.1. NCBI lineage: Eukaryota > Metazoa > Chordata > Mammalia > Lagomorpha > Leporidae > Oryctolagus > Oryctolagus cuniculus. Next base: position 58,173,659 of record NC_142881.1, on the reverse strand, counting down.
CATGCTCCTGAATGAACACTGGGTCATTCAAGAAATCAAAAGAGAAATCAAAAACTTTCTGGAAGTAAATGAAGACAACAACACAACATATCAAAACTTATGGGATACAGCAAAAGCAGTATTGAGAGGCAAATTTATAGCAATAGGTGCCTATATCAAGAAATTGGAAAGGTACCAAATAAATGAGCTTTCAGCGCACCTCAAGGACCTAGAAAAACTGCAGCAAACCAAACCCAAATCTAGTAGGAGAAGAGAAATAATTAAAACCAGAGAAGAAATTAACAGGATTGAATCCAAAAAAACATTACAAAAAATCAGCCAAGCGAGAAGCTGGTTTTTTGAAAAAATAAACAAAATTGACACCCCATTGGCCCAACTAACTAAAAAAAGAAGAGAAAAGACCCAAATCAATAAAATCAGAGATGAAAAAGGAAACGTAACAACAGACACCACAGAAATAAAAAGAATCATCAGAAATTACTACAAGGACCTGTATGCCAGCAAACAGGAAAACCTATCAGAAATGGATAGATTCCTGGACACATGCAATCTACCAAAATTGAACCATGAAGACATCGAAAACCTAAATAGACCCATAACTGAAACAGAAATTGAAACAGTAATAAAGGCCCTCCCAACAAAGAAAAGCCCAGGACCAGATGGATTCACTGCTGAATTCTACCAGACATTTAAAGAAGAACTAATCCCATTTCTTCTCAAACTATTCAGAACAATCGAAGAAGAGGGAATCCTCCCAAATTCTTTCTATGAAGCCAGCATCACCTTAATCCCTAAGCCAGAGAAAGATGCAGCACTGAAAGAAAATTACAGACCAATATCCCTGATGAACATAGATGCAAAAATCCTCAATAAAATTCTGGCCAACAGAATACAACAACACATCAGGAAAATCATCCACCCAGACCAAGTGGGATTCATCCCTGGTATGCAGGGATGGTTCAACATTCGCAGATCAATCAATGTGATTCACCACATTAACAGACTGCAGAAGAAAAACCATATGATTATCTCAATTGATGCAGAGAAAGCATTTGATAAAATTCAACACCCTTTCATGATGAAAACTCTAAGCAAATTGGGTATAGAAGGAACATTCCTCAATATAATCAAAGCAATTTATAAAAAACCCACAGCCAGCATCCTATTGAATGGGGAAAAGTTGGAAGCATTTCCACTGAAATCTGGCACCAGGCAGGGATGCCCACTCTCAACACTGCTATTTAACATAGTTCTGGAAGTTTTAGCCAGAGCCATCAGACAAGAAAAAGAAATCAAAGGAATACAAATCAAGAAGGAAGAAGTCAAACTATCCCTCTTTGCAGACGATATGATTCTGTACTTAGAGGATCCAAAGAACTCTACTAAGAGACTATTGGAACTCATAGAGGAGTTTGGCAAAGTGGCAGGATATAAAATCAATGCACAAAAATCAACAGCCTTTGTATACACAAGCAATGCCATGACTGAGAAAGAACTGCTAAGATCAATCCCATTCACAATAGCTACAAAAACAATCAAATACCTTGGAATAAACTTAACCAAGGACGTTAAAGATCTCTACGATGAAAATTACAAAACCTTAAAGAAAGAAATAGAAGAGGATACCAAAAAATGGAAAAATCTTCCATGCTCATGGATTGGAAGAATCAACATCATCAAAATGTCCATTCTCCCAAAAGCAATTTATAGATTCAATGCAATCCCAATCAAGATACCAAAGACATTCTTCGCAGATCTAGAAAAAATGATGCTGAAATTCATATGGAGGCACAAGAGACCTCGAATAGCTAAAGCAATCTTGTACAACAAAAACAAAGCCTGAGGCATCACAATACCAGACTTCAGGACATACTACAGGGCAGTTGTAATCAAAACAGCATGGTACTGGTACAGAAACAGATGGATAGACCAATGGAACAGAATTGAAACACCAGAAATCAACCCAAACATCTACAGCCAACTTATATTTGATCAAGGATCTAAAACTAATTCCTGGAGCAAGGACAGTCTATTCAATAAATGGTGCTGGGAAAACTGGATTTCCACGTGCAGAAGCATGAAGCAAGACCCCTACCTTACACCTTACACAAAAATCCACTCAACGTGGATTAAAGACCTAAATCTACGTCCTGACACCATTAAGTTATTAGAGAACATTGGAGAAACCCTTCAAGATATTGGCACAGGCAAAGAATTTCTGGAAAAGACCCGGGAGGCACAGACAGTCAAAGCCAAAATCAACTATTGGGATTGCATCAAATTGAGAAGTTTCTTTACTGCAAAAGAAACAGTCAGGAGAGTGAAGAGACAACCGACAGAATGGGAAAAAATATTTGCAAACTATGCAACAGATAAAGGGTTAATAACCAGAATCTACAAAGAGATCAAGAAACTCCACAAAAACAAAACCAACAACCCACTTAAGAGATGGGCCAAGGACTTCAATAGACATTTTTCAAAAGAGGAAATCCAAATGGCCAACAGGCACATGAAAAAATGTTCAAGGTCACTAGCAATCAGGGAAATGCAAATCAAAAGCACAATGAGGTTTCACCTCACCCCGGTTAGAATGGCTCACATACAGAAATCAACCACAACAGATGCTGGCGAGGATGTGGGGAAAAAGGGACACTAACCCACTGTTGGTGGGAATGCAAACTGGTTAAGCCACTATGGAAATCAGTCTGGAGATTCCTCAGAAACCTGAATATAACCCTACCGTTCGACCCAGCCATCCCACTCCTTGGAATTTACCCAAAGGAGTTTAAATTGATAAAGAAAAAAGCGGTCTGCACCCTAATGTTTATTGCAGCACAATTCACAATAGCCAAGACCTGGAACCAACCTAAATGCCCATCAATGGTAGACTGGATAAAGAAATTATGGGATATGTATTCTTTAGAATACTATACCGCAGTAAGAAACAACGAAATCCAGTCATTTGCAACAAAATGGAGGAATCTGGAACACATCATGCTGAGTGAAGTAAGCCAGTCCCAAAGGGACAAATACCATATGTTCTCCCTGATCGGTGACAACTGACTGAACACCAAAAAGGAAACCTCCTGAAGTGAAAGGGACACTATGAGAAATGGTGACTTGATCAGCATAGCCCTGACTGCTAATGGACAACTTAATACATTATCCCTCATAGTATTTTTTTTTTGTCTGTTCTACTTAATATGACTGGTTTAATTCTGTAATTATCACACAGTTATTCTTAAGTGTTGAAAATTAACTGAAATGTGATCCCTGTTAAACATAAAAGTGGGAATAAGAGAGGGAAGAGATGTATAATTTGGGGCATGCTCGGGCTGACTTGCCCCAATTGGTAGAGTTGGAAACATACTAGGGGATTCCAATTCAATCCCATCAAGGTGGCATGTGCCAATGCCATCTCACTATTCCAAGTGATCAATTTCAGTTCACAATTGATCATAATGAAAGGACTAAGAGTCAAAGGGAGCACATAAACAAGTCTAGTATCTGCTAACACTAACCGATAGAATAAATAAAGGGGAGAGTGATCCAACATGGGAAGTGAGATACTCAGCAGACTCATAGAATGGCAGATGTCCTAAATAGCACTCTGGCCTCAAAATCAGCCCTAAAGGCACTCGGATCTGGCTGAAAAGCCCATGAGAGTATTTCAGGCATGGAAAGCCAAGACACTCTGGCAAAAAGATCTCTGTGAGTGAGATCCCAGTGGAAAGAACAGGTCTTCAAAGAGGGAGGTGCCTTTCTCTGAAGGGAGGAGAGAACCTCCACTTTGACTATGACCTTGTCTAAACAAGATAAGAGTCGGAGAACTCAAGGGGCTTCCATAGCCTTGGAAACTCATGACTGGTGCATAGGGAGATTACTGATGCCATAAACAGGAGTGTCAATTTGTAAAGTCAACAACAGGAGTCACTGTGCACTTACTCCTCATGTAGGATCTCTGTCCTTAATGTGCTGTACACTGAGGCTTAATGCTATAACGAGTACTCAAACAGTATATTTCACTTTGTGTTTCTATGGGGGTGCAAACTGTTGAAATCTTTACTTAATGTACACTAAACTGATCTTCTGTTAAAAAAAAAAAAAAAAAAAGAAAAGAAACTATCAATTCCCAACTTGACTCTCACTGGGATTAAACATGACAATAGGTCTGATCTGATTTCATCATCATTTAAAAAAAAATCATCTATTATTTTTCACTTTATGTTTCTGTGTGGGAACAAACTGTTGAAATCCTTACTTAAGGTATACTAAGCTGATCTTCTGTATACTAAGATAATCGAAAATGAATCTTGATGTGAATGGAAGGGGAGAGGGAGTGGGAAAGGGGAGGGTGGTGGGTGGGAGGGACGGTATGGGGGGGAAAGCCATTGTAACCCATGAGACGTACTTTGGAAATTTATATTCATTAAATAAAAGATAAAAAAAAAAAAAAAAAAAGAAACAGAACCAGTTTGTTTTCTTGCTTATTGATATTTAACATAAATTGTTAAAGTTCTCCATTATTGGCAACCAAAGTAAGCAACTAATATTTCATACTCTTTGTACAACATTGTTCTTTAAAATTTTGTAGGCTCTGTGTTAGATAGTAGTATTTTCTAATACAGAACATTTCTCCTGTCATACACAATTTCTACATCAACTACAGATTTGAACAATGTGAAGATTTAAAAGACTACAGTGTTTGATGTGGAATGCTAGTGTCTATAAATTTATACAGTTTTGTAAATGAGTAAAAGTTTTTATCTTCTCAATTATTTGATTCACTTACCTGATCTGTAGCAGGCATTTTGGTGAGCTCTGTGGAAACAGTGATAATAATATAATCAATATATATGCCTTTCAGATATTTGGTCAAGAATCTTTGCTGAGCACCATATGTTAAGCACAGTATAGTCTATTAAAGCTCATTGGAAGAATGCAGTACAGTCTTCTGGGATCTAGATAAAGACTATCATACGAACTAAGATAGAATGGAAAGAGAATTTTGGCTTTACTTTTAAGGTTTTTGTGTCTTGGATAAATTACAAACCATCCCCGTCCCTTAAGCTCACTGTTTGTGAGACAGTTTACTAAGAATATTATTTATAATGATGCCAACTTCATGAAGGTGATACAAGAATCCATCTTTCTGGTATGGTTACTAAGGATGTTCCGTTCAATTTCCATAAACATCTCCCATTGAGGCTAAGAGGATAACGCTTGTAGTGTGAAGCTAGCTGTTGACTGGCATTCATACTTGGTGGCCTCTTCCCAATTGTTTTGAGGAGAAATTTGTGTGTTATTGATATGATAATTTATTTTTATTCAGTGAGGTCACTCAATTCCATAATGTAAATAGAATAGAAATTGTTTCCATTGAGATTTTAATTTATGCATTTCATTTAACCATTGCTAAAAATAAATATGAAAAGGTAAAGGCAAATGTAATGATACATTTTAATGTCTGAGTGTTTACATTTGTTTTCTTAGATTTTATTCTGTGAATCAATTAGGAAGATAACCCCAAAGAATTGAGCTTATAGATGAGTCAAAAAATGCAAGTTGCTATGTTCATTATTTCTGCCAACTTTAATAATAACTACTGATGAGCCATGCATATAAGATATACAGTGTAGGAGGCATGTGTAGCCAGTTAGTCCTATTTCTTCATAGAGCTAAAAGTGCTTTTTATTTGTGCTTTTACCAGCTTAACTTTGCTGATGTTACAATTTGAAATGAGTTTAGTCAAAGTAGCCTCTGACATCCAAAGATGCCAGGTTTTGCTTTCACTGAATTTATTTTTTTAAAACCTTTATTATCTCAAGTTATAGCATGGCAACAAGATGACTTCATTTCCATTTAATAAATTTTTAAAACCTATGCAGTTTTCATAGCTTATAATTTACCAGAATGAGAGCATTAAGGAATTTGATGGTTGCCAAGGTGTTTGTGGTTTCCTAAAGGAAGAATGGTTTTACCACAATATTTCATCTTCCTTTAATTCAGCAATCAGCATGTTTAAGTCTTATGAAAACATTTTTGATAATCATTCTGAAAGTAGGTAGGACATTGGGGTGATTATATTTTAAGGCACTTAACGTTTATTTACTTGCCCACACATACATATAACCACTGTAGTATGAATATGTAGCAAATGTGCATAATCATGGACCTCATTGGTTAATGAAGTATTAACTATGAAATTAAATGAATGTTCAGTATGAGAGAATTCTGCAGGGCTCCAGACACTGGGCTGTATTTCAAGGGTGAGATCCATGGGATTTGAGTAAGATCCATCAGAAATTGCTGTAATGGGTAGAGGAGCTACCAAAGAACTTGGACACAGAACAATCCAAGTTACTGAAAAGAAGCATAAAGTGACGCCTTCATCTCATGAGCCCAAGGTTAGAGCTGAACTATCTATACCATTAGACCTGTTCTGATCCTTCTGAAAATGTTTTTAATGTATGTTTATTTCTCACTTAAAAGGCAAAACAAGAGGGAGAGGAGGAGAGAGGGAGGGAGGGAGATGCAAGCTTCCATCTAGTGGTTCATCCCCCACAATTCCCTGAGCAGTGACTTTTCTAAATTGCCTTTTGCATAGGGAAAAGATAAGAGGGTAGTATATCGGACTGAACTCAAGAAACATGAAGGTGGGATGGGCATTTGGCACAACAGTTAATACGCTGCTAGGGATGCCCACAATCCATATCGAAGTGCCTGGTTTCAAGTGACAGCTGCACTCCTGATTTTAGCTTCCTGGTAATGTATATCCTGGGATACAACAGATCCCCAGTATTCAAGTACTTGGGTCCCTGCCACTCACTCAGGGGACCAGACGAAGTTCCAGAGCCCAGCCCCTGCTGTTGTGGGCATTTGAGGAGTGAACAAGCAAGTAAAAGATCTGTCTCTTTTACTTTTAAAATAAAATAAATAAATGACTTTTTTAAATTAGAAAAATGAAGCAGAAAGGTGTCTATGGCATTATCTGTGGAAGTAAAATTATTTGTGAAGTTAGAAAAACAAACATGATAAGATAATCTACCATGGCTGAGTTTTGAAATTTTTCTTCTGATATCTTTTTCTATTTCTATATTTTAACTTAAAATTCTTGTCCTTTCTCACATTTTCCATTTTTTTTTATCTTTTTATTTTTATTTATTTATTTTTTTGACAGGCAGAGTGGACAGTGAGAGAGAGAGAGACAGAGAGAAAGGTCTTCCTTTTTGCTGTTGGTTCACCCTCCAATGGCCGCTGCAGCCGGCGCACTGCACTGATCCGAAGGCAGGAGCCAGGTGCTTCTCCTGGTCTCCCATGCGGGTGCAGGGCTCAAGCACTTGGGCCATCCTCCACTGTACTCCCAGGCCACAGCAGAGAGCTGGCCTGGAAGAGGGGCAACCGGGACAGAATCCAGCGCCCCGACAGGGACTAGAACCCAGTGTGCCGGCGCTGCAAGGTGGAGGATTAGCCTATTGAGCCACGGCGCCGGCCCATTTTCCATTTCAATTTTGTCAAAGGTTAAAATTGTATTGGTAAATCTAATGTTCCTGTTGACTGTATGAACATTTCATAGGATTTAACAAGTAGTGTTTATGAGTACAATACATACATTAAAACTTTATTTAAATATTATTGATGTAAGTACCATTTCATTCTTTTACTTTGAAATAAATAAGTGACTTTCAAATATTTTCTCTTAATAGCTAAATTCATATTTCATCCCTCAATGATTCTTTTCTTGGTCAATTGCTCTCAATTAATAACTAAGTTTAACTTTAATCTCTTAAGATGTCTTAGTGTTTGTGAGAGTACATGTGTGTCGAATGTGTTACCCAAATTTAATTCTCTTAAACAAAACATACCTTATTTTGTGGTAGAGCTAGATGCTAGTAACATCTCCCTTACAGATGAAGATACTGAACAGAAGTGAATGTGAGCATATACCCTCCAGGCTCAGTCCTAGGCCATCCGTTTACAAAGATGCAGCACTATGCCTTCCTGATTCAGGTAGGGAGAGCTCTCCCTCTCTAACTTACAACACAGTAAGGCAATGCCTAACATAAATAGTCTTTAAGAAACCATCATGGATAGTGATCTCTTAGACTCCTAGAAGCCTCTTCTAAATTTTAATCCGTTTCAATGTGAAGCTGTTTTTAACTTTGTTTACATAATTCTTATAATAACCGAGAAGGTCTGATATTATATTCCTGTGGTTTTAATGTATATATACTGTATATGACTATATGATGAAGTAACTCTTTGTACTCATCTGTATAAATTAGTAACACTAACTTTTGGGTTTTTGCTAAGATACTCCTTTTCTCAAGCCTCTACAATGTTTTCCTTCTTTTATAAAATTACTTTGCTTTGTTCCTGTTTTTCTAAATCTTCTTAAAAATGGAAACCTAAACTTAGGTAGCTCTTTCATCAAAACAAAAGGTTGAATAAATAAAAAGAGTAATTTGCATATTTCTGAAATATTTATAATAAATTTAATTACAAACAATATAATCCTCCAAAGAGTTTAAAAGGAGAAAAAAATCGCTAAATTTCCAGAACTCAAGAAAGTGGCCATTATTAAGTGTTTTTATAGTATTAAATGTTAAAATATGTATTTCAGTATATTTTGTTTTAGTCATTTCAGGTTTCCTATTTTTAAGATCATATTTTTATATAACTTTATATTTTGTATTTTATATGAAGTGTCTCGACATAAACATGTTTTTTGTAATCATAGTCTCATGGAAAATCAGTTTAATTATTAAATAGATCATTAGATAACAATATAATTTTTTACTATTCCTCTAGAAATATTTAGATGATTTTCAGTATTTCTATTACAAATAATGGCAAATATTTTTTGAAATAATATTGTTTTCCATAGTTAATTTTTAGAGTAAATTTTCTTAATAGAAATTGTCGGCTACAGGAAATGAAATTTTAGGAGCTTGAGCCTGTTTTCACTTTGAATAAAGGCTGTTCTCATCTAACCAGTACCAATTAGACTTGGAATTCAAGAAAAAAAAGATGGTTAGTGAAGAGGGTGGATGGAGGAATAAGAGGAAGGAGGGTTAAAGATTTTCTGTAGGTTGTTCACTCACCAAATGCTGAGCTAGGCCAAAGCTAGTAGCCTCAGCGTCCATCCAGGTCTCCCACATGGATGGCAGGGACCCAAGTACTTGGGCCATCAGGAAGCTGATTTGGGATGTGGATGTACCAAGAGGCTGATTAACCTGCTGAGCCACAGTGCCTGCCTTGTAAGTTTTTTTTTTTTTTTTTTTTTTTTTTTTGACAGGCAGAGTGGACAGTGAGAGAAAAAAAGAGAAAGGTCTTCCTTTTGCTGTTGGTTCACCCTCCAATGGCGCACTGATCCGATGGCAGGAGCCAGGTACTTATCCTGGTCTCCCATGGGGTGCAGGGCCCAAGCACTTGGGCCATCCTCCACTGCACTCCCTGGCCACAGCAGAGAGCTGGCCTGGAAGAGGGGCAACCGGGATAGAATCCGGCGCCCCGACCGGGACTGGAACCCGGTGTGCCAGTGCTGCAAGGCGGAGGTTTAGTCTAGTGAGCCGCGGCGCTGGCTGCTAATTTTTGAAATAGCTATAACGAACCCATTATAAGTCAATGTTTATGAAACATACTTTCAGGAACAAAATGAATTAGAAAAGTAGCATTTTTTGTTTTACCATGTGCTTATACATTTAATGCTTGGCTCAATAGAAAACATCTGAATACTCATTTCTACTTCAGTAGGCTGTTGTATTATCACTTCAGAGAGCTTCTGGAAAAAATCCAGGTTCCTCATGCGATCATGTGAGTGGAAATGGCAAATAAAGTCTTCGTATTATTATGAAAATAGTTTGAGCATGTAGTTGATTAGTTGAGTTCTGAAGGCCTCCCAGAAGCTTTGGCCCACACTTTGTGAACCATTGCTGCAAGGTCTAAGTCTAAGAAAGAATTTTTCAACCCAATGAATTGGACCCTGTTGATTTCTGCACTAAGCTCTGTGCTAATGCCTTTGGAATGTTGTGGAAGAACTTTATGATTGGAAGGGAAACATATACGGACTTTTTGGAAAATAAGAAAAGATCATCAAATTATGAAAACAAGGAATTTTCGAATAGACAATCTTTAAAAAAATTGCAATAGGTATGAAAGTACAATTATTGTGGACAATTAGAAGATATTTACCAGATGTGATGTGAAATGTTTTAAATCATAATCTCTAAGGATGGAAAACTGTTTTTATAGATTTTTAAACTGTCTAGAATTCTTTTTACATAAGCAAGGATTTAAAAGTTTTTATTGAATAACAAATTAAGGATGGCTAAATTTTGGATAATCATATTGGGTAGGAATAAAATATGTACTCTTTTTTTTCCATTTTTTTCCAACTAATTCATGAATTGGTTGTTCAATATTTTAGGGTTTGGAATTGTGTCCTAAGTGCAATGTTTATTTGATGGTAAAGATTAAATTCCAAAATACGAGTTTCTGATAAGAAACAGCATGTGGAATATCTTGTATGATATGGTAATACAATGATTTAATTTATAATCAAATTATGTAGGCTTATGACTCTCAAAGTCTTGTATAAAATAAATAGCATTTCTTCAAAAATAAGTTTTAAAAAGATTTTCTGCTGCTTTCCCAATACATTAGCAGGGAGCTAGACTGGAAGTGGAGCAGTTGGTACATGAACTGGCACCCTTGTGGGATGCCAGCACTGCGGGCAGTGGTGTTGCCTGCTACATCATAGTGCTGGCCTCCAAAAATAGTATTTGAGATGAAAACCTTAGGAACTTTAGAAGCATCTCTGACGTAACTGTTCCTTTGAGGAGAAGAATATTAAGCACATTCAGTTTGGTGTGATACATCTTCCACACTTCTGCTCCTTAGTGCTTTGGTTATGATTTTGTCCTTTTCCTCCCTCTGAAATATGGTCAATCTCCAGAAACGCTTCAGAGAGATGAAGCCTCATTGTACACACAGGGCAGCACCACATATTATATTCCTTCTATAGATGGTGATGGTTAATTCTATGTTTGTATTTCATTAGCCCATGAGATATGCTGATTAAACATTGTTGCTGGGTGGGTCAGTGAGGGTCTAGACGAGATTAGCATTTGAATCAGTGGATTCAGGACAGTAGATTTTGCTGCCCAGTGTAGTTGGACATCATCCACTCTGTGGAAGGCATGCATAGAACAATAGGCAAACAAACAAAACGGGATTTTACCCCTCTTCCAGCCTCACAGCTTGAACTGAAAACATCTCATCTTCTCCTGCCCTCACATTAGGATTTACATAATTGGCTTCCCCTGATTCTAAGGTCTTCAGACTTGGACTAAATTATGCCTCAGGTTTTCTGGGTCTCCAGCTTGCAGGGTTCTCATCTGCCACTATTGCATGAGCCCTTCCTCATTTGATCTTATCCTTACTGGCTGTGCTTTTCTGTAGAACCCTGAGTAATTCACAGACTCATACAAAAGTGTTCATGAAATTCCAGAGAAGAAATCTTATAATCATCAAGAATGACTTGCATATTGAGAATGCCTGTGCTGTTTTGATTACAGACAAAAAGCGAGTCTTTTTCTATTAAATACAGAGCTTGAATGGTCAGGTATTCAGAATGACTTATAATGGTAGGGAAACACAGTAGCATCACAAAGAGGTACCTTTCTGCTTGCTCAGGTCTCTTGTATCTGTCACTTGATACAATTTAATTAAGGAACTTTTAAAGATAATGAATCTCTAGGTTCAAATCTTGCATCTACTACTTACTAGGTCGATAACTTGAGAAAGTGATAGAAGCCCTAACTTGTATTTGTAAAATGTCAATAATAATGTTTATTTTAAATATTTGTTTTAAGGAATAAAGAGCATATGTTGAAAGCTGCCAGCATTGTGTCTGACCCCTAGGAAGGAGCAGGGTTAACAAGTGTTTGTTACCATTATCAATCCCCCCATACCTATCTTCAGGCAAAAATAGCACTTGAAATGCTGTCAGCATTGTATAGTGCGTTAGACCATGGATGGGTAGAAGGTGTTATTAGAGTCCTATCATCTACATTTTCTTATTAGAAATAATTTCTTTTTCCATATTTCAAATTATCTTTCCTGAGCAACTGACATGGCATTTCTCTCAAAATGATTGATAGTAAGAAACAAACCAAGGGTAACAGATCAAAATTATGAAACACTGACATGCTCAGAAATACTTTTAAACAGAAAATCTTAGTTATAATGTAAGCTGATACAATGAAAGAAAACCATAGTTTATGCATAATATAAATATAGAAAATTATTCTTGTTAAAGTTCTAAGAAAATTTTGTTCATAAGCTAATCTCACTTCTCTTTATATTTCTAAATATAAATATACATAATGGGAATTTTTTTTAAATTTTCAGTCTATGGTTTGAAGAGTTACACCTGAAGGTTTTATTTCTTCCTCTTTGTGTGTGTATTTTAGTTAGAGCTGTCATCACTGGTTCATTCCTAAAATGCCAACAACAGTCAAGACAGGGAGAGAAGCTGGTAGCTGAGAACTCAGTCCCCGTTTCCCAGGTGACAGGAATCCATTCCATCATCGCTGCCTCTCAGGGTGTGCATTAGGAGCAGGTGGAGTCAGGACCAGAGCTAAGTATCAAGCCCAAGCCCTGATATAGACATCTTACTGGCATCTTAACTGCTAGGCTAAATGCTGGCCCTAACAACTGGATGGCTTTTAAAGGGTTGAATAAGATTAGAATTTTTTTAAGGGAAATAGATATTGAGAGAAATGAGTCTAGAGTACTAAGTGTAACCTGGAATGAAAAATATATGCCACATGTGTAAAGAAATTCTTGGTACTATTTTTCTTTTGAAGAATATTTCTAAATTTCTTGGGTTCTTAACACTTTAATTTGTCTCTCTTGGCATGGATAGTGATAAGCAATTTTGCAATCTCTGGGTTCTTTTAAATGTTTGAAAGATAAGTTTGACAGGGAATAGAATAGAAAGCAAACTTTCTTATCAAGTTCAGGGTTTGCAACAAATGACTGTTTCCCTACTGTGAGGAACATCCGTTCCTTATGCAATAGAATTATTCACTGTATACATAGGAAATTGATAGCAGGAGCATTCCTATTTGTCATCTTCACAGTTGCCAGCTTTTAGACTTTTAATTTTGTACTGTTCCTTTGCAATCAAATTTAGTGTTGTTGCTTTGAAATAAATGCTAAGTCATATTTAGTTAGCTGGGTTTTGACATTGTTTTTACAAGAGCCAAGAGGTGACTAAAGTCCCTGCGGGCCTAAAAATAGTTCAGGAACAGAAGTGTACACCCTGGGGGCATGATTATCTTTGTGAGCATGCAATTGTATTTTCAACACAATTAGCTGCCTAACTATGTGACTAAACTTTTCTATGTATTTGCACATATAAATAATTACGACCAAATTAAAATCGAAGAGCTCTCTGCCTACGTTATTTTCCCTTATGAACAAAAATAAAAACCTATGTTCAAATAATCGTTTCACAAAATTTTTTGTTAAATGAACCTAATGTAAAAGGCCATATTTTAAATATTTTACCAAAAAAGAAAAAAAATGGAGATAATAGGTAAAAATGGAGATAGTAGACATAAAGGAACTTGTATGCTATTACCATTTCTGATCAGTTCTCCCACTTCCCCCCCAACATACCTGAACTTAAAATACATATGTTAACATTAATTTATAAAATGCATTAATTTAGTATATACTCAAACTCAAAATTGATAACCATTACAGTTCACTTTGCTTATAGTTCCAGTTTATATTTTCTATTAGTCAATGTATAACTTTCCTATATTTATATTAACTTTTAAAAAATTTATTTAAAAAACAGAGCTACAGACACAGAGGCACACACACACAAACACACACACACACCTTCCATCTGCTGGTTCACTGCCTGCATGGCCACAGTAGCCAGGTCTGGAACAGGCCAAAACAAGGAATCAGAATTTCCATCCTGGACTTCCACTTGGATGGGAGGGGTCCATCTTCTGTTGTCTTCCCAAGAGAATTAGCAAGAGGCTGGATTGGGAATGGAGCAGCTGTGACTCAAACCAGCACTCTGGGATGCCAGCATCCGAAGTAGCAGCTTAACCTGCTGTGACACAATTTTGACCCCTACATTAACTTTTTATGTGACTCATGCTTTATATCCCTGTGCCTTACTGTGAATCTATCTCTGAACAGAACATTTAATACATTATTTAGTATACTCTTTAGATATGAATTTGCCCTTTATACCAGCCTCATAGCTGGAGGCCGGCTTGTAAGGCATTTACAAGTACCACCTGTGCCAAATGTCAAGCTTGGCTCAACTGCCTATGTACAACTTCTATTGGCTATCTAGATGAAGACCATGCTGATGCGATGATTAGTACACTGTAAGAAAAGAGTCAAATACAGCAAGTAAAGCAAGTAGCAAAACCCTTCATTTTACCCATTCCTGCTATTTGAGGCTTTCTCCTCTAAATGTCAAATGAATATTTTAAATCATCTAATACTCATTTTGCATGGTAAAGTGTCTCCAATTGCATTCCCATCCTAGTGTTATGTTTTAAATTATAAAGGTTACTCTATCTCTATATTAGTGGGATTGAGAGTGTTCGTTTTATAAAATCCTGATTTAGTGCTCCAAAGTTTAAATCAATTACTTTAAACAATGCAGGCATTTAAAATTGAGTAATCAGGTTTTTTTTTTTCAGTCATTTTTTAAGGGTAGCTTTTTTCATGCATGGTTAACAGTGTTTTGGGCTGTTAAATCCCTCTTTCACTGAAATAAGCATTTTAATTCAGCAGTGTGAAATCTTGAATAATAGACATTGTCCTGTTCTTTTGCTCTCCTAACTATTCAGTTCTCAATTTTCAGAAATGAATATGCACTATCTCAACCATGCTAGAAGCCAGACCTATATTTAAGGGTCTCCAGTAGAATCACTCCATTTGGATCTCCTTGACAGTTTTTGTAAGCAAGCAGCTTCAGATACAAGAAGTCATTCCTGGAGTCAGCTTGTAAAGCAGGAATCCCATATGGAGTGCCAGTTCAATTCTCAAGTGCCCGGCTTCCCATCCACTTTCCTGTTCACACACCTAGAATGGCAGTGGAAGAAGGCCCAAGTAGTTGGGCCCCTGCAAACAATGTGGAAGACCCAGATGGAGTTCTGGTTCCCTGCTTTGGCATGACCCATTCCTGATTGTGGCAGCCACGGGGAGAGTGAACCAGTGAATGGAAGATCGATCTCTCCCTTTTTCTCCAACTCTCCCTCTCTCTCTGATGCTCTGCCTTTCAACAAATAAAAAATATTTTTTTTTTGAAAATGAAACCATCCCTATGACTTTAGCATAACTAAGTTCATTCATGTAGATTTTATTGCAGGGAAAATGCTAGAACATGTAAGAGTCTTCAGAGCAAAGTATTGTCTTAAAACACTTATTACAAAATCCATTGTTTTTCTGCAGATAAAACATTAGCAACTCCCCTTTATGCATGTTTTCTATTTTCTGTCCTTTGAAATGACAGAATTATTTTTGTCATTCATAGTTTTCCACATAAAAGGTGCTCAAAATTGATGCTTCTATTCTTTCACTCTAAGTACAGTAAGACTCACTACTAAATAAAAACTAAATTGAATGTAGCTAACAAACTAAAGTCGTTCCAGATTATTCTGAGTGTACCTGCATTTCTACTGATGAATTTTCTATGCCTATTTCTATTTTAAATATTTAGGTTTTGACCTTTAATCCTACCATTATGATCAATTGTGAACTGAAACTGATCACTTTGACTAGTGAGATGGCATTGGTACATGCCACCTTGATGGGATTGAACTGGAATCCCCTGGCACGTTTCTAACTCTACCGTTTGGGGCAAGTCTGATTGAGCATGTGCCAAACTGTACATCTCCTCCCTCTCTTATTGCCACTGTTATATTTAACAGGGATCACTTTTCAGTTAAATTTAAACATCTAAGAATAATTGTGTGTTAATTAAAGAGTTCAACCAATAGTATTAAGTAGAAGAAAAACATACTAAAAGGGATAAAGTATTAAGTCGTTCATCAATAGTCAGTACATGGGCTGATCAAGTCACTGTTTCTCATAGTTTCCATTTCACTTCAACAGATTTCCTTTTAGGTGCTCGGTTAGTTGTCACCCTAGAAGTTTCAAGGTTTTTTTTTTTAATATTTCTGGAACTCTTATTATTTATCTGAAAGAGCTACAGAGAGAGAAGGAGCCACAGAGGGAGATAGAGGGTGTTAGGAATAGAGGTCTGCTGGCTCACTCCCAGATGGACTCAATGGCCATTGCTGGGCCATGCTGAATTCAGGAGCAAGGATCTTCATTGGGGTCTCCCACATGGGTGGCAGGGACCCAAATACTCGGGCCATCCTTATACTGCTTTTTCCAGGCTATTAGCAGGGAGCTGGATCATAATGGAGTAGCCAGGACATGAACTGGAACCCATATGGGATGCTGACATCATAGGCAGCAGCTTTACCCACTGTGCCACAATGCGGGTTCCTAGAATCCTTTTTAAATTTAATTCCTCTTCTCTGATATAGTACTCTACAAATCTAACTACCTTACCTCCAAATGTGAACTCTTTCCACAGTGAGTAATACAGACAGGCTCTGTTTTATTTTTCCTTCTTAGGACTCAGTCCAGAAAGTGTTTGCAATGTTGGGTTATAAAATTATGATAGTTCTCCATTTCTGAAATAGTTAGAAGATATCTTCTGAAATATAATTACTTTCAAGGCTCCAATGTTTAAAAAGTATCATAAATGGCTGATCTCTGATCTACCTTAATTTCTTTTAAATACTCATATCTGGTTTAAGAATCGTAATAAACTAATTACAACAAACTGAAAGTCAAGGGTATATATATCAGATTAAATGATAGCTTCTCCCAGCATCTTATCATCATATTGGAAGTGCAGATGTCACGTTTAAAAAGACCTTAAACACTACACTTGATGATTAGGTACATTTGGTTTGGACTTACAAAATAGATACTAAGTGTGGCAGTTTAATTTACTGGGACTTACTGCTGTTCTTACTGCTGTTGGAATTTTTTCTCCTCTAGAAAATAAAATTACTTCTTTTTTTATATATAAAATTAGCCAAGTTCTGTAATTTCTTACCTCGTATACTTTTGTGCTGCAGACTTAAAACAAGTTAGTCAATAACAGGAGTCAATAATTCCTGGCTTTTGTTTATTGAAGTCTAGGCTTAATTTAGGAGGAACTAAGATGAATTGTTCTGGCAGGAGGATGGAAGTGTTTGGATTTTTAGGAAATGGAAGTAAGCAGAGGCTTTTTAAAATTTTTGTTAAATGTGTATTTTTAAATGCTTATTAATATAAACAGATTTCATGTATTTCGAAGATACAATTCTAAGAAGATAGTAATACTTCCATACCAGACCTCTTGTAGGTCCTTGGCAGAATTAAGATTTGGAAAGCACCTGTCTTCTTTCTCACAATGTCCTAGGGAGTGGTATATGTAGTGATGTGGGACTCCAGGTAATTATATTTTGGACTTTACTTGGTTGTCGTATTTTGACAAAATCTCTTTTCCTACGTTTAACAGTAAGTTGGAGCTTGCAACATATTCAACAGGATTTTTGTTCTTCCCAGATATTCAGAACTGTAATGTTCCTGGCCAATATTATATTTTCCTCCAAGGGCTTCTTTCTCCCATGGTTGTTCTTTGCAATGTTTGTGGAATCTCTTTCCTGCGTTTACAGTTGAGCCAGACTCCAGGAAATCCATGTAGAGATTTCTGGAACTCTTTACTGCATTGTTCCCTAGTCTCTCTTAAACTGACAAAAAAATTCCAGCTATCTCATATCCTTCACGTGAAATTTGGTCTGTGTCTCTGCAGTTAACTATGATCTGCACGCCCTGCTTGGGTTTTCTCTGCCTGTGTCTAGGTCTGGATAGTGTCTCCAGGCAAAATCCAGGGTGACCCTAGGACACGGGTAGTTTGTTCTATTTATTGGAAAGACATCCCTGTAGTATCTGTTTTCCAATGCTTTCTAACAGCTGTTTCACATTTTTTAAAGTTTTCCAGGAGTTTATATTCAGAAAGCTGATTTCATACCAGTTTTTCTCAAAGCTAGAAGCAGACAAGAAAGTGCTATTTTTAAAAAAGATCTAAGTATGTGATTCTTCTTAGAGCTCATCAGCCTGTTTCCACAGCACCTGAGAAAGATTACAGTACTTGGAAAGGCCTGTTCTGGGCCCTTTCAGTGGAGTGTCATCTCAACTGCTACATTGTCACTCACTAGCCTAATTATTGTCACTGTGTTTTAGTATTCCAGGGTACAATGCACATTCCCATATCAAGATCCTCTCAACTCACTGACCTTCTCTAAGGCACATGGCTTTCCCCTTCTCCCTCTATTAAATGTTAACGTAGCATATAGATTTCTGTTAAAAATTACTTTCATAGCAATGTCTTCTAGAAACCTGGAGACTAGAAAGTGTCACTTCATGTATTCTCCCAGAATATGTCTTAGGAGATACTTTTTCATGGGCTTCTTACATTTCTGCATATCTGTAAGCAGAGGCACTGACTACCTTTGTTCTGGACTGTTTTTACAAGGATATTTGTTTGGCAAACATCCTTGAAGAAAGAAGTTGTATCTCTCCAAGAACAAAAGTCAGTATAATAGTGATAATGCTTCCCTCTAAGAGAAATGGTTTTTTTGCTTATTATAAAAGTTATATATTTGGGTTCCCTGAATTCAAACTTCATCTCATGTGTTGGGGTTCATTGTGTATGTAGGTGTAACCTGGCTCCCTTGTGTTAGTCATTGAGAATTAGGGCAGAGTAGTAAATGCTGTACTGGCTGCTCCTATTGCTGTGAGCAGCAAACTATTTCTTGTCTCTGATTCAAGAGTATCGTATCTCCCACCAATATTTATGAAATTCTCGCAAACTAACTTACTACATTTCAACCAGTGAAAAATTTTAGACTAATGTGCTTGACATTCTCTACTTCATCTTGAGTGTTTTTTCCTGTTTTTAATTAAATATTATATTTTGATTTATTGCTTATCCACTGTTAGATAAACTTCATACAATCAGGAATTAATTTACATCTTACAACTATACTGAAAGAGATCCATTACTTGGTTGAATGAGTAAGAATAGAGGTTAAATATAGATCCTACTCAGGGCTTCACTGAAGATAAAAGTAGACAGTTCTTTGAAAGGGTCGTATAATCTAAATTGTTACACAAATATGAATTTGGTACTAATTTTTCTTTTCAATGAAGAACATGGCTTTAAAAATAATACTTTGAGTTCCAACTTATATCTTTTTCTATGTAATTTTTAAATAGACTGTTCAAATTTGAGTGTTTTTTTAAAGTATTAACGATACCAACTTCAAAGAGCTCTTATTTGAAGGTAAGAAGGATTCAGTAAAAGCTGAGCAATAAAGAACAATGTTCAAAGCTGTTTCTTAAGAAAACCATTGTAGCAGTAATGTAGCATGCTGAATAAGATTGGCTGTCTTGACTATATCAGAAAAAAGGGTGATTTTCTATTATTATGTTAGTGATGAGCTTCTGCAAACAATATAAAACAAATATGATGGCCGGTGCCGTGGCTCAATAGGCTAATCCTCCACCTTGCGGCGAGGGCACACTGGATTCTAGTCCTGGTCGGGGTGCCGGATTCTGTCCTGGTTGCCCCTCTTCCAGGCCAGCTCTCTGCTATGGCCCGGGAGTGCAGTGGAGGATGGCCCAAGTCCTTGGGCCCTGCACTCGCATGGGAGACCAGGAGAAGCAACTGGCTCCTGGCTTCGGATCAGCGCGATGCGCTGGCCGCAGCGTGCCAGTCGCAGTGGCCATTGAAGGGTGAACCAATGGAAAAGGAAGATCTTTCTCTCTGTCGCTCCCTCTCTCTCACTGTCCACTCTGCCTGCCAAAAAAAAAGAGACAAAGAAATTAAAACTAATTATTAAGAATAATTCTAATGCATAATTTTTATAAAATGGGTAAATCATTTGGGATTTTTGAAACTTTTTTGAATAATACTTTGGCTTTCAGCTTCAATCTCTATTGCGACAGTATATCTTTGAGAAAGACGACATAATCCAACTTGTTCAGGTGTCTGCTCCTGAATTATTCCATTATGCACAAGAATTCAGTGCCACACATTACAGCTTGGCCACATGTACATATATATATATGTATATATATATGCATTTTCTTTGATTTGGCATAATAAAAAATTATGTGGAGCTTTATGGTAGCAATGAATAGAGGTTAAAATATGAAAAAAACTGAAAAATTTATTGTGGACATAAAATACTTTGACAATAGAAAATATGCTATGAGAGTGTAAAAACTGTGTGAAATCTTTGATCATGGAAAAGAATATATTTTGAAATTTAAATGTTGTCATTTAAATAGTTACCCTAAGAGCATTCACTACAAGTTTTCAAAAATATGCTGTATAGCTAATTATACTTAGTAAAAGTAAACATTAAGAGGACAAATAAATAGAATTATTGATGATAATTTGGATTATTCTAAAATAGACCTTGAGTTTTCTATTGGTTTTAACTTTATTTTGCCAATGTTTTGTTTAATTACAATGACACCTTGCTTTTTTAGACTTCCCACCAGACCACCTTCTACTTCTAACCTTTAAATAGCATAAGGTGTAAGCCTATCAATAGAATATATTTTTTAATTCTGTAACTTAATATAATAGAATCCCAACCATTAAAAAAAATGGATTTTCCCTGAACAGTCTTTTGCAGTAAGCTCTTTTAACATGGAGTTCATATTTTTTAATCTAAATTTTATGTTTTGCCTCTTCAAGAAAGATGGCACAATTGAAAAGCATTGATCACTTGGAGAGTTTGGAGTTGGGCAAATATGTAAACAACTCCAAGGGACACTGTTCATATCCTCATGTACATGAATGAGGGCTACTGGAGCAGGACAGAACATGGCCTGGTCCACAATTTCTCACAAGCCTTTATAGGAAGACATGAGTCATTGCATTTGGAGAGTTATTTATTGCATTTTTGATTATCATAACAGTGAGCAATGTAACCATGATTCTTTTTTTTTTTTAAAGATTTTTTATTTGTTTGACAGGTAGAGTAACAGATAGTGAGAGGGAGAGACAGAGAGAAAAGTCTTCCTTCTGTTGGTTCACCCACAAAATGACCTCTAGAGCCAGAGCTATGCCAATCCAAAGCCAGAAGACAGGTGCTTCTTCCTGGTCTCCCATGCGGGTGCAGGGCTCAAGCACTTGGGCCATCCTCCACTGCCTTCCCGGGCCACAGCAGAGAGCTGGACTAGAAGAGGAGCAACCGGGACTAGAATCCGGGGCCCATATGGGATTCCGGTGCCAGAGGCAGAGGATTAGCCTAGTGAGACACGTATCAGCCCTGTAACCATGACTCTTTTTTTTTTTTAACATTTATTAAATGAATATAAATTTCCAAAGTACAGCTTATGGATTACAATGGCTCCCCCCCCAATAACTTCCCTCCCGCCCTCAACCCTCCCCTTTCCCACTTCTTCTCCCATTCCATTCACATCAAGATATATTTTCAATTCTCTTTATATACAGAAATCAGTTTAGTATATATTAAGTAAAGATTTCAACAGTTTGTACCCACATAGAAACACAAAGTGAAAAAATACTGTTTGAGTACTGGTTATAGCATTAAATCACAAGGTAGAGCACATTAAGGACAGAGATCCCACATAAGGAGTAAGTGCACAGTGACTCCTGTTGTTGACTTAACAAATTGACACTCTTGTTTATGGCATCAGTAATCAACCTAGGCTCTTGTCATGAGCTGCCAAGGCTATGGAAGCCTTTTGAGTTCACCGACTGATCATATTTAGACAAGGTCATAGTCAAAGTGGAAGTTCTCTCCTCCCTTCAGAAAAAGGTATCTCCTTCTTTGATGACTTGTTCTTTCCACTGGGAAATCGAAGCAGAGATCTTTCATTTAGGTCATTTTTTTTTTCCAGAGTGTCTTGGCTTTCCATGCCTGAAATACTCTCATGGGCTTTTCAGCAGGATCTGAATACCTTAAGGGCTGATTCTGAGGCCAGCGTGCTGTTTAGGACATCTGCCATTCTATGAGTCTGCTGTGTATCCTGCTTCCCATGTTGGATCGTTCTCTCCCTTTTTTATTCTATTGGTTAGTATTTGCAGACACTAGTCTTGTTTATGTGATCCCTTTGACTCTTAGTGCTAACATTGTGATCAACTGTGAACAGAAATTGATCACTTGGACTAGTGAGATGGCATTGGTACATGCCACTTTGATGGGATTGAATTGGAATCCCCTGGCATGTTTCTAATGCTACCGTTTGTGGTAAGTCAGCTTGAGCATGTCGCAAATTGTACATCTCTTCCCTCTCTTATTCCCAGTCTTATATTTAACAGGGATCACTTTTCAGTCAAGTTTCAACACTTAAGAATAACTGTGTATTAATTACAGAATTCAACCTATAGTATTAAGTAGAACAAACAAACAAAAAATACTAGGAGGGATAAAGTATTAAGTTTTCATCAACAATCAGGGCAAGGGCTGATCAAGTCACCATTTCAAATAGTGTCCATTTCACTTGAACAGGTTTCCTTTTTGGTGCTTGGTTAGTTGTCACCGATCAGGGAGAACATATGATATTTGTCCCTTGGCAACTGGCTTAATTCACTCAGCATAATATTTTCCAGATTCCTCCATTTTGTTGCAAATGACCGGATTTCATTGTTTTTTTACTGCTGTATAGTATTCTATAGAGTACATATCCCATAATTTCTTTATCCAGGCTACTGTTGATGGGCATTTAGGTTGCTTCCAGGTCTTAGCTATTGTGAATTGAGCTGCAATAAACATTAAGGTGCAGACAGCTTTTTTGTTTGCCAATTTAATTTCCTTTGGGTAAATTCCAAGGAGTGGTATGGCTGGGTTGAATGGTAGGGTTATATTCAGGTTTCTGAGGAATCTTCAGACTGACTTCCATAGTGGCTTTACCAGTTTACATTCCCACCAACAGTGGGTTAGTGTCCCTTTTTCCCCACATCCTCGCCAGCATCTGTTGTTGGTAGATTTCTGAATGTGAGCCATTCTAACCGGGGTGAGGTGAAACCTCATTGTGGTTTTGATTTGCATGTCCCTGACTGCTAGTGATCTTGAACATGTTTTCATGTGTGTGTTGTCCATTTGGATTTCCTCTTTTGAAAAATGTCTATTGAGGTCCTTGGCCCATCTCTTAAGTGGGTTGTTGGTTTTGTTGTTGTGGGGTTTCTTGATCTCTTTGTAGATTCTGGTTATTAATCCTTTATCTGTAGCATAGTTTGCAAATATATTTTCCCATTCTGTCGGTTGTCTCTTCACTCACCTGACTGTTTCTTTTGGGGTACAGAAACTTCTTAATTTGATTCAATCCCAATAGTTAATTTTGGCTTTGACTGCCTGCATGTCTAGGGTCTTTTCCAGGAATTCTTTGCCTGTGCCAATATCTTGAAGGGTTTCTCCAATGTTCTCTAATAGTTTGATGGTGTCGTGTCGTAGAATTAGATCTTTAATCCATGCTGAGTGGATTTTTGTGTAAGGTGTAAGGTAGGGGTCTTGCTTCATGCTTCTGCACGTGGAAATCCAGTTTTCCCAGCACCATTTATTGAATAGACTGTCCTTTCTCCAGGAATTGGTTTTGGATCCGTGATCAAATATAAGTTGGCTATAGATGTTTGGGTTGATTTTTGGTGTTTCAATTCTGTTCCATTGGTCTATCCACCTGTTTTTATACCACTACCACACTGTTTTGATTACAACTGCCCTGTAGTATGTCCTGAAATCTGGTATTGAGATGCCTCTGGCTTTGTTTTTGTTGTACAAGATTGCTTTAGCTATTGGAGGTCTCCTGTGTATCCATATGAATTTCAGCATCATTTTTTCTAGATCTGAGAAGAAGGTCTTTGGTATCTTGATTGGGATTGCATTGAATCTATAAATTGTTTTTGGGAGAATGGACATTTTGATGATGTTGATTCTTCCAATCCATGAGCATGGAAGATTTTTCCATTTTTTTAAGTACAGAATCATATCGTCTGCAAAGAGGGATAGTTTGACTTCTTCCTTCTTGATTTGTATTCCTTTGATTTCTTTTTCTTGTCTGATGGCTCTGGCTAAAACTTCCAGAACTATGTTGAATAGCAGTGTTGAGAGTGGGCATCCCTGTCTGGTACCAGATCTCAGTGGAAATGCTTCCAACTTTTCCCCATTCAATAGAATGCTGGCCGTGGGTTTTTCATAGATTGCTTTGATTATATTGAAGAATGTTTGTTCTATACCCAGTTTGCTTAGAGTTTTCATCATGAAAGGGTGTTGTATCTTATCCAATGCGTTCTCTGCATCTATTGAGGTAATCATATGGTTTTTCTTCTGCAGTCTGTTAATGTGGTGTATCACATTGATTGTTTTGCACACATTAAACCATCCCTGCATACCAGGGATAAATCCCACTTGGTCTGGGTGGATGATTTTTCTGATGTGTTGTTGTATTCTATTGGTGAGAATTTTGTTGAGGATTTTCCATCTATGTTCATCAGGGATATTGGTCTGTAATTTTCTTTCAGTGCTGCATCTTTCTCTGGCTTAGGTATTAAGGTGATGTTGGCTTCATTGAAAGAATTTGGGAGGATTCCATCTTTTTGATCTGAATAGTTTGAGGAGAATTGGAGTCAGTTCTTCTTTAAATGTCTGGTAGAAGTCAGCAGTGAATCCATCTGGTCCTGGACTTTTCTTTGTTGGGAGGGCCTTTATTACTGTTTCAATTTCTGTCTCAGTTATGGGTCTATTTAGGTTTTCTATGTCTTAATGATTCAATTTAGGTAGATTGCATGTGTCCAGGAATCTATCCATTTCTGATAGATTTCCCTGTTTGCTGGCATACAACTCTTTGTAGTAATTTCTGATGATTCTTTTTATTTCTGTGGTGTCTGTTGTTACATTTAATTTTTAATCTCTGATTTTATTGATTTGGGTCTTTTCTCTTCTTCTTTTAGTGAGATGGGCCAATGGGGTGTCAATTTTATTCATTTTTTTGAAGACCCAGCTCTACACTTGGCTGATTTTTTTGTAATTTTTTTGGATTCAATCCTGTTAATTTCTTCTCTGATTTTAATTATTTCTTTTTTCCTACTAGATTTGGGTCTGGTTTGCTGCAGTTTTTCTACATCCTTGAGATGTGTTGAAAGCTCATTTATTTGGTACCTTTCCAGTTTCTTGATGTAGGCACCTATTGATATAAACTTTCCTCTCAATACTGATTTTGCAGTATCCCATAAGTTTTGATATGTTGTGTTATTATCCTCATTTACTTCCAGAAAGTTTTTGATTTCTCTTTTGATTTCTTCTATGACCCAGTGTTCACTCAGGAGCATGTTGTTCAATCTCCATGTGTTTGCATACTCTCTAGGGATTCCTGAGTTGTTAATTTCCACCTTCATTCCATTGTGGTCTGAAAAGCTGCATGGTATGATTCTAATTCTTACAAATTTGCTGAGACTTGCTTTATGGCCTAATATGTGGTCAATCTTAGAGAAGGTTCCATGAACTGCTGAGAAGAATGTAAATGCTTTAGCTGTAGGATTGAAAGTTCTGTAGATATCTGTTAGATCCATTTGTGCAATAGTGTTGATTAAATCCGCAGTTTCCTTGTTGATCTTCTGTCCTATTGATCTGTCTATTTCTGAGAGTGGAGTATTGAAGTCCCCTAGTACTATTGTATTGGAATCTAAATCTCCCTTTAAGTCCCTTAACATACATTTTAAATAAACCAGTGCCCTGTAATTAGGTGCGTATATACTTATAATAGTTACATCTTCCTGTTGAATTGAACCTTTAATCATTATATAGTGTCCCTCTTTGTTTCTTAACAGTTTTTGTGTTAAAGTTTATTTTGTCTGATATTAATATGGCTACACCTGCTTTTTTTTCATTTCTGTTGGCATGGAATATCTTTTTCCAACCTTTCACTTTCAGTCTGCATGCATCTTTGTTGGAATGATGTGTTTCTTGTAGGCAGCAAATAGATGGGTTTTGTTCCTTAATCCATTCAACCAGTCTGTGCCTTTTAACTGGAGAGTTGAGTCCATTAACGTTCATTGTGACTATTGATAAGTAGTGACTTTGCCCTGCCATTTTCCCAAAGATATTTTCTAGTATATGCTTTGAGCTTCCTATGATCTTTTACTGGTAGGTGTAACCATGATTCTTAAAGGCCAAAAGTTTGAAAGATGGCAAGGATGACACAATACTGCTATTTTAGCCACTTTGTTTAAATAGATCAGTATATATTATTAGATTAGATTATATGTAGTTATATCTATTATATATATTATAATTAACGTTTTCATTTTGTATCATTATTTCTTATTTCTGTCCCATTTTTATCTATATTTGACAAATATATCCCCTTTTATATTATGATTGAAAAAGTATCCGTAAATTATAAGATCAAAACCATTTTACAGATAAATTAGAAGAAATGGATATTAAATGTTAAGGAAATTGTGTTTTGAAATATCAGAAACAGAATATCTTAGGGTAGGAGAAGGAAATGAGAGCAAAGACTCTTTTATGGTTTCAGCCTGTGAATATATCATGCTCTTCTGTGCAACAAGCAGTCAAGAAATATGGAAATATCCCAAGTTACCAGAACTGACAAAGCTAAGGCTAGGATTTATGAGATTCACATTCAAGTTATAGGATTGAATATATGTTTTGTTCAGGTGGTATGCTAGTTACATTAACATTTATTTATTTATTTAATTTTTTTACATGAAAAAATTTAATACTCAAGAGTCAGTTATTCAAATAATGGCCATATATGGCATGGGTTTTTTTCGACTTTTATTTAATAAATATAAATTTCCAAAGTACACCCTTTGAATTATAGCGGCTTTCCCCCCATAATCTCCCTCCCACCCGCAACCATCCCATCTCGCACTCCCTCTCCCATCCCATTCTTCATCAAGATTCATTTTCAATTATCTTTTTATACAGAAGATCAACTTAGTATATACTAAGATTTTGACAGTTTGCACCCATGCAGATACACAAAGTATAAAGCACTGTTTGAGTAGTAGTTTTACCATTAATTCTCATAGTACAACACATTAAGGACAGAAATCCTACATGGGGAGTAGGTGCACAGTGACTCCTGTTGTTGATTTAACAATTGACACTCCTATAATAAACACTGTTTAAAGCTAAAATATGCATCAAAAGGATTAAGATGCCAACAGGCCAGAGGCAGAAAAATTTGAATCAAGTTGGCTAGAGAAAGAGGTATGCTAATGGTATAAAATCAGGAAAAACTGAAAATCACAGCTAGAGGAATATTTGGAGGAATTAAAACAGGAGCCTGAAGCCTAGGACAGCCGTGACTCACTAATAGGAAGAATCTTCAGATGAGTTCTAGGCACACCACTAACGATGCCTTAATCATTATCTGAATACCTGGGTTCAATGCCTGGCTCTACTTCTTCTTCTTCTTTTTTTCTTTATTTTTTTTTTTTTTGACAGAGTGGACAGTGAGAGAGAGAGACAGAGAGAAAGGTCTTCCTTTTGCCGTTGGTTCACCCTCCAATGGCTGCAACGGCCGGTGCACTGCGGCCGGCACACCGCACTGATCCAATGGCAGGAGCCAGGTGCTCCTCCTGGTCTCCCATGGGGTGCAGGGCCCAAGTACTTGGGCCATCCTCCACTGCACTCCCAGGCTACAGCAGAGAGCTGGCCTGGAAGAGAGGCAACTGGGACAGAATCCCTGACCGGGACTAGAACCCGGTGTGCCGGCACCGCAAGGTGAAGGATTAGCCTAGAGAGCCGTGGCGCCGGCCTGGCTCTACTTCTAATTCCAGCTTCCTACAAATGTGCAACCTGGGAATAGCAGGTAATGGCTCAAATAGTTGGGTCCCTGACATGTATGTAACAGTCCTAGATGGAGTTCTAATCTCCTGGCTTCAGTCTGTACTAGCCCTGGCTGTTGTGAACATTTAGAGAGTGAATGAGACGTATCTGCCTGCCTTTTTTCTTCTTTTTCCCTGTCAAATAAATAAATAAAAAAGAATGCTTATATTGAAGATAATAGTGATAATAATCACGATGATGATCTGTGCTTATTGATCGTATGCAATGCTGCATTAAACCTACAAGTCCACACAATATAGGAATAATGTAACTTTTTTTTTTTTTGACAGGCAGAGTGGACAGTGAGAGAGAGAGACAGAGAGAAAGGTCTTCCTTGTGCTGTTGGTTCACCCTCCAATGGCCACCGCAGCCGGCGCGCTGCCGCCGGTGCACCGTGCTGATCCGATGGCAGGAGCTAGGTACTTATCCTGGTCTTCCATGGGGTGCAGGGCCCAAGCACTTGGGCCATCCTCCACTGCACTCCCTGGCCATAGCAGAGAGCTGGCCTGGAAGAGGGGCAACCTGGACAGAATCTGGTGCCCCGACCGGGACTAGAACCCGGTGTGCTGGCGCCGCAAGGTGGAGGATTAGCCTAGTGAGCCGCGGCACCGGCTGGGATAATATAACTTTTGTGATTGGTCAAAATGCCAGCTTTATTGTAATTATACTGAAGAATGCCATGGATCCTATGAATCAGCATGAATCTTAATGACGTTCTTAAATAGGTTTCCATCAAAATTAAATTCTCCCACCAAGACACTGTAACAGTCCAAATATCCACTCTAATTTAGAAGAGAAGAAAAGGAAGATGAATCTGTGCATCCAACCTTTTTTCTGTCTTACAAATAGATACAAACTCTCTTCCTTTGAAGATTGGAAGTGAGGAGTAGAAGGAATTCTAGTTAGAAATTGCCTTTGGGCCAGCGCCGCGGATCACTAGGCTAATCCTCTGCCTTGCGGTGCCAGCACACTGGGTTCTAGTCCTGGTCGGGGCGCCGCATTCTGTCCCAGTTGCCCCTCTTCCAGCCCAGCTCTCTGCTGTGGCCAGGGAGTGCAGTGGAGGATGGCCCAAATCCTTGGGCCCTGCACCCCATGGGAGACCAGGAGAAGTACCTGGCTCCTGCCATCGGATCAACGCGATGCGCCGTCTGCAGCACGCCGGCCGTGACGGCCATTGGAGGGTGAACCAATGGCAAAGGAAGACCTTTCTCTCTGTCTCTCTCTCTCACTGTCCACTCTTCCTGTCAAAAAAAAAAAAAAAAAAAAAAGAAAAGAAAAGAAAAGAAATTGCCTTTTACCACTTGTAACAGAGATTCCAAACACATATTTTGAGTGTAATGATACTTTCCACCCTACCCTCCCTTTCTCCCTCACTCCTATACGCCCTCCTTCATCTTTTCTTATTTTTCTTTAATTTGTACAATGTCATATGGGAAGTATTCTTAAGACTGTTCTCAGGATAGTTTCCTTATTAAAACATGAATAAAGGCAAATGGAAACCCACTTGTATACTTCTGATATCCAAAGTTCAGAACAGCTGAGCAGCTAAACCAAATGTGAATTTACCTTCAACACTAAAATTGACTAATTTAAGAACTCAGTGTCTTAAACATTTGCTAGTACCTTCCTTTTTCTAAATAGTTAGTTAAGGAGCTGCAGATTGTAAATGGATAAATAAGTAGTTAGATTAATGGCAAGGGGGTACTGAACTACAAAGATAGCCCTACCTTCATGTTTACAGTGATAAGAAGTCAAAATCCTGTTTTGACTCAGAAAAGTTAAAAACTAAAGTGTTTTCAAGAATATATTTCTGGATTGTGTGCATCAGAATCATTTGCCAAATACTTTGGGAAGGAGCCAGGTAACTGCATTACTGTCAGTTTCAAAGAGCATTCTTATATCCATACTGAAGCTTGAGAGCAACTCAAAGGATGAAGTTAGTTCCATATGAGTATGGAAACGTCCTTGATGGAGGTAGTGTTCTGACAGGTTGTTGGAAAACAGTGAATATTTAGAAACATGGAAATAAAATGGAACATGGAGGACATGGATATGAGCAGTGTCATGGAGAGAAGCAGATGGCATAAAAGCCAAAGGACACAGAGAGCTAGAGGTAATTGAAATAAATGAGAGACCATCATCATTGACCACAATGACAGAAAACAAAGAGAAAACACAGGTCTCAGAGGTAAACATGTCGCGAAATTGTTATCACTGGCCATCAGGAATATAGAATATGTATGATATTCAGAATAAATATATATATACACACATATATTTGTGTGTGTATGTGTATGCATATATGCAACTACATCTGCAAATCTTACTCAGCTCATTTCACACACTATTCATAGGTTATTTGGTTGATATGGGAAAAAAGCAAGATAAAACCCTGATATACCACTGGGGCACCTGCAAAAGAAGCTTCATGGGCAGAAGAAATAAGGGCCTCCATGAGAAGAGTTATTCACAGGCAAATGTGAACCTTTCCAGAGATTGTTTCCAACTAGAATCCACAATGTGTTCAACCTCATTCACATTTTTTAGACCTTGGTCCATATAGTTGTTAACATGTACTTATTTAATGAATGTCAAACTATGTGGAACAAAGGAAATATTTATTAGTGAATGTGATTAAATATCGCACTTAACATTGATGAAAAATTTGGAGCAGCTGTAGAGATAATTTGCATAACCTTGGCAGACAGAACATTCAAATGCCCTTTTCTAAATAATGCTTTCTAAATAAATCACTATTCATTCTTTGACTGTTTATGCCATTATAATTAAAACATAGTGTGTCTCACTATCTCCCTAAATGTGTATTTATGAAATACATGAAGTTTGTATACCATAAATAAAAGGTTTCTGAGTTAAAAAAATAAGAAATGTATCTATGACGTATACTTAATTTATTAAAAACTAAAAAAAAGAAGAAAATAACAAAACAAGAAAAAAGAAATAAAATGAGAAACATGTTTGCAATATATGACCTTAGGTCAATTTTGTTGGTAGATGATTATCTCTCAAAGGTCACAGTAAAAACTAATCCCAGAATAAAGATGAATTGAAGGCATAGACAAGTGGTTGACGAAGAATTATAAATGGCAAAAAAAAGTGAAAAAATGTTTAATTGTACTAGTTATTTAGAAATGCAAGTTAAGGGGCCAGTGTTGTGGCATAGCAGATTAAGCCATCCCTGCAACACTGGCATTACTTACAGGTGCTGGTTTGAGTCCTGGCTGCTCCACTTCCTATCCACCGCCCTGCTCACGGGCAGATGGAACTTCTCCGTCTCGTCTTTTCTCTCTGTAACTTTGCCTTTCAGATAAATTAAAATATCAAAAAATCCAAAACATTTTATAAATGAAAGTTAATAATAAAAAAGAGTAATTTGACAAATTAAAAAGGAATTTAATAATTCTTAGAAACATTTCTACAAAGATTGTGTAATGAACAATCCCAAATGAACTGGTGGTTAGGTAGAAATTGAAAAACTTGAGTAAACATAGATTTAGTTAGAGAAAAATTAAGTTATTCAGAGGCATGTATTGAACATGACATACAGAACTATTGAATATTCTTAGAAACATCAATTTTCTCTTTATTTTAATGTACTGTATTTAACATAGACTTGCATACTTAAAATTTGGTGTATGAATTGTATCTTATTGTTGGAATGATCACCAGATAGTATTGATAAACTTTTACTTTCATTTAGTTTGAAAATCCAAACCTGGAAGAAATGAAATTTTTGAATGCAGTATGATGCTATCTGATCTGCCTTTGAATATGTGTATAGCTTGTGCACTTTATAGTATTACTAATATTTTTAAACTTGATCTCAGCTATATTTTTTTTACTTATTTGAAAGTTAAAGTTACAGCGAGAGAGGGAGGGAGAGAGAGAGAAAAAAGGGAGGGAGAGACAGAGAGAGAAAAAAGGGAGGGAGAGACAGAAAGAGAGGGAGAGACAGAAAGAGAGAGATTCTATCTACTGGTTCCCTCCCCAAATAGCCACAGCAGCCTTTTGCCAGGTCTCCTACATGGGTACAAGGCTTCAAGCACTTGGGCCATTTTCCACTGTTTTCCCCAGGGGCCTTAACAGGAGCTGGATCAGAAGCTGAGCTGCCGGAGCTTGAACCGGCACCCATATGGGCTGCTGGTGCCACAGGTGGCAGCTTCATTCACTAAGCCACAGTGCTGGATCCAATATTACTACTTTTAAGATGTTCTGCTACTTGATTATGCTTAAGTTTTTACCTAATTAGTTTTATTATGTAGACACCAGTTCATGAGAAAATTTCACAGGTTTTTGCCATCAGGATAAGGTAAATTTGTATTTACTCTTTTTAAAATACCTAACTGTGGATTGGATAATTGAAACTTGTATTGAGTATTTCAATTTAAATAAATTGTAATATTAAGATAAAGAGAACAACAGAGTAACTGACTTTAAAATCTTTTCAAATATTCACTTCAGGATAGTTTATTTACCTTCAGGTTTTAGATTTTTATTATGTCACTGGGAATATGGGCTTTAGCTTTGCCAGTACTTAAAAGAATAAATGTGTTATCTTTGTTGTGAAGATAAAATTTTACAGAATAAGTTCTCTCTAGGTCAAAATATAAGTCAACAAGAAATTCTTAACAAGTTACTTGTTATTGGCCTCACTCTCTCTGTAACATCTGGCCTGAGAAATAAGCAGGTTGATAAGCTTTGTGGTATAAATCTAAAATACCAGAAAGAATTCTCAGGTGTATATAAACAAAGATCAAGTTATTGTCAGTATTCAAACCATAGCACTCAAATAAAAACACAAGCACACACACTGGGGAAAGTAAGACATTGGAGCCACTTAGCTCTGAGTTGTTTTAAACACTGAGTTTTTAATATTTGTCTTTCAACTTGTTTGAAACTGCCTTTGTTCATTAAAAAGAATAACCCCTATTCGACTTGGTTGTAGAAATTAGAGGTAGCATACACAAAGCCCTTGTACAATTCTTCTCCATGTTTTGCATCTAAAATCATGTAGCCATTATTCTAAATGAGAGGATGATATAAGGTACATCCTTTAAATAGTCATAAGATATTGTGATTTCAGAATAAGAATTTCTGAAACCTTAGTAAACACGTTATATATATTAAAATACTTGTAGTTAAGGGAAATTGCCTATTTCTTTTTAAACAATATTTTTATTTGAAAGGCAGAGAGAGGAGGGTGGTGCTGAGAGACAAGGAAGGAAGGACAGAAGGACGGATGGACGGATGGAGGGAGAGAGGGAGGGAAGGAAGGAGGGAAGGAGGTTAGGAGAAAGGGAGAAAGAATTATTTCCTATCTACTGATTGACTCCTCAAATGTCCACAATGGCTAGGCCTGGGAGAAGCCATAACCGGGAATTGGGAACTCAATCTGGGTCTCCCATATGGGTGGTAAGGACCTAGCTGCTTGAGCCATCATCTTCATCACCTGCTGCCTCTCATGGTGCCCTTAACAGGGAGCTAGGATTGTGAGAGGAGCTAGTACTCAAACCCAAGTACTCTGATACAGGATGTATGGATCCCAAGCGTTGTCCTAACTACTGTGCCAAATTCCCACCCTACTTATTTCTAAGTGAGAAACAAAATGGAGCAATAAGCTATCTTTGGTAAAATTGATTAGTAAATCACCGACTGGTACACAATCACTGTTAAAAATTTGACTTTTTTCTTCTTCAGTTCTTCCCATGTTTTTTTGGAGACAAAAGTACTATAAATGAAATCATGGAAAAATAACACATTGTCCATTATAAATTTCACCCTAAGAGCTGTCACTTTCCTTCTCTTTTAAAGGGACTAATTTTTAGACAGAAGTGCATAATTAGGAGCAAGAATAGATGTTTGATTATGTTGTTTTTTCTAATTGGACTTTTTCAACTTTAAATTCTTGCTCCTTTTTTCCAAAGGCAGTTAAGATATAAATATTGTTTGCAATCATGAAAATGACAGTTTGTACACTGAATTAGTTGCTTTTTTACATAATAAATCAATTATTTTACAAAATAAATCAATTATTATATGAATATTTTACACTCCAGAAGTTTGATCCTAATTCTATTCAATCTGTATCTGAACTTTTATAAGATACTGAAGCTCAGAGAAGATGCGAAACTGAGTGCAGATTCTGTATTCTAATGGGAGGAAATTAAGATGTTTTCCACAATGTATTTGGCTTTAATATTTTCTCTACTATATTTCAACTTTGACAGTAGAAAAGGAGAATAACAGATTATGATAATTAGGAAATGATGGCCAATGAAGCATAGTTCTACAGTGTTTCCATAATGCTATTTTAGTCTTTATACATTAATTTTTGTTACCTACAATAAGAAACATTTTGCATCAAAATCTAATTTCTTGCCTCTCTACAAACCAAAGAAACCAAAACAAGTAGCACCACCAGGCCCTATTGCACAGCACACACACACCTTGGAATTAGTTGAATTTAAGGTGGAGCACTGCCTTTATCTATTTTTGAATGGTTTTCAAAAACTTTATGGGAAATGCTTATTAGGAAAAAACTACACATAAATTTCAAAAATTTTTCACCAAAATAAAACACTTTTAAAATGTTACAATGCTCTCCCTGAATCAGCTTCACTCAGTTTTGTTATCTGCATAGGTCCACAGGAGAGCATATGTGCCATGATAGTCCCCCAAAGGTCATGTTTCCATTGGTTGGTGGAACCTGAAAGCCCACAGAAAAGGGGGACTTTGTGTAAGCATGTATATATAACGGTCTTCCTAAGGTTCATGGGAAATGCGTACTATGAAAAACTGTGCATGGGTTTAAAAAAACCACTTACAGGCCGGCGCCGCGGCTCACTAGGCTAATCCTCCGCCTGCAGCGCTGGCACACCGGGTTCTAGTCCCAGTCGGGGTGCCGGATTCTGTCCCAGTTGCCCCTCTTCCAGTCCAGCTCTCTGCTGTGGCCCGGGAGGGCAGTGGAGGATGGCCCAAGTGCTTGGGCCCTGCACCCCATGGTAGGCCAGGAGGAAGCACCTGGCTCCTGGCTTCAGATCGGCGCAGCGCCAGCTGTGGCGGCCATTTGGGGTGTGAACCAACGGAAAAAGGAAGACCTTTTTGTCTGTCTGTCTCTCTCACTGTCTAACTCTGCCTGTCAAAAAAATAAAAATAAAAAAGCCACTTATAGCAAAATAAACTATGTTTACATTTCATTTTCCATGAAATTTTAAAGTCACCTTATATGTTTACGTATATTTTTGCTTCAAATCCTCTTTAGCCATGGACTTCCTGGGCCAGTGCAGATGGGAGAGTTTTCATGAGTCTTGATTAGGAATCAAAGTGGAGAACAAACATCTGAGGGCCTCTCCTCTTACTAAATCACACACTCTATATGTGGAAGAGATTTGGTTATTAATAATTTTGATGACCCATGTTTGGATTCTTACAATGATTATGGAACAGTCATACATGTTGACTTAATTGTATTCCAAGCTCTGAGTCAGACTATTATGTCTTATATATATGCATTTATTCATCTACACATTGAATGATTTTATATAAATATTATAGCATTTGATGGAGTTATATACCTGACCTCATGGACAGAAATTTTGAGGAAGACAAATAACGAATAAGTAATAAAATGAATACTTCCCTCCCTGTGCATGATGTTTTAGGGGCTTTAAATGCAATGGCCAGAGGAGGACACTTGAGCTGAGAAAGAATGAAACACTGAGCTAGCTGAGAGAAAGAATCTCTAGGCAGAACGACCAACAAATGCCAAGGTCTTGAGGCTGAAGGGTTTTATCTCTCAGTTTTAGAGTCTGACAGCACTGCTAACATGATAGCAATATAATGAGTCAAATGAAGAACATGATGGCAGAGTGGGCAGACCATGGTGAAGTTTGATATGATAGTTGGAAACTCATTTAATCCTTCCTGAAGGGCTTCTTAAATATCAGTCTTAGACTTCAAATCAGGCAGACTAACCACTTACTAGCTGTTGAATATTGGGCCTCATTTTAATCTTTTTTAAGTTTTAGAGATAATGGTACCCTCATCATAGAAGTCGCTGTCAGGATTACATGGGTTGTGCTATGCAGGGTTCTATGACAATCTCCAGCCCATAGTAAGATTTGCTCCATTAATTACAGATCTTATCACTGTATTTCACACAGTGTGGGATGAAAGTGCATTCTGTAGTGTATCAACCTAGATTCTCATCCTTCTTTCACTGGAAAATTTATTTTAAAGACCATCATGATCAAGATCTACCTCTAAGAACTTCAGGAGGTAATGTATCTGAACTCTATCATTACTTCTGCCAACCTAAATCATCTGTTGTTATTCCTTGTTTCCCATGTCTAGCAATTGTTGACCATTTAAAAGATCTGTAACCCATGGGATCAGAGTCTGTCATTTAAGTCCCTGAATCTCAAGACAGCCTTCATATTCACCATCCTCTCCCCAATACATATCTTTCCCTTCCTTCCTTCCTTCCTTCCTTCCTTCCTTCCTTCCTTCTTTCCTTCTTTCCTTCTTTCCTTCTTTCCTTCCTTTCACAGGCAGAGTGGAGAGTGAGAGAGAGAGACAGAGAGACAGAGAGAAAGGTCTTCCTTTTGCCGTTGGTTCACCCTCCAATGGCCACTGCGGCTGGCACACTGTGGCCAGCACATTGCGCTGATTCGAAGCCAGGAGCCAGGTGCTTCTCCTG
Source organism: Oryctolagus cuniculus (assembly GCF_051225735.1). Taxonomy (NCBI): domain Eukaryota; kingdom Metazoa; phylum Chordata; class Mammalia; order Lagomorpha; family Leporidae; genus Oryctolagus; species Oryctolagus cuniculus. The sequence goes on along the minus strand of NC_142881.1, from coordinate 58,136,933 downwards.
GTCTCCCAAGTGGGTGCAGGGCCCAAGGACTTGGGCCATCCTCCACTACACTCCCGGGCCACAGCAGAGAGCTGGCCTGGAAGAGGGGCAACCGGGACAGCATCCAGCGCCCCAACCGGGACTAGAACCTGGTGTGCCGGCGCCGCAGGCGGAGGTTTAGCCTATTGAGCTGTGGTGCCAGCTCCCAATACATTTCTAGAGTTGGAGGAGAAGCACGAAGTATTTAAAGATGCTGCTTAAAAGGTTTTCAACAAAGATTGCAAGCAGGATATACATACTAGATAGTTATTGACCTTACTAAATGGTGATACGTGAGAAATTTAGGTTTTACAAACTTTACCTTTTGCTGAATGTGACTGGTTTGTGGGAAAGGAGATCGATCATGAAGCAAATGAATAAGGAGAGTTTATTGTAGCTATTAAGCAGACATTATATAGATATGAGAATTAAGAAGTGAGAAAAATCCATTTGAATTAATTTGATCAAAATAATTGTAACTACAACCATTATTAAAATGACCTATATCTGGCTAATTATCACATATATAAATGCTCTTAGGCATGCTCTTAATCATGGTAAGGAGCAGCTTTGTTTATTTCAGATTTTATATAATTACAGCAATGTAATACATTCAGTTATGCTTCAACTTCTTTTGCTCAAGTAGTAAGTCACCATCTATCAAAAGTGGAAATATAGAAGCTAGTACATGACCTTTAAAAACTCCTCTTATAACATCTAAATAAGGGCAAGGGAAATAGGAAAGGTTAAAAGGACCTTAAAATTCCTACATGAGAGTAACTATTGGGGAAGCAGATGAAATAATCATTTTCCTCCTTACTTCTGTAACTCCAAGAAATTCTAGGCATAAAGGGGCCTCATGTAGAAATTTCTGCTTTTGGCAAGCTTCCTGAATCTAATACTGAAACTTTCATCAGGCCCTTTCGCTATATTAAATAAAGCACTATGTCTCTTTTAGGACTTTCTGAAGTCACTGCCGTGTGCTCTGTATGAGGGTGGCTAAGCTTAGGCAACTGATGGATGCGAATGGTTCTGCTCCCTGATCCCTGCACTGACTATTCTGTTCCAAGGATTAGGAATTTAACAAGGGCTTTAGAAACCCAGTGGTTCAGCTTTGCATCAAGCCTGTGCATGTTTCTGTCGAACATTTTTCATACTACTTTTAGGTAATTCAAGTTGCTTGAAACCTACAATGACAAGAGGAACAAATTTCTTGGTGCTTGATCATTGTTTTAACCTTGACAATTGTAAAAGTAGCTATCTATGTGTTTGAATGCAAAGTCCATAACTAGTGTAATGGTGTGCTCTAGGAGATCTGTAGAGCATCAGCCATCTTTGAGCGTCTGTACATATGGTATCCTGCATGGTGGGCAAGCTGTGACTGGATTATAGTGACTCTAAGATACACTGTGTCTACACTATCATGGAGTGTGGAGCATCATTGCCTTTGGGAAAACAACATAGGAAACAGTGAATTCTGTTTCCAAAAGAGAGTTAAATTAAATAGAAAACCTATTATTGCTCAACTGGTATAATAGGGACAAATATTTGCTTTCATGTTACCCTCTTCAGATCCTATTAAAAGAGGCCATGAGAAACATATAGTGGACCATTTTAAAAACTGAATTTAGCATAGTTTAATCCAAGCCAAAGTTTTAAAGATATACTTGTTAGAGTACACCCAGTTTTCCAGAGAAATTACCAATCATTTTTCCCAAGGGAAAGCAGTTTATAAAATTAGTTTAGATGCAGAGGTGGATAGAGATGGATGGCAGTGGGATACTGAAGTAGATTTAGAAGTGGAAGAGGTAGACTGTCTGTATGATAATGGTAAATCAACTTCTGTAGGCTTCAGGTGATACCCCTATGCTAAAATCACAGAATTACCTTGATGTAGAAAGGATACTAAGCATTTTGTGGACCAGAAAATAGTCAATTCAAGAAAGATATCACCTAGGGTCAGAAGAATTGGAGTATTATTCTTAAGAAAGCCTATTAAAGCTGTGGTAGTATTTTGACTCCTAATTATCCTTATTCATATATAGTTTACATCTCTCTTTAATGACAAAACTTTGAGAACCAAGAACAAAAAGATGCTAGTAGTATGATGTGTGTGTATGTGTATGTATTTATGTGTGCTTGTGTGTTACTATCTTGCTTATACATATAAGTATTTCAAAAACTGTGGTGAACTTAGTGGAAAGTCATGAAGAATTTGAAATGAGAAAATAGCATAGTTCTAGGTCTCTTTTTTTTCCTTTTTAACCAAGAAATATTCATAAGCTTAAATGTAAGGATAAATAAAATTCCCTTTAAAAATGCCTGAATGAGCATATTTTTACAAAATAGATCTTTTGTTGATCTTTTCCAGCAGATGTGAGTGAGAGCCCTTCTAGAGTTGGCAAAAGTACAACTTTACATAGACTTCTCAAATTAATTGAGAGAATGGACCAAGTAGAAGAAAGGTAAATGACTGAAATAGGATATTAAGCCAATTGAGTTAATTTTTAGATAATTTTTTATTTCCCCCAAATAAAGTATCAGATATTAAGGAAGAACACGTGTTTCCTTCAAATTATGAAAAAGCTGAGGTATTTTGGTGAACTCCTAGTCACCCTGATTAATTTTGTCTCAGAGCTTTGAAATATGTAATAACATAAATTTTATTGGTGCTAAAATATACCAAATTTATCTTTACAAGAGCTAGCCAAGAAATTGTCTTCACTGACATAATTTGTTTTTGAAAAACAAATGTGAATATTTTAATACAAAATTAAAGAGTGATGATTTTAAATATACATAATTATATATACATTTCAACAAATACAAATCACAATATTTTATGCTTTTGGAAGTTTAAGTAAATTTCAAGATTCAAAATTCCCTAAGCTGATAAAGAGTTGATGGAGTGGATATTAGCCACAAAGGTTTAAAAGCCACTTGAGATACCCATATCTCATGTTGGAATGTCTGTGTGAGTCCTATCTTTGCTTCCAATCCAGCTTTGTTCAAAAGTATACCTTGGAAGGCAGCAGGTATGGCTCAAGTACTTGAGTCCCTGCCACCTGTGTGGCCGATTTGCATTGAGTTCTGGACTCCTGGCTCTAAACTGGCCCAGTTCTGACTATTTCAGGCATTTAGAAAGTGTGTCAATGGGTAGAAGAACTCTGGCTATCTCCGTCTCTGTCTGTCTGCCTTAAAAATAAAAGAAAGGGGCTGGCGCCGCGGCTCACTAGGCTAATCCTCTGCCTGCGGTGCCAGAACCCGGGTTCTAGTCCAGGTCGGGGTGCTGGATTCTGTCCTGGTTGCTCCTCTTCCAGTCCAGCTCTCTGCTGTGGCCCGGGAAGGCAGTGGAGGATGGCCCAAGTGCTTGGGCCCTGCACCCGCATGGGAGACAAGGAGGAAGCACCTGGCTCCTGGCTTCCGATCAGCGCAGCGCGCTGGCCGTATTGGCCATTGGGAGGGTGAACCAATGGAAGGAAGACCTTTCTCTCTGTTTCTCTCTCTCACTGTCTATAACTCTCTCTCTGTCTCTCTCTCTCTCACTAACTCTACCTGGCAAAAATAAATAAATAAATAAATAAATAAATAAATAAATAAAATTTTAAGAATTAGTAAGTTTATGAGTTGTTTTTATTTTAAAGAATGTTGCTTGTTCTGTTTTTTAGAAAGGTCTTTTTATCTGAGAGGGAAAGAGAGAGAGAGAGACTCTGTGTGTGTGTGTGTGTGTGTGTGTGTAGAGAGAGAGAGAAGTGGGGGGTGGAAGAAGGGAGAGAGAGGGGTCCTATCAGCTAACTCACTCCCCCAAAGCCCACATCAGCGTAGCTGGGACCATAGCATGTCCAGGAGCCAAGAGCTCAATCTGGGTCTCCTGCATGGGTGGCAGGGATCCAATATTTGAGCAATCACTGCTGCCTCCCAGAGTGTACATTAATAAGAAGTTAGAATCATGAGTGGAGCCTTCAATCAAACCCAGGTACTCTGAGAAGGGACACAGGCATTGTAACTGACATCTTAACTACTAGGCCAAATATGTGTTCTGTTTTGTGTTTTATTTTTAAAATTCTATTTTTACTCATTTCATAGGCAGATGGAGAGATACAGACAGATACACATATGCACAGAGAGCTTCAATCTGCTGGTTCACTTCCCAAATTCCCACAAGAGCTAGGGCTGGTGCAGGCCTAATCCTAGAGCCTAAAACTCAATCCTGGTATCCCATGTGGTTGGCAAGAAGCTACGTACTTTAACCATCACCCACTGTCTCTGAGAGAACACATTAGCCGAAATCTGAATTCAGAATTGGAGCTAGGACTCCAGTTTATCCACTCCAATATGAGATGTGGGCATCCAAAGTGACATCTAACCACCACACCAAACACCCGCCTTCATTTTATGTTTTTAAATTATTAATCCCTAAAATGATACTGTGTTTCAGCAATAAAATCCCTAAATAAAAACTCTTAGAGGTAAAATCATTTGGAATAATTGATTCAGTGCATATTTTTAAACCTTAATATCCATATTTAAACCTTAAATGATTGAGAATTGTTTTAAGAGTTTCAATAATTCCTTTTAATTCACTGAATAATTTTTAAAATTAATTGAAAGATTGAATTTGCAGAATAAAAATAAAGTTAAGACAAATACAAAGTATGATCAGTTCAAACAAGAACAAGAACAAAAATTACTCATATTCAGGACCTGATCATTCTCTCTGGAACCATCTGGATATTTTCATAAAACTTTATCTGATGAATGACCACCTTAATTTTTCTTTTGCAAGAAAATGCAGTTACAGCAAGATGTTTAAAACATAAAAATTCTGCCACCTACAGTATAAACAAAGGTATGATTTAGATACTGTGTTTCAGTGAAAACCTTGCTCAAATGAGACCTTGGTCCTGCAAATTAGGGCCGCAGCTCAGTGACCCTATCCCACTGTGCTCCAGGTGTGCCTTGGGCTCTGGAGCCCACTGTGCAGAGAACATTGAACTCAGCAGAGAGTGCTTGGTTAATGGAGCTGAGAAGCAGCCTGCATTTCTTGCCACATTTGACAAAGAAGTTCAGTCTCAGCTAGTAAACCTTATTTAGGGAACCAATGTTCTCCATTTGTGGATTTGCAAAGGATATGCTTCAGGCAATGTTACCAAATGAATTCTCAGGAAATCAACTAAAATGAAACTCAGGTCTTTAGATCAATAAATTGCAATACCTTTGATTTTTATGAACTTGATAACAAGTGTCACAGTTTACAACTGGGAATCAAAACAGGCATGGGCTTCATTTATTTTAAGATAAATAAAAGATGGCTTTTGTCAGTTTAAGAAAAAAACAGCAAATGGGAAAATAACAAATCAGAATTTAAGACATCACATCATCTCTGTATAAATAAGCAGTTTTGAAGTTGACAGTAACAGTTTATATATATATATATATTTTTTTTTTTTGACAAGCAGATTTAGACAGTGAGAGAGAGAAAGGAGAGAGAGAGAGAGAGAGAGAGAGAAAGAGAAAGGTCTTCCTATCTGTTGGTTCACCCCCCAAATGGCCAACACGGCCAGCGCGCTGTGGCCAGTGCGCTACGCCTATCCGAAGCTTGGAGCCAAGTGCCTCCTCCTGGTCTCCCATGCAGGTGCAGGGCCCAAGCACCTGGGCCATCCTCCACTGCCTTCCCGGGCCACAGCAGAGAGCTGGACTGGAAGAGGAGCAACCAGGACAGAATCCAGCGCCCCAACTGGGACTAGAACCCAGAGTGCCGGTGCCACAGGCGGAGAATTAGTCAACTGAGCTGCGGCACTGGCCCAACTCTTTTTATATTTTAAGACAAAGTGTTGCTCTATCACATAAAAAGAAAAAAAAAAAAAACATTTGTAGAACCATGGCTGCAAACATTCATTCTAATTTATAAAACAATCTAATTTTTAAGTGTTAGTATGCCTCCATTGAAAATAACTTCATATGTATAACTAATATGTAAAAATTTTCAGATAGTTTAATAATAATTAAAAATTTTAGTTCTTAATTTATATACTACATCATTGAGGGTGCATACTTCAACACATTTATCAGCATATAAAATCACTCAAAGTATTTATTATTATTCATTTTACATGCAGGAAGAAGGTTACATGTTTAGTAGAAATTGCTCTTTCTTCCTGTTTTATTATGTACTTTTTATACAATCTCACAACACTGTTTCTTCATATACCCTGGAAATATTCATGGTATTTAATTCAGAGGAATGTTGTGAGGATTGTGTGTATTAAAACTTATAAAATGCTTTAAAATTGTTCCTGGCACATACATATTAAGTAACTGTTAGACAGTAATAGTTTAATTTTAAAATATTATTTATTAATTTTCATGTACTGGAAAGGTGGAGTGGGAGAGACAGAGACAATGGAGTGGGGTGGGGTGGGATTTTCCATTTGCTACTTCATTGGCCAAATACCCAAAACAGCCAGCAGTGGGAGAGGCTGAAGCCAGGCTGGAGCCTGGCCCTCCATCTGCATCTCCCACATGTGGGATAGGGGTTCAAGAACATGAGTCAGCTTCTACTGCTTCCAGCATGTGTTAGCTGGAAGCTGGATTGGATGTGGAACAGCCAGAACTGACATTGGCACTCCAGTATGGGATGCAGGCATCCCAAGTGGTGGCTCAGCCCACTGTGCCACAGTGCCTACACCATGATAGTCTTATTCTTAAAAATAGTTTGGGATTCAGAAATATTAATATAAACTTTAATTAGTGCTTCTTTTAAGCTCTGAATTTTAAGCTTACTAACTCACTGACTTCTAGAAGCCCCGTTTTTTTTTTTTTTAAGTAAGTGCTTTTGAGATGTACTTTCATATGCAAAGGTTTCAGACACATAGACCATCAGTCTCTAATTTATTTTTATCTCCAGTATAATCCTTTGAACCAAATATTACTATCTGTCAGCCAAGGGCAGACAAGTACGCATTTTTTTCAGTGTAAATACTTGACAGAAGTTATGGGGAGATGATTTTATAGCAGTGTCTTTCAATTTCATCCTTGCATATGCTGGTATGAAATCATCGAATTTCACCCCTTAAATCTTGTTTTATTATTAAGTGATGGCAGTATGGCTCAGTAGAAAAACAACAGATTAGGCACAGCCGTAAATTCTGACTCTGGCACCATCATTGACTCACTAAGCTCTTCTGTGCTCTAGCATGAAGTGCATCATTGAGAAGCACTAGTGGCTGAAAATGTCCTTTGGCTTTCCGTATTGGCAGTAATCAGAAGATACTAAATTAATGGCAGTTAAAGAGGGGGAGAAAAAGGACTCAAAGCACAGAAGAAACTTTTTGAATGCCTGAACTTTCTCAGTTTTCACATGAAGAGGCTGAATTCATGGAAGTTACATGATTTAGTGAAGGTCAGACTACAGAAAACAAGATCTAGGTGGCTGATGGCTAACTTCATTGTCTCTTATGCATGATACCAGGTGGAAACTAGGGTAAAAGCCAGTTCATTACCTGGACCTGTATCTCGGTCTTATTGTTTGTATTTCTGGATTTTTTTCACTAGATTCTTAACTGATTTTACTATTTATTTAGATTTTGCGGTGACATGATAATCCAAGTGTAGTAATAACTGACAAGTGATATGTTGATGAAATACATTTAGTCGTGTCAGGACCGGAAGAGCCAGTATGAATGTCATTTTGCGTGGTCAACATTCTTTCTGAGGTTGGAATCTGTAACAGAGCAATCAGCTGCATGAAATCGATAAATGAGGCAAAAGAGAAGGGATAGGACACAAAATTCACCTTTATTAAGAACTTAAGTATATGTCTATTATTGTGCAAAGTGCCTTCCATAAATGCTCCTTCTAAAGAGTTAGACAGTCCTCTTCGAATTTGTGGCATCAGTGTCGGGTTGTCATTGATCGCTTTATAACCTCAGATGACTCTTTTATCCCACCTGGACCTTGGGTTTCTTATTTGTAAGACAGACACTATCTAAACTAAATACTTCATGAACAAGAGACTTCAGCTATGAGAGTTCTAAGGAAGGTATACACACCATCAGAATTTAAAATCATGTATTATTTTCTTTCAGTTGATTCTTTGCACAAATTATATTTTGTGTAAAGGAATTTTACTTACTATCACTGAATTCATATAAGATGCTGAGAGGATATAAGACAATATAAAAGATTTAATGAAGATAATTAGCCCAGTGCTTAGTCCACTGGGGAATATAAGGTTGACTGTTGGCTTCACCTTGTCATCTTTCTTATTTTTTTGTGTCTTCATATGTTGACTATATTATCAGCACTATTTTATACAAATTCCTTCATATAAATCTACAAGAGTGGTTTTAACCTGATAATGTGTATTCATACTATCCAAAAGTAATGAAATGAAAGTTAATACAACTAATGATAATTTAAATACCTAGAAGAATTGCATTAGTCATGGGAAGTTGGATATGATTTTTCATATAGTATTTAAGATAGGATCCTTAAAATGGCATAATAACATAATTGTTCTTTTTTAAAAGATTTATTTATTTATTTGAAAGGCAGAGTTAGGGAGATAGAGAAATAGAGAAAGAATCTTCCATCCACTGGTTCACTTCCCAAATCGCTGCAATGACCAGGGCTGGGCCAGGCCAAAGCCAGGAGCCAGTAGCTTCTTCTGGGTCTCCCATGTAGGTACTGGGAACAAGCAACTTGGTCATCCTCCAGTGCTTTTCCAGGCGTATTAACAGAGCTGGTTGGAAGCAGAGCAACCAGTACTGGGAATGGTGGCCACATGGGATGCCAACGCTGCAGGCTGTGGCTTAACCCAAGGCACTGGCCCCAATAACACAATATTTAAGTATGTATATAGTATGTGTATGAAATATATCTATGTATATATATATATAGAGAGAGAGAGAGAGAGAGAGAAACACTTTAGTTTGTTATGGAGGAAAATTTAGCTTTTTTTATTCTTTGCAACTTCTTTTTTCCTCATTTTATTTTCAAAATATAGATGCATTATCAAATTATAAATACATATCAAAATCTATTTATTGTACTGCAAATAAGACTATGCATTATCAGAGTGTTTGTTTTTCTGTTTTTTGTTCTCTTTTTCTTTTTTTCCTATTATGTACCAAGCAGCTATTAACATTTTAATTCTGGTCCATTTGGTCCGAAAGTTTTCCAGGATACTTACTTAGGAGGGAAGGGCAGGGCCATAGATATGTGACTGCCAAGATTTAAGAGGTAACACCCAATTGTTTTCCAAAAGGCTTTTCTGTTTTGTTTGTTTTAAATATTTGTTTATGTATTTGAAAGTCATAGTCACTATGGAGAGACCAAGAGACAGAGATTCTTTTTTGCTAGTTAACTTCTGGACTGTCTGTAACAGCCAAAGCTTGGGTAGACCTTCCCAGGAGCCAGGAACTTCATCAGGGTCTCTCACTTGATTGGCAGGGACTCAAGTACTCAAGCCATCATCTGCTGCTTCCAAAGCATATTAGTAGATCTGGAGTGGAAACAGAGCAACTGGGATTCAAACCAGCACTTCACCATGGGATGTCGGGATACCAAGCGATAGCTTAACCTGATATAGCATAGTGCCCTTTCACAGTTTTTCCTTATTAGATTACATTAAGTTCTGGGAGAATAAAAATGTTAGATACTTCTCTACAGAACTCAGACTGTGAATTTTGCATTCTTTTTTCTACTTCTTTGAAGTATCTATTTGGCATTGACTCATTTTCTACCGGGTTGTTTTTATATTTCTAGGTACCATTTGCTATCTATTGTATATCTTTCCCAGTTTGTACTTGTTTCTCATTGTCTATTTTACTGATGAAGAAAAGTTCAGGGTTTGGGGGTTTATGCTTTTCTCTATGCTGAGAGCTTTTTAAAAAAATATCCTTCTACATTGTCCTCTGAAAGTTTTCAAATTTTGCCTCTTTTTTAAAATTAAATAAATTTGAATATTTTGTATATTGTGGCATAAGCGTTTGTTTAATTTCTCTATATGCCTAACCAATTGTACAAGAACATTTTGATCAAAAAATTTTTTTAAATAAGAGTTTATAGAGCCGGAAAGTTAATGCATTAGGCTAAGCTGCCAACAGTGATACCAGCATCCCATGCCAGTTCAAATCTGAGTTGCTTAACTTTCAAACCAGCTCCCTGATAATGTGCCTGGGAAAGAAATTGAAGCTGGCTCAAGTGTGTGGGCCCTTGCACCCATGTGGTAGACCTAGATGGAGTTCTAGGCTCCTGGCTTTGGCCTGGCCTAGCTCCAGCTATTGGGGCCATTGAAGGAGTGAAACAGTAGATGGATTGATCTCTCTGCCTTTTCCTCTCTTCTGTAACCCTGTCTTTCAAATAAATAAATAATTTTTTTTTAAAGATTTATTTTATTTATTTGAAAGACAGAGTTACAGAAAGAGGTAGAGACAGAGAGAGAGGTCGTCCATCCATTCATTGGTTCACTCCCCAGATGGCCACAACGGCTGGAGCTGTGCTGATCTGAAGCCAGGAGCCAAGAGCTTCTTCCAGGTCTCCCACGTGGATGCAGGGGCCCAAGCTCTTCGGCCATCACCTACTGCTTTCCCAGGCCATAGCAGAAAGCTGGTCTGGAAGAGGAGCAGCTGGGACTAGAGTCGGCGCCCATATAGGATGTCGGTGCTTCAGGCCAGGGTTTAAATTAGCTGTGCCATAGCGCAGGCCCCAATAAATTTTTTTTTTTTAATAAAAGAAGTTTCTTTTACCCATATTGCTGTGCAGAGCCACAGCTACCATACATCAAATCACATGTATCATGGTCTGAGTGTATGTCTTTGTTCATTATGGTCTATGTGTGCATCTCTGTTCTTTTTAATATGCATTCTATTTAATATGCACACACTTGATATCTGCTAGGAAAGATTTTTTTTTTAATTTTCAATTATCTTTATATACAGAAGATCAATTTAGCATATATTAAGTAAAGATTTCAACAGTTTGCACCCACACAGAAACACAAAGTGTAAAATACTATTTGAGTACTAGTTATAGCATTAATAAAACACCTAAGAGTAATTGTGTATTAATTACAGAGTTCAACCAATAGCTTTAAGCAGAACATAAAAAATACTAAAAGGGTAAAGTATTAAGTTCTTTTTTTTCTTTTGGTTTGTTTGTTATATAGTTTTTTTTTTTTATTTAATAAATGTGCATTTACAAAGTGCAACTTTTGTATTGTTGTGGCCCCTCCCCAACCTCCCTCTCTCCCGTGGCCCTCCCCTCTCCCACTCCCTCTCCCATCCCGCCCTTCATTGAGATTCATTTTCAATTACCTTCATATACAGAAGATCAACTTAGTATATACTAAGCAAGGATTTCAACAGGCTGTACTCACACAGCCGCACAAGGTATAGGGTATTGTTCGACTAGTAGTGTTGTTTTTAAGTTTCATAGTAAAACACATTAAGGACAGAGATCCTACATGGGGAGCATGTACCCAGTGACTCCCGTTGTTGATTTAACAATTGGCACTCTTATTTATGACGTCAGCAATCACCCGAGGCTCTTACCATGAGCTGTCTAGGCTATGGAAGCCCCTTGAGTTCACCAACTCTGAATTTGTTTAGTCAAGGCCGTATCACAGTGGAGGTTCCTTCCTCCCTTCAGAGAAAGGTGCCTCTCTCCTTGATGGCCTGTTCCTTCTGCGGGGTCTTATTCACCAGGATCTTTCATTTAGATTGTTTCTTGCCACCATTGTCATGGCTTTCCATGCCTGTGAGACTCTCATGGACCTTTTAGCCAGATCCGAATGTCCCAAGGGTTGATTCTGAGGCAGGAGTACTGCCATTCTATGAGTCTGCTGTGTGTCCTGTTTCCCCTGCAGGATCATACTCTCCCTTTTAATTCTATGCTTCATTATTTGCTTGCACTGGTCTTATTTGTGAAATCTCATCGACACTTACCCTATCTTTTTGATCCATTGTGTATTTATACTTACAACTTTACCAAGTGTGCTGGCATTTACCTGCCTCCTTTTGAGATTGAGTTGAAATCCCCTGGCACATTTCTAGTTCCACCATTGGAGGTAAGTCCGAATGAGCATGTGCCAACTTATATATCTCCTCCTTCTCTTATTCCCACTCCTATGTTTAACAGAGATCACTTTTCTGTTAATTTTAAATGCCTGAGAATGATTGTGCATTGATTACAGAGTTCAACCAGTGGTACTAAGTAGAACAAACAGAGCAACAACAACAACAAAAATACTAAAAGGAATAAAACAGTAAGTTGTTCCTCAACAGTCTAGACAAGGGCTGATCATGTCATTGTCTCTCATAGTGTCCATTTCACTTCAATGGGTATCATTTTAGATGCTCATTTAGTTGCCATCGATCAGGGAGAACATATGATATTTGTCCCTTTTGGACTGGCTTATTTCATTCAGCATGTTTTCCAGCTTCCTCCATTTTGTTGTAAATGCCCAGGTTTCATTGTTTTTTACTGCTGTATAGTGTTCCATAGAGTACATATCCCATAGTTTCTTTATCCAGTCATCTGTTGATGGACATTTAGGTTGATTCCATGTCTTAGCTATTGTGAATTGAGCTGCAACAAGTATTGAGGTGTAAATGGCTCTTTTTTTCTCCCCTTTAATTCCATTTGGGTAAATTCCAAGGAGTGGGATGGCTGGGTCCTGTGGTAGTGCTATATTCAGGTTTCTGAGGACTCTCCAAACTATCTTCCACAGTGGCTTGACCAGTTTGCTTTCCCACCAACAATGGATTAGGGTACCTTTTTCCCCACATCCTCGCCAGCATCTGTTGTTGGTTGATTTCTGTATGTAAGCCGATCTAACCCGAGTGAGGTGAAGCCTCATTGTGGTTTTGATCTGCATTTCCCTGATGCCTAGGGATCCTGAGCATTTTTTCATGCGTCTGTTGGCCATTTGGATTTCCTCTTTTAAAAAATGTCTGTTAAGGTCCTTGGCCCATTTTTTATTGGGTTGTTTGTTTTGATTTTGTGGTGTTTTTTGATCATTTTATAGATTCTAGTTGTTAATCCTTTATCTGTTCTGTAGTTTGCGAATAACGTCTCCCATTCTGTTGGTTGCCTCTTCACTTTAGGAAAGATTTTTGTGACTACTTTTTCCTCCTTCCTATCATCCAGAATATACCATATATTCCTAACCTTTGCTCATTCAGTTTGTGGTGCGTTGTTAGTTTCTTTTCTAATCATTATGCTTTTAGTCTTCTTTTTCTTGCATTATTGGGCTGGCTACAATATCCAAGGCTATTCTAACAGGAAGTGGTATTAGTGTACATATTTCTTGTTATAGCTTATTTTAAAATGATGTTTGTATTTCACATTTGAATAAGATAACTTCTGCAGATTATCGTGCATGAACTATATCATGTTACAGATATTCCCTTCTATTCCTAGTTCAGATAATATGATGTATCATGAATTTCTATTTTATCTCTCCTTTCTATTAAGAAGCTTATATGTAAATTCTCCTTTAATGTGTTAATGAGATGAATTAGAAAGTAAATTATGCCACGTTAAAACAGTCTTACATTCTTGAAATGAATCTGTCTTGAGCATGGCATATTATCTTACATACACAATGATTTTTTTTCTTTTTTTTAATAATTTTGTTTATATAGGGTGAATAAATTTCATATGCTTCATACACACAGATTTAGGAGCATACTGATACTTCCCTCCCTCCCGCCCAAGCTCCCACTTGTCCTCCTCCTTCCTCTCTTATTCTTTCTTTTAAATTTTTTTAAAGATTTATTTGACAGAGTTACAGACAGTGAGAGGGAGAGACAGAGAGAGAGGTCTTCCATCTTCTGGTTCACTCCCCAAATGGCCGCAACAACAGGAATTGGGTGGATCTGAAGCCAGGAGTCAGGAAACTCCTCCTGGTCTCCCATGTGAGTGCAGGGGCCCAAGTACTGGAGCTGTCTTCTACTGCTCTCCCAGGCCTTCAGCATGGAGCTGGAACAGAAGTAGAGAAGCCAAGACTAGAACTGCAGCCCATAGGGATGGATGCCAGTGCTGCAGGTGGAGGATTAACCTACTGCACCACAGTGTCAGCCCCTTTCCTTTAATTTTTACAATGACATACTTTCAGTTTATTTTATAATCATAAAATTAACCTTCTACTAAGTAAAGAATTCAACTAATAGTATGAAGGAAAAATGCTTCTCAACAGTAAAAATGAGGGCTATAAACAATAATCAAGTCTCAAACTGTCAATTTCTCTGATATACATACATGATATTTTTGTACTCTGTTAACACAGATCAGGGAAAACACATGGTAATTGCTTTTGGGAACTGGCTTGTTTCACTAAGTGCGATGATTTCCGGTTGCATCCATTTTGTTGCAAACAGGATTTCATTCTTGTTTTTATGGCTGAGTAATATTCCACACTGTATAAATGCCACATTTTCTTTTCTCATTCATTGGTTGATGGACATCTGAGTTGATTCTATGTCTTAGCTATTGCAACTTGACCTGCAATAAACATAGGGGTACAGATAAATCTTTCATATGCTTATTTAATTTTGTTTGAGTAAATTTCCAGGGGTGGGATGGCTGAGTCATATGGTATATCTATTTTCAGATTTTTGAGAAATCTCCATCCTGTCTTCCATAATGGCTGTACTAGTTTACACTCCCCCCAGTAGTGGGTTAGGACACCTTTCCCCCACATTCTTGCCAGCATTTGTTGTGTGATTTCTGTATTATAGCCATTCTAACTGGAGTAAGGTAAAACCTCCATGTGGTTTTGATTTGATTCGATGGCTAGTGATCCTGGGCATTTTTTCCCTGTGTCTGTTGTCCATTTGAATTTGGAAAATGTCTGTTCAAGTCCTATGTCCCTTTCTTACCTGTTTGTTTGTTGTTGTTGAGTTTCTTGAACTCTATAGATTCTGGATATTAATTCCTTATCAATTATATAGTTTGCAAATATTTTCTCCCATTTTGTTGGTTTTCTCTTCACTTTGCTGACTGTTTCTTTGCAGGACAGAAACTTCTTGGCTTAATATAATTGTGTTTGTCAATTTTGGCTTTGATTGCCTATGCTCTGTGGTCTTTTCCAAGAAGTCTTTGCCTATGCCAATGTGTTGCAGAGTTTCCCCAATGCTCTTCTGTAGTAATTAGGTGATATCAGGTCATTGATTTAGATCTTTGACGCATTGTTAATTGATTTTTGTGTAAGGTCTAAGGTAGGGGTCTTTTTTCATATTTCTGCATGTGGAGATCCAATTTTCCCAGCACCATTTGTTGAAGAGACTGTCCTCTCTCCAAGGATTGATTTTAGCTCCTTTGTCAAAGATTAGTTGGTTGTAGATGCATGGATTTATTTCTTGAGTTTGTGTTCTGTTCCATTGGTGGACATGTCTATTTTTGTGCCAATACCAAGCTGTTCTGACTATAACTGCCCTGTAGTATGTCTTGTAGTCTTGTATTGTGATACCTCCAGCTTTGTTTATATTATTTAAGACTGCTTTAGCCACATGGGGTCTCTTGTGTTTCCATATTAATTTTAGCATCATTTCTTCCAGATCTAGAAGAATGTCATTGGTATTTTGATAGGGATCATGTTGAATCTGTAAATTGCTTCGGGTAGTATGGACATTTGATTATATTAATTCTTCCAATCCACAAACATGGAAGATTCTCTTGCTTTCTAATAAAAATAAGACTGTCTAATAAATATTTGGAGGGAAATGTCTTGTAACCTTATAAATATCCTTTTTCTCCTAATATCTTATCTATTATTTTTAGTATTTGTAGGTAGAAATTATTGCTATGACATTTTAAGAGTGATGTGTTTATTTTCAACATTCCTCATTTTATCGTTCTGAATGTGTATTATTTTTATTTTATTTATTGTTTAAATTTGTTCAGATTTCTTGAACCTGGAAATTAACAGGTCTTCTTAGTAAATATATAGTATGAACTATATATTATTATTTATTGACCACTTTTTATTTTCCATCTCTGACTCTTGATGCCTCATCCTGTATAATTTCTTCAAATCTGCTCTCCAGTTTATGTATGCCAACTTCTTCTCTATGAATGGGTAATACAATGTATCTTCAAAAAATTAATGGAAAACTCATGAAAATACAATGTGTGGGTAAAAACCACTTTGCAAAAGCAAAATTTTGCAACCAAAAAACTTTTTAAAAATATTTATTTATATTTGAAAAAAAAAAGAAAGGTAAAGTTACAGAGAGGCAGAGGTTTTCCATCCGCTGGTTCACTCACCAGATGACTGCAAAGATCAGAACTGTACTGATCTGAAGCCAGGAGCCAGGAGCTTCTTCTGGCTCTCCCACATGGGTGCAGGGGCCCAAGGCCTTTGGCCATCTTCTATTGCTTTCCCAGGCCATAGCAGAGAGCTGGATCAGAAGTGGAGCAGCTGGGACCCAAACTGATACCCATATGGGATGCCTTAACTGCAGGCAGTGGCATTACCCGCTATGCCACAGCACCAGCCCTAATATACTTATATTCAATTCAACTCTTCCACACCTTTCCAGGTAGCCTATAATTTTGTTATATGGATAGAATGTATACATGTAAAGAGTAAATTGCTGGGGCCAGCGCCGTGGCTCACTTGGTTAATGCTCCGCATGTGGTGCCGGCATCCCATATGGGCACCGGGTTCTAGTCCCGGGTGCTCCTCTTCCAGTCCAGCTCTCTGCTGTGGCCCAGGAAGGCAGTGGAGGATGGCCCAAGTGCTTGGGCCCTGCACCCCATGGGAGACCAGGAAGAAGCACCTGGCTCCTGGCTTCAGATCAGTGCAGCGCCGGCCATTGTGGCCATTTGGGGAGTGAACCAACAGAAGGAAGACCTTTCTCTCTGTCTCTCTCACTGTCTACAGCTCTACCTGTCAAATAGAAAAAAAGAGTAAATTGCATTTGAAATAGCATTTTAATTTACGTTAAAGACAAGGACTTAATACTCCACTAAATAGTTTAGCAAGCTGAAAAAGACCCAAAGAAAAAGAAAGAAGCAAAGAAAGAGAGAGAGGCATGAAGAGAATATTCTTATGTTCTTAAAATTGTGAAATAGATAAAATACAAAAAGAAAAAAAGGACTTCAGTATTGTCTTTAAAGCAGTCATGTTAATAATATATTAATACATATTAATATTATGTTATAGTATATTACTTTGCAATATTTTTCATATTTTAATGGACTATATGCATTATTAAAATTATATATACGTATTTTAATAGTAGATTTTTAATTAAAGGGTCTGTTATTTTATGACTATTTCATTATTGATTTTTGTTAGGTTTAGCTTTCCTGAAACGTAGATTTGAAACTATGACTAACTTTACAGTTTCTACAAATTCGTCTGTGCTATAATCTTTCTTCAAAACAAAAGTGTGTTTAAGGACCTACCACCAAGGATCTCTCTTCTAACCCTGCTTATGAACTACTTCTATTTTGCAGAGCGATACTGAAAGTCTTCTCTAACGATTTTGGATGCTGGCCTTTCCCAGTGCCACTAAAACTTATGTGATTTCTGTTGTGGTTGCACTTAGACAATGAATCAAGCAGAAAATATAGACTTAAGTTGGTTAATTACATATGCAGTTTATTAAAATTTGTGGAGTTTGGTTACAATGGAAATTCACTGAGTGATGGCAGATCCTGTTTCTCTTTACCTGAATTCTGAAAGACAGAGTGCATATTCCTGTTACATTAATCTGCTTTCACATTCTACATAACTACTCTCTGGCTACATCCCAGGAAGTTGGACTTAGGTGCCCATGCAGCCAGAGGCAAAAGCAGGGTGGGAGGTTGGGTGATAACCACTGTGTCTCTAACACAAACAGCTGAGAATCCTGTTTCAACAGTGGTTGCTTGGAAACTTCTTTATTTCATCTTTTCTTAAAAACACTTCAGCAAGAAATGGTGAAAGGATGTGAGAAGAAAAGACATGTTGATTCCTGAGGATTTTTTAAAATGTATTTATTAATAAAGAGGGAGAGAGAGAGAGTTAGTCACTGTTTGACTCCCCAAGATGGCCACAAAGGCTGGGGCTGGGTCAGGCTGAAATCAGGAGCCTGGAACTACGTATGGGTCCTGTGTTGAAGGGACCCAAGCACTTGGGCCATCGTTTGCTGTTTTCCCAACTGCATTAGCAGGAAGCTGGATTGGAACCAGCATTAAACACGGGGATTCAGGCACTGTTGGTGGAGGCTTAACTTGCTGTGGTACAATGCTGCTTCCCCTTGAGAACTTTTCAAGAGTATCAAGTCAATATGTAGAGCAATGGTGTCATTAAGTGAATATTGGCTGTCACTTGAGTTTTCCGACCCTATGTGAGCTGTGATGCTGGAACCTTCTATTTTAGGAATTGACACTGAAAAAAATGATTGTTTAGGAAAATCACTGTTCACTCGGTGAAATCTATAGTAAAGAAAAAAAATAATGCTAGCTCAAAGTAATACTACTTGAATTACATCCTAAACTTTTTTCACAAATTTTTGAATTTCAAAAATATCTTAGTAATTGTCTGTCTTATAAAAGGATTCTTAAGAACTAAGGTGTAGCCATAAATTCGAATTTGTCACTCTGCAGATTCCTTTCATCAGGGAATTGTAGTGGTTAGAGAGACTCCTTAGACTTTAATATAATACTATTCATTCCTTAATTAGCCTTTTAGTCTTTACCCTCAGGGTGCTCCGTAATCACCTAAATCTCTATTCCTTTTTAAGTCATGCAGATAAATCCTTGGGGCCAAACAAGACTCTTAAAATTTCCTTTAATCTTAGCTCATGAGATTATACTGCCTTAATTTCACCCTCTTATGTTGAATCTCATTATAGAAATGGCAAACATGTCAAAATAAATGTCATTTTATTAAGTCAAAGTTTGTACTTTGAGCTACCATGCCAGATGCTTTCCATATATGTCTCATCATTGCTAATATTGTGATACTCAAATATTGTCTACTCTTGAATTGCTACTATTGTAAACTTGTTAATTTCTTGAAAACTATTCTTTTTAAGGGACTTTATTGTGTGATTTACATTTGGAATTGAAAGAGTCACTGTTTTCCTGGAGTCCTAATCCAACTATATTTAGGTTAACTATAAAATGTCAGGTTTCTGGTATCCATTATTCCTTGTTGCTTCTAATGGTTGTATCATCCATATATGAACAATGACATAAAAATATAAGCTCTTGGGAATTTTTTTCTCCTAGATAAAGAGAGGGAGATACTGAGAGCTCTGCTCGCCATCTCCTTCCTTCCTGATTTTGTTTACGTGCAGACATGCAGCTTGGCTGCATTATCTGTCTTGTAGCCATGCAGCACTGCAAGCCTGAGGATAAAAATGAACGTGGTGAGGGCTGCAGAGCGAATGCAGGAGAAGAGCTTGGGTATTGTTGGGCCCCTGAATCTATAGTGATCACCCAACTCTGCAATGATTATGGAGGACAATAAGAAACCTCCCTCATGAAAGCCACTTTTATCTGGGTAATATTTTCCACCAGCTGAAAACATCCTGATTTGGCCTCTAAGCATATTTGGTATTCTATAGAAATACAAGGTATAGATATAAGCAAGAGATATTAGAGGAAAATGAAATGGTTCTTTGAGCAGGGCAACAAGAGACTGGGTAATTTTGGTTCATATGTAAAATTTACCTTTTAATAAATAAAATTCATAATTTAAAATGTAGAATTAAATAAATCTCAAACAATTATCAGAATGTCCATTTTCAAGTTTATGATTCCATCATGTCCCCAGAATTTATTTTAAACTATTACTTTGCTTTTAAAAAATATTTATTATTTAGAAAAACTGAGTTACTGAGAGAGAGGGAGATACAGAAAGAGCAAGAAAGAGATTGTCCTCTACTGGTTTATTACCCAAATGGCCACAACGGCCAAGGCTGGGCCAGCCCAAAGCCAGGAGCCTGGAATTCCACTTGGATCTCCCACATGAGTGGCAGGGGCCCAAGTACTTAGGTCATCTTCCATTGCCATTGCAGGCACATCAGCAAGGAGCTGAATTGAAGGTGCAGAAGCCAGAACTCAAACCACCACTCACTTGGTGTGTCAGTGTCACAGGCAAGCAGCTTAACTTGCAATACCACTAGGCCAGCCCCTTATTATTTTATTTTCAATCTCAAAGATCAGTTGAAAAGCAATGATTCTATTTTCCTCTCTGACATATATATATATAGGATTGGATCTTTCCATTCCACTAACCCATGTACTTCTATACTTTTCTTTCTATTGTAAGTTTACATGTAAATTTGTAGAATTCTTTTATATTCTATTTCATTAATATGTTCAGTTTGTTTAAATAATATTACATTATCTAAGTCATCTTCAGAACAAGCTAAATTGAGAGTATCCATTTCCAAATTAAAGTAGGCAAGGAACAAAGTTATGTGTATTGTTGGCATGGATTTTCACTGGAACGGGAACATGCCTGAGCCTTTCTCTGCTTTCAGTTGCATGCATTCATTGTTGTTTGCACTCTAAGTAGTTCTGATTTTTATTTGTGTTTGCTAATCAAGCTTTCAAAACCTCTTGTCTTGTGACTTTTTACACCTGGGGAGAAGCATAACACTTATCCAACATTTTCTAAAATGTCACGCAGTTTAGTGAGGTAAGATCTTCCTGAAATCCATACAGATGATCCTTCGTTGGATTATATGCATTATTTAATTCCCTCCAGTTTTTAAAATCAATCAACAGAGAGTACCATGTATTTTTTATATTATTCCAACCTTACCTATTTTTAAAATGCATTTGGGAATAAAATGAGAGAAATAAAATGAGAGGTGTGAATATAGTAATAGGAATAGAAGGCAGAATTTCATGCTTTTGTTTAGAAGACTTCATAGTCATTTTAACATAGTGATGAATCAGAAAACAAAATTCCTTTATGGTTGTAATCAATTTGAGTAACAGCTGAGACAGTACAATAGAAATCATATAGTTTTTACCTTTATCCCATAAAAGTCATGAAATATCCTGACAGCGCAATTTCATCTACTTGCCTCTTCCTATAAATCTCTAAAAGCCTTTTTAAATAATGAGATAATTTCCTTACCACATAAACCAAATATACTCTTTGCAAATCTGGGACTTACCTCTTTCCAGAATTATATATAGTTATTCCATTTCAGTTGAAGTACAAAGCAGAGATGCTGGTTTTAATAAAGGTTAATCATTCAACATATGTACACCTTAATTATTAACTACAAAAGTTATATTTACTTTGAAGAAACAGCTCAGTACTACAAAATGTTCCTGCCCCCTCCAAAATGTTTCCTACTAAAGGAAGACAGTGATAATGTTATTAAGAATGTACTGTGTTCTCTGTTGCCTCTTCCTCCGACATTTGGGACTTTTTGCCTGACAGAAGTTGGGACAATTATCTTGTCCTTTGTGTTTAGTGATGATGTGCTGACAGGTTATTTCCTGAGCCATACCTGAGATATGTGACCTGCTGTTCTTACCAGGAGAGAGCCTGTTTTCTAGTTGACAGCAGCAGCCATTGAGAAAAGAGCTTGACATTTGTGGCCTTGGAGCCTTTGGGTCAGC
Source organism: Oryctolagus cuniculus (assembly GCF_051225735.1). Lineage (NCBI taxonomy): Eukaryota > Metazoa > Chordata > Mammalia > Lagomorpha > Leporidae > Oryctolagus > Oryctolagus cuniculus. Next base: position 58,115,327 of record NC_142881.1, on the reverse strand, counting down.
TGAGTCTGTCACTGATTCTCCTGGGTGGAGTGATGTCCTAATGTCTGTCCTGTCTTGGTCTTAGATGCCGACACTGCTTTGTTTCCAGTGGTTTCTCTAGGCACTTCCTCTGTGCCATTCCCCAGCAGATACAATCACTTTCCCTATCCTTTAGTGACAACCTTTTCATTCCCGTGCAATTTCCCCCAGTCTCAGCAAAATGTGCTGAGCCTCATTCTGAAAGAACTTGAACTTGTTGGCAATAGGAATGAAAAGGTTGAGACATTTGGTACTGAGATAGAAACTTCAAGATTTTATTACTGACTAGATGTGAGAGAAAATAGAAGGGAAGAATTCCAAGATGGTAAAATTATTGACCCTAATGTCTAGAGAAAGGGGTTAACTGCTATCAGTATTTACTGGAGAGTAGTTTCTCCTTTAATTGCCAATAAAGAGATTACCCAGCCAGTGACTGCGTTTCTTAGCCTATTCTTAGAATGTTTGAATTGAATGTTTCTCTTACAATGCCTTAGGTAATATAGTTTCAATAATAAATGCAGAAAAAAAGGAAGGAGTCTTATGTTGATAAGGCTCTATTACACAGTAATAATAATGTTAAATCCTTCTTACATTTGAATGGTAATTTTGAATTCCAAAGTCCTATTATATACAGTTCAGATATTCTTATAATATTACTGGTAGTTATCAGAAGGATAAAGTCGCCCTGTCTTAAACATCTACATAATACTATCAACGAAGATATATTTATTTCTGAGTAGTAAGTTCTCTTGAAATTACAAGACAAATATCTTTTTTCTATTTTTTCTCTTGATTTTATTTAAGGTAAACAGACTTCATGCATTTCATATATACAAATTTAGGAAAATAGTGATTCTTCCCATCCTCCCCTGCTTCCCTCCTGTGCTCCCACCCTTCTTCCTCCTCTCTCTCCTATTCCCACTCTTCATTTTCCCAAAGATCTATTTTCACTTTTCTTTATACTCTTAAGATTAACTCTACAGTAAGTAAAGACTTCAACAAATAGCATGAGGGGAAAAAACCACTGTTCTTCAACATTAGAGACAAGGTCTATAAATAATCATTGACAAATATTTTAATATAAAAATTTCAACTGTGTGTTCTCCTGATTCTTCTTCTAGCTCCCTCTCCGTTTAATCTTTGTCACCTTGGCTAACTCTACTTAAATGAAAATAAATATTGATCTTAAAAAATCTATGATTTGGGGGCCGGCACTGTAGTGCAGCGGGCTAATGCCCTGGCCTGAAGTGCTGACATCCCATTTGGGCACTGGTTCCAGACCTGGCTGCTCCACTTCCGGTACAGCTCTCTGCTGTGGCCTGGGAGGGCAGTGGAGGATGGCCCAGGCCCTTGGGCCCCTGCACCCGCATGGGAGTCCTGGAGGAAGCTCCTGGCTCCTGGCTTCGGATCGGCTCAGCTCTGGCTGTTGCGACCAATTGGGGAGTGAACCATCGGATGGAAAACCCCTCTCTCTCTCTGCCTCTCCTCTCTGTGTAACTCTTTCAAATAAATAAATAAATCTTTAAAAAAAAAAAAAAAAGGTAGCTTGGGGAAAAGAGGGCAGCATTAGTTTAAAAAAAAATCTATGATTTGGCCTACTTCCATGGCTCCAAATGCCATCTTTATGCAAATGCTTATCAAATCAATCAATAACACCCACTCCCTTTTTCTCTTGATAGTCTTACAGATTACTGGACAGGAAAAATTATCTCCAATTTAACATGAATACACTCATTACCCTATCTCTAAGACTTCTTTATCCCCTTCTCTATTACTGATAATAGTTCTCCCCTTTCTCTAGACATGAAAATCAATATTTTAGTTGCCTTAGAATCCTTCCTATTACCTCCTGTATCTAATCAGTAATAAAACTTCGAGATACATATTTCACTACCAAATGCCCCAATCTTTTTAACCCCATTGTCAATGTGCCCATTCAGATCTTGAAGAATTATTGTCTTCTTGCCAGTTATAGCAGTCTCCTAATATGCCTTCCTATTGCAGGTCTGTAATTTGTTTTATACATCTTTATATTAATTATTTGAATCAATGATTTCCAAACTATCTTTTTTAGTATTATATCCTTTTAAAAATGATTTATTTATTTATTTGAAAGGTAGAGTTACAGAGAGAGAGAGAATGATTGACAGATCTTCCATTTGCTGGTTCACTCCCCAAATGACTGCAATAGCTGGGCCTGTTCCAAATCAAAGCCAGGAGCTTCTTGTGGGTCTCCCACATGGGTGCAGGCACCCAAAGACTTGGGCTATCCTCCGTTGCTTTCCTGGACACATTAAGATGGAGCTGGATCAGAAGTAGAACAGCGGGGACCATAGCTGGCACCCATATGGAATGCTGGTGTTGTAGGCCATGGCTTAACCCACTGTGCCTCAATGCCCACCCCAATATCACTGCCTTTTATTAGAACTTGAACTAGAAAGGCATATTGAAGTGGACACTTTTATTCCAATTAAATGGAATCCAAATACATAAACCACAGAAGAACTGAACTGCTTTCTTTGCAGCAGTGACTGAGTGTGAGTGCTCACCTTACTCCCAGTCAGGCTTCTCCTTACTCTACCTCTTCTCTCCCCAAGAGAGTGCATCCTGGGATGGTTGAAAACATCCTGGGATGATTACAACATCTTTGCAGTAAAATTAATTATGATCAAATGATAAAATTTTGTTTCAAACATGATGCAAGGGAGTAGGCTTTGGAAAAAAATTCAAGCATATCCTCTTCATTGAGATGGTTCATAACAAATGATGAAGTAATGATTATTATCTTATATACAACTATACCAAAAAATTCTGGTTAAAGACTATTAGGATCCTGTCATGATGGCTAGTTGAGGCAAATCTAATTTCCTAGAATAGGCTGTCCTAATGTCAAAAAATCTCTCAGAATATTTGTTTGTATTATTTCTTTAAGGAATGCAGATTACTTCCCAGAAAAATTAATGAATTACATTTTATAAGAAGTTTTGTAGCAGATCAAGTATGATATATTTTCTCAGCACTCCTCATATCAGAATTCTATTGAAAATATCTGAAGACTATTAATTTTCTATGATACAAGCACAGATTTTTGGCCTAAGGCCTAAATCACAACTTAGTATGGTCTCTAACTTTTGGCCTTTTCTCTGTTTTACTACATTGCTGAGTACTGCAATATATATTCTACTTTCTCTAATTTAAAGTCTCTGAGAATTTATATACATCTTTTATGACAGTGGCCTTTACCTGCCTTGTATTCTACAGATAATAGAAAACAGACAAATTTATAACAAATGATTTATTGATATCTCATTGTAATATATGCTTGCAGCTTATACTGTGAACATGCAATAGGCTGTGATATATTTCTTTTTCAACTCCAAATAAATTCTTAACCTTTTAATGGAGGTTCTACAGGACATAGGTTTGTCTTTAGATGTGTGGGTCTATCTTTTACTAGCTCTGCACCTCTCCAAGCATTCATACCTAATCTAACTGAACTTTGGTTTTGTCATCTTCAAAATTGAGATAATCATGCTTATAAATAAATGAATGTCTACTGAAATTAGTTTTCCCTGCAGTGGGAAAAAAATGTGCAATGCACAGCACAGAAGAAGAAAGCCCGAGATATATTTGGGTATCTCTGGAAGTCTGTAGGCATCTTCCAGACAGTGGTTTTCAGGGCATGGTAAAGAGGTCCTCTGAGGAGAAAGGAGCCAAGAACCTAAGATTGATAACGTGTCTTATATTTACTTTTGCTCTTAGTTTTTCTGGACAGCTTCATAATTATTTGGAGAATTATAACAGTAGAAATAATAAAATGATATGTGAGAGGCTTTTCTTCCTTCAAATGAAAGGTTTTTGGAGCATTTTTGCTTACCAAGGGAATTGATGTTAGCGTTGTATATTTTTGGTTTTATTTTTATTAATTATCTTAACTTCAGAGCTTTGTCCATCAGCCATACATTAAATGTACTATGTGAATGCTGTAACGGTGAAGCCAGGAAATGCAGCCACAGAGCTTTAGTGAGCAGGGACAAACAAGTTTGAGAAATGAACTTTTCCAGAGGAAGTGACCAATGACAGTTCCTAGATTTGAACAAGTGATAAGAGTAGTATGTGATTTAGCTTTAAGAAATTTGAGTTGCATCTATGAAACTGTGCAACTTATATTTTAGTTTTATTTTAATGGATCTAACAGTTATAAAAGTTAAGATGCACTATGTAATGTTTTCATGCATGTATACACTGTGTAATGAGTAGGTTAGGATAATTACTATATTCAGTACCTCAAATATTATTAAAACCCTGTCTTCTAGCTGTTTTGAAATATATTATTATTGACTATATCAACCTACTATGAAGCAGAATACCAGAAAATTTTGAACTTAACTGTAACTTTTTAATTACTCTTTGATCCACCACTCTCCCTTTCTCCCTGCTTCTACTCTGACTAGCCTCCAATAACAATTATTAAACTTTTATTATATTTTTTTCAGATTCTGTGTTTGAGATCATGCATTATTTGCTGCAGATGGATTATTTCATTTAATGTTCTTCAGGTTCCTCCATGTTATTGCCAATAATATGAATTCGTCTTTTTTTTTGGCTGAATAATATTTCATTGTATATAAGTGCCTACTTTGCTGATATATTCATCTAATCATAAATACTTAGATTCTATATCTTGGATGTTGTGGATAGTATTACAATAGACACAGGAGTATAGAAAACTCTTGAACATACTAATTTCATTTCCTCTGGGTAGGAATTGTTGGTCCATATGGAAGATGATATTTAATTTTTGAGCAACTTTAATACTATTTTCAATATGCTAATTTATATTTCCATCAGCATTGTATACAAATTCCCTACACATCCTCTCCAGGATTTGTTACCTTTTCTGTTTTTGATAATGATTGTTTTAACTAGAGAGTAAGTTGATAAATAGAATTACTTTATCCAGTTTTACTTTCCATGGTTTTAGTTGTCCACAGTCAAGTATAGTCCAAAAATAATATATGCAAAAGTCCAAAAATAAATAATTTGAAAGTTTTAATTGCACAGCATGGTGAATACCATGATGAAACATTATTCCATTTGGCTACCTCATGCCTGAAACATGAATCATTTTCTTGTACATCATATGCATCCTGTATATACTACCTGTTTGTGTATATGATATCCACCTGTTAGTCATTTCATAGTCATCTTGGTTATTAGATTGTAGATTGACTGCTATAGTTTCATGGTGATTGTATTCAATTAATTTTACTTAGCAATGGCACCACAGCACAAGAATAGTGATGTTGACATTTCAGATATGCCAATGAGAAGCCTAGGAGTACTTCCTTAAGTGAAAATTTGAATGCTCTCAACTTAATAGAATAAAACATACGAGTCAGTACTATCTACAGTTTCAAGCATTCCATTGGGGGTCTTGAAGCATATTCCCCATGAATAAGAAGGACTACTATATATTGACTAAAAAGAAATTCTATACAGTAAATGGAATAATTAATAGAATGGAGAAACAACCTACAAACTGGGTGAAAATTTGTCAAATGCATATCTAAGAAGTGATTATTATCCAGATTATATAAAATCAGGCAAATTATGAAGTGCTTTCTTAGTCCTGGGGTACATTAAAATTAAGATTATTCAAGGCCGGCGCCGCGGCTCACTAGGCTAATCCTCCGCCTTGCAGCACCGGCACACCGGGTTCTAGTCCCGGTTGGGGCGCCGGATTCTGTCCCGGTTGCCCCTCTTCCAGGCCAGCCCTCTGCTGTGGCCAGGGAGTGTAGTGGAGGATGGCCCAAGTGCTTGGGTCCTGCACCCCATGGGAGACCAGGATAAGTACCTGGCTCCTGCCATCGGATCAGTGCGGTGCGCCGGCCGCAGCGCGCTGGCTGCGGCGGCCATTGGAGGGTGAACCAACGGCAAAAGGAAGACCTTTCTCTCTGTCTCTCTCTCTCTCACTGTCCACTCTGCCTGTCAAAAAAAATAAAAATAAAAATAAAAAAATTATTCAAGTATTAGAACTTGAACTAGAAAAGCATATTCACTCAATATACTAAGCAATTCTGTATTTCAGAAACATGATTTGGAGGCCAAATCAGCAGAGTTAGTGATTTACTGATTGAATATGGGAAGTGAGGATATTTGGGGAAGGGAGAGGTGAAATTTGATTAAAAAAAAAACTGATAATGCCACATGCTTGGAAGATGTGTACAATCTATACACATATATATGCGCTGTATCTTCTAATTACTTGCCTTAATGGAACACCAAATAAGATGACAAATAATAATAACAACCATAATAGTAAATTCTCTTATTTAATAAGATGTTATACAAGTTCTGAGAACACTAACTCAGTCTAAGATATTGGTAAGAAAAGAGAAGAGAGTCACAAAAGGTTCAGTAGAGGTTGCTCTTTATTAACTTTTGGGAGGGGAAGGGATTATCATAATGAAGAATGTATAGAAGGGTATATCCTTCAGGGAGAATAAAGAGAAAATAAGATATCGTGTAGAAAAATTTACAAGGTGTTTTGAATGATTGGTCCAAAAAATCTTTAGTTACTGATGTTTAGTTACAAATGTTTAGTTACTGGTGATAGTGTTTAAGAAGAAGGAAGAATGAGTGCAATGGAAACCTTAAATACTAAACTGAATGCTTGATTTTCATGTTTTTCAATAATAAGCATCCACCATGGGATTTCACCAGATCAGGAAAATGGTAAGAAATGATGGTGTGAACAATACTGTGGTAGAGATGAGAAAGATAAGTTTGAGGACTATTTATGACAGATGAAATAGGGAGGCTTCAAATTCTATCAAGATGAAATGTGGTGGGCAAGGCATTAACAAGAGCAGCGGTAATGGGAATTTAGAAAGAATCCAGATGAGAGTATTATTTAGGATGTAAAAGAAATCAAGCTCTATAGTGATCAGGGAATAGAGATAGACAGGAGGACTCAAGGAAGACTCCCAGCCATTTTGTCTGGATGCTAGGTGGATGGTTATTATACTTAGTAAGACTGGGAATGTAATAGCAGTGACGAACTTGATTAAAGAAGATTATGATTTTATTTTTCTTATGTTGACTATAGTTTGTGCAATTTGAGATACACTGAAAATAGTATGGGTCCGGCTAGGATAAGAAATGAGAGGCAATGGGGCTGGTATGTCAACATCCTATTGTGGGGTCCCACTTTAAGTTCACGCTACTCCAGTTCTGATTCAACTCCATGCTATCAAACCTGGGAAAATGGCAGAAAATGATCCAAGTACTTGTAGCCCTGCCGTGCACATGAGAGACCCTCATGGAGTTCCTGCCTCCTGGCTTTGGCCTGGCCTACCAAAAACAATGGAAACAGAAAAAGAAGAGTACTATGTAATGAGTAAAGGACCAATTCAGCAGAAAGACATGACTATCATAAATGCATATGCACCCTGTTACAGGGTGACTGGCTATGAAAAAGAAACAGGAATGGATCTAAAGGGAGATATAGACTCCAATACAATATAATGGGGGACTTCAGTACTCCACTTTTAGCAATGGACAGATCAACCAGACAGAAAATCGGCAAGGAAACAACAGAGATAACTGATACTATAGACCAGGTAGACCTAATGGTTATCTACAGAACGCTCTACCCCACAGAGGCAGAATACACATTCTTCTCAGTGCATGGAATTTTCTCTAGGATAGACCACATGCTAGACCACAAACCAAGTCTCAGAAAATTCAAAAAAAATCAAAATCATACCATGTTTCTTCTTCGACCACGATTGAATAAAGCTGGAATTCAACAACTCAAGAATGTCTAGATCATATGGTAATGAATGGAGACTGAAAAACGTGGTCCTAAATGAACAGTGAGTCATAGAAAACATCAAAAGAGAAAAAAAAATTCTGGAAAGAAATGAAGAAAACACTTATTATCAAAACTTATGGGATACAGCAAAAGCAGTGTTAAGAGGAAAGTTTATAGCAGTCAGTGCCTACATGACAAAATTGGAAAGGTACCAAATAAATGAACTATCAATACATCTCAAAGACCTAGAACAACAACAAACCAAACTCAAAATTTGTAGGAGGAAAAAAATAATTAACATTAGAGAAGAAATAAACAAAATTGAAACAAACAACAAAAAAGGCAAAAATATCAGTGAAATGAAGAGCTGGTTTTTTGGAAACAAACAAAAAAAAGCAAAATTGGCACAAGTAACCAAAAAAAAGAAAAGGATACCACCCAAATCAATAAATCAGAGATAAAACAAGAAATTTAACAACAAATACTACAGAAATAAAAAGAATCATCAGGAATTACTACAAAGAGCTGTATGCCAACAAATTGGGAAATCTAGTGGAAATGATAGATTTCTAGACACATGCAATCTCCCAAAATTGAGTCATGAAGACATAAAGAACCTAAACAGACCAATAACCTATATAGAAATTGAATCAGTCATAAAGACACTACCAACAAAGAAAAGCCAAGGACAAGATGGCTTCACAGATGAATGCTACCAGACATTTAAAGAACTAACTCCAATTCTTCTCAAGCTATTAAAAATAATTGAAAGTGAGAGAATCCTCCAAAACTTCTGATATGAAGCTTGTATCACCTGAATTCCTAAGCAAGAAAAAGATACAACAGAGAAAGAAAACTATAAACCAATATCCTTGATGAACATAAATGCAAAAATCTTCAACAAAATATTAGCTAATCAAATCCAACAAAACTTCAGAAAGATCATTCACCTGGACCAAGTAGGATTTATCCCTGGTATGCTGGGAGAGTTCAACATTTGCAAATCAATGTGATACATCACATTATGGTTTTTGTTGTTCAGTTTGTTAAAGTTATCTCAATAGATGCAGAGAAAGCATTTGATAAAATACAACATCCTTTGGTGATGAAAACCTTAAGCAAATTGAGTATAGAAGAACCATTCCTCAACATAATCATCATAATTTATGGCAAACCCTTGGCCAGCCTTTTACTGAATGGGGAAAAGTTGGACACATTCCTGCTAAGATCTAAAACCAGACAAGGATACCCACTCTTCACCACTGATATTTAATATAGTCCTTGAAGTTTTGGCTAGAGCCAAGAGAAAGTAAAAGAAATCAAAGAGATACAAATTAGATAGGAGGAAATCAAATTGTTCCTATCTTTAGATCCTATATATAGGGGATCCAAAAACTCAACCGAGAAATTATTGGAACTCATAAAAGACTATGGTAAAGTGTCAGGATTTAAAATCAACATGGAAAAATCAATAGCGTTTGTATACACAGACAATGTTGTGGCTGAGAAAGAACTTTTAAGATTAGTTCCATTCACAATAACTCCAAAAGAAATTATATACCTTGGAATAAATTTAACCAAGGATGTCAAAGATCCCCATGATAAAAATTACAAAACAGGAAAGAAATAGAACATATTAAAAATGGAAAAATCTTCAATGTTCATGGATTGGAAATCTCAACATCATCAAATTGCCCATACTACCAAAAGCAATTTACAGATTCAATGCAATCCCAATCAAAATACCAATGACAATCTTGGCAGATCTAGAAAAAATGATGGTAAAATTCATATGGAAACACAAGAGACTCTGAAGAAAGCAATCTAATACAAGAAAAACAAAGTCAGAGGTATCACAGTACATGATTTCAAGACATATTCAGAGAAGTTATAATCAAAATAGCCTGGTACTGGCAAAAAAATAGACTTGTAGATAATTGGAACGGAATAAAAACTCTAGAAACTAATCCATGAATCTACAACCAACTTATCTTTGACAAAGGAGCTAAAGTCAATTCCTAGAGCAAAGACAGTCTCTTTAACAAATAGTACAAGGGAAGCTGGATCTCTGTGTTCAGAAGTATGAAACTAGACTCCTACCTTATACCTTATGCAGAAAATCCACTCAAAATGGATCAAAGTCCTAAATCTATGACCTGACACCATCAAAGCATTAGAGAACATTGGGGAAACCCTGCAAAACATTGGCACAGGCAAAAAATTCTTGGAAAACACCCCACAAGCACAATAAAAACCAAAATTGACAAATGATATTACATTAAGCTGAGAAGCTTCTACACAGCAAAAGAAACACTCAGCAAAGTGAAGAGAAAAAGGACAGAATGGGAGAACATATTTGCCAACTACTCAGCTGATAAAAGATTAACATCCAGAATCTATCAAGAGCTCAAGAAATTCAACAACAATAAAGCAAACAATGTAGTTAAGAAATGGGCAAAAGACTTGGACATTTTTTAAGAGAGGAAATTCAAATGGCCAACAGACACTTGACAGTATGCTCACAATTACTAGCCATCAGAGAAATGCAAGTCAAAACCACAATGAGGTTTCACCTCACCCCTGTTAGAGTGGCTCTTGTACAGAAATCAACAAATGACAAATGCTGATGAAGATATGGGGTAAAAGGTACCATGGTCCACTGTTGGTGGGAATGTAAACTGGTACAAAAACTGGAAGACAGAATGGTGATAACTCAGAAATCTGAATAAAGACCTACCATATGATCCAGCCATACTACCCCTAGGAATTTACCTAAACCAAAAGGAATCAGTATATGAGTTATCTATACCCCCATGCTAATTATAGCACAATTCATAATAGTTAAGATATGGAATTAACTCAGCTGTCCATCAACTATTGACTGCATAAAGAAGTTGTGGTATGTATTACCATATGGTATATAATACCATATATATACATATATATGTAAATATATATGTATACACATATATAGTCTATAGTACTATTCAACTGAAAAAAAAATGAATCTTGTCATTTGCAGCAAGATGGTCACAACTGGAAATCATTGTACTTTGTTAAATGAGCCAGTCCAAAAAGACAGATGTCATGTTTTCCCTCGTTTGAAGTAACTGAGTACCTGAAAAGTAACATATTGAATAGAAATAGACATTTTGAGGATTGATGATTGCTTATAGCCCTTGTCTTTTCCATTGAGGAATGGTGTTTTGTTTGTTTTGTTTTTCTCTTCATGCTATTTGTTGAACTCTCTTACTTGGAGTAGGGTTAACTATACAATCATTAGGTATTCTGAAAACAGATCATTGGAAAAATTAAGAGTGAGAATCGAAGAGCAAGGGGAGGAAGAGTTGGATCATGGGCAGGAGGAAGGTTGGGGGTAAGTGTCACTATGTACCTAAATTTGTATATATGAAATATATGAAACATATGAAACATATATATGAAAATATGAGTTTAGAGACCCATTTCATTTCTGCTTGGTTTAAAGGAAATAAAGAACACTTGGGTGTAGCAGTTATAGCAAACCAAACCCAAAATATAACCATCAATATGCAAGAAGTGGAAATAATGCAGACATTAGAGTCAGCGGAGCTGTGTATAAAATTTGGCACTGTTAATTATTAACTATAAGTGTGGGCAGTCAACAGGGTGTCATTTTTCTCATCTTGGGCTCATTTTAGTAATAAATCACATTATTCAATAAATTATGATTCTTTCAACAGCGAATAAGAGATAGGTTTATAGATTTACATAGCTCTAAGTCCTGGGAATGTGTATCTCCAGAACTATTTAATTCAGCGGTTCATCAACACTACCAAAGATACGTCTACTTTTTGCTCTGTCATTTTTACCCTGTCATCTTTGATATGACAGCAAAGACAGCTGCTGTAGTTCTAGGCATCATAGCCAGACATCGAAATGTCAGAAGAAGGACTATCCTCTCCCTTGTTCCCCTCTAAACAGAAAGCCTTTTCCCAGAACCTCTCCCCAGTACACTTCCCTTGTTTTCATTTGCTAGAATGGAGTGTCACTGACACTGAAAGTTACCATTCATTATCAGGATTAGTCTCTGAGCTGAGAACTGCATTATCTTCCTACAGCTTGGATACCTGAGAAAATCCCTGGCTCCTCCAAAGCAATATTGTTAATGACTGCTGGGGAGCCAACCAATTATGTCTGCTACTAGTGATCCTCAAAGTGTAATGCCTGAATAGCATTCATATCCCTTAAGAACTTGTTAAACCGCACAGTCCTCTACTTCACTTCAGACCTAGTGAACCAGGAACTCAGTGGGTAGGACCCAGCCATCTGGGTTTTAATAGGCCCTCTTGGTTATCCTGATTCATGGTAAAGCTTGAAAACCACTGTGTTACAATAAACTTTACTGAAGAAAGATTTTACTGTTAGCTCAGGGATATAGCTGCAGAGGAAAAGTAGTGCATACCCAATGCAATGAGGAAAATGACCTCCAGCCACGAATTTTGATGACAAACCTAGACTTATGATCAATACAACTACTGCTTTCACATGTATAACATTCCAGCAGATTTACTGGCTCCTAGTAAGCAGTCAATAAATGTCTGCTCTTATCCCAGAACTATCAGATACTGTAGTGGTCACTTTCAGTTAGATAATCATATTTTATCATATTTTAGAATCTGAATCTAAGGAATCTGCAGCTTCCTGCAACAAAAATAAAAATAACTTTTCATTTTCATGAGAAAACATCAATTTACCTCATCAACACTCCATATATAAAACAAATGGAAGTTCTTTCATCTAATAACCTTGAATGACAATCCCTGAAGCAATAACTCACTATTGACATTGGTTTCAAGTTATTTGTGACTGATTCCTGTCAAAAGCTGAGCTGAAATCATTTATTTTCTATTAAATTTATTTCTAAACTTGTTATCCTCTAAGCCCTAGTTCTGTACCCTATCATATCAGATGGCTTAAACCAAAACTGTGGTATTTTAATTATCTGATGAAGATTGTGCTCATATTGTATAATACTCGTATCAAGAATGCTATGTTTTACAATTTTTATTGTAGAAGCCTCTCACTGCTTTGGTTAAACTTATTTCTAAATATTTGATTTTTTGTGGGTGTTCTGGATGAGATTTCTTTTTTTCAGTAAGATCATTGCTATTGTATAAACATGTTACCATTTTTTGTATATGGATTTTCTATCCTGCAACTTTACTGAATTGGTCTCTTTCGGTTGTGCCAGTGTTTTTTGGAGTGTTTAGGGTTTTCCCTGGATAACATCATATAATCTACAAATGTGGATAGTTTTACTTCCTCATTTCAAATTTTGATACTGTTTATTTCTTTCTCTTCCTTAATTGCTCTTTCTAATACTACCAATAATATCAAATATGACTGGTAGAAATAGTCATCCTTCTTCCAGATCTGAGAGGAAATAATTTCTTCTTTTATTTTTTTAAGGATTTATTTTATTTATTTGAAAGAGTTACAGAAAGAGGTAGAGAAAGAGATAGAGGTCTTCCATCCACTGGTTCACTTCCCAGATGGCCACAATGGCTGGAGCTGAGCCGATCCAAAGCTAGGAGCCAGGAGCTTCTCCCAGGTCTCCCACGTGAGTGCAGGGGCCCAAGGACTTGGGCCATCTTTTACTGCTATCCCAGGTCATAGCAGAAAGCTGGATCAGAAGAGGAACAGCGGCACTAGAACCGGCGCCCATATGAGATGCTGGTGCTTCAGACCAGGGCTTTAACCCACTGCACCACAGCGCCAGCTCCATTTTCCTTTCCTTTCCTTTCCTTTCCTTTCCTTTCCTTTGTCTTTGTCTTTGTCTTTGTCTTTGTCTTTGTCTTTGTCTTTGTCTTTGTCTTTGTCTTTGTCTTTGTCTTTTTTGACAGGCAGAGTTAGACAGTGAGAGAGAGAGAGACAGAAAGGAAGGTCTTCCTTTTCCATTGGTTCACCCCCGAGATGGCTGCTAAGGCTGGCGCGCTGCACTGAACCGAAGCCAGGAGCCAGGTTCTTCCTCCTGGTCTCCTACACGGGTGCAGGGCCCAAGCACTTGGGCCATCCTCCACTGCCTTCCTGGGCCACAGCAGAGAACTGGCCTGGAAGAGGGGCAACTTGGACAGAATCCGGTGCCCCAACTGGGACTAGAACCTGGTGTGCCGGCGCCACAGGCAGAGGATTAGCCTAGTGAGCCTCTGCGACGGCCTCCACTTTCTTCTTTTCAATGTTCAGTATATGCTGGCTGTTGATTTGTCATATACAGCATTTATCATTTTGAAGTTTGTTCTTTCTATACCTAATTTGTGGAGCGTCTTTAATCATGAAGGAATGTTGAGTATTCTTAAATGCTTTCTCTTCATCTATTGAGATGATCATGATTTTTGTTCTGCATTGTGTTGATGTGATTTATTGTGTTTATTGATTTTTTAAAATGTTGGACCATTCTTGCATCTCTGGGATGAGCTCCAGTTGATTGTAATGTATGATTTTTGGGTAGAGTATTGAGTTCAGTTTGCTAATAATTAGTCACAGATTTTTGCATATGTTCATCAAGGATATTGTTCTATAGTTTTTGTGTATTTTGTTTCTTTGGTTTTGATAGAAGAATGATGCTGACATAGTAAAAAGGGTTTGTCAGAGTTCCATACCTTTCAATATTTTGGAGTAGTTTGAAAATTATTGGAGTTAATTCCTCTTTAAATGTTTTATAGAATCCAGTTGTAAAACCCTCAGGTCCATATTTTCTTTGATTGAAAACTTCTAATTACTGCTTCGATCTCATTTGCTTGTTGTTGTTTAGATTCTTTTTTATTTTCTTGACTTAATCTTTATGGGATAGATGTATTTAGTAATTTATACATTTCATTGAGGTTTTCCAGTTTTGTTAGCATATAGTTTGTTTATGATCTTTTGCATTTCTGTGATATACGTTGTAGTCTCCTTTTATCCTTTAATTTAGTTATTTAAGGTTTTTCTCTTTAGTTTTTGTTAATTTGGCTAAAGGTTTGTCTGTATTGTTTATCTTCTCAATAAAGCCAGTTTTCCTTTTGTTAATTTTTTTTTCATTTTCATTTTTTCTTCTTTCTTTGCTGATTCTTACTATTTTTCACCTCCTAATTTGGGTTTGGCCTCTTCTTTTTTTTCTAAGCCCATGAGACACATAATTAAATTGTTTTCTTAAGACCTTTCTATTCTTGTTATATAAGCACGTATTGCTATATACTTCCCTTTTAATACTGCTTTTGATGTACCCCATATATTTTTAATAGGCAGTTTTCTTTGTTTTGTAGTTTTTCAAGGTGAACAAATTTCATGTATTTCATATATACATATTTAGGAGCATAATGATACTACCAACCCTGCCATCCCTCACCCCCCTGCTCTCTCCTTACCTCCTCCTTCCTTTCTTATTCTTTTTTTAGTTTTTACAATGATCTACTTTCAGTTTATTTTATACTCATAATGTTAGCCCTCCACTAAGTAAAAAAAAATTCAGCAAGTAGTAAGAAGAAAAAAAACACTGTTTCTCATCAATAGAGACAAGGGCTGTAAACAATCATCAAATCTCAAAGTGTCAATTTCATTAATATATATTACATTTTTGTTCTCTATTAGTTATAACAGATAAGGGAAAACATATGTTATTTTTCTTTTGGGGACTGGCTTATTTCACTGAGTATAATGGTTTCCTCTGGCATCAATTTTGTTGCAAATGACAGGATTTCATTCTTGTTTTTACTGCTGAATAGTATTATATAGTATATATATATAATACTTTATCCAGTCATCAGTTGATGGACATCTGAGTTGATTCCTTATCATAGCTATTATGAATTGAGCTGCAATACACATGGGAATATAGATAATTTTTCAGATGCTGATTTATTTTTGTGTGAGTAAATTCCCAGGAGAGGAATTACTGGGTCATATAGTAGATTTATTTTTATATTTCTGAGAAATCTCCATACTGTCTTCCATAATAGCTGTACTCATTTATATTCTCCCCAACAGTGGATTATGGTGCCTTTTCCCCCACATCGTCACCAGCATTTATTGTTTGCTGATTTCTATGTGATAATCATTCTAACTGGGATAAGATGAAAACTCCTTGTGGTTTTGATTTTCATTTCCTGATGGCTAGTGATCCTGAGCATTTTTTCGTATGTCTGTTGACCATTTGAATTTCTTATTTTGAAAAATACCTGTTCAAGTCCTTTGCCTATTTCTTAATTCATTGTTTGTTCTGCTGTTGTTGAGGTTTTTGAGCTCTGTATAGATTTTGGATGTCAATCCTTTATCAGTTACATAGTTTGCAAATATCTTCTCCCTTTCTGACAGTTGCCTCTGGACTTTGCTGAATCTTTCCTTTGTATTGTAGAAGCTTCTTATCTTGATGTAATCCCATTTGTCTATTTTTGTTTTGATTGCCTATGCTTCTGTGGTCTTTTCCAAAAAGTTCGTGCCTATGCCAATGTCTAGCAGTTTCCCCAATGTTCTCCTCTAGTAATCTGATGGTATCAGTTCATAGATTTAGATCCTTGATCCATTTTGAATTAATATTTGTAGAGGTGTAGAGTAGGGTTCTTATTTCATATCTCTACACACAGAGATCTAATTCATTTTCATTTGTATCAAGAAATTTAACATAGTCAACATTTTCTTTAGTAGACTTTCTTAAAATAGTGCTTATGAATGGCCATATAAAATCAAGCTTTGCAAATAGATAGAAATTAGAGGGTAAATATTTATTTTAAAAAGTCCCTTAAGTTCTTTTAAATAGGAAGCTCCTCAGCTGCACTTAAAACATGAATTTTTCATTATCTAAACAAATATTAGGAAAAGGAGTAATTCAGCATACCAGGTCTTGTTGCCAAGAAGTTCAAAATAAATAAATATTTATAAATTGTAGAAAAATCTCTTTGTGTTGATTAAACATATATTATATCATGCTATTTTGAGTTTTATAGAGTTTTAAAAATTGGTAATACTAGAAGATTCAAGAAATATGAATATTAAATATAATAGAAATAAATTTGTTTTTAAAGTCTATATTTTATGCCTCTCCATATAGGAAGTTTTTATGTACCATAAAAAATGCATGTAATGTGAGGGAGAGCATTATTATTTTTAATAATTTATAATTCCTAACCTTTAACTATAATGTTGCAGCTTAGTAAACATAATTAAAAGTTTTATTAGGAGAAAAATGACAAGTTGAAAGTAAAATTCCAGATATTCTCAACATATATTAAAATTTGAACAATTTAACAGATATATAAATCAATAACCTTCTAGGGATTGTCACAATTAATACAGCAAATATAGCATCTGTAATTTTTCAAACAACAATGATATATTTTCTTGGTTAGATTGTCATCTGTATTAGTACTAAGGAGGATATATGTCAATGAACAAAGTTAAGAGTGGTATCAGTAGATAGACTCTGATATGTAGTTTTGCCCAGGACCATTTTTATCTTTCACATAGGACTTTCTCAAAGCTTTGTACTCATATCAGTGAAATAGAGAAAAATTACCAAGTGGTACCCAAGTGACTCTTCCAAGATCCCAAAGAGAGCAGCTACTAAATAAATAATTGCCTGGCAAATATTGAGAAATGTGATGTGTAACAGAATTTTTTTGTGATGAGCCCTGAGTTATCCACACTGTCCAATATACTAGCTATATTATATATATGTATATATTATACATATGTATTATATTTGCAATATTATATAATACTTGCATATATTATACATATGTATATATTATACATCTATAATATAGCTAGTATGTTGGACAGTGTAGATATATATGTAGTATATGTATAATATATATTAGCTATATTATATATATGCATAATATATATTACATATATATTATATAGGCATAGAGTAAATGAGGCAATGAATTTGTCATTGTATTTAAATGTTATTAATTTAATTTAAACCCAAATAGCAGTATCTATGTAGTGGTTACTGTATAGGACAATGCAGCACTTGACATTACTCAGTTGTGAGCAACTCAATAGTGTACACTTTGGAAATTCAAAATATAGTCATATGTTGCTATTAAAATTGCTTCTGAGTTTCCTTCTCCCACACACACATACACACACACAAACACACTATAACTTATTGATTCAATTTTATTTTGAAATTTTATAATTATTTTTAATATTCTTACAAAAGTTAAATATATGCAAAAACTATTCTAAAAATGAATCTTCTCAGGTCACTTCTTTCTTACTTTTATCATACCTTGTAGTTAACAAGCCTCTGTAGTCCTTTGTTTATCCTTCTTGTGAGTTCAAGTGTGAGTGAAAACATGCAGAGTAGGATATTCTTTCCTTTTCCTCCTTCATTCTTTCACAAACAGTAATATATATCTTTGTACAAAATAATGAATAAAAAAACCAACATCCTCAATTTAGTCTAATCTCACAGGCTTCTTTTTTGTCTTACCCCATTACATAGTAGTATTTCCCTGCTTCCCTAATAAAATCCTCGCTCTCAAAAACATCCACACATATCCGTATTGTGTCAGTGCTGCAATACACATCAATTCCCCTGGGGTTTGGACTCCACTGTTTACTCAGCCTCATGCTTTGATCTTTCAGTTCATCTCTTAGTTTAAGAGTTTGTTTTCCATGTATCTTCTAATAGAGAGTTCAGGGAAATTAAAAATTCTGTGTATTTGAATGTCTGAAAAAATCATACTATTCACTTGATGGATTGGCTGATTACTTAATTTAAAATTTAAAATAATTATCCATAGAGTTTGCAAGTATTATATCACAATTTTTCCTTCAGTATCTAGTGTTGCTCATTAAAAATCTAATGTCAATATGATTTTAATATTTCTGGATTATGATATTTTTCTCTCTTAAAGATGTATCTCTTTTCTTTATCCTCAGTGACCCACACTGTTTTGTATTTGTGTCTCTGGGTGACTTTTCTTGCAACCAAGCAGTAGAACATACTACATACCGGTTATTAGCACAGGCTCTGAGTCAGAGTATCTGAGTTTGAATTTTTATTCTGGTACCTACTATTTTTCCTGTGGAAACAAAGACAACATGACAGTTTTTGTGTTTTAAACCTCACTGACAGGATTTGGGGAAAGGCTGAGTAAAAACAAAACTATACAGTTAGAGAAACCAGAATCTTTGTTTAAGCATCAGTACCTAATGGAGTTGAAGACATGATAGTCATGGAAAGTTTCACAGAGGAAATGACTTCTAAACTGAATCTAAAAAATGGGTAGAAAGTCACTGAGCAGATAAGGTTGTGAAAATAGTGTTACTTACTAATAGCCATAGACAGCTGGGCAGAAAGTTGGAATTTAGAAAACTGGGATTAACTCATTTGTTTTCCCTTAAGGAACCTCCCCAATCCACGGAAAGAGTCATTTTAATGCCACAGATCACAAAAAGATGTATTTCTTCTACTATATATGTCATAGCTTCTTTAAAGATACTTTCCTCAACACTTCTTTCCATTTCTATACCCCAAGATATTCCCTGAACATTGAAATGCATTTTGCTCCAAGTACAGATATTGGATCGTTTTGACTCTCTATTTTTGTTTTAGTCACTTGCTGCTAAATGTTTTTCTTGATGATAGGTAGTGGAGATATTTAGGAATGAGCTTGAACAATAGACAGGATGGTGACACTAAAAGAAAAAAATTTAGAATGAACTTGAACAATAGATAAAATGGTAATTTATCTAAACGAAGAAAAATGTAACAGTCCAAAGGCACATAAGACAGGAAAGAAGATAAAATATCAAAGTAACCCATGGTCTTAACAAACAGAATTCCAGTATATACTGTAGATCTCTAATAGAGATATTAAAGAGAGAGACACACCCTCCTGAAAGACAAAAATGTAAGTGATGGAATGTACCAGTCTACAAGGAGGATATACTCAAAAAGCTAAATGTTCAGGGAGTAAAATTTTTTCCAACTACCTTGGATACTGTCAGCATCTACTAACATGACCTATAGGTGTATTCCATGGCCAACCTATTCACTAACATATATAATTCCTACAAATACACATACGTATCACCAAAAGACATACGCTAAGTTGTTCATTGCAGCACTGTTTTCATATATAATAGTCCAAAACTGGAAAATTTCTGGATAGCCATCAGCCATAGAATGGATAAATAAATCATGGTATAATTATCCAATAACATACTATATAACAGTGTGGCTGAAAAATTAATATTACACAAAACAGTGAGACAAATCACATAACTTTATGTTGAGTGTCACTAGATTGTACAGAGAATTATTTCACTTTCATGAACCCAAACAGGTCAAACTATAGTTTTCAAGCCATAAAAACTTCACTTACCCAAAAGAGGGAGGCAGTGTGGCTTTCCTGTGCAGAGAGCAGTTCCTGTTGTCACAATCACCCGTCACTTAGTAGCTGAATGACCTCAGTTTCCTCATAGGTAAAATCAGGGTAGTAATGGTTTCTGCCTGGGACAGCTGCTCTGGGGAGTGAATGAGTCACACACACGCAGTGCTTAGCACACTGCCAAGTTGAGTGGGAACTCAATGAATGTTGACTATTATTCTGAATATTCTGAAGAAAGTTGATGGACCAAAAACAGACTTCAGATGAATTCAGAATTGGTTTAGAATCTGGCAGTATCAAGCAGACAAGATACATTGTTTGAAGTTGACAATGTATTGACCCAAAGGCCACTTTCATTTAATAAATCTACACTCTAAGGTTCAGAGCAGTTTATCTTACCTGGCACTTTAATTGATTAGAATGAATTTGTTTAAGATACCCTACTTCCTTGTCAATGAATATATGGCCTGATTATGTATTATGTGTAAATCTTGTTTCCTTGAAATGTAAGTAGAGTATGGGTTAAAAACAGGTTTGTTCATCTTTTATTCCATCTAAATTACCATTAACTGGCTGTTTTTAATAAACCCTGTGTTTTCCTAAAACCATTAAAATTTTTTATTTCTTTTGTTTTTTTTTTTTCAGAAAGAATACTTTTGTCTGTCAGTATTGCTACAAATATAATTTCACCAAACTTTGTTTTATACCTTTCTCAAATGGTTAAGAATGACACACTGCTAGAGTTTCCGTGATTGTGATTAGTTTTAAAATGTATACTGTATGTAACGTTGACATTTTTTCATTTGATTATTATGTAGAGCCCTTGCCTATATTCTTGCTGAACTATTGTCCTACTTTTTACTTATTCTTTACTTAGTGGAGGATTAAGCCTTTGATAATGTAAATTAAGACAGCATCATCTCAAACATTAAAGACAGAAAAAAGAAGGAATGAAGAGGAGAGGGGTGAAGGAGGGAGAAGGAAAGGGGAAAAAAAGAGGAAAGGAGTGAAAGAGAGGAAGGAATGGAAGTGTCACTGTAGTCTCAGAATTGTATCCATGAGCTACATTAAATCTGTTCCCTTTATATTAAAATATTCATTGTTGCTTGATCCAAGCAGCCATATGTCCATAGTGTAAGTAAAGCATACCCACAGTGCATGTTTAAGCTAATGAAATGAGTGTTGAATAGCTCATTTGTGTTTTCAGAGTGAAAAAAGAGTAGCACCATCTGACTTCGGAAATTAAACATTTGCTTCTAGCAAACTTTATTTTATTGAGGCTAATATTAGTGAGAGGCTCCTAGAAGAGTTAAAACAAAATCATTTAACAATCAGAAAACTATGTGTTTTGCTTAAAAATCCTCACATTATATCACAGGGAGTGAAAAATAGGTCTTCACATGGTTTTATGTTTTCATTTTTTCCAAAATCTACATGGAAAGATGACTGGAGCAATTGTATGATTGTAGAGATGGTAATATCAAGTTCAAAGTATTGGTAGAGAAAACAGATTATTACAGTATTGCATACTTGTTTGATATGTGATAAAAACATTTTAAGATGTTATTTATTGATTTTCACTTTATTTGAAAGGAAGAGAGACAGATGAGAGAAAGATGGAGAGAAAGCTTCTAATGACTGGTTCAGTTCACATTTGCCTGAACAACTAGGGTTGGCCTGGCTTAAGCCAAAAGGCCAGAACTCAATCTGAATCTCCTGCATGGGTGGCAGGAACCTGAGTACTTGAGCCACCATGTGCTATCCCCCAGGGTACTCAATAGCAGGAAACTGGATCAGAAATGAAGTATTTAGGAATAGGAAGAGACTCTCCAGTATGGAATGCTGGCATTCCAAGCAGTGACTTACCTGCTGTGCCAAATGCCCATCCAGAGAGAAAACCATTTTTAAAGGGGAGGACTATGAAAAAATGTTGTAAACAACACATCACTGAGGTTTAGAAAGCCTATCTCTTTGTATTTAACTATGTATTTAGAGTTAATAGAGGATGACAAAGAGGTTGGAAGCCACACTGTCCTGTTCTTTGTTTTTTAAAAAATATTTTTAAATTTTTATTTTAAAAGCAGGGATTGGGGATGGGGAGGAGAGAGAGAAATCTATCTTCTGTCTGCTGAATGGCTCCCCAAATGGCTGCAATGGCCTGGGGCTAGGCTAGGTCAAAGCCAGGAGCCTGAAACTGCATTCCAGCCTCCCATGTGGGTGGCAGGGGCCCAAGAACTTGGGACATCTTCTGCTGCTTTTCCAAGTAGATTAGTATGCAGCTGGGTTGGGAATTGAAACTGTGGTCTTAAGGGATTCTAGCATTGCAATGCTCTGTGCCTCAACAGGGGCTCCTATTCTGTTCTTTAGAATTGTAGTTTTGTGAATAATTTTCTGTTCACCCAAGAACCTGAAGGAAATGTAATTAACTGGACATATTTTCTTAAGTATTCCCTCCTCTCTCAAAACTATTAATTGTGATGGTTAACTGATTTTGTTTGAATGTTCCCATATGCTTACATAGAAACATCACTTTTGGAGCTTTCCAAATATGAATAAAATCTAAATCGCCATATTACATTGCACATTTGCTTTTGTCTGGCTTTAACATATTGTATCCACTTACTTGTTGATTCATTCAATCACTAAATTCATTCAGTTCTTTTTATCTATGATGTGCCAGGATAGATATTTAGAATACAAAAAAGATAATATTTCAAGGGATCATTAAGACATATAAACAATGTAGGGACATCACAAACACACATAACAGTTATATTAAGTATCCACTATGTGGCAAATGCCATTACACTTAATGATAAGAGCATATGTAATTAATAAGATCACACTTAAAATGCATTTGAAAGATGAGTAGAATGTGGGCAGAGGAATTACTATTGTGTAGTCTCAAACAAGATATGTTGATAGCTTGAGAAAGCAGGGCTAAACATTGGCAATAGACTTACAATCATGACGTAGAGCAGATGGTACTTAGTATACATTTGGATGTACAGGATTAAGAAGAATAGGAAATCAAAAGAAAGCATTGGGATTTTTTTCAAGGGTGACTGAGCATCAGGATAGAACATTACTATGATTTGATTACAGTTTGTCTTCTCTGAAACTCATGTTTATTTTTTTTTACCAGTATGAGATAATAAGAGGAACCTTTAATAGGTGATGAGGGCTTTGCTTTCATGAATGGATTATTCTCTTCCTGCGATTAATCAATGAATGGATTACTGGAATAATGGAAGGTTTAGCTCATCAGTGAGTCTAACATAAAGGTAGCTTGGCTAGGTCTTAAATGCTCAGTTTCTTACAACTTGTGCTGCCTCAGGCCTCTTCTAGTAAGGTCTTCACTGTGTACATTTCTGTGACCTTGAACCATAACTGTAAGCCAAAATCAAACTCTTTGTTTCTAACTTAGTCTGTGACTATTAGCAACATAAAGTGGACTAAGACAAACATAGTAGAAAATTTTTCTGAGTAGAAAAAAAATTTATGTTTATCTTTAGAGTTTGTGGTGTTATGAACTATTCAAGGGTAATGAATTTAATTTGAATAGCTACATACATTATCTGCCACTTTTTATTGGGCAGTGCACCAAACAATGGACAGAGAAGGTCACAGTTGATATTCCTGACAGGTATGGTGACTAACAAGGTGTCGATGATACATGTTAGCAGCTGGAGGAAACAGGAGGCTGGAAAAAAAAAAAAATTAGTGCCCATGTAAATCATCAACATTTCCCCTTATCAGTAACAGGGCAGGATTACAAGAAAAGGTCTGCCATCTATGCAGATAAAGATTTGGATATAGGGAATTAATCAATATTTATATGCCAGTTAAAATACTGAAATACTGTCTTTTTTTTTTTTTTTTTTTTTTTTTTACAGATTTAGAATCATTGTCCTAACACTCTGTTTTCATCCTGCATGTTTACCTGGGGCAAGTCTTTCTCAATATAGTAGTTAAGAATGTAGATTCTGCATTTTGGCAGTCTGAGTTCAAATCTCCTTTCTGTTGTTCGTTAGAAGAAAGATTCTGGGGAAGATTCTTGAATTCTCTCTCTAGTTCTACTAATTAATAACTCTAGCTTAATACTGGGCTGTTTTAAGATTTAAATAACATTGAACACTTAGAAAAGTGCCATAAACTTAGTGAAGAGTTAATAAATGCTAAAAATTAACATTAAAAATAAACTTGGGGCCGGCATCTCAATAGGCTAATCCTCTGCCTGCAGCGCCGGCACACCGGGTTCTAGTCCCAGTCAGGGTGCCAGATTCTGTCCTGGTTGCCCCTCTTCCAGGCCAGCTCTCTGCTATGGCCTGGGAGTGCAGTGGAGGATGGCCCGAGTGCTTGGGCCCTGCACCCGCATGGGAGACCAAGAGAAGCACCTGGTTCCTGGCTTCTGATCAGCGCAATGCGCCGGCCACAGTGGCCATTGGAGGGTGAACCAACGGCAAAAGGAAGACCTTTCTCTCTGTCTCTCTCTCACTGTCCACTCTGCCTGTCAAAATAAATAAATAAATAAATAAATTTTTAAAAAGTAAAAAAAAAAAGTAAACTTGCAAAATAGGGCTTATTTTAAAACATTAAAAATATATCCAGAGGCAAGTTTCACCACTTGGGATGCCAGTGTTCCCTATCAGATTGACAGTTGAGGACCCAGCTATACCACTTCTAATCTGACTCCTTGCTAATGCAGCTGGGAAACAGCAGAAGACAGCTAAAGCACTTGAGTTCCTGCCACCCGGATGGGAGACTGAGATGGAGTTCCTGGCTCCTGACTTCACCCTAGCCCAGTCCTGGCTGTTGTGCCCCTTTGATGAGTGAACCTGGAGATGGAAGATTGTCTGTCTGTCTGTCTCTCTCTCTCCTTTCTCTCTCCTGGAGATGAAAGATTCTCTCCTTCTCTCCCTCTCCCCTCCCCACTTCTCTCGCCACTCGCCTTTCAAATTAATAAATAAACTGGATAACTTTTTTTAATCCATGACTTGGTTTTGCTAATAGATTAATTCCCATACTCATTCAGTGTTTTGTTATTTTAGGAAGAGTTTGCATATGATATGGTCAGTTTCTCTTATCTTTTTATTGTAGGAAGAACAACTTACCAAATAAAGTTTACAGTAGTATTATTTCTCTAAGAAAGAGTTAGTACTTTTAACTAAGTTTGCCTGTATTAAGAGCTTATCTGCTATCTTTGTTTAAATATCTTTATATCTTTAAATATCTTTTGCAACTGTTGTCCACACTGATCCTTTTATTTAAATATTGTTAGGTTTATATTGGATAGAATATATGGTTGGTTGCATGGGAAAAATAGACATTACTTAAAAGACAAAGATAATCTTTAAAACATTTCTATAAAATTGTTTTTAAATCCCTTACATGTGAGAAAATCCTGCCAAAATGTTTTATATACCTACATTTAAAATAGTTAAAAGTGTATTAGCCAAATATTAACTTAAAAATGCAGTTCTACATTTCTTAGAATCTATAAAAAGCCAAAAATGACAATCTTCTATTTCTTGTTAATTTTAATAGTGATTCCTGAATTTGTAACACAAGTGAATGTTGCCTTGGAAGCATTAAGCAAGAACTCCTTGAATGTGTTTGATGATAATCAATTTGTGGACATCTCAAAGAAGATCTATGATACAATTCATGATATCAGATGTTCAGTCATGATGATTCGGGTAAGTTAGCCTTACCTTCCAATGAGTTATTACAGGATTCTTTGGGGATGCTTTGAATGATTGGAAGAATTGTTTGATTTCCATTCTTTAATGTCAATGCTGAAATCTGTGGGAACTGCAGAAATTCATGTGTATCCCCAAAGTCAGATTTACCATCAAAAATAACACTTTCGTTTATGTATCTTGTGGCAATTTAAACAAATGAGTACATTTACCTGTGGTGTGTGCAGAAATGATAATTGTTGTTCTGTGCAGGTGTCATATAGCATGATCAGGAGCCAAACAAAATCCTTAAGGTGATTTGCTTTCTTTTCTTGAATAAATAGAAAAAATCCTTCTTACTGCTATAGTGGAATTGATAAGAACAACAACAAAATATTGAACTCTCATGGTTTGGAGTTGTCTTTTGGGGAAATACCCATAGATGCCACCTTCTCAAGAGTGTAAATACATCATTTGTTGCAGGAACATTGTATATACAGAGACCAGGATTATGCATTTTTGTAAAATATTAATATTTTCTAAGTTACTGAAAAATTTAAGTCTTCAGGAAATATGTGTGTACAGATGTACCTTAGGATTTGTTCGTTGGAAGACAGATCTTGAGAAATACTTTTCTTTGTGTTATCAGTAGTCCACTTAGGAAAAAGTGAGGCCAGGACAAGAAGGACGTCAATAAGGTATAATTATGAGTCACTGCAGGTGACTTGATCTGAGTGGATTCTGGGAACATCTATGAACTTGTCCCATAATTACCACACTAGAGTTTAACAGTTTATCTACCTGTTTATTCTTAGTTAAAGGATACCCTCGGAGGTACTAACTGAGACTCCTGCTCAGGAACAATCAAGCCTTTGTGATCTGAAATAAATACACACACATACATACATACATACATAAATAGGTGGCAACTCTGAGACAGGATGACAGGTTCTTACAGTAGGAAGATCCAGTAGGACTGGTGAATGTAATGTTTAAGTGAGAGTAAATTTCAGTTTTGAAAATCTCTGAACTTAGTGTGACTATAAAATGGAAATAAAAGTTCCAAGAAGATATCAGCAATGCATCAATAGTAACTGATAGGCCTGGGTATCATAGTTAGGCTACACAGAGCATTCTACAAAATTGCAATCATTTGTGGAATTTGTAAAGAAAAATAAAACAGACATTTGAGAGCACAATTGTACAAATGGATGCAATGGAAGATATTATAATAGAAAGGCTAAAGGGATCAAGATGCAAGTTAGCACCTAAGGTCTTGGGAAAACCAAAAATCAAATCATTTATACATATCAGAGAGAAAACTGTGTGTGTGTATATATATATATATATATAAAATCCCTGACTTACCAATGACTTAACTTAATTTTTTTTACTTTATGAAGGTATAAAACTGGTACACATTCAGTAGAAATTGTTCTTCAAATTTTGAATCTTATTCTTTTCCCTGACTAATGATATGATGTGTGGTACTCTCTTGTGATGTTGGTCAGAGGCAGGCAAAACTAAATTTTAGTCTTGTGTTTGATTGCTGTAAATCTTGAAATTCATTTTTGAGGCTTACAGGATATATAAATTTGTCAATTTTATTCCCTCATTTATTTTTCTTTGTTTTTTAAAGGTCATAGTAATATTAATTTTGTCTTAAGATCCTTGGGATTATGAATGAGTTTTTATAAAACAAGTATTTGCTAAGTATGTTCAAGATGCAGTGATTTGGAGTGAATGTATGTATTGATCTGCATAGGATAATCTTAGATTATACCCCCATTTACTCTTTATTTATTTGACAGACTGTGAGAGAGAGAGATAGAGAGAAAGGTCTTCCTTCTGTTGGTTCACTCCCCAAATGGCCATGGCCACGGCCGGCGCTGCACTGATCTGAAGCCAGGAGCCAAGTGCTTCTTCCTGGTCTCCCATGCTGGTGTAGGGGCCTAAAGGCTTGGGCCATCCTCCACTGCCCTCCCAGGCCACAGCAGAGAGCTGGACTGCAAGAGGAGCAACCAGGACCAGAACCCGGCGCCCATAGGGGATGCCGGTGCCACAGGCAGAGGATCAACCTAGTGAGCCACAGTGCCGTCCCCTCCATTTACTCTTAAAAGTGTTGAATTTGTATTAGAAATTGTCATGCTCACTCTAGTTACTCTGGGTCATGACGCATTGTTTGAAGCTCCATGGTGTATTATCTCCAATCACTGGGCAGTTTTCTGTAGTGCTGGACGCTAATGATCATAGTTCCCTGTCAACCTGGTTTTCCAGCCCCAGGGAAAACTTTTCTATAGCCTGAATGCTGTCTCATATTAGCTTGTCCTCTTGCAGTCTTATAGTTCCTTTGTTGACTGCAGGAAATCTATCCAGGCACCATTTAAAATTTATTTAACATACAAAGGTTTTTAGACCTTTTCAATTCCCAGTGTTAAGCAGGTTTCCTAAATTCATCTTAGTCACTCTGCTGTTCATTCTCGCAGGCAGCTTGCCATGGAATCCAGTACAAATACGCTGTCCTTTTTGGAAACGATATGACTCCTTTATAGTATCAGAGCCAGTTTGTAAAGAAGCCAGCTACCAGGGGACTTCCTAAGGGAACTTAATAAAGGCCTGCAGCAAAATAACCTTAGCTTTATATGCAAATTTAAATCAAACTGCAGTAGGCAGAATTCTATAGTGGGGCTCCTACCTTTATCTCTGTTAATAAAGAAAAAAGTTAAAGGTAAAGAAACCCAAATTCCAGCTGGCACTGAGCAGCAAAAACTGAAGTCATACTCTCAGCACATGTAATGGCCTTCTCATGTGTATACCATTTGAAGAGACTTTTGAGTAAGGGAACAGAGATGGCCAAAGCAAGAAATAATATTCATTGTCCAACATTGGTTAAGCTACAGAATTGTCCTAGTCAGTGATCTTTTCTTTTTTTCAAAGCCTTATTTTTAATTTGAAAGTCAGAGTTAACAGAGAGGGAGGGAGAGACAGAGAGAATCTTCCATTTGCTGGTTCATGCCCCAGATGGCCACAAAGGCAGGGCTTAGCCAGACTTAAACCAGGAGCCCAGAGCATCTTTCAAGTCTCCCAGGTGTGAGCAGGGCCCAAGCACCTGAGCCACATTCTGCTACTTTCCCAGGTGCATTAGCAGGGAGCTGGACACAAATGGAGCAGGCAGGACACAAATGAGCATCCACGTGGAATGCTGGCTTCACAGTCTGAGGCTTTACCTGCTACACCACAATGTCGGCCCCCACTGTATTATTCTTATAAAGAAAATTTAAATGCTTCAAAGAATAAATGCACTTATTCTCATTGGACATAAAATAACATATACATGTAATAAAATATCACATGGTAGCCCATACATATGTATAATTTATATGTGTCTACTAATTTGTTGAAAGAAAATTTCTAAAATGCCAATAAAAGTTAAAAAAAATAGTCTGAGGCCAGCATTGTGCAGTAGGTTAAGCCACCACCTGTGACATAGGCATCCCGCATAGAATACCAGTTTGAGTCCTAGCTGTTGTGCTTCTGATTCAGCTCCCTGTTTGGATGCCTGGGAAATCAGTAGAAGATGTACTGAGAACCCTGCACCCACGTGGAGTCATGCATGAAATTCCTGGCTCTTGACTTCTGCTGTCCCGGCTCCAGCCTTTGAAACCATTTGGGGAGTGAACCAGCAGACAGAAGAGCACTCCCTCTCTCTTTCTTTCCCCTCCTACCTCAAACAGAAAACAGTATTTGAAAAAAGAAATTTAAACTCCCTGGTTACATTTCAAAAGTAATTCATAGAGAGTTAAATAAATCATTCAGATAATGTACTCTGAAAAAATATAACTTAGGAAGTGGTAACTTTTTAAAATAGGCTTTAGAGTAGCAAAGAGAGGGAAAGAGATTGAAAATTTTATACTTCTCATCTCTATAAAATAAAAGATGGAGTTTCAAAGGGAGAAATATTCTGGAGTCTGATAATAAAAGATCTGTAAGTGAATTGAGGTGCTGGAGGTCACACAGTGATAGGAGAAGTCACAGGACGAGACTTCGGGTCTTTAGACACCTGCTTCAGAACATTTTCTTTTACCACAGGATAAGGAAGCAGCTTAATGTTTTCACACCACGGGAGACTTTAGATTTCATTGACTACCCTTTGATGACGGACCAGTTATAAACACATAAACCCCAAGAGTCACTCGCTGGGCAATTTGTTGAAGAACACTTACTCCACAACTCCCTGCTCCCTTTGATTCAAACACATTGGCCTGCTGGCTTTTCCTGCAATTTTCCACACCCACCCATGTTTCTGGCATCTTTCTACTTCCTGTTTTCTCTGACTGCAATGCGTTCTTCCAGGAAACCACATGTGAGTCCTCTTTGTGTTCACTGCAACATTACTTGTACAACATCCTGCACAGATCCTATAGAGTTATGTATAAAATGGCATTTCTCAACTCAGCCATGCTCCGTCTTCTTAGTCCGGTTTATGCATACATAGTATCTGCCAAGGCTTTTGACATGTTATGGACTATTGCTGTATGTATCTTTCTCCCCATACAAGAATGTGAGCTCTCTGAAGGAAGGAATTCTTAGCCCTTTAAAACAAAATCAGATGTCAGGATATTTTATATTAAATATTAAGTGGTTAATTTGGTTTCCAAATTTGACATTTGTTTGAAATGTCATGATTGGATTCCAAGGGATATAGGGTGAGAGCAAAAGTGATGTTACTTTTTCATATTTTATGTTGCAAAATGAGGTACAACAGGAAACTGGTTTGATTAGCACTTTCATCAAGATTTCAAATTCACTTGATCTTTAATTTAAGACGATTTTAAGAGTACCACAAATTCCTACTAAGTATTTTATGTCATGGCCACTAATGTAATCATGGATGCACAGTACATGTGAATATTGAAGCTTTTAGTCTTCATGCAAGTTTCAATAAAATTAGTTGTGCGTGCTTGTTTTAAAAGTCCTTCATTTCATCTGTGTTATATATTAATGTTAGCCGTCACAAAACACACCGAACACCAGAATAAGGGAAAGGGTTTATTGGGGAACACCCAACAGACCGCAGTGAAGGGACGGCGAAGGGAAAGAGAGAAAGTATAAGAGAGAGAGCCAGAGGAGAGGAGCTAGTGAGGAGAGAAGATGGAGCAGAGAAGAGAGGAGGAGGGGAGAGCAGAGAGCAGGAGAGGAGAGCCCAGAGAGAAGAATCAAGAGAGCAGGAGAGAAGCCAAGAGAGAAGAACCAAGAGACCAGAGGAGGAGGCTAGAGAGAGCCACGTGTTAGGAACAGGCCCTTTTGAAACTTTGTCTGAGGGCAGGCAGGGAAGCAGGAGCAGCGAATCCCGTTAGGTTGGGGGTGGAGCCTGACACAGACCTGGCTGCCAGCAATGGCTGTGGGGGCTAGAGCTTGGGATTTAAATCAGGGTATAGATCACACCATGGATAAAACTGTGCCAGTTTCCTAACAATTTGGTGCACAAGGCTAGATTGCTTTTTAAAAATATGGTAATTATAGGCCAGCTCTGAGACTTGCAGGTTTTGTGTATTATTTGAGTTGTGGAAGAGTTAAAGATCCTTGAGGTCGGGCTTGTGGAAGTTGCTAAGTGTCTCTTACATACATTATCTAATGTTATAAGTCCCTTGGTATTATAAGCTCTGAAAAGCCATAAAATTGTCCACAAATTTAATGATTAAAAATCTGTTTTATACTGTCTTCTAGTGCAATGTTTGGAGCAAAAATCAGAAATTTAATTAAAGCCATAAAATATAGAAAGATAATATAACAATTGTTTTTAACCTTAAAATGGCTAAAAAATACATTTTAACCAGTCCATGTTGGTTTATTTACTAGAAAATAAATAAAGCAAAAAATGGATTTTTATATATTTACTATTATCACCAACGTTAGTGATTTGGAGACTACTTTGTAGTAGCTGCTTATCAAAAACTTCTATTGAAGGCCGGCGCCGTGGCTCACTAGGCTAATCCTCCGCCTAGCAGCGCCGGCACACAGGGTTCTAGTCCCGGTCGGGGCGCCGGATTCTGTCCCGGTTGCCCCTCTTCCAGGCCAGCTCTCTGCTGTGGCCAGGGAGTGCAGTGGAGGATGGCCCAGGTGCTTGGGCCCTGCACCCCATGGGAGACCAGGAAAAGCACCTGGCTCCTGGCTCCTGCCATCGGATCAGCGCGGTGCGCCGGCCGCAGCGCGCCGGCCGCGGAGGCCATTGGAGGGTGAACCAACAACAAAGGAAGACCTTTCTCTCTGTCTCTCTCTCTCACTGTCCACTCTGCCTGTCAAAAAAAAAAAAACTTCTATTGACACTGTATTTATAAGTGGGTAACCGCTTCCAGTGAATCCTGCTATCTCAACTCTTAGAGCACAGCCTTCTATAAGATTCCAATACTCCATATTTGAGGAAATCCTCTTTCTTTAGAATGTTTGTGTGACTCTGAAAAAATGCTTTCAACTTCAGATTTTGAAAATTTATTTATTTGAAAGGCAGAGTTACAGAAAGACAGGGAGAGATGGAATGAGAGAGATCTTTCATCTACTGCTCTACTCCTCAAATGGCCACAATGGCTGGAGCTGTGCCAGGCCAAAGTCAGGAGCTTAGAATTCTATCTGGGTCCCCTATAGGGGTACAAGGTCCCAAGCACTTGGAGCATCTTCCATTGCTTTCCCAGGCACATGAGCAGGAAGCTGGATCAGAAGTGGAGTTGTCAGGTTTCGAACCTGTGCCCCTAAGAGAAGCGTCAGCCCCTCAACTTCAGATTTGTCTTCTGCTTATGGAAATGACCAAATAATGCATGATTAGAGTTTAACTTATCACATGCAAAGTATTTAGCAAAGCCTTTAGCACATCCTAAAGGCTCAGAGATTGTTAGTATTTTTTAGAGTATCAACTGCTCCCAAATCCCAGTAGCTTCTCAATGATTCAGTCACTTGATACTGTCATCTCTGTAACTGGCCTCCACTAATATAAAAAAGGAAAGAGAGAGTAAGTGAATTAATAGGAAGTTTAGTAACCAGACATCAATGTGGCATATTGTCTTCTAAATCCCATTGGCCAAAATCCAAGCAAATGGACTCAAATGAACTGCAAAGGAGTTGGCAAATGAGCTCTTCCAGTGTCTAAGAAAAACATAAAAGGGGTTGATGAGCATATAACCATTCCTTACCAAAATTTTTGTTCCATGTATTATTTCTGTGTGATAAACTAATCTAAACTTAATGGCATACAACAGCAACAAATTTATTATGCTCACAGAGTATATAGGTCAGAAGTTCAAAAAGGGGACAGGCCTGTCCCTACACATGTGGTGCTTGGGCTGATGACTAGGAGACCAAGAGAGATGATATTTAACCTCTCCTGTGGCTTGGCTTTCACATAGCATGAACGTCTCTTGGTATTTCAGGGATCCAAGAATAAGTGTTCTAAAACAAAATTAGCAAATTGCCTTTTTTTAATCCAGCCTTGGAAATCATATGATGTCACTTCTGTCATAACCCACTGATAACACAAAATCTCAAATGCCTCCCAGATTCAAAGTAAGGGAGACATGAACCCCACCAAGCATGTGGGATAAGAGATTACATTGTATCCACCTGTTGAAAATACAAAGTGCACCATATTTATTACCTTAACTCTTACCAGAATCATCAGCACTAACAATTATTATCTTTTGTTCCATTTTATTACCATAATTTAATTTAATTAGCTTTCTGCTCATTACATAATCAAATAAGCCAATAGAATAATACTTTTTACTTAATTTATTTATTTGAAAGGCAGAGCAATAGGGAGAGGGAGAGAGAAAGAGAGAGTGAGAGAGAGGGTGATCTTTCATATGTTGATTTGCTCTCCAAATAACCACAACATTCAGATCTGGGCTAGACTAAAACCAGGAGCTAGGAACTAGTCTCTCTTACATGGATGGCAGGAGCTCAAGAACTTGGAAAATTCTCCACTACCTTTCCATGCACATTAGCATGGAGCTTGATCAGCAGCCAAGTAGTCACAGCCTGGCATTCCACTATTGGATACTGGCGGCACAATGCCAGCCCCCTGGAAAGATTATTAAATTGCATCAGGTAATAATTTATTTGATGACATTTAAATATTTTATTGATTTGATTCATCAAATATTCAAAAGCATTTGAAATTTTTCTGTATTTTATTTATTTGAAAGCCAGAAAAAGAGATGGAGAGACAGAATAGCTCAAACAGTCCAGGCTGGGCCAGGCTGAATCCAGGAACCAGGAACTCAATCCAGTGTACTACATGGGTGACAGTGACCTAAGCGCCAGAGCCGTCACTTTCCTCCCCAAGGGTGTACATTTTTGGAGGCTGGAATCAACAGTGGAGCCAGTTTTCAAATTCACTCACTCTCATATAGGATATAGGAGTACAGTTTTCTCAATCAACCACTTGAGATCTTTTCTTTCAAACACTGAGCTAGGTTTTACAAATGCAAACATGAATGAGTCATGATCCTTGCAGTCAAGTAACTGGTTTTATTTACTAAAGAAGATATATAACCAAATGAAGGGAATATATTCTGATGAATAATACAATGGAAGTGCATGGAAGAATTGTTGGAAACATGGAGGTTTTTAATTTTAATATGGAGGAAGTTGTTCATAAGCTTAAGTTGTGCATTTAGTGATATTTCATTTGGGCTTTGATAACTGAATAGGGATTGCATCATTAGAGTTGTGATTTACGACATTTGCAAGGATATATAGGTAAATACATGCTTAGAGAAAACAGCAACTAGATCAGGGTGCCCAGACTCCAGTGTATAGGTAGAGGAATGGTAGAAAGATAGTCAGGGCTTATCTTTTTTTTTTTTTTTTAAAGATTTATTTATTTATTTGAAACAGTTACACAGAGAGAGGAGAGGTAGAGAGAGAGAGACAGGTCTTCCATCCAATGGTTCATTTCCCAATTGGCTGCAACGGCTGGAGCTGCACCGATCTGAAGCCAGGAGCCAGGAGCTTCTTCCGGGTCTCCCAGGTGATTGGAAATGGAGCAGCCGGGTCTAGAACTGGCACCCATATGGGATGCCAGTGCTTCAGGCCAGGGCGTTAACCTGCTGCACCACAGTGTCAGCCCCAGGGCTTATCTTAATCCTTTGTACAATGTCCAGGAGACATGACATAGTTAAATAGTATTCAAGAGTCTGTAGAAGCATACGGTAAAAGGACACAATCCTCTCATTTTCACACCATAATCGGCAACTTCAATTCGTCTAATAATTTAAAATTGAGACTCTTTTAGCAAAAGAGAAGGAAGATATATGATTGAGTGGGCAACAAACAACCCCCTACAGTCTATTTACTATTAAAGGAGGATAGAAATTTTAATCAAATACTAATCACCCTATTTATGCTTAACTAAGTATATTAATCATGTATAATTTTCACCAATTGTTCTTACTT